>NC_059347.1:31780000-33248750 GCF_019703515.2 Myxocyprinus asiaticus
ACTCTTATATCTCATACCGGACTGTCTTAAATTATATTCTCTCTTAACAACACACTGGCAACTGACTATCAACCGACAGCCTGAATGTCAATACAGTACAATACAACCTACTGAACATTTTATATATACTATATATACTATTTTTATTGCATAATGTGTATTCTATATTGTGTGTATTGTATACTGTACATTATATGTTATTATTTGTATATTGTGTTGTGCGTAATTATGTGTATATTAGATATTAAAATTGTGTTGTGTAAATCTGATTGTAACACAGTTCAGTGGAAAGGAGGAGGCGAGAACCGGCTTAACAATATAAATAATTTAATAATAATCTTAAGCAAAAACACAAACACACACAGGTGTCGGGCAGCTGCCCGTAACTCTCTCTCTCTCTCTGTCTCACTGCGTCTCCGGTCGCCTTATCCATCACGGCCCGCCCCGCCCTCTGCCCTGCCACACTGATGTTTATTGTAAATTGGTATATGTCTCATCACTGTCATGAATGCTATGTTGCTCGGAACTGCACCCAATAATTTCACCCACTATTGCACTTGTGTATATGGTTGAGTGACATTAAAGGGATTTGATTTGAAACCTTTGCAGAATTTTGTTGTCATGACACAAAATGGAAAATTATTTAAAGGGGCCATATTACCCCATACTGGAGATTCATCTGAGAGGTAGGCTAAACTTATTCGAATAGAGGCCAATGAATACATACAGAACATATCTACATGCCCACATTTTTAATTGATGGGATGTCATATTCGCAATACTATAAATTCAGCATACATCTATCGTCAATGGAAAAAATACAAATCGCTAAGGATGAGACAATAGCTTTACATTAGTTTACTGTAAACTCTGTCATATACACTAAATTTTGCTGGGTTATTTTTAACCCAGATTGCTGGGTCATTTTGTTGGGTTATTTTATCACATGTTAAACAAATAAATATTACTGAGATAAATAACTGAAATCGAAATAATTTGGCAAAATCTCTTCTTTCCATCATCTTCCATGTCGAAACAATCCAACGTCGCTTGGTAATTCGTGTGCTCAAAACTCGTACGTAGCCTACATATATGTCGGACTATACACTTTAAGACCGAATAAATCAATTAATTTTTATGCATCTGGTCTGAAATTTTGTTGTTGATTTCTATCATAATCTCTTGCTGAAATACCACATTGTGCTCCTTTCTATGTTCGTCAATTGATCCAGTGTATCTGATTGTATTGGCACACACAGGCGCCAGAGCCATCGGAGGAATGATAAACAAGAGAGCACTGACATCATGCACATTTCATGTAGCGCAGCAGATTTTATTTCCTCAACGTTTTGTGGAGAACACCATTTAGCATAGATAAATGTAACTGTTTTAGCATTTGTGTTGGTTATCGTATTGTTTAATTTGTTCTCCTAGTGCACTTTTAGTGGAAGATTGTTTTGCTGTTTCGCAGGCAGTCACAGCAACCAAAAAACAAATATACAAAATGTACAATAGCCTATGTATAGTAAGTCTACAGTCCAGAAGAGATTTTTCATTATGAGATATTTTACAATGCCTGTAAAAGTGTATACATCTCGCACATTTACAGTATAATCCATGTGCAATTTAACCCTCATGAATTCTCCGGTAGCATATTATAAAACTTGAAAATGAATAAAAGTGTTAAAGTTACTTACTGTGATTTACCTACCAAGGCTGTGGTTTGATCAGGGATAAGGAATACACTGTGCAACACGTTCACCTTACATTTATAGGCTCAAAATACTTTCACTTTCAACATTGCTCTAAAGCTAATTCATACTCTAAAATACAACGAGAGCACATACTTTTAATTGACATCTTATACTTGAATAACAAACAGTGCAGGAAGGATAACTGTAGAGATAAAGATGCTATGTGGTTACATTTGTGACTTTGCTTATTGCATCATAGTTCTTCTGACATTTTAGTGTAATCATTGATCTTCATTAACTCTTAAATGCATGGGCGGACTGGGAAGAGAAATCAGCCCTGGAAAAGTCCCGGGTTCTCCCTATGGCCAGTCCGCCTCTCCTTAAATGCATGGGAATTTCACCGAACACTCTTACATATTCGGGTCTTTAGAGACCTGGCACGTATATCTATCACAAATGGATCTACAAAATGGCCAGATAGTGTAAAAATTTCAAAATATTTTCAAGATAATTAGGAAATCATAGAATAAAATAAATTTTGATGTTTTATTTTCATATATAAATGAGATAAAGCAACAAAAGGCATTTCATGAGACGCAACTGGCTGCCAAACATATTTTGAGCTACACTTAACACATAATCTACACATAAACTACACAAGTATTTTCTCAGGCACTTATTGAGTCAAAATAGATGCACAATTTACATACTGTAATTTCAGTAGTACATCAGGATGACAATAGTCATATCCTGTTCATGTGTTACACTTGCTATAGTTTACTTCCATGTTGTTTCTTCATCAAATAGCAATGTCAAATGTAAACCAAGTCAATCATTGAAACAACAGCACCTCCTTGAGTAACAAATAGCATGTATAATCTCTATGTGTACACACATATACTGATAATTCACCGTTGTTGCACAGAAAATCAACATGATATAATGTAACGGCAGTCGATAAGAAGGACATGGGAGGCAGGTTGCTCCACTCAAAGGTAAGGATTTTAATTACCACACTACAGCGCTCACAGCTTCACACACTATTCCCTTCAGTTCCACAATAACGCCTGCTGACACTGCTCCGTCCACTGGACCAGGTCTGGAGCTCCCTTTTTAGTGAGATCAGTCAGTGGGATGGTGATGTCCGAATAATTAGGTACGAATCTTCTATAATAGTCAGCCAGCCCCAGGAACTGTCTCACCCCCTTTTTGGTCTTGGGCCTCGGGCAGGTCACAATCACCGGTGTCTTATCAATTTAGGGATGCACCTGCCCGTGACCCAAGTGGAACCCCAGATACCGTACCTCCACCCGCCCAATCACACACTTCTTTGGGTTTTCCGTGAATCCAGCTCGACGCAGCGATCTCAGAACCGCCCTCAGATGCTGCATGTGCCGCTGCCAATCATTGCTATAAATGATGATGTCATCTAACTAGGCAGCGGCGTAAGCTGAATGCGGTCTGAGGATTCAGTCCATGAGACACTGAAACGTAGCCAGGGCCCCAAACAAACCGAACGGAAGTGTCACAAACTGGTGTAATCCAAACGGTGTGGAGAAGGCTGTTTTTTCACGGGAAATTGGTGTCAAGGGGATCTGCCAATAACCCTTCGTCAAATCCAATGTCGAATAAAATCGAGCAGTGCCCAACCGATCGAGCAACTCATCAATGTGAGGCATTGGGTACGCGTCAAATTTAGACACTGCGTTGACTTTTCTATAATCCACACAGAACCGTACAGACCCGTCGCTATTAGGCACTAGAACAACTGGGCTGGACCAGTCGCTGTGGGATTCTTCTATTACCCCTATATCGATATTGCATCCAGTTCTTCCTGAACAATTTTCTTTTTGTGCTCGGGTAATTGGTAGGGGCGGCTACGTACCACAACCCCCGGCTCGGTCTCGATGTGGTGCTGAATGAGGTTCGTACGACCCGGTAGAGGGGAGAACACATCCGCAAACTCCTGTTACAACCTGGCAACCTCCGCGAGTTGACTCGGTGAGAGGTGGTCTCCGCAATGACCGGGGTGAACTGTTTATGTTTTGAATTCACCTCAGGCCCGAGCTCCGCCCTCTCCAGAACTACCTTAGCCATCGTCACAGGGACCGCCTCCCTCCACAATTTCAGGAGGTTGAGGTGGTATATTTGACGTGCGCCCCCTCTATCGGTTCGTTTAACCTCATAATCGAGATCCCCCAGTCGTCGTGTGACCTCAAAGGGTCCTTGCCACTTGGCGAGTAATTTAGAGCTCGATGTGGGAAGCAATACAAGCACTTTATCTCCCGGTGCAAATTCCCTTAGCTGAGTTCCCCTGTAATACACTGTCGTTCTTGAGCTTGGAGCAAATTCTCCTGTGTTAGTTGCCCCAAAGTGTGGAGTTTTGCTCTAAGATCAAGAATGTATTGAATTTCATTCTTACTATTTGAAGGTCCCTCCTCCCAGGCTTCTTGCAAGACATCAAGCACACTGCGTGGGCGCCGCCCATACAGCAGTTCAAATGGGGAGAAGCCAGTGGAGGCTTGCAGGACCTCTCGTATTGCGAATAACAGGGGGTTGAGCCATTTATCCCAATTTCTAGCATCGTCGTGCACGAACATACGAATCATGTTTTTAAGGGTTTTATTAAATCGTTCCACCAGGCCAACTCTTTGTGGATAGTACACACTGGTGCGAATCAATTTAATGCCCAAATAATTTGTACAGCTAAATGTTGCGCCTTGATCGGTGAGGATTTCTTTCGGAATCCCCACCCAGGACATTATTTTGAAGAGTGCCTCCGCAACACTGCGTGCTGAGATGTTGTGAAGAGGCACTGGTTCCGGATATCGCATTGCATAGTCCACTAGGACCAATACAAAGTAATGTCCGCATGCTGACCGCTCTAATGGCCCGACGAGGTCCATTCCAATTCTTTCAAAGGGGACCTCGATCAACGGAAGGGGGCACAATGGAGCTTTTGGGGTGGCCGGTGGGTTAACCAGCTGACATTCGTGGCATGCCGCACACAACCTGCGGACATCGCCGCCAATGCCCGGCCAATAAAAACGGGCTATTAGACGTTTCAGTGTTTTCCTATCTCCTAAGTGACCTGCCATGGGATTATAATGAGCTGCCTGGAATACCACTTCCTGACGGCTCCGTGGTATCAAAAGCTGGGTTGTATCTTCTTTTGTCTGAGCGTCCTGCAGCACTCTATACAACCGCTCATTTATAATTGCAAAATAGGGATATGAAAGGGCGATGTCTGGCTGGAGGTTTTGACCATCGATCACTCTCACTTGGTCGAAGGCCTGTATGAGGGTTTCGTCTCACGACTGCTCCAAAGGGAAATCCCCCTCAGGGAGTTCCCTGAGAAGGGGAGGGGCTACAGCCTCTCCCCCTCTCTCGTCATCATGACGTGGAGCTGTCGAGGACGGCCCCGGCTCCACCTCCTCTGCCAGAGCATCGCATATTTCACATCTCCCTAATTTAGTGCAGGACCTACCCACATAAATTCCCTTCAATAAATTTCTAAAATCAGGCCAATCCATCCCCAAAATCAGCGGATGGGTGAGGCAGGAACTAACCGCGGCCTCCACTCTATGCTTTTTCCCCTGGAATTTAATCGTAAGAGTCACCACAGGATACTTGTGAATATCGCCATGCACACACTTCACCCTCACCGTTTTAGCTGTGCCCAAAGCCTCGGGTTGAACCAAGCGTTAGTGGATAGTGGTTTGATTACAACCGGTGTCCACCAATGCTTGGTGAGTACCCCCCTTGACACTTACCAGTATCTGGTACGCTCCGGCCCTGTTGGGGGCAGCCTGCGGGATGTCGGAGACCCGTACCACCGTCCCCAGCTCCATCAGAGGGCACTGATCCCGGAAGAGGCCCGGGTCTCCGCACCTCCAGCATGCTGGCCCAGGCGCTATGCCCGCACTTGCGTCGGCGGGCGCCCCCACCTGAGAGGGACAGCGGCGGGGCATCAGGGCAGAGGAAGGTATCGCCTCCCATGCCCGGGGAACTGGTCTCAATGGTGGAGGTCCTCCTCGCCTGTGTTTGGCAGGAACGGGCCCTGGGGAGAGAGCAGAACGAGAGGAGAGAGGGGAAAACACAGGGGGAGGGGAGAGTGTAGGAGGGCTCATCCGCCCTCGGGATCACCGCCATGTGGTCCTCCGCAAGCCAGACGTCTTCCTCCAGCGACGCCGGGCGGTGGCACTAGACCCACTCCGCCGTCACTTTTGGCAGTCGATGTATTAGCTGTTCCAGTACCACCTGGTCGACACCGCGGTCCCTCGCTAGCAGCCATCTCCGGCAGGCGTCGCGTAGCCATTGGGCGAAGGCAAACGGGCGGTCGGACTTCTCCAGCTTCAGACTCCGGAAGAGTTGACGATTCTCTTCCGGACTCCGCCCAACCTGTTGCAAGATGGCTTTTTTTAGGTCACCATAAGCCAGGAGGCTCGTTGCCGGCAGTTGTTGAGCCGCGAGCTGGGCTTCCCTGGACAACAGCGGAATAAGTCGAGCCGCCCACTGGCCGAGCGGCCAGCCCCAGATCTCGGCGGTGCGCTCAAAAAGATCAAGGAACGCTTCTGGGTCGTCCGCCATCCCCATCTTCTGTAACGCGGGCAGGGGCAACGGTGTGAAGGTGTCCGGGGTCGCAGCTGGGGCAGCCTCCTGGCTGAGGAGGCTCCGGATCGCATGCCGGTCATCTGCTTGAGCCCGTAGGAGCTCCACAAACCGGCGATCTTGGTCTTGCCGGAGCTCAAGCAGGGTTTGCTGGTGGTTCTGATGTAGGCCAGCAAGGGACTGGAGGATCTCCGCCAACTGGGAGGACTCTACGGGGCGACTTCCGTCCATCTTCAACCATCTGAGGTCCCGGGTTTCGGCACCAATGTAACGGCAGTCGATAAGAAGGACACGGGAGGCATGTTGCTCCACTCACTGGTAAGGATTTTAATGACCACACTTCAGCGCTCACAGCTTCACACACTATTCTCTTCAGTTCCACAATAATAAATTCTTAGCTTCACAATAATAAGTTCTTAGTTCACAATAATCTCTTCAGCTTCACAACAATCACTTTCTGGCCCCAGGCTCTCTCTCTCCCTGGTCTGCTGGCGGTGTGGCTCTTTTATGCCGCTCTCCCCGTGCTCACTGTAATTAGAGACAGGTGTTAGACATAATTTAGCTCAGGTGCAAGCGCCCTTACTTTTTTCTCTCTCTCCGGACGGACGCTTGACCACACCCCCGCTGCCACATATAGTAATTATTTTTATGAATATAGTACTCATTTCTATCGTAATAAACAAAGAAATAGATATCCTGATATAGTAAACTTGAAAATTGTACCAGACAGATTGTATATTGAAGGAGGAAAAAAACAACCACTTGGTTGCCATCAATACACATTTTAATTTTCTATAGGAAATTCTTAATTTGCTAACAGTTTTTCAGATGGCACAAGTGTGAACTTTCCTGTATATTATTTAAACATTGTAATATGCATGATGTTGTGCCCCATAATCTCTTAAATGCATTTTAAAGTTGTATAGTTATTATAGTATAAGTTAATTGTGTGATATTGTCTACATAATATTGTTTTAGATTAATTCAGATTGGAGATTAATTCTAGGTAACACTACAATTAGCTTCAATTTGTTAACATTAGTTAATGAATTAGGTAATCTCTTACATATTATATATAAGGAAATAACAAAGGGAAATACAAAGTAAGAAAAAACATGTGAGCTACACTCTGCATGAACCTGTTTTACTAGAAAAATATATATATATTTGTATAAAAAAATAGTGTCATAAAGGATTTGATGATAAAACTAGTATTGCTACTAAACTTGTCAAATACATCGCTGCATGTCAGAACGGCTTAGCTCTACAACAGCGGCCTCTAGAGGCAAAATAAAAACAATCACGTGGGGATTCGCTGTATCTTAAAGGAATAGTTCACCCAAAATGAAAATTCTCTCATAATTTACTCACCCTCATGGCATCCCAGATGTGTATGACTTTATTTCTTCTGCAAAAAATAAATGAATATTTTTTGAAGAATATTTTGCCACTGGTCCTCACAATGCAAGTGAATGGTGGCCAGAACTCTGAAGGTCCAAATATCACATAAAGGCATCATAAAGTAATCCATACGACTTCAGTGGTTAATGGTGCATTCACCGTTTACGGAATTACCGTAATTATGAGATTCCGACTTGTAAAAAGCGTTCACGTCTTTGTAGAGCTCGTAATTACAAGGTGTAAACTCAGAATTCTATGAAAGCTCTGACTTGACAGTCGTAATGTCACGTAAAAAGAACCAATATGGCAGCGGCCTTATTCACTACCTTCAACAGCTGTATGTAGTGAACATATTTCTGTTTAATATGCTATTTTATTATGCCATTGATGCCTGGATAATTTATTTTTGTTCTTAAACATTTAGCAAAAGCATATAGAGGTGAATTAATGAAGTGATACAATTTTACTGTTATCAACAACAAAGCCGTTATGGCGTTATAAGTGTTGCCATAGAAACAAATAACTTACGAGGTCTGAGGACATAATGGCTCCGAGTAGAACCTCCACGTTCCCATCTCGTAATTACAGTAGTTCTGACATGATGTGAACACACCTTATATATATATATATAAATAAGGTGTGTAGCCTATATATATATATATATATATATATATATATATATATATATATATATATATATATATATATATATATAGGCTACATGCCAACTTTTATACAAGGTCACTGTGCTTCATGATCACTGTGTCTTGGTTGTGAGATGAACTGCAAAGTGCCAATCCCAAGCAGCAAAATTCTCACCTTTTCCAGGAGCCATCATTGCAGTGCAGTTCGTTAGATGGCAGTAATGCGCACAAATTGCGAACCGCCATAAATTATCACAAGAAGAAGAAGAAGCAGCCGCGTCTCCGAGCAACAGCAGTAGTTGGTAATTCCAGTAGAGCCCTTTTACCAATTTAATCCAACAAGGTTAGAAAAAGCGGTACACTGGCGCGCAGACAAAAGGCCGTTTTTGGAAGAGATGCTTGGAATTAACTATGTGTGGAGTTTACTATGATAAAATTGCTGTTTTATAAGAGAAGACGAGGAAAATTTGGCAAGAGTTAGGTGTCAGTTTACGGCTCTCCCCAAACATTGACTTACTGTCGTAACAAGCTAGTTGATCGTTACGCTCTCTCCTATGGTAAAAACGTGAAGATTACAAGCAGAATAAAATATCTCTGGTAATTATTTTTTTCAACTTCCGGGCATGGCGGAGAAGAAAATAGTCGGTATGTGTGCTATCCATGTAAACGTATAAATTAAATAACGGATAATTTAGCATGAAGCCAAAAACGCAATTCAGGAGAGATATGTTTCAAATCTCGTTCGTTCACAATGTTACTAATTTTTTGGAGCAAGTAATGAGCAGTCAGCTTGGCTGTGCATCACGCAGTTAGTCCAGTTCGGACAACATGCATTGTTCACAGCAAATTTATAGCATGATTTATTAGTTTTAGTTCATAACATGATGATTTATCCTTCTTAGTTCGCTCGCAGGATCCGAACCAGAGGCGCGTGCTGGACAGCGCCACGCGGCAGCGACGTTTGACTCGCCAGCTCGAGGCGCTAGAGAAAGACAACTTTCAGGACGACCCTCACGCGAGCCTCCCGCAGCTTGTCAAGCGACTGCCGCAGTTCGACGAGACCAACGAATCCGGTAACGAATCGAGTCGGTGTTATGCATCAAGCCCCATTCATTTGCACATACAGTATTCAACTGCTTCGAAATATGTCTGACTCTGTGACGCTGACGGTTGTATTCTCTGTATTGTTCTCTCCTGATACATGTTTATTTAAAGGCAAGCGGAGGAAGAAGACAAGGGGTGATCATTTTAAACAGAGGTTCCGCAAAAACTTCCAGACTCTTTTAGAGGAGGAGGTAAGGTATTTGCCACTCATATACTGTAGTGATGTGAGCTGGGTACAAGAGAAAGTATCCCAAGGCTAAACTCAGGATTTTAGGCTGCAGGATTGTTTAGATCAGAGGTGCAAAACAGATGGCCCGCCAAATGATTCCCCACGGCCCACAGCCGAAGTGAATGAAATTTAATGCAGTTGCAGAATTGCCCGCATGCAGATGCAGTTACTGTTATCACCACTAGAGGTCCTCGCGTTTGTGTTGATGGGCTGTAACATTAGCCGGTAACCAAGTAATCCTTGCAGGTTATCTTTGTGCATCGTGTGAAAATGTCTTTTTCAAAGAAACGGAAGGTGGATTCTGAATGCCGTGTATTTCAAGATAAATGGACAACAGAATATTTCTTCTGGGAAATAAAAAACCCCCCATATGTTTAATTTGCTCTCAGCAAGTGGCGGTCCTCAAAGAATATAATATTCGACGGCACTATGAAACAAACCATGCAAAAAAGTACATCCAGTATACTAGGCAGGCACGGACAGAAAAGATAAATAAGTTGGTTGCAGCACTTAAGAAGCAACAGTCTGTTTTTACTCATAGTTGGGAGATGAATGATGCTGCTGTAAAAGCTAGTTACGTTATTGCCCAAGAAATTGCATCGAATTCAAAGCCTTTTTCTGAAGGGGAATTCGTTAAAACATCCATGCTCAAAGAAGCTGAACTGGTATGTCCTGACAAGCGGCAGACGGTAGCTGACAGAGTCACCGAATTGGCACACAACTTGGACAGTCAATTAAAAGACAAGGTTAAAACTTTCACATGCTTTTCCATTGCAATCGACAAGAACACAGATTTAAATAGTGTGGCTCAACTTGCCGTTTTTATCAGGGGAGTAGACGAATGTTTGAAAATCACAGAAGAGTTTGTGGAACTTATTCCAGTGACAGACACTACCACTGCCAATTACATTTTCAGTTGCCTGGTTGGGTCCTTGGACCAGCCAGGAGTGGATTGGGCTTGTGCTGTTGACATCATAACGGACGGCACCCCTTCAGTGTGCGGAAGAAAAGGAGGGGTTGTTCACAAATAAATCGTGTGGAGGTAATGAGTTTTGGGGTATTAATTGTATTATTCACCAGGAAGCATTATGCAGTAAGTCACTAAAAATGGACCATGTCATGAGTGTGGTGACTAAAACAGTGAACATTCGTGCTAGAGGGCTGAACCACAGTCATTTTGATGCCTTGCTTGATGAACAGGATATTAGCCATGGCCTACCCTACCATACGGATGTGCGACGATTAAGCTGAGGAGTGGTCCTCAAGCGCTTTTATGAATTGTGAAAGGAAGTTGGATCATTCATGAAACATAAAGGGAAAGCGCTGAGTGAATTGGATGACCCGGACTGGATCAGGATCTTGCCTTTATGATGGACATCACTGACCATTTGAACATTCTTAACACCAAACTGCAAGGTCGAGATAAACTTTTAACAGAGTACTTTGATGACATTCGTGCATTTCAGTGGAAACTTGACATGTGGGAGATGCAGCTTTCAGAGAACAACCCTGCACATTTCTCCTAACTGAAAGACACCAGCAGCGATGGCAACATTGCACGATTCAGGTTCAAAATATCAGACCTAAAGAATGAATTTCAGCAGTGTTTTCAAGAACTGCATCAGTTTGAGCCAAAAATCAGACTATTTTCTTCGCCGTTCTCTAATAACCCCGCTGATGTTCCAGCCGATCTGTAAATGGAACTGATTGACTTACAGTGCAATTCTGTTTTGAAAGAAAAATTTGCCAATATTGAATTGCACACATTCTATCATATCTTGATACACAATATGCCAAACTAGCAGCCTTTGCCTCTGTGCATGTTTGGAAGTACCTACATACAGGTGCATCTCAATAAATTAGAATGTCGTGGAAAAGTTCATTTATTTCAGTAATTCAACTCAAATTGTGAAACTCGTGTATTAAATAAATTCAATGCACACAGACTGAAGTAGTTTAAGTCTTTGGTTCTTTTAATTGTGATGATTTTGGCTCACATTTAACAAAAACCCACCAATTCACTATCTCAAAAAATTAGAATACATCATAAGACCAATAAAAATTTTTTTTTAGTGAATTGTTGGTCTTCTGGAAAGTATGTTCATTTACTGTATATGTACTCAATACTTGGTAGGGGCTCCTTTTGCTTTAATTACTGCCTCAATTCGGCGTGGCATGGAGGTGATCAGTTTGTGGCACTGCTGAGGTGGTGTGGAAGCCCAGGTTTCTTTGACAGTGGTCTTCAGCTTATCTGCATTTTTTGGTCTCTTGTTTCTCATTTTCCTCTTGACAGTACCCCATAGATTCTCTATGGGGTTCAGGTCTGGTGAGTTTGCTGGCCAGTCAAGCACACCAACACCATGGTCATTTCACCAACTTTTGGTGCTTTTGGCAGTGTGGGCAGGTGCCAAATCCTGCTGGAAAATGAAATCAGCATCTTTAAAAAGCTGGTCAGCAGAAGGAAGCATGAAGTGCTCCAAAATGTCTTGGTAAACAGGTGCAGTGACTTTGGTTTTCAAAAAACACAATGGACCAACACCAGCAGATGACATTGCACCCCAAATCATCACAGACTGTGAAAACTTAACACTGGACTTCAAGCAACTTGGGCTATGAGCTTCTCCACCCTTCCTCCAGACTCTAGGACCTTGGTTTCCAAATGAAATACAAAACTTGCTCTCATCTGAAAAGAGGACTTTGGACCACTGGGCAACAGTCCAGTTCTTCTTCTCCTTAGCCCAGGAAAGACGCCTCTGACGTTGTCTGTGGTTCAGGAATGGCTTAACAAGAGGAATACGACAACTGTAGCCAAATTCCTTGACACGTCTGTGTGTGGTGGCTCTTGATGCCTTGACTCCAGCCTCAGTCCATTCCTTGTGAAGTTCACCCAAATTCTTGAATTGATTTTGCTTGACAATCCTCATAAGGCTGCGGTTCTCTCGGTTGGTTATGCATCTTTTTCTTCCACACTTTTTCCTTCCACTCAACTTTGTTAACATGCTTGGATACAGCACTCTGTGAACAGCCAGCTTCTTTGGCAATGAATGTTTGTGGCTTACCCTCCTTGTGAAGGGTGTCAATGATTGTCTTCTGGACAACTGTCAGATCAGCAGTCTTCCCCATGATTGTGTAGCCTAGTGAACCAAACTGAGAGACCATTTTGAAGGCTCAGGAAACCTTTGCAGGTGTTTTGAGTTGATTAGCTGATTGGCATGTCACCATATTCTAATTTGTTGAGATAGTGAATTGGTGGGTGTTTGTTAAATGTGAGCCAAAATCATCACAATTAAAAGAACCAAAGACTTAAACTACTTCAGTCTGTGTGCACTGAATTTATTTAATACACAAGTTTCACAATTTGAGTTGAATTACTGAAATAAATTAACTTTTCCATGGCATTCTGATATATTTATTATTAGATGCACCTGTATATGAACAGGGTTTATCTGTAATGAACATAAATAAATCCAAACTACACAGTCGCCTGACACACAATCACTTAAATAACATCATGAAAGTGGCGACTGCTCAAAAGACTCACTTCTGATATAGATATGTTGGTTAAAGTCAAAAGGTGTCAGGTGTCAGGCAGCTCTAAACAGTAGGGATAAATTCCCCCTGACCTCCCCAGATTTAGTATGTCTGTTTCTTTTTCTTGTTGATATTCAGCTATACAAGAATGTCTACAATCGGTTATAATATTGTTTTATGTTTATTATTACACCTTTCACAGATATAGGGTCCAAATCTACTTAGTTGCCTTGCATACTCATTCAGTTACATTTAATTGTTATTTTGCCTTACTGTTTTCCTTAAAATTTTCAAAAAAATTGAGGATGAAGTACTTTTGAGTGTATTTCATTCATAGTGATGTGGTGAAATGACAGGTCTGCTTGTATCATCCATGTTGTGTGTTGGCCGTGGGAGCCTTGACATGCATTGTCAATTTTTGTTGTAAATCTACATTAGAATTCCATTTTGGGTGATAAATAAAGTGTTGAATTGAATCTTGGTAGGACAAGTTTGTCTTTGTGTCTTAGGGCTTTTCATCAGCACAGATTGTTCTATGTGTAGGTAGTTTTTAGGAGCATACACTTGCAGTAAAGTTACAACCATAGTAGTAGCATCCCTGCTAGGCCTAATCACTTGAACAAACATGATTAAATTGATCAGATTAAGTTAAATATTTAGTTAATAATAACAAATGATAGTATGTTGGGTAGGCTAATGGCCCGGCCCGTCAAATGTGATATTGTGGCCAATGTGGCCCCCTGCCCCAAATGAGTTCCCCACCCCTGGTCTAGATAGAGATATAAACCGTTATTTCACACTTCTTGGGTGAATATCAGGAAAACTGTCAAAAACATGTTTGGATCATGTTTATTTATTTATTTATTTATTTGAAATTAAGCATTTTTCCCTCTTCTGTAATGTAAAAAATTAATAAAATCTCATTCTCATTACTTTAATGCAAAAAATACTATTCCTACTAATAATACTATATATTATTTATATTGAAGTATTTTTTGTCATGGTTGTATTTGTTTTACTGCCTTCAATTTATGCTGATTGTATTAGCCATTAGTTATTTTGTACTGTAAATTACAGTATTACAGATATGAGAATCACCATTAAGAATTGTAGAAAAACAACAAAAACCCTGCCAAAAGTAAAATGTCTACATGCATTTACATTTTATTTTTATTTCATGAGATTCATCTTCTTAAGGGGCGGTCACACTACAATTTGTGCTCAATTAACTCTCATTCAAACACATCCGAACGCAGGAGACCGGAAACGCAACCTTGTGCAAACAAATTTCGTACTACGCTGCGAACCGAAAGTTCAAATTTGGTAAACATTATACGCTGACCTTTTGGCTCAATACAAAGAATACATATTTCAAAGCTATGTGTTTTATTTTTGTAGGAAAGTGAAAAATATTAATTTTTAATATAATGTTATTTGTTATGTTTATATTTACTGACACCAGAAGCCCTCCTGTATGACATCATATCCTGGTCCGTTGCCCGAAAAACAATTGCGCGCTCAAAACCTAGTCTGATCGCCCCTTTACGCTGACCTGCGAATCTGGATGACGAGAAAACATGCAACCAATAGAAGATCGAAATGTCACACACTGACCTTTTGGCTTTATTCAAAGAATACCTATTTCAAAGCTGTGTGTTTTTAGCTTTTGTTGCTGGAAAGTGAGTAGATGGTATAATGTAAAATCTTTAGTATAATGTCATTTGTGGTTTATTATTTATCAAAACCAGATGCCCTTGCACATGACATCATACCTGGTCCGTTGTGATGTTCCAAATTATTTCGCCTGCTCAAAGCCTAGTGTGACCACTGCTTTGCTTTCTTCGTTCTTTCAGGACTTGAGTGTTAGTGAGGGTCCAAACTATCTGACTGCATGTGCTGAGCCCTCCAAGTTTCCTCAGCGCCATTTCTGTGCAGTGTGCGGCTTTCCTTCAAACTACACATGTGTGTCATGTGGAGCTCGCTACTGTTGTGTCCGCTGCTTAGGAACTCACCATGAGACCAGGTAACACAATCTCTAACACGTGTTGGGGGAGGGCAACACACTGAACATGAGACCAAATAGTAGTAACAAACACAAGACAACACAAATAGTACAAACAATCTGAGACCATACACACAAACAAACAGACACCACAAGACGGGGCACACATATCAAAGCAAGGTTAAACACAGATAATACTTACACACCTTGTGACACAGACACTTCATACCATAAACTGATAGGATTGGGCAAGTTGAATTGTGTGTAAAAAATGTCCCTTGTTCTTTTAGGTGTCTGAAGTGGACTGTATGATCTGTTCATCTCTACTAAACCGCTATCAAGAGCAATGCTTGAGTTTTGGGTCATATTTCACTAAGATTATCTTACAGTCTCTCTTCAGAGTTAAGTTTTTCTTAAAAGCATCACAGCCATTCACATGCACTTTAAATTGCAATCATTAAAAACATCAACTTGACATGTTGATATAAATTACTAGCAGCCTTAGCCATGGCTAACACCCTCCCTAAAATGACACCCTGTCATCTCTGCACTCCTGTGTACAACACACAGGCTGCATTCCAGATCAAATTCCATATAATCTGATAAATAACAAATAAAGAATTTGACAAAAACACAAGCAGTTGAGTTGTACGTACTTACAGTAGAAGTCAGACGTTTACATACATTCTAAGAATAAAGTAGTGATCCTAACTGACCTAAGACAGGGAATGTTTTCTACAATTAAATGCAACCCCACTTGGTAAGAAGGAAACACTTGCATCTTGTTTAAAGAGTCTAAATATATACTTAGAGAATAAAATGGCTTATTCATTGATCTTTTGATTTATCATAACTAAAGGAAACTGCAGCATGTCAGTGCTTTTTGTAAACATTTTTGTGATTTTTATTTTTACAGTTCATTTAATTTTCTTAATTTTGTAATATAAATCTGTACATATATGTTTATACCTTTTTGTAAAATGTCTGAATCAAATAAATGCTTAGAAGTGATATCCTTTTGTCAATTCTGGCCCATTGTGTTAATTAGAGTTAGCCCACTTTTAAGACATGGCACATAAATGCCACAGAATTATTACTCTAAAACATTTTAAAGAAAAGACATTATCATCCATACTTATATTAAAATAAATCTGAACTGGAAAGGCACACTCATTTATCTTCACAATTAGCACTAACATATCAAGTTTTACAGTACTTCAGCAGGAAGAACTTCAGAACAGGACTCTGATAGAGGTCAGCAAATGTTTTTGCTTTCATCCTGGATGACTTAAGTGTTTTTGTGCTAAAGGGCACAGATGTAGATTCATATAAATAGAGCTTCATTCTGGTTTAGAACCCAAATTACAATCATACATTTTTATGCAGTGGCCTTGGCCCATACTGTGCTTTGAACATTACTTGAAGAACCAAAAAAGCTAAAAACATTCACACAGAAACATCATAGAAATAAGTATCCTCCCAAATTAACTATCTCAGGCAGAACCCTGAGCATGTGTTTCTGTATCTGTAAGTATGTGTGGCCCCAATATTTCTAGATGATGCGTAGCTCGTGTGTGTCAGCCAGTCCGCAGCTGGTCTTATGAGTGTGGAAAAGTTTAGACAGCGCCTCCATGTACACGTTGTGGTAATAATCCACCTGTTCCTGAGATGGACTGCGAACCACCGGCACAGTAATGGGTTGGCCTACTGAAAAAGATAAAGGTAAAGTCCATTATCTATGTCAAATCAAATCAAATCAAATCACTTTATTGTCACACAGCCATATACACAAGTGCAATGGTGTGTGAAATTCTTGAAAATGTATGTTTGTCTAAGAGTAAAACTGCGAAGAAAATAAATGAAAACAATGGAGGATTTACAATTACACATCCAAAAATCTACTAAAGTGCTACTTCAATCTGAATAACAGTTTTATTCAACATTTAAGTAGCAGACAGCATAGTAAGGGGCACTTTCAGCAACATCTTTATAACTCAATTCATTACTGATGAAAAAGTAAATGATGTGAGATGCAAGTCTTTCCAACTAACCCACTGTGGTGACAGGACTTCTGTAGGGCAGGAGCAGCCAGCGTCCCCCAGTGAAGAGACATGGAGCAAAACCCATAACCTGCTTAAAAAGTGCCTGGAGTCGTCGGCCCACACTGCCCTCAGATAGAACCACCTGCGGGAACAGCTCATTCTCACCAAAAGAGTACACAGGAACCAGGTCAGCCCTAAGTAAACAACAAGGGGGGAAATGTAGTCAAGTGACGTACATAAAAGTACATTATATAATGTAATTAAAAATAACAGTCTTATAAAGAAAGTGATTAAGTATAGTCATTTGCTTTGTTTTTGTCAATGTCTGCTGCTTATAATAAAGATGACATGATACAATAAAGTTGCTATTTTCTGAATTTTGTTTTAACACTAGGCGTTGCATTAAGAGCCAATTCTTAACCGTCAGGTTACATCATGCAGCTTTATTTCTTGGATGTTTACCTTCTATTTCTTATTTATATCAAAATTAGTGCCATCCTCTTTTTAGAGCAATGTATTGATATATTGACTCTTAGGTACATTTACTAAGTTATTAAAATTGCAATGTAAGGAGTGGGATTATTTAAGCAGTGAAACCTAGACACTAGCCTTTGGCACTTTGGGTTTAAACTAGGGTTTATTTCAGTCAATTGGTACAATCTTCTTGTCTTGATCTTGTTCTCTGTCTCTCACCCATGTTTAAGGGCCAATCGTACAAAGCCTTTCCTCTGTCTCATGACTACGGTGTTTACTCCAGGAGTTGAGGCAAGAGATTCCTCTGCCCCACCAATAATGATGACCACAGCATTACCCACACCAGTACAGCTCAGTGCATAATCTAAACTCTTCTTACTGACAGGCAACAGACCTAAAAAGAAGTAGATGGATACATTTTTTTTTTTAAAGGACTTATTTTATTTTTTTACAGAAATATTCCTTACTTTGTTTAAATTTTTATTCTGAGGTGAATTGCATTAAGTAATTTTGCACAAGACAATCAAAACACAAGGTAAAAACAAAAATTCACAAAGAAGCAAAAGCAAGTCTAAACAAATGAGTTAAAAACAGACTCGGATTCAGCAGATCTTATATTCTATGGCAGGCTGTTCCATAATCATGGGGTCCTTTACTACAAAAGCTCTATCACCTTTTGTTTTGCATCTTGATCTTGGAACAGCCAACAGACAAGAAGATCTAAAAGTTCTAACTGTTTCATAAGGTCTTAAAAGTTCTGCTAAATATTCTGGTGCTAAACCATGCAGTGCTTTATATTAGATGTACAGTGCTGTGGAAAAGTATTTGCCCCATCCTGATTTCTTCTGTTTTTGTGTACATCTCATATTAAATTCAAACCAAATCTAACATATCTTTTAGTTTTTAAAAGATAATGTTATTTATTGAAGCAAATAAGTTATCCAGTACCAACTGGGCCTATGTGAAGAAGTATTTGCCCTTAGTTACTAAATCCCCAAATCTATGGATCTGCATTCATAATGGGGTTCAGCTGGACTAGACACACCCAGGCCTGATTACTGCCAGCCCTGTTCAATCAAATCAACACCTTAATAGAACTTTTTCAGCAGCATGAAGTTGGCTAAAAGGTCTCACCCAGTAGCACACTATGCCAAGGTCAAAAGAAATTCCAGAAATGATGAGGAAAGTGTTAAAAAGCTTTATCAAAGGCTCTGGTACTCCAAAGAACCACAGTGAGGGCCATTATCTCCAAATGGAGAACACTTGGCACAGTAGTGAACCTTCCCAGAAGTGGCCGACCTTCCAAAATCCCTCCAAAAGCACAGCGACGACTCATCCAGGAAGTCACAAAAAAGCCAAGGACAACATCCAAGGAACTGCAGGCCTCTCTCGCATCAATAAAGGTCACTGTTCATGACTCAACTATCAGAAAGACACTGGTCAAAAATGCCATCCATGGAAGAGCGATGAGGCGAAAACCACTGCTAACCCAGAAGAACATTAAGGCTCATCTGAATTTTGCCAAAACACACCTTGATGATCCTCAAACCTTTTGGGAGAATGTTCTGTGGACTGATGAGTCGAAAGTGGAACTGTTGGAAGACGGGTCCTGTTACATCTGGCGTAAATCAAACACAGAATTCCACAAAAAGAACATCATACATACGGTCAAGCATGGTGGTGGTAGTGTAATGGTGTGAGCAGTACTGCCACTCCCTATACACATACTATGCAATCTGCATAGGGCACCAACTCCCTAGGGGGTCACCAGAAACTCCCCCGGCTGCCCTTACTCGCATGTTATACGTTATTCAAGGACCCTGTAGCAGTCGCGGAACACAGACTATCGCCCCACGCCTTGCAACTTCCACACCGTGCCTCACAATCTACCAACCACATGGGTAAAACAGGTGTTGGATAACTTTTTTGCTTCAACAAAAAAAATATATATTTTGAAAACTTTATTTTGTGTTTACTCGGGTTGCCTTTGTTTTATGTTATATCTCATTTGAAGATCTAAAACAATTTAGTATGAAAAATACACAAAAACAGAATAAATCAGAATGGGGGCAAATACTTTTCCACAGCACTGTAATTAATAAAATCTTAAAATCAACCCTAAAATGAATTGGTAGCCAATGTAAGGAAGCTAAAACTGGAGTAATATGATTAAAAGACCTAGACTGTGTCAAAAGTTTAGCTGCAGCATTTTGCACTGATTGTAGCCATGCTAAAGTGCATTGATTTAAAGTATGATGATACTCAAGATGAAATAAAAGCATGTATGAGCTTCTCTGTATCCCTAAAACCCAAAACATGTCTCGCCTTGGAAATGTTCCTTAACTGATAAAAACAAGACTGAACTGACTTCCTGATGTGACTTTCAAAATTGTATTTTGTATTCAAATAGATGCTCAAATTTCTTACCACCTGCTGGACCACCTGATTAAGTGCTGACTCAATCTGACTTTTTTTTTAAACCATGACCGATTATAACAAACTCTGTTTTATCAGAATTTAACTGCAGAAAATTACATGCAATCCAATTTTTTTCTATCTACTATACAATCTTGAAGAACATTTCAATTAGTTAGATCATTGGGATCCAATGACAAATACAATTGTAGGTCATCTGCATAGCAATACAAATTTATGCTGTATTTTTTAATCACTGAACCAAGTGGTAACATATAGAGAGAAAACAGTATTGGCCCTAACAACGATCCTTGCGGAACACCACAATTTATTGTTGAAGAGGAGGACATCTCATCTCCAACAGATACTACAAATTTCCTATTCGACAAGTAGGAAACAAACCAATCTAAAGCCACCCAAGATATTCCCACCCATCTCTTCAATGTATCAATTAAAACTGAATGATCAAATGTATCAAACGCTGCACTTAATTCAAGCAACTCTAAAATGGTGCACTCTCCAGCATCCTCCGCCATCAAGAAGTCATTGGTCACCCTAAGAAGGGCAGTTTCTGTACTGTGGTTTCTCTAAATCCTGACTAAAATTTCACAAAAATATTGTTATCCGTCACTACCTTCAATAGTTGCTTAGCTACTGCTTTCAACAGTAGTTTTTTCTCCCCCTTTTTCTCACCAATTTGGAAAGAGCGCATTGGGATTTGGGCAAAGTCCTCGTGGTGGCGTAGTGACTCACCTCAATCCGGGTGGTGGAGGACGAATCTCAGTTGCCTCTGCGTCTGAGACTGTCAACCCGCGCATCTTATCATGTGGCTTGTTGAGTGCATTACCGCGGAGACATAGCGCATGTGGAGGCTCCGCGTCATCCACACACACAACTCACAACGCGCCCCACCGAGAGCGAACCACATTATAATGACCACGAAGAGGTTACCCCATGTGACTCTACCCTCCCTAGCAACCGGGCCAATTTGGTTGCTGAAGAGACCTGGCTGGATTCACTCAGCACGCCCTGGATTCGAACTCACGACTCCAGGGGTGGTAGTCAGCGTCTTTACTCGCTGAGCTACCCAGGCCCCTTTTCTGAGATGAAAGATAATTTTGAGATTTTGAGAAGGATCTAATGAGGGCTGCTTTAAAAGCGGTTACTCTATCGCAGCTCCTCTGGGACACATCCTAATACAAGTGAACTATTTACTACAGACAACAAAGAAGGGCCTAATGTCCCAGTAACTTCCTTGAAAAGTCTTAAAGGAATAACATCTGTATGGCAACAAGATGGTTTCAACTGCTGTATAATTTTATATAGATCCTGCTCTGAAATAGGTGAGAAAGAATTCAACAAAATCTCCCTACAACCCGATTTTTTCCATACATGGTAACAGAGGAATAATTAATGCCTTTATGTTAGAGACCTTTTTAACATAAAAAAATAAATGACTTTCTCTCTAACCCATTCTCTTGTAGATACTGACCTGCACACATAATATATTCTCTGAAGAGGGGAAGGTGGAAAAGTCCGGCCAAGATTGCAAGAGTGGGGCGCACTTCAGGAAAGGTCTTGGCGAATCCACTATGGTCTGTACTGAAACATGTGAATGCTCCCACACACATGATACCATGGGGGTGGCAACCCAGAATATAGTTCTTACTGGGACTCAATTCGGCAGTCTTCACCAGCTGAGGGGTAGAGAGTTCAAGAGAGAAAGAAAGAGACAAACAGGGGTATGAGGCACAGAGGATTCAAGTGTGAGATTAGTAAAAATTAAAGCGGTGCTAGAAGAATATGTCTCGAATAATTTATTGGTTACAATAGTTGTGTTGGTTACCTTCACAGGGAAGTAGTCTCTGAAGTGTCTCCATACTTCCCAGCTTCTCACAAACTTTGTTTGCCTGCCACCTTGTGGACACAAACAGCCACACTATGATAAATAATAGCTCCAAAGCAAAATCACTTCAGGTGGACTGAATACGTTTTTGCTATGTTTCGCTTACTTTTCTTATTCCCTGTTGTACAGGTACCTATATTTGTGGATGAATGAAGTTTGTTTATGAACAGTTTCCGCTTAACATTGAAGCTGTTTGTTTAACTTATATTTAGTACCTTTTTGTATGTTTTTCTCCATCTCATACTGCACAGATCAGTAAGATGGACATTCTTAGATTCAACCCATAACTATCACCCCACTCCATGTAGAATAAAACAGCTTTTTTTAGGCCACTGATCTGACTGTAGCCTTCATCTCATGCGAGCATACATCTAAGCTCACCTAGTTCACCTAATGAATTTAGTATGTTGGCATTTAATCACTTGTATCCTTTGCACAACACAAAGAGTGTATAATATGTGTGTGACATATTACAGTTGAAGTCAGATGTTTACATACACTTAGGATGAAGTCATTAAAACTCATTTTTTTAACCACTCAACAAATTTAATATTAGCAAACTATAGTTTTGGCAAGTTGTTTAGGACATCTACTTTGTGCATGACATGAGTAATTTGTCCAGCGATTGTTTACAGACAGATTGTTTCACTTTTAATTGATTATATCACAATTCCAGTAGGTCAGAAGTTTACATACACTAAGTTAACTGTGCCTTTAAGCAGCTTGGAAAATTCCAGAAAATGATGTCAAGCCTTTTCACAATTAGCCAGTTAGCTTCTGATAGGAGGTGTACTGAATTGGAGGTGTACCTGTGAATGTATTTTGAGGCCTACCTTTAAACTCAGTGCCTCTTTGCTTGACATCACAGGAAAATCAAAAGGAATCGGCCAAGACCTCAGAAAAAAATTGTGGATCTCCACAAGTCTGGTTCATCCTTGGGAGCAATTTCCAAATGTCTGAAGGTACCACGTTCATCTGTACAAACAATAGTACACAAGTATAAACACCATGGGACCACGCAGCCATCATACCGCTCAGGAAGGAGACACATTCTGTCTCCTAGAGATGAACGAAGTTTGGTGAGAAAAGTGCAAATCAATCCCAGAACAACAGCAAAGGACCTTGTGAAGATGCTGGAAGAACAGGTAGACAAGTATCTATATCCACAGTAAAACAAGCCCTATATCGACATAACCTGAAAGGCTGCTCAGCAAGGAAGAGGTCACTGCTCCAAAACCACCATAAAAAGCCAGAATACAGTTTGCAAGTGCACATGGGGACAAAGATCTTACTTTTTGGAGAAATGTCCTTTAGCCATAATGACCATTGTTATGTTTGGAGGAAAAAGGGTGAGGCTTGCAAGCCAAAGAACACCATCCCAGCTGTGAAGCATGGGGGTGGCAGCATCATGTTGTGAGGGTGCTTTGCTGCAGGAGGGACTGGTGCACTTCACAAAATAGATGGCATCATGAGTAAGGAAAATTATATAGATATATTGAAGCAACATCTGAAGACATCAGCCAGGAAGTTAAAGCTCGATCACAAATGGGTCTTCCAAATGGACAATGACCCCAAGCATACCTCCATAGTTGTGGCAAAATGGCTTAAGGACAATAAAGTCAAGGTATTGGAGTGGCCATCACAAAGCCCTGGCCTCAATCTGATAGACAATTTTTGGGCAGAACTGGAAAAAAAAAAAAAGCGTGTGCGAGCGAGGAGGCCTACAAACCTGACTCAGTTACACCAGTTCTGTCTGGAGGAATGGGAACTTATTGTGAGAGGCATGTGGAAGGCTACCCAAAACATTTGACCCAAATTAAACAATTTAAAGGCAATGCTACCAAATACTATCAAGGTTTATATAAACTTCTGACCCACTGGGAATGGGATGAAAGAAATAAAAGCTGAAATCATTCTATCTACTATTATTCTGACATTTCACATTCTTAAAATAAAGTAGTAATCCTAACTGATCTAAGACAGGGAATGTTTTATACGATTAAATGTAAGGAATTGTGAAAAACTGAGTTTAAATGTATTTGGCTTAGGTGTATGTAAACTTCTGACTTCAACTGTATATGATGAATAGGATTGTAAATTTGTGTTTATAGACCTGGGTTTACCTGTCTCAGGTGTGTGCCAATCGTAAATCTGCCAGGTGAAGTAGAGAGTGGGAAGGGGCCACAGTGAGGTGAACATCAAGTAGACCATCAATAATAGACAAGACACTCCTGCATATACACACAGTGTGCCAAATACCATCAGAACTGATATTTATGTTTTACATAGAAGCAATAGTACTACTGACAATGAGAAGCACGAGTTATGTAAATTGCTATATAACATTTAAAGGGATAGTTCACCCAAAAATGAAATTCTCTTATCATTTACTCGCCCTCATGCCATCCCAGATGTGTATGACTTTTTTTCTTCTACTGGACACAAACAAAGATTTTTAGAAGAATATCTCAGCTCTGTAGGTCCATACAATGCAAGTGAATGGTGGCCAGAACTCTGAAGGTCTAAATATTACAAACCCAAAACCAATTGGACCGCTTCAGAAGACATTAACTAAACCACTGGAGTTGTATGGATTACTTTAATGCTGCCTTTATCTGCTTTTTGGAGCTTCAAAGGTCTGGCCACCATTCACTTGCATTGTATGGATCTACAGAGCTGAGATATTCTTCTAAAAATCTTCATTTGTGTTCTGCAGAAGAAAGTCATACACGTCTTGCATGGCATGAGGGTGAGTAAATGATAAGAGAATTTTCATTTTTGAGTGAACTGTCCCTTTACATTTTTTTTTTTTTTTTTTTTTGCATTTTCTGTGTGTGTGCATGCAGGTGCTTGCCACAGGTCTCACCCAAAAACAGAAATGAAAGCACCCATTGTAAAACACTTATATCCTCAATAAACTCCTTCCAATGAGACTTCTGTCCCTTTATCTCAGGAACTGAGAAAGATAGGATGCAAAAGAGAGAAAGAGAGAGAAGAAACAGATTAAGAGATTTGTCTGTAGATGTAAGATTGGTCTTTAGTTTGACAAACTCACAAACTGTCCTCAGTGTTTTAATTATTGTACAAATGTCTAGGTTAACCATTTAGCTGTGTTCTTTGAACATGCTGCAAATAACTGCCTAATTTGCCAAATGGTAAATTTTTTTCACTGGTGAAAAACAATTGTCCTAGTGAGAGCTCATTGGTGCATTTTCACCAGAGAGAGGGAAACATGAAGTCATGAAGCCAACGAAGAAGTACCTTCTATATACCTTATATACCTTACCATATTAAATAATTGTTAGTCATCTTGCGGCCCCATTGGATGTTTGCTAAGGCCAGTTGTGGTCTTGGGCCTCTAGTTGAGAACATTTAGCTTGAGGTTTTATCATATTACTTAAAGGGATAGTTCATCCAAAAATGAAAATTCTCTCATGATTTACTCACCCTCCTGTCATCCCAGATGTGTATGACATTCTTTCTTCTGCGGAATGCAAATGAAGATTTCTTTAAAAATATCTTGGCTCTGTAGGTCATCACAATGCAATTGAATGGGTGTTAAAATTTTGAACTTCCAAAATCCACATAAAGAGAGCATAAAAGTAATCCATATGACTCCAGTCCATGTGTTCAGACATGATGTGATAGGTGTGGGTGAGTAACAGATCAATATTTAGGTAATTTTTTTAAATCATAAATTCTCCTCCCTGCCCAGTAGGGAGTGATATGCATGAAGAATGTGAATCACCAAAAACAGAAGGAGAATGACTGAGCAGGAAGGAGAATTTTATAGTTAAAAAGGACTTGAATATTGATCTGTTTCTCACTACACCTCTCATAATGCTTCTGAAGATATGGATTTAACCACCAGAGTTGTCTGGAGTACTTTTATGTTGCTCTTATGTGGATTTTGGTGCTTCAAAATTTTGGCACCCATTCACTTGCATTGTATGGAACTACAGAGCT
Source organism: Myxocyprinus asiaticus (assembly GCF_019703515.2). Taxonomy (NCBI): domain Eukaryota; kingdom Metazoa; phylum Chordata; class Actinopteri; order Cypriniformes; family Catostomidae; genus Myxocyprinus; species Myxocyprinus asiaticus. The sequence continues at coordinate 31,806,020 of NC_059347.1, forward strand.
GAGATATTCTTCTAAAAATCTTTATTTGTGTTCAGCAGATGAAAGAAAGTCATACACATCTGGAGTGGCATGACAGTAAGTAAATAATGAGAGAATTTTCATTTTGGGTTTGAACTGTCCCTTTAAAGGTGCACTCAGTAACTTTTCGTTTGTGTCATCTTGGACTTACAGTGACACCTAGTGGCGTGAAATTCACATCATTCAAAGTCATTAGTTTTCAGTTAAAGATGCCATTGTAGAAATTTACTATTCACTGTCAGCCATGATTAATTTAATCCAAGAGTTAAAGTGTCCAAAAGCAGAGTGGTTACTGTGATTAAAGCCCAAATCATACTTCGATTTTAACGCAAACTCTTAGCGTCTGCGTATAGTTGAATGCTCAGCCTTTCGAAGTACACTTTATTTTACTGTACGCACATACGTGCTATGACTGCTATGAGATAGTGGACTATTTGTCTTCAGGAGTTTAGACCCATAGAGATGTCTTTATATACCTTCAGACTCGAGTTATATGAAGGAAGGTATTTCCTGACCTCCTCACACGTGTGCTCTTGACATCCTCATCCACTGTTGTAGTTTCCACCTTTGTCTCCATTTTAGTTTGCGGCGATTACATCATCTAGCGCTTCTTCGTGACAACAACGGCTCAACTGTGAGTGTTGCCACCTTGTGGACCCACTAATTAGTGCAAATAATTCCAGGCGCATGCACATACTGCAGGGTATACTTTAGGCTTAAGAGAGTAGTATTCGATTGCTCATGTGATTCTAACATGGCACCCCCCATGAGGGGACCCTCTCCATGTACAATAAAACAGATTTTATAAGGTTACTGATATGACCTTATCTCATGTGAGTGGTCATGATTTTATACATACGTTTCAAAATTGCCATGTATTTCTTTAGGAGTAAAACTTTTTTTTAATGGGGAAAATTTTACTAGTGCACTTTTAAGATTTAGCTGTTGCATTTAATTTTAAGATTTATATTTAGCCTTTATTTTTAAGATTGAATGGGATATTTGTTAACTACTTATTTATCTCTAAATTCTAGCATTTGAAATCCACTTGTTTGAGCTAAATATGCCCAAATAAGCTAAATCAGCCAGTTATTTGCAGCACACGTTTTATTTAACTTGATATACACCCTATATTATCCTGTGTAGTTTAATTCTAATATGGAGAATCTGACCTCCCGACCCCACTTAGGACTATATGTTATGTAATGTGACTTTTAAGCAATTCTAACAAATCCACAGTTGCATTAATTTAAATGACCACATAGTCCTTCCTTGTAGCCTACGTGCATTTAGCGATTAGTGAAATAACAGACAAGACCAACATTGAATCATACACAACATTTACAGTGTTGGTTGCAGACATAAACTTTTAAGCAGGTTAAATTAACACTGCATTGTAGAAATGTCCTAATATAATTCTGTCTTTTACAATGCCGTGAGAGCCTACCGTTATCTGTGCCCATTAAATACCCAAAGTTGACGATCCTCAAGGCAAATTATTCCACGTCCTCACCTTCTCTGACAGAAGACTCGCGCACTTTGATCGGTTCAGTTGGTCAAACAGATAACGATCCACTCTCTAATCGCGTCACTGTAAATGTATGTGTGCCGTTTCAGTATGAATCCGTGCCCTGTCAGCAGGAAAGCAATTTAAAGCATCGATTTCCTTAGTATAAATCGTTCGTAAACAATAGAGAAACCCGTTCAAGGCTTTCTTGTCATACCTAGTACGCAAAAATGCCAGAAACGTTTGCCCGTATGCCAGAGTAAGACATGGGGACGCGATATCATTGAAGCGGCGGATTTCTTTTGAATATTTCTGCTAAACGAGTTGAATGAAGAATTCTTCTCGCGAGCGCGTGTGGCAGACAGCTGTAATTGGGTGGAGCGACTGTGGGTGCGTAGCGTGTTCAGCCGGTTCAACTGCATGTTTTGACAAATGTTGTAGCCTACAAGCTGCCTATGCTAAATACTGCGTCCTGTTTGGCGACCTGTTGCGCCATGAGGTGCACAGAGGAAATTTCAGTACCATGAGAAAGCTCTGTGGTCTGGTTTAATCACTCGTTTGTTAATAGAAACGGTTCCTGGCCTATTTTACTTTCTACAGAATGAAACGTAATACATATTTTAAGTCAGTATTGTTATTACCTATCAATAACTCTCATAAACGTATTTTTTTAATTAACCAATTTTTTCCCAAATCACCCCCAGCTGGCACAAATTTATTTTACTCCTTGGATAGTCCAAATGAAACATTGCATGCATTTCTCTACGTTAGTTAAAAGTATTAACTTTATGCTTGGTCACAGTCGTAATCAGTTGTATTGCATTCAAATTTTGCTCAGTTGCTCAAGGCCCAGTAGAAAGATGCAAGCATTAAATAATTGATTTTATATTTAGTATCAGAATCAGAATGAGCTTTATTGCCAAGGAATTTGTCATGGTGACAGAAGCTTCCAGTGCAAATGCAACCGTATAGACATACACTGGCGACCAAAAGTTTGGAATAATCTACAGATTTTGCTCTTATGGAAAGTGGCATTCCGCTGATCACAATGTATAGTCAGGACATTAATAATGTGAAAAATGACTATTACAATTTGAAAAAAATGTTCAGAACTTCTTAAACTACTTCAGAGATTTCTCATCAAAAAAATTCTCCACGTGCAGCAATGACAGCTTTGCAGATCCTTGGCATTCTAGCTGTCAGTTTAACCAGATACTCATGTGACATTTCACCCCACGCTTCCTGTAGCACTTGCCATAGATGTGGCTGTCTTGTCGGGTACTTCACATGCACCTTGGGTTAAGATCCATAACACTCTTTTCCAGTTATCTGTTGTCAATTATCTGTTTCTTTGCCCACTCTAACCTTTTCTTTTTGTTTTTTGTTTCAAAAGTGGCTTTTTCTTTGCAATTCTTCCCATAAGGCCTGCACCCCTGAGTCTTCTCTTTACTGTTGTACATGAAACTGGTGTTGAGCGGGTAGAATTCAATGAAGCTGTCAGCTGAGGACATGTAAGGTGTCTATTTCTCAAACTAGAGACTCTGATGTACTTATCCTCTTGTTTAGTTGTACATCTGGCCTTCCACATCTCTTTCTGTCCTTGTTAGAGCCAGTTGTCCTTTGTCTTTGAAGACTGTAGTGTACACCTTTGTATGAAATCTTCAGTTTTTGGGCAATTTCAAGCATTGTATAGCCTTCATTCCTCAAAACAATGATTGACTGATGAGTTTCTAGAGAAAATTGTTTCTTTTTTTTTTTGCCATTTTTGACCTAATATTGACCTTAAGACATGCCTATTGCATACTGTGGCAAATCAAAAACAAACACAAAGACAATGTTAAGCTTCATTTAACAAACCAAATAGCTTTCAGCAGTGTTTGATATAATGGCAAGTGATTTTCTAGTACCAAATTAGCAATTTAGCATGATTACTCAAGGATAAGGTGTTGGAGTGATGGCTGCTGGAAATGGGGCCTGTCTAGATTTGATCAAAAATGACTTTTTTCAAATAGTGATGGTTTCAAATAGTGATGGTGTGATCAGTTGAATGCCACTTTGGTGAATTAAAGTACCAATTTCCTTCTGAAACAGCAAAATCTGTACATTATTCCAAACTTTTGGCTGCCAGTGTATATATTACAGTTTGTGTGAGTGTGAGTGTCATCATATTATGCATTATATACTGTATGTATATATACACAGGTATATATACCTGTGCATATATACATACAGTAAATAATGCATAATATGATGCAGATATACTAATTTTAATCTGGTTGACAATACGCAGCCTCTGCATGACGAAAATGTTGATACACTTAACATATGTGGAGGAGAGACAAATCTGGTAAAATACTTCTTAGTAACTAACATTTGAAATTTTATTTGAACAGGGTATTTTTACAGTTGTAGGATGGCTTATTGTCTTGTGTCTGTCCTATTGTTTTGTCCATCTTATCATCTGCTTTTGCTCAGTTATTCACATTCACAGCAGGCATCACTAGTTATTGACTAATGCATTACCCATATCCTACTTTTTCATGCTATGCACTTGCATCTGGACCTGCGATTTCACAACATCTGCTCAGTCAGTGAGCCTCAGGGCCTCACCAGATCAGCACTGGTTGAACTTCTATACAGGTCTGAGCTCAGTCATACAATTGTAAAAAATAATAATGTATTTTTTTCAATGGAGCACATTTAAATGGGTCATGATATGCCTTTTTTTTATTATCATTTTAACATGTTCCTTGAGGGTCACTTTATGATATTAGTAAGATTTTGCAAAAAAAAAAAAAAAAAAAAAGGCAAACCTTTATAAAACATGAACATTTTCCACCCTCATTTTGACCCTCTGTCAGAAACACTCAGTTTTGGTGCTGCTTCTCCTTTAAGATTTGACAGTAAATGCCCACTGTTATATTTGGCTCTCTGCTCTTTACTGACCTGGGCTGTGTTTCCCAAAAGCATCGTAAGCTTAAGTTGATCGTAGAGAAAAGACTGCACCAATGGTTTCTACAATCTACTTAGGCTTACGATGCTTTTGGGAAATGCAGCCCTGCTTTCTCCTTGCCATCTCACTGTTCACCGCTACTTGGCAGGCTACGGAAGTGATAAAGTATTCGTTTGAGATCACAATATGGATGAAGTAGAAAACAAGTCGTTTTGGCAGCTTGGTTTTAACAAATGTTCTTTTTGCAGTGAGGAGGAAGTTTTGAGTTCTGAAACTTACAGGATGTTTTAATAGTACAATGACCTCTTATATTTCAAAAGATAGAAAAAAATATATATTCCTAATGTTGGGACCCCTTTAAAATAATGCAATAACCCTCTTCTTATAATAATAACAGCACCGTGTAACAATTATTATTATTATTATTATTTATTTATTTATTTATTTATTTTTTGGTTCCTGGGTAGTAAGTGTTATTTACTACTTGCTTATGCCTCAAAAGTATAGAAAATGGTTATTATTCCCCACAAACTTTGCTTTTGTGACCAGGACAGTGATATTTTGAAATTTAGCTATTTTCCAGAACATTCCAAATAAATTCAGTGCTGAGTAAACTTTGAGTAACTTCTAGAACTTTCTAGTAATATAAATAGTAGTATAAATACAGCGGCCTTAAGCCAACCAGTTCAGTCTAGTTCCAGCAGCCTAAGTGGATACATATCTGCATTTTTCTGAGATGGCATCAAGAGGCTGCAAGCATTCGGCAGACGCATTTTGCTATGTCTGTGGCCAATTTATCGAGACAAGAGCGAAAAAGTACTCCGTGGAAGCATGAGATGTGTGAGGCCTACAAGACATATTTCGGCATGCCTGTCAGGGATCAAGACAAACCCTGGGCACCTCATTTCACCTGCGAGCACTGCAAAAACTCTGGAAGGTAAGATGGACAATTGTTGCTTGGAATTTTATGTTATAAAATGTGTTAATTTTTAAAATGGTAAAAGTTTTTAATTTTACAATGTTTTACAATTTTTCAATGTTATTGAAAATTTATATCATATTAAAAAGGTATTTTTGTAGGATGGTACAGAGGGGAAAAGAAAGCCATGAAGTTCGCTATCCCAAGAATTTTGCGGGAACCCACTGACTACTCAAGCAACTGCTACTTCTGCATGGTGGACCCTTCCAAATATCAGACTGGCAAGAATGCACCTGCTATCACGTGTCTGGACCTTCCTTCATCCATCGTCCTGGTGCCACACTGCCATGAACTCCCCGTACCCACTCCTTCAGAGAGAGAGCAGACGTCTTTTGAAGAGAGCAGCAAGTCAGAGAGCGAGGAAGACACTGTAGATCCAGATGACAATTTCACAGGTGGAGATGAGGAGAGAAACCCATACTACCCCAACCAAAAAGACCTCAACGACTTGATTAGAGATCTTGGTCTCACCAAGTCCAATGCCGAGCTTTTGACGTTTAGGCTCAAGCAGTGGAACTTGTTGGATGAAAGTGTGCAAGTCGCAGATCAGAGGAAGCATCACAAACCTTTTTCCAGCTTCTTCACCCGTCAAAATGGGCCCTGCTTCTGCCACAATGTGACCAGTCTGTTCGAGGCAATTGGAATCGCCTGTAACCAGAATGAGTGGCGCCTCTTCATTGACAGCTCATCCGGGAGCCTCAAAGCCATGCTGCTCCATAATGGTAACAAGTAACCGTCTCTTCCCCTGGCTCACTCGGTGCACCTCAAAGAGGATTACAACAGCAGCAAGACCTTGCTGGATGCCTTGAAGTATGATGAGTACAGTTGGTGGCTGATTCGTGAAAGTGATTTACAGTATAATCGTAATTCTTGAAAAACTACTCACTTCTAAATCTTTTGTAGTCATTTTTGTATTATTTTAGTATAAATACATGTTAATTTGGATTCATGTGTTGTTTTTTCTGACTTTGTGAACGAAAAGACACAAATTCACCTGTTTTCTCATTGGAACGGATATATCACTGTCCTGGTCACAAAAGCACATTTTGTGGGGAATAATAGCCATTTTCTATACTTTTGAGACATAAGCAATTAGGAAATAACACTTACTACCCAGGAACAAAAATTGTGTTACATAGTGTAATAAAACTACTCCAATTCAATGTGTGATAACGCAATGATTCTCCACCATCCTAAAGTGTGAGTACTTCAAAGTTATTTTTATATTTTATTATCCATGTCTTCATGCCTCACATGTCACATTTCTTGTTCACTGCTTGTCTCTTGCTAATGGCACATCATTCTCTCACTTCAGGCATGGATGGCACATGCAAGAGAGGTGCATCTATTAATAAAGTGAAAGGAAGTGCTGGGGAAGGAGAAAGAGACAGAGAGGGAAAGAGAGGAGGTTTATTATGGGAGAAGGGATGTCACATGCACAGATTTAGAGGGAAATGGAACTGTCATGCATAATGAGTTCTACCTGCCATCTGTGAGTGTGATTGGTGATGTGGACCAAAAGCTGTCATTCTGTGAAGGATTTCTGTAACTTACCTATTCAGGGGAATTAAGTGATTGTCATGACTGACAGTAGGTGGTATCTTGGAGAAGACCTAAAGAATGCCTGAATGCAACATTAAAGGGATAGATCACCCAAAAATTCTCTCATCATTTACTCACCCTCATGCCATCCCAGATGTATGATTTTATTTATTTTTCTGAACATAAATTAAGTTTTTTAGAAGAATATGTTAGCTCTGTAGTTCCTCACAAAGCAAGTGAATGGGTTTCAACATTTTGAAGCTCCAAAAAGCACATAAAGACAGCATAAAACTCTACTCCAGTGGTTAAATCTATATCTTCTATCTTAAGCAATATGATAGGTGAGATCAATATTGAAGTCCTTTTACTTTAAATTCTCCTCCCTGCCCAGTCGGTGGCAATATTCATGAAGAATGCAAATCAAAAGAAGAAGAAAGTGGAGATTGATAGTAAAAAAAAAAAAAGGACTTGAATATCTGTTTCTCACACACACGTCCACCTTATTTTTCAGCGTGACTAAGGTGCTGCCATTATCCTCCTTGAATGTGGACCTCTTCCGGTATAAGCATCCTCCAGCTATTTTAGCGACATGAATACTACATTATGTTGCTTTATATTGCAGGCTGGCAATATATGTCATCGTATTATTATCATTAATCATTATTTTCATAAACACATTTTGTAACGTAAATAGTTTGATCATTTATCGCACGTTGCCATCGTTTTATGACACGCTGTTGCACAGGCAGAATGAATGAGAGTTCAGGCGCTGATCGCCTTTTGAAATTAATAAAGGCATAGGTTTTGGAGATAAATATGAATGGAGGTTTACATGGAGACTCAATGTCTCTTCTCTTTACAATGTCACACTCTCAGTAAAAGCAGCAGATTTTATTATCATCTCTTCAATAACACACAGGAGCAAGTGAATATTTACATGTAATCTTTTACTATAAATGCTGACTTTAGAAAAGTATCCAACATTAGGATATTATTCTGCTGTACATCCTGTGGTTGTGTCATAGTTTAGAAGCCCATATCACAAAAGTCTGGTCTTATTCTAGTTATTTACATTGTGTTCAATTGCAGCGGAACTTTGTCACACTTGCCGGAAACGCAGCCACTTGCTTGCTTCCGCGTTGCAAAATAAGGTGGATATCGCTTTAGATGACATGGATTTAACCACCGGAGTCATATGGATTACTTTTATACTGCTTTCATGTGTTTTTGGACCTTCAAAATTTTGGCACCCATTCACTTGCATTGTGAGGACCAGCAAAACGGAGATATTCTTAAAAAAAAAAAATCGTTAAAAGTAAAAAAAAAAAAAAAAAAGTTAAACACTTCAAAAATTGCGTTGATTCAACTTAGTTTTGTTATCTTTGCTTTGACTCAAGTTATATTGACTTTATATATATAAAAATACACATATAAATTCAGCAAAAAAAAAAAAAAAAGAAACTCCTCTCACTTTCAACTGCTTTTATTTTCAGCAAACTTAATGTGTAAATATTTGTATGAACACAACAACTGAGACATAAACTGAACAAGTTTCACAGACATGTGATACACCCACAGGTGTGATATTCGGATGTACCGATCCTGTGCAGGTGTTGTTACATGTGGTCTGCCACTGCGAGGATGATCAGCTGTCCTTCCTGTCTCCCTGTAGTGCTGTCTTAGGCATCTCACGGTACGGACATTGCAATTTATTGCCCTGGCCACATCTGCAGTCCTCATGCCTCCATGCAGCATGCCTAAGGCACATTCATGCAGATGAGCTGGGACCCTGGGCATCTTTCTTTTGGTGTTTTTCAGAGTCAGTAGAAAGGTCTCTTTAGTGTCCTAAGTTTTTAAAACTGTGACCTTAATTGCCTACCGTCTGTAAGCTGTTAGTGTCTCAACGACTGTTCCACAGGTGCATGTTCATTAATTGTTTATGGTTCATTGAACATGCATGGAAAACATTGTTTAAACCCTTTACAATAAAGATCTGTAAAGTTATTTGAATTTTTACAAACTTATCTTTAAAATACAGTGTCCTGAAAAAGGGACGTTTCTTTTTTTGCTGAGTTTATATATATATTAACTCTAGAATTGACTTGCTTTGTTCAAATAATAAAATAATGAAACATGAATTTTACCTGCTTTAAGCAAAGTACACAGTACATTTTTAGTCTTTTAAGGCATTAGCAAATTGCTGAGTTAACTCAATATGTTAACTATGGAGGGAGGCACAGAGACCTCAACACTTGACACCTCAGTAATGGTGACAATCAACAAACATCATTAAGTAAAACGATGAGCTCTGAACATCATCACACAACTATTAACCAACAATGATGACAAAAACAACAACAGCACAGATAAAGTGTGCAAACAATAAGCCTGTAACACTACTATTCATACCGCATTAAATGCTGGGATCTGGCATTGTTCAATATTAAATATTTTGTTTAGACAAATTAGTTAAGTTATTTGGGACAAAATTTAGGGTGTTATTGTTTGTCTAACGTGATTATATTCAAAGTATTTTACATTTGTCAGTATCAGAGATTTTGCAATAAATTATGAGTTTATTTGATTCAACAAATTTTTTTGAGTTGATTTGGCAAAAACACTTTTTAATTCAACATAAGTATGTAAACTGATTAATTGAGAATGGACTAAAACAAACTCAGATAAATTGATTGAACTGAAAAAGTTATGGCATCATTTTTATATCAACAGAACCTGAATTTGACAATGCCTCTGAATTCATGATCTTGAAAAAAGACTGGGTGTAATTTGATGTTATTGAAAATCTTTGCTTTTAATTTTAAATGTTTAAAATAGGACAAACGGAAACGGAACATAACATGGTTGCTATGACAGCACGCCACTCTTTAACAAGCGTGAGCGCTTTGAGTGAGAAGGAACAAAGTCCCATTAGAAGGGAATGTATGAGGTACATTTTAGGAGAGTTATAATGATGTAAAGAGAAAAGAAAATAGATTTTACAGGTGTACTTTTAGTCTAATACTTTATTTTAATTATATATTAATATAATTATACATATTATATACTCTGCACCCATCTACTGAGGTACTTCAACTTGGGAATTAACATTACTTGCGTTTGAACATCATATTTACAGGCAAATTAGCGTAATTTTTTTTTGGGACATTTCCGTTGAAGCAAAGAATTGTGGGTTGTGAGTGCCCACGAAGGATATACCTCATGCATCCTCCGAATTCCCCTGAAAGAAGGTCGCATTCGAAGGCTGCATTCGAAGTGTCCTACTCGCTTTTATGAAATGAGACAGCCTCGATGACGTATGCAGCTGACAAATGCAACATATATAAATTTACACAAGGTTTATTTCTATTTCTTCTGCTCCAAACTTACTTCAAACTTACTTCTCTGTCTGCTTGTATGAATGTAACACATCATAAGAAAGTGTTTCACCGCTGTTCAAATGCACTTTGGATCACATCATTTAAAGTAATCTCTTCAGTAATCAAAATACTTTTTGAATGTAACCGTATTCTAATTACCAATTATTAAAATTGTAACTGTAGTGGAATACAGTTACTTATATTTTGTATTTTAAATATGTAATCCCGTTACATGTAATTCGTTTCTCCCCAACCCTGGCTATAACAATGCAAAAAACACTTACCAATTTACTTGAAGTGAAAATCAGCCCTCCTTTCCTGTTTAATTAATCAACTGATCGATCGTGCAGAACATCTCAGGTTTTTAAATCCATAAGGATCTCTTTCTCAACGGCAATACCAGCAGTGATGACAGTCAACTCGTCAGACAGCTTGATCTTACACTTTTCGCTCTTGAATTAAGTACATCACTTAAAGCGTGTTTGTGTCACTCAAGGCCAGCTAGAAGGCCTCGACTGGGACATATCCTAAAGACCACACCACAAGAACAAATAAATCAATCTGATTGGCTGATGAATCTGACAATCTGACTTTAGTCGCTCATTCATTTGCACTGTTGAGGGATTCTGTGGAAATTCTGAAGGCCTGATGGGGTGGAGCTCAGACTCACGCGCTTCCAGCATGCAGTTTGTGAAACAGTTGTCACACTTTGCTTGTAAGCATGGAGGAAAAAAATCTGATTGGATATATTTTTAGTTTTTTGCTATTAATTTGTAGATGAATTAGGAGTGGAAAGCGATTGAAAATACATAGGCAAAAAGGTAAATGAGAATGAAAGGATGATTTTTTTTTAAATTTATTAGGCATGTTAGTCCAGCAGAGAAGGCTTTGCTGGCCCTGAGAAATCGACACAAACAATGTCAGGGATAACAGTGTTGGGTGGCATGAGTGTGAGTAAATGATGAGAGAATTTTCATTTTTTTGGGTGAACTATTCCTTTTACATTGGCCTTGCTAGGGTAAACCTGAAGTGCAGGCGATATGTGAGTTGGGGGAAAGAAAGACAGTTTTGACAAAAATAATGTGATATGAGATATTCAGCAATGCCTCAGTGTTGTTGGTGGAGTATTAGGGATGTTTGGCGCCAATGCCTCGCGCTGACAGACAGACTGCTTACGTCTGAACACAAAGACAAAATTGTAAATACGTGCATCGAATCAGCTGTCAGAAAGGTGGAAGCAAGGGCAGGCATAAAATGTAAACGTAATAGCAACAACAGTCGGTAGAATTTATATTTAGTATGGCGCGTGCAAAAAATGCCTGCCTTTACAAAAACAGCAGCATGATACAACGTCTTTTTAGGAGCGAGGCGCGCATCAGAATGGAATATGCGTCTGCTTCTCCTGTGACCGACGAGCTCTAAAACAAGAATTGCGATATTAATAGTAATATCAGCGCTAACTGAGCGAAAGTGCGCCGCCACCGCCGACATATCTGTTTGTCTGTGGGTTGTGCATTCATTACCGTGGAATCGTCTCGCGGTTAGTCTGCAGGCGCTAAGACCATTCCACAATATCTGCATTTGTGAATGGTTCTATGGGCCTGCTTTGAACGGATGTTTTTTTTTCTTCCTCTTCTTTAACGTCGCAGTGAACTGCACCATGGATAGCGAAGCGCTTTCGTGTGCTCCTCGCTGAGAGTGAATGGGGATGAGGATGTTGTTTACAAAAAGCAGCCAGTCGTCAGCCCACTGACGCTCGCTCTCCCGAGATATAATTTGGCATCTAATCTTTTGTGACACGTTTGGAAATTACTGTCACCTCCGTCTTTCCTCTATGAAGAGGGCAATGTCATCGTCAGCAGACCGGCGTGGATTTGTTGTTGTCTGATTTTACTACTAGTCCTCTGCCATTCGACTTCACACCGTTTATGTAAGTCAATCTATTTTGCAGCATTTCATCATTAATTCTGTGCACACAGATATCTTTAAATCATACAAACTGTGACGAAATTCGAACTCAATTGGTATTGACTTGTTTGTGAATATATCATTACAAACATCTGGGAAGGGATATACAATCTCCCACAGAGGAATTGGCCAAGAACCTATAGGCTACCTCCTCTTATGTATGTCAATATATGATTTTTCATGGACAAAATATGTTGTATTTTTTGTCAAATTATAGCCCTGGAAACTGTTGAACTGTTAAACCAGGGGTGTTTCATTCTTATGGCGACGTCTTGTAATTTTCCACCAAAAATAAGAAGTGTCGGCTGATTTGTGCGTAATAAGCCGTCGATGTTTCCTCCGCACAACCCAGCCGAGTCTTTTGGAGATGATGGAGAACAGTCAGTGTTGTTGCTGAGAACCTTTCTCGGCGTCATGCTGTTAAAAAGAAAATGTGTAAAGCCTTGCGCTTGTGGGAATGTGATCATTTGAGCGGAGATAAGTGACGCGTCTTGAGGAGCGTCTTCAGGGATGGTGCAGGGTGTGAGAGTTTTAAGAGTTGGTTGCATTGCTGCGCGGGTGACTTATCAAAGATTACATGAAGTTTATTATTAAGATGAGTGAAGATATAGAGCTCTTTTTCTTTTAGGCCTATTTTTAATTAGTCAGTCATTTGCTTGCTCATTATTTGTGCAAATGGTAACCGGCTTAGCGCACCGGTTGTAATGGTGAAGACCTTTGGGAAGTCTACCGACATATTCGTCTCACGTAATGTCTGCGTGAACTGCGCGCGAATGTGGCATCAGAATGCCAATGGCACGTGCGACAAGCTACAACCGCAGCCAATTTATTACAGTCGTGATGTGATAGTAAGGCGTGGGAGGCGTGGCCGCGTGCGTGCGCGTGTATGTCTGTGGCGGGATTTGTACTGCGCTTGTGCTCGTGTGAACCTGGAGACGACTGGTGAACCGAGGCACCTTGTAATCGCTCTTGTGTATGGCTGGTAATGATTAATTGCACTCAGTTAAATTGACCAACAAAGACATTACTCAGAGATTAAAAGCAAGGGGTTGGCGCGGGGAAAGCCAGTTAGGCGATGAGGTGTAGACTGTAATACACTGCAGACATGAAGAGACCGGCGGCCCCACCTTAATGTCTGGGGGCTCTGGATGTGTGGAAACGTTTAAACAGGGCTTTTAGCAAAAGTGTAAAACAACACGCAACGAATTTGTGTTCAGTTAGACAGGATGTACCAATTAATCATCATTGGTTTAAAAAAACAAAATGGGGCAAGAAACAAAATGCAGTGAAAATATGCTGTATTCTGTATTTAAAACAACATGTGAGAATCAGTTTTACTGTCAATCAGTCCTCCAGTTAATCATTCAAACAGGAATTAAAGGAATAGTTAACCCCAAAATGAAAACTCTCTCATCATGTACTTACCCTCATGTCATCCCAGATGTGTATTACTTTCTGTCTTCTGCAGAACACAAATGAAGATTTTAGAAAAAAATCTCAGCTCTGCTGGTCCATACAAAGCAAGTGAATGGTGACTAGAAATTTGAATCTCCGAAAAGCACATAAAGGCAGCATAAAAGTAATCCATAAGACTCCAGTGGTTTAAGCAATATCTTCTGAAGCAACTCCTTTTTCTATGTACATCTTTCCATTGCAGTCTTTAGGTAGGATCATGATTTCAAGCTTGATTAGACTTCATTGGGGTTGACTCATGCGTAGAGCACTAGAGAACGCTAGGAAGTGTAATAAAGTTTGAAATAATGATAACCAAGGAGACCGCTGATGTCAAGATTTATAGTGTAAATGGAATTATATTTTGGTCTGTTCTCACTCAAAACTGATTGGATCCCTTCAGAAGACATGGATTAAACCATTGGAGTAGTATGGATTACCTTTATGCCTTTTAGTGCTTTTTGGAGCTTAATTTTGGTCACCATTCACTTGCATTGTGTAGACCGACAGCGCTGAGATATTCTTCTAAAAATCTTTGTTTTTGTTCTGCAGAATAAAGAAAGTCACACTCATCTTAGATGGCATGAGGGTGAGTAAATTATTAAAATATTTGGGTGAATTATTCCTATAATATAAGTAGTTCAGTGATATGGATTTCCCTTTTGGGAGTAGAATTAAAGGGATAGTTCACGCAAAAATCACTTACTCATGTTGTTTCAAACCTGTGCAACTTGCTTTCTTTAGTGGAACACAAAATGATATGTTAAGCAGAATTTTAGCCTCAGTCACCATTCACTTTCATTGCATAGCTGAAGCAAACATTATGCCTAATATCTCCTTTTGCATTCCATGTTAGAAAGACAGTCATATAACTTTGGAACGACATGAGAGTGAGTAAATGATGACATAATACAAATTTTTGTGTGGACTAAATTTAAAATGATATGTGTTAGGTGTGTTCTCAGATTGGAGTTAATCTGTGTGTGCTGGGTTTGTTAGTTGAGTATTTGTGGGCATGTAAATGAGCAACTGTAATTGTGTTGTGTGTGCTTATTATTGTTTTTATGAGTATGTGTGTGTATGTATGCAGGCTATATCTAGTAACCTCTGTGTGTGAATGCCTTTTAACTACATTCTGGCCACAACTTAAAAACACGCAACACGATCATAGTGACTTCTAGTGGCTGGAAAGAGAATACCTACAGTCCCTCTATCTCCATCTCTCACCAACTCCATGTCTGGTTTATTCACAGCAGCCATTAATTTGTCTTTGATATTTGATGAAGCAGCACATGACGACAGCATGTGGGATGGAGTGAGATGGAGAAAGAGAGGAAAAGGGTGATTAAGAATGAGGGAACAGTAAGAACTTGAGTTATGGATTCTAAAATAATGATCAGATAGGTTTAAAGACTGTGTAATTGGGAAGACAGAAACCATATGACCTTAAGAGATGTAAGGATTAATCAGGAAAGAATTGAGGAGAAGGTGAGACTGGGTGTTTGTGGTTGTGAGAGAGAAAAAGAGGGCTCTGATTAGACTTTGACAGATGCTCCCTTGTAGGCTAAAGCAAATTTTTCAGGTTGGGCTTTAGTCCTGTCGTCTGACTGGAAGATTCAGGCTCAGGATTTACGCTGTAGATTTCCTGAAAGGACCGAATTAAATTTTTATGGCATATTTGCACTTGAGCACCAATATGATGTCTAGTTTAGGTGATATAGGAAGGATTAAGAAGTAGAGATGAATCGAGATGAATCTTCTGTGGCGTGAGACCAAATTAGTAATAAAAGAAGTTGGGTTAGGGGTATATTGGAGTGAACACTTAAAGGATTAGTTCACCCAAAAATGTAAAATTTTACCCTGATGCCATCCCAGTTGTGTATGACTCTCTTTCTTCAGCAGAACACAAATTAAGATTTTTAAAAAAATGATGATGATGTTGGTCCTTATAATGCAAGTAAATGGGTGCCATCAGGCTGCAGGCTATTTGACGGTCCAAAAGTCACATTTAGGCAGCATAAAAGTAATCCACCCGACTCCAGTCGATCAATTAATGTCTTCTGAAGCAAATCGATACGTGTGTAAGAAACAAATCAATAATTAAAATGTTTTTAACTTTTAATCGTTGCTTCTGCCCAGCGCTGTATTGCTGTTTGGAATGAACTAACTCTCGCGTGACATAGAACAGGTCTTCCTCAGGAGAAATATATAAAAAAAAAAAAGCACAGAAGTGAAGGAAGATGTTTGGTAAGAGGCCAACATCATTGAGGACCCTGACAAGCAACATCAATGTTTCAGAGAAAGATTCAATAGAGCATAGCTTGTATACAGACTGGAGGAACAAGAGTGAGGACATAAAATGTTAATGTTTTTCGTTAGATTTGCAGAGCTGGTTTCTACTGAAGGAATTTAAAAGCAATACATGGATGACCACAATAGTTGTGTTCTGGGTCAGGATTGGGAACTGCTCTGTAAAAAGTTCTTTCAGGCTGTCATCTTTTTGGTTGCTCAGTAATGTCTTATGTTTCAGTGTAGAAACACTTTCAGGTCACATCCCATTATTGAGCATGGATGCAAGGAAGTGAGCTCAGGAATGGCTCAGTCTATGTTTGCATTAGTTAGTTCTGCATTAAATGTTTGGGGGATTTGCTTTACTGGATGTGCATCATGTGACTTGATCTGGCATCTGTCAGACACAGGCACTGGGCTGCTGTGAAATGGGGGAGTCCTTTGCAACTGGGACAATGCAGGTTACCATGTAGTTTCCTCTATTAATGGTAATACCTTTTTCTTGTGTGTTTATGTGTGTTTCAGTATGTCACATTTTTCCTTGGTTGCATGGCTGTTTTAATGCATAATAATTAGTGTATGTGTAGGAGGGTAAAGGGGTTACCTTTACTCCTTTACTTTAGGACTGAAATACATTTTTTGCTTTTGTCATCACAGCACCCACTCCCTTATCCTTATCCCACCTTTATGCAATGCAGACACACACAGACAAGCAGTTCTTTGTTCACTTTGTAGGCTTAGTTTGAAATACATAAAAGTCAGAACTTGGAACAGATGTGCGAGAAAATATGCACACACACTCTTACAGTACATTATATACAGAGCAATACTCAAAACAAAGTCTTCCCTTGGGATCAGCATGTGAAGGGGTCCATTACTCCACCGTCTGCCCAGTGGCTTAGCATGTGTGAGTGTGTATCACTGTGTGCGTGTCTGTTTGTGTTTGTGTATATGTACATACGTGCAGTGGGTTTGCACAACACACAAATGTACCATCATTTTCATGCTCTGACCTGCTCCTACCCAAAATTCAGAGATTGATTTGTGAAATCAAAATCATTCGAATATTGTGCCTCGGTGGAAAAAAAACATTAATTAATGCATCCTGGTCTCATAGAATCACGATACTATACCTTAATTTTTGCAAAATGATTTTTTATGTGGCTCGTTTGCGGCAGTTTCCTGGTGAAATGAACACTAGAGTGCTACGACAACAATTACTTTTTTTCACTTTCACACAAATCACAAGTAAAATGGCAGATTATCAGTTCAGTACGTTTCACCCTGTTCCTCACACAATGCTGTCTTATGACATCAAAACACTTTTGCTATAGCATACCAATTGTACAGCGATACATTTTAGTGCTTGCATTACATAACCAACTTGATAGCTCAACTGATAGAGCATTGCACACTTGTGATGTACAGGGCCGGGGTATAAGTCCTGGATAGCCAATCGACATGTTAGCCGAAAGTGTCATAGAAGCATTGCAACATGACTTGGTTGCCTCAGAAATAGCGTTTTACATCAAACATTTGCTTTTATGACACTATCGCCTTGGTTTTATGTCTAAGGTAGGGAGGTCGATTTTGTTCATTTAAAACTCAATAGAGCATAAACATTTTTGCTTTTTATGACACTACCAGTTAGGTTTAGGTTTAAGGTTTAAATTTGGGAGGTCAGTTTTGGTTGATTTAAATCTCAATGGAGCATTAACCTTGACAATCTTATCTGTTTTAGAGAATATACTGTATATATACATATATATAATATAACTTTGCAAAAATGTTGCCACAGTCACATAATTGTCATGAGATCAGAGTCTATGAATATGTATGTTTCAAGAAGTCTTTCATTTTTGGTGTAGTGCTCACCCACGCACACACAAACATAACAATTCATTGTCGACTTCATTGACCAGTACAGATAACTAGTGGGGGTGGCTGATGATCAATATAATGAAGTTATAGTGTATATACTTTATGTGATATAGGCTAATAGTATTTAATTATAATAATTGAGATGGACACAGATGCACTGAATTTTCACATAACATTTACTTTAAATTCACAAAAATATTTTCAAACAAATTGTGCATTATGCATTAAAAAGCCTGTTAGTAGATTTTGTAACTGACATACGGAGTAACTTAAGAGCCGTTCACACCAAATGTGTCATTGTGTCTGTCTGCGCTCTTATTCCATAGTTTTTCTATGTAAACAAGTGTTAGATGGATGTTTTTGATCGTTGTGCCATGCCCAGCTGTTTTATCAGCGTCTTTCGTCGCAGCAGCTCCACGTTTTTTAAGATGCCATTGTAAAATGAATGTCAACTTTCAATAGTGTGTCTTGAAACACCTGCGTTCTGTTATATGCATTGCGCCTAGCTTTTTTTAGTGTAAGAATGCATTCTGTCTGAACGGCCCCTAACACTTCTGTTAGTCGTCCAAGTACTGAAGACACAGTTATCGGCCGATGCAGATAATCTCAAAGTGGCCAAACATTTGGTTCATCATTATTTAAAGTGTGAGAGTGTGTTGCCTTTCGTTGCATTTTGGATTTTTGCTCTGGCAGGATGTTTCGATGTTTGTGTGAGTGTGTTTGCTGTATGTGTTTGCATATGTGTCGGCATGCGTATGTTTGTGGTGCATCACCTTGATTACTGCAGAATCCAATGAACATCATGGAGCCAAGGGCAAACTAGGAGAAGGAGAGAGTGAGAGAACAAGGGAAGGAGAGAAGGAGGGGGAGAGGAGGTCAGTGAGTGCTTCTGTGAATAAAGTGAGAGCAAGTGAAAATTGGATGCGGAGAAAAAGCGAAGAAGAGGGTAAAAGAGCAGTGGAGAGGAGAGGAGGACTGATATAGGGTCATGGAAAGGAAAGATGTTTTGTCAGATAGCAGAATAAGGCTAAAACACACTCGGACACACGTTAAGATGAGTGGCGTGTCTGAGGAAGGGGCTGCTCCTCCACTGCTCCTCACTAATTGGCAGTCTGCTGCAGAGCTCAGTGTGTGTTTGCGTGTGCTTGATTGTGTGTAAGGGGGTTTTCCAGATGGTGCAAACACACACAGCTTCCCTCTCACCGGAACATTACTTCACTGGACAGACAGACTGACAGCCTGCAGCTTGTGTGCACTGGGGTTTTCAGTTGCCCAGAGATGCAGAGTATTAGTGTGAGAGATAGCAATCTTGACAGAGTGATAAAGAGAATGCAGGTTTATTTTTAGTTCAGACTTTATTAAATATTAATTTATTGAATTTGTTGTTAAAATGTGTGGTAAAGGAAGAGCAATAATGTTTATTTGTCTGTGTGTGTGTTTCTGTTTCACCTACATTGTGAGGATCTGCCAACTGTCCTAATTCAAACAGCTTAGTAGAGGGACTAAAAAATGGTTTAATTAAAATCTAAAAATGTCAAAAGATTTCAGTTAGGTTTAGGGGTAGGTTTAGCGTATAGAAAATATTGTTGGCTCACTATTAAAACAATAGAAGTCAATAGAAAGTCCATAATTTTAGCAATAGTTTCTATCTTCTTAAACAATATGGTAATTGATCATTTTTACAAATTTTTTTTTTACACTTTTCTTGTGTATATTTAGTATTTTTGTATAAATAAAACGTTATGCTCATGTTAAATATCATTTGTCTACGGGATCTACCAGTTAACTTATTAACTTTTTTTTTTTTTAATTACCGTTAAATTATGAAGATTTATTTAGTCCACACAAGCATAGTAAAGCCTGAAATCACCTTCACTTTCCATACAGAGCTATGGTACTCTCTGTACCCCTAAGGAAATCATATATACTGTATAAATCATATATACTATTCAGTGTTGGCAACATATATGTGTTTTTTGTGAGGGTTAGGTTTAGGGGATAGAATCTGTAGTTTGTACCATATAAAAATCATTATGTCTACGGAGAGTCCTCATAAGGATAGCCGCACCAACTTGTGTGTGTGTAGGTTTCACTATATTTGTGAGTGCCAAATAAAAAAAAAAATAATGTCCTCACTAATATTTTGAAACTTGTTGAGAACCCACTAGTGAGGACAGTGGTTCTCACTAGTAAAAAAGGCACATAATTTGGTCAAATAATTATATATCACACATATACAGTGAAATTCTTTTTTTTCCACATATCCCAGCTAAGCTGGGGTTAGAGTGCAGGGTCAGCCATGATATGGCACCCCTGGAGCAGATAGGGTCAAGGGCCTTGCTCAAGGGCCCAACAGTGGCATCTTGGTGGTGCTGGGGCTTGAAACCCTGACCTTTTGCTCAGTAACCCAGAGCCTTAACCGCTGAGCCACCACTGCCCCTAAATAATGTTTAGCTTTAAATCTACTGATGCGCACAGGTTTCTGTGAAGGTTAGGTTCAGGGGTTAGTGTTAGGAAAAAGAAAATATCATTAGCCTGCTATGAAATCAATGGAAGTCTATGAGATATCCTTACTTATATAGTGAAACAAACGTGTGTCCCCACAAGGATAGTAAAACCTGATATCACCTATCTTGTGAGGCCCAGCCGGTGGTCCCCACGCTTATTAAACATACCAAATGATTTTTTATTTGAAAATGTACAAATGCAAAAAGGTTTCTGTGAGGGTTAGGTTTAGGGGTAGTGTTAGGGGATGTAAATTATCTTTAGATCTGTATAAAATGCATGGAAGTCTATGGAGAGTCCCACAATGATATAAAAACAAGTGTGTGTGTGTATGGGAGAAACACAAAAAACTGTGATTTCGGGTGATGTAAGGTGTTGCATTAATCAACAGACTGAAAAATACAGGGATCATCCCATAATACCTCCCATAAACAAGCACTGAATATACAAATGTTGCTGCGTGAAGAGAGAGAGGGCAAGATGAAATGAGATAGGGGAAAGAGAGGAAGGTCAGATAGGAGAATTTCTATTAGCATAGAGTGTTAACATTATACAGTACGAAAGGACCTGATCAAAGCAGGTCAGTGTGCCACCATTAGCACTATGCTGACAGAACACTCACATGCACAAAAGGCCACAGCACCAAGCCAATAACCTGCAATTATACATTTTGAATTTGGAGTTTGGGAACTTCCAAATTTTGATGGTTAAAATATTTATGTTTGTGGGAAATTATACACTCTGACCTTTAAACCTTTCCTAACACAGAAACAGAAGGTTGTAGCAGCATTTATTATAAGGAATAGTCATCATTTACTCACAATCATGTTGCTCCAAACCCGTATGACTTTCTTTCTTACGTTGAACAAAAAATTTCAGCAGAATGTCCAAGCTGTTATTTTCCATACAACAAAAATGGATGGTGATCCACCAACATAATTACGCGGAAAGACGAGATGTTGCTACCGAATGTTCTGTATAGCCTGTCATAGACCTTGTTCTGCTGAGTTACTGACAAGCACCATCTCTCATCAGATATTTTTGCATCAATTCAAATTTGTTTACCTTTCTCTGAGGCACTGCTGAAAGTGGTTGTGTCAGCAGCTTCAGAGACACAGGTTCTGTTCCCATAAAAACCAGGAAGTGCTTAAGTTCACATAATCAGTGGTAAGCATAATTAGGAGGTTGCATTTTCAACTGAAGATTTTAATGGTATGGTTTAGGGTTGGGGTTTGGGCTAGGTCGGTATGGTTAATAAAATATGCATTCCTCTTCACTGTATTACAACATTTACAACTAAAAACAACTCACTTTATAGCTCGCTTTTGGTGCCACTCTGTGGACATTTCATCCAGAAACTGAAGCTCATGTGTGTCCATATTACACTTCCCGCTTCAGCCACTGGGGGCAATGGTTTAGTCATTGAGCATTTTCATGCACGTTCCTACACGATTATGCTTAATAAGCTGACAAAGCGTGTGGTCATGTAAAAACAATAAACAGTGTTCCTTTATAGTGTAAGGTCATAAATTCCGTAAGAATAAACTGATCGACATGGGTAGATTTTGCCCATTACGCCAATTGCGCATAGTATGTAAACATCTTAACCGGCATTGTTACGGTTTATCCAGTGTGCGCACATGTTGTGCGCATGCCTCTTCCCAGTTTGACGTCGAAAGCAGAGAATAATGCGATGATTTCAAATGCCTTATAAATACGGATGTCATGCTTTATCCGATTTTTTAAATAAGCTGAATTTTGGGAGTAATCAGCGTATTGGTGTGCATGTAAACATGCTCATTTTCATTCAACATAGACTGATTTTAGTTAAAAAAGTTTTGACCTACTGTCACCAAATTCACAGTGAGATGACACTGTTGAGCTCCAAAAGGACGAAAATCTATATTTTCTGATACTATATTCCAAGTCTTCTGAAGCCATACAAAGCTCTGTGTGAGGACCAGACCAAAAATCAATATTCACTGAAATTCAATTAGGGGACGGCACTATATTTCCCTCTCTCGAATATAACTTAATGTGCTACATTTTGTTTTAAATTAGGCCATCACACACACATTAACATCATTCTAAGTTTGCCCTATTCCATCTGTAGTCTGTATTTTGTTTTCCCACACATTGCGGTTTTTAGCACTGTGTGTCTTCATTGTAGAAACTGAGTAAAGAGTCCCACAGCACACACACATCATTCTTGACGTTATGTTTGCACAACATTATTGTACCTGTTTGCTAACATATGCATACTTATGCTTCATTGTGTATGTAATAATTATTGACTTCCCTATGGGTGGCATTCCTAGCATGTCCCTTGTGTCTTTGCTTTTTCTTCTTCCTGCTTTTGACTGTAGTACATGTGACAGTTTTGTCTGGTTGGGTTGGTGAGTATGTTTTTAAAGCACAGTTGAAGGCTTAATAGAATTAGTGACTCTGTAAACTAAAAGTAAAATACAGAGACAATATGCACCCACACACACATACACACACATTCTGGAATCCTACAGTGTGTGCATTGATCTAGAAGCGAAGAGAGATGTGGAAGGCAGTAGACACTGTTGCTAGGAGACCGCACACAGTGACTGGTGTGAGAGACACCGTACCACATCCCTCCCCCATTCCTGCAACACACTTCCTATTCTCTCCGTCTGTTTTTTTTTTTTTCATGTCCATTCCTGTGTTCATTGTCACCATATTCCTCTCCATTCATCTTTCTGCAGTTGTCCCCCAGTCTGTCAGGTCTCATCTTTTTATCTGCTCATTTCTCTCTTCCTTTCTGAGCACCTCCTGCCAGACTCTTTAACCTTCCCCAACATCTCAGAGTCTGTCTTCTCCTTCCTTCCTTCCTCTTTTTTTTTTTTTGTACACCTCTCTGTCTGCTCTCTCTCTCTCTCTGTGTCTTATAAGTCTCTGTCTTTCTCCCTCTTTCATTCACATTGTTGTTTTGAACGAAAGTGCTCAGAGGTTCTGAAGTGACAGGAGAGCAGTCGCCAACGCGACAGCTGGCCAGTCACCATGACAACAGCCAGGTGCAGTATAAATGAAAAGGACAATAAGTGAGTAACGGGTTATGGGACTTTACGCACATAAATCGTATTCAAGTGCATATAGCTTTTAAGAACAACCGAAAAGGTGACTGCAAATTCAGAAAAAAACTTAATTGTGCGCATACAACAATCAAATGTGCATTTGTTAAAGGGATAGTTGACCCAAAAAATTCAATTCTGTCATCATTTACTCACCCTAATGTTGTTCCAAACCCAGATGACCTTTTCTCTGTGCAGCACAAAACAAAATGTTAGGGAGTTGCTTCCTTGGTCACAATTCACTTTCATTATTTATTCCATGAAATGAAAATCAGTAGTGTCTGAGGCTGTCATTTAATCAAACATCACGTTTTGTGTGCCATGAAACCTCATACAGGTTTGTAACAACATGAGGGTATAACAACATTTTCAATTTTGGCTTGAATTATTAAGTTTGTTTTAATTTTTTGTCTATGTCTTTGTGCTTTTTTTCTTTGTGTGTTGTTTAGTCTCTGTGTGGGTGTGCTTATTTATGCAGAGGATGTATTGGTTTGTGTGTGTATAATGTGTGCACATTGGGGTCCCATCTGCTCCTGAGCTTTAATGATCTGTATGAACTGACCTTGTGACCCACACATCAACAAAACAAGTGTGTATATGCCTTAACTGGACATAGCAGCTATGTAAAAAGCCTGAAGGAATGTTATGTTTAACTATGTATACAGCATTTATGTACAGTACATAAATAAGGCTTATGTGAGTGTCTGTATGTGTGAGGCCATGTTTTTATCTCTAAATACAGTTGTCTTCAGGCCTATTCACCAAAGCAGTAATGATATAAAATTAGAGCAGTCAATCAAAAAAATGTAATCAAATTATTTACATGATGCGCTGATTAACAAAATGAATCACAAATAATCGCAAAGTGCAATGATTGCTGAAAAAAGTCCACAAATGAAGATAATTCAAAGACATTATTGTGGTAGACAACTAAAGCACTGAATATACATGACAAAATGTGGCTTTTAAAGTCAACGTATTTGTTTTTTATTTTCATATAATTGAATATAAGTGTATCACTGGCTTATTAAGCGTATCTACAGTCCACAACAATGCATTTTGCAACAAGTTTGTCAATCTTAACCTCCTGAGACCCGAGCACGACTGCTGTGTGCATTTTCCATTTCCCTTTTTGATTTGTATCTAGTAGCCCCTTATAAATATTAAAAACAAAAATTAAGAGCAAATAGTTTTCCTAAAAACTAAAAAATGAATGTCCTCATATGGGGTGAAATTTTGTGAAATTTAAAATAATACCAAGCTAACAAACAAACAAGTGATAGCCAGTGCTGAAGCATTTTACCAGTCAGAAAGTAGCATAATGAATTCTGATTCAAAGTTATGGCCAGTATCGTGCAATCACTGCCGACCATGTTAAAATTAAATTTAGCATCATAAATTCTGAATCTATGTACTGCTTACCATTGTCCCATGTCTGCCAACCATGTTGAGTGGTGCAAAAATCATCTGAAGCCTGAAACTGAACTTTTGACTGGAAGTTTGGAGTGTATGCACTTGGCTGCATAGGAAATCTATAGGATGCTCCCTTGCTCCCTATTTAGTGAATGACTTAACCTCCAGTGTGCTGTCTGTCTGCACCAGTCTCAGTTTGAAATGCACCTTATTTTCATCCTAACTGCGTATACAGCCTCTGAAAGCAACATTTTTCAGATTTTGGATGCATCCATTGATTCTCAGTGTGAAAATGCACAGTGAAAATAGGATTTCAAAAGGGAAAATAGTCCTATAGTCCATGTCTGCGGTCATTGTGTTTAACAGCGTGCCATTTTGTGATAAATCAATTACATTTTCAAAATGGCATATTGGATGAACCTAGAAACTCAAACATGTTTCAATTTAAAAACTTAATGAGGTTTCTTACCAGATGTAGTTTTGTTATCATTTCTACCAAAGACAAACTCTGCTGTGATCAGCACATGTTGTTTTGTCACATGACTTGGTGACAAAAGTTTAACCCTTTATTGACAGCCCAGAGTGTCCTGAACTGAGATCAGTCGATTTAAATGAAATTAAATTATGTATAGTGAAGACAAAACATAATGTACGCACATGAGGACGCGGGGTCGCAAGAGGTTAAAAGTGTTTATTGCATTCCATTTGCTTTGTTTTTAAGTTGTTTGTCTATTTACAAAGTTAAAAGTAGTTCAAATTTTTAACTATTTTTGGGAGTAGCATACACCCCCCTAAAGTGGCAGATACTCTTGAAGTGGTGATTACTGCTTTTGGAAAAGGTCATGAGGCATCAGTGTATTACTCCCTGTTAATTCAGAGTCTGGGGGACGGAGCTTCAAGTTCTCTCAAGAGATTATGGGAGAAAGATTTAAACTTGGTATTGGAGGAGGGAGAGTGGGCTAGGATTCTAAAAAACATCAAGTCTGTATCTAGAGATGCAAGGGTGCGCCTTATGCAATTCAAGATTTTACATCGATTTTATTGGACCCCCCTCTAGATTGTATAGGCTTGGTCTTAAAGACACACCCACCTGCTGGCAATGCCAATCAGAGGATGGAGACATAACCCATGTCTTTTGGGGGTGTATTAAGATCCAGGAGTTTTGGTTGAAGGTTCAGAGTCTTGTGTGTGATGTATTTGGCACTCTGCTTTCATTTTGCCCCAAACTCTGTATTTTGGGCGATGGGGCGGTCATTGACATTGAGAATAGACACATAAAGACTTGGGTCTTAACTAGCGTTATGATCGCCAGACAGATTCTTTTAAGGGGTTGGAGGTCAGCTGGAGTACCCTTATTTCAGGAGTGCTGCTCGGAGATGGGGAGGGTGGCTGCCTTTGAAGAAGGGTCTTTTAGAAGACTAGGAAAATTGAATTTGTTTATGGAGAAATGGGGGCAGATATCTGACGTTGCTGGATGTGTAATTATTATTATTACTATTACTATTATTATTATTATCTTTTTATTTTTGTGTATATAATCATGTGTATATACTCATATGTGACCACAGGGATGTTTGATGGGAGTCAGGGCGGGGTTGGGGATTGGGAAGGGTGGTTGTGGGGTTTAAATGTTGATTCCATATATATGTTTTGCTCTTGTATATATGTTTTGTAGGAATCAATCAACATTTTTAATTACAAAAGTAGTTCAACTTTTTTTAAAAAGCATCTCAAGACCCCATCATTCTGTTCCATTCCGCGGCATTCCATCTTGCTGTTTTAGAACACTGGAACACAACCTGTGCGAACGGCTTCTTACTCGTTTTGTGCTGCCTACTCACTGTATGTGTGGTTTGGCAGGTCAGGGGTCATGATCAAATGCGTTATAAATCCATATATCCACCCTCTGTGTTGTTCAAAGCTGTATGTGCTGTATTTCTGCTGAAGTAGCCAACATCTTTGTATAGATTACCATGGGAACAGTTTGGCTTTGTTACTTTTTGCACTGTTGTGTTTGAAAATGTATCTGTGTGATGCTATGTTTGGAATTAGTCTTTGTGCTCAGTATAGTAACAATATCTGTGTGGTTTTTTTTTTAAGGCTCTTTTTTATGTATAGTATCATATTCTATGTTGTTGAAAGTTGAAATTGATCTCTGAGTGTGGCATCAGTCTGTTTTGGGTATAATGTTTGAGGCTTAAAACAAAGGTTTGAGAGAAGCATTTTCATGTAATCCCGCCACGCAAAACACTAAGCATACAATTCTTGTAATTCTCCTAATATCTCTCCTTCCCTGCAAATCTTGCCTGTATAAACATAGTTATAGCCTAGAGGGGATCTTGCATTGGTTCCCATTTTCAAGTATCTCTCTTACAGACAGCAAAACAAACCTGTCTACCCCGATCCACAGCTCTCATATGTTTCATGGCCCTGTCCCAAATGGCACCCTAAGCCCTTGCGGTCCTCCTCTGAGTCATGACTTTGGTGACGTAAGCGAGTGCAGACAGAATTATGACCATACGTCCTCTTTTCACGGATGTTTCCTCTTTTTGTCTAACCTTAAAAAGCAACCAGTCTGGATTTCTAGATTCCCTAAATGTCATATTGAACTGCTAAAAAAAAACCGAATTAAATCTAGCACATCATATACGTGAATACTCTCTCTCTCTGTGTGCTGTATGTCTGTCTGTCTGTCTGTCTGTCTGTCTGTCTCTCTCTCTCTCTCTCTCTCTCTTTCACACATACACACATATATACAGGACGCATGCAGAGAGCGCTAGAGCTCAGTAACTTTACCATTTTTAAATGTGTGTGATTGTGTACTTATCTATTCAGGAATTGCCGTCGAAACAATGTCCACACGCGGCCTTTAGTGAGAAAGGGATTTACGTTAAGTAAACACAGACTGTTCACTCGTTTTTGACTGTTAGTGATATATCAGTGCTTGGTAATGGGAATAAGCTGCGAAGCAGAAGTCTGAAGTCTGGGTAATTTTGCTGCCTGTGGAAAAAAGTGGATACATGCAGTTTTACAAATGAAACATTTAAAAAGTTATGACATTGATAGATAGGGTGAAGGACTTTAACTCTTGGATATATATATATATATATATATATACAGGGTTGGGAGGGTTACTTTTGAAATGTATTCCACTACAGATTACAGAAAAACATGCTGTAAAATGTAATTTGTAATGTATTCCGTTAGATTACTCAAGGTCAGTAACGTATTCTAAATACTTTGGATTACTTCTTCAGCACTGGTAGATTTTTTCACTTGTTTTAACTATAAAAACTCTGCCAGTACAGTAAGACAAAATACACATGTTAAAAATACATTCTCTGAAAAACATAAATATCTTATGCAGTGTTGTTTGTAAAATAAGATCAATCAAATGTATCTTGTTTTAAGGATTTTTAGATATTTTTACAGGAAAAAAATACAAAAATTATTATCAAGAATATGATTTTTGCCCTAATATCAAAGGTCTTACTAAAAAAAAAGAAATTATGATCCAACGTGAATTTTCTTGATAAAAAATATGATCATGCCTGGTAACGTGCATGTAAAATGGCTAGAAATAGCATTTTAGCTTAGCATAAAGCTGACAATTTACACAAGGTTTATTTCTATTTCTTGTGCTCCAAACTTACTTCAAACTTACTTCTCTGTCTGCTCGTATGAATGTAACACATCATAAGAAAGTATTTCACCGCTGTTCAAATGCACTTTGGATCGCATAATTTATATGTATAAATGTTTTCCATCTGAAAGGACTAAATTTTAAATGAAACAAATGACAATAAAATGCAAAGTAATCTCTTCAGTAATCCAAATACTTTTTGAATGTAACTGTATTCTAATTACCAATGATTTAAATTGTAACTGTAGTGGAATACTGTTACTTATATTTTGTATTTTAAACACGTAATCCCATTACATGTATTCCGTTACTCCCTAAACCTGTGTGTGTGTGTGTGTGTGTGTGTGTGTATATATATATACAGGTGCATCTCAATAAATCAGAATGTCGTGGAGAAGTTCATTTATTTCAGTAATTCAACTCAAATGTGAAACTCGTGTATTAAATAAATTCAGTGCACACAGACTGAAGTAGTTTAAGTCTTTGGTTCTTTTAATTGTGATGATTTTGGCTCACATTTAACAAAAACCCACCAATTCACTATCTCAAAAAATTAGAATATGGTGACATGCCAATCAGCTAATCAACTCAAAACACCTGCAAAGGTTTCCTGAGCCTTCAAAATGGTCTCTCAGTTTGGTTTACTAGGCTACACAATCATGGGGAAGACTGCTGATCTGACAGTTGTCCAGAAGACAATCATTGACACCCTTCACAAGGAGGGTAAGCCACAAACATTCATTGCCAAAGAAGCTGGCTGTTCACAGAGTGCTGTATCCAAGCATGTTAACAGCAAGTTGAGTGGAAGGAAAAAGTGTGGAAGAAAAAGATGCACAACCAACCGAGAGAACCGCAGCCTTATGAGGATTGTCAAGCAAAATCAATTCAAGAATTTGGGTGAACTTCACAAGGAATGGACTGAGGCTGGGGTCAAGGCATCAAGAGCCACCACACACAGACGTGTCAAGGAATTTGGCTACAGTTGTCATATTCCTCTTGTTAAGCCACTCCTGAACCACAGACAACGTCAGAGGCGTCTTACCTGGGCTAAGGAGAAGAAGAACTGGACTGTTGCCCAATGGTCCAAAGTCCTCTCTTCAGATGAGAGCAAGTTTTATATTTCATTTGGAAACCAAGGTCCTAGAGTCTGGAGGAAGGGTGGAGAAGCTCATAGCCCAAGGTGCATGAAGTCCAGTGTTAAGTTTCCACAGTCTGTGATGATTTGGGGTGCAATGTCATCTGCTGGTGTTGGTCCATTGTGTTTTTTGAAAACCAAAGTCACTGCACCCGTTTACCAAGAAATTTTGGAGCACTTCATGCTTCCTTCTGCTGACCAGCTTTTTAAAGATGCTGATTTCATTTTCCAGCAGGATTTGGCACCTGCCCACACTGCCAAAAGCACCAAAAGTTGGTTAAATGACCATGGTGTTGGTGTGCTTGACTGGCCAGCAAACTCACCAGACCTGAACCCCATAGATAATCTATGGGGTATTGTCAAGAGGAAAATGAGAAACAAGAGACCAAAAAATGCAAATGAGCTGAAGGCCACTGGCAAAGAAACCTGGGCTTCCATACCACCTCAGCAGTGCCACAAACTGATCACCTCCATGCCACGCCAAATTGAGGCAGTAATTAAAGCAAAAAGGAGCCCTTACCAAGTATTGAGTACATATACAGTAAATGAACATACTTTCCAGAAGGCCAACAATTCACTAAAAATGTTTTTTTATTGGTCTTATGATGTATTCTAATTTTTTGAGATAGTGAATTGGTGGGTTTTTGTTAAATGTGAGCCAAAATCATCACAATTAAAAGAACCAAAGACTTAAACTACTTCAGTCTGTGTGCATTGAATTTATTTAATACACGAGTTTCACAATTTGAGTTGAATTACTGAAATAAATGAACGACATTCTAATTAATTGAGATGCACCTGTATGTATGTATGTATATATATATATATATATATATATATATATATATATATATTTTTTTTTTATTGAATGATTCCAAGCAACACACTGACATTAGAGTATTTAATCAAGAACCTTGAAAAAGAAAGTGCACATATAACATACAACAACAACAAAACCCCATCATTTTAAATATTTAGAGAACAAATAAACAAGATTCAGACACCTGGATTGTTGCAGGCAGGTGCTTAGAACACAGTTAAATGTATAGAAAGAACATACGTCTCACATACCGCCATAGATCGCAAAAATCATTATTAAATGCACACAGCCACACTTCTTCAGGTGTATACTGTATATTGCCAGTAGACCGAACATAGCTATTTAAATAAATATAATTAATCTTAAAATTTTTCAAGCTACAGCTATGTGCAGGAATGTTCTCCCTCATGTCTTAATCCTCTTTGAAACAACAATAACAAAGGTTTAGTGTTAGGTTACGTACTTTTATAAATGTAAAACTCCCCTCAGAAAAAAAAAACTATTCAATAAAAACTGAATAATTCTGAATAAAAAAAAAACTAAGTTTTGAGCCATTTATACACATCAGCCCAGAATCAACCACCTGCTCCCATGGCGCACTGTGAATGACGCAAACGAGTCGGTCTCCCTTCACCCTCAAACTACTTATTTATTTGTATATTGGGATATTTTGTAATAAACATAAACTATATTGGTTCAATACTTATCAACAACCTAAAATCAATAGTTTTATATATTTCCATCACTTTAAATACGATTACGTAATTTGCAATAGTTCATGGATTTGTAGTTCAAGCCTTAGTGAAAGACGGTAGGTACACAGTGTTGTACCATTGTCTTTTTGTCAGATTTTCAAATACTTTTTTGCTTCAAAACAAAGTTTGTAATGTTGTGATTCTTCTCAGAGCTAGTTGATTTGGTTCATGGCTTAGAATACTTTTATGAAGAATTTTATGAATAGGAAATATACTTCCGGAACCCCGGTGGCTGAAAAAGTGGGTGGGCACTGTTACGCTCTATAAACTCTTTCCAAAAATAGAAACCAACTAAACTATTTTAAACTCCACTCCAAACTGATTAAACATCTCCCCTCCCTGGTTTTTATCCCTGTGGGTGCAACCATTTTCCCGAACCAAAATAATTAATACATTGCAGGAGAACATTATCATCAATAATTTCATACTCTACACATCATAATTAATATTATAATATACACAATTCTTCAACATTAGATGTGAACATTTTATATCATTATTAAAATATTTATTTTAAAAACCACAAACAACACCTGTTCCATCCATACCTGGTATTTCCCCTCTAAGTTGAAGCAACACCCAATATATACTGTAAGACTTTTTGGGATCTTTTAATCATTCCTGCAAGATGTCCTGTAGCTCATCTGGTATAGCATGGCACTAATAACCCCAAGAGCATGGGTTTGATTCCCAGGGAACACACAAACTGATAAAATGTATTCACTGAATACTCTATAAATCACTTTGGATAAAAGTGTCTGCCAAATGCATTAATGTAAATGTCTGCCTCTACATACTGTACCAGTCCTGTCTGTGCACACTGTTATGAGTGTGTTTAATCAGTTTAGCAGCTGGAACATTTCTTAATCTCTAGGCCCTCATTGGGGCATCAACAAAGTTTTTAAACTAAGTTTAAGGTTACATGCATAATTTAAGTGGAACATAGGAAATCTGGAAGGAAACTGAGCTGATGTAAGTAAATCTAGAGGTGTCCAGGGGAGGTATAGCAGACACTGGTACTGCGAGTTAGGTCTTGACTTGGGGGAAGAGGAATTCGGTCTTGTCAGGATTGAGCTTAAGGTTCTGACATTGCAGATGCAGATACACAATGAGGAAATCATTTGAAGAATTTAGAGTCATCAGCATAGCAGTGGTAGGAGAAACTGTGTCAATGGACCATTCCAAGCAGTCTTGTTTGGAAGGTGACAAGAACGGGTTCAAGCATTGATCCCTGTATTATTCAAGTGGTGAGCATGCAGGAGTTATGAGAGTGAGCCTTTCCAGCTGACTTAGTAGTACACATTATTTGAGTAGAACATAAACCACTGACCAAGAAATGGCAATCTAGCCTGGAGATCAGAAGTGTGTGATTTACTGTCAAAAGCTGCAGATAGCGCCTGCAGAATTATCGCTAATTTAGGGAAGAACACACTGTAGAGTAGTAAAACTGGTCAGTAGTTTCTGCCTTCAAAAGAGTCTAAGTTGTTTTTCTTGACTATTGGGGTTATGTTGGCTGGAAGGAACAGTGGAACAGCTCCACTAGACAAGGATCATAGATGTACTGTATATGGCAAAGCTGAGATGCCAACTCTGGACATACGAAGGCACTTACATTGGTATAATAAATGGTTTATGGTTTACTTATGAATTCATTTGTGGTTTAACACTCATTTATTTATCATCTTCCCTCTTTGTTAGTATTGGACATTACAATTGTCACTCAATCAGCACTGTACTTTTCAGTGCTGTTCTGCTGTACTGCACACAGTGTTCAGACAGAACAATGGCAAAAATGGCTTTCATCAACCTACAGGAAAATGTAAACTATACACTTCCATCACTGGCTGAATTAAAGTGCTTGTAAAAGATCTTGAGGGCAGCTCTTGGGAAATAGTTCTTGTGATCACTGAATTTCTGGCATTTTGTCCATAGAATCTTTTATTTTTAAACCTCTAGGGGTGGGCGATATACCGGTAGACATGATAAACCTGTAGAGATTTGGCGACCGGTATACATTTTGGATTATCGTCTGCATAGCTGTTACGCAAAACCACCACAGCATGGCAAGAAATGTGCACCTCATTCTGTTCACGTCACATGAACGTGGTACACATTCGGTCAGAGAAATGGAGGAGGAAGGCAGAGCGGCTTTATGTGAGACTGAGAGAATTGAAGAAACAGTGTTTTTCAGGTATTGACAAATTCAGTGATATCAATCTCACATTCTGAATATGCTTCTCATCAGACACAAGCAGCTGTGTTAGCATGAAAGTGCACGCGAGTCCAGCAGGCTTCCAGATTCCATGAGTCCGATCTAGGGCTCTGCAGACACTAGTGCTACTCAGACGGTTTCTCGCTATCGTGGCACAGAATTCAAATCCTGCATGACCCGTTTGAATTCTACTGAGTTTTGAGGGGGTTTTTTACCTTAAAGCGCTATGGAGGAAGTCAAACATCTCAAACCGCGAGAGAGCCTGACATTCTAATCAACACTGACGAGGATAACAGCTAAAACAACGTGTCATGCGCCAATTATGTGTTATCTATAATGAGGATTTTTTAAACTACACGTTATCACCCTTAATAAAATTCAGTTTGAATGATGTTAGATATTAGAAAACAAACCGGCTTTGCTTTCAGATAATTAAACCATTAAGAGCCTAATAAAGTGTTTTATAATAATACAAGTCAACAACATCAGACTGAAATTTGAAATTTAGCATTGTGGTAAAGTTGATTACCACTTTTTGAATACCACCAATTGTTTTTTTTACTATGTTTGTCAAGTCCCAAATAAAGAGAAAATTATATAAAAGGAAGTAGTTTTCATTTATAAGTATATAATTCAATGAGTGGATAAATGTTTTTTAAAAAAAAGCATTACAATATGGTTAATATAAAAAAAAATTATTGATTTTTTTTGGTGAAACATTTAACTATATCTTGATATAAACTCAGCAGTAATGAAACGTCCTCTCACTTTCAACTGCTTTTATTTTCAGCAAAATTAACATGTAAATATTTGTATGAACATAAAAAGATTCAACAACTAAGACATAAACAGAACAAGTTTCACAGACATGTGACTAACATAAATGGAATGTGTCCCTGAACAAAGGGGGAGGGGCGGTCAAAAATCTAAAGTAATAGTCAGTATCTGGTGTGGCCACCAGCTGCATTAAGTACTGCAGTGCATCTCCTCCTCATGGACTGCACCAGATTTGCCAGTTCTTGCTATGAGATGTTACCCCACTCTTCCACCAAGGCACTTGCAAGTTCCCGGACATTTCTGGGGGGAATGGCCCTAGCCCTCACCCTCCGATCCAACAGGTCCCAGATGTGCTCAATGGGATTGAGATCCGGGCTCTTCGCTGGCCATGGCAGAACACTGACATTCCTGTCTTGCAGGAAATCATGCACAGAACGAGCAGTATGGCTGGTGGCATTGTCATGCTGGAGGGTGATGTCAGGATGAACCTGCAGGAAGGGTACCACATGAGGGAGGAGGATATCTTCCCTGTAATGCACAGCATTGAGATTGCCTGCAATGACAACAAGCTCAGTCCGATGATGCTGTGACACATCGCCCCAGACCATGATGGACCCTCCACCTCCAAATCGATCCCGCTCCAGAGTATAGGCCTCGGTGTAACACTCATTCCTTTGATGATAAACGCGAGTCCGACCATCACCCCTGGTGAGACAAAACCGCGACTTGTCAGTGAAGAGCATTTTTTGCTAGTCCTGTCTGGTCCAGCGAAGGTGGGTTTGTGCTAATAGGCGACGTTGTTGCTGGTGATGTCTGGTAAGGACCTGCCTTAAAACAGGTCTACAAGCCCTCAGTCCAGCCTCTCTCAGCCTATTGTGGACAGTCTGAGCACTGATGGAGGGATTGTGCGTTCCTGGTGTAACTCGGGCAGTTGTTGTTGCCATCCTGTACCTGTCCTGCAGGTGTGATATTCGGATGTACCGATCCTGTGCAGGTGTTGTTACATGTGGTCTGCCACTGCGAGGATGATCAGCTGTCCTTCCTGTCTCCCTGTAGTGCTGTCTTAGGCATCTCACAGTACGGACATTGCAATTTATTGCCCTGGCCACATCTGCAGTCCTCATGCCTCCACGCAGCATGACTAAGGCACGTTCTTGCAGATGAGCAGGGACCCTGGGCATCTTTCTTTTGGTGTTTTTCTGAGTCAGTAGAAAGGTCTCTTTAGTGTCCTAAGTTTTTATAACTGTGACCTTAATTGCCTACCGTCTGTAAGCTGTTAGGGTCTTAACGACTGTTCCACGGGTGCATGTTCATTAATTGTTTATGGTTCATTGAACATGCATGGAAAACATTGTTTAAACCCTTTACAATAAAGATCTGTAAAGTTATTTGGATTTTTACAAAATTATTTTTAAAATTCAGTGTCCTGAAAAAGGGACGTTTTTTTTTTTTGCTGAGTTTATATCGTTATCGTGATATAAAATTAGCACTGCAATAACATTTTTTCAAGACAAGTATTTTTGTCTTGTTTTCCAGTAAAATGATCTAAACATTCTTAAAATGTGATTTATTTACTTGACAAGAAAACTTCCTAAAAATTTTAAGTCTTGTTTTGAGAGAAATCGAACCGAATCCAGTAAGATAAATGTTTAAAACAAGAAAAAACTGTTTGCAAATGGGGTAAGAAAAATAAACTCAATTCAAAGGCAAAAGTTAATTTTTATTACCCCATTGGCAGATTTTTTTCTTTTTTTTTTTTCTTGTTTAAGTCTAAAGTTCACTTAATTTTGTCAGATTTATCTTAAAACAAGACATATTATCTTATGCCATTTTGCTTGACAAGTAAATAAATCATGTTTGAAGAATGTTTAGATAATTTTACAGGCAAACAAGACAAAAATACTTTTTTGCAGTGAGTGATATAAGATTTTGGTCATATCGCCCACTCCTACTTTCATCTTTTATTTCTGTTTTTCTGTAATTGTCATTAACTGATCTGTTTTTTATGTATTTTTTTATTCTTCTGTTGATACAGAGAGTTTAAAAGGGCAATGAACTGGTCAAAGGGCAGCAGGACGGCTTTGAGGATACAGCAGAGAGGGCATCAAGTGTTGTTTAGAGGATGGAGTTCAGGGTGAATGTGGACATGTCAGAGAAAGTCAATGAAGGTGATGGTGGGGAGTGCTGAGGAGAAGAAGGCCTCGAGGTTCTTGAAGAACATGGGTGTAATGGGTGGGAAGAAATTGAGCTATGTAAGTAAAAGTACTATCATTTAAAGATCAATGAAGGAAATGCAATCTCCTGGGAAGACTGAGAAGAGTGTGCAGTACATCCGGAGATGTGCCATGATGGCCAGGGCAGATAACAAAAAGACAATGTGTAATGGGATGGGTGATAGTCAAGATTATGAGATTCAAGGGATCAGATGGTGAGCAAGATATAGACCTTTCATGATGGTGTGTTAAGCAGACCAGTACCCCAACCACAACCTGATACCATGGGGGCGTGAAAGTTGTATGCTTAAGTTGAGTTGCTGAAGTTCCTGAATCATTGAGTGGCCGCTAATGATTGGGAGTCTAATCTATGTAGAAATGTTTAGTGAAGGACAGAGGAGGTTAAATGGGTTTCAGTGGTGGTGGCCTGAAGTCGCATCACTTCAAGTTGGGTATACGACAGCAGGAAACAAGAGCATATATTCTCTTGCCTGTTGCTAATAGTGATGGGTCATTCATGTCGTTATATGACTTGGAATAACAAGTAGCCTCAGAGAGTGATAAGTTCATTTTGTCTTGGCCCGCATGCGCAAAATCCGTGCTCATGTTTCATTCATTTGATGCAGGAGAGTCGCATAGGCTCTGTACAGGAAACAGAAATGATTAGTTCACTTCATGAGTTGGTCTGAGTCTTTCGTTCATTGTTACATGACAGCTGCATAGACTCTGTATTGGAAACAGAAGATTAGTAAATACTCCCAACCTTCCTTAAATACAAGTGGTTAGTTTGATTGTATTTTTGCCTTTACAGTTTCACGAAGCGTTTCTGGTCTTAAATTTGAGCTTCTTTATTACTTGCAGTGTATACATTTGTGAACGTTTCTGTCATGATGGTTCTTTTCCATAAAGATTTGTTCATTTTGCTGAATGAGATTCAAAGATCAAAGTCAGTAAAATGATCTGATCTTCCCATCACTAGTTGCTAATGGAAAAAGCAAATGAACAACCATTCAGTTGAAGCGCCAACAATCCAAATCCAGTTAAAATCCAACATTCTGTTTGGAATGTAGTCACAAAAGGTCAACATGTATTTACTGAACTGTATCTTTTTTCCTGGACAAGAATAGTGGACATGTTTGCAGATTTTTTTAGCCAAGACTTTGAGGTATGTGGCTATGCAGAAACTGACTTTCAAAAATAAACCTACTCTGAGAAATATTCACTGGAGTGAAAAGTGCAGCAACTAGTCTCAGTCTCCCCAATAGGCCATTGACCACCAGTGTTCCATCCATTGATTTCCAGGCCTGGAAAGGTTAAAACATTCACTGTAGATTCTAGTTGATCTTAGCTTTAAAGTATGTCAGTAGATAAATGAAATAAAGTCTCTATAAAATGCTTTTTAAAAACCTTTTAGTGATCACAAACAACTGGAAATGTCATGCCATGGAAATTCATTGGTTAAAAGTTGTGGGAACTGAATATGAATATGTTTCTCCAAAGCTTTCATTTTGAGCTCCATCCATTCATGTGTTGAGCACAGCATCAGTCTCTGTTTTGGTACAGTGTAAATGTCATTGTTGGGTCATTGATCAGTTTCTGTTTTCTTTGCCAAGTAACAGCATCTGCGTTTGGTGTTGTATCATTATCTGTGTTGATAACTTATTTAAAGCCCCTAAATGCAAATAAATATAAGCTGCATATCTCTATGACACTCTTTATTGCTACATATTCTTCTCCAGCTCCTCTCTGCTGTAAGCTCTGACCCAATTTATTATGAAGTTTAACTTTCAGGCATGGGTTAAATAAGTTATTGTATAAATTCATACATTTTTCATTCAAAGCTCTTCTAAAAGGAAAAATACTGGAAATGAAAACTTTATTTGTGATCTAAACTAGACTACATTTGTTTGTGTGCATAATTTGTGTGTTTGCGTGTGTGTTTGGTCATGTGAGTGAGTTTATGAGCATGTTAGCAATGCATGACTGCATAAGTGGGTGCCTGGATGTGCATGAATCATTGTGTGGTGTATGTGTATATAATAAATGTGTTTGTTGACAATAGGACAATAAAACAGCCTGAAAATTACAACATGAGGCATTCACACTTCTATATTTCCCTGCTCCACAGCAATACTGCTGATGCGCTCTGCACACATACACATATCTGCACATTCAGCAACATACTCATCTAGCAACATAAACCCACTCACCTTCTTCTCGTCATTGCTCTCTATCTCTCTCTTTCTCTCTCTCATCCCCTATCTCTCTTTCTCTCTATCCCTCTCTCTCTCTGCTGGGAAAAACACTGGAAAAGCACAGCAGTTGACAGCTGTATCCTTTTTAGCCAATCAGAGCTCTTTCTCGCACTACCCGGTGCTCAAACTCAAAGCACTCTGTAGAATATCTGCCCCACAACAAGAAGCTCGAATGCTCTCCCTCTCTCTCCTTCTCTCTCTTCTCTTGCTTTCTCACTCTTGCCAGAAAGCCTGTGTGTTCTACATGTGACAAGCTGCATTAAAGACTGCAGATATTTACACAGGCACAGTCAGGGCAGCCTGGGGGCCTGCAGCCAACTGAGCCTCACATGCTTTCTTAGAACCTTCCACAGAAAGAAAACTTAATGGTACATGGACTTTACAGGCTGCTGTGATGAAGATGAAGGTGTAGTGCTGATGGGGATGCAGGAACATTGCATATGAAGGTTTACATTTTTAGTTGAAGTTGAAATGTGTAATTTCTGCGCCACCACACAAAATTGCAAAAATAAATATTGTTTCCAAACAGCTTTCCAGAATAGTTCCTACACCCTTCCGCTGATTGAACCCCAAACTCATGTCACTGGTTCAGTCAGTGTTATGTGTCAGAGGTCGGGATGCTCAAACACACAAAGCAGTATTTTTCATAGCGCCACATAGACTCTGTATTTACAGTTTTCGAGGAAATCAACCTACGAATTACCTACTTATAGTTGTCTATGCACAAGGGCCACAACCTGAAGTTTTTCCTCTTGTACATATGTAGTACATACATTTCAAAACATTTAAAAAATTGTTCATTTTCATATTATGTAACATACATTCTCCCAAATAATAGTGGAATTTAAAAATATTTGCATGTATGCTCAAATATATGAACTATAATTTTATATATGTTCATATATGGCCATATATCTGATATCAGTAAGGAATTGTCTCCAATGTACTGTATGTCATGTAGACTACATGATAAAGTGCAGACAAGTACATCACTCGAATGCTTATAGTACAATACTGTACATTTCATTGCATTTTTCAGCATGAACACTCACATTTCTAGTTCTGCTATGTTTTAATACCTGCACATTTCATGCTGCAGCAGAGAGTTTATGATTGGTCTTTGGGTTTCACTGGCTGCTGTAATGTGCCTTTATCTCTTCAGTCATGTTTATGCAGGACAACCATATCTGAATTAAAGCTACTTCTCATTGTGTGAACTAAAGGATTATGGGAAACCTCAGCAGAAAGCTCTAGAGACTGCTTTATAAACCAAATATAAAACCACTGGAGCTTAGGAGAATATTGAAAAAAGGTTTTGAAAACTTTGTTTAAACTAAAGCAGGGGATAGCATTTAGCATAGAACTAAATGGAGCTCCTGAGGACATTTTTAATGAAAGCATGTGCTTGTAATCCACTAATCACGATAACAAGGGTACATCAACAGCTATTTACCTTTCAGACAGTTCTTCTGGCATCCCTCCTCCAGCCCAACTTGGTTGGGATTTTAGGTTATCAGAAATATTGGAATTACTGTGCATCATATTGGATAACTAATAATCAACTGTATTTCTCTCTTTTTCAGGTAACTGGGACGGGGAAAACTTTAAAATCCCCCCCCCCCCGATCCTTACTGGTCCTCTATACCATGAGCTCTGGCTCCGCCCAGGATGTGGCGGTGGAGAATTTCCTGCGTGACATAGAGAGGCGGGGCCAGTGGCTGCACTGTGCTGTTATTGGCTGTGAGGAGGAAGAGGAGTATCCCCGTGGCGACATGAACCTGCTGTACCGCAAAAGTCGAGTGGACTGGAGACACAGAGACCAGGAGGGCAAGAAAAGGTAAGAGGGAAAGATGAGATGAGCTGATCAATAAACACTGATTTTTGGAGGAGGTCTATAGAGATGCTAAATAATAAAGGAAGGAGTGATAAAGAAAAAGAAAGAAAGAAAAAAGAAAGAAAGCACTGTAAGGAGATCGTAAGATTGAAGGGGTTACAGATGAAAGGTAAAAGAAAGAAGGGTTGGAAAGAAATTAGCAAAATTCTCACTTTATAGAGAAGGTAAGAAAAAGGTCAAATGGGAGGAGGGGAAGAAGAAAGACAATAGAATAAAAAAAATAGAGAAAGAGTGAGATGGAGGAATAATTCCTGATTAAATTAAGAACAGTCTTAACTAAACTGAAATGAACACTTTAGTCTTTCATATTTTATGCAAAGCATCCAAATCTTCCTTCCAACTCAATAGTGGAGAGTGCAGGATTGTAGCCTGAAGTATTCAGGGACAGTCTGCCCCTCTGGTGTCCCAGTAGATCAGCAGACCCTGGCATGAAAAGCAATCAAAAACAGCTGGAGGTTTTTAAAACAGACTTTTTGTTTGCAACTAAAATACTTACACTTTAAATACTTTTCAGTTCCATATTACAGCTTATGCATTTATTTTGGTATTTTCTTAAGTAAGGTTTAATTCTATCAATAAATCACTTAATGTTCCATTCATTAATATTCAATTAGTCTGCTGAATTTTAGGGATGCACCGATACCACTTTTTCTCTTCCGATCCGATTCCCATATCAGAAATCTCAGTATCGCCCAATACCGATCCGATACCAGTGTTGGTTTTATTTTGCATAATCAGTTTAGAATATCTTTACATTATTGTGTGGATCTAATTGGGTGTGCTCTTTAATATGTAAAGAAACACAAACCTCTAACTGCACATTATTTCAGTATAAATGTATTATTTATCAAGAAAAACTTTATTGTTAACTAGTATACTGGATAATGTAGCAGCAAAATTGACAGTAATTCCAGTATAAGTCATTTCAACTTGTATCTGGACTTTAAAGGATTCAGATGTCTTTTTTGTTCAATTTAGTTGTAAGATATCAGCTCAATTTTCATTCACACAGTTATTTTTTGGAACCCATTCAACTTAAATATTATTATAATTTGTAAACAAATGATAATAATAATAATATATTATAATAGTAATATATATTAAAATATCTCAATCCTGCACCTTTAACTTTTAAACCCTCACGCTTTTATTATGACATTCTGAACTCTCCAGGAAGTCCTGTAAGTGTGTCTGTTTGTAGGCAAGTTCACAGTAGTTTAATTTGCTT
Organism: Myxocyprinus asiaticus; assembly: GCF_019703515.2. Taxonomy (NCBI): domain Eukaryota; kingdom Metazoa; phylum Chordata; class Actinopteri; order Cypriniformes; family Catostomidae; genus Myxocyprinus; species Myxocyprinus asiaticus. The sequence goes on from NC_059347.1 coordinate 31,847,934, forward strand.
CTTATTCAATTTCTGGTAAAAAAAAAAAGCACCTCCAGTGCCATTCTAAATGCATATTATAAGTGAACCGAACTATTGAGCATCTACATCTGAGATGTTGTTCGTGAGTAGCGCTCAAATATTGTGCACCGTGTGAAGGCTAAAAATAGCCGCGAGTGTGTGTGTAAACAGAGCAGCGCCATTCACTGACGCGCTGAGCTGCGTGTGCATTTTATATATTTACTTATTAAACACAGCCTTTTGTGATTCACAGAGCTATTGCACATCTTCAAGTGGCTTTGAATAAAATGCACGAGTCATATGAACTACTTTAATTGTGTTTTTATGGTTCTTTTATGTCATATTTTGATCTTGACAGTAACGAACATGACTAACACACAGTATTGGATTTGGATCGGTCTCGTCGGACCGATAACTGATCCGTCTAAAAGCTTCAGTATGATCGGTGCATCCCTACTGAATTTTAATGCCATTATTAACTACACACATAAAAACATGTCTTCACACATCCTTTTTGGTTTATGTGTAACATGGCAAAAGTGTCTTGTTTTCTGTCCTCCATACACATCTATTCTTCTTTTTATCCACCTCTAATTCTTTTCTTCTGTTAAAACACTCTATGCATCCTTGACACTTCTATTGCTTTTATGTCCATCTCTTTTGCACTCACACCACATGGTCCTTATGTAAGTCCATATAATGCCTTAAAGGAATGTTCCAGGTTCAGAACCATTTAAGCTCAATCAAAGAATAGGAGCTGAGCAGAACCTTTTCTTTAACAAAAGGAATGCGGACTGGGCTCACGGGAATATGGGGTTGACCTTGTTAGGATCCATACAAATACCCTTGGACGAAATAATGAATCCCAGAAACAGAACCGACTGCGTGTGGAAAAACGCACTACATAGGTCCAACTTTGTAAAAATAGTCGCCCCCTGAGAGTTCGAAAGCTGAGGACATCAACGGCAAAGGATAGCGATTCTTTACCATGATGTCATTCAGCCTACGATAATCAGGGTCTGAGCAAACCATCTTTCTGCTCCACAAAGAAGAACCCCGCCCCCACCGGAGAAGTGGAATGACGGATGAGACCGGCTGCCAGAGACTCGTTGATATAACTTCATGGCCTCCCTCTCAGGAACCGAGAGGGTGATGAGGAGGCAGGGAACCGGCATGGGACTGACTAAACACCGCCCCCAGGTCATGATAGGCAATTGGCACCCCGGACAGATCAACCGATTCACCCTGTGACACAGAACAAGACTCGACGGGGGAACAACAGATGACAGACAATTAGATAAACAATAAGGATTCCAAGCCAAAACAGAATGGGATGACCAATCAATATGAGGATTGTGAATTACCACAATACAATGTTAGCATCCTAACATGACAGGAGGAAGATGAGTCAAGGAGGAGGAAGGTGATGAATTCAGTGTGGATTCCAGAGACGAGGGAGAGAGGCCCAGTGGCGTGGGTAACTACTGACAATGGAGTGCCACATAATGTGTGGGTGGTGATGGGCTCTTCCAGATGGACAGTGGGGACATGCCACTTGGGGGCGAGTTGGCGGTCCATGAAGTTGCCCTCGGCTCCGGAGTTGACCAGGGCAGAGATCTGGTGACTAACCGACCCCCACTGCTGCCTATCAGGAAGAAGTGTTCTTGATGCAGGGGATTTGTTTAAAGGTGTAACGCTTGCCAATATTCCCTCCACTACTGGCGAGCTGTACCTTTTAATGGACAGGATGCGGAAATGTGGCCGGGACATCCACAGTAAAGACACAAGCACTGGGAGAGGTGACACTGCTTCTTCTCAAGAGGTAGACAGATCCATGTGACCTGCATGGGCTCAATGTCTGATGAAGACTCCAGCAACCCGGCAGCTGACGGAGATGGGGAAGGACATGTCAACTCACCAGGCTTGGCAGTGCCCCTCCGGTGGCGTCAGAGGTGGAGCCATTTATTTACTTGTGTGGCCAAATCCACAAGGTTGTCAAAACGTGGGGGAAGGTCCATGGAGTAAATTTCATCCAGGATACTATCAGCAAGACCATGCAGGAACCAGTCCCACTGAGTCTGGTCTTTCCAGCCTCGAGAGTGTGGAACTCAATGGCAAAGTCCACGATAGACCGATCACCCTGAGTTTAACTGGAGAGGGCTCTCGCGACGTCTCTTCCCTGCGTGGAATGGTCGAATACCTTGCGGAACTCATCAGAGAAGGCTTGGAACGACACGCAGCAAGGATGGCGGTTATCCCACATGGTGGTACCCCACTCAGGAGCCCAATGACATAGGCAATCTTGGTAGTATCTGATGGGAAGGAGGAAGGTTGCAAAGAGAAAAACATGGTGCATTGTGACAAAAATGACCTACACGAGCCATCCTCACCTGAGTAGGGTGCTGGAGGGTGCAACCGAGGCTCGGTCTGTCCAGGCATAGGGGGTACTGCCAATGAATAAGTGGGAGGCTCAGTGTGCAGACCGGCATCAGAAGGGGAATGAAGCTGCTGGTGAACTGTCGTCAATTCTGCCAACTGTGAAGTGATCACTTCCAGGGCTTGTTTGGTGGAGGCGATATGCTCTTGTTGATGTCCCAGCAATGCACCCTGTTGTGTGAGGGCAGAACGGAAGTTGGCTTCCTCTGCTGGGTCCATTGGTGGCTAGATCGTAATGTCACAGTGGTACAAGGAAGGACCCAAGATGCAGAGGAACAGTTAATGCAGTTTAATGACTGTGATGAGGAGGAGGGTGTGGCCCGGCCGTGAATGAGCATGGCTGGCGCTGAATCATCTGATCAGCAGGAGAGTGAGATAAGGGGCAGCCGGAGACGCCGGTTTGGGAGAGAGAGATGCACGCGGCCACGCTGCACGTTTGTTTATGTTGGTTTTAAGTTTACCATTAAAATTTATGTTTACTGTTCAGCCGGTTCCCGCCTCCTCCTTGCCCATCCTTTACCTGTTACGGTGGTGCCAAAACCCGGGAAGGAGGAGGGATGCACTGCCGTGGAGTCCTCACCGCTTCCATCTGCCATGGGGAGCAGCTGTGGCCATCTGCCTGGGGATGGAGGGGTCGCTGCCGTCCACCAGGGGCCAGAGGACTCGCTGCCGTCCGCCGGGGGAGGAGCGAGCTGGCATCCGCCAGAGAGCGGCGGAGCGGTTGAGGACCAGGCACCAGCACATCCGGGAGCCGGCGAGCAAGTGCTTCTCTCTCTCTCTCCTCTCTCTCTATGTGTATTTCCACTTGCCCTTTCCCTCTCCCCACGTTTTCCCTTGTCTCTTCCCCCAGGTTCACAGTAGGCGGGTGGACCACTGGCTGACAGAACGGCTGGAAGAGCAGCGTTAGTCAGAATGGTGGTGCCCCAGCCTGAATCGGGCCGGGGAGGAGTGTGACGAGGAGGAGGGCATGGCCAGGCCGTGATGGGACATGGCTGGCGCTGAATCAGCTGATCAGCGGGAGAGTGAGATAAGGGGCAGCCGGAGATGCTGGTTTGGGAGAGAGAGATGCACACGGCCGCGCTGCACGTTTGTTTATGTTGGTTTTAAGTTTACCATTAAACTTTGTTTACTGTTCAGCTGGTTCCCACCTTCTCCTTGCCTGTCTGTTATGTGTTACATTGACAAACAGAGAGGCAGTTCAAATAACTGAAGAATATAAGTCCAAAAGGCTGCATTTAGGGTGGGGGATGAGGAAGCGGCTGAAGAGTGATCAGTGCGAGGAAGGGCTTCGATGGATCACCCCTGGGGGCGGGAACAGGCGAGTGGAGAGACTGGTGGTGGCACGGGCAATAGAGAAGTCCAATACAGGAAACTGTCAACTGACTAGAGCCAGACAAACACTGAGAGACATCACAGCTGGACCGAGGCTGGAGAGTAAGGTAAGTAGCACTCAACACAAACTATGATCTAGCAATGAATGAGACAAACACAGAGGTATAAGTAGGAAGAGGGAAATAGAGCACAGCTGCCACTAATAAACAAACGAGCAGCATGATCAGCATTGCCGTAGCAACTCTAATCACGAATGAGAAGCGGCAGCTGGGGAACATGAGGGAGAAGAAAAACAAACACACAGAACAAGCCTGATGAACCAGCCTGTACTGTGACAATGTGAACATGATTTTAGTGTGATAAAATCAAGGATTTACCTGCGTTACAGCATTTTGCCAGATTACAGGATTTACCAGTGTTACGTCACCATGACAAAAAACGTTAAAATATCAGTTATATCTACACAGTAAGATTAGTTAGCTATTTTATCACATTGAAATCATGTTAACATGTATAATGTTCACATCTTGTGTCTATAGTTTTGAATACGTGTGTATTTTAACGTTTATTGACTGGCTCCATTTACTTGGATTGTAAGTGTATTATTGTAATTGCAATCTTTGCTTTTTTTTAATTAACAAGGGACGATTCAAAATTACTTTTGTGGTAACCATCATTATGTCACAAATGTTCTCGATTGACCTTAACTTGTATTGAATCTGGAACATTCCTTTGTATCTACAGTTGTGCTCAAAGTTTGCATACCCTGGCAGAAATTGTGAAATTTTGGCATTGATTTTGAAATATGATTGACCATGCAAAAAAGTTTTTTATTTAAGGATAGTGATCATATGAAGCCATTTATTATCACATAGTTGTTTGGCTCCTTTTTAAATCATAATGATAACAGAAATCACCCAAATGGGCCTGATCAAAAGTTTACATACCCTTGAATGTTTGGCCTTGTTACAGACATAAAGGTGACACACACACAGGTTTACATGGCAATTAAAGGTTAATTTCCCACACCTGTGGCTTTTTAAATTGCAATTAGTGTCTGTGTATAAATAGTCAATGAGTTCGTTAGCTCTCACGTGGATGCACTGAGCAGGCTAGATACTGAGCCATGGGGAGCAGAAAAGAACTGTCAAAAGACCTGCATAACAAGGTAATGGAACTTTATAAAGATGGAAAAGGATATAAAAAGATATCTGAAGCCTTGAAAATGCCAGTCAGTACTGTTCAATCACTTACTAAGAAGTGGAAAATTTGGGGATCTCTTGATACCAAGTCAAGGTCAGGTAGACCAAGAAAGATTTCAGACACAACTGCCAGAAGAATTGTTTGGGATACAAAGAAAAACCCACAGGTAACCTCAGGAGAAATACAGGCTGCTCTGGAAAAAGACGGTGTGGTTGTTTCAAGGAGCACAATACGATGATACTTGAACAAAAAGGAGCTGCATGGTCGAGTTGCCTGAAAGAAGCCTTTACTGCGCCAATGCCACAAAAAAGCCTGGCTAAAATATGCCCGACAACACCTTGACACGCCTCACAGCTTCTGGCACACTGTAATTTGGAGTGACGAGACCAAAATAGAGCTTAATGGTCACAACCATAAGCGCTATGTTTGGAGAGGGGTCAACAAGGCCTATAGTGAAAATAATACCATCCCCACTGTGAAGCATGGTAGTGGCTCACTGATGTTTTGGGGGTGTGTGAGCTCTAAAGGTGCGGGGAATCTTGTGAAAATTGATGGCAAGATGAATGCAGCATGTTATCAGAAAATACTGGCAGACAATTTGCATTCTTCTGCACGAAAGCTGCGCATGGGACGCTCTTGGACTTTCCAGCATGACAGTGACCCTAAGCACAAGGCCAAGTTGACCCTCCAGTGGTTACAGCAGAAAAAGGTGAAGGTTCTGGAGTGGCCATCACAGTCTCCTGACCTTAATATCATCGAGCCACTCTGGGGAGATCTCAAACGTGCGGTTCATGCAAGACGACCAAAGACTTTGCATGACCTGGAGGCATTTTGCCAAGATGAATGGGCAGCTATACTACCTGCAAGAATTTGGGGCCTCATAGACAACTATTACAAAAGACTGCATGCTGTCATTGATGCTAAAGGGGGCAATACACAGTATTAAGAACTAAGGGTATGCAGACTTTTGAACAGGGGTCATTTCAATTTTTTCTTTGTTGCCATGTTTTGTTTTATGTTTGTGCTATTCTGTTATAACCTACAGTTGAAAATGAATCCCATAAGAAATAAAAGAAATGTGTTTTGCCTGCTCACTCATGTTTTCTTTAAAAATGGTACATATATTACCAATTCTCCAAGGGTATGCAAACTTTTGAGCACAACTGTATGTTTCGTTTACATCTTAAATCTTGTTCTTTGTTGAGTGCCGTTTGCGTTCTGTTATTCCTCTCAGCTGGGCAGGTTTGGATCACAACTTTTACTTTCCTCTCTCTCTCTACATCTCTGTGTTTCTGGATGAAGAGGAGAATGTATTTAGATTATTGTCTGTGACACCTGTGCAAATGGACATCAAAGCGCTTTTCATCCGTGCCGTGTTCTACATTCATGACACACGCAGAACCCCCAACACATCCTGACCTCAAAAAACATGCTTGCTTTTAGCTACCTTTGCATAAATTGCTCACAAATTAACACATATAGTGTACATACAGATGTAATGTCACATCACACATGTACACTCATGTGGACTTTTATGTGTGCTTTATGCAGTTGAATGCATGCAGTTATCTTGACTCCCTCCACTCTTTACAAACGTAAAAAGATACACAAGAGGTCACCTACGCATGCTCTTTCTCTGTCTGGAGGATCCATCCATTTCCTCTCTCATCCTCCCACTCCTTTATTCAATCCCTCCATCCTCCTCCTCTCTGCTGCTGAATGCAGATGATTCTCATTCAGTGATACATCTATCCTTGTACACCTTTTCCCTTCTTTCTTTACACATCCCTCTCAGTCTTTATATTTGAGTAGAACAAATAAATGAATCAGTCAAGTTAGCTAATCAAGTTAGGAACAGATACAGTAGTTCTGATTGGATGAGCCACATTCAAAGCACACCATACATTCATATAAATGCACACCTGTGACTGCACATTTCATATTAATGCGCCAAGTGGCTACATTGCTTAACAACTGCAAACTTCTCCTTATAATATGCTAGTACATTTATACCATTTATACAATTATATTACTTACTATATTTTTTATATATATTACTGTATAACTATAAATTATATTACTAATAATAATGTAAGTATTAATTAAATTGTTTAACCTGGTTTTTATTAAAGGAATAGTTCTTCAAAAAAATAATAACAATCATGTTGTTCAAAACATGTTTTACTTTCTTATGTGGAAAACAAAAGTAATCATTTTAATTAATTGGTCCAGAACACAACCTGATTTGGTGAGAAACAACCTGACATTTCAGTGATTTTCAGTGATTTTATATTACACTAGTACATTTATACCATTTACACAATTATATTACTTACTATATTTTTTTATATACTGTATTACTGTATTACTATGAATTACATTACTAATAATAATGTAAGTATTAATTAAATTGTTTAATCTGGTTTTTATTAAAGGAATGGTTAAAAATGAAAATTTTGTCATAATTTACCCTCATATCGTTCAAAACTTGTGTTACTTTCTTATGCGGAAAAACAAAAGGAATCATTTTAATTAATAAGTCTGTCTTTTTAATACAATGGCAGTGGATATTACCTCACTTTTAAGCTTAAAATAGGAAAAGTATCATAAAAGTAGTTAATGTAGCTTGTGCGTTATATTCCAAGTCTTCTGAAGGCATACCTAAAGAAATAACATGACATTTTAGTGATTTTCAGTCAGATTATTGATGTCCATGAGCCTTATGAGAGAAACTCGTTCACAGTGGCATTCACGAGAGAACCTGAGTTGATTTTGCGCTTAACATTGTAAGTTCTCTTGTGAATGTTTGAGACACTGTGAAAGTAAATATTTATTGAACATTGGTGTATATGTATATCACATTGCTGTTGCTGCCATTTTATAAATGTCCAATTAAGTTCAATTAGGAAACTCTGCATGGCACAGGCTGATAGGTTCAGTTTCTGACACACCTCTACGTAAACCAGTCAGGCAATTACAACCTTCTGTGAAAACATATAAAACTGGTTCTCACCACAATAGCTTTGATTCAAGTCCAGCAGCACAGACTTTGCAAAGCATTTACCCTCCTCCTCCCCAGCTTCACAGGTCTAGATCTGCTTTACATAAGGGGAGTTAAGTGATTTTGTTCAGCAGCATGTCTCTCTTGTCTCAGTTGCAGCACATTTCCAACAGCAGCAGCATATTGACTAATGTCAAGCAGTAGCATCAGCAGTAGCAGCGTACTTAAAGCAGATCTAGTCCAGATGTAATTTAGACCAAACCTATTCCAATGTCATTTACATTAATAAAATATTTAGAAAACTACTCAGAATGTTGTCCTAACTGAATAGCAGTAATCTACTTTTGCCTGTGGGCCCCATTTTAAGAGCGCTAAGTGAACTGAGTTTGGACTTTGCGCCAAGATTAGACATAAACGTCTTAGCGCAATGACCAAATTGTGCTTTGCATCACTTCATTAACATATAATACACCCACAGTTTGTGTGCATACACCCACAGAGAGCACAAACTCTCCCACCCACGCCCACTTGCACTTCACGTTGGCACGAAAATTGCACTTAGAATTAGCACTCTCACGAAAATTTGATTAAAATTTGTGCAAGGCTGGTACGCATTGCACTGCGCCTAGCACAGTCATGAAAATAAAGCCCTATGTGTTACATAGAAATTTAACAACACTTATGAGGTGTTCTTTGGCAGCAATTGAAACAAAGTCTCTAAGAACACCCCTTAACTATGATAAAAATACTGTAATGCATGGTCCCTCGTGATTGCTTTATTAAATTTCAGACTCCGAGAAAGCCATATAAGAGCCATGTTGTGCAGCCTTAAGCAAAACAGCATAAATATTCCTCCCCCTGCTTATCAGAGCAAACATGAATCGCTTCAGTTCCCTGTACCAATGAGCTTTTATTCTACCATGTGAAGTATCGTGTCAGATGAAAGTGAACAACCTATCTCGTGAACTGAGTGAAGAGGAGATAAAGAGAAAACAGAACATGTGCAGCTTACATAGAGCATACCTCATGTGACTCAGTCTGTTCCCTCTTACATACAGCTCTTCATCAGATCAGAAGATGCACTGACCTTGCTGTATGTAGTTAAACACTGATCTGGTGTGGAATTAGAGATTTATGAGAACTGGGAATGTCTTCAAATAAACATAAAATCATAACTTTGGGGGGGGGGGGGTGCCTTCTAAATGTTTTAGTATGAAGTGTGTGCAGCTGAAACCATGTGTCCTTCATGGATGTAATGATGGGATTATTAAAAGGGATAGTTCAACCAAAAATGAAAAATATGTCATCATTTGCTTCAGCATCATGTTGTTCCAAACCTGTATGACATTCTCTCTTTTATGGAACATAAACCTAAAAAGAGATATAAACTTAATATCCAAACTGCTCTTTTCCATACAATGAAAGTGTTTTATTGTATGGAAAAGAGCAGCTTGGACATTCTACGTTACATCTCCTTTTTCTTTTTTCTTTTTTCCTCCATACTAATAGAAAGTTTGGAACGACTTGAGAGTGAGTAAATGATGACAGAACTCATAAACCCAAACTTTTCTCTCCAATTTCTGACCAGGAAGATGGCTGTACTGTAAAGCCTTCATGGCAAGCTCATATGCTATGTATCCTTTGCATCATATCCTGGTGCTATTTTTTTGTGTTAGCATGTGTCACACTCTACTAGCTCAGCATCTTCTCTGCCCTCTGCCTGACAACACACACATGAACACTTAAACATACACACACACACACACACACACTGCAGAACAGTATATTGGTAAGTTGCTTCCATCTGGGCCTTTTGTTTGCCAACCTTCATAAAGGTCAGAGGGAGAAAGAGAGGGAGTATACGGTTGTCTCTAGACAATGTTTACACATCTTATAATTTGACAGGAGAAAAATTATGAAATTTTAATATGACAGTTATGCCCGTAGGAAAGAAAAATCACAAAGTAGATCTTTTTAAAATCTCTATTGTTTCTCCTAGACAGCAGTGAGATTAAATGGAGAGCAAATAGAATATTTTTCTTAAGTTTCCTGCTTCTCAGATACTGAGCAAAGACCCCAATAATATCACATATAGAGAATAGTCTCCTCAAGAGTGTAACACACTGTGCTTAGATTTGCCAAGACACCAAAATATGCAATCAAAAGTCAGACATTTCAAAATGATCTCAATCATTTATCATTAAATACTTCCAAGACCTATCTTGAAGTAAGCTTATACATGCTTGAAACAAGAAAAAAATGTTTGCCATTGGGGTAAGAAAAATAATCTTAATTCAAGATTGATTAATTTCTTTCTTACCCCATTGGCAAAAAGTTATTCTCGGAAAAAAAGTCTTAATACCTCCGCAGTTTTGCTTCTCAAGTTAATTCATCTATTTTTAAGGATGTTTAGATATTTTTATTGGAAAACAAGACAATAATACTTGTCTTGAAAATAAATTTTTGCAGTGTGTCTCATTTGTGTTTTTTATTTTTCCAAGTAAATTTTAAGAGAAACATCTGAGCAAGGTTCTCGTGGTCATGGAAACTGAAAATATTAGGGAATTTTAAAATTGTGATTTCTAGAACTGGCAAAGTCATAGATAATAAAATCTGAAAAATCATGGAAAAGTCAGGGAAATTTCTGTAATGAAAATAACATATTATAGTTATGCTTTTTTCTTAAATATTTCATCAGCTAAGCATTACTCTTTGTGATACTAGTGATTGTGAATAGTAAAATTTGGCCTCGTCCATTCATCCATTGAGCTACATTATTTTATTTGTTATATTTTATTAGAGACATTTGCAATGCATACTAAGTATGTAAATCTATTAATTAAAAGTATGTAAACATTCAAATCTGTTAATTGGAAATTTAATGGAATGTAACATGTAAATATGCCACATTAACCTCAGTAAAAAAGATTTTTAAAACCTTATCTAGTTACCACAAATGACTGGACAGGTCATGCAAAAGTCGTGGAAATTCATTTGTCAAATGGAATTGGAACACTGTCTGAGACAAAGTGAATACTTCACTAAAACATAACTACTTAAAAGCCTTTTGAGCTATAAAAAGAGCAATATCTGACCAACATAATTTTTCTCAGAGTGATTCTGTTAAATGGAAATAAATTCATCTAATTCACCCTTATTATATCCCAGAAAACTTCATCAGTAAATGTCTTCAGTTAGTGTGTGAGTTTCCACTGATAGCAACCCACTACTTTCCACCCACAATATGCTGTCTTGCCACACCAGCCTGTGTGTGTGTGCATGACCCGCCCCCTCGTCATTGTCGCCACGCCTCTTAAGGCCGTCCTTCAGCCATGCTCACAGTGGGAGTGGGCTGTAGAGAGGAGAGGTGCAACTTAATGAGCCTCGTTTGGGCAGCAGATGATGAGGCACACCTGATGTCAGTGGAGCCTCCTCGCTGCTGCTATTAAAATGCAGAGCATGTCTCTCCTCTGGAAACTGGCTTCTGTCTCCTTGTGTGCACACACTGGCATCCTAGCAGGTCCAGGAGCAGAGCGGGGAGGGTACCGGCCGAAATTGATGCACCGCCAGACCTGCTCCCCGTACCCCTAGCGCGAGTTAAAGCTGTCGCCGGGGTTGACAGCACGCATTGCAGCCGACAGGCATGGATGCAATGCCCTTCCCCTCACACACCACAGCCTCAGGGAAGACAAGCTGCCAGAGAAGTTGCGTCCCCTCGCGTCCCTGAAGGAGGAGAGCATGTGTGGCCATCGGACCTTGCCTCCATCCTGGACCATCCTATGGACACTACCACTGCCATTCACCATGAGGGCACCAGATCCCCCTTTATTTTGGACACTTACCCCTTGGACACTTTTTCCCCCCTTTTTAGACATTTTTATGTTTATTATTAATTCCAATATATGCCCCTCCGAGGCCTGACGCTACACCAACTTTGCCTGTCTATTGCTCACCCCGCCACTGTGTGTGTGTGTGTGTGTGTGTGTGTGTGTATACGTGTGTGCATATGCCAGTGTGTGTGTTCTCAGTTGTGTGTTTAGAGAAGAAAAAAAAATCAGCAAACAATAAACAAATGACAGGCTAGTTGCCATGGAAACAGAGGGAGTGCATGCTTGCAGATACAGGAGAATGAGAAAAGATGCAGAGATAGACACGGCCTGTGGAAAAGGTCTTTATTTGTTTATTTGAGAAAGAGAGAAAGGAAGAGAGTGAAAGATCAGCTGATTAAACAGTTTGGGAATATGTAATAACTGAGAGAGATTAGTAAAGGGTTAAATATTAAAGGGTTAGTTCACCTAGTAATGAAAATTATGTCACTGTTTACTCACTTTCATGTTGTTCCAAACACATATGATTTTCTTTTTGCCGTGAAACACAAAAGGAGATGTTATGCAGAATATTAGCCTTTGTCATAAAAAACAATACAAGATGCAGTTAAAGTAGCTGAGGTCATGTCTAAAATTAATGTAATAGATTTAATGTAATTAAATTAGCCTTTTTAGGTGAACTATCCCTTTCAGGATGTGGGAATGATATGAAACATGGGAGAGTTGAAAATTGAGAATTTGAGAAAGAAAAAATGAAAAGAATAAGAAAGTGGGACTGAGGATAAGAGAGGAGAAGAGAAGGATGGGAGGGTGATGGAGGAGGAGGCTGTTGTGTTTCTCGCAGGCTGGCATGAACCACTTCCTCTCTCATCATTCATCCTGACCGTGTGTGTGTTTTGTGTGTAGGCATTGGTCTGTGTAACTGTGGTAGTGTGTGTGGTGGTTGGGGGTATGTTTTAACTCAGAAAATGAGCAGAGGAGAGTGTAAAACAGGGGCTGTAGAGACAAAAATGAAATTGTCTGTGAGCTATTAATAGACCCTTTTAGTAGGAACTCAGAAAATGAGGAGAGAGAGAGAGTCAGAGAGAGAGAAAAGAATAAAAGGTGGGATGCCTACAGCACAATGAGAAACAAAGGTATTCTAATCTCATAAAGCTCTCCACAGAGAAATAATTCCCTTTTACCTCAATTTCTGATTCCATCTCTCATCCCCAGACCTCAATTTCTTGTCCTCTCTCTGTATTCCCTTAGCTCCAGTTATAAAGATGCCTCCTCTGCGACTGTTGGGAAGGTTCGTGATCTGGCGTCATTCCGCCGTCATTTCCGAATGGGATTTATGACGATGCCGGCATCTCAGGATTTGTCGCCCCACTCTTGTGCGGCCGCCATGGCCCCACGCTCCCAGTCCTGCCACGCTGTGGGCACCGGTGAGGGAGAGGAACTGGAAAATGGTTATTATCCAAACTCGGACTCCCAAAACCAATCAAATCCATCCCGCTGCCCCCCAGCCAAGCCTAAACGCCACCCCAATACTCGTCTCAGCTCCACACCTCAGCTGGAGCATCCTGCCCGTGGGGTCCATGGACCACCTGACACTCCGCCACCTCCACCTCCTAATCACCCACCCAAACACACAGAGAAGCGCAATGGTAAGTGAGGGTGACTGAGGCATATAGAGTTCCAGTTTCATTATCAAAATCAATTGTACATTCATGTTAAAATTTGTATTCATAAAGGAATAGTTTTGTCATTATTTACTTACTTTCATTTTGTTCCTAACCTGTACTTTGTAATCCATTCAAACACAACTTACTTTCTTTGATGGAACACAAAAAGAGATTTACTCAGTCACCATTCACTTTCAATATATAGAAAAAATATGCAATGAAAGTGAATAGTGACTGAGGCTGTCATTCTGCCTATCATCTCTTTTTGTGTTCCGCATAAAGGCTAATTCATATTTACTGGGAGAACAGGCTTCTTTTAGCTTTTGTTCTGATATGGTGTTTGGTTGGTGACATTTTCCCTGACATCCCTGAAATTCTTGACCAGGAAAACTTGGTTTGTCAAAGAGCATTGATGATTGGTGGTTTGGACATGACATTCTTTATTTATTTGCCACAACAAACTAATTTTAAATTGAACAACATGAAGGTTAGCACATGATGACAGGATTTCCCTTTAAGAATTGACAGAAATAACAATCCGACTGGTTATGTCGGTGCATAGATGAGTGAAACTGGATATTCAATTAGAAAAAAAAAGTTACATACCAGAATACAGCCAAATTGCTGGAGGGGAGGAGTTAAAAAGTAAGAGTGCTTGATCATGCCAGCCAAAAAAGAAAGCTGTTTCAAAGGTACAAAGACAAACTTTTTTTATTTAGAGTAACGTGCACCCATGAATTATGCACAATATGAACAGGAAGGTGCATTAAAAAAGTAAATAATGTCATGTTTGATTTCTTGTTAACTTGAAACATGAATGATAAAATATGTGAATCACAAAGCCGTACACACATGACCTATGATGTATTTATTTGACCTATTTTTCATCTTTTTGTTTTCTTCTGCTTTTCTTTGATTGTCCACTTGAATAGCAATGAAGAAGTCAGATTCAGGTGAAATGTCAGGACGGAAAGTTCCTCCATTGAAACCAAAACGGAGTCCAAGTACACAGCTCTCCTTTGACCCCCCGCCTGCTCGAGTCCCACCCCCAACCACGCCTCTTAACTTCCAGAGCTCTGAACCCTCTCCACGGGGTGAGGGGGGAGACGATGAACCTGTTTACATTGAGATGGTGGGCCAGGTGTTCACCCGAGAGACTCACTGTGCTCCCACTCCTCTCCCCCTCACACCATCTGCCACCACGCCTGACTCAGACTCAGACCAGGGAGAGGCCATCTATGAAGAGATGAAGTATCCACTACCAGATGAAGCAGCTCGAGATGCCCACCGCCACTTGCCACTCAAACAAGAGCGTATCAAGTCCTCTAAATCTTACCACTCCTCTATCATTTCATCTGCCTCTTCCTCCACCTCCTCCTCTCTCCCGCGCCCCTCATCCTCTTCTCCGGCCTGCTCCTCCTCCAAGCCTAAAGTGACTGTCTCCACCTCTCATTCCTCTCCTCTTCCATCATCCTGTTCTTCTGCATCCTCCACTCCCATACCTCAACCCCTCTCCTCCTCACCTCACCCTCCCCGTGCCCCCACACCCTTCCTGTTGCCAGGAGCAAAGCCTGAACATGAGTCCAGCTCTAGTAAGATTCCAGCACCCTTTCCTAACTTGCTTCAGCACAAGCCCCCTCTTCTGGCATTTCCTCAGCCAGCTGCTGCCTCCAGTGGAGTGGGGGCTCAGCACAAGTCCAGCTCGGCCAAGATCAGCGTGCAATCAGCCTCCAGCCTGCCAGTGTCAACCAGCACCTCCTCCGGCACTAGCTCCACCAGTACTTCCAAAGAGTCCTCTGGAATCGAGAAGGAAAAGGAGAAGGAGAGGAGGGATGGACAGCTGGGACCGGCACCGGGACTCAGAGCCCGGAGTCATTCCACTCCTCTTCCTCCATCGTCGAAATCCTCCTCTCCATATTCCCACCACCATCATCATCATCACTCACACCACCGGCCTTCCCACTATCATCATTACCGCAAGCCTGAAAAAGAGGCCTCGTTGACAGGCAAAGGGTCAGGGCAAGCTCAGTCCTCCACCCAGATTCAAACACAGTCTAAGGAGGGCAAGTCAGTCAGCTTCCTGCTCAAGTCCGAGAAACCTGAGCGAGACAGGGAGAGGGAAAGAGACAGAGAGCGGGACAGAGAGAGGGATCGTGATCGAGAGAGAGACCTGAGCACGCCATTGTCCAACCACTCGGATACCCCATCCTCAAACACATATACACACACTTCTCAAACCGGTACTAGCACCACGCCGACCTCGAGTCTACCACAATCATCAACAGCAGCCACAGCACCTTCCTCCTCCTCTTCTTCCTCCACCCAACGTCCCCCGTCTCGTTCTCATATGCACCGTTCACACACACCCCACTTGTCTCATGGCCTTCCTGCTTACAAACCTCCCTCCGCCGACAGTCCCCTGCTCTGGACCTACCCTTCTGTCGGTTTCCGCCGCCCACCTGCCTACGACAGCCTGCGTGGGGGCTCGCAATTGCCATCCTTGCACACAGATCCAGCAAAAACTGGATCTGCAACCCTGGCATTGCAGGCCAAGGCCGGGTTCATTCCTTGGGAGAGTGCAGCTGGAATGGGGCTCACCGATGAACAGGCTTACTGGCCCATGCACAGAAAATTATCATTCAGTCATGGGAGCCGAGACACAGAGAGTGAGTGATGGGGGAGAGAGGGTGAAATTAGAATGAATGATGATGGAAGAAAGATTTCATAGAGGGGGTTATTGGGTATGAAAGATGGTAACTTTAGCACAATACATGTTTGGAAAGTTTGCCTTTAGCTTTGTGTTTAGTAAAATTATTTGCAAATTATATACAATGGCTCCAAGTTGTAACTGGACACTTTTAAATACTTTTTAAAGTCTTCATGATATTGTATTAGATAAAAATATGAAATCAAGTTGCATAAGCAAGCAAATAATGCTAGACCTTATAACTCTCAGAACTAAATTCACTTGTTTTTTTAACCTCTAAAAATGACTTCGACACCAGCTTTTAATCACTAAAATGGCTTTGACTCCAGTTTTAAACCAGTAACCACTGTTTTAGTTCATCGCATTAACTATAGTATGGACAAGTTCCACTACGTTTGAAAACCAGAAAGTGTCCAATTACATTTTCTTATTATTTATCCTTTGAAACCTAACACATTTCTTTTTTATTGTAAAAAGTATGTATGTGCTGTTTCATTAAAATACAGTTTTTGAATACATATTAGAATACATTTTGTTTTATTGAATGTTTAATTGTGTATTCACTAATGCTGTGTAGAGGAAGATGGAAGCGTGTGGAACGGCAGCTCAGAAGCTCCTATAAGGAGAGAAAGGGATGACATAGGAGCAGCCATGCGGGGTGGAGGACACTCCGGGATCCCTGTGCGGGCAACAGGGAGACACAGTGAAAGTTTGGCAGGGGCGGACGGACCCCCAGGGCTGAGAGGACTGATACGAGCAGGACTGCCCTCACCCTGCCAAACCTTCCCAGCATGCCGCAACGGAGGTGAGATCCAATTGAAATGACACAAGGGCAAGTCTTTATCTCGGCAGTTAATCAAGATCAAGGTTGTTAAGGTCAAAGATACATTTGAATATTTGTAGACTTGCTGCTGTGATCATGTTTGCAGTGATTTGTTTGGAAAGCAAATAAAAATAAAAATCCTGTAGTCTACAGCAGGGATCCTCAAAGTCTGGCCCATGGGTCATATCGGCCCCCCATTGGCCTGTCCACCAAAATTAAAACTGTTAGAATTTATTTGAGAATTCAGTTGCCACTTCCATCTTGCACTGCAACAAAACTAGTACACTCTCATTATAATGAATTGAAGCTGTCAACACTGAAAGCAAGCATTTTTATTATAATGCATGGTAGACATTGTCATTGATTATGATGGGAGTGTTCTAGTTTTGCGTTGCTCACTTGCAGAGGAGTAAAACTTATATTACATATTTTACATAACTTACATTGAATTACATATATTAGAACTTAATTCACATGTGCTTGGTTGATTAATCCATTTAAATCGCAAAAGCTGTTGCAATGTTTTGAAAAACCCACAGTCAACCTCAGGAGAAATACAGGCTGCTCTGGAAAAAGAGGGTGTGGTTGTTTCAAGGAGCACAATACTTGTTGACCTCTCTCCAAACATAGCGCTTATGGTTGTGACCATAAAGCTCTATTTTGGTCTCGTCACTCCAAATTACAGTGTGCCAGAAGCTGTGAGGTGTGTCAAGGTGTTGTCGGGCATATTGTAACCGGGCATTTTTGTGGCATTGGCTTCTTTCTGGTAACTCGACCATGCAGCTCATTTTTGTTCAAGTATCGTCGTATTGTGCTCATTGAAACAACCACACTGTCTTTTTCCAGAGCAGCCTGTATTTCTCCTGAGGTTACCTGTGGGTTTTTCTTTGTATCCCGGACAATTCTTCTGGCAGTTGTGGCTGAAATCTTTCTTGGTCTACCTGACCTTGGCTTGGTATCAAGAGATCCCCGAATTTTCCACTTCTTAATAAGTGATTGAACAGTACTGACTGGCATTTTCAAGGCTTTGGATATCTTTTTATATCCTTTTCCATCTTTATAAAGTTCCATTACCTTGTTACGCAGATCTTTTGACAGTTCTATTCTGCTCCCCATGGCTCAGTATCTAGCCTGCTCAGTGCATCCACGTGAGAGCTAACAAACTCATTGACTATTTATACACAGACACTAACTGCAATTTAAAAAGCCACAGGTGTGGGAAATTAAACTTTAATTGCCATTTAAACTTGTGTGTGTTACCTTGTGTGTCTGTAACAAAGCCAAACATTCAAGGGTATGTAAACTTTTGATCAGGGCCATTTGGGGGATTTCTGTTACCATTATGATTTAAAAAGGAGCCAAACAACTATGTGATGATAAATGGCTTCATATGATCACTATCCTTAAATAAAAGACAGTTTTTTTGCATGATCAGTCATATTTTCAAAATCAATGCCAAAATTTCACAATTTCTGCCAGGGTATGCACTGGTTTTGAGCACAACTGTATATATATATATACTGAACAAAAATATAAACGCAACATGCAACAATTTCAAAGATTTTACTGAGTTATAGTTCATTTAGGGAAATCAGTCAATTGAAATAAATTAATTAGGCCCTAATCTAATCAATGCGTATGGAAAATTTCTGGGATCTTTTATTTCAGCTCATGAAACATGGGACCAACACTTTACATGTTGCGTTTATATTTTTGTTCAGTGTGTATATATATATAGATATATATAGATATACAAAATGGACAGATAAATTTGCCTTCATTTTACCATTTCATTGTTATCCTAAGCCACTGAATCAATTACTATGAGAGAGCACCACCCATAACTTTACATTCAATGTAAATTTGTGTTCATGAATATGAGGTATAAGATATATTTGCATCTAAAATAAACATTATTTATAAGTAAAATAAAAATAAAAAAGTATTGTTACCCATTAACAGGTCATTTTAATAATTGGACCCTGCTCACCAAGCATTTCCTAAATGTGGTCCCCAAGCTAATTTGAGTATCCCTGGTCTACAGTGTCATTGAAAACAGCAGGTAATATTGAAAAACACACTCTGAGCTTACTGAAAAAAACCATGAAGGAAAAGTCAGACTTACCCAGACATTTACTGTATTATCCACAATATTGTAGTTTGCTGGCTAGCTAGTGTCCTGTCTGTCACAGCCATAGACCTCATGAATCTCTGAATATTAAACAAATAATAATTGTACCACATGATAAATTCAGGGGTGAATGCTCTAAACAGTTTTTTTGTGCACAATATTTCAGCACCCACCCTTTGTCAAAGTCCAACTTAACCAGACTGATTCATGTTCCTGAATCCTACATGGCAGTGATAGAGCAATGCTTTAAAAGTCCTATTAAAGTATGTCAGAACATGGTAGTCTGCTGCATTCTCTGCAACCTAGCACTTACAACTGGCTTGCAAATTGTGATCAGCAAATGTTTTGCAGATTTACCTGATTTGCATGATTCCTTTTGTGAATCAGATGTGAAATAACACAGACAATGCACCCAAATCACCAGCGCTATCAGCAGGCACAATTCATTCTCAGTGAATTCCCCCCTCAGTTCTTCTGAATGCTGCCATGTAGAGTTTAACCATGTTCATTTTGTGAACCAGCAAGATGGCAAAAGCAATTGGTTAATGTTAGGTTATGTTTATGTTTATCGTCTATACTGTAGATAGATTGATAACTAGTAACTTTAGATGTGACGTCATTTACACCATACTTTAGACCAGGGGCCGACAAAGTATGGCATGCGTGCCAGCATTGGCACACAGAGTGGTAATCACTGGCACACCAGCAACGGCGAGAGAGGAATAGAATATTTTATTTAAATAAACTCCACACCTGCATTCCAATCTACATCTTGATGTAATCATTCCTCGTGATCACGCAGCTTGTTTTCATCAGCTGAATGGGAGGCTACTCAAAAAGTTAAAATGTGACGAGACTGTAATATACCCTACAGACTCGTGCAGCGCGTGCAAGCCATTCGCGCATCACGAGCCGGCAGTGCTTCACTTTCAGTGAATCACGTGAGTAAACGACTCCCCCCCTTCCTTCGGTCAGACTGTATGGATGACAGTCTACATTCCGTATTTTATTTGTTTCTTTTTGCTTTCAGAACAACACGTCATGTAATAAGGAAAACACCACGATTAATCCTTGAGATTTCCAGCATACAGGTACACCCTCCTCAAACCATGGTCACACTCAAAATTACATTAAACAATTAAAAGAGAAAACATAAACCCACATCATGGGGTTCAAAAATCTGAGTCTATTCAAAATATACATTAAACTTGGAAATAAAGTTTTAGGATTTTGCAGATGTGATTCACTGAAAAGGGCTAAATAGTTGATCGGGCTGTGATGCGCGAATAGCTTGCACGCGCAGTGCGAGTCTCGTCACACTTTAATAGTGTTTAGTCTCCCATTCAGTTGAAGAAAACACGCTGCGTGATCATGAGGAAGGATAACATCAAGACGTAGATTGGAATGCAGGTGCACAGCCATTGACCAGGAAAATAATAAATTGCACTCCATGTCAAAAAATTTGCCGCCCCCTGCTTTAGACTTAACATGAGACATAGACTTGTGTTAACTTGAGTTATGACTTGTGATTTGATTTTTGAAAAAATAGTTTTCTTGAGACTTGAACTTGCCAAACAGTAACCTGGCTCTGTGTCTGTAACCTTTTATAGAGTTGGGTCGCCTTGGCAGGTCATCCTCCACATCAGGAGTGAGGCAAGTTGGGGGTGACGTTCAAAGGCAGAGCAGTCTGCCAGCCAGAGAGGCACTCAACCAGGTAACACATGCCAACACTGCTTAAACTGTCACTATTTCGGCATAAACGCACACTCAGGGAGTTTTTACACCTGCAGTGTTATTTTTATCCTCAGCTCTCTTTAAACACACATACCCGGGTAATACGCACATTATTAAGTAGTCCTATAGCCTGTTTAAACACAGTAACTGCCTAAACAACAGCACTATTAAAACCATTAACCCTTGGCACTTGCAAAATAAAAGATTTTGGTGTGCTGTTTGCTGGAAGGGCCTCATCCTGTTGTTGTAAAAAAACAGAAAAGGTGCTCTTTGGTTAGATTTTTTTAGTCATTCATTGAATGTGCAAAAATATAGTCCAGTGCACTTCATCTGGTCTAAAACTTAAAGATCCTTTATATCAATTTGTCTAGCAAAGCATTGGCATCTAAAAAGTAGTATTCCCATGGTAATTCCCATACTGTGCAGTGTTTTTAACCTTTCCAGTGGAAGTAAAGGCATTTTACTTTTAAAGCAAAAAATTGCCTTGAACTGTCATTTTTCTACAGTTTATGTATTGACATTAAAGGAAAATAAAAATTCTGTATTCAATTACTCACCCTCATGTCATACCAAGTATAATTTAGACCCTTTTTATTAAAAAAAATATACACACTGTTTCAAATGTATAGCCACAATACATAAACATTATGCATGTTAACATGATTTTAGTATGATAAAATCAAGGATTTACCGTAGTTTCAGAGTTTACCAGCATAATGTCGTCATGACAACAAAGCTATAATATTTGATATAACTTTACACAGATAAGGTTAGTAAGTGATTTTATCACACTACAATCATGTTAAAACATTTAATGTTTAAGTCTTGTGACAATACATTTGAAACAGTGTGTATTTTAAGATGTGGATTCATTTCCATTGTAAGTGCCTTACTGTAAACACTATTTTTTTTAATAAACGAGGGATGAGTCGATATTATTTTTGTGGTAATCAACACTATACCATTCCTTTAACCCTTTTAAACATATGTGAATTCACACTAATGTTCACCATTGTTGCTAATAATACTGTGGATGCTGTTGCAATGACCTTTAAATCACCTCATCCACCAACCTGACACACTGAGAAAACCCCTGTCTGGAGAATATTTGCATTTTGTGCTTTCAGAAAATACTTTGAAATGGTGCAGCCTCACTCTATATAGACACTGCAGTAATTCATTAAATTTAGTCCAACTGGTTAACATGCATAAGTGTAATTGACACCGGGATTGACAGATACGGCGGGTGATCTGTAACTAATTTCATTCGGTTTTGTGCCCCTGTGGCTGCTCCTCCAGACAGTCATTAGGTAAATCTCTGAGCCCATTGAGTCACCATCATCCCCACCCAAACATGTCTGTAGCACTGCACTCCACTGCAGGGTCAATGAGTGCAGAGAGAAAGGGGGATGAATACAAAGAGAGAGAGAGAGAGACAGGGAGGGAGGCATTGAAATGCAGCAGAGGAAAGACAGAAGGAAGAGGAAGAAAAATGCTAAACAGAATTGAAAATAAGGGTGACAGAGACACAAAAAGAGAGGAGACAGATGCAGTAGACAGGTGGAGAAAACAGGTGCAGCTGTAAGAAAGTGTTTTTGAGTTTCTGTGTTTTGTCACTCTGTGGCAGGCAGACAGACAGTCTGTGTGAATGATCATACTCAAAGCTAGTGCTGCTGCTGGTGTCTCTCGGCATCAGTCTGTGACAGGCTTTGATTCTGGCATCAGAGTGTCTCAGTCAGCGGTTCTGTTGGAGAGCCATTTTGGGAGTTTTGTATGTTGAATGTGTGTGGAGCGCACTCAGTGTGTCAGGGAGGATCCAGAGTGTCGAACACATGGAGTCGCCAAATGTTGCGCATGGATATTGCAGCTCCTATAACTCTAGTGGTGTGTGGGTTGTTTTTATATACATTTAAGTAGATATTGTTTCACATTTTAAAGGAATATCTCACCCAAAATTTAACATTTTGTCATCATTTACTCGCCCTCATGTCATTTTAAACCCATATGACTTTCTTTCCTCTGCAGAGCTTGAAAGGAGAAGTTTTAAAGACTGTTTTCCATGCACTTTTGCATTCTTTTTTGAAGCTTGAAAGCTTTAGTCTCCATTCAGTGAAATTGCAGGAAAAAGAGTGACAGGCACAGTCTTCAGAATTTCTACTTTTGTGTTCCAAACGACATGTGGGTTATTAAATAATGATAGAAATGTTATTTTTGGGTGAACCATCCCTGTGTGGTGTGTGGGTTGTGTTATATGCACCAAGAGTGACTGCGTGAAACTGGCAGCACATGCAAGAAAGGATCTTTTATTTTCAATTTGCAATAGCTTATGTTAAACACTGTGCAAGAGCCTCCCTTCTTTTCCCCTGGTATACTGCTGTCTCTTGGCAAAAGTTCATATGCTGACGCAGTCATTGTGCGTGTGTAGCACAGAGTTTGACTCAATGAGCCGATTTGACCTTCCCTCTCAGTGCAGGGGGAAGGGATGGATGATGGGAGTTGGCGCTATGCCGCTATCTGGTGGCGTTCTTTGATATAGAAAAGAGCAAACACCTATCCAGGGTTCAATATTAACACTTGTTAAACAGCAATTGCGAGTATAGATTGGCTTTGGTGAGCATATAAAACTAATTACCCGTCAGTTGTCTGGTAACTTTTGTTAGGAACTGCAACCTGACATTAAATGGAATTGTAAGAACAATAGTCTTCATGTATTTGTGGCAGGTGCAGATTCACCAAAAGACGGAGACTAGCTTGTCTCATAAATGATACTGCGAGTGACACAATCAGTACGTTTACATGTGCAGTTATAATCAAGCTACAATGGGTTTTTGTGCAGCTGAGCTACAGTCTTCATCTGTCTGTCCAGAAATACACCGATCAGCCACAACATTAAAACCACCTGCCTAATATTATGTAGGTCCCCCTCATACCGCCAAAACAGCGGCAGACTTGCTGGTTTGAGTATTTCTGTCTGCTGATCTCTTGAGATTTTCACACACAACAGTCTCTAGAATTTACTCTGAATGGTGCCAAAAACAAAAAACATCCACTGAGTGGCAGTTCTGTCAACAGAAATGCCTTGTTGATGAGAGAGGTCAACAGAGAATGGCCAGATTGGTTCGAATTTACAAAGTCTATAGTAACTCAGATAACCACTCTGTACAACTGTGGTGAGATGAATAGCATCTCAGAATGCTATTCAGAGATGCGGGTTGGTGCTGCTTTGACATCATGAGGGGGACCTACACAATATTAAGCAAGTGGTTTTAATGTTATGGCTGATCGGTATAAATGACACAATGCAAAATCGAATATTTAAAGGAAGGACATCTGCTGAGGAAGTGTTAAATACACGTTGTTCATCACCTCTTTGGCGAGGCCAGTTGGGGTCCAATTACTGTATATATTATGGATGAAGCTGAGCTACAATTGCATTAACTATGTCTGTTATTCCGGCTTCATTTCAGTCAGACTTAAGCGGTTACACGACATTCTAAAAAGACAAATTGACTGAAATCAAACTTTTAAAGTGTATGTAAACACACTGAATGACCTGTGTTGTATGTCACTAATATTCAAGAACAGAAATCTAAATAATCCCATTGTAATCCCAAACAAATATATATTTTTAATAAAAAATTTAATAAAGTTTCACTTTCACGGCCAGTGAAAATATTTATGGCTAGTAAATGTTCTCAATTCAACTGCCACTGGACCTGCACCCATCCCTCACATGAGAAATACTCATCACAGCATAAATACAGCTTTAAACATCCTGTGGTACTCCTTTGTTTTCAACACACAGCAAATGTTCAGAGATGCTTATTCACTGTCTTTTCTGATGAAGAGAAGGGGACAAAGCAAACAATCATACTCTGTCTCTGTTCTATAACCTAGTGAGCTCCCTTGCTACTAAGTCAGCATCCAAAATAGGATGGAACCTCATAAGGGACAGATTTAGAACGCTCCAGCCAGGCAGCAACTCCACGAACCACAGAACCGCAGCCTCCATGTGGAAGACTCAACACTTGATGCCAATAGAGTTTGGTGTAAAATAGTAAATTTATATGGATAGATGTCAGTGTTGAATGAAATTTAAATATATTCATAATCAAAATTATTTCTCACACTTCTGTTCATCATCTTGCTGTTTTTTTTTTTTTTTACTTGTTGCAATGCCTTCTTCACGAGGGGTGCAGGCAATGCTGTCTTAGGGGCTGTTCAGAATGAAAATTGCATTAAAAAAAACTAGATGCAGCATAACAAATGGAACAGAATGCAGTTGTCTCGAGATGCATTTTTAAAAGTTTAAGTTCTTTTAAATTGACAAAGCACCTTGGAAATGTGGCGCTTATATGCGAGACCCTGAAAAAACAGAGAGATGCAGCATAATGGCCAAAGACGTCCGTCTAGCGTGTTTACATGTAAACAACACAGATGGATGCAAAAACGTGTTCTGTGTGAACAACCACTTCGAATTAGACTTAAAGAAGATATCTCAGAAGGCAGCATTATCATGTTGCCAACATTTTGTAACAGCCTTTGTGTCTGGAGCATGCCAATGATGCCTTAAAATGCTGCATAATGAGGCAGATCACTAGGTTTTGGAACAGAGCGTATTACACATCTGCTGTGTTGAATTATGAAAATTCCTTAAACCGTTTTCTCACCCTTTCACTTCTCACTTTATTTCTTTTCTCTTTCTCTGTATCTCTCACTATAGTTCCATGCACTCTCCCAGGTTCATTCTCAGGCTCCCTGCAGTCCGTCAATGACCCGGCAGCAGTACCAGCACCAGCAGAAAGTTCAGCTCCAGTTCCAGCAGCTGGCTCAGCTCGCCGCACAGGCCCAGGCTCCCATCAACGCAGGCTCATCCTCCACAGCCCCGGCCCAGCGTGATGGAAAGCTCCTGGAGGTGATTGAGAGAAAGCGCTGCCTGTGTAAGGAGATTAAGGCTCATCGCAGGCCGGATAAGAGCTTATGTAAGCAGGACAGCATGCCTATTTTACCCAGCTGGAGGAGAACACCGGAGCCACGCAAGACTGGAACACCACCCTGCCAGAGACCACAGGCTGTGGTGTGGGACACGGCCATCTGACCAAGAGGGAAGAGAGATGATGTAGGAGGTGGGGAGAAAGAAAGCCATGCAAATGACTGAGAGAGATACAGTGAATGAAAAGATACAATGGAAATGAGAGAAGTGGCCTTTGAATGAAGAGATTATAAAACGACTAGAAAGATGGCGGGGAAGATAAAGCGAGAGAGAGGGAAAAGAACGAGTTGTACTGAAAGAATAGCATGATTTAGATTCAGTCTCTCTGTAGAGGCTGGAGAGAAATCGTTCACGCAGTGTTTATGTGCCATATAGCTCCAGCAGCCTAAACAAACACTCAAAAAACACACACTGGAGAACTACTTCAGTTTGAACTCTCTCTGACCTGCTGCGAATATAACCTGTGCTGTTGAGTTTACAACCTTTTCAAAACACTGGAAAGCTTTGGAGCACCATGAACATGAGTGAGGGGGAGAGATGTGTTCTTTTCTTTTAAGGAATAAAGAAATAATAAAAACTTAAAGAAGTGTAAAAAACCAAGAGACGCTACAAGATCATAGTGTGTGTTTCTTCATATCATAAACTGTCTGTGATTTTGGGCTAGTCTGTTTTTACTGACCAGACTTACTCAATTATGCTGCTGTTTCTGGGCACCCACTATACTAATGTTTTTTACATTCCAGAAGAGTGTCAGAATGTGTGCGCACGTGTGTTTGTGTGTGTGTGTGTGTGTGTGTGTGTGTGTGTGTTTGGTGAACTTCATAGATGTGCATTAGAGGTGTGTGAGGTTGGATGCAGACCAGAGAGGAATAGAAATGCTATAGAGAGCGCAAAATGGCAATCTTAAGAAAAAAGTAAATAAAACACAAAACTTTTCTGACATATGTATATCATAAAAAGTCATAAACTCTTGCTAACACGCATATACACACATTCAGACACAGTAATGGATGATGAAGGGTGTTATGGTGCTGTTGTAGTTTGTAGAAGAGTGATTTTTCTAATTACTGCCTATTAATTGAGTGCCAATTTGCTGAGTGTGGTGGCATGTGAGTCTGCATATCTGGGTGATTGAAGAAAGCAGTTCAGCAGAAGTTCTGACTTTTGTAGCAATATTTGTTAAAGCAGATAGTCTAACACCCTCAAGATAACAATGGAGAAAAAACAATAACCAGTTACATCTTGGACAGATCTTAATCATATTATTTCACAAGGACACAAAATCAGTCTTAACAATAACTTGAAAACATCTTGAAAATAGCAACCAATAAGATCACAGGAAGAGCTTCATTAAAGGAATGACTAGTGTGAAATCTTTTGTCATAATTTACTCACCCTCATGTTTTTCCAAACAGGTGTGACTTTTTTCCCTTATGTGGAACACAAAAGGAGATGTTTTAAATAATACCTTAGTGCATCTTTACAATACAATGGCAGCTGATAAAGACTCCATGCAACTCATACGTCATACACTATTCCATGTCTTCTGAAGGCATATTCTTTCACAGTGGCACACATGTAAGTCAGTAACTGTAATCTAATTAAAATAATTTAAAAAGTAATGTGTTGCACTACTTTTTGACTAAAAAGTAAAAATATACTTTGTAATCTGATTACACCCAACACTGCACATAGCACTCATGAACGTGTAATGGATGTCAAGATTTTCACAAAAAAACGTACTTGTATTTTAAAACAAAATCTCACCACAACCAATCATATGACCTTAGAAGACTTGGATTATAATGCAGGAGTTGCATGGACTACTTTCATGGTATTTTTTTATCCTTTCTAAGTGAGGAACTATACACTGCCATTGCACTGAAAAGACAGACCTTGATATTCATAAAAAATGTTCCACATAAGAAAGAAAGTCAAACAGGTTAGGAAGGACATGAGGGTGAGTAAATTATGACAGAAATTTGATTTTCAGGTGAACAATTCCTCAAAAAAAAAACAGCTAAAAATGTAAAGACCAATATACAGGCTGCTTTAACACAAAGTGTCATTGCATCACTGTTCAGCTAAAAACATTCGTACTACCACAATTTTGTATCTGTTTACATTCAATCCATATCAGAATGATCATACCCTGACCCATCTCCGTGAGCTAACGTCCAACTTTCAGTCTCAGTCCATTTGACAGCATAGCCTAATGTGTCAATCACACAGGGTTGCCATGGGGTTAGGCTTGAGAATGGGAAGGGTATCCATGACAATAAGATCACATATATGTAAGGTCTTTGTCAATCACATTCTATTA
Organism: Myxocyprinus asiaticus; assembly: GCF_019703515.2. Classification (NCBI taxonomy): domain Eukaryota; kingdom Metazoa; phylum Chordata; class Actinopteri; order Cypriniformes; family Catostomidae; genus Myxocyprinus; species Myxocyprinus asiaticus. Next base: position 31,876,111 of record NC_059347.1, read on the forward strand.
CAATCAGGGTGAGCTGTCTAGTAACCCCCCGTTTCTTTGAAAGAAAAAAATTTTTTAGAGCAAACTTCACCTCACACAGTCCAACACTCACACACACATGCATCTACACAACATACTGGAACTTTCCACACAAAAGAATGCAAACCACACAACAAGCTCTCAAGATAAAAAACAAAACAAAAAAAAACAAGTGTTAAAATCTGTAAAATAAACATGTACAACTGTATTGATTATGTAGCAATTATTTCCACTTTCATACTTGTAACCAGTAAATATATTGTAGCATATGATGTATAAAAGTACAAGGTGTGTGTTTTATAAAGAAATTTAGTAGTTTTATCTGTGGCTACCTGTCTACACTGTACTGAATGGACCGCTGAAAGGCGAGCCTCTCTACTAAAGGCACAGTCTCAGACACACACACCAACATTTTTTTCCGGCTAGTGTCATGCAAGTCCCTTTAAGCAACTTAAGTCTGATTGCGTTCATACCCTCACAAACATACTCTCCTGTTTCTGTACAGGTCCACACGGCTCACTGGAATATCACTTGGATATTTTTTAAGTGCTTCTGCTGCTATATTGAATTACTACTGTTGCTTACATATCCCTCACTGCTGTTATTTAATTTATTTTGTTCATTCTTTTTAGTACTATTTTGTTTTTCTTGTTATCATATGGGATGGAGTTTTGGGAAGTGGATCCTTCTGTAACCGTTGGCAATTGAATGTTTCTCAGTTGTTGTAGTGGTTGTATTTTAAAGTTGTTGTTATTTTTAGAGTAGTTAGCAGCACCAACCTGCACAGTTCTCACCCTGGCAACACTACTGAAATATATTGAAGGCAATGTTGCGAGGGTTTGACCTGTTGTCACCTCGACACCAGGGTTTTCATAGCAACACTGCACCACCCAGGTGGCCATTTTAAATACAGTCTTTATCGAACAGTACGGAGGACCACAGAAGAGGAGGGCCGGTGCAATGGATGCTGAGAGTCCTTGAAGGATTCCCTTAAACATTCAGTAAGGTTGGACTGCATCCCAGTCTATTTAAATTGTGCCCAGTTTGTACTTCAGATATACTAAATAATCATCTAGTGGCAATTTATTAAGATGAAAAGGGTAACTTAAGTATTATTGGGTAAACTAGTTTACAGAAACTGTCGGCTTTGCGTGTCTACATAAAAGGTGGCCATATTATGAGTGCCATAATATATTGGTATGGTAAGATACGGTGTAACTTGGAAATCACTGTAGTGCTATATTTGCTTTGATATCGTCATTAAATAAATTTTATATGATGAACAGAACATTGTGTTTGTAAGTTAGTGTTTGTGAGGTGGGGGTAGGGGGTGTTAAAGAGATTGTGTTGCAATTCAAATGTATTCTTATCTTATAGATCACAAAATAAACAGTATATTTAGACCTAATTAGCCAATGGGATGCCATCACAGTTTCATACAGTAATGTTTTTTATTTATTTATTATTATTCATTAATTCACTTTCTCTCCATCTTGACCTTCTGGCCTGCTGTTTCAGCATCTTATTACACTGTGGTGAATTCTTCGAGAATAATATTAGAACAGAGGCTGTGTAAACTCTTTCTGACTATCATGTGGAGCATAGGGGGTGCCAATCAACACTGTGTATCATTATGTCTAAATTATTGGTGTGAACGGTACTAGAAAGAGCTTGTGTCTGCATTAAAGTGTCTCCATTAACACTAAAATAGAATAGAATAGAACTGATGGTATTTATAACTTGTTTTATGTTAGCATCATGAATACAACAAAGGGTGCTGTAATAACACAGACAGTTGCAGAAATGGGATGATGACTGATTTGTTGTTTACTGATGTCCAACCGGTTTTCCGTCTAGAATCACTTTCCAGATGATAATTGAATATTATGATGTGAGATATGTTCCAAGTCATGCCAGTAGAATGATTTTATATATATACAATGATCAGCCACAACATTAAAACCACCTGCCTAATATTGTGTAGGTCCCCCTCATGAGACCTGCATTCTTAGATGATATTCTTCTCACCACAATTGTACAGAGGTGTTATCTGAGTTACTGTAGACTTTGTCAGTTTGAACCAGTCTGGCCATTCTCTGCTGACCTCTCTCATCAACAAAGTGTTTCTGTCCACAGAACTGATTTGAGTATTTCGGAAACAGCTGATCTCCTGGGATTTTCATGTACAACAGTCTCTATAATTCACTCCGAATGGTGCCAGAAACAAAAACATCCAGACAATTGTGGTGAGAAGAATAGCATCTCAGAATGCAGGTCTCATGAGGGGGACCTACACAATATTAGGCAGGTGGTTTTAATGTTGTGGCTGATCGGTGTATATACATATACACTACCGGTCAAAAGTTTTTAAACACTTACTCATTATATATATATATATATATGTATACACACACACACTGGCGGCCAAAAGTTTGGAATAATGTACAGATTTTGATCTTATGGAAAGAAATTGGTACTTTTATTCACCAAAGTGGTATTCAGCTGATCACAATGTATAGTCAGGACATTAATAACATGAAAAATTTATGTTAAAATTTGAATAAAATATTCAGAACTTCTTAAACTATTTCAAAGAGTTAAAATCACATGCAGCAATGACAGCTTTGCAGATCCTTGGCATTCTAGCTGTCAGTTTGTCCAGATACTCAGGTGACATTTCACCCCACACTTCCTGTAGCACTTGCCATAGATGTCTTGTCGAGCACTCCTCACGCACCTTACAGTCTAGCTGATCCCACAACGGCTCAATGGGGTTAAGATTCATAACACTCTTTCTAATTATCTGTTGTCCAATGTCTGTGTTTCTTCGCCCACGCTAACCATTTCTTTTTGTTTTTCATTTTCAAAAGTGGCTTTTTCTTTGCAATTCTTCCCATTAGGCCTGCACCCCTGAGTCTTCTCTTTACTGTTGTAAATGAAACTGGTGTTGAGCGGGTAGAATTCAATGAAGCTGTCAACTGAGGACATGTGAGGCATCTATTTCTCAAACTAGAGACTCTGATGTACTTATCATCTTCTTTAGTTGTATCTGGCCTTCCACATCTCTTTCTGTCCTTGTTAGAGCCAGTTGTCCTTTGTCTTTGAAGACTGTAGTGCACACCTTTGTATGAAATCTTCAGTTTTTGGGCAATTTCAAGCATTGTATAGCCTTCATTCCTCAAAACAATGATCAACTGACGAGTTTCTAGAGAAAGCTGTTTCTTTTTTGCCATTTTTGACCTAATATTGACCTCAAGACATGCCAGTCTATTGCATACTGTGGCAACTCAAAAACAAACACAAAGACAATGTTAAGCTTCATTTAATGAACCAAATAGCTTTCAACTGTGTTTGATATAATGGCAAGTGATTTTCTAGTACCAAATTAGCAATTTAGCATGATTACTCAAGGATAAGGTGTTGGAGTGATGTCTGCTGGAAATGGGGCCTGTCTAGATTTGATCAAAATGGCATTTTTCAAATAGCGATGGTGCTGTTTGTTACATCAGTAATGTCCTGACTAAACTTTGTGATCAGTTGAATGCCACTTTGGTGAATTAAAGTATCAATTTCCTTCCGAAACAGCAAAATCTGTACATTATTCCAAACTTTTGGCCGCCAGTGTATAATACATGAAAAGGCAAATATCTATTAAAACATATGTCCTTATAGACTTATACATTTGTCACAACATGTACATACACATACATATTAAATAATAACACAAAAGGAAATAGAAAAACAAATAAAATAAAATGTTATATGGGTTGAATTATATAAAACCATATATATCAAAAAGACAAGACGTTGGCTTGAGAATTTTTTTTTAGTATTTTTAAGCCATCAAGATACTGGAACAGATCAATTTAAAAAAAATGCAATTGGGGTGCTGTTTTTAAAAATCTGCATTTAAAAAATTATCAAATATAATTAAATTATTAAAAAATACATATATTTTTTATACTTTTTTATTATTATTTTATTATTTAGTGAAACATCTACAGAGAATCTGAGCACTGATTGGCAGATGTCAGGGTAGACGCACTTGGACAAATATGGAAGCATAGTAACGACAAATGTATTTGATACAAAAAAACAAGCATGCTGAATTGGACTAATGAAAAAATAAACACATTGCTTTAATGGTGCTTGCACATTTGGAGCTGTAATTTAATATGATGGTATATTTAAGCTGTGAATATTTCAACTGAAATCGTTTAAAAAAATTGTGATGAAGTTTGGTGTGAAATGTTTTAAGTTGTAACATTCACATCTTAAATATGCAACAATATTAATGCAAGCACTTTTAATCTAATGTGTTTGTTTTTCAATAATTGTAATTCAGCATGCTTTTTTGTATGTAAGACATTTGTCGTTAATATATTTCCATAGATATCTGGACTTCTGAAGTTCTATAGACAATTTCAAGGATGTAAAGTAAACAATATCAAAGGAATTTGAATGCAACTGGCCTTTGAGCACTTCAGGTCTCATTACCGGATCCTTTAATTAAGGCTCTGAGTTAACATATTTTGAGTTAACAAAAACATCAAAGTTTACCTGAAGTGACTTTTCCAGGCGTGTTTTTGATACTGAGCGTCTACGCGAGAGAGGCGATGAAATTGTATGGTAGTTTGGGTGCTCACAATTATTTCCTCAACAGAGAGATCGGGCATGTTGGATCGCTCCTATTATAATCAATGAAGCCGTTCAATGAAGCTGTCTGCGTGACCTGTAGACAAGGTAAGGATTTATTTTTTGTGTGTTCCTAATTCATAAGCAGGTTTGGGGAGTAACGGAATACATGTAACGGGATTACGTATTTAAAATATAAAATATAAGTAACTGTATTCCACTACAGTTACAATTTAAATCATTGGTAATTAGAATACAGTTACATTCAAAAAGTATTTTGATTACTGAAGAGATTACTTTGCATTTTATTGTCATTTGTTTCATTTAATGTTTAGTCCTTTCAGATGGAAAACATTTATACATATAAATGATGCGATCCAAAGTGCATTTGAACAGCGGTGAAACACTTTCTTATGATGTGTTACATTCATATGAGCAGACAGAGAAGAAAGTTTGAAGTAAGTTTGGAGCAGAAGAAATAGAAATAAACCTTGTGTAAATTGTCAGCTTTACTCTAAGATAAAATGCTATTTCTAGACATTTTACATGCACGTTACCAGGCACGATCATATTTTTCTATCAAGAAAATTCACATTGGATCATAATTTCTTTTTTCTAGTAAGACCTTTGATATTAGGGCAAAAATCGTATTCTTGATAATAATTTTTGTATTTTTTTCCTGTAAAAATATCTAAAATCTTTAAAACAAGATCAGTTTGATTTATCTTGTTTTAGAAACAACACTGCATAAGATATTTAGGTTTTTCAGAGAATGTATGTTTAACATGTGTATTTTGTCTTACTGTACTGGCAGAGTTTTTATAGTCAAAACAAGTGAAAAGATCTACCAGTGCTGAAGAAGTAATCCAAAGTATTTAGAATATGTTACTGACCTTGAGTAATCTAACGGAATACGTTACAAATTACATTTTACATTTACATGTATTCTGTAATCTGTAGTGAATACATTTCAAAAGTAAACCTCCCAACCCTGTTAATAAGTCGTTTTAAATAAAAGCGTCAACTAAATGACTAAATGTTCATGCAAGTATCTCCTTGGAAATGGTCACATGGGATACTGACGGACGTTCCCACAAGTCTCAACCATCATAGGCTTTTCGATTTGTCACTTGCTAAGGAGGCGGGCCTGAGTGCGCCGCATGACTCTGTTATTGGTGAAGAGGTGACTTGAGTTTTGCACGGGGAGAGAGGGGGGTGGTGTGATCAGGACTGAGCAGGCAGAGCTTGTTTTACTGCAGTATCGGCACATTGTTGCTGCACTGCTCTTTCTCTCTGCGGTATGCGCACTGCACTGGTGGGTGGGCAGAACGCCGGGATTTACAGAGGGAGCAAGACAACCTGTGCTGCACGCAAACTGTGACAAGATCTACTTTCACTCATACCGCCTTTTAGTCCTAGCTCGCTTGAGTGCTCAGGTTTCGGCAGAGTGCCTTGGGAATCGATTTATACACACCGCATACATTTTCCATTTAAAAAAAGGCTTTCCATTGAGACCTAAAAGATCGTTTTAACCCATTCTCCACACTATTCAAGTGTTGAATAGCTCTCATCTCCTGCATTTTATTACTCTCAAAGAGAGTGTTTGCCCCGAGGCGTTTGACTCTGTGAGTGCACATTTATTTCGTCCAGGACCTCAAGCAACAAAATGGCAAAGGATGGTAAGAAGAGCGAATGGAAAGAGTTCATCTGGAACCCGAGGACCCGTGAGTTCTGCGGTAGGACCGCCAGCAGCTGGGGTAAGTCTGTTCTTACTGTACTGACAGGATTACACCTTGTAAACATGCCGTATTTTAAATGAGTATCACGTGATTTATGCAATTGTAATGCTAACTAACTAGTTATGCTGACGTCTAATCGTTAGTATAGCGAATCTCACTCTGTCAGTGCAGAGAATTTTAATGAAGAGACTTGTCCCTGTCCGAGGTGCTGAAACACAATGCAAAGTGCTGGGCTGCACTCTGTAATGCGGCACACACTTTTATTACCTCTTCGCAGCGCGTTCATGCAGCTTTAAGGGGCCGTTCGCACCGAGTTGGGTTTTGTGTCCCAACTGCGCTCTTTTCTCGTTGTTTTTCTATGCAAACACGCGCTAAACTCACGTCTTTGGCAGTTGCGCAGCGTCTGGCTGTTTTTTCCCCCTCAAAGTCTCGCACAAGAGCGCAGCGTTTTTAGACGCCCTGTCAGGTAAAAAAAAGAACGGCAACTTTTAAAAGCGCATCTCGAGACACCCTCTTCTGTTTTTGTTATTTATATATGTATATTATTTTAGCGCAATAACGCGTTTGGCCTAACCAAGTGTTTATCTTAGTCAAATGACTGATAATGCTTGACTATTGGAGCTCTCTTAGAATCGGATAACTGCGCTCACTGACGCTGTACTTTGTGGATTGACATGTTAAAAGCGCGCCAACAGTTAATGAACACTATGAAAAATTTAGTGTGTCGAGTCACTGCAAAACTCCAGAATGCCCGTGGCTCTTAACGCCGGTAGAATGCCGGTTCCATACCTCAGTACTTCACTGCACCACACTGTATGAAATGTTTTGTGTAATGTACCCTAAAAATATGCTTCAGGTGGTAACATCTAAATTAACTGGTTTAATTCAAATTAAAAAGTTTATTTAATCTGATTAAATTTACCTGACAAATAAGGTTTCACCAACGAAAGTCATTTTTATGGGTTAAATTAGGTAGGAATTGATTCTTTTTTCTGATTAACACTTTTGAATCAGAAAAGCAAAACATATATTCATAGAATCAACTATAACCCCCATTATCCCCTTCCCCCCTCCCAATCCCACCCTGACCCTCAACAAATATCCCTATGTTCACAAATTGAGTTACAGATAAAAAAATAAAAATAAAAATAATAATAATAAATAAATAAAATTATATATATATATATATATATATATATATATATATATATATATATATATATATATATATATATAAAATAATCACACACATTTAAAATTGCACTTCTCTCTCCACTGCCCCTCCTTGAGAGTCCTGGCCAGATAGCAGCCCCATTTTTTATTGAACAAATCTAAGTTGTCTTCTATATGACATCTCCTCAAATGCCGCTACCCTGCCCATCTCTATGCACCACTCTTGAAATGAGGGCGCTCCAGCTGACTTCCATCCCCTAAGAATGATCTGTCTACCCATCATAACACTGGCTAGGACCCAATTTTTTATGCATTTATCCCCTATATTAATGACCACCCCGTCACCTAAAATACAGAGTCTTGGGCAAAATGAAATATGTCACACATAAAACTCTGAACCCTCAACCAAAATTCTTGGATCTTAACACACCACCAAAAAACATGGGTTGTGTCCCCATCTTCTGATTGGCATCACTAGCAGGAGGGTGTGTATTTAAGACCAAGCCTATACAATCTAGAGGGTGTCCAACAGAATTAATATAAAATCTTAAATTGAATAAGCTGCACCCTTGCATCTCTAGATGTAGACTTGACATTTTTTAGAATCCTAGCCCACACTCCCTCCTCCAATACCAAATATTAAATCTATTTCCCATAATCTCTTGAGAGAAGCTGAAGTTCCGTCCCCCAGACACTTAATTAGCTGGGAGAAATACACTGATGCCTCATGACCTTTTCCAAAAGCAGTAATCACCTCTCCCAGAGTATCTGCCGCTTTAGGGGGGGTGTATGCTACTCCCAAAAATAGTACAGAGCAGGTGGTGCAGCTGTAAATACCTGAAGAATTGAGACCCGGAATCCCAAAATGCTGAACCATATTTTCAGAGGATCTCAACACTCCACTCTCATATAGGTCACAGAGCGTATTAACCTCTCACACAATCCACTCTGTCCAGCAGAAAGGGGACTTATTAATACATAATTTGAGGTTCAGCCATATGCTTGAAGCAACATTTAAATAAATGTCAGAATTAAACACTCTGGACACTTTTGTCCATATCGCGTACAAATGCGAGATAACGGGGTGCAACTTAACTTCTCCGGTTAGTTTGATAGAAAGGCTTTGCAATGACGAAATAGGGGCAAGAATTTCCTGTTTAATACAAAACCAGGGAGGGGCTCTCTCAGGTGGAAATGACCAATGAGCCAAATGTCTGAGACCGAATGCATAATAATAAAACAAAATCTTGGGTAGGCCTAGCCCAACTTTGTCAATCAGCCTATCTAAATTATTGAAATGTAATCTGGGATGTTTACCATTCCAAATGAAGGACTTCGTTATGCTATCAAATTGCTTGAAATAAGAGAGGGGGACATCTATAGGGAGAGATCGTAGCAGGTAGTTAAATTTTGGAATAGTTCATTTTAATAACATTAATCTTCCCAATCATAGATAAATGTAATGAAGCCCACCTGCCCACATTGCTCAAAAACCTTTTTTATTAAAGGGTCAAAATTAACTCTAACTAAATCAGACAAATTTGCTGGGAATAAAATGCCCAAATATTTAATGCCCTGTTTGGGCCACTGGAAGCGCCTGGCTGAAAAGCCGTTACCGGGCAGTACACTGTCAGAGCCAAAGCTTCGGATTTAGACCAATTAACTTTGTATCCTGAGAACTTCGAAAAGGAATTAATAATTCTGTGGAGGCAAGGCATAGATCTAGTGGGGTCAGAGACAAATAATAAAATACCATCTGGGTAAAGCAGAAGCTTATGCACCACACCTCCCGCCACCACCCCTGGAAAATCATCTTACCTTCTTATCGTGGCTGCTAATGGTTCCAGGGCAAGACAGAACAATAATGGGGAAAGAGGGCGACCCTGCCGGGTGCCCCTAGAGTAAAATAATCTGAAATTAATCCATCCGCTTGAGTAGGAATTGATTCTTGTAACAATTGCTGGTTACTACTTTTTAGTGCAGTGACAAATTTATATTCTGAGTCTTTAAACCCCTCATTAATCTGCCTATGTAATTCTATATGAGCTTTCTGACAATATACATGTGGCCCATCAAACAAGACTTTTTCCCCTGTGCATATTTTTACAAACTGTCTTTTGCTGTGACATTGAAATGATTTAGTCAAAGGCCAAAGGGGGTTTGTGAATTAGTGTAAGATGTAATCCTTTTCTAATAGGCTCATTGGTTGCCTTGGTGAGGCTATCATGTGGAGACAGCCTATTCAAAGGCCATAGATTAATTTAGGAAGTGAATGTATCTTTTAATCAGAGCTAGGTGGCATGAAAACTAAGCACTGCAAAATTGCTTCTCCGGCATTAATAACTGAGCTGTCGGTGCAACGGGTTAATTTACTCTGTGTGTGAGCTTCAGAATGAGAAATGCTAGATCACTGCCTACAAGACTTCCATCTTTGCTAGCACATTTTGCTTCAAAGGAGCTCAGCGTGTGGCACTGGCACCTCATTGTGTGTGTGTGTATGGGCTGGTTTGGTTGGTTTACAAGGACATTTTTTTAGGTTACAAACTGGTAATTACAAGGGTATTATGCTATAAATGTGGTTTGTGAGGACATTTCTAGTGTCCCCAAAATTTGCTTAAAAAACAAACTAAACTATGTTTTATTGAAAATTTTAAAATGCAGAAAGTTTTTTGTGAGGGTTAGGTTTAGGGGTAGGGTTAGGGTTAGGGGATAGAATCTATAGTTCATACAGTATAAAAATCATTATGCCTATGGAGAGTCCTCATAAGGATAGCCTCACCAGTGTGTTTGTGTGTGTGAAAGCTCAATGTGGGATGCTCTAAGGACTAGCTGCCTTGTTAAGCCAGCATGCTCTCTAAGACTCCTTAATTAGTCTATTTCTGTCTGTGCCCAAACCTATGTGAACCTGGGTATGCTTAGATTCTTTAACAAAGTACATCCTCATTACTGGAGCTTAATAGTTACCTATAGAGGACACTGGAATCTGGAGTTACATTCATATATCTGTGTCTGTTATTGAAACGTAACTGGGGTTGCTTTCAGACCCCTGGGGCACAGAGAGGTCAATACATCAGATAAAAACAATTAAACCTGATCTCAGCACAGCTCTCTGGAGAGTCATATGGAGCTATACATGTCCCTGTCTTGTTGTTAAACATCACCCGTGCAAAAGCTCTATCTGAATCCCTAAATGACTCCTGAGACTTACAGCTGATACTGCAGCAAATACCTGAAGATCTTAATACCTATTCAATGAAGTATACAGCTTAGAAACTGGCTAGAAATGAACTGGCTAGAAAAGCCTCAGAGATTTGCTAGCACTGGCTGGATGACATTCTGCATTTTAAGATTCTCTTGGTAAATTTAAGCATGGCATTCCTGTTGCTCAACTAGTAGAGCATGGCATTAGCAATGTCAAGGTCACAGTTCTAATTCTCAAGGGACCCATACTGGTAAAATATATAACTTGAACTTAAAACCTATAAGTAGGTTTGAATAAATGTGTCTGTCAAATGCATAAATGCAGCCCACATTGTAAAAATGTTTTGTCAGGTAACCTAAATATGTGCTTAATGTGGTAACATCCTAATTAATTGGTTTAACGTTTTTACTTTAATTTTTATTCATTTAAATATCTGATTGAAACATTGAATAACAAAGGTGGGGGTTATTAAAGACTTGTGAGTGGTCGCTTCACGATCACTGGGTGCTAGACTTTAGGACCACATCAAGGTAGTTTTTAAAGGTCATGGGGTTGGCCACTTTAATATTGCGGGGTGATTGACCTTCGGACCCCTGGGGCACCTGTTCAGTGCTTTCAATCAGATAAGGGGCACCCAAACTCAGTGTCAAAATTGACATTTTTCATTTAAATACCCGTTCGAAACATCTGAACATGAAAGGTGGGGGTTATTAAAGACTAAGTTAGTGATGGCTTCAAGATCACAGGGTGATAGACCAGGAAGGTGGTTATTCAAGGTCGGGAGTGGCCATTTCAGTATCACGAGGTGATCGAACTTCGGACCCCTAGGGCATCTGTTAAATTTTTGTCTTTTTTAAATTAGACAAAAATCTTCTTTAGTGATATTAAAAGTTACTTTTATGTATTGTTTATTTTCTTTAAAATTTCCATGCAAAGCCCTATGAATTACCACAACTTGTCTTGCCTAATTCAAGTCAATTGTACTGTTTAACATGACAAATTCAGCCTGAATACATTAAGTTGCACTAGCAAAAGTCATTTTTAAGGGTTAGATCAAACAGAAATAGATTGCACATTAGCAGTTTTCACAGTGTAGAATTTTTTTTTTTTAGAATTTAATGTGTCCATTCTTAGATAGTAACTATCTCTGTAATAGTGCCCACCAAGTTACTGCCAAAAGTGGAAATCAATATTCACAAATGACAGCGGGCCTTTTGCTCCCTTTTGCCGACATTACAGGTCACAGTTTCCTCTGAAGCTGTGTTTGATGGTATGGTGGTCTGTTAGGTTTGATTAATTTTGGAATTAATGAATCAAATTAGAATATAAAGGAGGTGGTTAGATCTAAAGAGACAGTTTGTGAGGTTCTTGTCTCTATTAATCCATGTGAACATGCAAATAGCAGATCACAGCAGCCCACTCTGTTCGACTCTTTCAGGTTGTGTTCAAATTAGGGGGTTGAAAGAGGGAGGACAACTTTCATCATGATGAGAGAGATGTAGAGAAACAGATGCACAAAGATAGCGTATCACTCTCACTCTGTGCAGTATTTGGTACCAACCACACACACAACACACTCAGTAATAAGTAAAACAATGTAATTGGTGTTACCTTGAGTTTTCTATATCTGATCTGAAATACTGTATATAGGGAGAGGGGAAAACTCAGTCAGAAATAACTATATAAATATTTAATTTGACTGAATTTTGACTGTGTTTCAGAGCTGTAGTGCAGTGTTCTGTGTACAAGAACTTTTGGCTCTCTGAAACCCAGTTAGAGTCCAACCTGGGTCATATATAAATTCCATTCCCAGTCTTTCACCCCTACTTTCCTGTCTACACTCCACCTTTGTATACTTTATAAGTAAAGGCAAAAAGACCTAAAAATGAAATCATCTTTTTTACTTATATAAATAAAACCAATTAACTTAGATGTTACCACATGAAGCACATTTTGTAGGTTACCTGACAAAACATTTTGCACTGTGCACATACTGTACACATAGACTGTGAGGAGAGCCAGCACAGCATATCAGGACATACTACCATGTTTTAATCTGGTAATCAAGTTCAGGGAGTGATGTTTGAAAATGCAGTTACTCAGTATTCTCAGCCTTCTTCCAGAGAAAGAACGTTGTTATTTTTAGTTCTTGTGAAACAGCCAGTTCTCCTGCTGTGAAACTAAGTAGTGCTTAATGGTTTGATTATTTGGGCTTTGTAAGTATCCCTGCATAAGTCAACTTTCTCTGTTTCACACTTAAACACACATACACACCGTATCCTCACTTACTCGTCCATTGCATCATTTTTCACTCTCTCGCTTCCAGGCACACACACTCGGTATCACTCGGCAAGAGTGTCCTGTGTGTGTAATTCTAGCCTGTAGTGTAACCTCCCATTGCCCTCGTGTTATTGATCAGTGAAAGCCTGTGTGTATGGTAAGCTCCAGGATGCAAGAGAGCAGGGGGCAGGGATCCGGTGTCCCTCCCCCCTCAGCCTGGGGCAACCTGATGGACTGTCCCCAGGGGCCTCCCTGCTTGGAGCTCATGTGTCCTGTTTAGCGTAATGAGCTCTCCTCAGGCAAATACACTGCTGCTATCCACCACAGCATCAGAGAAAATGTTTATACACAGAGAGGCATTACATATCTCCGGAAGACACATGCATGTGCGAAACATACAGCTTTCTTAATGGAATGATATATCCTGTTCTGGTTAAAGCAGTGGTATTAATTATTCTAAATATTGGTGAATGTATTTTGAAGTTTGATAGTTTACAACAAAATTGTCAACATCCCTCACCATACTTTGTCTCTAAGAGTATTTGTATAGTTTCATACATTGTAAAAAGTGGTAACCTGCATTTGTTACCATTTGTTATTAGCTATTTCTAAAGTACCTGATCTGACCCTTAAAAAATAATTTTGTTGGTGTAATCTGTTGTATATGGGTTGAATCAGTGATTTTAAAGATTTTTGACTTGAATAAAGCCAGCTAATTTAGATGTCATGTTACCACATGAAACACATTTTTAGGTAACATTTTATTTAGTGTAGAACCATTTGTTCAACTCTTGTTGCTAGAGACACTCGATTGGGCAAAAAAATAAAATAAAATGCTTACAGTATGGACTTCATTATCTATAAATAATGTAGTAATATTAGTTTATCAAAAATGACTGGTTCTTCATAAACCATGCTATTCCACATTATATAATACATTACAATACTACCAATACACATTATAAACCACATAATTACTTTGCTGTAAATTAATCTCCTTTTAGATGACATCACTGGCATTATGGGTTGATATTTGACATTACATATGTGTTTACTCAAGTGACATTCCTAATTAATAAACAGCCAGTGGCATGGCAGGTTGTATTTATGGCATTATTTATTAGTTATAGGATTTTCTTTAGTTAAGTAGTTAAATTATGTAACAGAAAAAATCAACTCATTATGCCAGCGTTGCAATCTGAATGGAGTCTAATTTAAGGATTACCCGACTTCCTGTGTGAAAGCGGTTTAATGAAAGTGTATGAATGTAATGTATAAATATATGAATGAGAAGAGGAAGGGGGTGGGGCTCTGGTGAGTAGTTAAGAGAATTACTACTTTTCTTTCTTTTCTCAGTTACATAAATGGATCATATTCATATGATCATATTCACTGAGAGACTACATGGAATATTTGTACTCAAAATTGTATTTGTCACCCCGCAGGACTATTGAAATGTGAATGAAGTGGTGCAATGGGGACCAGTTACAGGATCTAAAAATATACCCTTTCCCCTATACATTTATATGCATCTTAACCTAAACTCACTATGTTGAAAAACAAAGCTTAAGTCATTTGTAATGCCATGTTATTTGTCAACTACCTGTGTATAATTCCAGTGTATGGTAAAATCAGCATATATATGTTTGATAAGTTTTTCATATAGATTTCTGCAGCAACACTGAATATGTGTGTTAATGTGTACAGTTTCTGTGTGGGTTTCTGTGTAGGTCTGATCCTGCTGTTTTACCTGGCATTCTACATTTTCCTGGCTGGATTATTTGCTCTCACCATGTATGTAATGTTGCAGACACTCGATGACCACAAACCAACATACCAGGACAGACTTGCAACTCCAGGTAATACAGTACACACACACAAACTCGTTCACCTGTAATAGTTTTTAAAGTAAGGTAATTATAACTACTTCATCTTTACATTACCCCTTACAGACACCTTTAACATTATTTGGCCCATTTTTAAATGATTCTTATTCTTATTATTACTATTTTACCAATGAGCACAATACATAATACAGTCTTAAAGATCACACAGAAATGACTATTTTCATTCCAAACCCTTTCTGTCTTTGTTCCATAGAACACAAAAGGTGAATTTTTAAGTCTTCAAAAGGTTTCGCAATATAATACAATTGAAAAATGGTGGCCCTGACAAGAATAGTTTAAAAAATGCAGATACACACATCCACATTTAAATTCTTTATTTTGCACAAAAATATGTTTCACTTGTCCTGATTTTTGTTCTAAATGTGTAACTTAACCACAGCACATCTGTATATACAGTATAAAGGAAACAATATTCAAACAAATTAAAGTGCATACACCTCCTATTACCATATGCATTTGTGGATAAAAATAATAGCATCTCCTTCAAACTGAAAGACTTCTTACACAGGATACAGAACAATGCCTACAGTAGCAATAACACCCTGAAACCTTTTAACCACCAGTCTATGCACATGTCTCAGGCCTCCAAACTAGTAACTGGCATTTGTACCCAAGCTGGTGTACAACAGATGCTAATGGCTGGCACTTACTGTAAATAATTTATTCAGTTAGGCCTCTTCCATTGAGGTAGTATCATATATATATCCCATCCCGGTTCTGAAAACGCCCGTACAGGTCCCATCACTCAACTGAATCTGATGTATTTGTACTTACTAAAACCATCTTCACTCTTACAGTTATACAGACATTATAAAATAAAACCAACAAATCATTTCTGATGAGGACTTTGGAGTTAGCTCAATGAAATATCACACATTAAGGTACTTAGACTTACAACTGCTAGTTCAGCCAACAAGTTTACACATCTCTTTAGACCAACAAATATTACAATGTCTTCAAAACAAGCCTTTACAGGTTGAGACTTCTTGAGAGCAACTGACTTCTGTGCATTGACTACTTGCTCAGTGAGGTTCTCACTTGAAACCGAGGCAGACATTTGTATTCAGGTCACAGACAGGAAATGTGAAATTATTAGAATCTACACACAAATAAATGTTAGACCAACAATACCCTGATGTTGGTGCAACTAGCCTTACATAGGCAGAAATGAATATTATCTGCTGTTTTTATTTCATGCAGTAATTGTTTTTGTTATCATTGTTTTTCGTTCGTGATTGTCAGAAATCATCTTTTATGTAATGATGTGTACTTTGATTGTTACCATTATTGAGGTTTATATGTTAAGTGTTGAGGATCTATGTGTATCTTATTAAAATACAGTATATAACAAAAATAATGTGTCTTCTTTTGAGACAAGCAGTCTTGTAAGATACTTTCTTCTTTAGAGGCAAGCACTCATTTAGAACCATGCATGATAAAGGATAAAATAGATGAAAGTTATCTGTAGTTGCTGTGACAAGAATTTATTGGCTAAAAGGAGACATTTAGCATTTAATGAACAAAGAAAGCCAAGTTGTCTAAAGTACTATATGGATAATTATGTTTGTTGAGAAAATTAAAAAAACAAATCGTATCACCTTATTATCTTATTTAGCATTCTTTTACATCCTATTTGACTGATTAAGATAGGAAATTACCTCTGAGGGCAACAAGCCCACAAGTTGGTCATGCCTAGTTATGTATATATTCTAATGCTTTATTAGATGAAAATGAGAGCAATGATTTCCGTAGCACATTCATATGAAACTTGATTTATGCTTAACAGGATACCACAGAGGTTGAGCATAATGGGAAACACCTGTTGCCTGGATTTCACTGTGCATGTTAAAATGTCCCCACCGATTGCTGGGACACCATATGGTCTGTAGTTGTGAAAAAGGGCAGATTCCCCTGAAATTTTTAGTCATACCCCAGACACTTACTCAGACTCTCTCTTTCCTTTTCTCTCTTTGTGTTTTATAGGGGTGATGATCAGACCTAAAGCAGAGCAACTGGAGATCACTTACAATGCAGAGTACACAGAGACCTGGGAAAAATATGTCCAGGCCCTTAATAACTTCCTTTCACGTGGGTACCATGCTTTTAGCTGTGCATGTTTAGGTGAGACAGTTTATTAAAGTAAAGGAAGTTTACAGTCAATGCCAAGAGTTTAAAAAGTATACATATGTCTCACAAAACCTAGCACATCCATTGTATTTTTGAAATAATTCAAAATAAACATAAAATTACAAATGTGAGGGTGAGGAGGACTATATGGAGAATTTCTGAGTTTCTTCCCATGCAAAGAGCTTCAATTAAAAAGTGTCTGATTATTCTTTACTGCAGCTTACAATGACTCAGTCCAGGACCAGAAAAATTATGATTGTAAACCGGATCAGTACTTTATCCAGGAGGACAGTGGCAGTGTGACAAACTTCCCCAAGCGCTCCTGTCAATTCAAACGTTCCATCTTGGAGGAATGTTCAGGTATAATGGATCGTTACTATGGTTACAACTTGGGCCAGCCTTGCATCATCATCAAGCTAAACCGAGTAAGTAATGGAATAGAATAGATGAAAGAGTGAAATGTTTGTGTCAAAAAACATTTGCCACTGGCATAAGAATAGAAAAATTGACTAGGTTGTGTGTGTGTGTGTGTGTGTGTGTGTGTGTGAGTGAGAGAGAGAGAGAAACGCAAAATAAATACTGAGATCTTTCCCACCAAACCCTGCCAGAATGCTTTGGTGCCTCTAAATTATTTTATTTGACCTTTTAAGGAATATTTTATCTCTTTATTTATTCTTATTTTTAGTCTTACTTCTTTTGTAGTGGTGATGACTTTGACCTGAAAGCACAGAGCCTAAATTGAGCCTTGTTAAAGACAGTGACCTGATTGTTTATAATTAATTATTCATCAGAGTTCCTTTAGCTCTCTAATGAGACCAATCTTGACATGACTATCTCTTCCCTTTTGTCTCTTATTCTTTTTCTCCATCTCTCATTTCAATCTCAAATCCCGTCTCTCCCTTTAACAGCCTCAATCTGTTTTGTTTTTTCTCTTTGCAGGTGATCGGTCTGTTACCTGGGAAGGAAGGAGAGGCTCCTTTCGTCACATGTGGTGCTAAGGTTAGAACTCTCTGTCTTTCCCTCTGTCTCACACTCGCCTTATCCTTATCTCGTTTACAAAGGATTGATTTCAGATTAAAGTTACATGAGCCATTCAACAAGGTCTCCAGATTAAATTAGCTGGTAATTAGAACTGTGGCCTGCTTCTAAGAAAAGCTGCCATGAGAGAATCTGTGGTGCTGATGATTCAGTGACATGCAAATAGACAAGAATAAACAAATGATAACTAGAAGAAATTAAGTGATATTGCTGTGTTACTCATTAATTTCTGAGTTTGGATGTGTTAAGGATTTACCATCCATCCATTAAGCTGTCTTCAAAATCCATATTTATATTTGCTCTATATTTGCTTGTAACACATCTCTGGAATACTTGATTCTGATTGGTAAATCACAGCATTCTGCAATCAACTGTTTTTGTAAAATGACCACTACTGTGGTCAGAACTCCACAGTCTCTGTCTTCTCACATAATAAAATAACTTAGATCAAAATTGAATGTCTATTTATTTGTTTATTTGGTAAGTAGCCATGTAATAAGGGGGATATTGTACAGTCGGTAGGTCATTATCGCAAAACAATTCCTAAAATGGTGATCAGGTTGCCAACATGAAGCAGAGGGATCCTGTTTCCTCCTGAAGGGGTTTATTCTGCGAATATTGTGATAGTGACTGTCTGACTGTACATTATCCCTTGCATAGTTTAGAGGAGGTTCATTTTTTCCCCACTTTAATGCCGCACTTTGTAAATTAGATAGCAAACTTTGGTTTAAATTGCTAAAGTGAAGTTTTTACTGCTGCTTTCTGGAAATGTCTCAATAATGGTGTGCCCCGTGCGAGTGTGTCCTGTCTAAATATTGGGTTATTTAAGGGGTTCTTAAATTGATTGCACCATTTTAATTTCACAGTTTTATTTCACAATTTTATTTGATTCACAATTGTTCCCTCTATGAATTGTCCTCCTCTATGAACATCTTCTTTTTCTGTTTGTTCCTTCATTACTCCCTCGTCATTCTTCCTCCAATTTTCTGTATTGTTGTCATTTAATTGTTGTTTTAGAGTTGTTTCAGTGTTTGTTCAATGTTTGTCATTTTACACAATTGCTCATAATCTCTTTTTATGTTTTTTTTTTGTTATTTTTTTTTTTTGTCTCATCTGTTCTATCCTGCCATTCTTGTCAGAAATACAAAGTTGGGAAAGATGAGTGGGTAAGAATATTGGACAGTGCCATTAGAGTTGCAGCATTAGAACCTACATTAAAATTATTTTAACAGAGGCAGAGAATTCAAACTGTAAATTACAGTTTGATATTTTGTAGCCTTCTTTACCACTGAAGGTGAAGAGGGCCCGAAGCAGAAAGCCAAACTAATAATAAATGAAAAACTTTATTCTTTAGTGAATTTTAGTGGCGAAGGATTAAGTGATTATTCATACAATCAGATCATATGCTAAAAACTTAAGTCTTGTGTTTTATAGTAATAGTACAATTCAGTAATAGTAGTTTTGATATTAGAACAGGCTGCCCTCCTCAGAACAAATGCTGATATTAACTCACAATACCCTCCCTCTTCTATAGGCTGATGACTCAGATAAAATCGGTCAACTGATGTACTTTCCCGCCAATGGCACCTTCAACCTCATGTACTACCCATACTATGGCAAGAAAGCCCAGGTACAACACACACATACTGTACACGTTGATTTTACTATCATGGTGGGGACTTCCATTGACTCATTGTTTTTGTACTTAGCTAATGATATTTCTATCTCCTAACCTTGCCTCTAAACCTAGCTATCAAACAATTTTCCATTATTCAGTTCGTTGATTAAGCTTTTTTCATTGTGGGGACTATTGGCTAGTTACTACAATATACTGCAGGCAACACCTGACCCAGAAACATATTAGCTTATAGACAAACAACCACACAAACACATCTTACATACGCACTTAATAAAAGAAGCAGACAATGACTGTTCTTAGAAAACCTTGAATAAACATGTCCTTTCTAATGTGAAGCTCACTCCTCTTTTGCTGCAGGTAAACTACTCTCAGCCTCTAGTGGCCATTAAGTTCCTCAACATCACAAAGAATGAGGACGTCAACGTGGAGTGCAAGATCAGTGCTAACAACATTCCTGAGGGCAGTGACCGAGACAAGTTTGCTGGACGCATTTCCTTCAAACTGAGGATCAACTCCAGGGATTAATAAGAAGAAAGTGTGTTCCCTAATTTTACACAGACACACACATGCACACACACATCCTCTCCATCTAACAGAGTTTATGACTATGCGCAGAAGACACAGTGAGACATTGGCCAGACACAAGAGTGCTCAGCCCATACAGAACAGAGATAACGGTTCTGTTTTGTGTGTATTTATGTGTGCACATAAATGTCTGTGTGTGTTTTTGCATGTGTGATTTGGGATATTATTTATTTTCTTAAACACAAAGTTTAATTGCATGCTAAGCAAAGACATATTAATGAAAAATGATATACTAAATTAAAATAATATTAAAAAATAAAGGGATATAATTTTTTAATGGAGAACAATCAGTACCTAATACAAAATGCTAAAAATGATTCCATATAATTTCAGAGCAGATGTCTAAGTTAAAGGGATAGTTTACCCAAAAACAAAAATCCTGTCATCATTTACTCACCCTCGTGTTGTTCCAAAACTGTATGACTTTCTTTCTTTCTTCTTTTGGGGTTTGGGTTAGAAACAACATGATAGTAAGTAAATAATGACAGAAATGTCATTTCTGAGTGAACTGTCCTTTAATGTGCTAGGATGGCATGATCTTGCGTGTTTGGAGCATCTGTAACTGCTGGGGATTTTTTCATTTTGTTTTGTTTTCAAGAGTGTCATTGAAACTCTATGGCTGTATTGCTAAAGAGGATATTTTATAGCAACACGTAGATAACACATTGCATGATGAACATAAGCTCTGCAGAATATGCACAAACACACATAAATGTGACAATCAGACAAGCACCTGCACACTGATCCATTCACAACCATTTCTGCATTCCTATTCATTCCTGCATTTCTTTCAGACTGTACTATTATATGATGAAATGTATCAAACCTGTGCTTCATTTATCATCAGACATGTCTATTTAAGTTTGTTTATATGTATAAATAGGTCTTTTTCAGTATTTTTCTTCTTTCTTTCCATGTTTAATCCAATTTGTCTGACATTGTGAGGGGTTATGATATTTTACATTAATTTGAAGCAGGCCTGGGTGCTGTTCAGCAAAATGGGTAGATAAAAAGTGTGTTTGAGATGTGTGTGAGAATATGTGTGTGTGGATTTCTGCTTGTGCATGTGTGTTTTGTTTGATTTAATTTCTTGTTTTATGTAAAACATCTCTGTGCACAGTTTATTCTCTGAGTACTTTTTCATTATGTTGTAAGTTACTCAAAGCATAACTATAGAAACAAAAAGCGAGAGCAGGAACAGCAGGTTTATGTTTCTGCTGATGAGGAAGATAGAAGTGAAGCCACACCAGGCCTCACCCTGCATGAGTCAATAAAGCAAAAACAAAGTCACCCAATTTATTTTGCATCATTTTATGTCATCTCTGTCTTTTGAGTTTCCTTAAAGATATAAACTTCTAAACAGAGGACATAATCTCACCCCCATGTAGAGGGTGTGTCATATGTAGAGCTCCATGGCCTGAGGTTGTATCTGGTCTACAGTCATGCAGAGAACTAATACCCCATAAGAAAGAGCACACTGCTGCTCAGTGTCATACAGTACATCCTTTGACATGAGTCTGCCCAAATACACTTCCTCTAATGCCCTAATCCTTTAATTTAATTGGATAATCCTAAATAGGTATGGTGCTTTACACCAACATTTGCTCAACACAACCATTCATCCATCCATCCATCTAATTATTATTCACATGCATTAAGGTCACAAAGTTAGGTGTAAACTGACTTACTGAGCAATATTCAATTTAGTGACAAAATGCATTACATTTGATCACATTCACTAGTTTGTCTGAATATTACATATTTTATGTGTGTGTGCACAGTGCAGGTGTTATCTGATCCATCAAAGAAAGGTTCAAACCCACAAAATTAAATATTCATTTACCTCAAGATCATATATCATTAACTCAACTCTTTACAATAGTTTACTTAAAAAAATAGAAATCAAAACAGGGTCAGAAATTAACAGGTGCAAATAATGCCACCGAAAGAGAAAATAATGCCACCAAAATACAAAATGTGGGTTGCCCTCATAATAAATGTATTTATGTTTTATTTGTGACATCTGATATATTATATTCTAGGCTTAAGTACACATATTGTAGCATAAAATATATGATATAATTACTCATATTGATATTGTTAAGTATTTAACAAATTGATGAAACACAGTATATGATTATAAAACAAATGTTCTCATTAAGGTAAAAAATATTACTGAAAATCAAATCAAGTGGGCAAATCTTGCCCTTTCATGAAAAATTGAATTTCTGACACTGAATCAACATCATTATTCTAATTATTATTAAAATTTCTAAAGAATACAGTTAACTTCAGCGTGATAGCATACACAAAAAGTCAAAAGCAAAAAAAAAAAAGAAGAAGAAATGGATACATTACAAATGCAGCATGCAAGCTATGGAATAATGGGCGGAGTTCGGATTTTTTTTTTTTTTTTTTCGGAAAAGACATGGTTTTATAAAAACTGCCCCTGGAGCAACATTTGTGCTAGCCCTCTCTTATGCTACCAAATTTTTCTATGGGTCAACTACACATTCGTTTTAATATACAGGAATCTTCTTAAAAGCAATGCACTTATAATTTGGGTCCATTTTATGCATTTATAAAAGTCAAAAATATGTGTATTTTCCTTATGGCTGATCAAGAAGAGAATGATGTATTAGTATTTAAATGAATATATAGATGACAATGGCTATATGTATTTTAAAAACATCATATAGAAGAGATTCTATATTTTTTAAAACCTTCTATTTTATTGGTCATCTATGGGAAAAAAACAAAACATGTTTCTGCTTGGGAATGTAAGATGGATATTTTGACTTTAGTCCCAGCGGAGTGTTTTAAGCTTTGCAGTGCTTATTGTAAAATACAGGGAGGTTGCCAGACTTATCAGCACAGGAATGTAATAAATCTTTGTTGCTAAAATAATTTGGATCTGATTGTGACCTTTACAATACCAAAGTACATACAACAATGCTTCATATACTTACGAATGTAACACTGACAAGACAGGTCTTGATATGTAATGCTGGTGATCATACTGAGATCTGTTTTGATCTGTTTTCACTGAAAAAACAGTGAACAGACAAGATGTTATCAAGATCAAATGGTCTTTCCTTTCTCAAATTCTCCAGTGAACACGATAATAATGCTTTTGGAAGCAAGATTGGATTCCACAGATTCACTTAATGTACATTAAGCATTATGTATATTAGTGCTGTGGTTTGGATTTGATGCATCTGAAGTGATTGAGTGGGTAATGTGAACAGGTTCAGGCTTCAACAACATGCACATGAACACAACTGCAATATTCTTTCAAGGTTCATACAGTGTTCACACAGCACTGGACCTTCACACAGTAGAATCTGGGGTGAAATGTTTGATGAACAATAAAAGACTGGAATTTGTTTTTGTTTTGTTTTTTATCTGAAACTGTAAACTAGTTTAAGTCCATTCTATTAACATCTTATATATCTCAATACGCTAAATCCAATGTAGTAAAATATCAAGTAATAAAACTCAAGAAAACACTGTCTCACTGTCAATTTTCATTTTATTCTTCAGAACTCTGTTTATCTACAGGAAAACAGGCTTGAGTTTCACAAGTTTCATGAAATCTTTGAGTGAGGTAAAAGTAAACATAGCTGGCTGTTGAGGCTCGACTCAAAATCTCTATATGCATAGGTGAATTATGGACCGGGCCAATGGGGCCAGTGCCCAGGGGCCCTCGACTACCAGGGGCCCTGGGCTGCAAGGTCTCGCGGCTGAATCCGACCTGTGCGTGCCTGGGAGAGGGAACAAAATGAAAGAGAGGAGAAAGGGAAGGGGGGGCGGGAATAACAAATGGGAGAGAGAAAGCAGATAGAGGAGAGAGTGGAGAGAGAGAGAGGAGCTCGCTGGCCCCAGATACGCCGTCAAGTAGTCCTCGGCCCCGCTGTCCTGCTTCTGTCCGTGATGCCGGGTGACGGCACTGGACCCCTTAGCCGTTCCTTCTGGTTGCCGGTTGACACGGGGCTCCAGCGCCACCGGATCGAACACTCCCTTGGCGTCGCAACCCCCAGTCAGTGGCGAGGACTCCTTGGATGCCGCATCCTTCCACCAGTGTAACAGTTCGTGGAAAGGAGGATGCTGGGGCCGGCTTGATAAAACACGTAGACATTTATTGTTGCAATTTTCAGTCGCACACATTAAGGCCACTTTATAGCAGTGCACAAAAGGTTTGCTTTTCAGCTCAACACACTACACACAAATAGCTTCAAGCGTCTCTCTCTCTCCTGTCTGCCGCAATCTCTTCTCCTTAAGTACTCCCGCCACCCCTCGCTGACCGGTGTGGCATGCAGGTGAAAGTCTTTCGCCACTTATCTTCCCGGCCTCGCTCTGCCCAGACGCCGCTCGGCTCTGCCCTGCTCACCACAAGGACCCTTTTGCCTTCCTATTTCTAATTACATTTCTTGAGCCACTCTTTAATCTTATAATTCCGCACATATCATATTTGATACATGACATTCTAAAGCCTCTACATCATCATGATGTTTATGAGATGTGTACTGTCTCCTGGTGAAAGTTTCCATGCTCTTCCTGAAGTAGAAGACCTTGTAATATAATTTCAACAAAGTAAAATTAACAATAGCCTTTAAATTGTTACTAATATGTCAAAATTTGTATTTATTGAATTCAATTAACATGGGCTTAAAATTTCCTTATTTTAAAGAAAAATAGGTTTAAACAGGTTTAAAAATATACAATTTACAAGTATTATTTCATATGTTAGACTTTATGTTGTTAAGCTTTATTCTTTGTATAAAAGGGCTGTTGAACAAAAATGTTTATTATAAAAAAATTATTTTAACTATAACTGCATGTATGCCCTACATTACAAAACTTGGTTAGGAAAAAGAAGATATTGATATTTAATTTTGTGTGGGACAAAAGTACTGATTAAACTAGTTATGTAAAGTTTGCCGAGACAAACTACAATGTTGGTTTGACAAAACCTTGTTTGAAAGTCTAAAATAGTTTTAAATGCTTGAAGTTACAACATTTTTACAGGTTTGAAAGAAAGAAAGAAAAAGAAAGAAAGAAAAGAAAAAGAATGAAAGAAAGAAAAAGAATGAAAGAAAGAAAGAGAGCATCTTAAAGTGGGGGCTAAAAGAAAATTGGCCCTGGGGGCCTTGCTAGTCATAATCCGCCCCTGCCTACATGGACTACATAATTCATGAAGATTATAATGTTAATGGATAACAGAAGGGAACAGAAATACAGATGGAGTTAGCATGCCAGAAAAAGAGTCACAGCGACTGTTTATACAGCCTTCCTTTGTACTGTCATAACAGCAGGATTAAATGAACATGCTCCTCCCAAATGTTAAAATCTTCTTGACACTTGTTTTCTACTGAATAATTTATAAATTGGATACACTTCTTTAGGCTCATTTAACTGTCACAAAACACACACAGAGAGAGAGAGAGAGAAAGAGAGACTTATTTATGCATTTCAATTTCATAGCAAAATTCCATTAGAGTAATTTTTTATAAAATTAAATAAAACAACTTAAATATTTTACATTTTATTAATTTAATTTTGAAAAACATGACACAATTCACTTTGGGAGCCAGAAACGTAATAACCTGAGCCCTGAAGAGAGTGGTCAAAACTTTCGGAATGTAGCCTTCCCTGAGTTTAAGGACGGCTTTTGATAAGCCTGGTCCAAACTCTAAGCAGAAGTCGTTGACCGACAGCACTTGAAGGTCCCCGACATATTTTACCAAAACCAAAGTGAGAAGCAGCGCAGTCTTCAATGAGAGTAAACTCACTGTATCCAATGACTCTAACCACAGGCCCGTGAGTGCTTTTAACATAAGCGCCAAGTCGGGCCGCCTTGCACCACGTAAGAATTTCACAATCAAAGGATGTCTGCCTATTGATAGACCACAGAGTGTGGTATGTCCAGTTGCTATGGCAGCAACATACACTTTGAGCGTAGACGGGGTGAGACATGCATCGAAATGCTTTTGTAGAAAGTGAAGTACAGGCTGTTCAGTGCATTGTACAGGGTCCTCGTCTCGAGAGGAACACCAATCAGCGAACAATCACCATTTGAAGTTTCTAACGCTTCCTCAAATGCAGCTACCCTCCCCATTTCCACACACCACTCCGAAAAAGAGGGTGCTCCACTTGACTTCCAACCCCTTAAAATTACTAGCCTGCCGATCATGAGACTGGTCAGAACCCAATTTTTTATGTGATTATCCCCTAAATGCATGACCGCCCCATTACCCAAAATACAGAGTCTGGGACAAAGCAAAACCTGAATGTTCAAAACGTCACACAAATAACTCCGAACCCTCAACCAAAACTCCTGGATCTTAACACACCCCCAAAAGACATGGGTAGTGTCTCCAATTTCTGATTGGCATCACCAGCAAGTGGGTGTGTCTTTAAGACCAAGCCTATATAATCTAGAGGGGGTCCAATAAAATCTATGTAAAATCTTAAATTGCATAAGGCGAACCCTTGCATCTCTAGATACAGACTTGACATTTTTAAGAATTTTAGTCCACACTCCATCCTTCAATACCAAATTAAAATCTTTTTCCCATTCTCTTGAGAGAAGTCAAGGCTTCATCCCCCAGACTCTGAATTAGCAGGGAGTAATACACTGATGCTTCATGGCCTTTTCCAAAAACAGCAATCATCTCTCCCAAAGCACCTGCCGCTTTAGGGGGGTGTGTGCCACTCCCAAAAACAGTGCAGAGTAGGTGGCGAAGCTGTAAATACTTATAAAACTGATATCTGGGAATGCCAAAATGTTGAACCAAATTTTCAAAAGATCTCAATACTCCACTCTCATATAGGTCACCAAGTGTATTAACCCCCCTCACAATCCAATCTGACCAACAGAAAGGGGACTTATTAATACATAGTTTAGGGTTCAGCCATATGCTCGAGGCTGCGTTTAAATAAATATCCAAATTAAACACTCTGGACACTTTTGTCCATATCGAGTGCAAATGCAAAATAACGGGGTGCGACTTAACCTCTCCGGCTAGTTTGATCGAAAGGCTTTGCAGTGGCGAGATAGGGGCAAGAACTTCCTTTTCAATACAAAACCAGGGAGGGGCTCTCTCAGGTGGAAGCGACCAATGAGCCAAATGTCTAAGACCGAACGCATAATAATAAAACAAAATCTTGTGTAGGCCTAACCCACCATTGTCAATCGGCCTATGTAACTTATTGAAATTTAACCTGGGGCGCTTACCATTCCAAATAAAGGACTTCGCCATGCTATCAAATTGCTTGAAATAAGAGAAGGGGACATCTACAGGGAGAGACTGAAGCAAGTAGTTGAATTTTGGAATACAATTCATTTTAATAACATTAACCTTCCCAATCATCGATAAATGTAATGAAGCCCACCTGCCCACATCGCTCAAAAACCTTTTTATTAAAGGGTAAAAATTAACTCTAACTAAATCAGACAAATTTGCTGGGAATAAAATCCCCAAATACTTAATGCCCTGTTTGGGCCACTGGAAGGCGCCCGGCTGGAAAGCCGTTACTGGACAGTACGCTGTCAGAGCCAAAGCTTCGGATTTAGACCAATTGACTTTGTATCCTGAGAACTTGGAAAAGGAATTAATAATTCTGTGGAGGCAAGGCATAGATCTAGTGGGGTCGGAGACGAATAATAAAATATCATCTGCATAAAGCAGAAGCTTAGGCGCCACACCTCCCACCACCACCCCTGGAAAATCATCATCTTTTCTTATCGCGGCTGCTAATGGTTCCAGGGCAAGACAGAACAATAATGGGGAAAGAAGGCAGCCCTGCCGAGTGCCCCTATTCAAAGTAAAATAATCTGAAATTAATCCATTTGTTTGTACCGCTGCTACAGGGTGTCTATAAAGTAACTTAATCCAACCAATAAATGTACTCCCGAACCCATACATTTCCAAAATCTTAAAAAGATAATCCCATTCTACCATATCAAATGCCTTTTTGGCGTCAAGTGAGATGGCAGCGATCGGAGATTGATCATTCGCTACTGACCACATGATATTGATGAGACACCTGATGTTATCAGAAGAGTTACGGCCCCGAATAAACCTCACTTGATCTATATGTATAAGAGATGTCATAACCTTACTTAATCGGCTAGCCAAAAATTTTGACAATATTTTTACATCTAGTTGGATCAGGGAGATTGGATGGTAACTTTTACACTCACTTGGATCTTTGTCCTTTTTAAGAATCAGACTGATCCGGGCTTGTGTCATGGTTGGAGGAAGCTTTCCATTATTTAATGATTCAGTATAAACTTCTAACAAAAGTGGAGCCAGTTCTGTAGCAAAAGATCTAAAAAATTCTGCGGCAAAACCATCTGGCCCCAGAGCCTTGCCAGTAGGTAGGGACTTAATTACCTCGTCAAGCTCCTCCAAGGTTATCTCAGAATCAAGAGAGTTTTTTTGCTCAATCGTCAGTTTAGGAAGATCTAATGGTTCCACAAAGTTTCTAATATCTTCATTAGTAGACGAAGATGTGGAACTATAAAGATCAATATAGAATTCTTTAAAGGCATTATTAATATCAACGGCTGAGGTAAATATTTCACCACCAACAGATTTCACTGAGGGAATGGTAGAAAAAGACTCTCTCTGATTTATATGTCTAGCCAAAAGCTTCCCTGCTTTGTCACCCGACTCAAAGTATGACTGTCTTGCCCTGAATAACCAAACTCCACTTTCCGCGACAAAATAGTATTATATCTATATTTCAATCGGGTCAATTCTCTGAGGCCATCAGCTGACATACAGCACTTCAGCTCTGCCTCTGCACTTTTAATATTTCCTTCCAACTCCACGAGTTCTCGTGCTTTGGATTTTTTGATGAATGAGGCATATTGTATGATCCGACCCCTAAGAACCGCCTTAAGTGCCTCCCAAGCCATGCCCACAGAGGATACTGAGGACCAGTTGGTCTCCATATATTCACTGATTTCAGTCTTTAACATTTGTTGGAAATCAGGATTTTGCAGAAGGGATACATTAAGGCGCCAACTATATGATTTATTTTTCTCTATATGTGGCATCACCTCTAAACTCACCAGGGCGTGATCTGAGACTACAATGTTTCCAATTGAGCAATCCACAACAGATGAAATGAGGTATTTGGATATAAAAAAATCTATTCTAGAATAAATCTTATGGACTGATGAAAAAAATGTATAGTCCCTACCAGATGGGTTCAAAAGTCTCCAAATATCTGTAAGACCAAGATTTTTACACATCCTGTGATGCGTCAATGTTGCTCTAGGGGGTGTACACACTATTGCTTCACTGTGATCAAGGACTGAGTCCATCAAAAGATTAAAGTCTCCTCCCAATATTATATCATGAGGGGTGCCAGCGGTTTGCAACATCCCTTCAACATCTATAAAAAAGCCATGATCATCAGTGTTAGGTGCGTAAATATTAGCCAAAATCAACCTTTGCCCTTGAATTTCAGCTAAAACAATAATGGCTCTCCCTAATTTATCTTTAGTCTGTTTGAGACATTTGAATTGTAAATGTTTATTTACAAATATAATGACTCCCTTGCTCTTACTTGAGCCAGCACTAAAAAAAATATGTCCACCCCATATCTTCCCAAATTTTCAGCTTCCTGCGGGGAAAGATGTGTTTCTTAAAGAAACACTATATCATATTTCTTACGTTTAAGAAAAGTAATAACCTTCCTTCTTTTTATGGAATTTTGATATAATAGAAAAATTTTATTGTGTGTCAAAAACAAGATTATACAGACCACATTCCCCATTAGTGAAACAATCAACCCCCGAACTTCCCCCCGAACAAAACAAACAGAAAAAAGAAAAACGTGCGCATTAACCCTGCGCACGAAAGCGCCAACCGGCGACAATCCCTCTAAACTCAAAAGGTCCTTGAACACCCACGAGCCCCCACGACAACTTTGCCATTGGATTGCTCAATTTTGCCTCACAAATTTGTGAGGCAAAATTACATAACAGAAAATACTTTGTAAAATAAACCCAGTCAATAGGAAGAATGAACACAAAGAATGTGTAGATTCATTCACAGAACTGTCTCAAAGGTGTGATCTTCCACAAAACAAATTCCAGCTGATATAAAATGTTCAAATATGTTCAGTGAGCTGGCTGTTATGAGTTCAACGGATGACGTAATCATTCCAATGTCCCGGAAAAAAAACTCAAGACAAACTACAGCCAGCAGGAGGAATAAGCACGAAGAACAAACAGATTAATCCACATCTGTTCCAAAGGAATGTTATTCAATAGAACAAGCTCCAGCCACTAGGCGGAACCAACACAAAAAGAAACAAAACCGGCATCCCGGTTCCCCGGATGATCGAGTCAATTCATTCAGATGCCGCATAAAAGTATATACCATGACTTACACAATCCATTAACTTTATAAAAGACATCCTTTGTGTGAGCATGTAGATATTTTGCGGTCATCTGTAGTGTCCACTCTCAAACTGGCCGGAAACTTCAATGCAAAAGTAATCTTTCGTCAATGCAAAAGTTTCTTTAAGGTAACTGTTATTCACAAAACAAGCTCCAGCCGCACAGCGGAGCCAACACAAAAAACCCAAAATGTCGCCCAGCTTCCTCAACAGTAAGTACAGCGAGTTGACCCACTCACATGAGAAACATCCAATGGTTTACTCAGCCACTGATTCAATAAAAGACATTGCCTGATTGGGACATGTAAATACTTTGCGAACGACCTTTGTTTCTATTCTCAGTTTGGCTGGAAACATCAGAGCAAACGAGATCTTTTGCCGATGTAAGAGTTTCTTAGATTCCTTGAACCGATCGCGTTTCTCTCTTGTCAAGTTCACAAAGTCCGGGAACAAGAAAATATTATGGTTCTTCCAAGAAAGCTTCCCTTTGCTCCTCGTCTGGCGCAACACAAGATCTTTATCAGATGATCTCAGAAATCTGGCCAGAATCGGTCGGGGCCTATCTCCCTCAGCAAATCTGTGAGCTGGGACTCTGTGAGCTCGCTCGATTTCCAGCTTGTGGCCTGTTATGTTGAGCAGACTCGGGAAGAGCTTGTCTAGGAATTTCACCATATCTCTGCCCTCCTCATGCTCAGGAATTCCAACAATTCGAACATTATTCCTGCGGCTTCTATTCTCAAGATCTTCAAGCTTTTCAAGGAGATGTTCCAAATCAACTTTGGTCGCGGGTGGATTAGCGGTTAATTTCCTCTCCGAAGATTCCAGACAATCGATTCGTCTCTCAACATCAGTCACTCTTATAACTATCTCAGAGAATTTTATTTCCATCGCCGTAATCGATCGACATATTACAGCAAGATCCTCCAAGTCAGCAAGAACCTTTGTCAACATGACTGTCATGTTGGACAACTGACTCTGGATCTCCTCTCCCGCCGCGCCATCCAAATCGAGTCCCCGGTCTGTAGGCCTGTCGGGGCTTTCATCCTGAACACGTAAGTGTCTTTTAACGTCTCCAGAGCCCGAGGATTTTGACTTCTTTGCCATGTTTTGCATCAAAGAGCAATTGTGTAACTGGGTGTGTCAAATTCATCAGATTATAACATGAAAATAATTGAAAATTTAGCAAAGTGTGCAGAGCTCGTCGCTCACATGTCTGCTTCTTGCATGGCGTCACGCGACCCCCTCAATTTACAATCATATTTAATCAAACTACACAATGATAATTCTAAGACTTTATTATTTTGTAAGTGCATAGTGTATAATGTGTCGTTTGGGACACAGCTAGAGTGTGCCATTTCCTCTGTAATGCAGGATAGTTCGCCCTGTTTTTACTATGGTTGGCAACATGCCAGGAGAAGGCCTATGTTGCAACACAGAGCTTTTAGGCATCTCCACGTCACCTAATAGCTATCTTGCTTTCCCTGCCGCTGCGAGCCGGGAATGAGTTAGTGCTTTTTTACTGTTGTTGACACCATGCCTGAAGATGGCTGTGCCACAACGCAGAGCTTTTAGTTGCCTCAATATTGCCTAATAGCCCTTTCACTTTCCCTGCTGTCATGAGCTGGAAGTGAGGTTCTATGTGCTCGAGTGCAACTATGTGCTACGGCTCGCGAGGCTATCACCTCGTTTCAACAGTGTTCCTCCACTGTAATGGTGCAGGATGCACACGTTCCCCGTTCAGAGATATTAACTCTTGCAAAAGATGCAATAGAGATGGTATTGATGGACGATGCTTACAGTGGATTTTACAGCGCTACTTTCTAGTTGTAAAAAAGGAAGGGGATCACATCCCATTTTGAGTCTGAGATGCTTGAACCGAGCACTCATGAGGTTTCCATTCAAAATGATTACTCAGAAGCAAATTCTCATGTTCATCCTTTGGACTGGTTTGTGTCGATCGACCTTAAAGATGCTTACTTTCACATGAACATAGCCCCATATCAGGCCATTCTTGAGATTCGCTTTTGAGGGGACTGCTTACTAGTTCTAAGTCCTACTTTCAGCTTTTCCCTGGCTCCTTGCACATTCATGAAATGTGTCGATGCGGCACTCATTCCGCTGAGGCTGAGCGGCGTTCGCTTTTTTAATTACCTTGATGACTGGTTGCTCTTTGCACAGGCAGGGATAATGTTAGTGATATAGCACCCCTCTAACTATAAACTCTGCAGAATGTGACTGCATCATGCGCAGCGCTCGCAGATTATCACGGCCGTAGTGGGCAGGTGAAGCTGCTTTACATGCAGGAGAGAAATGCATGGCACGAGCTGGTGACAAAATATTCTCAACTTCTCCGTGCTCTACATCCCGTCCTCATGTGCCTCCCGAGTGCGGTCCCTCGGGAGCAGTAGAAAGAGTATGGTGGGAGGACAGGGGACTGACTTAGACTTTCAGAATGAAAGCAAGCTCAGATCAAAGCATTTTGACTTTTTATGTGCCCACCAAAAATGCAATCAAACTCAGCAAGCACTGTGTCTGCCCAGGCAATCACAGGCTTGTGCTTAACAGGCGAAGACTGATGTAGAGGAGAGGAGAAACGCAAGGCATGAGCCAGCACTAAATACTCCTCAAATCTCCATGCTCTAAGACCCGTCCTCAAGCGCCCCCCTCATGTGGTTCCTCGGAAGCCGCAGGAGTACAGTGGGAGGAGAAGGGGCGGCTTCAGCTTTTCAGAACGAAAAGAGAGCCGAGAGCAAGCGTCTAGAGATTCATGCATTTACAGTGAACACAGTCAGTCCCAACGAGTGTCGTTGTACTTAAAACAGCACTTGTGACTGCTTGTTTGTTTTTGTGTGCTTGTGGAAACATTAGCAAAACACCATTTTCTGTTCAGGCCCATAGTCCGCAGAATAATCCATTCACTGTGAAGCGGTGAAAACGGCGAAGATGTCTCATCTGCCCGCTGTCCCACAGGAGTAAAATTCCACACACTGCTGTTCTCCAACTGTGAAGGTAGTAATCCGTGATCGCCGGAGCACCACAGGGGGTAGAAGATAACTCTGATCCACCTGCTGTGAGAGGTGCAGACCTTGATAGCGATTGTAGTAGAGAGAAATTAAAGTTTTGTGCAGAGTACGAGAGAGAGATATCGCTATCCTGAGAAAGAAAATTCAGAAGAGATAGCACTGTGCACCGCCATTATATACGCCCACTGATGCAAAGAGGGAGGCGGAGCACAAAGCGCTATCTGCCAATTAACATTTTTGAGATTTTAAAGAGTTTCAGAGATTGGCTACACCTGCAGGGATAAACCCACAGTGTCAGCGACACAGCATTGACATGACCGACTTGAAAGTGAACGCATTATTCTCTCCGTTCTTGTCAGAGAACATTCTCTCTAGATCATCATTGATAAACATCAGTGAAGTCACTGTGCTGCCATTTTGTTATGCCCAAACATTCTAATGTGCTTACTGATTTAATAGAAATTATTCTTTTGTCAGTGAGCACACATTAGTCATTCAGTCAGTGATTTTATATGTGAAATCTGCCGGTACATCCTTACAACGCAAACGTCCCACATATGAAATTATTTATTTCTGTTTCTTGAAAGCCAGAGCGAGTTATGTGTATCTATACCAAACAGTATACCTCAAACTAACTTCAGTGGCGAACAGATCAGCTGAATGTAAACAAGTTCACTGAAACTGAGGTAAGAAGATACAAACAGACATATTTATTGCGAACATGCAAGTGTTAGTTCGGAGATATTTGATTTATTTTCTCATCAAAAAGTGCCTTTTTCTCGCGGTCAGTTCACTAATATCGGTGCGCACTTTCTCTCTCTTCCTCTACCACATACACGCACCGGGCGCGCAGAGAGTGACGGAGACAAGCCAGGTAAAGATAGGTCAAACTAGACTGATAGGCTAGGTTTAAATGGCAAACAGGCACGTAATGTATAACATGTATCCATGTATGACTACAGAGAGCGCTTCAATATGAAAACAGGCAAATCCTGGGCATTTTAGGTGATTTAAAAATCCCGGTTTGACTATTTTAAGGACCCCCCGGGGGAAGAACGTTTTGTCACCCCACAACAAGCAGATATTACAACGTTTTCTACTTACATTAAAACTTGAGGACAGTTTTGCTGCTTCCCTTGATAATCGTTGTGCTGCACTGATAAGCTGCACACCAGGAAGGTGGACGCCCTAGCATCACGATCCTCGTATATCTTCTCCCTCTTAACGAATATTAACCATAATGAGCAAATTAAACATAAAACACGATTGTCACTAGAGGGCGAAATGCGACTGTCCTATCCGGAGATCAGAGATGGTGAAACGGGGGCGTTTGCACCTGTCAGCATTGGCTGTGTCTCGTTTGGCTGCGCGCTAGATAGGACGTGTCCTTTGAAGGCTGCAGTATACTGAGTGTCCTCCTTTAAACAAGCCTCGTTTAAACGAGACGGCCTTCGTAGGACAAACGGAAACGGAACGTAACATGGTTGCTATGACAGCACGCCACTCTTTAACAAGCGCGGGCGCTTTGTGTGAGAAGGGAACAAAGTCCCTTTGGAAGGGAATGCATGAGGCACATTTTAGGAGAGTTATAATGATGTAAAGAGAAAAGAAAATAGATTTTACAGGTGTACTTTTAGTCTAATACTTTATTTTAATTATATATTAATATAATTATACATATTGTATACTCTGCACCCATCTACTGAGGTACTTCTACTTGTATCGAATAATTCTGAGATTTGTTGGTAATGATTCCCATAGTGATTGTTGGGGAGTCATACCTGCGTCTGACGTAATTATTCAGATCAAATGGGGTAAACAGTCCCGTGCTTTCGCGGCTACTAGCATTTTTTCTGCAGCCCTGAACTCTTTTTCTCACCGTGATAACCGTCATCTGTCCCTGCATTAATGTTATTAATACGTTAGAGTTGCTGTGTGCCAATGCAGATGCTATAGTGTGGAGCAGAGACAGCGAGGCAACATAGTGAAGCTATTTCAAGCTTTGGGCATCTTCTGCACAAAAGCTCAGCTGAATCAGGTAAACAATGTTTGTGGCCAGGTAAACATGTGATGCCCTGCCGTTTTGTTAGAAAAACCCAATGAAAGAAGATAAAAGTTTGATAAAGATAATATAAATATGTAAATTAAGCTCTAACTTAATTGGGACACTGGTTATGAGCCAGTTAATTTGGACATGTATAAAGTCAGCACACGTCACTCAGAAAGCGGTTTCTTTGATGTCATCGGCATATTAGGCCTATCTCACTCCATAATCGCTAGAATAACTACTCCACCACAACTGGGAAATACAGTTTAACATTAAGGCTTATCGCAGCACAGAGACACAACTGACTAATCACACATAAGCTTACCTGGTATGATAGCCTACTATTGGATACAGGCTGAGTGTCCCGCGTTGTAAAATGTACAAATTAAACATGGCGAAGGTATGCATCAGCTACAGTGAAATACTCAGGGGGGACCCACCGCTCCGACAGCGATATTTACACAGAGAAAATAGGATGCATTTGACTAAAATTCCATTATCTTCAGCAAGCTAACAATAAATGTGTGGAATAAAGTTAAACAGCTATCCACCTTTTTCCTGGGGGTCTTACTGGGAAAACGAATGTGGGTGGGACTTCCGCCGGAAGTTGTTCTACAGCATTCCCTAGCTCTGGCTGCAGTAATTTTAAAACCCTGTTTACAGCTAGTAATAAGACGCGTTTCAGATGGTCCGATCGTAAATGGTCAGACATCTGAAGCTGAACTAACAGAGATACTCTTGAAATGTTGCGTTTGTGCTTACATTAAATCATCTTGGTTACGTACGTAACCTCAGTTCCCTGAGACGAAGGGAACGAGACATTGCGTAGTAACGCATATGGGGAGTGCCTTCTTACACAACCTAGTTGAAACCTCTCTACAATAATGCCAATATTCTAACATTGGCTATGGTGTTTGAGCCCCGCCAGTTTTAGCGCGAAAAGAATAGAAACTTTGTGCTATAAAAACAGGTGCACAAACACCATTTCCTCAGAATTTCTGACTGAGAACAAGGAGCGCATCGCTCATGCCTCAAGAACTCTGAGTCTTGTAGTGTGGATAGCGTTCGCAGTGTCTCATTCCCTTCGTCTCAGGGAACCGAGGTTACGTACGTAACCGAGACGTTCCCTTACGACTCAGTACACCCAACATTGCATAGTAATGCATATGGGGAACAGAATCCCATCACGCCGCACTACACGACATAACTTCCCAGTGAGGAAATATGGCACCACAGTCTTTTGGGGGGACAACCGACTTGAGTATGCTGCAGTGAGTGATCCTCATTTTGTTCAGGAGGGGAGCAGTCATAACGAATATATGAACTATAGTCATATAGTATGAATTAACTCCTTGTGAACCCAGTCGGGAAGGGAGTTTATTTATAATGAAAATGCTTGTGACTTTATGGTAAATTATAATGGTCTGAATGCAGGTGGTTGTGTAAATAATGGGGAGCCGGTACTTAAAGGGAAGGGCATAAGTATGTATATATTTGGCCAATGAATAGCAAGTGCTCTAAACAGAGGGGACTTGTGAAGAAAGAGACGTTATGTCTAGGTTGTAAAACCTTGCGAATGTCTTTTGAGAGGACCATCCTGCTGCAAAACATATGTCTTGTAAGGACACACCATTCATCCATGCCCATGAGGAAGCCATGCCTCTAGTTGAGTGTGCTTTAACACCAATTGGGCAAGTCTTACCCTGCCAGGGCAATTACATTGACAATCCAGTAAGAGAGCCTTTGCTTGGAGATGGACATTCCTTTTGTGTGTCCTCCATAGCATATAAAGAGGTGATCAGACAGTCTGAACTGGCAAGTATTCTCAACGTATGCATGTTGTGCCCACACAGGGCATAACAAATACAATGATTGTTCCTCATCCAAATTAAATGGAGGGAACAAGGCCTGAAGTTGAACCACCTGCGCTTTGAAGGGCGTGGTTAGGATCTTGGGTACATAGCCTTTCCTGGGTTTGACAGTGGCTCTTGCAAGACCGGGGCCAAACTCCAGACATGAATTGTCGACTGATAGTGCATGCAGGTCACCTACCTGTTTTACTGATGTCAGAGCCAGCAGTAGTGCGGTCTTAACGGAGAGCATGCGCAAATCAACAGAGTCCAAAGGCTCGAAACGGGGCCCTGCGGGAGCCTTTAGGACTAAAGTTATGTAACAAGTCGGGACTGTAGCCGGCCAAGGTGGGTTTAATCCCCTTGCTCCCTTTAGGGACTTTATGATTAAATCATGCTTGCCTATAGAGGCGCTGGCTTCATGTGCGTTATACGCAGATATATTTGCCACATACACTTTGAGCGTTTACTGGGTCCTTACCATGGCAGAGACACCAATCAAATCAATCAAAAATCAAATCACTTTATTTTCACACAGCCATATACACAAGTGCAATGGTGTGTGAAATTCTTGGGTGCAGTTCCGATCAACATAGCAGTCGTGACATATACCAATTTACAATAACATCAAATTAACACAACGCAATTTAAACATCTGTTATACATAATTAAACTCAACTTAAAACATCAAATTAACACAAAACAATTTAAGCATCTGTTATACACATAATTACACTCAACTTAAAACATCAAATTAACACAACACAATTTAAACATCTGTTATACATAATTACACTCAACAATATACAAATAACATACACTGTACAGTATACAATATGCTGTTTTTTTTTTTTTTTACTATATAGATACACATTATTCAATAAAAATTAAAATATATATAAAAAAAGTATATATATATATATATATATATATATATATATATATATATATATATATATATATATATATATATATATAGAATGTACAGTATTGTACTGTATTGACATTCAGGCTGTCGGTTGATAGTCAGTTGTTAAGAGAGACATAATATAATAACAGTAATATAATTTATGACAGTCCGGTGTGAGATAAAAGAGTAATAAAGTGCAGGGCTGATGTATTTTGATCGTGGGAGATCAAGAGTTCAAAAGTCTGATTGCTTGGGGGAAGAAGCTATCATGGAGTTGGCTGCTGCGGGTCCTGATGCTGCGATACCGCCTACCTGATGGTAGCAGTGAGAACAGCCCATGGCTCGGGTGGCTGGAGTCTCTGATGATCCTCCGAGCTTTTTTCACACACCGCCT
Source organism: Myxocyprinus asiaticus (assembly GCF_019703515.2). Classification (NCBI taxonomy): domain Eukaryota; kingdom Metazoa; phylum Chordata; class Actinopteri; order Cypriniformes; family Catostomidae; genus Myxocyprinus; species Myxocyprinus asiaticus. The sequence goes on from NC_059347.1 coordinate 31,915,097, forward strand.
TGTATATATTTCCTGGAGGGAGGGAAGCTCACCTCCGATGATGTGTTTGGCAGTTCGCACCACCCTTTGCAGTGCTTTGCGGTTGTGGGCGGTGCTATTGCCGTACCAGGCGGAGATACAGCCAGTCAGGATGCTCTCCACAGTGCAGGTGTAGAACCGTGTGAGGATGTGGCGGTTCATTCCAAACTTCCTCAGCCGTCTCAGGAAGAAGAGGCGCTGATGAGCCTTCTTCACAACAACTTCAGTGTGGACGGACCATGTGAGTTCCTCAGTGATGTGGACACCCAGGAACTTGAAGCTGCTGACTCTCTCCACTGGTGCTCCATTGATGGTGATTGGACTGTGTTCTCTGTCTTTTCTTCTGAAGTCCACCACAAGCTCCTTTGTCTTACTGACGTTGAGGGAGAGGTTGTGCTCCTGACACCAGTGTGTCAGAGTGTGCACCTCCTCTCTGTAGGCTGTTTCATCATTGTCAGTGATCAGACCTACCACCGTCGTGTCATCAGCAAACTTAATGATGGCATTGGAGTTATGTGTTGCCACACAGTCATGTGTGTACAGGGAATACAGGAGTGGGCTGAGAACACAGCCCTGCGGGGCTCCAGTGTTGAGGGTCAGTGATGAGGAGATGTTGCTGCCTATTCTAACCACCTGGCGTCTGCTTGACAGGAAGTCCAGGATCCAGCTGCACAGCGAGCTGTTTAAGCCCAGAGCCCGGAGTTTCTTATCTAGCTTAGAGGGCACTATGGTGTTGAATGCTGAGCTGTAGTCTACAAACAACATTCTCACATAAGTGTTCTTTTTTTCCAGGCGGGAGAGAGCAGTGTGTATTGTAGATGCAATGGCATCATCAGTGGAGCGGTTGTTGCGGTATGCAAACTGCAGCGGGTCAAGATTGAGTGGTAATACAGAGCAGATGTAATCTCTGATTAGTCTCTCAAAACATTTGCTGATGATGGGGGTCAGAGCAACAGGACGCCAGTCATTTAAACAAGTTATTTTTGATTGTTTTGGAACAGGCACAATGGTGGATGTTTTAAAGCATGTGGGGACTACAGACAAAGAGAGGGAAAGGTTGAAAATGTCCGTAAAAACACCAGCCAGCTGGTTCGCGCACGCTCTGATGACGCGGCCCGGAATGCCGTCTGGAACCGCGGCTTTGCGGATATTCACCCGTCGGAAGGATCGGGTTACATCCGCTACAGAGACGGAGAGTGAACTAACCTCTGTAGCTTCGGCCGCGAGAGCTCTCTCCGCGAGGGCGGTGTTATTTCCCTCAAAACGAGCATAAAAAGTATTTAGCTCATCCGGTAGAGAGGCAGCGGTGTTCATGGCGGAGTTTTTATTCCCTTTAAAGTCCGTGATGATGTTAATTCCCTGCCACATGCTTCTAGAGTTGGTGGTGTTAAACTGTCCTTCAATCTTGCTCCTGTACTGGCGTTTTGCTGTTTTGATAGTTTTTCGGAGGGCATAACTGGCTTGTTTATGCTCCTCCGCGTTCCCGGAATTAAAAGCGGAGGTCCGCACATTAAGTGCCGCGCGAACATCGCTATTGATCCACGGCTTCTGATTCGGATAGATTCGCACAGTTCTGGTCGGAATCACTTCCTCTACGCACGTTCGACTTACGCTATCAGCGTAAAGCTCGATGTTGTCATCAGAGGCGGACCGGAACATCTCCCAGTCTGTGCGATCAAAACAGTCTATGTAGCATAGAGTCTGATTGGTCCGACCAGCACTGGATCGTTCTGAGGGTGGGTGCTTCCTGTTTCAATTTCTGCCTGTAAGCTGGCTGAAGCAGAATGGAAGAGTGGTCCGATTTGCCAAATGGTGGGCGGGGGAGGGATTTGTAGCCATCCCGGAAAGGAGAGTAGCAATGGTCCAAAACCCGGTCCCCTCGTGTGTTGAAACTAATGTGCTGGTGATATTTTGGTGCGACTGATTTTAAACTGGCTTTATTAAAGTCCCCGGTCACAATGAATGTGGCCTCAGGGTGCGTGGTTTCCTGCTCACTTATACTCCCATACAGTTCCTTGAGTGCCCGGTCTGTGTCGGCTTGTGGGGGAATGTACACAGCAGTGATAATGACCGCTGTGAATTCCCTCGGTAGCCAGAATGGTCGACACAGAAGCATAAGAAATTCCAGATCAGGAGAACAGAAAGACTTGATGGAATGTACGTTCCTCTGATCACACCAGGATTTGTTGATCATAAAACATACACCACCTCCTCTAGTTTTACCTGAGAGGTCTTTCGCTCTGTCCGCTCGGAGCATGGAGAACCCCGCGGGTTCAATGGCTGAGTCTGGAATCTCCGCAGACATCCAAGTTTCCGTAAGGCAGATAATGCAGCAGTCCCTCGTCTCTCGTTGGAAAGAGATCCGCGCTTTCAGCTCGCAGAGCTTGTTATCCAGAGACTGAACATTTGCCAGTAGAATAGTGGGTAGCGGGGGTCGATTTGCGCGGCGTCTTACTCTGCTGAGAACGCCGGCTCTGTTTCCCCTTTTCCTCCTGCGTTTCCGCGGCCGTGCTGCCCAGACAAAGGGCTCCACTTGCGTGTTTGTAAAGAGCGGGTCGGCATTGAGGAATGTGAAGTCCGGTTTTCGGTGTGAGATCGCTGAACCAATGTCCAAAAGTGTTTGTCTGTCGTAGACAATAAGGCAGACAACATCCAAGACAAAAAACATAAGAATTGTAAACAAAGCAAACAAACCATTGCTATGTTGTGTCGGAGCTCGCAACGCAGCAGCCATACTCGGCGCCATCTTGAGTCCGATCAGTGAACACCTTCCATTTTAGCGCGTATAGGCATCTCGTGGACAGTGCTCTGGCCTGTAAAATGGTATTCATGATTGAACACATCAGTTCTGGTGTACTGTACTGTACAGCATCTCCATTTCCGGAAACCATGGCTTGGGCCATTTCGGCGCAACTAATAGAACCATTTCCTTGTCCTCTCGAACTTTGCATATGACAGAGTGAATCAAGCATACTGGGGGAAATGCATATTTGCATTTCGCTGGCCATTTGCGTGCCATTGCATCCATTCTCAGTGGGGCTTGGGATTTCGAGTACCAGAGGGGACAGTCTGCTTTGCCGAATATTTCCCAAATCCTCAATACAGTTTGAGGTCTCCATTCGCCCTGCATCACCCCTTGGCATGACAGTAGGTCCATGCCGTAATTCAGGCAGCCTGGGACATATGTCGCTGTCAGGGAGAGGAGATGATGCTCACTCCATAGGAGGAGGTGACATGTCAGTCTTAACAGTGGCGGTGAATGAATTCTGCCTTGGTGGTTTATCTATGCCACAACTGTCATGTTGTCTGAGTGAACCAGGACATGACAGCTCGCTATTTCTGACTAAAAAGCTTTAAGGCTAGAAATACAGCTGATAGCTCTAGGTGGTTGATGTGCCACGCCTTCCTCGCACCTGTCCAGATGCCGAAAGTTAGGCGTCCATCGCACACCGCGCCCCCAACCTGTGTTGGTAGCATCCGTGGTCACCACTTTCTGCCTGACAACTTGGGACACTGAGGCAAATAGATCAATTTCTGCTTTGCCAAATATTTCCCAAATCCTCAATACAGTTTGAGGAAGTCGTCTCCTGAATTCCGCCTTGGTGGTTTATCTGAGTGAATCAGGACATGACAGTTTGCTATTTCTGACTGAAAAGCCTTTAAGGCTAGAAATAAGGTAGATAGGTCTAGGTGCCGCGTGACAACTTGCCCCAGCGTGACACCTCGCTGGTAAAATGCAGGAGCTGTCCATGGTGCTAAAGCAGCTATACGGCGGCGGGATATAGTGATGCGCATGCACCCTTGGCGCCAAGCACATCATGGCACACGACGCTTCAGCCAGCACTGAAGAGGTCTCATGTGTAAGAGACCTAATGGAATGATGGCGGATGCCACTGCCATAAATCCCAATGCTTTCTGAAACAGCTTCAGTGGAAGTGTTCTCCCCAGTTTGAACCGAGACAGACACTGTAAAATGGCTGAAGCAGTAAGTCTCTGTGCTGGCATAACGAAGTCTCTGATTGTGCCAGTAAGAGCCAATCGTCGAGGTAGTTCAATATGCGTGCACCGCACAGTCTCAGAGGGGCGAGAACTGCATCAATGCACTTTGTGAATGTGCGAGGAGCCAGAGACAGTCCGAAGGGCAGGACTTTGAATTGATACGCTGTTCCCTCGAACACGAATCTCAAAAACATCCTGCGATGTCGTACAATTTGGATATGAAAGGACGCATCCTTTAGATCTATCGACGCAAACCAATCATGTGGGCGTACATGCAATAAGATCCGTTTCTGTGTAATCATTTTGAATGGGCGCTTTATGAGTGTGCGATTTAAATGTCTCAGATCCAGGATTGGCCGAAGTCCTCCGTCTTTATTTGGAAGAAAATAACAGCTGTAAAACCCTTTTTGTGCTTGACAATTTGGCACAATCTCTATTGCATTTTTCATGATGAGATTGTGTATTTCGGCTCGTAACACTGGCGCGTCTTCAGGTGAAACTGTGGAAGACAGAGCGCCATTGAAACGGGGTGGCCGGCATGCAAATTGGATCGTATAACCATGTTCGATCTTTTTTTGCACCCATTCTGAATTACCCGTTAAGGCTCGCCACGCATCAGCGTAATGGGACAGAGGGCAATTTGGTTTGCTCATTGTATGATATGACGCAACACTCACTATAGGGAAGCGGTTGTGCATAATGTGTGTGCTTTGAAGAGGAAAGGGCTCTTTTTTGAGAATGTGTGAGCATCTCGTGCATTTGCAACGAATGCTGTATTCTTTTTTGCACTTATTGCATTTTTCATTGAATTTATTATTTATTTGAGTGCAAGACACAGAAACAACATTTTGAACAATATTGTGAACAACAATATTCCTTTCCTGCCAAACAGTAGTGGGGAGATGGGGAAGCGTTTTGTGTCACAGGTAATCGCACATGCTCAATAGTCTCTCAAATACACATCCTTGTTTCTCCAAAGACTTTGAAACAGCCCAAGGTGTCATTTCTAGTCCTAAAGTGGCGTATTCGATTTAGTAACAGAGGCTTGCGCACATCTTTTGAACTATCAACGGCAGATCCTGATCTGTGGTGTAAGAAAGTGTGTTTTTTGTGACAGTCCTTAGATTTTCCTCATTTTTTTTTTTTATTTACTTGTTTGTTGAGCTGTTGTATAAAAGCAATATCACATTCACAATCGTGCTGTATGGCCCTGGCTGATGTAGGCCACAACATTAAAAGCACCTGCCAAATGTTGTGTAGGTCCCTCTCGTTCCGCCAAAACAGCACCAACCCGCATCTCAGAGATGCTATTCTTCTCACCACACAGAGCGGATATCCAGGTTACCGTAGACTTTTTCAGTTCAAACCAGTTTGGCCATTCTCTGTTGACCTCTCTCATCAACAAGGCGTTTCCATCCACAAAACTGCCATTCACTGGATGTTTTTTGTTTTTGGCACCATTCTGAGTAAATTCTTGAGACTGTTGTGCGTGAAAATCCCAGGAGATTAGCAGTTACAGAAATACTCAAACCAGCCCATCTGGCACCAACAATCCTGTCACGGTCCAAATCACTGAGATCAAATTTTTTTCCCCATTCTGATGGTTGATGTGAACATTAACTGAAGCTCCTGACCCGTATCTGCATGATTTTATACACTACACTGCTGCCACACAATTGGCTGATTAGATAATTGCATGGATGAATGTTGGTGCCAGATGGGCTGGATTGAGTATTTCTGTAACTGCTGATCTCCTGGAATTTACACACACAAGTCTCTAGAATTTCCCCTGAACAGTAATTAGGTATCAGTTGCACAGTTATAAAACTGGATTTGATAAGCATGTGGATTGTAAAAAATGTTCCTGTTTAAACAGCACTTATATAACATAGACTGCCAAAGCACAATTAATTGAGCCTCTCAAGTTTGCTGCGCTTGCATTGCTGCATCTTTCACAATCTACCAGTGCACCAGTACTATCATGATGCATGCCTATTGTGCTAACATCATCACAAGAATCAATGCATTGCTTTGTGCACAGGGGTTTTGAAGGTCCGATGTCTGTTCAAAGATACATGCCTAATATCTGTAATAATCTATATTTGAAAAGTAATTTTAGTTACAGTCACAGTAGGCTAAAGCATTTTTTTATTTGGTCTTTTAGGGTTTCCTCTAGGGGGTTTTTCTTTTTTGGTTATAAGTAGTAGCATCTAGCCAAACAACTATAAATGGAATCAGTGTTAATATCTTTTCTACCTTTGACTGGCTATTAGAATTTACAAATAAATATGTGGGAGCAATACCTGCAAAATGCTCACACACAATGAGCACAGCATGTTTGCTAGATGGAACAGTCCATTTCCTCCATTATAATTTTGTTCTGTAGTTCCATAGACCATTTACATGTGTGGAAATACAGGAGCTGTAATTCAATAGTAATGTAAACCAAACAGTACCTTATTTTGTACTGTTTATTAAAAAATGACTTTCTAATATCACCCTTTTCAAAAATGTGAAAGTGTTGGTCATAGTGGATTTCATTTACAAATTTCTGCATCAGCTCTTTCTGCATTCTGAATTCACATGTTCGTTATGGAAGTGTCTGTTCGATTGTTTTCTCACTTGGAGAATTTGGTCACTTATAATTCTTTAAGAAAATGTACCATTCATGGAGTATATTAGTAAGATCTAAAGCAAATTAGCTTCTGGGTATCCCTCCCAAAATGTCCAAACCCACAGGTTTCATGTTCATATACTGCACTATACCCAAGCCAACATGTTGGCCCCGCCCAACTACACTCATGAGTGGCAAGTGTGATCCTGACAGTTCTTCTCTTTATCTTCCCTCTCTCTTTCTATGTTCATGGAAGGTCCAGCATTTTGTGTTCATCAAGAGCTCCTTCAGTTCTCTCGTACACTTCTTCTATTGCTCTCACCACCCTATCTAGCACCACAGCTGCTTCTGCCTGTGTCTCCACACACACCAACTGGTAGAAAAAAGGTCTTTCAGGCATTGCGAGAAAGGCCAGCTCCGCTGCTCTCCTCACCAACCATGTGTGATGTTGGGCAAGTGTACGTTGGTAGGTCTCTTTGCAGAGGTCAGAAGGTCTACGTAGATGCCCTCCTTCAGATGCATCCTTCCCCAATTCATGTAGGAAGTTTTGCAGCCAAAGCAGAGCACGATGCAAACGCAGCAGAGTCCTGCAGCCTGAGATTGTATACTTCTGGAAGTCTACCAACCCGTTCTTCATCTCCCACTTAATCATAGACCGAATAGAAATGTAACCAAATGTTTCATCTGAGAGTATGTGATTAATTTTAGGAGAGTTTGAAGGTCTTTTATGAGGTATCACCATGCCTGTGTCTCTCCCCACAGTCATTCTTTTTTTATCTTTCATTCTATTCTCAGCTTCTTTCTCATGTTTTTTGGTTAGATCACGGATGATGGCAGTCTTTGATTCAATTTCTTGCGAAATTAAACCCACCATTGGCCCCAAGGCTTCCATAAACCTTAAATGAAGGAGAGGAGAGATATTTTGAACTAGTTATGTAGATTTCTTGAAATGTCATATGTATACAGTACAGTATACTAATGATGATATATCTAAGTAAAGCTCTGTGGCTACTTCAAGGAATGTTCCAGGTTAAATACAAGTTAAGCTCAATTGACAGCATGTGTGGAATAATGTTGATTAGAGATGAGCCAAAGCCTACATTCACACCACAGCTAAATGTGGCCAAAATCTGATTTTTTTTGTACAGTAGTTCACACATTTTAAATGTAATACATATCAGACACCGGACTGAACAGCCGACGCTCGTTAACTGACCTGTATACATATAACACTCCCTGAGCATGTGTACAACAAACCCTGACATGTTTATTATTTTAATGCATATAATGAATGAACAAATTGTTATTAGCAGTTTTTTTTTTTTTTAATGTTTAACCCAAATAGGACACTTAATGACTATCTAGTAAAACATCAGCAAGTGATGGAAGACCAGATAGGTTAAGTAATTTTAAATAAAGTCATTTGCAGTTGTTTGGTGGAATTTAATTACCACTGAAGCTCAAGGATGCAATATTATGAACGCGACAACATAAAATCGAAGGACAGCAGGAAAAAGTGGCATTATATCTAATTTCCAATAGACTTGCTTGAATTCATGTTTTGATACAGCTTGAGAAATACAGAAACTGTTTTCTGCTCTAGTGACATGAGCAAAGGGCTTTACATAGGCTAAATCTACCTCTGCATTATTTCATTCGCATATTTTACATATGTGAATTTCAAAAGAACCGCTGAATCCAACTGTTGAAGCCTATAATTTTCTTTTCTTAAAAAGGAACAATGCATTAACTATAAAAGATAGGACTTGAATTTAAAAGTTTTAAACCATAACAGACATATTAAGCAGTATATCAAGCACGCAAATTGAGAATGTTGAATTAGATTGATGTAAAATATCACATTAAATCTTACCTGGCTGTTCAGACTAAAGGCACATTGGAAAAAAAACAGATCCGAATCCAATTTATTTCCACATATGTGGCTAAGGTCATTTTGAAAATGTCAGATTCAATGTGCTTGTGGCTATTCACACTCTCATCCAATTAACATATCTGTCACATGTGAGAAAATTTGATTTGGGCCACATTCATCTGCGGTGTGAACTTAGCCAAAATATTTATTTGTGGTACAATAATTTATCATTAAAAAAAAAAGAAACCAAAAAAAAAAGAAAATCAAAATACAAAAATCACCATTACAGTCAGGCACTTAAAATGGAAGTGAATGGGGCCGGACCATAAACATTAAAATACACACTGTCTCAAAAGTATAGCTACGAGACTTAAAAATACATGTTAACATGATTTAATGTAATAAAATAGCCAACTAACCTTTTCTGTATACAGTTTTTACAATTTACACTGGTAAACCCTGTAATCTGGTGTGTAACTAGGTAAATCCCAGATTTTGTCACACTAAAATCATGTCAACATGAATAATGTTTAAGTCTTGATAATATATTATTTAAACAGTGTGTATTTTAACATTTATAAACTGGTCCCTTTCACTTCCACTGTTGAAGTCTTACTGTAACTCTGATTTTTGCTTTTTTATTATTAGCCTATAATAAACAAGAGGTGAATCAAAGTTTTTGTAGTAATCAAGATTATGCCACAAATGCTGTCGATTAAACTCAAGTTGTATTGAACTTGGAACATTCCTTTAATTTTTTTATGTTAACATACTTGATAAGCTCATCCCAGCTTGCCAGATATGGCTTTAGCAGCACATCATTGGTGGAGACTGGTGCAGCCTTCAGGTGAGCCAGCAAATTAGCAACTTGAAACCTCTGACCAGGACACACCTTCAGTGGAGCTTCACCATCCTCTGACCAGTTAACTCTGTTCAAAGAGACAGCCTGAGAAAAACAGAGAGATGGAAAGTGAAGGTTGAGGAATACATTTCTAAGGGTGATATCATAAATGAATGGCAATATATGGGTAAAGTTCTTGATAGCATGCACAGACACCAACACAAGGGGTAAAAGCACGACTATTAACAGCCTCACTTTTATGATAGCGTGTTCTCTTTTTATTTCTCCACTCTTACCTTGTTTTTCGGAACATAAATTTTCAGACAAGTATCCAGGTGCTGGTCCAGGCTCCCATCTACAATGAAAGGCAGAGGATGAGAAACAGAAAAAGACTGTGACAAGGAGAACATTTTAATAGAAACTGGAAGGGAGAATGAAAAAAATAATAATAATAATAATTCAGCAAAACAGTTCACATTTTTAAGTTCACATAGATAAAATCATCATGTATTACGTAATGATCAGCATGAGATAAAGTTCTCTAATGTATATCTTTGTAAATTAATTTATACTAAGTTTCAGACTGTGATCAATAGTAAAGGTCTGGTATGTTCAAATCACAACCACATAATCAAATCTCAGTGTATGGAGAACATGGGCTAAGTGGTATTTATTGGAAATGCACAATGGGACTTACCAGCTTTTCTGTTTTTTCTTTCTTTATTTTTTATATTTGTGCTGTAAAAAGTGGTAACCTGCAATTGTTAGCTTATTTCTACCTGATCTAATCCTTAAAATTAGTTTTGTTGGTGTAACCTACCTAATGTATTCATGTTGATTTAGTGATGTTACATAATATTTATGACTTGGATAAAAACCACATGAAGCACATTTATTTTAACACTTCAGTCGAGCTAATGAATCAGCCATGACACGTGGTAAAACTATAATACAAAAAATATAACACAAAATCAACAAAGTCTACGGATATAAATACAAACTTAATGAAAACAAATACAACCCCAATACCAAAAAAGTTGGGACAGTATGAAAAATGCTAATAAATACAAAAAGGAGTGATTTGTAAATTATTTTCACCCTTTGCTATATTGAAAGCACTACAACTAAACATTACATGATGTTTTAATCTGTGAATTTCAGTGTTCAGAGATTTTTTAGTCCGATGAGTCCACATTCCAAATAGTTTTTGAAAAAGAAAAACAGCCATCGTGTTCTCTGGGCCAAAGAGGAAAAGGACAATCCAAGCTGTTATCAGCTTCAGGTCCAAAAGCCAGTGTCTGTATGGGCTAGGGGTGTGTCAGGGCCCATGGCATGGGTAACTCACACATTTGTGAAGGCACCATTAATGCAGACAGATATGTAGACATTTTGGAGCAGCATATCCTGCCATCCAGCTCCATCTTTTCCAGGGATGTCCCGGCGTTTTCAGCAGGACAACTTAAAACCACATACTGGCCGGATTACAAGTGCATGGCTGCGTAAGCAGAGAGTGCGGGTGCTAGATTGGCCTGCCTGCAGTCCTGACCATCTCCAATTGAGAATGTGTGGTGCATTATGAAGCACACCATACGGCAACGAAGTGTGCAGCTGAAGACCTACATAATGGATGAATGGGGGGAAATTCCACTTTCTAAACTTAACAAACTTGTGTCTTCGGTGCCCAAATGCTTAACAAGTGTTATTAGAACAAATGGTGATGTTTCACACAGAGGTGTAGTAAAGACCCGACCCTCCAAGACCCATACTAGACCCCTTGAGACCAAGACAAGACCAAGACTAGTCACTCCAAGACCCAGACCACGTTTATATGGTCTCGAGACATCTTGAGACCAAGACCACAAGATCAAGACCCCACCTCTGGAAAATACCCCTGTTCATTAACAAATCAAAATATTGTAATATGATAAGAATTGTCATTTTCATTGAAAACATGGCTGGCCTAAATTGCCTTGTGATGATAGTCATCACTACTATGAAATCAAATATCATTTTACATAATTTTCATTGTAAAGAGTTTGCAGATTGGTAGGCATTGTTTTGTACTTTAATATTGTTATATGTTAAAATTCTCATTTTAAGAAAGTTAGCAGTCTAGCAAATGGGAAATAATAATACAAAAAAAAAAAAAAAAGAATTACCTATTGAATGATGATGCTGTACCATGTGCTTCACTTATTAATGTGTGACATATTTTGCAGGCTGCTCTCCATTTCTTATTTTCAGAATCTTCTTCAACATTTTCAAATTTTCCAGACTGCTATATAGAGAAAACAGTCCAGTTTTACGCGATGCCTTCGTAATCCAAAAAATGGGATGAGTAGCTAATATATAAATTAATTTACTTCCCAAAGGCATGGTTAATTGAGAAATGTGTTTCATATGCATTATTATTCTAACAAAAGAATACTGATTTTTTTTTTTTTTTTTTTTAAATCACAGACATGTCAGCTGAGCACATAAATGCAACGACCAATCAGAGGCGTTTAAGTCACGGGCTCAGCCGTTGCTCACAGACTGAGCTAACTGCCGCACTCTCAAGCAAGGAGTAAAAACGATGTAAAAAAAAAGATATTTATTGTGCAATTTCGACAGCTTTATTAATTCTGAGAGTTTTGGGGAGAGTGCAGAACCCAGTGAGCTTGCGTTTAACTTAAGTGATTGACAGCTTCAAATGGAGCGCGTTTTGCTCGCTTTCTGTATATAATTTAATCACAATTTTAAATAAGTTTTATTTCATGCTGCCAAGAGGAGGAACATTGTAAAGTTGTCCGTTTGGTCACTGTCTTAATTTAGGCTACTAATGAATAAATAGAATGAACTAATTCAGGAACATAGTTATCAGCTTGTTTGGGATGAGTAGCTGCGTAAATATGGCATGCAATAAAATGATAGTAATATATCTTATTAATAGCGATTACAATAGCAGGGGAAAAAAACTTTATGATATTAGTCATAATCATTCAGCCCTACTCCCGCCAATAAAGAACACCTCGCAATGTAACAAGCTTATTGGGTCTCGCGATTACCCCGTGTGAAGTCACGGCTTCTACATGGCAGATGTAATCATAAATCATTAATGTTTGCTTTGTGTTGTTAAACAATAGTTCTTGCACTTACATTCATGTAATGAGAGATGGTGCTTGCCGACACATGCGGTATGACTGAGGCAGAAGTACTGTGCTTGCAAATTCAGTAATGGAAAGGTGCAGCGCCAACTAGTGGCTGAAATAATAATCGCATTTAGTGCACTGGTATACACAGCGGTCTTGACCATCAAGACCATAGGCCGAGACCCAGACCAAGACACTGAGTAACGAGACCAAGCCCACGTTTATATGGTCTCGAGACGTTTTGAGACCAAGACCACAAGATCAAGATCCCACCTCTGGTTTCACAGTGGAAAACACTCAGCTGTCCCAACTTCTTAGGAGCGTGTTGCAATCATTTGATTTGAAATTACTGTACATTAAAAATAAATAAATAAACAATAATAATAAAAAACAATGAAATTCACATATCATATCATATAATGTGTAGTTGTAGTACTTTCAATATAGCAAAGGGTGAATATAATTTACAAATCACTCCTTTTTGTTTTTATTAGCATTTTTCATACTGTCCCAACTTTATCGGAATTGGGGTTGTACAATAGTTTTGATGAAGTTCACACTTTATTGATCCAAAATACCTACCACGCAATTGTTAAAAATGAACATTACAGCATCCACAAAGCAGGATGAAATGGCTTTGGTGTGTGCCAGTCTGGAATAAATAAAGGTAATGTTTTCTTCATTAAAAAGTTTTGAAACATATGTATAAAATCATGACCACTCATATGAGATGAAGAGTCCAGTCATATCAGTAACCTTATAAAAGCTGTTTTATTCTACCCGTAGATGATCTCCTCATGGGGGCTGCCATGTTACGATCAAATGACCAGCCGAATACTACTCACTTAAATCTCAGTAACTGCCCTGTTATTGGCCACTTTCTCTCATGCACTAAATTTATCAAGGCTGACTGTGAAAAATTAATTTCTACAATGGCATTGGTAACTAAAAGTTGTTGTGTTTGAATGATGCTGCTTCCATCCACATGTGACAGTTTTTGTCTGGTACAACATAAAAATACTCAATGTAACTTTAAACCAATTCAGCCAATCAGATATGCAACAGTCAGTCTGCACAGTAAAAAATAAATCTTTGTCAGGTAACCTAACAAAAATGTCCTTCATGTGGTATGATCTAAATTAGTTTTAGTAACTGGTTTTATTCAGGTAAAAAATTTGAATTAATAATATGTAAATTGTAAATGTAAATTAATAACTAAATCAACCTGATAAATTAGGTTACACCAACTAAAGTAATTTTTCTGGTTTAGATCAAGCAGAAATAGTTCCTTGAGGTAACAATACAGGTACTTTTTTGTCAGTGAAAAACATTTTAGAAATGAAGCAGTAAAAATGGGAAAACTTACGTAGCCACATGGTGCCAAGCAAAAGGAGGATGAGGACGATGGCTGCACAAGCCTTGCATTTGACTCCCATAATGATCCACTGTCCTCCCTCTCGCTACGTCTTCTCAGGTGTCCCCTCTTTCTTTCTCAGTCTTTGTGTGCCCACTCTCTCTCGTCAGCAGTCATTATCTCTGTGCTCCTACTGTAGTGGTCAGAAAGTTTCCTCTCTTGCACAGTTTGTTTTTCAATGTTTTGACAGAGTTTCGATCTTCAACTCACCAAAAACTGTCAGGCAAATCCTTTTATACTTTACACACTGCTGTACAGACTCACTCACTACTTTTATTCTCTACATGTACAGTAACTTGCAGTAACTGGTTTTGTTACTATTCTCCTACCTCTGTTCAATTGAATCCCCCCACCTTCTCTTTTGCTATGTTGATTCCTTTATTTCTTTCACTCTCTTTTTTCATCTTTCCTGCACTCTCTGTATAGTCAGTCTCCAGCTGCTCAAAGTCCATAGATTAATCAAGCACAACATATCACTCCTTATTAGGCAAGCACTAAGCAACCTGTTGTAAACTTTACACAGACATAAACACTTGCATTAACAAGCACCCATCACAAATATCTTTTTAAGTCCTAAAAAGAGCTACAACTCATATTTGCCCAATATGAATCACCACATGCATTTCTAAAAGAAAAAGAGTGAGTGAGAATTCTTTCAAAGGAAAATGGCTGTTTGAAACATTCAAATGTCCCATTCAAATGTGTCACATTCAAATGTTGAATTTAAATGTTCTGACTGGGAAGCTACAGTAAATAATGGTGTATTGTTCCTTTATAGCCATTCATTTAGATTCACATATTGGAACCATGTTAGTGATCTCATGATACCAATGTTTATCAAATAAACACTGGAAACTATCATTATGACCTGAAATGTCAGTGAACACCTTAAAAAAGCAATAATGCCCTAAAAAAAAAACAACAACCTTCTGATGGAAAGCAGATTTTCAATGCCTCAGTTTGGCAGAGTAAACACATCTGTAGGCAATAGCAGTTAGTCTCTGTGTCACTATATTTAAACCCAGCTTCTGATTTATAGATTTAAATTCATTCACATAAAACATAGTAACTGATCAAGGCCATCATTATCATACATTCATTGGTTATGAAAACAAACACCATTAACCACCTCATGATTATTTATATATATTTATTTATTATCTCTAAAGGTGATATATTAAAAAGTCACAAGTTTTGAGTAGTAGGAACTCATTATTAAATGGCCTTTTTCTTAGGGTAAAAACGGCATCAAAGATGAATTCTTGTTCTTTCTTGAAAGTAGGTCATACTTTCAAGAAAGAACAAGAATTCATCTTTGATGCCGTTTTTACCCTGAGAAAAAGGAGCATGTGTTTGGTTTTTATTCATAGTGAAATCAAAGCATCTAACCTTTGCTGGAAGTATAATCTCTCATTCAGCATTTCCAAACACATTTTTTATTTGTGCTGAGCTTGTTTTGTATTGTGCTGGACCAGCATTATAGTTTTAAAGCATGTAAGGACAAGCAGTCTATATTACAATTTTATTGTGAACTTTGCACACTTGCTCTGAGTCGCTTTAAGAATGTTTACTCTCTCTTCTTCTTGGAATCAACCATATCTTCCATTGGTTGTACAAACAGACAGTCCCACTCTAAACGAACACATTTGGACAAGCTTGCTGCCGGGCAGGAAGAGCCAATCAAACAAACAAATTAATGTTTTTTCACTTAGACAAACAAAGGAATGCTCCCCCCAGTCATTTCACAAGTATGAGGATTCTCTTATAACTGCCAATTTATTGAATCATGACATAAGGATCACCATCCAACTCAAGATGCAGTGAGAACTAAAATACAGACAAGATATAAAATAAATACAGGATATAAAAGGACATAAACAATTAACAAAAAATAAAAAAATGATTTTGTAAATTTTTCACAGTCATGTCTCTTCACTGAGTTAAATTCACTTAACAGCATGACAATACTCAAATATCGTTCTTCTCAGTGCATTATGAGCATCCGTATGAAATAAAACACACAAACACTGAAACAAAACAACATGTTGAATATGCCAGTGCAGGTTATTTAACAAGCCCTAACAACAGCACATAAATCATATATCAAAAATAAACCGGAAAACTTACTTCGTTGGCTGCTTATTACCAAAGGAGAACTTAATCTTGCATCTTTAAAACTTCTAGGCTTCAGATAAGTGGGATAGTTTGATGAAACAGTAATGGAAATGTGGATCACTCTCCAGCAGGTGTCTGGCAGCCATCTTTGCTCTTAGCGTTTCTGTTACTGTTGTGTCATAATAAAAGTCCTTGCTACAAAAAATATTGGAAAATTATTTAAAGGAGCATAAATAAATCTAAACTGACTTTGATGCCAGTTACACATATAAACCCATGACACACACACACACACACACACACACACACACACAAATAAATAAATAAATAAAAACATCTGAAAAACAGACATCAGCTTTAAATTTCTCCAATACAACAGAGCTGTTCAGCCGTGACGTTGATTTGTTGGTGAACCCAAAATTCGCCATTGGGTTTTAATAATGGGGTTTTAAATTTATGAATAAAATAAGCTCTATGGTAAATTACTTGAAGATACTTGGATGTTTTGTTCTACAACATAAATTACCATTAAATTGTGAATTATGAAGCAGCCAGGTTTTTAAAATATTTTTGTTGGTAACGTGTTGCGGCTAAAAAAAAAAACACAAGCATGTGAATGAACGTGCCCAACGAAACGGAAAGACAGTCGTTTTTATCTAACAACTTGTTAGCAAGCAGCATACACACAAAAAAACATGGTGGCTTCAAAATTCCCATTTGGGGTATAACTGTGTGTAATTTACATTGTAGAGCAAATTGTCCAAGTTTCTTAGGCCGTGTTTACACTGTCACAAAAAATCCGATTTTTTTACACATATCTGACACAGATCAGATATTGTTGCACACGTGTAAGCACAAAAAGAATTTTTTCGCAACCTTGGCTTTTCTTAACAGCATATCCTTATGAAGCAGACCTGCCTGTAGGCACTCACACAAAAACTCAAACCTTCTCTTGTTGAGGTGGAAATTTTGTACCCACTCCCTGTCGTCAAACATGTGGACTTGGGGTCACGTGACACCATGCAAGGAGCAGACATGTGAGCGACGAGCTCTGCGCACTTTGTTGAATTTTCGATTATTTTCATATTATAATCTGGTGAAATTTGTTACACCCAGTTACACATTTGCCCTTTGTTGCAAAACATGGCAAAGAAGTCAAAATCCTCGGGCTCGGGAGACATTAAAAGACACTTACGTGTTCAGGATGAAAGCCCCGACAGGCCTACAGACCAGGAACTCGATTTGGATGGCGTGGCGGGAGAAGGAATCCAGCGTCAGTTGTCCAACATGTCAGTGATGTTGACGAAGATTCTTGCTGACTTGGAGGATCTCGCTGTAATATGGCGATCGATCACGGCGATGGAAATAAAATTCTCCGAGTTAGGTACAAGAGTGACTGATGTTGAAAAACGAATCGATTTTCTGGAATCTTCGGAGAGGGAATTAACCGCTAATCCACCCGCGACCAAAGTTGATCTGGAACGTCTCCTTGAAAAGCTTGAAGATCTTGAAAATAGAAGCCACAGGAATAACGTTCGAATTGTTGGAATTCCTGAGCATGAGGAGGGCAGAGATATGGTGAAATTCCTAGACGAGTTTTTCCCGAGTCTGCTCGACATAACAGACCACAAGCTGGAAATTGAGCGAGCTCACAGAGTGCCAGCTCACAGATTTGCTGAGGGAGATAGGCCCCGATCGATTCTGGCCAGAATTCTGAGTCCAATAAAGATCTTGTGTTGCGCCAGGCGAGGAGCAAAGGGAAGCTTTCTTGGAAGAACCATAATATTTTCTTGTTCTCGGACTTTGCGAGTTCGACAAGAGAGAAACGCGATCGGTTCAAGGAATGTAAGAAACTCTTACATCAGAAAAAGATCTAGTTTGCTCTGATGTTTCCTGCCAAACTGAGAATATAAACGAAGGTCAGTCGCAAAGTATTCACATGTCCAAATCTGGCAATGTCTTTTATAGAATCAATAGCTGAGTAAACCATTGGATGTTTCTCATGTGAGTGGGCCTGACTCGCTGTACTAACTCTTGAGGAAGCTGGGCAACATTTTAGGTTTTTGCGTTGGCTCCGCCGTGCGGCTGGAGCTTGTTTTGTGAATAACACTTTTCCTTAAAGAAACTTTTGCATTGATAAAAGATTACTTTTGCATTGAAGTTCCCGGACAGATTGAGAGTGGACACTACGGATGACCGCAAAATATCTACATGCTGTTCACACAAAGGATGTCTTTTATAAAGTTGACGGATTATGTAAGTCATGGTATATACTTTTATGCAGCCTCCGAGTGAATTGACTCGATCATCTGGGGAACCGGGATGCCGGTGTTGTTTCTTTTTGTATTGGTTCCGCCTAGCGGCTGGAGCTTGTTCTGTTGAATAACACTCCTTTGGAACAGCTGTGGATTAATCTGTTTGTTCTTCATGCTTATTCCTCCTGTTGGCTGTAGATTGTTTTGAGTTTTTTTTTACGGGACATTGGAATGATTACATCATCCGCTGAACTCATAACAGCCGGCTAACTAAACATTTGTTTGTCTGTCCGAGGAATCTGAATGGTTTTATATTGGCTGGAATTTGTTTTGTGGAAGATCACACCTTTGAGACAGTTCTGTGAATGAATCTACACATTTTTTGTGTTCATTCTTCCTATTGACTGGGTTTATTTTACAAAGTATTTTCTGTTATGTAATTTTGCCTCACAAATTTGTGAGGCAAAATTGAGCAATCCGATGGCAAAGTTGTCATGAGGGCTCGTGGGCGTTCATGGACCTTTTGAGTTTAAGGGGATTGTCGCCAGTTGGTGCTGTCGTGCGCGGGGTTAATGCGCATGCTTTTCTTTTTTCTGTTTGTTTTGTTCGGGAGGATGTTCAGGGGTTGATTGTTTCACTAATGGGGAATGTGGTATATATAATTTTGTTTTTGACACACAATTTATTTTTTTTACTATATAAAAATGTCAAATGTTAATATGAGTGTACTATCTCTCTCCACATGGAATGTAAATGGGTTGGGGCACCCCATAAAAAGAAGGAAAGTTATTACTTTTCTTAAGCGTAAGAAATATGATATAGTGTTTCTTCAAGAAACACATCTCTCCCCGCAGGAAGCTGAAAAATTTGGGAAGATATGGGGTGGACATGTTTTCTTTAGTGCTGGCTCAATTAAGAGTAGAGGAGTCATTATATTGGTAAATAAACATCTACAATTCAAATGTCTCAAACAGATTAAAGATAAATTAGGAAGAGTAATTATTGTGTTAGTTGAAATTCAGGGGCAAAGGTTGATTTTGGCTAATATTTACGCACCTAACGCTGATGATCAGGGCTTTTTTATAGATCTTGAAGGGATGTTGCAAGCCGCTGGCACCCCTCATGATATAATATTGGGAGGAGATTTTAATCTATTGATGGACTCAGTCCTTGATCATAGTGAAGCAAAAGTGTGTAAACCCCCTAGAGCAACATTGACGCTTCACAGGATGTGTAAAAATCTTGGTCTTACAGATATTTGGAGACTTTTGAACCCATCTGGTAGGGACTATACATTTTTTTCATCAGTCCATAAGATTTATTCTAGAATAGATTTTTTTAAAATATCCAAATCCCTCATTTCATCTGTTGTTGATTGCTCAATTGGAAATATCTTAGTCTCAGATCATGCCCTGGTGAGTTTAGAGGTGATGCCACATATAGAGAAAAATAAATCTTATAGTTGGCGCCTTAATGTGTCCCTTTTGCAAAATCCTGATTTCCAACAAATGTTAAAGACTGAAATCAGTGTTTATATGGAGACCAACTGGTCCTCGGTATCCTCTGTGGGCGTGGCTTGGGAGGCACTTAAGGCTGTTCTTAGGGGTCGGATCATACAGTATGCCTCATTCATCAAAAAATCCAAAGCACAAGAACTCGTGGAGTTGGAAGGAAATATTAAAAGTGCAGAGGCAGAGCTGAAGTGCTGTATGTCAGCTGACGGCCTCAGAGAATTGACCCGACTGAAATACAGGTATAATACTATTCTGTCGCAGAAAGTGGAGTTTTGGTTATTCAGGGCAAGACGGTCATACTTTGAGTCAGGTGATAAAGCAGGAAAACTTTTGGCTAGATATATAAAGCAGAGAGAGTCTTTTTCTATCATTCCCTCAGTGAAATCTGCTTGTGGTGAAATATTTACCTCGGCTATTGATATTAATAATGCTTTTAAAGAGTTCTATCTTGATCTCTATAGGTCCACGTCTTCGTCTACTGATGAAGATATTAGGAACTTTGTGGAACCATTAGATCTTCCTAAACTGACGACTGAGCAAAAAAATTATCTTGATTCTGAGATAACCTTGGAAGAGCTTGTTGAGGTAATTAAGTCCCTGCCTACAGGCAAGGCTCCGGGGCCTGACGGCTTTGCCGCTGAGTTTTTCAAATCTTATGCTACAGAACTGGCTCCACTTTTGCTAGAAGTTTATACTGAATCATTAAAGAATGGAAAGCTTCCGCCAACCATGACACAAGCCCGGATCAGTCTGATTCTAAAAAAGGATAAAGATCCAAGCGAGTGTAAAAGTTACCGCCCAATTTCCCTGATCCAGCTAGATGTAAAAATTTTGTCCAAAATTCTGGCTAATCGATTAAGTAAAGTTATGACATCTCTTATACATATAGATCAGGTGGGGTTTATTCGAGGCCATAGTTCTTCTGATAATATTAGGCGTTTCATCAATATCATGTGGTCAGTAGCAAATGAACAATCTCCGGTTGCTGCCATCTCTCTTGATGCCGAAAAGGCATTTGATATGGTAGAATGGGATTATCTTTTTAAGATTTTGGAAAGGTATGGGTTCGGGAATACATTTATTGGTTGGATTAAGTTACTTTATAGACACCCTGTAGCAGCGGTACAAACAAATGGGTTAATTTTAGATTATTTTACTCTGGATAGGGGCACCCGGCAGGGTTGCCATCTTTCCCCATTATTGTTCTGTCTTGCCCTGGAAATCACAGCCGCGGTAAGAAAGGAGGATGATTTTCCAGGGGTGATTGCGGGAGGTGTAGCGCATAAGCTTCTGCTTTACGCAGATGATATTTTATTATTCATCTCCGACCCCACTAGATCTATGCCTTGCCTCCACAGAATTATTAACTCCTTTTCCAAATTCTCAGGATACAAAGTCAATTGGTCTAAATCCGAAGCTTTGGCTTTGACAGCGTACTGTCCAGTAACGGCTTTCCAGCCGGGCTCCTTCATGTGGCCCAAACAGGGAATTAAGTATTTGGGAATTTTATTCCCAGCAAATTTGTCTGATTTAGTTAGAGTTAATTCTGATCCCTTAATAAAAAAGTTTTCGAATGATGTGGACAGGTGGGCTTCATTACACTTATCGATGATTGGGAAGGTTAATGTAATTAAAATGAATTGCATTCCAAAATTTAACTATCTGCTACAATCTCTCCCTGTAGATGTCCCTCTCTCTTATTTTAAGCAATTTGATAGCATAGTGAAGTCCTTCATTTGGAGTGGTAAACGTCCCAGGTTAAATTCCAGTAAATTACATAGGCCGATTGACAAAGGTGGGTTAGGTCTACCCAAGATTTTATTTTATTATTATGCATTCAGTCTTAGACATTTGGTTCATTGGTCGCTTCCACCTGAGAGAGCTCCTCCCTGGTTTTGTATTGAAAAGGAATTTCTTGCCCCTATCTCACCACTGCAAAGCCTTTTGATTAAACTAGCTGGAGAGGTTAAGTCGCACCCCGTTATTTTGCATTTGCACTCGATATGGACAAAAGTGTCCAGAGTGTTTAATTCTGATATTTATTTAAACGTAGCCTCGAGCATATGGCTGAACCCTAAACTATGTATTAATAAGTCCCCTTTCTGTTGGTCAGATTGGATTGTGAGGGGGGTTAATACACTTAGTGACCTGTATGAGGGTGGAGTATTGAGGTCTTTTGAAAATTTGATTCAACATTTTGGGATTCCCAGATCTCAATTTTATAAGTATTTACAGCTGCGCCACCTGCTCTGCTCTGTTTTTGGGAGTAGCATACACCCCCCTAGAGCGGCAGATACTCTGGAAGTGGTGATTGCTGCTTTTGGGAAGGGTCATGAGGCATCAGTGTATTACTCCTTGTTAATTCAGAGTCTGGGGGACCAAGCTTTAAATTCTCTTAAAAGATTATGGGAGAAAGATTTAAACTTGGTATTGGAGGATGGAGTGTGGGCAAAGATTCTAAAAAACATAAAGTCTGCATCTAGAGATGCAAGGGTTCGCCTTATGCAATTTAAGATTTTACACAGATTTTATTGGACCCCCTCTAGATTGTATAGGCTTGGTCTTAAGGACACACCCATCTGCTGGCGATGCCATACTGAAGATGGAGACACCGTCCATGTTTTTTGGGGGTGCCTTAAGATCCAAGAATTTTGGCTGAGGGTGCAAAGTTTTGTGTGTGATGTGTTGGGCACTCAGGTCTCGTTCTGCCCCAGACTCTGCATTTTGGGAGATAGGGAGGTCATGGATTTGGTAGATAAGTACATGAAGGACTGGGTTTTGACCGGTGTGATGATTGGTAGACAGGTTATTTTGAGGAGTTAGAAGTCGGATGGAGCACCCTCGTTCCCGGAGTGGTGCACGGAGATGGGGAGGGTGGCTGCCTTCGAGGAGGGGTCGAGCATTAGGATGGGGGTTAGGGAAACTTACAATAAGAAATGGGGCAATTATTTAGCATTTTTGAGGGAATCTCGAGGTGGGGCGATGGAGGGAGTAATTTAGAGTTTTTAATTTTTTTAAATTATTATTATACTTGATTATTGTATGTTATTTTATGTTGTTGTTTTAGTTTTCTGTGTGTGTTTGGCTATATTCTATTGACCACAGGGGTGTTCGTGGGGGGGTCAGGGTGGGTTGAGAGATTGGTAGGGGGAGGGGATATAGTGGGGGTTTAATGTTAAAAGTTTTTGATTCATTATATAGATGTTATTGTATTTCTTGTGTTAATTTATGAATCAATAAAAAATTTTAATAACAAAAAAAAAACATGTGGACTTTTCCCACCACTCCTGACTTCTAGCCCTATTCGGACGGAATTAGTTTTATATGGGGTCGTGGGGTAATGTAATAATTACCAGAGCTTCTCAGTAATTCTCCTGGACTTTTTCGGTAAAAATTACAGCGTGATTACCTACTTACCTACAGCCTGTAAAAATATCATCTTGGTTATGTACATAGCCTCGGTCCTCTGAGACGAAGGGAACAAGACATTGCCTGCTAACACATATGGGGAGTACCTTCTTACACGACCTAGTTGAAACCTTTCTACAATAACATCAATATTCTAATATTGGCTATGGTGCTTGAGCCCCACCTTTTTATGCGCAAAGCTGTCTGCTATAAAAACAGGTGCACAACCACCATTCCTCAGAATTTTCTGACTGAGGGGCAAGGAGCCCATCGCTTGCACCTCAGAAGAACTCTGAGTCTTGTAGTGCGACCAGCGTTCATGTCTCGTTCCCTTCGTTTCAAGGAACCGAGGTTACGTACATAACCAAAACGTTCCCTTACGACTCAGTACACTTGATCTTGCGTGCTAATATATATGGGGAACAGAATCCCATCACACCGCACTACACGACATAACCTTCCAGAGAGGCAACATGACATGAGTATGTCACAAGTGAGTGACCCTCATGTTGGCCAGGAGGGAAACACTCAGAATGAATATATGAACTATAGTCATACAGTATGAATTAACCCCTTCACGAACCCAGTTGGGAAGGGAGTTTATTTATAATAAAAGTGCTTGTAACTTTATGGTAAATTACAACGACATGAATGCAGACGGTTGTATAAAATGATGGGAAGCCCATTCTTAAGGGGAGACGCATAAGTATATGTTTGGCAAACGATATAGCAAGCACTCTAAACAGCGAGGACTTGTGAAGAGAGAGACGTTACGTCTAGGTTGTAAAACCTTGCGAATGTGTTTTGAGAAGACCATCCTGCTGCAAAACATATGTCTTGTAAAGACACACTGTTCGTACATGCCCATTAGGAGGCCATGCCTCTAGTTGAGTGTGCTTTAACACCAATTGGGCAAATCTTACCCTGAGACTCGTAAGCCAGGGCAATCGCATCAACGATCCAATGAGAAAGTCTTTGCTTGGAGATGGACATTCCTTTCGTTCATCCTCCATAGCACACAAAGTGCTGATCAGACATTCTGAACTGGCGGGTGTGCTTAACGTATGCGTTTAGCGCCCGTACAGGGCATAACAAATGCAAGGATTGTTTCTCATCCTAATTAAATGGAGGAGGGAAAAAAGCTTGAAGGTGAACCACCTGCACTTTGAAGGCCGTGGTTAGAACCTTAGGCACATAGCCTTTTCTGGGTTTGACTGTGGCTTTTGAAAGTCTGGGGCCAAACTCCAGACATGAATTGTCAATTGATAGTGCATGTTAGAAGATTGGATCATTTTACTGACTTGGATCTTTGAACCTCGTTCAGCAAAATGAACGAATCTTTATTCAAGTAATTTTGTTCATTATTCACGTGATAACTGTACAGACTTTGAACAGGAAACAGAATTGATTAGTTCACCTCCCGAATGGGTCTTTTCATTCATTTGTCACGTGACCGCTACTAGTTTCCACAGAGAAGACAAACGATATGTAAATTTTTCTTATAACAGCTTAAAATTCATTGTGTTGCAGTTGTTTGTATCATGATAAATACATGCAGTGTGACAATAAAATAGATTTTAAAATCATAAGAATTGTCATGATGAGCAATTTTCATGTATTTTATGCAGGAAGTGTTTACAAGATATTTTAAGTGTAAAATTAAAGTAAAATGGTTTTAGATAACTATGAGTAAATTGAAAGGACACATCATGAGGAGAAAACAAATTACAGTTAATTCAAAATCAATTCAGTAGTCAAGTCAATAATGTGGGGTTTTCTAATAGTTTTTATAGTCTATGATATTTTATGAAGAAAAGATAAAAGTTGTAAAGTTTGTGACTGGGCTTAAATTTAAGGCATCTTGCTTTATAAATATTATTTTTCCCATCATTCAGAAAGTTTAAAGCTTCAAATAACACTTTATTACCAGATTCAATGTTATGGAAAAGAACCATCATGACAGAAACATTCGCAAAGTTATACATTTCAAGTAATAAAGAAGCTAAACTTTGAGACCAGAAATGCTTAGTGAAACTGTAAAGGCAAAAATACAATCAAACTAACCACTGGTATTTAAGGAAGGTTTGGAATATGAACTAATATTTCTGTTTCCTGTACAGAGTCTATGTGGTTGTCATGCAGCAAATGAACGAAACACGAGCACGGATTTTGCGCATGCGCGGCCACAACAAAATGAAAGAATCACTCTTAGAATACTCGTTCTTTTGAGTCATATAAAAGATTCATTCAAAATCAACAATTCATTCATGAACGACCCATCACTAGTGCATGTAAGTCACCAACCCGTTTTACTGAGGCCAGAGCCAGCAGTAGTGCGGTCTTAATGGAGAGCATGCACAAACCAAAGGCTCGAAGGGGGTGCCCTGCGAGAGCATTTAGGACCAAGGTGGGGACTGTAGCCAGCCGAGGTGGATTTAATCGCCTTGCTCCTCTAAGGAACTTTATGATTAAATCATGTTTGCCTGTAGTGGCGCCGGCTTCTGGTGCTTGATACACAGATATAGTCGACACTAGGGTTGCAACAGTATGAGATTTTCACGGTTCACGATAACCATCTCAGACAATATCACGGTTTCATGGTATCACGGTATAAGGTATTACACAATCAGTTGTAATCAGTTACAATGACCCTTAAAGGAGTGAAAACAGAATGGATTTTTTTGTTGTTGTTTTTTTTTTTTGTTGTTGTTGAACAAACACTTTATAATTATATAATTATAATTGAAACCATTTTTTTTTTAAATGGAAGTATGTGTAATAAAAAAGTCTCACTTTTGAAAATAAAATAAATAGAATAAATAAGAAAGCTAACAGAATTATAATAAACCGAATTATAAACATGATAAAAAAATAGCATGTAACTATAACGTTATATACTAAAGCATGTTAGTTTACATGTTAGCATAGCATGTTAAATTAACTACTAAATGAAAAATAACATCAGCTGTGTAAGCTTTTAAAGTAATGTCCTATGATTATTAACAATTAACATATACTGTAGGTGCGCGACAGCGCAGCCAGACTTCTCCTGTCTGTACCTTTAACTCAGTGGCTCTCAACTGGTTTTGCTTCAGGACCTAGATTTTACATTGGAAATCAAGTGGCGACCCGCCATAGTAAAAGGTAACCTGTATTTAATGTATCCTGGATCGCATTTCCTTTTATGTTGCATAGTTTTGTTAAGTGACATTATTTTTCTTGTTGACGTCAACAACAAAAGCTACAGTTAGTTTTCTCTCCCTCCTTTTAAAAAATTGAAGAGCATATTTACTTATATGAGCCCATTATTATCCCGTTTGTTTCCTAATTTCAAACATAATTCAAACAGAACATGCATATTACACAGGAGGAAAGGCTCCTCATTGCCATGGTTAGGTCAATGTAGCTAGTCTTAAATAATAGTAATAATAATAACAAATTATATTATTTATGAAAAAATAAGTACTAGCTGAAACACATCTTGAAACTTTAACTACAACTGCCACTGTTGATATAAAATGAGGTCTAATAGATTCTACCATTAAATTATTTCATATGAAACAGTTTGTCGAAATATAACAGTTACTTTTACTCTTGTAAAATCGTGAAACAATTTTGTAAAGGTGGTAATGTATAATGAAAAACAAAATTAGCACATAGCACAGTGTTGCTCTTTTCCTCCTCAGTGCTGTTTGGCATTTCAGGGCTGCCTACTGTTTAAGAGGTTTGACTTGACTTCCTCCGTAATGCTTTAAACTAGAAAAGTCTCACTAGAATTGAAACTGGTCACATCAGTTTTGAGGTCTGCGCTCCGCAATATCAAGGGAAGCCCGGTTGTTGCCCGCGCGCCAGAAAGAACAGCAGATCATGATCGCGAGCTGGTTCCGTTACACTTGTGCGAAAGTGCAGACGAGAAGCCTTTAGCTGATTGCGAGATTATCAATAAATCTGCCTCGGCAGTCCTAAATAGGCTATCACTTGGGCGGCCGCCGAAATATCTTCAATGGGAGAACCATGGCATTGTTCTTTCCCTGCTGTCCGCGACCCTGTCCAAATAGACCTGCGACCCATTTTTGCGACCCACCAGTTGAGAAACACTGCTTTAACTCACACACACACTCACTTATGTCAGACCCCCTCGCTTCTCTCTGACATTTTCTCCGCTGCATGTGTGTGTGGCGCAAGTTGACGAGTCTGACAGGCAGTCGAGGAGGAAAGGAGATGCGCACGCGCAGGCGAGATTCTCCATCCAGTTGCATTTTTTTTTCTCACTACCGTAGATAAGCAAATGTACATGTTATGAAAACCGTCAATTTTCATACCGTGGTATACCGTGAAACCGGTATACCACTGCAACCATAGTCGACACATAAACTTTGAGCGTTGACGGAGTGAGTCCTGCGTCTAATCGCTCTTGAAGAAATATGAGAATTTCATGTATGGGGCACTTTACTGGGTCTTTACCATGTGAAAAAGCATGTGTGAGCAAGGAGGCCTACAAACCTGACTCAGTTACACCAATTCTGTCTGGAGGAATGGGCCAAAATTCCAGCAACTTATTGTGAGATGCTTCTGGAAGGCTTAAACAATTTAAAGACAATGCTACCATATACTAGCAAAGTATATGTAAACTTCTGACCCACTGGGAATGTGATTAAAGAAATAAAAGCTGAAATAAATCATTCTCTCTACTATTATTCTGACATTTCACATTCTTAAAATAAAGTAGTGATCCTAACTGACCTAAGCCAGGGAATGTATTCTACAATTAAATGTCAGGAATTGTGAAAAACTGAGTTTAAATTAGGGATGCACCGATACCACTTTTTCTCTTCCAATCCGATCCGACTAAACCAGTTTAGTTTTTTTCATAATCAAGTTAGAGTATCTATACCTCACTGAGTGATGCTAATTATATGTAAAGAAACACAAACCTTTACACATTATTTCAATATAAATGTACAAACTATTAAGAAAAACTTTATTGTTAACTAGTCTACTGGATTATGCTGCAGCAAAATTAACAGTAATTCCAGTCTAAGTGTTCAGTAGAAAATAAGGCTTTTTTTTTTTTTTTTTTTTTTGCAAAAAACTTTCAAATTGTGTCTGGACTTTAAAGGATTCAGATCTCAGAATTTTTGTTCAATTTAGTTTTAAGATATCAGTTCACTTTTTATTCACAGTTATTTTTTGGAACCCATTAAACTTAAATATTGTAATAGTAATAATACATTATTATTATTGACTTTTAGAATTTTAAATACAACAATAATATATTTCAATTGTGCACCTTTAACTTTAAAACCCTCAGGCTTTTATTTTGACATTCTGAACTCTCCAGGAAGTCCTGTATGTGTCTGTTTGTAAGCAAGTTCACAGTAGTTTAATTCGGTAAAATGCACCTCCGGCGCTGTTCTAAATGCATATTATAAGTGAACCGAACTATTGAGCATCTACATCTGAGATGTTGTTCGTGAGTAGCGCTCAAATGTTGCGCAACGCATGAAGGCTAAAAAGTGTGTGTAAACAGAGCAGCGCCATTCAATAACACGCTGGCGCTGCACGTGCATATTATATATTTACTTATTAAACACAGCCTTTTGTGATTCACAGAGCTATCGCACGTCTTCAAGTGGCTTAGTATAAAATGCACGAGTCATATGAACTACTTTTATGGTTCTTTTATGTCATTTTTGGAGCTTGACAGGAACGAACATGACTAACACACAGTATTGGATTTGGATCGGGCTCGTCGGACCGATACCTGATCCATCTAAAAAGGTCAGTATCGGAGCCGATGCCGATCCAGGTATCAGATCAGTGCATCCTTAGTTTAAATGTATTTTCCTAAGGTGTATGTAAACTTCTGACTTCAAATGTACTTTACAGTGCATTGAGTTTAATGGAATCAGTGGCCAATTTAAGCTCATCTGCTTTAAATTTGCCAATATCTGATATGTCAGTTACTGTTAGAGGGCAGCTAACAGGTACCTGTGGGCTGGCAGGACTAGCAGAAGGTTGCTGTAGGAGGGAAGAGGTTCCATGGGAGGAGGTTGAGCAGCTAGCATTAGATGCATCCGATGAAAAAGGCGGAGGTTCCCTGGACTCAGGTGCCGAGGAGACTGGGGAGGAGGAGCAATCTCATTTGCTTCATTTGCCGCAATTCTTTTAAGCCTTTTGCAAATGTTTTGATCATGTTTTGCTGTTTTAGTGAGCAGTTACTCATTTTGAATCTGGGTTCAAATGTTAACTATCTGTATGTCATTTTGTGTGTGTGGAAAAAGCGGCAATAAAAAAACAAAAAACTAAACTAACCAATCAGATTTCTTTTCACCCATCCCCCACCAATGCATGCACATACAAACACTTTACAACACACAAATGCACACCATTATTTTTTTCTCATTCTCTCTTGCTTTCTCAATATATCGTGAGCATACACAGATTAATAATCAATTATATATATATAATCAATAATCTGTTATAAATTGCGCTCCGAAGGGCACTTTGAAGGGAGAACAATGGTGATATACATGTTAGAAATTGACAAACAGAATCGCTGATGGATCACTCCCTAAATGAGTTGCACGGCAAGGTAATGAGGCTGACAGGAATCACCTGTGCTGGAGAACCAGATTGAAATGTTGGGGAGCTTTGGAATGATATGAGCGGTTATGGAGAGCTGTTTCACATGTATACAGCACCGAAGTAGCCAGTTTGTGGAAGCAGCTTCATGCGAACGGACCGTTCTGTGTGGAAAGTTTAGATGAGAACATATGAACAGTCGTAGAGAGCTGTTTCACATGTGTACAGTGTCGAAGCAGCCAGTTGCGGAAGCAGCTTCACGCAATGATCTGCTCTGGCGAATAGAGATTAGGAGGAAAGACAGAGTAAAAGTAGCACTTAAAGTGGTAGCAGTCGATTCTGTGAAATGAATGAGCTGCTGTGGCAGCTTCTGTTGAAACAAGATGATTTAGATGGAAGAGCTGCTCTGATGAAGGTGAATGCTTTGCAGCGGAGTTGCAATCCGATGATCCGAGTCACTTGCATGGGTCTGTTCATGGACATTGGACGGGGCTGAATGCCAGAAACTCTCAATTCTACATTGAGGTAAGCAGCTGTTTATATACTCTTACTCTGGCTGTGTGATTGGTCAGATTAAATGAACTTGCTCCTCCCGAACTTTGTTAATAAAACATCATGTTATGCTGGGTCAAGTTTCAGAAAGAAAGTGCTGACCACAAATGCATCCAACATAGGTTGGGGTGCGGTGTGTAATGGATGCCCGACTTTCGACACCTGGAAACAGGTGCGAAACGGCTGTGACATGTCAACCGCCTAGAGCTCCTGGCTGTCTTTCTAGTTTTGAGAGCTTTTCATCAGCTTTTTCTGATATTTTGAATCACCACATTCTGATTTGTTCGGACAACACAACAGCAGTGGTGTATATATGTCGCCATGTTGCGCTGGCACACATAAGGCCGCGAAACGCAAGTATGCACTTCCCCTGGTGCGTCTCCTTCATTCTGTCATCAGCAAAGTCCGAGTGGACATGAAAACAGTTCTGTTAATTGCGCCAAAATGGCCCAATCAGTCCTAGTTTCTGGAGATGGTAGAGATACTGGACGGGCCTCCATGGGAAATACCGCAGAAGAAAGATCTTCTCTCTCAAACACAAGAAACGGTTTGGCATCCCCAGCCAGAGCTGCGAAGCTCACATCTGTGGCCTTTGAACGGAGCACGCTAAATGCGCCAGAACTGATGCATTCAGTCATGAACACCATTTTACAGGCCAGAAGGCAACCACGAGACGCCTCTATGTGCTAAAATGGAATGTGTTCACTGATTGGTGTTTTTCACAATTCCTGACATTTAACTGTAGAATACATTCCCTGGCTTAGGTCAGTTAGGATCACTACTTTATTTTAAGAATGTGAAATGTCAGAATAATAGTAGAGAGAATGATTTATTTCAGCTTTTATTTCTTTAATCACATTCCCAGTGGGTCAGAAGTTTACATATACTTTGCTAGTATATGGTAGCATTGCCTTCCACAAGCTTCTCACAATAAGTTGCTGGACTTTTGGCCCATTCCTCCAGACAGAATTGGTGTAACTGAGTCAGGTTTGTAGGCCTCCTTGCTCACACATGCTTTTTCAGTTCTGCCCACAAATTTTCTATTTGATTGAGGTCAGGGCTTTGTGATGGCCACTCCAATACCTTGAGTTTGTTGTCCTTAAGTCATTTTGCCTCAACTATGGAGGTATGCTTGGGGTCATTGTCCATTTGGAAGACCTATTTGCGACCAAGCTTTAACTTCCTGGATGATGTCTTAAGATGTTGCTTCAATATATCCACATAATTTTCCTTCTTCATGATGCCATCTATTTTGTGAAGTGCACCAGTCCCTCCTGCAGCAAAGCACCCCCACCACATTATGCTGCCACCCCCACACTTCACGGTTGGGATGGTGTTCTTCGGCTTGCAAGCCTCACCCTTTTTCCTCCAAACATAACAATGGTCATTATGGCCAAACAGTTAAATTTTTGTTTCATTAGACCAGAGGACATTTCTCCAAAAAGTAAGATCTTTGTCTCCATGTGCAACTGTAGTCTGGCTTTTTTATGGCAGTTTTGGAGCAGTGGCTTCTTCCTTGCTGAGCAGCCTTTCAGGTTATGTTGATATAGAACTCGTTTTACTGTGGATATAGATACTTGTCTACATGTTTCCTCCAGCATCTTCACAAGGTCCTTTGCTGTTGTTCTGGGATTGATGTGCACTTTTCGCACCAAACTACGTTCGTCTCTAGGAGACAGAATACGTCTCCTTCCTGAGCTGTATGATGGCTGTGTGGTCCCATGGTGTTTATACTTGCATACTATTGTTTGTACAGATGAACGTGGTACCCTCAGGCATTTGGAAATTGCTCCCAAGGATGAACCAGACTTGTGGAGGTCCACAATTCTTTTCTGAGTTCTTGGATGATTTCTTTTGGTTTTTCTAAAGGGCACTGAGTTTGATGGTAGGCCTCAAAATACATCCACAGGTACACCTCCAATTCAGTACACCTCCTATCAGAAGCTAATTGGCTAATTGTCTAAAGGCTTGACATCATTATCTAGAATTTTCCAAGCTGCTTAAAGGCACTGTTTGTTCTCAGGTACTCAGATAAGTGACAAAGGCAAGCCTACACACAGTCATAAAGCCTGACTGCGGCCTGTAGGACACTAGAAGCCTGATAACACAAACAGCACCAAAATCAAACAAAGGGAGTCCAAACAGACTACAGAACCCATGAAGCCTTGCTCACTTTACACTTATGTGTGAAATTCTGAAGGATCGAACTTTCAACTCCTATTGGATGAAACGCATGACAGAACATGTCCCTCAACCATGACGTCATCGGGAGTATAAAAACCTCAGAGATCTTTCTGGCCGTTGCTTCCAGTGACAGTTTGTGCTTTGTCCCATGTGTAGCCTCATTGCCCAAGGAAGTAACGTACATACCTGAACTTTGGCCATACAATCTCCTTCTCGCTGGATAGGCTGAGATTTCTCTGTGTTCCACCGAGCACGCTAACGGATCCAAAGGAGACTGCTGAGCAATCCGCGTCTCACCCATTTGCCTGCAGATGTGAAGAAAGTACATTTCTCTTCCTTCTTCAACTGAGTCGACTTCGCTGTTTTCTCTGCCGACCCGCTGAGAATCAGCTGCCGTACCGCCCACTGACAGAGCCTCCCATCATCACCAGAGCTTCGAGGAACCGAGTCAAACGACGGATGAACACACATTCTACCCACGTCCTCATGCGACTCAAGTAAGAGGTTTACGTCTGGGCAGAGATGGATTATTATAGTGTGTTATTCTTGTGTATCAAGGTTATTGCTTGTAGGGGTGGGAATCTCTAGGCACCTCATGCTTCGATTCGATTATGATTCAGAGGGCTGCGATGCAATGATAAAACGATTATCAATGCAACTTGATGCATCTTTTTTTCTATACAGGATTTATTTTTTCTCACTGTGTGACTACTTGGTACTTTTAAAGCAAAGTATTTGTAATGATCCAAAATGAATTTACTTCCATTATCTTTTATTAATAAAACAAACGGAAGCGATGTGGCAAGTCAACTGGAAGGTTATGTTTGCCAGCATATATCCCAGCATTGCAAAGAACCAATAGGAAAAAAAAGTGTGCCTGTAGCAGCATACTTGTAGTAAATTAATATAGATTTCAGCATATTCTGAATCACTAACATATAAAATAATAGACTTCTAACCAACATCCTCCTGTTATGTGCAATGAGCAATATAATCCTTCAGACAAAAAAAACCCAAAACATTTTGCTGTACCAAAATCACAAACAGCTTTCATACAAAAATAAAGAATTCTGTACCAGCAGCTCTCATACAAAAATAATGCTTGTGGACTTCAGCATATTCTGAATAACTAACAACATAAAAAGCTGCCCTTATTCACAAATAAATAATAAAGAGTCCAAGACTTCTCACTTCAAACAAAATCCTGAGCATAGAATCCCTCAGACAAAAAACAAACAAAAAAATAAACAAAACATTTTGTTGTATACCACAATCAAAAACAGCTTTCATACAAAAAAGATCTTGGGCATTAAAGGAACATCTGCAGAAAGGAGAGTCAAAATGTTGAGTCACTTTTTGTAAATGGCTGCATTGATACACTCTGTGGAGGGCAGTACAGTAAACCTACTTAAGACTCTGGGTTTACTTCCAGATCTGTTTACAGCATATTGATGTCAAAGCTAAACAATACAGAAAGCAGCTCTCATACAAAAAATACAAAATAGGCCACAATGAAATCATGCCAATGCATGGCAGTGCAAATGTGCTTAGCTAGTGAGTTCTAATGTGTAAGTTGTTGTGCAAGAGCAGGAGCTGGTCTACATGTTCAGATGCAAGTGTGCTCCGCTGTGCAGTTACTATATCTCCTGCCGTAGAAAAGACTCTCTCTGCAGAGACACTGGTGCCAGGAATACACAAGTACCTCTTGGCCAACTTGGAAATCAGAGGAAACATCTCCTGATTCTTACTCCACCAGCTGAGAGGGTCCTCAGAGAGAGGGAGTGATGGAGCACTACAGTACTTGGTTAATTCCTCCTCAGCTCTGGCATAGGTGGACATGGGCTGCTGCTGGACTCTAGCATCAGTAAAGGTCTGCCCCAGCAGATTCTCTAGCAGAGAAGATGATGACGACCTTCTTTTAGAAGCAGGGCTTTGGTGTTGCTCCTCCTCAGTGGTCAGAGTGTCTTCTTTCCTCGATGTGTTGTGCTCTGGGTTTTCCTCATCTTCTACTCTCACCTCTTGCTGTAGGTAAACACAATGAGAAGAACAGGTAAACAAAAGCCTTACATTTTTAAATCACAATGTCAATATCTTAAATCCATACCACATTTGAACAAAATTATTAACAAAACACAAATTTACTTGTTCTATTCAATATCAAAAACCTTGTATTATTATGGAATATTTGTTATTTGGTCAATTGGATAAGTTAAATAATTAAATGTCTTAAGCCCAGAGTGACATTTTACATGAAGTAAAATGGCAGAATTACCTCTAGTGATGCAGCCTCAGCAATCACTCTTCCATAAGTCTCTCCTCCTCAGAAAGGAAAGGCAGGCCCTTGAATCGCGGGTCCAGAGCAGAGACTGTGAAAGAGTGTTTCTCTCCTGCTCGCTAGTGTATCTCTTGCTGAGGTCCCCATTGATGGCCTGCTTTATCTTCCGGACCATTGATGACTCTCCAATACTGTCCTTAGTGTCCTGGATGAGTTGAGCTTGCAAAGGAGCAATCAAACAGATGGTGGGGCTGCTCTCCTCTGACATGAGTGTAGTTGCATCTTTCATTGGCTTTAGGGCCTTGATAATATCCTCTGCATTTGAGATGTCTGCTTCACTGAGAGTGCAGATGTCAGACTCTCCTCTCCTTACCTGAGGAGATAGTAAGGCGGAGCACACTGCAGGCTGTTGCTCCAGAAACATGTCAACCATCTCATATGCACTGTTACACCTGGTATTCACCTCTGTTTTCAGCTTGTGTCTTGGCAGACCAAGTAGCTTCTGCTTCTCTTCAAGCTGGTGATTTGCAGTGGTGCTGCGGTGGAAAAACGTAGTAATACGTCTCACCCTCCCTAGTAGCCTAGACACAGTTGGCAACTTGAGCGCTCGCTGAGAGGCCAGGTTTAGCATGTGGGCATACCATTTCACATGTAGGAATTTTCCCAGTTCAGCAGCAACAACCATGTTGGATGCATTATCAGTAACTAAAACTAAATCTTCTTTGTGATCTGCCATTCCTCTGCTACATTCTTTAACAGTTCAGCCATATTTGCACCCGTGGCTCTCATTCACTGCTCTTGTTTGGAGCACATGAGACGCTAGCTGCCACTCGCAGCCCATGCGCAGTTACGGTGACATAAGATTCTGTGGTAACGGATGTCCGCGCATCACGTTACACCTATCCTACCCACTTTCTTCAGTGATTCCATGACTTCAGTTTTGGTATCGTTGTACAGTGTGGGGATCACTTTGTCAGTAAAATATCTTCGAGATGGGACGTTGTATCTCGGCTCCAAAGTGCGCAACATAGCGCAAAAGCCCTGGTTCTCAACGACTGAATACGGATGCAAATCCTTGGCAATAAAAGCTGCGACAGAGATTGTAATTCGCTTCGCCTTTTCCGAGTTGGGTGGAAGCTTTGTCATCGCTTGCTCGATGGTCCTCTGGGTGGTAGCAACTACAATTGTGTGTTTTTCTTCCTCCTCCGGGTGGAAACGTGTAATATGGTTTCTCAAGTTTGTCGTGTTTCCAAAATATTTTAGTTTGACACAACTTGTATATAGTGTGGCTCTTTTTCCCTTCAACTTCATAGAAGCCAAAGTGCTTCCATACGCTAGCTTTTATTGAAGAGGGTGCCGGTCGGATTTCTCGGTCAGCCATCTTGTGTCTCTGTTATGTGCACGCCACAGACTGTCTGGGCACTGCACTTCCCAGTACCGTCAACATTACATTATCAATTAACATTTAGAAAATCGATTTTTGACAATTGTGAATCAATTCAGAATCGTCCGCGTCGCTATGCATCTTAGAATCGATTTTTTTCCCCACCCCTAATTGCTTGTACAGTTCACGGACCGCCGAGTCCACTCATTGCTGCTAATAATACTCAAAGGTATTACTGTAACTTACTGTTACCATGAATGAGATTTGCTGTATTGTCATCCAACCACTTTGGACTGTTTGTGTATTTCCACCATCGCGGGTGAGACTGGCACACTGAGTTTACCCATTAAAGAACCAACGACTGCGGCGGACAGATTACAAGCCATTCACCGCGTCTCTGAGTGATAAAACTAATGGTTGCCTTCTCTCCCACGATTGCTAAACTGGCTTCGGCTGTTCTCTCTCTCTTATACTAACTGCACACACACACGACCCCTCATAAACATACCCTCACACACATTTGGCGAGCAGATAACTTGGCGACAGAGCCTGCTTTGTCCCTAAGTTATCGTACCAGCAGTGACATGCGTTAAATGGGCAGACGCCATTTACCAGTCTCTCCGCCCACATTTGTGTGACGTACTCTCCACGAGAGCCACGTCTGCCATTTTGTGCCCTCCTTCTCCCCTTACACACTCACACACACATTCATACCTTTCATGGTTACCATATCTAATCATGTTACTGTTTAGTTTGTAGTTGAGAGTCGGAAGTTTATTGACTGCATTGTATTGATTATTAATTGATATTACTGCATTAATAAACTTTGTAATACTTTAAAGAGAAGTGTTTTGGTATTTTTCTGCATGCAGCTGTGTCAAGGGCTGGTAGGGGATGTCAGTGCTCGGATTCAAGCCTTCATTGTTTTCCTTTTGAATGTCGATGTTCTCTGGACGTCGACTTTCCTAAGAGAACAATCCTATACAACAATAGTGAGACTGCTATACTGTCTGGTTATTAGTCCTGGTTATTAGTCCTTGATTCCAGGGTGGTGCCCTGGTGATTTTAATCCTTTTTTTAAATGTTTTATTTTTACTATGACATAAAACAGATTTTTTGAGTGAGCCATCATTGGCCATAACATGAATGGACAACTTTAAATGTTTTTTGTTATGTTTTGCAGGTGATTCTCTTTCAATTTGTTTTTTTTTTTTTTTTTTTTTTTTTTTTGTAATTACATTTTTTATTAAATCATACAATAACAAACAAACGCAAAACATATATAAATAAAATCTGTAAATGTAATTCAAACCCCACAACCCCCCCTCCCCCTCCCCAACCCCGCCCCCCAAAAAACAACCCTGTGTTCACACATAAGTAAATATATAGAAAAAAACAAACAGACACACACACACACACACACACACACACACACACATATATATACACACACACTTGCATATACATACATACACACACATAATAATCATACTAACTATATTACACTACTCTCTCCACACCCCACCCGAGAGCCCTCCAAAAACTCCAAATACCTGCCCTATTTCCGGATAAACAAATCCAAGCCACCCCATCTTCCCGATGACACCTCCTCATAAGCTGCCACCCTCCCCAACTCCGTGCACCACTCCGGATATGGGGGCACACCAGCTGACCTCCAAACCCTCAAAATAACCTGCCTGGCGATCATCACACAGGTCAGAACCCAATTCTCTATATGACTATCCCTCACATCAGTGACCGCCCCATTGCCCAGAACACAAAGTCTGGGACAAAACAAAACCCGAGTGCCTACCACATCAGACACAAAATACCAAAAAACATGGGCTATGTCTCAATCCTCCGATTGGCATCGCCAGCAGGTGGTGTGTCTTTAAGACCAAGCCTATACAGTCTAGAGGGGGTCCAATAAAATCTATGCAAAATTTTGTATTGCATAAGACGCACCCATGCATCTCTAGATGCAGACTTAATGTTTTTAAGAATCCTAGCCCACACTCCCTCCTCCAATACCAAGTTGAAGTCTTTCTCCCATACTCTCTTGAGAGAAGTTAAAGCTCCATCACCCAGACTCTGAATTAACAGGGAGAAATACACTGATGCCTCATGACCTTTTCCAAAAGCAGTAGTCACCTCTCCTAGAGTATCTGCTGCTTAAGGGGGGTGTGTGCTACTCCCAAAGACAGTACAATTCAGGTGGCGCAGTTGTAAATACCAATAAAACTGAGATCTGGGGATCCCAAAATGTTGAACCAGATTTTCAAATGATCTCAACACTCCACTCTCATATAGATCACCGAGTGTAATAACCCCCCTCCTAATCCACTCTGACCAGCAGAAAGGGGACTTACCGATACACAATCTTGGGTTCTGCCATATGCTCGAGGCAACATTTAAATAAATGTCTGATTTAAACATTCTGGACTCTTTTGTCCATACTGAGTGCACATGCGAAATAACGGGGTGTGACTTAACTTCTGTTAGTTTGATAGAGAGGCTTTGCAATGGCGAGATAGGGGCAAGAACTTCCTGTTCAATACCAAACCAGGGAGGGGCTCTCTCAGGTGGAAGAGACCAATGAGCCAAATGTCTGAGACTGAACGCATAGTAATAAAACAAAAAAAACTTGGGTAGGCCTAGCCCACCTTTGTCAATCGGCCTATGTATCTTATTGAAATGCAATCTGGGACGCTTACCATTCCAAAGGAAGGACTTCGCTATGCTATCAATTGCTTGAAATAAGAGAGGGGGACATCTACAGGGAGAGAATGTAACAGGTAGTTACATTTTGTAATACAATTCATTTTAATAACATTAACCTTCTCAATCATCGATAAATGTAATGAAGCCCACCTGCCCACATCGCTCGAAAACCTTTTTATTAAAGGGTCAAAATTAAAATCAGACAAATTTGCTGGGAATAAAATCCCCAAATACTTAATGCCCTGTTTGGACCACTGGAAGGCGCCCAGCTGGAAAGCCGTTACTGGACAGTTCGCTGTCAGAGCCAAAACTTCGGATTTAGACCAACTGAATTTGTACCCTGAGAACTTGGAAAAAAGAGTTAATAATTCAGTGGAGGCAAGGCATAGATCTAGTAGGGTCAGAGACAAATAATAAAATATCATCTGCATAAAGCAGAAGCTTATGCACCACACCTCCCGCAACCACCCCTGGAAAATCATCCTCCTTTCTTATCGTGGCTGCTAATGGTTCCAGGGCAAGACAGAACAATAATGGGGAAAGAGGGCAATCCTGCCGGGTGCCCCTATCCAGATAAAAATAATCTGAAATTAATCCATTTGTTTGTACCGCTGCTACAGGGTGTCTATAAAGTAACTTAATCCAACCAATAAATGTACTCCCGATCCCATACATTACCAAAATCTTAAAAAGATAATCCCATTCTACCATATCAAACACCTTTTCGGCGTCAAGTGAGATGGCAGCGACCGGAGTCTGATCATTCACCACTGACCACATGATATTGATGAAACACCTAATGTTATCAGAAGAGCAACGGCCCCGAATAAACCCCACCTGATCTATATGTATAAGAGATGTCATAATTTTACTTAATCTGTTAGCCAAAAGTTTTTAAACAATTTTTAGATCTAGCTGGATCAGGGAAATTGGACGGTAACTCTTACACTCGCTTGGATCTTTATCCTTTTTAAGAATCAGACTGATACGGGCTTGTGTCATGGTTGGCAGAAGCTTTCCATTCTTTAAAGATTCCGTATAAACTTCTAACAAATGTGGAGCCAATTCTGTAGCATAAGATCTAAAAAATATTTTTGATAATTATTAATTATTGCTAATAACCAAGCCCGCTCCTGAACGAAGAGCCCAACAGCACAGTTAACTTAGTGTATGTAAACTGGAATTGTGATATAGTCAATTAAAAGTGAAACAATCTGTCTGTAAACAATTGTTGGAAGAATTACTCATGTTATGCACAAAGTAGATGTCCTAAACAACTTGCCAAAATTATAGTTTGCTATGCTTAAGTGTATGTAAACTTCTAGATTCAAACTGGTTCGCTCCATCAAGATCCATTTTTGGAAAGCAAAGAAAAATCCCTGATGAGTTTTTCAACGAGACTTTATATCCAAACGTTGAGATACAGCA
Source organism: Myxocyprinus asiaticus (assembly GCF_019703515.2). Taxonomy (NCBI): domain Eukaryota; kingdom Metazoa; phylum Chordata; class Actinopteri; order Cypriniformes; family Catostomidae; genus Myxocyprinus; species Myxocyprinus asiaticus. The sequence goes on from NC_059347.1 coordinate 31,955,408, forward strand.
TATCACAGGATAGCCTGCTCTGTGTGGCCTTCATACTTTTCTCATGTGGCGACATGATTCTCAGGACAAAACTGCTCAATGACTGGAGTAATGCCAAAAAATAGTCACGAAGCATCTATCCACACAAGCACATCAGTGTGCTCAGTTACGTGCAACAGATTTTCTATGTGTGTGTACAGGAAAGACAGTCAATTTGTACAGCATTAGATCACTCCCACCAAGACACAACAGAACACAAGAGGAAGGGGCATAGATTCCAGAGGGGATGGGGGAAGGTAACCCCCCCCCAATAATCAAAACAAGCAAGTACAACCCCCCCTCCCTCAATATTTATACCACGATCAATGGAAACATGTAAGTGCTTCACATGCAACCCCACCCCCCACCCCCAAATCCCCCAGAAGACAAATCTACACTTGGCAACAGGTATGGTGTCAAAGCAATAATTGATTTAACTGCTATTTGCGGACAGCAAAATGCACCTCTTAGAGGTCATACATATGAACATGGCAATTTCCATGCATTCCTTAACTTTGCAGATGGTGATGCAACCTTAAAACAGTATTTGCAGCTTTGACCTTCAAACGCAAATTACTCAACGCATATCCCGTTGGTTCGAAACACACTGAACACCTTACAAGACACTGTGTCTTTCATAACAGCTTCACCAAAATGGCTGCAAATCTTTTTAAGTGACAGCAGCACGAATCAGCATTTACAAAAGTTTTCCGATACATGCTGGTCATAGCACGATGTGTGCATTAGCACTGTCATCCAAAACTATGAGAACATCTATGTGACAATGGATCAACTAAAGACTGAGGGGGACCCCAAAAACTGCAGCGAAGTCTCTAAGCAGAACAATGGAGTCGTTTGATTTCATTATCAGCATTATTGTGATTCAGGGTTTGCTGCAATATCTAATGCCTCTTAGCAACAGTTTGCAAAACCCAACTTGTGATCTACCAAGTGCTGCTAGCAATGCCAGTGCGCTAGTGATGCTGCTTCAAAGTAAAAAGGAAGATGTGACTTTCGGAACAATGTGGGATCAGAGTTGTCTGCCAAACTTCATATCAATCCCTCGGTCCCTTGCATAGTAACAATGCAGACAAAGAGGTCAAACACACCAGCAACAACCCCAGAGGACTATTGGTGACGGAATTGGTTCCTTCCATTCATCGACTACCTCGCATCTGAAGTGAGAGACCGAGTTTGCCTGGCACTCCCACGACTAAAAGGCCAGTATTTGCTGCTGGACAAACTGTCAGAATTGTCGGACATGGTGTGGCAGGAAATACAAATGAGTACGGGGCACTGATCCCAATCTGAATGCCGCTGATGTTGAACTGGAGCTGTGGAGTTTTTAATGATACAGAACCCAGCAGCAGTGACCTTTGTCAGGTTTTAAAGAGCACGGCGGAATTATTCTATAATTTACATTGTGAACTGAAAGTCCTTCTAACTGTGCCAGTGTCCAGTGGTCTTTCAGCACGTTGAGGTTTCTAAAGACTTATTTACGCAACACGATGACAGACCACAGGCTTACTGGACTTGCTCTTATGAACATTCATCCTGAAATTAAAATCAACAGCTAGGAAGTGCTCAAACAATTCGATGCGACCGGGAGGAGGAGAGAAAACTTCAAATAGGTAGGCGAGGTTTATTTTTTATGAATAATTTAGTGGCATTTCTTGAGTATATGTGTGAGTGAGCGCTTTATAGTGTGTAGGGGTGGGGGGGGCGTGGCTCTGTGCATACCCTGAAATGAAATCCCGCAGGCGCCCCTGTGATCAAGTTTAATATATCCTGCATAATTAATAAGCACATTATACATTTTCTAATAGGTCAGTTACACGTGACAGCAGTGTTAAAATGCTGTAGACACACCCATCTATGTGTGTGGTGATGGGGGCATGGTCATGTATCTGTTTGCGGGAGAGAGGGTTTGGTGTGGCTCGTCAAGCTGGTTGACATGATCTCTAACAGCTGTTTCTTGTTACAGTGATAGTGGGGAGAGGCTTCAAAAGCAGCCAAAACACGGCAGAGAGCAGAGAGAGAGGTACACAAGTGTGCAGCGACTGCTGTGTCTTATTTGAGTGTTCTAATGTTTTTAGTGTTGTGAAGCTGAGATTTCAAGTTGTTTATGCCTGAGTATTGTGAAGCTGAAGATTTCAAAAAGTTTATGCTGACTGAGAGTTTTGTTACACTGAACTGTTTGAAATAAGAAATGCACTGTGAAGAACGCACACAGAGAGTGTGGAAGGCAGAAAAATAAAAGCCTGAAGCATGTCACTGCTCCCTGTCTCCTCCTTTCCCATACCCGAACCTGAAGGAGTGTTACACTGGTGCCGAACAGGGTTGGGGAGTAACGGAATACATGTAACGGGATTACATATTTAAAATACAAAATATAAGTAACTGTATTCCACTACAGTTACAATGTAAATAATTGGTAATTAGAATACAGTTACATTCAAAAAGTATTTTGATTATTGAAGAGATTACTTTGCATTTTATTGTCATTTGTTTCATTTAATGTTTAGTCCTTTCAGATGGAAAACATTTATACATATAAATTATGCGATCCAAAGTGCATTTGAACAGCAGTGAAACACTTTCTTATGATGTGTTACATTCATATGAGCAGACAGAGAAGTAAGTTTGAAGTAAGTTTGGAGCAGAAGAAATAGAAATAAACCTTGTGTAAATTGTCAGCTTTATGCTAAGCGAAAATGCTATTTCTAGCCATTTTACATGCACGTTACCAGGCACAATCATATTTTTTTTATCAAGAAAATTCACGTTGGATCGTCATTTCTTTTTTTTTCTAGTAAGACCTTTGATATTAGGGCAAAAATCATATTCTTGATAATAATTATTTTATTATTTTCCTGTAAAAATATTTAAAAATCCTTAAAACAAGATCAATTAGATTTATCTTGTTTTAGAAACAACACTGCATAAGATATTTAGGTTTTTCAAAGAATGTATTTTTAAAATGTGTATTTTGTCTTACTGTACTGGCAGAGTTTTTATAGTCAAAAATCTACCAGTGCTGAAGAAGTAATCCAAAGTATTTAGAATATGTTACTAGGCATGGGCCGGTTACAGGTTTCAAAGTATACCGTGTTTTTAAAAAGTCATGGTTTCAAAACCACTAAAATTTTCCATTATACCGTTCCTGCGATATGAGCTGTTTTTTTTGTCTCGTCAAATAAGAAAAAGGTAATGATGGATGATCTGCAACACCGTTACTCCTCTGAGAAAGTCAATAAGGTGACTGACATTGCTTGCTTCATTGATCCCCGTTTCAAGGGCAGCTTTTCTCAAAACAAGATGACGCCATCAGGTTCACTGAAGAGGAAGCTGTGAACCTGGCAGAAATTACATCACAGCCACTTCAAGAATTACCAGCCTCCACTGCTGATCAAGAGCAAGGAAGCAGCACTTCCACCACCACTGTCCCTTCTGCTGTTACAAAGAAGAAAGACAAATCTTCTGTAGCAGTCTTGCTTGCTGAAAAAAATTACATCAGAAAAACAACAAAGGGTCAAAGAAGGAGAATATGCCCCCTTAAAAGAAAGAGTGGAGGTTAAATTGTACTTGTCTCTGCCACCCATATCCTCTGATGCTGACCCACTGGCATGGTGGAAGGCTCATGTTCAAGAGTTACCTCTCCTTGGCAACGTAGCAAGAACATTTCTCTGCATCCCAGCCACCAGTGTGCCCTCAGAGAGGGTGTTCAGTTCTAGTGGACACATCCTCGTACCTCACCGCTCCAAACTTAATCCAGGAAAGGTGAGCATGCTCACATTCCTGCATCATAACTTGGATTGAAAGAGAAATGTGTAGAAAGTGAGCATATCTCCAAAAACCTTGTTGAGCTGCAGGTTTAGGCTCACTTAAATGACTGCATTTGTTTTATTTAGAAGGTTTTTTTTTTTTTTACAGAAAAAAATTCAATTATTTATGTTCTAATTATGGTTGAGCTGCAGGTTAAGGCTCACTTAAGTGACTGCATTTATTTAAATTTAATTAAGAAGAATTCAATTATTTTATTTATTTTATTATTTAACCTGACACGTTTACTACTGTTCCAAATATTCTACATGTTGCTTAAAAATAAAATATATTGTGGAAAAAAATTGTTGTTTTTTACCCAGACATTTAAAAATAACAAATTTTAGAGCTGTAATTGCAATACCGCGATACCATGAAACCGTGATATTTTTGCTTAAGGTTATCATACCGTCAAAATCTCATATGCCTATACATTACTGACCTTGAGTAATCTAACGGAATACGTTACAAATTACATTTTACAGCATGTATTCTGTATTCTGTAGTGGAATACATTTCAAAAGTAACCCTCCAAACCCTGGTGCTGAAAACCGGGAATCGAGGAGAATGTTGTCATGGAGACCTCACCACTGGGCGAGGTGATCAAGACCCTCGCCAGCATCCAGCAGAACCAGCATCAGGCCCTCGTCGAGCTGCGGCTGCAGCAGGAGCAGCGTTTTCATCTTCTGCTCCAGGCCCAAGCGGAGGACTGACAGACATTCCGGAGCCTGATCAGACACTAGGGGGTTGCTGTTGTGGCCCCAGAGCCCACCCCAGTTGTCCAACCGGTCACCCTTGTCAAAATGGGGCTGGCTGACGATCCCGAAGCATATCTCGACCTCTTCGAGAAGACCGCCGAGGTGTGGGAATGGCCACCTGACCAGTGGGCAGCCCGATTATTGCCACTACTCTCCAGGCTTCCTCCCCGTTTAGGGTGGTCTTCTCACCCCTCTCTCTCTCCTGCTAACTCTGCCTCTCTCCACTATCCCTCCCAGGTTGCTGAGTCCATTCCCACAGGTGTAGGAGGCGGGCCTGGTCTGGTCTGTTGGAGCTGCAGGGATCCAGGGCATTTCCAGGACCATTGCCCCATAATGGAGGTAGGTGCGCTGGTCCATATTCCCAACACTTCACAGACCACCCCTAATCGAGCTGGGGCGTATCGGATACATATCAAGCTTTGGTGGATTCGCTTTGCATTAGTTCTGGTGGGCTATGCAGTGCCATTTTAGCATGTAGTGTTGCAGAGGCACTCTTCAGAATAATCTCCAGTGTGGGGATTCCAAAAGAAATCCTCACTGATCAAGGCACTACATTTATGTCACGAACACTACGTGAATTGTACGAATTATTTGGTATTAAATCAATTCGCACCAGTATTTACCACCCACAAATGGATGGGTTGGTGGAACAATTTAATAAAACCCTCAAAACTATGATTCGTAAGTTCGTACACGCAGATGCTAGAAATTGGGACAAGTGGCTCGAGCCCCTGTTATTTGCAGTGCGAGAGATCCCACAAGCTTCCAAAGGTTTTTCCCCATTCGAGCTACTGTATGGGCATCGGCCGTACAGCGTGCTCGACGTCGTATGGGAAGCTTGGGAGGAGGGACCTTCAAACAGTAAAAACGTAATTCTTTACGTTCTTGATTTTAGAGAAAAACTCCACGCTTTGGGTCAATTAACACAGGGGAATTTGCTCCAAGCTCAGGAACGTCAAAGCCAACTGTATGACAGGGGCACTCATCTACGGGAATTCGCACTGGGAGATAAAGTGCTTGCATTACTGCCCACCTCAAGCTCTAAATTACTTGCCAAGTGGTAATGGCCCTTTGAGGTCACATGGCAAGTCGGACATCTCGAATTATGAGGTTAAGCAAACGGATAGGGGCGGAGCACGTCAAGTTACCACCTCCATCTCCTAAAATCGTGGAGGGAGGCGGTCCGACAGTAGTCCCACGAGAGGGCAGAGCTTGGGCCGTAGGTGACTCCCAAACCAAATTCATACACCCCGGTCCCATGTGGAGACCACCTGTCACCATCGTAGCTCACAGAGGTAGCCAAACTGCAAGCGGAATTCGCAGACGTGTTCTCGCCTCTCCCCGGTTGCACGAATCTCATAGAGCACCACATCGAGACCACCTCGAGGGTGGTTGTTCGTAGCCACCCCTATCGCCTTCCTGAACACAAAAAAAAAAAATGTTTTTCAGGAAGAATTAGAGGCAATGCTTGAGATGGGCGTAATAGGAGAGTCACACAGTGATTGGGCCAGCCCCGTGGTTCTGGTATCTAAGAGCGACGGGATGGTCCGATTCTGTGTGGACTATCGAAAAGTGAACATGGTGTCTAAATTTGACGTGTACCCAATGCCCCGGATTGATGAGTTGCTCGATTGGTTGGGTGCGGCTCAATTTGATTTGACACAGGATTTAACAAAGGGTTATTGGCAGATCCCCTTAACTCCAATCTCCCGAGACAAGACAGCATTTTCCACACCGTTCGGTTTACGCCAATTTGTGACCCTTCCATTCAGTTTGTTCAGGGCCCCCACCACGTTCCAGCGTCTCATGGACAAAATTCTCAGGCCACATACAGCATATGCCGCTGCTTATCTAGATGATATCATCATTTATAGTAATGATTGGCGGCAGCACATGCAACATCTGAGAGCCGTACTGAGATCGCTGCAACGGGCGGGGCTCACGGCCAACCCGAAGAAGTGCACAATTGGGCGTGTGGAAGTTCGGTATCATGGGCCATGGGCAGGTGCATCCCCTAATTAACAAAACCGCAGCGATCGCGGTCTGCCTAGTGCCCAAGACCAAAAAGGAGGTGAGACAGTTTCTGGGGCTGGCTGGATACTACCAAAGGTTCATGACTAGCTTCTCTGACGTCACCAGCCCACTGACTGATCTAACTAGAAAGGGGGCTCCCGATCCGGTCCAGTGGATGGAGTCGTGCCAACAGCTTTCCTAAAAGTGAAATCTGCACTTTGTGGGGGATACGGACATATGTCAGCAAAACTAATCCTGTCCAAATAGGGCTTTAGCCACACTTCTCATCTAACCAATGTTGAAATAATTAAAGCCGTGCTGCTTATTATGGCAGCAATGAAAAGTCGCTTTCTCCTTTTTTGCCTAATTAATTGCGTGCAATTTTGCCTACTTTTGCAAATATTAATTAGCACAAGGCCATTCAAATCCCGAGGGTGAACCGTGGCGCTCATAAGTGAAAGCGAACAACAATGGAATCATTCGAGTTTGGGCGGGAGATTAATGTAAACACAGATATCAGATACGAGTCGTGTCTTCAGTGAATGTAAACAGGCAGGACAAAAAAATCGGATACGGTCAAAAGATTGGATCTGTGCATTAAGCCTTGCAGTGTAAATGCAGCCTTAAACTAGGCTAATTTTTACCACAGACCTTATTTTACTCATAAATCAAAAACTGCCATTATAAAAACCTATAGGAAATCCAGAGGAAACCAATGGCTTTAAAATGCAAATTCTCTTCCAGGTTTTCGGACTAAAACCTGAACATCTCTATTAGCTTTTAATTTACAAATTTAAGGTTTTTATTGTTTAACACAAAAACATTTTGGAAAAATAATTAAGCATAAATAAATCTAAACTGTCTTTGATGTCACATATTAATCTGCGACACAAATAAAACATCAGAAAAAGTACATACATCAGCTTTAAATTTCTCCAAGACAATATGGAAGTGGAAGAGAAGGAAGAGGAAGCAGACTTCAGGAAGTGGGCTCCTAAGCTTTATTGATCATTCGGATCGAGGAGGTTGACTTGCACCCAAGACAATTTTCAAAATTTGCTTATGAAGTGCATTCTACATTTAGTTTTACATTCTTTTATTTTTCATTTTATGGGTGACGAAGGTAAACAGATTTGACTTGATGTCCTCACTGGACAGGCTTTATTGGTGTTGATTGAGCATGAGATGCGACTTTAGCTCCAAGCTCCCTCTGATATATTTAATTATCAAAAATAAAGGTGGAGTTCGGTTGGTGGAATGACAGCTCGATTTGGGGGCTGCTCTGTGTGTGGACATTTCACCCGAAAACTGGAGCTCACACGTGTCCATGCATTTAACAACACTTCCAGCTTTGTCCACTGGGGGCAGTAGTTCGAATTTCAGTAAGCTCAGACCAATTTCAGCAGCAGAACTATCAAATTACAGTCGTTGAATTCACAGTGAGATCAGTCTGGGTGGAAAGATGTGGAATGAATTGTAAGGGCGAGATAAGTAGCAAATTTTAAAAAGTGATTGGCAAGATCAAATTAATATGCTCCTTCTGAACTTTTGTTCAGAATTCCACCAATTCCACACACTTCCCAACTCCACCAAAATTGTGCTTGAGACTATTTGCCTGTATAATAAATTCGGATGTTTACTACAGTATATATATATATGCAGTGATAAGATTAACCTGTTTTGAGACCTACGGTCCCAGGGCAGATTCTGGAAAATTATGGAAGTGTCTCTCAGTCTATTTCGCAGGATCCTCTGTTCAGTGGGAAGAGGTTGGCTGGTTGTCAGCCGGTAAAATACTGTTTACTTTGCATGAGCTGACTACTAAAACTTGACTGGTCATATACAGTAATAATACCAATCATAACCAAGAATCGTGGAAGCCCAATAGCCTAGTAGAACAGAATGACGGTGAATCCAAAATACTAACTTTTAGCTTGAATCAGGAATATAGTACAATGGTACAGAAAACAAGAAGGATAAAATAGAAAATAAAGAAATCATTGGCCATGACACTTATATATGGACATCCCCCATAATTCACTGTTATGAACCCCTAACCTGCTGGGAAAAATAAACTTTAATAACACACCCTTCCCTTCCCATCCCCTGCATTTACCTTGTTCCAGGGAGAGTACAGAACAGGGCACACTGTGTGTCCAGACAGACACTGGTTAAATGGTTATTTATACCCATGTGCAGGGGAGACTGCAACTCTACTGTGGCCCCCAAGCCGGCTCCCTTTACACCTGTTAACATGGGTTATAATTTCCTCAAGCTGAAACACAATTCCCTGAGGGAGAACAACACTATCAATAACCGTTATGAGTATCGTTATCAACCCCTTATACTTTCACAAATGCATGACAAGCCAATAATATGTTCACGAGCACATGCAGCAGTGATCGGAAATGTTGCGATTGTCAGTTATCACCTGAACTGGACGCTCCTGTCACATGCCAAATTTGTGACAGTAAATTGGCATACAATAACAACTTACCCGATGTTCCAACACAAGTCTGCAACAATGAGATGGCAGAGTTGAGTCAGCTTTCCAGTTCACATCAATAAATCTGTATGTTAAAGTTTCATTGATCAATGTGCTGCACTTAGAAAAGCAGGTGCATCTCAAACTTCTCTAAAATTTATCTCATGGGATTGAAGCATCGTGCTTTGGTATGTGTATATAGGCCCTGATTTAATTTTAGAATGGACCTATTAATAGTGAATGTTGTTCATGCTATTATAAATAGTGCAATGAACACTTTGTAGTGAGCTTTTTATTATGGGATTTAACTTTACCTCCCTTTTTTTTTTTTCGGAATTGAAAAAGAATCGAAAATATGAGTCTGGAATCGACACTTCCCACATTTCTGGAATCGAACAGCCCTAGTCACCATGTTTTGGGTTATTAATACAATCTGTGGTCGACTGCAGCAAAAGTAGATTAGTAACCCACATAATCTGCATCATTGTCACAGATTAGTGGTATAACAATATTGGTGTGATTACTGAATGTGACTTTAAGAGCGGTGTAACTCAAGCCACATGCAGTGACAGCTGTAGTTCCGAAGGGAACAGAGAGCTTCTCGAAAATAACGTGTCTATCTCTTTTTTACCAACTTTTAAGAGAGCATTTGGCGACCAGAATGCCGACCACGGCAATGACAGCCTGGTTCGACAGGACTTATATAGTTGTGTTGTGGCCAGTGTGTTGCAAGGTTTGTGCTCTTTATGTACTGTACCTCAAATATTGGAGTCTTACCAATGAGTGTAGCTGTAGAACAGGGTAACTCTTTGCTCTTGTTTGTCTGTCACACTTTTCAATTGCATTAGAATATTTATTGTATATAAATGTATTCTTCTCAAAAATGTCTTCCATTTTTTCTTTCCCCCTGTATCATTTAAATATTTACATGTTTAAGCAGTTATAGATTAATATTGTATTTAGAGGCTACCCCAGTTTAGGCTACTGTCACTGTTAGGGTTCCCTTACGACTCAGTACACTTGACATTGCGTTTATTAATGCATATGGGGAGTGCCTTCCTACATGACCTAGTTGAAACCTCTCTACAATAAAGCCATTATTCTAATATTGGCTATTGTGTTTGAGCCCCGCCTGTTTTGGCGTGAAACTGTCCGCTATACAAACACCATTTCCTCAGAATTTCTTCCTTCAAGACAACGATCATCTCTTATCTAGAAGCCCTCTATCTTTGCCATCGATATACATGAGCCAGCGGGCAGAATCTTCACGGGAAGACTTTCCGCTCCCCTGCAGTGCTCCGGAGAACATCACACCGCCTTGCCACTTGGTGCTTCGCTGGTGAACAGGCCTCAGCATCCTGATTCCCCGCAGCACTTCGGCAGGGTTTGTGTATCCTAACAAAGCTATTTTATGTATATTATTTGATATAAATATATATTTATTTATACATCTAAAAGAGTCACTTACGTGTTTGCATCTTTATAAAGATGTCGTTCCGTAAGTGTTCCTTGAGCAAGAGGCACATCTTGCCATCAGATCAGCATGAGAGCTGCGTTTACTGTCTGGGCCGGGCCCATGCAGAGACAGCTCTCATGGAGACAGACTGTCCTCACTGTGAGGGCACGAGTCTCAAGACGCTTCGCTCGTGAATCACCCTTGTTCTGAGGGAGGATTCAGCTTCATGCGCCCTCCCACCCACCTCTTCTGTGACTATGTGCAAGACGAGCTTTCGTTCAGCGATTCTGACGCTGGGGATAATAATGACGATGTCATGTCTCTTGCTGCATCAGGCAAGTGGTCAGTGGATGCTATGATGCTGCCGCCCCTCCCCCCAGCGAGGGCGAGGAACGTGCACGCACCACTGGCAGGGAGATGCTCTGCGTCCTTACAAGGGTGGTCGAAGAGCTTCACCTTGAATGGTCTCCCCCAGAGGAACCTGAACAGTCTCACCTTGATGAATGGTTCCTGTAGTCCGGACACTGTCAAACGGCAGCATCCCGCAAATCTTCCCCATTCTTCCCCGAAGTTCACAACGAACTGTCTAAGTCCTGGCACGTGCCCTTCTCGGCGCACTCGTGCAGTGATGCCATCCTCTCTAATGTGGATCACGGGGAAGAAAGCGGTTATGCCCAACTACCCCCTGTGAAGGAGGCGGTAGCGGCACACCTCTGCCCAGCGAGTAACAGGCCGTGGAAATCACGCCCTATAAATCTTTCCAAACCGTGTCAACAAATGTCCACACTGGCGGGAAAAGCTTACTCAGCGGCAGGACAAGCTGAATCATCACTCCGTGCAATTGTGGTGCTCCAGGTATTTCAAGCCAAGCTCCTCAAACAAATGGACGAGCACGGCTTCGATCCAGAGACATTCAAAGGGCTCCGCATCGCTACAGACTTAGCGCTGCATGCCACGAAAGTCACTGCGCAGGCCATCGGCAAGTCCATGGGCAAACTGGCAGTTCTGGATCTACATATATGGCTGATCCTCACAGAAATGAGTGATAAGGAAAAAGCCACTCTGTTGGACGTTCCAGTGTCTCCAGCCGACCTCTTTGGTGGCTCTGTGAATAAGTTGGCTGAGCGTTACGTCACGACTCAGCAGCAGTCACAGGCTATGAGACTCCCCAAAGGGAGTAAATCACAGCCGGTTCACCCTCCATCTGTTTTGAGCCAGCACCTGACTAAAAGCCCCATAACTGCTGCCTCACCTGCACCTGCGTAAAAGCACTCCTGATGGGCACAACCCTTTGTAGTGGAAAGCTGAACCCACGGTTCCCTCCGGGTCTGCTCCAAAAAAGGCTCAATTGGAGACACAAAATACTGTTCCCCATCTCTCCACTACTGTTTGTTAGGAAATATTGTTCACAATATTGTTCAAAATGTTGTTCCTGTTTCTTGCACTCAAATAAATGCAATAAAAAATTCAATAAGTGCAAAAAAGAATACAGCATTCGTACATACAGATGCTCACACATTCTCAATAAAGAGCCTTTTCCTCTTCAGAGCACACACATTTGTGCAACTGCTTCCCTATAGTGAGCGACACATTATATCATATGATAAACAAACCAAATTGCCCCGTTATGTGGACGCATGGCGAGCCCTAACGGGAATTTCAGAATGGGTGCAAAAAACGACCAAACATGGTTATATGATCCAATCTGCATGCCAGCCACCCTGTTTAAACAGAGTTCTGTTGTAGGAATAGTATGTGTGTTAGGAATTAAATTAAACTGTCCACATTCTACGTCATTATTATGTAGGGAAGTTTAAAATGGAATTAGTCTCATTCGACAACCATTATAAGAAAGATCAATTAGATTATTAGTCTGAATAAAATTCTCCACCATTAAAATCGTAATACGTCTCATTGTATCCGCTCACAATTTCTATTGTAAGGAATTAGCTTTAATAAGGGAATTATGATTAATTCAATTATTGGAGTAATATTATTCTCACGGCTTATTGAAAATAATATCACACATATTTTAGGTATAGCTTTGAAGCAAGATCTTTTAAAATCAAGTGATGAGATTATCAAAATATACCACAGTCAAGTTATCTTTGAAGACAAACTTTATTGCTATTCTAAACATAAAAAAAAAAAACTAAACTAACACATAAAACATGAAACAGGTTGGTGAGTAAAGTGACAGAATGTGAAATAAATGATCAATACAGAGAAAATGAACTTTCTGGAGTCTGTAGACAATGCCTTAAGAACCATTTATCCTTCTTTGAGCCTAAATCGATTTGCAATTGGATTACCCAAAGTATTTAAATCAGGAGTCAGGAACCTATGGCTCACGAGCCACAAGTGGCTCTTTGTTAAAAATCGAATGGCTCGCCGGGTGTCTCGTCATTCACCTACACATGATCGTTTAAAACTTTCTAGAGATAATTTTCCAACAAAAAGTGTGGGTGCAATTGCAAAGCTTGAAGTCAGTGACACTGTTATGATTTCCTTTCTTCCGAATTTGTTGTACAGCCTACTCCTGGTGAACAAGGTTTAAAATGAACACCCGCCAAATGTGGATTTTTCATGCAGAGTATTTTGCTGATGAACCAGCCACTGTGGAAGGTGACCTTTAAGACTTCTCGGAGGGATGTTTTACAAGAAATTAGACACAAAGGTGCACGTTTGATGAAACATGATTATATTTTGAAGAACAAATGAAAGAAAAGCCGCCAATACACGTCTGATTTGATATGTGTGCGCAGTGAGTTGTGCTGTTCACGAGTGCATTGAAAGCGCTTCTCCTAGACACGCACGTGAATAGAGTATTGACTTTAGCTGTTAAGAGCATTTTCTAAGAGAGATTTTATGAACGTTTATAATTTTTTATGTGCACCCAGGGTGTGATATAGCACCCGCAAAATGCAACGAGGTTGAATCCAGTTCATGAGCTCCTCGTTCAAATGTATTTCATGCATGAGTAATTTTGCTCATCTACCCACAACAGGTGGGTGACCTGTAAGACGTCTCGGAGTGACACATGACAAGAAATGCTGTTAGTCAAAAAGACACACGCTTGAAGAAACACACTTTATGATATTTTAAAGAACAGACAAAAGAAAAGCCGTCAATACTTGTGTCTGATTCGCTGTTTGTTTAGAGGCTTGCAGCGGGACCCTGTCTCGTGGAACAAGCAAAATCAATAAAGCAAAAATATTCACCGACCTTTGGGGTTGACTATATAATCGGATATCGCGATATTTTTAATGCGATTATCATTCAAATATATTTTACATATTGCCCAGCCCAAAAGGGAAGTACAATTTTTCATGAACAATTTTTGAGTAGTCTATGGGCAATATAAACATTTTATTTTATTGAAAAACTTTGTTTTTGAAAATAGTAAATTATTCGTTTGTGGTATGGCTCTTTCGAAAAAATGCATCAACCAAAAATTTTTAAATTGGCTCCAAGACGGGTAATGTGTTCATATTTCCGAGTACAAGTCAAAAGTCTAGCAGCTGCATTTTGAACAGTTTATAAACGATTAATGTACAATTGGTTTATCCCTATATAAAGTGAATTGCAGTAGTTGAGTCGAGATGAAACAAAAGCATGTATCACTCTCTCAAACTCTACAAATGATAAAAACTCTTAACATTAGCTAAGAGCCTTAATTGAAAAAAGCTAGATTTGACTTCTGCATTTATCTGTTTGTCAAATTTCAGTGCAGAATCGAATATGACACCAACATTTTTCACAGAGGGTTTAACATAAGATGCCAAGTCTCCCAAATCATAATTTTGCTTCCTGAAGGCCCAAACACAATCACCTCTGTTTTGCTCTCATTTAGATTTAAGAAATTTAAGGACATCCATGACTTAATATCCAATAAGGACTTCAAGCCATTTTTGTCATTATGCTTCAAGGGCAGATATATTTGAGTGTCATCTGCATAACAGTAAAATGAGACCCCATGTTTGTTAAAAATAGATCCCAAGGGAAGCATGTACAGTGAGAACAAAATAGAGGCCAGAATGGAGCCTTGAGGAACCCCACAGGTCAGAGTACATTTGGAAGATAAAAAAACATTAATACAAACTGAAAAGGTTCTATCATCCAAATAGGATTTAAACCAGTTGAGAGCATTACCTTTAATGCCCACACATTGTTCAAGGTGTAAAATAAGAATACTGTGGTCTACAGTATCAAAAGCAGCACTTAAGTCTAAAAGCAGAAGTATCACGGAGTCCCCAGAATCGACAGATAGCAAAATATAATGTAAAACTTTTAAAAGGGCAGACTCAGTACTGTGATGTTTCCTAAACCCAGACTGGAGTGTTTCAAAGGTACTATTTAACTCTAAAAAACTTTGCAGTTTAACAAGAACAACCTTCTCTAAAATTTTGGAATTCATTCACCGCCACTGTTGAGACTGACACGTTGCCTCCTCCTATGGACTGAGCATCATTTCATCTCCCTGAGAGCGACATATGACCCAGGCCGCCTAAATTACGGCGTGGACCTACTGTCACACCAAGGGGTAATACCGGGCGAATGGAGACTTCATCCTCAAACTGTACAGAGGATTTGAGAAATATTTGGCAAAGCAGAAATCAATCTACTTGCCTCAGTGGGGAATACCCACTGTCCCCTCTGGTACTCAAAGTCATAAGCCCTGCTGGGAGCAGACGTAATGGCACACAAATGGCTGGCGAAACGCAAATATGCGTTTCCCCCGGTATGCCTGATTCATTCTGTCTTATGCAAAGTCCGAGAAGACAAGGAAACGATTCTATTGGTTGCGCTGGAATGGCCCAACCAGCCATGGTTTCCGTAAATGATAGAGATGCTGTACAGCTCGCCATGGGAAATACCGCTGAGGAGGGATCTCCTCTTTCAGGCGCAAGGCACAATCTGGCATCCCCAGCCCCAGCTGTGGAACCTGCATGTGTGGCCCCTGAAGGGAGTGCGCTAAATGCACCAGAACTGACACATTCAGTCATGAACACCATTTTACAGGACAGAGCGCCATCCACAAGACACCTCTATATGCTAAAATGTAAGGTGTTCACTGATTGGTGTCTCTCACATGGCAAAGACCCAGTAAACTGCCCCATACATGAAATTCTCATATTTCTTCAAGAGCGATTAGATGCAGGACACACTCCATCAATGCTCAAAGTGTATGTGGCAACTATATCTGCGTATCACGTACATGGAGCTGACGTCTCTGTAGGCAAGCATGATTTAAACATAATGTTCCTTAAAGGAGCAAGACGATTAAACCCACCTCGCCCGGCTACATTCCTGACTTGGGACTTAACTTTAGTCCTAAAAGCTCTCGCAGGAACCCCTTTGAGCCTTTGAATTCTGTTGATTTGCGCATGCTCTACGTTAAGACCGCACTACTGCTGGCTCTGGCCTCAGTAAAGTGGATCGGTGACCTGCATGCACAATCAATTGACAATTCATGTCTGGAGTTTGGCCCCAGACTTTCAAAAGCCACTGTCAAACCCAGAAAAGGCTATGTGCCTAAGGTCCTAACCACGCCCTTCAGAACGCAGGTGGTTCACCTTCAGGCATTCTTCCCTGCTCCATTTAATTTGAATGAGGAACAATCATTGCATTTTTTATGCCCTGTGCGGGCACTACACGCATACGTTGAACGTACACGCCAGTTCGGATGGTCTGATCAGCTCTTTGTATGCTATGGAAGAAGCACAAAAGGAATGTCCGTCTCCAAGCAAAGACTTTCTCATTGGATTGTCGATGCAATTGGCCTGGCTTATGAGTCGCAGGGTACGATTTGCCCAATTGGTGTTAAAGCACACTCAGCTAGAAGCATGGCCTCCTCATGAGCATGGATGAATGGTGTGTCCTTACAAGACATATGTTTTGCAGCAGGATGGTCTTCTCAAAACACATTCGCAAGGTTTTACAACCAAGACGTAATGTCTCTGTCTTCACAAGTCCTCTCTGTTTAGAGCACTTGCTATTCATTGGCAAAATATATATACTTATGCTCCTCCCTTTAAGGACGAGCTCCCCATCATTTTACACAACCGCCTGCATTCAGGCCATTTTAATTTACCATAAGTCACAAGCACTTACATTATAAATAAACTCCCTTCCCGACTGGGTTCACGAAGGAGTTAATTAATACTAAATGACTATAGTTCATATATTCATTCTGAGTGCTCCCCTCCTGGCCCAACACGAGGGTCACTCACTGCGGCATACTCATGTCAGTCGCCATCCCACCAGACTGCGGTGTCATGCTTCCTTCTGGGAGGTTATATCGTGTAGTGCGGCGTGATGGGATTCTGTTTCGCATATGCATTAATAAACACAATGTCAAGTGTACTGAGTCGTAAGGGAACGTCTCGGATATGTACGTAACCTCGGTTCCCTGAGACGGGAACAAGACATTGCGAACGCTAGCCGCACTGCAAGACTCAGAGTTCTTGAGGCATGAGAGATGCGCTCCTTGTTCTCAGTCAGAAATTCTGAGGAAATTGTATTTGTGCACCTGTTTTTAAAGCGGACAGTTTCGTACCAAAACAGGCGGGGCTCAAACACCATAGCCAATATTAGAAAATTGCCGTAATTGTAGAGAGGTTTCAACTAGGTCGTGTAGGAAGGCACTCCCCATATGCGTTAATAAACACAATGTCTCATTCCCTTTGTCTCAGGGAACCAACGTTATGTACATAACCGTGACGTTTCATAGTGCTGAGTCAATGTAGTTTTAAATGGCTGAAATATGTTGAAGTTGTGATTTGGAGACGTTTCATAAACCAAAACAGAACTGGCATCTTTCCACTATGTGGCTTTGTTGTTCTAATGACTACAAATTACTATAACTATTATTATTGCTACAAATTAATGTATATAACACTATTCTAGCAACTGTCTGAAGAGATTTACCTTCTAAAGAAATCCAAATCAGAGCTTTTGAATAAGTGTGCAAGTTCACGTGATTCATGTGACAGAACTTTGGGTCTGTCTCTCAAGATCCGATTACAAGGATTTAAATTCTTATGTTTCATTATTTATGGGTTGTAAAGAAAAATATAATAATATTCACTAGAGTGAATTATTGTTAAAGCTCATCTGTATCTTGCATTCTTTTACTTCTGCAGTCATTGGAAATGAGGAATCGCAGTTGATCGCAGACAAGTTTAAGAGCTGCAACAAAAATATTCGACCAGCTGGGACCGGCTTGAACAATACACATAGACTTTAATGTTCAACTTAAACACAATATAAAACTTTGCTTTTCAGCAAAACACTGTCACGCAGACACACACAAACACAGCTCCATGTCTCTCTCGATCTCTCTCTCTGGCGTGCACCCCCACGGCCTCCTCCTCATCACAAGACCTTATCTCAGAATAACTTCAAGTTTCTGAGCCATTTTGCAATTTCTTTTAATTACAGTTTACCATCATTAACTTTCAAAATCAAATAAAACTTGACAAGCAGAGGTCAAACGGAAAGTATCTAAATGGTTTTTACAATTTGAATTATGTATCTAATTTGAAACCTTTAAAACTTGTTGTGCTATATATCAAATATTTAGCATTTGTGTTTATGCTATAAATGAGCTATATTTCTTTGAAATAAATGCATCTTGGATTTATATTTTGTTATATAATGCAAATACATTTTTAAGTGGGGCTTGAGTGTCTAAATACTTTTTGGGGCCACTGTACATTATTGGTACTAATGTATTAAATGTGTGCACAGAGGTAACAGTGTAAATTATTTTGTTAATTCATTTGATAATATGTTTAGTTGTTTTAGTTCAGCAATGTATTTAATAGGGACTATGCATAATACATTAGTTATAGGCTATTTACATTTTTTGTAAACTTTCCCTCTCTGAACAGAATGAAAAAGAGGAGACCCTCACTACAAATGTTTGGACTGAGATTGTGAGTAGCCAACTGATTCATCCTCCATTCATATGCAGCCTATGTAACCTCTAAGATGCTAAGAAATGACTGCCTTGAGTTCTCTGATAGCCCAAGATTTTAAACTAAATACTTTACATTATTTCAAAATGTCCTTCACAATATATTTAATACAAGATGTTAGAAAATATACATATTTTAGCTCTCTCATATTTCTCTGCATCATCTCTCCATATTCAAATTTTCATAACTTTCTCTCTCTGCTCTTGCTCACTTATATATATATATATATATATATATATATATATATATAAAATCAATCCTTACTGTAGTCTGTCTGTACTTTACATTGTTTACATCGTTATGTTTACATTTGATTTTTTTTAAATGTAGTGCACATTTTTCTTACTCTCCATTTTCTCTTTTTCATGTTTCTTATTTCTTTTTAGCAATGATCAGATTATCATCTTACATGAATGCATCTGAGTATCATGGTATTGATATGCTCCATGTGCCATACAACACCGTCTGATATAGTATTGGAAAACAATTAGTTAGTAAAGGAGTCTTATCCATTATTTCCCCTTTGTTGCTTTAAAAGTTGCCAAAACACATCTCTCCTTTGCTCTTGGCAGCATCGATGGCAAATTTGATGTGGCATACTATGCTAATGTGCTGATTTCAAGTGATGGCTCCATGTACTGGCTTCCCCCTGCCATTTACCGCAGTACCTGTGCTATTGAGATCACCTACTTTCCTTTCGACTGGTAGATCTGCACTCTAGTCTTCAGGCTGGCACAAAGTGAGATTTGTTTTAGTGCAAGTTTCAGGGATTCAGGAAGATGAAACGATTATTTTTTGTTGTATTCTGGTGTTATTTATTTATTTTATCAATTGGTCTAAATCATTTAGTGCTAATTACAATTTCTGTTTTCCCAATATTTCTGTAGGTCTCAGACATACAGTGCTAATGAAACTGATATGGTGTTGGCAGAAGATACAGATACAGGGAAGCCCATTGAGTGGGTGGACATTGACTCTGAGGCCTTCACAGGTGCCATGCGAATACACTTTACTATTCAACTTCCACACACTCTCTGTACCTTTGTAGGTTTAGCAAGTGTAGTGGGATTTATTCACTGATTTAATTACAAAGTCCAAATCCACATTTCAAATTTGTTATTTAATCCAAGTCAAACAAATTCTATGAGTCTGGTAGTGCAAGGTGAATTACAATCCAAAGAGAAGAATGAAAAAAGATATAATAGGAAGTCAGTAACTTCACAAAGACTTAAGGAAATTCACTCTGGAAATAAAAAGTAAATAATCAGCTTTATATCATACACATGGTAACAAATCACTGTACAAGAACTGTGGGAAACTTGACTCATAGTGTATTTAAATAAATATTCCGGGTTCAGCCTCCACACGCACTACGACTCCATGGCAACGCGCTCAACAAGCCACGTGATAAGATGCGCGGGTTGATGGTCTCAGACGCGGAGGCAACTGGGATTCATCCTCCGCCACCCGGATTGAGGCGAATCACTACGCAACCACGAGGACTTAAAAGCGCACTGGGAACTGGGCATTCCAAATTGGGTGAAAAAGGGGAAAAAACAAGAAAAAAAGAAAAGGAGGTACAAATATGTTTGTAGTAATCAGCATTATGCCACAAATGCTGTCGATTGAGCTTAACTTGTATTGAACCCAGAACATTCCTTTAAACACAATCCTTTAAAAAACAGTTTCAAAAGAATTTTATGTTTCACATCATATTTAATACCAAGGGGAAAGTCCTTGCAATCACACATCTCTTCCTGTGGTTGCTCCAATGATCACATGTCCTCACAGAGAATGGGGAGAGGGCAATCAAACACCACTCCGCCCGTAAGCTGACGAACTCACATTACTCACCTGATGATCTGGAGTACCTAGAGGTGTATTTCTATCTTATCAAACCACTCTTCTACATCATCAACATCATCCTGCCCTGCTCCCTCATCTCCTCTCTGGTCGTTTTGGCCTATTTTCTACCTGCAAAAGATTTGAGTGCATGTGGAGACATACTAAGGCAAAACTATGTCTAAAAATATTAAAGGAGACCTATTATTGCCCTTTTTACAAGATGTAATATAAGTCTCAGGTGTCCCCAGAATGTGTCTGTGAAGTTTCAGCTCAAAATACCCCACGGATCATTTATTATACCATGTTGTAAATGCCTCTTTTTGGGTGGAATCAAAAACACGCTGTTTTCGTGTGTGTCTCTTTAAATGCAAATGAGCTGCTGCTCACCGCCCCCTTTCCGGAAGAGGATACTACAGCAACAACAAATCAGAACCAATATGACTGACACCGTAAATACCGGAGTTCAGCCATATATGTATAAGGTGCGGTTATGAATTATACAGCGTAAAAATAATGACATAGCTCTGGTCTCCATGAATACAATCAGAGACAATGCTAACTGACAGTAGGCATTTTCAGGTTAAAAATTAAAAATAACGACATAGCTCTGTTCTCCGTGAATACAATCAGAGACAATGGTAACTTTAGCTGCATTAGCCGTGGAATCAGCTAACAAGCACATTCGGAAAGGCGATTTGCAAACATTCACAAAATATAAAGCGCAATAATTACATCTTCAGGATATAAAGCTGGAACACGAACAGTTGGTACTGATCCATGCTTGAGAATCAAATTTTTTGAAAATCCTGCTTTATATTGACCCTCATTCACAAAGCAGTCTGGTGTAAAATGATTTGCACAAACATACACTAATTTTCGTATGTTTTGGGGCACATTTGCTTAAAAAACAAAACTTGTCCATTGCGTCTTCAGTGGCTCTGATGCCGGGAGTACATGAAGACTTATGTTCACTTTTACTGCCAACAACAGAACACTTATGACGCTTACAAAGCTGAGATTTAATCTTCTCACCGTAGCTGCTCCAGCGCAGATAAAAATGGCGGACTGTGTGTCGATCACTCAGGGGAGGATCTATGATAATAGGGTGGAGTCCGTCACCAGTCGTGGGCGAGGCCTGCTCTAACGTGACATCACGTTAGAGCAGAAATGAAAACCAATCACTTTGAGAATTTTTTTTTTGATTAATAGAAATATAAGAAAGAGGAGTGGGTGGACTTTTAACATTGTAGGGTGGTTGTGTACACACACTGCCAACTCACATTTATGTTCAAACACCATGTAAAAGTGAATTTTGCATAATAGGTCCCCTTTAAAATCCCTCAATGTTTCTCTTACACTGTTGGTACTCCCTCTGTCTGTCATTTCTCTTTTTGCACTGTGTCTATGTCTTTGGCTGTCTTGCTCTTTCTAACCATTTCCTCTTAGCTGGTGGACAGAAATTGACTGTGTCCATTTCTGTACTGCTGGCTCAGACTGTGTTTCTCTTCCTGATTGCTCAGAAGATTCCAGAAACTTCACTTTCTGTGCCTCTAATTGGCAAGTGAGTGTCAGTGTGTGTGAGATTGTATAGACAATTCAGCTGTTTCATTTGTGCATTGAAGAACTGCACATTCTCTTCTGTTAAATAGAACAGTTCACTCATAAAATGAAAAGTTGTTCCAAACCTATTAGACTTTCTTTGTTCATTGGAGTGCAAGGAAGGAGTAAAGACTATCCTGACCACTCTATTCCATATAATGAAAGTGATTGAGGTCTTGAGCTGTCAAGCTCCAAAGGGAAAAAAAAAAGCACCATAAAAGTATCACAAAAGTGTTCCACAACTTCTGCACTACATACTGTAAGTGATATGATACTGTAGCTTTGTGTGAGGAACAGTTGTTATTCACTGATGTGTGCTTTTTTTGCTGCCGCATTTTTTTTCCTAATAAAACTGGCTCAACCAATGGCATGAGTTTGGGGCAGAACTACCTGTTTCCGAACAATGACAGACAGGGGAGTGTTAGTATATTTGCACACATATAAAGTCACACATATGTTCTTATTGACTAACTGCACTCTTTCTTACTTGTTTTAGGTATTTCATCTTCGTCATGTGTATGACCACATTGAGCATCACCAACTGCATCATTGTCCTCAACTTCTCCCTCCGCAATCCCAGTACACACAACATGTCACAAGCCATCAAACGTGCGTTTGTGTGTACTTTTTTTCTAAATAAATTATTACTCATTAAATGGCTCTTTAATCTTTTATGAAACTAATCTATTAACATCTCTCCTTCTTTTGCATTTACCTCTCTCATCAACCAATAGATTTTTCTTGAGGTGGTGCCTCGTTTCCTTGGCATGGCTTCATTTCTGGATGAGGGAGAACCAGGAGCTGGGATGGATGAAATGAGAGAGAGGAGATGCAGTTTGTTTAGGCTGATGCACAGGGCTGAGGAATATGTTTTGAAACAGCCACACAGTGAGATGATGTTTGATAAACAGAGAGAGAGAGACAGACTTATGCAGTCAATTGGTAACACACTCACTAGACAGCACAAGTACTCACTTACCTAAAGCATGCCTAACATTATTGTGAGTATTATGAACTGTAGAGTCAATGTCTATGCACACTGTAAACTAAGGTATAGATGTTTTAGGAATACACTGATACAGGTGAGGAACTGTCATCAACAAATGAACTGTCACTCCCTCAGCAGCTGTATTTGAAATCCCATTGCAGCACTGGTGACTAGTTTTTTACATTAATATTATCAATGCAAGGGTAAAATAACACAATGTATAGATATACGCTGCTAAAAAAAAGGTGTTAACGCATCATCACAGTCTATGAGAAGGGTCTGTTTGTCTTTTGGAATATCATATTTAAATAATAAACATTACCGTTGCACATACTGATTATTGTGGCAGGCTGATTTGCAGTAAATTGTTCCTGAATGGCTACATAAGCTCCTGGAATCAAGATTTCTCACTGTTTTTCAGTGATTAATTTTATGTTGTCTGTGTATACAGTATGTATGTGTATGTCTCTCTCTAGTGGATGAAACTGATGTCAGCAGTACTGCAAACCTCTACAAGAGTCTTGCAAAGACAGCACCAGAGATAAAAGAGTGTGTGGATGCCTGTAACTTTATTGCTGAATCTACTAAGCAGCAGAACGACATTGGATCTGTAAGTGTGTGTGTGTTTATATTCATGTTTGTCAAGTCTGGAGTGTCCTACCTGGTAAACGCTTACTTAGAAATTGGATTTGCAGTCTTTTCCACCCACACCCTGTCCCTCTCCTTCATACTGTTCCTCTTATTCTCCTTTTTATTGCAGGAGATGGAGAGTTGGGTGCTGATTGGTTAGATGAGGTTTGTTTCTGGGCAGCCATCTTGCTGTTCTCCATTGGCACAGTGGCCATCTTCCTCATGGGTCACTATAACTGGGCACTCGAATACCCATTTCCTTGGGAAAATAAAAAGTATGAGTAGAGAAAAAGCTCTGATGACTCTGTCTGACACATAGAGAAGTGGATCAAGAGAGAAAGCCAGTTTTTTTCTGCTTTTCTGTTGCATAAGATAAATGTCTAGACAGCCGTTTGCTGGAGAACTTGGAACTAGTTGGAAACAGCTGAACATGATCTAAACAGCATTTGACTTGATATATCATATTGTCTTATATTTGATATTTGGGGTTATGGGTGTCCATGCATACATTAACTTAAAATGTGTATACTCTGATCATACATGTCATGATTGCACTGATAAAAAAAAAAAAAAGGTATACAGTATACACTGGGGATTTTTTCTTTTTTTTTCTCATTAGAAATGTTTAAAAATAAAATTTTGCTTATTTGATAAATAAGCCTAAAATAACTACTTGTCAGTATCGCATAAGGGTTCTTCTGTTTACCAATTGTTATTGGTTACACCTTTCATCATCTGTTTACTGTATGTGTTACTGTTAACAATTGTTACATCAGTCACTTATAGATTTTTTTACTCATGAAGTCACTTTTTATGATGTGGTTGCAATATTTAGGCTAGAGGTAGGCTTACATATATACAGAAGATGCATGCTGAATTGCATTTTGTTGTCTTGTTTATTTCTTATTCCTTTACTTTTTCTTTCCTTTAATTTTTCCTTTTTAATTTTGACTTTGCAATAAGTTTACTCCTGATTATAAACTCATTAATACATATTTTGGCGCAATTGCAGTGAATAAATGACTTTTCATAATTCACAGTCTTAAGATGGCAAAATGCTCAAGAAACAAGTACTATATGTCTGCATGTGAGAACTCCATTTAAACACTTGGTATCAACGTGCTGATCTGATTGTTCTACTTATAAAGACTCTGAGAATAAAATAACTGGCATATCCTAGCTATAACAATCTATCTGATTCATTTTTAACTCTGATACCAATTTTAGGGGTTTCACACACTAAACCCATGCTTACTATGTTTCATACTGGCCTTTTTTTTTTTATTCCGCACCAGACTCAATTATCCATTTTAATGATGGCATCCTATGACAATGCCTTACTGAAAATAACTGAGCTTTTTGTCATGTGTGTGTACTAGGAGGAGGCAGAATATAAATGTGCATAGATACACAGAAAGAAAGAAGACAGTCAAGACAACAGATGTATAATGAAAGGAGGAAAGTGAAAGCAGAATGTCTGAGATATATCACATACCTCAAATTCATAGACAACAGAACTCCTCATGGAGTGAGTTTTCTCCAAGGCTTAATGTGAAATATAGCTTTCATTTTTCTTTTCATTTTGAAAGGACATTGCCTGTTTCTATTTGGTGCTTCCTCCTAAATCATGGTCTGAAGCATCTTCAAAAAAACAAAAAACAAAACAAAAAAAAACAACAAAAAAAAATTAATAATATATATATATATATATATTATCAGACAAATCATTTTAGAACTTGCTTCATGAATTAGGTCACATTTAAAAAGTGTGCTGTTTAATCAATGCTGATTAATATTTTCTCAATATCCTGAACTATTGAGGTCCTTGTGCACTGAAAGTGTTAATTTACTGCCATACCCAGATGTTTCCCTCAAATACTGTGCTGCGTCATAGCTCGCTGTGTGTATCCTCTGATGTGGATATTATCGGTTTGTCATGAGTACACAAACATGTTCGACGAAGGTTATAAATGATCCTTGAGTGTGTCTGAGAATCTCGTAATGTAAGAAGATGCTGCGTGTCAGTGTTGCAGTAATGAATGTTGGCCGCGTCGTGTCTACACAAATTACGGTGGAACATTTGCGAGAAAAATAGTTGCTTTAAATAGTTGGTTAACAATTTTAGACACCAACTAGTGAAAGAGCATGTTTACGGAATGTGTCCTTGAACGTAACTACGTCAGGACGGGCAGGTAGACAGTAGACACGCGCTTATATTCATTTCGTCTGCGGATTATTTTCGAGGCTTTACGGTAAATTTGGCCTCTCAAGCCTGCCTACTACTTTTAATGTTACTGAAAACCTACACCGTGGGACTTCTGATGGAGGAGGATACGTTATCCAGAAGTTTGAGTCGTACTGAGAATTTACAAAATACGGAATCATAAGAGGCAAAACAAACAATCAAATCCGACGCCCTTCTTTTGGGTGAGTAAAATTAAAAGTCTTACAGTAAAGAGAATGTGACTTAGTACACTTTCCAACAGTGAATTGCAAAATATTTCTCTTACATGACTTTATAGACTGTAAAATCACTTAGTATTAGTATAATACTATATGGTCGTGTCAAAGTTTATTGTTTTGTATCAGGGCGCGTAAGTTCATTTTAGATAGCGAGTAAATATGGTGAGAAAGTGTCCCGTAATAACACGAGACATGAATGATAATTAGCCGATAGAAACGTTGTTGACGCTTGTTAAACTTCGTGTCCAAAAAACAAGTTACTGTCTACCTAAACTGCAATTCTGGGCACCATAGGCACTAAAAACTTAGCGAGTCGCCAGTATGTCCATCATGCTATGTGGGCAGCTCAACAGGTTTTAAAACACTGACACGGTTATACTCCTTATTCTCACATCCACTGGGGTGTTTGTGGATAATCAGTCTATTATACGGGTTACGTACACAGCACTTGGTCAGTCAGATTTGGAGAGATTTCTGACGAGGTAAAGTGTCTCTGAGGGGTGTGTGCTCAAGTTTAGATATCATTCATAATGAAATTTAGTGGAGAATTCAGGGCACTGTTTATGAAGTTGGAATGTTTCCAGTTCCTGGGACACATTCATTTGAAAGGGTCTGAGCCAGGACAATTGGTTGATTTGAACTTTTATAGACTTTGTCATACACATCCCTCAGTTAAGAATCACTTTGTGAGGAAGCTGTCAGTGTACAAAATAAATTTTCTTAGAAATGTACTGTAGGCTGGTGTTATCAAGCTCTTCAGGCAATCACAGACCATTGACAGACATGGTCGCAGTTCCCTCTAATAAATGTGGTTTGAGCTGGGGTTTTCATATCTAGGCAAAACGGTAGCAAATGTGGAATGCTGATAAATGTTCCATAGCAGGGGTTTTCAAAGTGTGGGGCGTGCCTCCCCTGGGGCGCTAGAGCATGTCAGGGGAGGCGTGGACAGTGGTAAAAAAAAATTATGAAATAATATGTATATGTATGTGTGTATATATATATATATATATATATATATATATATATATATATATATACAGTACTGTGTAAAAGTTTTAGGCACTAGTGAAAAACTTTCAAAGTGAGGATTTCTTAAAGAAATTATGACAAATAGTTTTCATTAATCAATTAACGTCATACAAAGTCCAGTAAACAGAAAAAGAGCTAAATCAATATTTGGTGTGAATACTTTTGCCTTCAAAACAGCACCAATTCTCCTACTTACACCTGGACACAGTTTTTCTTGGTTGTTGGCAGATAGGATGTTCCAAGCTTCTTGGAGAATTCACCACAGTTCTTTTATTTATTTAGGCTCTCAATTACTTCTGTCTTTACGTGAAATCCCAGACTGACCCAATGTTCAGATAACAAATCTGTTATCTGGTATGTAGAGTGCAAAATACAAATCTGTTATGTACGTGCAAATGTTTTTTTGTTTTTTCAGAGGAATGAAATGGCAGAAGAGGTTGGATGTGTTGGATAAATATAAAAAAAGACTAAACTGTGTATTGCACATAGTTATTGCTCAATGGGGCAGTTTTAACTTTTCATGAGATGGATAGCCTGAGGGAAAAAACTGTTCCTGTGCCTGACAGTTCTGGTGCTCAGAGCTCTGAAGCGTCGGCCAGAAGGCAACAGTTCAAAAAGGTAGTGGGCAGGGTGAGTGGGGTCCAGAGTGATTTTTCCAGCCTTTTTCCTCACTCTGGAAGTGTATAGTTTTTGAAGGGGGGGCAGGGGGCAACCAATAAACCTCTCAGCAGTCCGAACTGTCCTTTGTAGTCTTCTGATGTCTGATTTCTTAGCTGAACCAAACCAGAGAGTTATTGAAGTGCAGAGGACAGACTCAGTGACTGCTGAGTAAAACTGTATCAGCAGCGCCTGTGGCAGGTTGAATTTCCTCAGCTGGCGAAGGAAGTACAACCTCTGCTGGGCCTTTTTCACAAAGGAGTCAATGTGTGTCTCCCACTTCAGGTCCTGTGAGATGGTAGTGCCCAGGAACCTGAATGACTCCACTGCTGCCACAGTGCTGTTTAGAATGGTGAAGGGGGACAGTGTTGGGGTGTTCCTGCTAAAGTCCACAATCATCTCCACCGTGTTGAGCGTGTTCAGCTCAAGGTTGTTTTGACTGCACCAGACAGCCAGCTGTTCAAACTCCCTTCTGTATGCAGACTCATCGTCATCTCGGATGAGGCCGATGACAGTGGTGTCATCTGCTAACTTCAGGAGCTTGACAGAGGGGTCCTTGGCAATGCAGTCATTGGTGTAGCGGGAGAAGAGTAGTGGGGAGAGCACACATCCCTGGGGGGCACAAGTGCTGATTGTACAGGTGCTGGAAGTGAGTTTCCCCTGTCTCACAAGCTGCTGTTTGACCGTCAGGTGGCCGATATAGCTAATTTTTGAGCTGGAATGAAAACAGACCTTTTCTATGTGGATTTTGCACCGATATGACTATGCAAAGGTACTCAGAAGGTTGCTTTCTTAAACAAATATTTTTATCAAAGAATATTTGACATTATTATACACTGTCAACAAATTCTAGAAATGAACACTGAGAAAATAAAGAATAAATAAAAATACATTAACTAGCTTATTAAACATCAGTACTGTATGTTTAGTATAAATCAATTGTTGACCATTTAACTGAAGAATAAATAAAATAAAATAAAAATCAGTACTGTATGTTTAATATCAGTCAGTTGCTGACCATTAAAATAAAGAATAAATTCAAATAAAATAAATAGCTAAATAAACATCAGTAGTACTGTTTAGTATTAGTCAAATGCTGACCATTTAAATAAAGAATAAATGGGCACTAAGTCAAAATTTATGCATTACTAAATATTTGAGCATTGCACAATTACATTTATGTAGGACGTAACCCTACATATAAACTAAATATTTATGGAAGCCCAGTCCCGGTTCTACGGGGGGTGCTTAAGGGTGCTAAGCACCCTAGAGCACCCTCAATTGCAGACCAGGGCAAACTGAACGGTTTTTTCAGAAAAAAATGAACGGTTTTTATTAGATCTTTCATTTATCTGGCTTTTGGACCTATCGCGCATCCACAAGCTTTTATTTTGCTCAGGGTTGCCAGATAATAGATGCAACAATCAGAGATTTATACTTGCACATATTGGAAATATTTCGCCTTATGTCATACTTAATTTATGCAATCTGGCAACCATACATGCGAGTGCACACGCTTTCTCTCCACAAAAAACAAACAACAACTTAGCGCTCAATAGGGCACGGAGGGGACACGTGAGTAAAATCAAGTGAGAGAGGAATATATTTATTCTTTGTGTTATTTGTAAAATGCTGAAGTCCCTCACACCTGTATGTGAATGTCACTCTGGCAGTAATCATTTATCAGTGTCATGCAGCCTGTTTTATTCAGTGGTGTGCTGAATGGGGTGCCAAACAAACCATTGACGAGACTCAAATCATGGCCCATGAGCATGTAAACAGGTTGATAATGTTCTGAGAATAAAACAAGTAAACGAGTCCACTTTGTGGCCAACATTAAAATAAAATTTTAGAATCTCTTTCCCGAATATTTTATTTTACTTTTAAAACAGACCCCTGAAATAGAGTGTTGAATACTAAATTACCATTGCATTGAATTATGGTAAAATAATCAATTAATAATTTTATTCAGCCTTTATTCAGTTTTACTAACATGATGGAAAGTATAGAAGCAAAACTTCAAGCAATCGCAGAATGGACCATCAGTCTGTATACACTTCAGAGAATTGTGCATCATTCATTGAGTGCATGTGGGCATAAAAGATAAAACTATGCAGAACTTTTGATCTTCTCTGTTCCATGTTCTACTTAACAGCTGATGTGGCCCCAGTACCAAAATAACTGCACACACCTGCTCAATTGAATATGTAAGACTAATACTGTAAATTGGCAAGCAGATTTTCTTGAATACCAGCAAACACACAAAAATCCTTGCATCAAAACTTATAAACATGTATGATTTTGCAAATCAGTATGTCCTATTCTGCAGGCGTAGAATTTTGCTGTCATTTTCAGTGACAAATCATAAAAAAACAAAGCAATAAATGTTTTGTACATTAAAAAAAAACAAAAAAAAACTTTTCTTTACGTTAAGTAGCATTTAAACATGATTTAATCTATTAAAAAAATTTGTAATTATGATACATCTCCACTTTATACAGAGCACCCCCACTATTTTCAGAAGCACCCTCAGTGATTTTCATCTAGAACCGGGCCTGCGGAAGCCTCCGACCAGAAGCAACTGATGGAATAAAAAAGCAGACTCACTTAATGACATCAATGAGCTCATGTTTTGGTTGACGGGCTTCAGTCCTTTGACATATATGGTGGTGTTGGCATTTACACTCATTTACATTTATGAGAGGGAGAAAAAAACTTATTTTTAAGCAGCTCTTCAGTATGAAACCGATCTAACGGTGCAGGTTTCAGGATGCGTCACCCGGTGTCAAGTTTCAACACATTCAAAATATATATATAGGATATAAAAATGAATAAATGTCTGTTTTTCCAGCCTGTTGTATTAGTATTTATCACCCCTCATTTATTTTAGATACAGTTCCTATATATTATTATTTACACAGGGCAAATATACTATTTATTAAATCTACTTTTATTATGTATCCTATTTTAATGTCTGGAAAACCAGACTTTTAAATATTACATTTTATAAATGCAATGTCTGGAATTGTTCGGTTGAAGGGGGTACCAAATTGTGAATCCTGAACAAAACAGTTTGGTGAATACATGTTTACACATTAGCTTCCACTCAGCTGACAACAATGAAAGTAGCTACGTGGTTAGCTAGTTAGCTATAAGCTTGTTGCCACGGAGAGCAAAAGATGGACTTTATTTACTTTCCAGCATTGTGTCTCACCAACTAGGTTACAACATAGCGTGAAATCAACACTCAACAGACACAATCCACCACCACACCGTTGTCTGCTGAGCTGCATAAAGATGCTCTGATGTTTACCTTTCAATCTGCTGCATTACTTACTGCACTGACAAACTATAGCTGGCTAACATAACAAACAGATGTGATCAACATGAGTGACATGGTTGTCAGGGACAGGGTTAATGTTATATTAGTTATATAAAATGATGGGGTCATTGTTTATTAACTTTCCATTATGTATTTCACAAACTAGATGGCAGTTTACTGAGAAGACACCACTGAACTCTGCCCTGTCTGCAGAGCCATCAACAGTTCAGCTCTGTAAACAATGGAGTCGGAGCGCACTCTGCTGGACAAACTACATTATGACACCAATTCTAAAGCATTGTTTTCTGCATTATATGTTCTGAAAAAAGTTTTCATATCTGCGCATATCGGTAAACATATACGGTGATACCGATATATCGGTGAAAGGTTAATATTGGCCGATAACATCAGCCAGATAGATAGATAGTTTATTATATTATATTTATTATATTCAGTATCGTGACGTATTTCCGAATGAAACGGAATATTGAATGAGAAAAAATAGAGGGTGGGGTTTGATTTTATCCACTGGGTATTGATTGGATCTAGAAAAGTAGGCGTTCCATACAGAAATGGAGGCAGATCTGAACGCAAGTTTACAATCGGTTTTGGAGGACTACTCGTTCTTTGACACACCGCCAGCAATCGCTTTAGATGGCAAAGAAGTTTGTTTGAAGCAGGCGGAGGAGGATGAGGAGCAAGAGCATACAGAGGATCATTTTATCCTGGGAATCAGGCCTTATATGTTTGAGCCATTACCTGCTGAGAGTACTACCGGTGACCTGGACGTGGCGGCTCAGGAGCAAGTTCACCCTTGAGAAAATCTCGATGTCTCCCAATGGTAACGCTAATTTTTCAAAATGAATTGTTATTTGCTATTACTGCTGCAACCTTTATTAAATTAACCGGTGTTTAATTACTGTGTTTTGGCAAGGTTTTAAATAGGGTGCATTGCTCAGAACAGTAGCCTAAAACTATGTCTAAATCTATAGCTGGCAGATAACGCAGCTAGTGATGAAAACCGTTTCTGATGAGCTAGCTAGCTAGTTTCACTTACCGTCAAACTTTGTGAGGTACCAACGGTGTACACTGACGGGACAGCCATATCCGTTTAGGACAGATATTTCACAAACCCCATTTCATGTTCTGTCCAATTTTTGAGCATTCGCAGGTGAAATGCCTCGAACACAACCGTGATCTCTCTGATATCCCTCCTTCTTCGAAATGCAAAAAAATCAAGCCATCGGCCCGCAACCAGGGTATTTGGGGGATTGAGAAAAGGGTTTTGGGAGAGCCACACCCTAAAACGCACCTCCTCACCATCTCTGTTGGCTATGCATCTTTTTTACTTACTGTCAAAGCTCAACGCAGGCTGGTGGTTGGAGGGGAGTGGTTATAGGAAGTTCTGCCCAAGCCGTCAAACTAACATCATCAGAAAAGGAATGTCATTCCAGAGGCGAAGCAAATTTTCAGATTTTGAATGAAAATTCGAAGATAAACAATTTTTTCCTGTGGATTAACTTGCACGGATGAATTGTTCACCACAAGAGTAGTAATGTGCGCTAACAAAGTAAATAGGGTCAATTTTGATCAAGATACATCATGATGGCGCTGCGGATGGCCGCCTTGGTGTGGAGCACTCCTATTGTTTTGTTGTTTTTGTTTGTTTGTCCTGTGTTTAGTAATCTTTTTCCAGTCAGTTTTACCAGAGATGGGGAGGTTTACATGCGGACTTTAAAGTGCTCGCCTGTTTCATTCTCCCTCTCTCTCCTCAACAGTTCTCTGTAACTTTTAACTGTCTTGTCTAATGATAAAAAGGCAAATATCAATCAAACTAATATAATCTTACTCTGAAGCACGTATTCTAACAGTCTTTCCTCAATAGTTACCTGTCACTTTTTTAATGATAAAAGGCAAATATAAATCAAGCTTCTATTATATACCGTCTGCAAATATGCTGTTAGATATTTGTGAGGTCAGAGCTCATCTAATGTCTTGCTCTGAAGCGCATATTCCATTAGCCAGAAGGATCAGGATCAAAAGTTCCTCTGATTCACAAATCATGACGACAATCCAAGCAGGCGATCCAGGCCGTTTAAATTGTCAGGAAATTGAGGCTCGCGCTGGATCCGCTCGAGCGCGTGAGTCTTTCTAGCAAGTCAAGTCCACTGTCGGCCATGTTTGGAATGCTCATCAGCAGTAAAAATCTGACAACACTGAAATAAATGGTGCTTCTTTACCTCAGATTATGCTAAAAAAAATGGAATTTTTCCATCTTTTATAGCTAATGCGCACGCACGTTCTCGAGTTGATTGACAGGCGATGTCTGTATCTAAAAGGTGATTGGCTCTTTTTCCTGTAAGGTGGGACTTCCTATCTACATCCGTTGACCGTTGGCTGCAGTTGGGCGTTCTAATTTTTTCCCATTCATTTTAATAGAAGTGGCCCATCTCTGCTAAATATTCTCTGTTGCAACTTCAAGGTAAAAGCGCTTCACGTGTGCTATAAATAAATGTCTTATTCACTATGTACTGTATGTACAATTGGTTTGATTCTGTGTTTTTTGAGAAAATGCGATTGCTAACGTGGACATGCCATCCATGGTTGCTGGACGACTGTGTGTACTGTTATTTCCTTCTTCCTAATATATTAACATTTTCTTCATGTGCAAATAAATTACTACAATTTGATGACTAAACAGAAATCAGAAGAAACTGCTATCTACCATTTAAAATACAATGTTTTTTTTACAAAGTTAAAGTTTTGTGTGAAATTGAGTAAATATAGTGCTAAATAAGAGTTTTTTTTTTTAATCTATTTTATGTTTGTTATTTACTATACTAAATTGTGTGATACATCAGCATTGTATCAGCCTATATCGGCCACCCTGCTCTCAGGATATCGGCATCGACCATTAAAAAACTCATATTGGTTGACCACTAATCATAATCATATAATCTGTAAATAAGGTATAAATGCATATATACAGTAAATAAGATATAAATGCATAGAAATATCTGCATAGTGTCTTAATAATACAGAAACTATGTACATTATATTTTGTAGGATTCATCTAGTAAAATAGTGTTTCCTTATTTTGTAGTGGGGTCTGGGGGCATGCTCCCCTGTGAGAATAATAAAAAAAAAAAAAAAAAAAGAACAGCACCAAAGCATGTGATTTTAGTGAGTTTAGGAACAGGATTTCTACATTTTCTTGAGTAGCTTAAATGTAAATATGGGATACAATGCACCTGTAGACTTAAAGTATTCACATGACCTCACTTTCTCACAATGGCTTAAAAAATAATACCATGGTAAAGGGATGGTAATAACATGGTATTTTGATTTAAACTATGTTATATAAATGATATTCTAAGGTATCTGAAGTATTTAAGTACTCCAGGTTATTTTCCATTATCTAAGCATCTGTAGCATTTTCTATTTACATTTTTTTTTTTTTTTATTTACTTTAAAGGGATAAAAAGCTCTGTAGGTCCATACAATGCAAGTGAATGGTGATCAGACCTTTGTAGCTCCAAAAATCACATAAAGGAAACATAAAATTAACCATTCCGACTCCAGTGGTTTAATCTCTGTCTTCTGATTCAATCCAATCAGTTTTGAGTAAGAAAAGACCAAAATATAAATCCTTTTTCATTATAAATCGTGACAGCAGTCTCCTTGGCGATCATGATTTCAAGCTCAATTACTCTTCTTATTGCGCCATCTAGCACTCTGCGCCTAGATTGTTTTTAGAGCAGGTGTCACAAAGATTCAACATTCTAAACAAGTTCAGGCTGCATAGAGGGGACTGTTGCAGTGTTTCATATTATTCCAGATTGTTCTGCACTAGGTGAAATTTCAGCGCATAAACGGTAAGGCAATGCTTTTTTCCTCTTCTGCTCTAGTGTACTAAGGGGCTGCCGTGCCTTGTTAAAACTGTGTATGTTTACTGTTTCAGTACTGTTACGAATGTTGCCTATATGCTTTCATAAATTATAGCCTATTGCAACAGTACTTGCTAGGAGAAGGAATTTGATAGTAAGCAATTTCAGGTCAGGTTCGGGCTCTGACGGTACAATTCGGGTAGGGTCGGACCACACGGTCTCGGGAAGGGTTGGGTTCGGGTTTAAGGCCCGTGCAAACCTCTACTTTGTATGCTGCCTTTACGTGATTGTGATGAGGAGGAGGGCATGGCCGGGCTGTGATGGTGCACGGCCGGCGCTGAATCAGCTGATCAGCAGGAGAGTGAGATAAAGGGGAGCCGGAGGCACCAGTTTGAGAGAGGGAGAAGCATGCGGCCGTGCTGCATGTGTGTTCATCTTATGTTTTATGTTCTATGTTGTTTTAAGTTAATTTATACCATTAAACTTTATGTTGACTGTTCAGCCGGTTCCCGCATCCTTATACTGTTACAGTGGTGCCGAAACCTGGGAAGGAGGAGGGATGCGCTGTTGCGGAGTCCTCGCCGCTGCAGTCCACCCGAGGAGCAGCCGCGGCCATCTGCCTAGGGACGGAGGTGTCGCTGCCGAGAGCCCCCCTCCAGAGGTGGGGGGGGGGTTTAAGTCAGTCTGGTGGCACCCCGGCCTGAATCAGGCGGGGGAGGAGTGTGACGAGGAGGAGGGCATGGCCGGGCCGTGATGGTGCATGGCCGGCGCTGAATCAGCTGATCAGTGGGAGAGCAAGATGAAGGGGAGCCGGAGGCACCAGTTCGAGATAGAGATGCAAGCAGCCACGCTGCAGCGTGGGCCATGCACCATCATGGCCCGGCCACGCCCTCCTCCTTGTCACAGTGATATTTGAACCTTCAGAGTTATGGCCACCATTCATTTGCATTGTGAGGACCAACAGAGCTGAGATATTCTTCTAAAAATCTTCATTTGTCTTCTGCAGAAGAACAAAAGACATCATATCAGGAATTTCATGAGGGTGTGTAAATGATAAGAGAATGTTTATTTTTGGGTGAACTATCCCTTTAAGGTGCTATCTGAAATCAAAAAAATTGAATTTCTATGAGACTAGTTATAAATTTCTGACTGTACCCATGAGTAGATCACTTAAATGAGTTCGGACTGTGCTAGTGTGGTGTTTTTCCTACTCCATTGGGCTCTTATTGATTTAATCATCTTTAGGAATATCTTAAGTCAAACAAGGCCAGTTACTTTATTAAACATCATTCATACAGAACATATATTACACAGAAGGAAAACTTTGTCCATAATTTTCCATACATCTTGGATGTCCAGACTTTAAAGCCCTTTATTTATTTGCCCTTGTATTTACAGTGCAATGCTGGTAAGACCATGGATGGCTCCTTATTACTGTGGTTAGGGGCTGTCTTTTTTTTTTTTTTTTTAGATGTTTGAGATGTTTGATTTCCTCCATAGCGTTTTAAACTAGATAATTCTGAGTAGAATTCAAATGGGTAGCAATAGTTTTGTGGTAAGATCTGCCACAGAGACATCAAGGGAAGCCCAGACAGCGTGCGCGCTCCAGAAATACAGTAGGAAAGAGCAGAGCACATCACACGATTGACTTTGTGATGAGTCGCGCATCGCGCGAAAACCAGGCTTGAATCGTGCATGTTTCAGATGAGAGCACGTATAAACGCTCCAAACGGCAGATGAATTCAATATTATTCAGTTTAGCAGAAAAAACACTGCAATAACCAACATTCTTAAAGAATAGTTCACCCAAAAATTCTCACCCTTATGCCATCCCAGATGTGAATGACTTTTTCATCTGCTGAACTTAAATGAAGATTTTTAGAAGAATTTCTCAGCTATTTTGGTCCATACATTGCAAGTGAATAGGTGCCAACATTTTGAAGCTCCAAAAATCACATTAGTCAGCATAAAAGTAATCCATACGACTCCAGTGGTTAAATAAATATCTTCAGAAGTGATATAATAGGTGTGGGTGAGAAACAGATAAATATTTAAGTCCTTTTTTACTATGAACTCTCCTCCCTGCTCAGTCAATCTCCACTTTAACTTTCACATTCTTCTTCTTGTGTATTTGGTGATTCACATTCTTCATGCATACCACCCTCAACTGGGCAGGGAGAAGAATTTCAAGCAAAACGACTTAAATATTCAGAACTACTATTAATTGCAATGTGCATTAAATCTCTTAAACCCTCATCCTCCACAATATTTATCATCATCAGGCTGTCTTTTCACTTTAGATATGGAATGCACATGATTTGTTTCAGGGCAGCAAGCGCCACGTTGAACTCCATATGAAAAGCTTGTCTTGTTCTGCTTTAAGCGCTGACACTGCCGTTGGAATTATAAATCATCTGAATTGTCAGGTAATCATTAGCTGACGCTTCAGAAGCTCGGCAGCAATGGGTACAAACTTGAAATTATGTTAAATTTGAGCAGAGTGTCAACAGACCCTCCACGGGAGAACAAGCTGCGCCGCAGGTTTGTA
This sequence comes from Myxocyprinus asiaticus, assembly GCF_019703515.2. Taxonomy (NCBI): domain Eukaryota; kingdom Metazoa; phylum Chordata; class Actinopteri; order Cypriniformes; family Catostomidae; genus Myxocyprinus; species Myxocyprinus asiaticus. The sequence continues at coordinate 31,992,910 of NC_059347.1, forward strand.
AGAATTGACATGATTATGTGGTAAAATGCTGACTCACAAAAGACCCAAAGAACTTAACTTTTGTCACAAGTCCCATCAGCGTTTGTTTTACTAGAGGTCCTTTCTCCGGCACGGACTCACTGTTGTGTGTTTGTTTGTAGTGTGTATACGAGTGTAATGTCCCCTCTAGACACATCGCAAGGGTTCCACCCTCTAACGAGTGTTCAGAACTCACACGGAGCTGCATAAAATGTCAGAGTCTAATGTCAAATCGGTACATGCCTTAATCGCGATTAAGAAAAAATTTATGTGCTATACATTTTAAATTAATCGCATGCATTAACGCTGACAGCACTAGTTTAAGCACAGAAATGCGAAGCTCATAATTTTATAAATGTTTTGACTTTTGAAACAATGAGTATTTTAACGTTCAAAAATTGTCCCCCATTCACTTCTACTGTAAGTGCCTCATTGTAATCTAAATTTTTGCTTTTTTAAAAGAAAAGGAGGAATGAGTCAAAATAAATTTTGTGGTAATCAACATTATGCCACAAATGCTGTTGATTGAGCTTAACTTGTATTGAACCCGGAACATTCCTTTAGTGATATGTTGTTGGTATTGTGAGAATCCTTTTTCCTAAAATGTCTTGCCCACCAGAGGTTTTGATTGGTTTTGCCAGTGACTCAGATCTATCTTTCATTGCCTAAAAGTGGTGGGGCATCGCCCCAGTAGTTTGAAAAGTGCTGGGTCAAATGCCAGCCCGCCCCAGATGTTCCAGTGGCCCTGGTGCAGGGATGTGGTGCATTAATGAAGTGTTATGCATTATTAATAGTGATCATTTGGTTCTTACCTTTTAAAAAAAAACATTTGTCTTTTTTTCTTTTAATATCAAATCTTGCTGATGTAAATTGATGTTTATAAAAGATTTGTTCAACTTCTCTCTCTCTCTCTCTCTCTCTCTCTCTCTCTCTCTCTCTCTCCCCCCCCCCCCCCCCCACTGTCTAGTCTAGTGTTTCACCTGGAGCCTGGTTGCCTTGGCAACAGTGGGAACAGCCAGTAAGAGCACTTTGCAACACCCACTAAAATTCTCTCTCTCTCTCTCTCTCTCTCACTCACTCACTCACTCACTCTTCATATTTCAGAGTTTTTGAGTTCAACAGGTGAAAAGCAGCCATTTCACTGTTGACTTTCCCTCGGTTTATTTTGTGTTTGCTTTTCCACAATCTCTTCCTTTTTGATTAAAATCTATTTTAATTAGTTGAAAAGTAATAAAACTGAAATAAAATTTGTATACTTATAGCGTGCTTTTGTTGTTATAAAACTAAATCCCAATACCTAGATTTTATTAAGATCTGCATTATGTTGTTGTCAGTAATGATGTCCCAATCCTGTCCAGTGTTGTTATAGAACCCCAGAGACATGGCTGTAGTAGAGAAATACAATGTCATATTACCTGAAGTATCTTCTGTACACTTCTTTGTTAATCACTTACGACATGGCTTACGACAGTGGTTCTCAACCGGGGGCTGAGACACCCTAGGGGGCTTGAACAAACTTTCAACAAACATTTTTCCTTGATTTTCTTCAGTAACACAACGGAGGTACCAGGTTCTCAGGACAGTATGTACAGCATTCACTAGCTTATATTTCCTACACACAATCTGGATAGGAACAGGGCATTTCCGAGAGAGCAGGTAAAAAAAAAAAAAAGATAAAAATAAATAAATTGTTGGGTTGTTAGATTCCGAAATTATAGAAACATTTTCAGAAATGTACATAAATAAATAAATAAAATAAAAAATAAAAAAGGTATAAAAAGGTCCATTTGATAGAGAATCGTCTGTATCACAGCTGTAGTGCATTTAACTGTTCAGCATTGCTGCCCATAGACAGTCTGGAATGGCTCCAACAGCCACAAGCGGTTTAGTTGTTTTTTACTAGTTATTTTTACTCACTTAAATAAGTACAGATTATGTGATAACACAGTGTTGACAAATCCTGCACCTGTGAATTGGAAAATAGCTTACATGTACTGTAATAACAATAACAAGTGATGGAGTGAACACTAGTGGCAAATAATAAAATCAATAATAAATGGAGAACAGTACATTACAACATACGAAATACAAAAAGATTATGTATAAAAAAAAATGGTTTCCAATAGAAAGAACATGAAACATAAAAGATAAAACATAAAAAATAAAGTAGGTATTTAGAATTTATCTGGAAGATACAGCAGGTATACAGTGCATTCATAAAGTATTCAGACCCCTGATTTTGTTTTCACATTTTGTTATGTTGCAGCCTAAATTATTTTTATTTTTTTTCACATCAATCTACACTCCAGACCCCATAATGACAAAGAAAAAACCTGATTTTTGATAACTTTGCAAATGTATTAAAAAGAAAAAACTGAAATAACACAACCGGACACTGAATAAGTATTCAGTGCCCGGTTGCATAAAACACCTTAAGTATAATTTTCCCTTACGAACACCCTAAAGTTTCCCTTAAATTTAAAGGAGTTGCAGAAAATAACTGTTACATGTTACTTAAGGGGTTTTATAAGTAAAATGTCATAATCCCTTTCGGTTTCCCTTAAGTATTTAATTTTCACTGAAGAGCACCCTTACAACACGTTAAGTGTTGCATAAAGCCCCTTAAGGTTGAGAAAACTTCACATTAAGTGTATGTTAAGAGTTACAAGGTTTCTAAAAAAAACAAGATGGCTTAGTTTATAGAACCAATTGAAGAGCACAGTGAGTCGAGGCGATTTTTTTCGCAATAGAAAAACTATTGCAGGAGTACATATTTTGAACGTCACATAATATGAGAAATCGCCAACAAGCTGGAGGGCAATCTATGATAGTAACACACACAGAAGTGTGCCTAGTATGTTCTGCATCTTTATAAACTGCATAAATGGATGCATTAAAATCATGTCGCAAGTTCATTTGCAGTATATCGCAAATTTGTATATAGGCTATATATCTTACAGTCTTACTGACCAGTACTAATATTCTTAATTTCTATCAGTTGCGATCAGTTCTCTGCACAGTTATACAAGCATCTATACATCTTGCACCACCATCTACCCCATACCTGGCACAGTCATTCAAATTCAAAGGTGTCTTCTTCAGGAGGGCTCTTACTGGCCGTAAAAGCAGAATTGTTCATTAATTGGTCCACATGCAAAACTCGGGATGTTTTTTTTTTTTACTTAAACGGGAAAGATTTGAACACACTAAAAAGTGTTTGAATCTATTAATTTTGAGGATTGTACATCATAAAAAATGGAAATCCACCCATGTTTCCTGCAGAAATTAGTTAGTCTGAAAGTAGGTAGGGACATGTTGTATCCATGGTAAGAGTAGAATTTTATTACGGTAAAATCTGGCTCACTGTAGTAAATTCCTAAACGGTTTCCCTTAGCTAAGAGAAGTGTCTAAGTGATTATATGCAACGCCCTCATGTCATTTCCTTAGGTAAGAGAAAATCACACTTTTAGTGTTATACTTAAGGGAAAAACTTACGGTGTTTTACGCAACCGGGCATAGACCCTTAACTCAGTACTTAGTTGAAGCACCTTTGGCAGCGATTACAGTCTCAAGTCTTTTTGGGTATGATGCGACAAGCTTTGCACACCTGGATTTTGGGATTTTCTGCCATTCTTCTCTGCAGATCTTCTCAAGCTCTGTCAGGTTGGATGGGGACCATCGGTGGACAGTCATTTTCAGGTCTCTCCAGAGATGTTCGATTGGGTTTAAGTCCGAGCTCTGGCTGGGCCACTCAAAGACATTCACAGAGTTGTCCCTAAGCCACTCTTGCATTGTCTTGGCTGTGTGCTTAGGGTCATTGTCCTGTTGGAAGGTGAACCTTCAGCCCAGTCTGAGGTTCTGAGCGCTCTGGACCAGGTTTTCATTAAAGATATGGCCGTCTGGCCACTCTGCCATAAAGCCCAGATTGGTGGAGTGTTGCAGTGATGGTTGTCCTTCTGCAAGTTTCTCCCATCTCCACACATGATATCTGTTGCTCAACCAGAGTGACCATCGGGTTCTTGGTCACCTCTCTTACCAAGGCCCTTCTCCCCCGATTGCTCAGTTTGGCTGGGCGGCCAGCTCTAGGAAGAGTCCTGGTTGTCCCAAACTTTAAGTTTAAATTTAAGAATTATGGAGGCCACTGTGCTCTTGGGAACCTTCAATTCAGCCAAAAAATGTTTGATAGCCTTCCCCAGACTTGGTTTTTGCTCTCATATGCATTTTCAGCTGTGAGACCTTATATAGGTAGACAGGTGTGTGCCTTTCCAAATCATGTCCAATCAATTGAATTTGCCAAACAAAATGTAGAAACATCTCAAAGATGTTCCAGAGAAATGGGATGCACCTGAGTGCCATAGGAAAGTGCCTGAATATTTATGTCAATGTGATATTTCAGTTTTTTCTTTAATAAATTTGCAAAGTTATCAAAAATCTGGTTTTTGCTTTGTCATTATGGGGTAGATTGATGTGGAAAAAAATAATAATTTAAAGCATTTTAGCATAAGGCTGCAGTATAACAAAATGTGAAAAAATGAAGGGGTCTGAATACTTTCCGAATGCACTGTATATGGTAACTGAATCCTTTGGTTCATGGACCTCCTCTATGTGCTATTACACGTGTAAAATTTGTGTTCGCAGCCCAAGGCTTTTGCTTTTTCTGCAGAATTTTTTTTAAATACGATTAAATAACATTGGTTCTTAGAAGGTACTTTCTTTCCATTAGCTTGCAATGAAGTGCAAAAATCAAGTTAAATGGCAAGGGGAAGAATTTTTACCTGAGAACACTTTATTTTTTTTACCTGCAGCTGTCTAATTGGAAGGCCGCTAAGGAGCCCATAGCAGTAATCCTCCCTGCTGGTAATGAAAGCGTGAAAGTCTTGACTAAATACAAAACATCTAATTCTTGCTAGATTTTTTTAGACGATAGTATGTTGAATTAGTTGTTGCTTTGATATGAGTACTGAATAGGGATGGGATGATATATCGATTTTCGATATGTGAGATGTGCAATATAGCGCTTGTTATACAAATGAATGTAAACTTAATGTTATTACTTGTAAATTGTACACATTATTTCAAACATTGACAGCTCATATCATTAATATATATATATATATATATATATATATATATATAATTTCAAGAAATAATATTATTTGCTAGAATGTAGAAATCTTAAAAAGTTAAAATGTTATTAGAATAATCAAGACAAACAAATTACAAAATTAAACATTTTCACATACTTTTTCGGGACAGGTTCTGTTTCTGTTCTATTGCTTGTTCTGCACCTGATCAGCCATTATTTTTGAAGGCTTATTTGTTTGTGATCATTTCTTATAGTTAAAGGTATATGATAAACTCTGTTATTTAAACTTTGAGTATTTAAATTGTGTATTAAAGAACTTTATTTTGATGAGAAATTATAATGTACATTTTGTGCAAGCATTTTTCAAAAATAAACAATTTTCTGCCAGATTTTGTCATTGAAGTGTTATCATATTGGATCGAGATAATATAGAATCATGAACCTCATATCATATATCGGACCCAATCGTGAGATAACCATATTGTCCCATCCCTAGTACTGAAACTAAGATCTGATTCCAATATGACACTAAGATTCCTGACTTGATTTTTCATCTTTAGATCTAATGTCATTATAACTTTTCTGTGCTGCCTATAATACCTAACCTTTTTTTTTTTTTTTTATTGTGTGGGTGGGTGTGTTTGCACAGATCAACAGTTGTCCAGTAGCCTTATGGCTAGTCCTGAGACAGATGCAGTTCAAAGGTTGCGGAAATGTGTGGACTCCGTGCTGTGCAGCCTTACCGAGGGTCAACTTAGATCTATCAAAAACAAATGTGGTGAGAGAAATCACACACAGTAGTAAATAGACCACAGAGTTCTAACTCTGCCTGTAATTTTTTAACTGAACACAATATACCTTTTTTGGCTGGTTCAGGTGTGTTTGATTAGAGCTGGAATTATTCTTCTGTAGCATGATTAAAGGGATAGTTCACCCAAAAATGAAATTTCTCTCATCATTTACTCACACTCATGCCATCCTGGATGTGTATGACTTACTTTCTTCTGCAGGACACAAATGAAGATTTTTAGATGAATAGCTAAGCTCTGTAGGTCCATACAATGCAAGTGAATGGTGACCAAACCTTTGAATCTCCAAAAAATCACATAAATTCAACATTCAAATAATTCATACGACTCCAGTAGGTAAATACATTATTTAAAAGTGATATGAAAAAGTGTGGGTGAGAAACAGATCAATATTTAAGTCCTTTTTTCTTTTTTACCATAAATCTCTACCTTTGACCAGTCCTGACCAGTAGGTGGCAATATGCAAAAAAAAAAAAATAAAAAAAAAAATAGGAATGTGGAAGTTAAAGTGGACATTTATAGTAGAAAAGGACTTAAATATTGATCTGTTTCTCACCCACACCTATCATATAGTTTCAGAAAACATGGATTTAACCACTGGAGTCTTATGGATTACTTTTACACTGACTTTGTGATTTTTGCAGATTCAAAGTTCTGGTCACCATTCACTTGCATTGTATGGAACTTCTTCAAAAAAAAATCTTCATCTGTGTTCAGCAGAAGAAAGATAGTCATACACATCTGGAATGGCATGAGGGTGAGTAAATTATGAAAGAATTTTCATTTTTGGTCGAACTGTCCCTTTAAGCATGGTGATGTACACAGTCTGTATTTGAATTGTCTAAAACAAAAAGCTTGTCACTGTTAAGCTTGTTATTCAGCATTTGCCACATAGCAAGGATGACCTTTCTGAACTTCAGTGCAGATGAACACAGTAAATCACAGACTGTTATTTGGTTTATAGGCATGCTGTTTATGGTCTTTTGCCATTGTTGGCCTTTATTATTAAGTGGAGGATAAGAATTGAATTGAGAATTTATTTTTTGTGTCTAAATCTTTCATCATGGTCTATCCATTATCCTCACTTCAGTGCATATTTTGTTATTTTGATTAGATAAACCAAATGTTCTAAATTGATGCGAGGGCATGCTAAGAATAATTTGACTGTATGGAAACATGAAGCACACACAATACATTGTTTCTCCAACTTCATATCTTAATAATAAATAATAATTATAGACCTTGTTCCTCATTAAACCTCATCTGGTGAATATATATGTATCAACAAACCTGACAAAGTAAGGGAAGTATATGACATTTTTAACATTCTATTGGCTGATAAATCGTTATCAGCCTTTCCCACAACCTTAGTAATCGTATTGGCAAAATCCATCAGTCGACCTCTAATTCAAACCTGTGTTCCCATGAGCACAGCTATTCTTTTTTTTTTTCATGAGCTCTGCAGCTTGCATCTAGAGATAGCAGTTAGAGTTGCAGGTACAGGAATATGTACTGAGAACATAGAACATTTTCTGATATGGACAATAAAGGTTCTAGACTAATGTTTGACCCCTGGAAAGATTCCCCAGCAAATAGAAATTTCCATATTCACTGAATCTTTTTATGTCCTCTAACAAAGGACATACTTATCATTGCAATTAATTACAGAAAACAGACACAAAGCATGTTGTGACATTGTTTTTATTACAGAATAATAACAATGTTCAGTTAACTGCTTCACAATTAAGAGTTAACAACTACATCCACCACTACATATTCTTTATTTAAACACTTGTTTGCCTCCGAGAACAAATGATTATTTGTGCCACATCCATTTGTCAATCAGGCTTTAAGAGGAGGCATGCAAATTTAGCATGTATGACTGTGAGTCCTAACACTTCACTGTGAAATTTTTTTGAAAAATGTGGAATGCAGAGAGAGATATGACCAGCTTCACAGCTGGTACAACAGGCCTTAAGTTTTCTCTCATTCACAGACTTCTAGTAGGATCATGTTCTTGAACAGATGAGACTGAAACTCATCTGTTCTTTAACCGCTGGTGATTTAACATGGTAGATACCAAGGCCTGTCACAGCGGCTGTTCATCAAAACACAGCGATAAATGGAGGGGCAGAGTGGGAAGGAGAGAGAGCAGATGTGATTAAAAAAGAGAGAGAAGGACCATTATAGGAATTATTCTAGACAAAAAATACTCAGTTCTTATTACTCAGTTCAACATTGGGGAAAAAAACCTTCAGTTCAGTTCTTAAAGGAATAGTTCACCCAAAAAATGAAAATTATCTTATCATTTAATCACCCTTATGCCATCCCACATGTGTATGACTTTCATTCTTTAGCCGAACACAGACAAAGATTTTTAGAAAAAATCCGCTCTGTAGGTCCATACAATGCAAGTGAATGGTGACCAGACCTTTGTAAATCCAAAAATCACAAAGGAATCTTCAGAAGCAAGATAATAGGTATGGGTGAGAAACAGAACAATATTTACGTTTTTTTTTTATTTACTCTAAATCTCCACTTTATCTTTCCCTTTCAGATGTGAAAGTGAAAGTGGAGTAAGAATGTAGAGTTAAAAAAGTACTTAAGTGTTGATCTGTTTCTCACCCATACCTATTATATCGCTTCAGAAGACAGAGATTTAACCACTGGAGTCTTATGGATTACTCTTATGGGTCACCATTAACTTGTATTGTATGGACCTACAGAGCTGAGATATTCTTCTAAAAAGAATTTTGTGCTCTGCAGAAGAATAAAAGTCATACACATCTGGGCTGGCATGAGGAATAAATTATGAGAGAATTTTCATTTTTGGGTGAACTATCCCTTTAACTGATTTTTATTCATGGCCCAGATTTTACAATGGACAGGAAGTAGCGACCCAACACACTACCAAAATTGTTACTGATCATACAAAATTAAACAAAAATATCCTTAAAATCAATCATTAAAATGTATTTATATTACCATGAACTGCATATGCAGTTGCAAGTGGAAATTTAATTGGGATAGTTCACCCAAAATTACAAACTCTATTCATTTTCTCTAAAATGGTGCCTCAGTCACCATTCACTTTCATTGCATCTTTTTTCCATTCAATCAAATGTGAATGCTGACCCAGACTGACCATTCTGCCTAACGTCTACTTTTGTGTTCCACAGAAAAACGTCATATGAGTTTGCAACAACATGAGTGTGTTGAAATTAAATCTCTTTACTTTAGTCTGGGTTGTATTTTCTTTAACCTTGCATAGTTTTGTTCAGGTTTTTTGAGGATACCGCACAACCTGTCCATGTTGGCATCTGTCTGATTTGTGTTTTTGCTATTCTAACTATGTATTATGGTTAGATGCATTTTATTTTTGCAAATAGAATAGTCGCAACCAACCAGTTGAGTTCCACTGCCTTAGATTTTGTGTTTGTATGTCTCTCTGTCAGAGGAGCGTGACTTTTTTGTGGTGCATCACCTGGCAGAGCTGAAGGAGGGAGCCATCTCTCCTCTCATCCATGGCACGCCTATCACTTGCAATGTGGAAAATATGGAAAGATACACCACCCGCTCCAAGGTACGTTTGTAGTTTTGTACATAAGTGCATATTATTGTGTTATATCTTAAGAGTCTAAATATCCTGTATGTAGGTACACGTTTGCACTCTGTACACAGTCTGTCTGACGCATGGCGAGTTCACATGGACGGTGAAAAGAAAGTACAAGCATTTCCAGGAGCTCCACAGAGACCTGTACAAACACAAAGTAATGTTGCAGTTTTTGCCTCTGGGGAGGTGAGGTTACACACAGGCACATGCATATTCACAATGACTCATTTGTTTTGGCTGGAGTTTTGACCTAGCATTGTGCTCTGTGTGTACTTTAGATTTGCCATGCAGAGACAACAGCTGGCAGGTTTGACAGAAGAGATGCCGACTTTACATAGAACAGATCGAATCAGAAGAACGTTTTGCAAACCGGTACAAACTGATGCAACTAATGTGTATACTAAAGCAATAGTTGTAGCTTGCAGGTCTTTATTAAATAATGTGTCAGTCAGAAACCTTCTTGAGGGATTTTTCTGATACCAGAAGAAACTTTTTTGACCAAACCGTTGTTATTAAATAAAGTTTTACAAGCTACTACAGTACAGAGTATGGGACTGTGCAATGGGTGTTTATTTATTTTTTTATTCATTTATATGAGTTTTTCAGAAATACCTGGAGGAATATTTGAACAGTTTACTGGAAATCTCCTTCTACAGGAACTATCATGGGATGGTGAGAGGCTCACACACACAAACACACACACATTCACAACTACACAGTTGTACACCAAATTTTGTTTTGGCCCGTGTTTTTTCATACAAGTGTGTGTGTGTGTGTGTGTGCGTGCGTGCATTGTGTACATAGTTGGACTTCCTGTCGATCAGTCCGCTCTCCTTCATCAGAGACCTTGGTCCCAAAGGCCTGTGAGTTGAGATTGATTTTCTTGTTTTGTGATTGTCGAATTCAATGTTATTCCATTGTTGTTTGGATGTGTTTTTGTTACATAAATTTAGTTTTTGTTTGATTTTTTTCCTCAGAGAAGGTTATATTTTTAAAAGGTCCGGAGGTCACCGCATCCAGGGGGTCAACTGTTTCGGACACCATCAGTTTTGCTTCCGATGGTCTCGTCGCTGGCTGGTGGTGAAGGATTCATTCCTCCTTTACATGTCCAGGTGGGTTTCTCTAGCACACACTTATACAGATACACCCACGTGTCTATGTTAACTTTAAGCTTTTCTATGTTGTTTCATGTTGCAACATGTTTTTAGAAGAGCTGTGAATACTGGCTGTGGCACATAGCAGCCACTAATTTTTGCAAACTAGTTCATTTTTTTTTTTGTTCAAGTTATTCAGCATGTCACATTTTTCAGTACATTCCATTGTCATGTGACAAATAAATGTCTAATTTTACCCTCAGAACACATGAACTTTGCTTGTTGGCACATCCAGCAAAGAGACCCTATGTCTAGAATGTTTCATTTAGATTGTGCTGTGTAGAGTGGAAAGGGTTGTCTCTCAAAACAAATATTCCTTCCTTCCTGCATCAGAATCACAGTAGGTCATTGAAAGGTTAAAGGTGTAGTTGGAGTTTAAAGTGCTGGGATTGCTAGGATTGGAAACCTGTCAAACAAGTTCTCCCATTAGCTTATCAGTGTAGGGGACATTGGCATCCTGTTTCCATGCACCATCAATTTAGAGTTCTGTCACCCAGTGTGGATGGAAGTTTGTCTATAATATAAATCGAAATGGTTTTGCACTGGTCTGGATTGTTGCATTTTTCAAACACAACTTACACACCTTACAACGAAATTACAATGTAACCAACTGCATCATATCTCAGGAAACACGCATTACACAGTATTTTTCTTTCTTCCTGTAATAGCTTGAGCCAGTATAAGTACGTTTCTTGCGGTAACCATATAAGATGACGGTATGCCAAAGTTTTCCAGATTACTTTCACAAGGGCAAACAGTACATTTCAGTAAGTAAGTTTCCTGGAAAACCTAGATGCAACTTTGCCCAGCCCTTCATTGTGTACTAGTAAAAACCCTGAGAGTAAAAATGTAACTGATGTACAGATATACATTAGACTAAAACAAAGGCTGCAAATCATACAATATAGAACATTTGAGACTTGTGATGTGTTGTGATGGAAATTTCAGTCCTGCCTATTTACATATAAAACATTTCCACATAAATAAAGATCAGAATGATTGTCTTAGTGGCTGACCAGTCTGATCTGGGTGTGGACCACCTCATCATACTGTATTTATCTAGATTAAGTGTTTTTAGTACACAATAGCACTATGTATAACATCTGTTTTTTCCTCAAATCCTTGATGTATGTCATGAAATCTACAGTCCATCTCCTCTCTTTAATAGTCATTATCTTAACACATGCACCTTTCTCTAGTATACTATCTTTGAGGGTGGATCTGTCTCCACTCCCCTGACTTCCTGTCCCTGTCTCAGAGCTACAGTTATTCAGAGAAGGTGCATAGCTACAGATTACTGCTGGGAGCATGTCCTTGAGGTCCAGGGAGGGCTTGGTTTAGCAAAACTGCCACCTGGACCTCCTGCCCTTCTGCACAGTCCGTCCTCACTTCCTCCAGCACAAGGAATTTACTGCCTCTTTCCATTTTCACACTTCCCCGTTTACACTTTAAATCCTCTTTGAGTTGTACTTCATTTCAATTAAAAGCTGTGTGATTGCCACATCTCCTTCTTTCCCTTTTCATTTTCCTAAAAATCTTTAAAAATCTTTAAAGGTCAAGTGTGTAATTTCTGCATTACTAGCATCACCAAACGGAATTGCAAAAACGGTGATCCCAAACACTCCCTCTCTCTGCCATAATAGATAATTCTGCACACTGGCGGTCCATGAGGAAATTTTCTAGGGAGGCAAATATTTAAACAATATTGATAAATCAAACCAATACAAGATTGCATTAGGTTTTATTTTCTTTCTTGCTGATAATTATGCTCCAATGCAAGGATGATCTCTCCCCAATATATTACATACACTGTAAAGACATATGAAAGAATTGTCAGAAAAGTCCAATTAGACCATTAGACATTTTTAAATAGTTGCACTTTTTTTATGTATCATATTTGATACATTAGGCTTTAAAGTTCATTATCCTCCTGAGACCCAGCAATTGATTTTTGTGTAGGACATTTGTTATTTAAGTTTTTGCTACAGTGGTAGATCTTATGGTATTATCAGAGGACTCCCTGGGCTTTTCAGAGATAGCAAATGTTTGAGAGTTTGGCCATGACAACTTCCTCTCCTTGGTCTATAAATATGGATTGAAATGTATCACAGTTCAATTCAGCACATCAGATAAAATATGAATAAAAAATAATTGTTTTCAATGAAAAAAAATGATCTTATGTATTTTATGCACCAATCACTTTATTAATTTAGACATTTAAAAAAAGGGAAATTGTAAAACTTTTTTTTCACTAGGTCTCAGGAACTTCAGGGACATCATAATAGTTTGTAATGTAAAATAATGAGATATTTATAATAACAGAGCAGGCTACATATATGAAAATACACAAAAATATTAGTTCACACTTTGAATATTTCGTATAAAAAGTATATGTTAGAATTTTTAAAGCTCTATGATTTTTATTTGTTTTTTTTTTTTTATAGTGGGCATGAATGGAATGGAATGGTGATTGAGAGCTATATCTCAAAAGCCTGTTGTTTCATATTTGATACATATGGATTTCAGCATGCTTTTTCAATAAAATATTACACAAAATTTTAACCAAGCTTAAGTTGTTTATATTCAGCAAATACTCATTTTAAAATATCAGTAACAATATAATCAATACTGTCACTTTTACTTTATTAAAATAAGCTGTCATGTATCCCAACTTAAGGGTTTAATATCGATCTAATTTAAATAGATCGATATTAACATTGAAACCAATTTTTTCACAAATAACCACTAGATGGTGCCATAAACATGTGAAACTTACCATAAGTTTTTTGGGTTTTCAGCTTGAACAGAGAGGGAGACAGGAGCCGTCAAACGTTGCGTATCATATTTGATACATACGGCATAATAGAGTTAAAATAATCTTGATAATTAACGATGCAGTATAATCTTCTGATCACACTTCAGACCCAACACTTTAAAATTCAGATGATAAAAACAAACATTTATAAATGAATGGAAGGCCCCATTCAATGTAACATCTGCTTACCAACTTAAGTGTTCAGCAACTCCATCCTCCGCTCCTTCATTGAGTTGAATTTATATATGATTCTGCTGATCTTTCCTGTCTTAAGATGCTTCAACAGTTTGGATTTCATTGTTATTTTGGCTAAATTTGAAAGACTTCCTTCAACTGTCCTGTTGCGCCATTAACCACAAGAAGGCTTGATGATGCACTAAGATGATAATGAAAGCTGACTGGCTTGAAAAGTTACCTCTGTTAATAATACTGTAGGTTATGTATGCAAAAGGAGGCAAAGTTCATCTTGCCTCTGTTTTGCCTTTTTCATACACTTTTTGGATGAAAGCAAATGAAAATCCATTCTGATTGGTCAGTTTACTAATGAGAAGAGGCTTTATGCCATCAGACTCCTGCCATATTTATAGATTCATACAGTAATTTATACTCGCCTGGGCTACTGTGCATGAAAGAAATAGTTTTTTCGTTTTTGTTTACACTAAAGCGTCGGAATTATGCAAATTGTTAGGTAAATTGATTAAACTACTTTTTATTAAAACTGTTAATTTAATTGTTGTTGTTCCATTTATTTTAAATACCATTTTTGAGGAGGCTCAGCCTCCCTTGCCTCTTCTGACGGACCGCCATTGATCCTGCACGAAACTCACACCATTGGTTGAACCAGTGTTGCTGTGTCAGGCTGGCCAGGATGTTCAAACAAACAGAGCAATGTTTTGATCACAGTATTTACACTTTTCGGGTAAATCAACCTACAAATGGCGTATTTTTTTGCATTTCTTCCAATGTGTTAAATAGTGGCTTGTCTACCCCGAATGGCTCCAAGTGATACACACTTTAATATGGATTACTCGAAATGTTTAATGATTACATTTTAGTGACTCATGTTTTTTTCCCCCTGTCATTGCTGTTGGTGAGCAGAGACCCAGGCATTGTGTCATTTGTTCTGCTGTTTGATCCTGAACTAAAGGTGTTGGTTGGGAGTTGCTACACTGATACCAAGCATGGAGTCTGCATTGAGAACTTCAGCAGGTAAATGGTGCACTACTGAGCATCTGGATCTGTCAAGAGCTGGTCATTAGTATTGGATAGGTTTTAGGACCAAGATTAGGAAGTCTTCCTACCATTGGAACCGATCTGACTGATTGTTTAGCAAAGACATTACAGCAATGTGCAGCAGCAGCTGATGCGTGTGTGTTTTGTAGGAAGCTGGTAATTAAGTGCAGTAGCTACCGGCAGGCTCAGTGGTGGAGTCACGAGATTCGGAGTATCTCTGAGCCCTGTGATTTCAGCCAGACACATCGCTTTGAAGGCTTCGCCCCACCCAGACCGGATACACTCACAAAGTGGTGTGTGCATTTATGGAATATTTCCAAAGATGTACTTTCTTTCAAAGAAGATTGATTGATTCATTCATTGTTTCATTGACTGACTTGTTTGTGTAAAGGTGTGGTCACACTAGACTTTGTGCGGTATTCACTTTCATTCATAAGCAAGTGTTTGTGCGAAGTAGGAACTAAAGCACCTGCAAAGAAGTGTTGTTTTCTACTGTGTACCAAGTTTGGTGGACTCGGATATGTGAATTTGTATAGCAAAAAGACATTTGACCAATTGTCATTTATCATTGTCATTTATTATTTATAAAAACAGAAGCCCTAGATTATGATACTATATCCTGTTGATAATATACCCAAAGCCTAGTGTGACCGCACTTTTATGAAGTGGGTATTGACCGAATGACTAACTGATTGGTTGTTTGACAGGTATGTCAATGGGAATGGGTATTTCTCAGACGTGGCTGATGCACTGGAACAAGCCAAGGAGGAGATCTTCATCACTGATTGGTGGTCAGTGCTCTACCACACACACATGTACATGGCCTACATTGGGTAGTATCTGAGATATTTCAGTTATACAATACTGATTTCATTGTTCTGTCATGCTACTTTACATATCAAGTTCATCTGAACCAAAAACAAAGGTATTACATTTCAATCCCTCAGTTAAGTGTTTTATGTTAAAGGGAGATGTGAGTGTAATATGATGTAATTTGATGAGTGTCTCTCTCCACAGGCTCAGTCCAGAGGTTTTCCTCAAACGTCCAGCAACAGGAACGTACTGGCGCCTGGACAAGATTCTCAAACGCAAAGCAGTATGGAGATAAAACCTTTTCTCTCCCTCTCTCTATCTCTCCTTCTCACACACAGGGTTCCCACGGTCATTGAAAAT
Organism: Myxocyprinus asiaticus; assembly: GCF_019703515.2. Taxonomy (NCBI): domain Eukaryota; kingdom Metazoa; phylum Chordata; class Actinopteri; order Cypriniformes; family Catostomidae; genus Myxocyprinus; species Myxocyprinus asiaticus. The sequence continues at coordinate 32,008,811 of NC_059347.1, forward strand.
CTGGAATTATCAGGGAATTCTAAAATTGGGATTTCCAGGCCTGGTGAAGTCATGGAAATGTTCATAGTGAATCCACATTTTTCTAGTTAATGGTTAGAAATGGCTCTTTGTGAGTGTAATCTCTATAAAATTATTTTTTTTTAAATCCTTATCCAGTTATCATGAAAGACTGGAAATCGGCACAAACCATGAAAATCCATTACTCAAAAGGTGTGGGAACCCTGCAAACAGAAACTCTGTGAGTGAAAAGCGCTCCAACTGTCAGACAGTGTCCATATAGTTCCGGTTGTTTTAGATAGGTTGGACTGAACTTTAAGCTGACCCCTCTCTCCCTGCTATGTGTGTGGTGTTTAGGAACAGGGAGTGAAGGTGTGTGTGCTGTTGTATAAGGAGCTCTTGGCTCTGGGTATTAACAGTGGCTACAGCAAGAGAACACTCATGAATCTGCACCCCAACATCAAGGTTTGGGAAACTCAATACTGCTATTTTACTCCATCCTCCCCTTCACTCTTTATGTTTATTTACTGTAAAAGCACTTTAGACCAGGGGCAGAAATTAAGGTGGACTCATGGCAAACATGCCACCAAAAGTGACAAAAATGCCCAGAAGATTCATAATGTGGGGCAAAAAATGCCCCTGTAATGAATTCCTCTTGTTTTATATTTATAACATCTGATGAAGTTGTTTATATTCTATTCAAGGCCTAATTATACATGTTATGGCATAAACTATGAGTTAATGTTGATTTTAATTTTATGAGTAAGAGGTCATTCATTCTCAGTCTAATTAACCCTATAACGCTGTGTGTATCAAATATGATACAAAATGTTTGAGGTCTCCTGTTTCACTGTTTGTTCAAGAAAATGAGCCAGACAACCTATGGTATTTAAGTTTCACATGTTTATGGCACTATCTAGTGGTTATTTGTGGGAAAAAATGGTTTTAATGTTTTAAATCGGTTAGTTGCGAAAAGTGACTCTATATTGGGATAAATGACAGCTTATTTTAAATGTTCAACATAACTTTGATTAAAGTTATTGACTTTTTTTTACAATAAATATTTGCTTTATAAGACTAGCCTATGGTTGTTTCAAGGCACTATGTTTAAGTTACTGTTGAAATTATGTGTATCAAATTTGATATATTAGGCTTTACGGGTTAAATATGCCATTAGCACTCTATGTATCTGACAGAAACTTTACAAAGGGTTATATTTATAATATCATTGTTCTTTCCTCTTGAAAGACTAAATAGTAAACTTTTTTATAATTAAAAATTTTTTTTTTTATAAATGTTAAATCTAGAAGAAAATTATTATATTTGTTTTTAGAGGGCAAAAAGGTATCTCAGATTTCAAATATGACATGCTGTAATAGACACATAAATGATATAAATAACAGTACGAAGAAAAATATGAATGTATATGATATGCATGTCTCTTTGTAGAAAAAGAAACTGGACAGTCAAAATATTAAAAGGAAGATTACTGACATAAAACTTGGTGCAGTGATTTCAATATACACAATATATAGTCAAAAGGACAGGAAAAAGAGATTTAATTAACTAATGTGGCAGAAAATAAACATTTAAATGCTGTGGAAGGGAAAAAAATGAGTAAAAACACCAAATGGGAAACACTCAACTGGGAAACTAAATGGAGGAAAAATTACCTCTAAAGCCTAATGTATCAAATATGATACATAAAATAAAACCATGTGCATTTTCTGATAATTCTTTCATATGTCAGGCTTTACAGGGTTAATCAGATGGCAAACTAAGTAGAATTTTTTTATTTACTAAACTGAAATATTTCAAAAAAAGGATAACAGTTTATTTTTTATGTTTAGAACAAAATATGCTCTCATAAAAGTACAAAATGGCCCTGAAAATCAAATCCTGGGGCAGTTACTGCCCCTGAATGGAAAAGTTAATCTCTGACTCTTAGACCGCTACATGCATGACCACTGTACATTAGGGGTGGGAATCAGCAGAGACCTGGAGATATGATATTTTATCGATTTCTTGGTTTCTGTATGTTTTAGTGTATTGCGATTCAAAACTGTAATATATTGCAAACTTTAACTCATGTTTGTTTCTCATTTATCTGCATTGGACATGTAATGTACACATACTCTCTGTCTCCACCAAACTCAACCATCACCAAACAACCACACCCTTTCTCTCTGCTACTTTTTCTTCTGTCTTCTTTTTTTTTTCTTTTTTTTTTCATTCTAATAATTCCACTTAAGTGAAAACACCACTACAGCTTCCTTGCTGTTTTTTATTCAAGGCCATGTTAAATATGATTCAGTCTGTATTTCTGTTGCCTAGGTGATGCGTCACCCTGATCATGTGGCCTCAGTCGTGTTCCTTTGGACTCATCATGAGAAGATGGTTGCCATTGACCAATCAGTGGCCTTCATGGGTGGGTTGGACCTTGCTTTTGGAAGATGGGATGACTGTGACTATAGGCTGAGTGATTTAGCACCTAAAAAAACAGCCAATAATGCAGAGGCAGCCCCTGAGGTAAATGTGTTGCCAGTAGACATAAGTGTGAGTGATAATTTATCCTTACATGAAGTATTGATCCCTTACTCTTCTCTCTTTCATCTCTCTTTTCCCTCCCTCTCTCAGTCTGATGCTGTGGATAGCCCTGCAGTTCCTCTGGCAGAAACTGCGTCAGCTCCAGTGTGCGAGGATGAAGTCGATCTAAGCTGTAACGCCCTCTTGTGGCTGGGAAAAGATTACAACAACTTTATTAAGAGAGACTGGACACAGCTGGACCAGCCATTTCAAGGTACTCAGTCCGATCCTGACATATAATTCTGTAGGTTTTGTAATTCTCACCTCTTTTTCACTTTTTATGAATGCAGATCTACAACCTAGAAGTACTTTTATATATTAAATGTGGGTCATTTAAGGCAGTGGTTCTCAGTTGATGAGTTGCAGGCCAGTTCTGATAGGGTTGTGGACAGCGGGGGAAAAAACAGTGCTAAATGCAAATAATAAAATGCAGCTAACCATATAATCATGCATAGTTTGGACAGGATAACAAAATAAATAGTCTCAACAACACTGACAGGTTGTAGTGAGTTATTGACAGCATGAACACTTTTCAAGACACATTTTGAAACCAATATTGCATATTGTTGAGCCTATGCAGTTCACAGTAATATTAGTAAATGTCATGTTTGATTTTAAGGATATTTTTGTTTACTTCTTTGGTGTATGATAAATAGTTTTATTACTCTGAGATCCAATGTGAAATCTGGGTCCTGAAGCAAAACCAGTTTAATCAAAACCACTTATTAAAGGTTTAGCCATTGGTGTAGCATCTAATGTTTGCTTTACTCCCTCAGACAATGTTGACAGAACTCAGGTGCCACGCATCCCCTGGCGAGACCTGGGTGCGGTGCATCATGGGAAAGCAGCCAGAGATCTTGCACGCCACTTCATTCAACGCTGGAACTTCACTAAGGTCAAATCAAATTTAAATATCTATTTTATGAATCTTCGGTAGAAACTTTTATCATTGCTTTTTATATACAGTATATTGGTAAGTGACATTGCTATACATATATGTATTTTAAGATCTTTAAGAACAAGTACAAGGTCGACTTCTACCCGTACCTATTGCCGAAATCTCACAGCACAGCAGAAAAGCTGCAATTCACTGTCCCTGGATCCACAAAAGCTTCTGTACAGGTACACTTGTGTACACAAAGTTTTCAGTGACATTTGATGCTGTTTTCTCTCCTCTTTCTCATGTATTTAGTTCTCTGACATCACACTCCCCTCTTTCCTTCTCCCAGGTTCTCCGTTCTGTTGATCGCTGGTCTGCTGGCACATGTGAACAATCTATCCTCAGTGCCTATGTACACATTGTTGAGAAGAGTGAACATTACATTTATTTAGAGGTAACACAGACTCTATAACCTTAGTGAGCCTACATTTCCCTCTGACACACACACACACACACACACACACACACACACACACATACAGCTAAATTGGCACTGTGCACTGTTCACACACACACACAGAGTCTCAGTGTTGTGGAGTTGTGTGCAGTGTTCTCTCCCACTAGTATCATGTGATTCTACTGCATTCAGCTGGCAACACAATAGTGCTCTGCCTCATGCCCAGAAACAGAGTCCTAATGCCAGTCAGTTAAACCAGGAAGAATGTAATCTATCCTCAAACTACATCCAGATTAAAAGTGAAAAAACAATAAGATCAATAGAAATTACAGAATCATCATAGAATCATTCACAAAGTTATACACATTCTGTGTGTTTGTTTAGTAAATATTTTGCCTGATTTGATTGTTTTCAGCCACCAATTAAAATACAGCAGCATCCCTCCACTTTCATTTGATCGGTTATCAGCCAACTCTGTCACTTTATTACAGTACCTGATGTCAGATTTAGCCCAGAGTTAAGCAAACAAGGGAACAAAATATCTTTCTGTTCTTCCTCTTTTTCAGAATCAGTTCTTCATCAGCTGCTCAGATGAAAAGAGTGTGCACAACACCATCGGAGACGCTATTGTCAAACGAATCCTGCGTGCTCACAGGTGTGCTAGCTATGCAAAACGAATTTTTTTTGAAAATTTGGTGAGATTTCATGTATTTTTCTAGGATTACAAAAAAAGTGTAACTTGTGTTTATTTCCTTGGTGTATGTGTAACTGTGAATTGGTATAGTGAGGGGAAGAAATACAGAGTGTTTGTTGTGATTCCTCTGCTGCCCGGCTTTGAGGGTAACATCAGTCAGGGAGGAGGAAATGCCATTCAGGCTATACTGCACTTCACCTACAGGTACAAACACATTTATATTAATACACACGCTCACAACCCAAAATACTTGTAGATAATTTATTAGTAAGAGATTTTATTTGTTTGTTTAGGACAATTAATCGAGGAGAATACTCCATTCTTTCACAATTAAAGGAACAAAGTAAGTGTCTGACAGAAACCTATTTAGCTGTCTGCACTGCAAAAAATATTTTTTTCAGTACTTCTGTTTTGTTTTTTACTAACAATACAAAATATTTTAACATCCTTAAAACAAGAGAAATTCACTTGAGAAACAAAATTGTGAAAGATAATAAGAATCTTGAATTGTTTATTTTTGTTTCCCCATGGCAATTTATTTCTTGTTTTAAGAATAATGTAAATCTAAAAATATTGAGGTTTATGCTTAAAACAAGAAAAATTCTTTGCCAATGGGGTGTGAAAAATAAGCTTAATTCAATATATATTCTTTGAAAACAATGTCTTAATAGCTTCCAAGTAAGTCTGTCTTTTTTTTTTTTTTTTTTTTTAAGGATGTTTAGATATTTTACTGAAAAAAAGGCAAAAATACTGATTAAGAAAATAATTGTGTAATTCTGCCACTCTGGTAATTTTTTTTAAAGTTAGTTCTTTTAAGGGTTAGATTTTATTAGTTGTTTTGCATCCTGTCTTGTTCTCCATCTGTCATTTTCACTTCTCTCTATTCATACGTGACTAAATGATTTAGTTGAAGTGTTATTGTTTAGTTTTCTATCAGCCATGCATTATAGCATTCAACCCATTAACCAATAACACAGATGGTTTACCATTCATTGTTTTAATGACTGCCCCATCTCCTTATCAGTGCAGGATGAATGGAGACAGTATATTTCTCTGTGTGGTCTGCGCAAACACTCTCAGCTCGGCCATTCCCCTGTTACAGAACTCATCTATGTTCACAGCAAAGCCCTCATTGCTGATGACCGTTACTACATTATAGGTGAGACATGTGAGATCAAATAAATGCAATAAGTCGCAATACTGCAAAATAAACTCTTAACCAGTATTTTTGTCTCGTTTTCCATTAAAACGTCCTTAAAACCAGATAAAATTACTTGAAGCAAAACTGCATACAATTTTAAGACTTGTTTTCAAAGAATATCTTGAATTAAGTTTTTTTTTAACCCCATTGGAAAAAAAATTTTTCTAACAAAGTGAGCTTAATGCTTAAACAAAACAAACATTTTTGCAATTCTCTAAAAACAAGTCTTATTCTTCTACATAGTTACAATTACAAAATAAACTAATAAAAATAAACTTATTTACTAAATAAATAAAATTACAACATTTTGCTTCTCATGTTAATTTATCTTGTTTTAAGGATGTTTTAGATATTTGTACTGTAAAACAACACCAAAATATTGATCAAGAATTGTTTTTTTGTAATGAAGTTATAGTCAGACCTCCTTACTGTCTCTGTGACCTAGGATACTTACTATTTCTGTAGTGAAGATGAGCTCCAAAAGCCATCTGCTAGTGGATAGTGGAAGTGTAGTTCATTTCTAAAGTTCTTCAAAATGTCCTTCCTCTCCTGTTGTGATCAGGGTCAGCCAACATCAATGACAGGAGCATGCTGGGCAGTCGTGACAGCGAGCTGGCGGTGTTGGTGGAAGATGAGGAAAGAGTTCCCTCTGTCATGAACGGAGAGGAGTACCAGGCTGGACCACTAGCACTCGCCTTACGAAAGGAGTGCTTCAGGTGTGTACAGGGTTCCCACGCATCCTGGAAAACCTGGAATTTTGCAGTGCATTTTTCCGTTCATGGAAAAGTCATGGAAAATTAGAAAAATCCCTAAATGTCCTGGAAAATATTTTAGTGTGAAACGGTTGCCTGCAAGATTTTTGCTACATGTACAAAAACATGGTAACGATCAGGACTCGGAATAGGAGTCAAATACACACATTCGTATCGTTTTGTCACTGCCGGTGGCTGCGCACAACATCAATGGTTGAGGGCGCTTACACCCATGTGATTGATTACAGCAGTGTCCAGTTGTGTGCTTGGCAATAGCAGTCCAACCGAGGCCGATCACTGGTGATCACCGCAAGGTGCATTCCGGTTAGAAATGTTTCTGAGTGTGGTCCGACTTGCTGTGATGTCATGCTGACATATGCCTTGCGATGTTGAGGTGGCCGTGCCAGGCGGCGCAGTCAGGCGCAGTTGCTCTTCTCTGACAGCGCTGAATAAAGGCATGATGGGAAATGACTTGCTGACGACACAGCTTAATGCTCATTGGCTTAAACAAACGTGATGTTTCATTATCTTGTAAAATGTTTGATTTTTTGATCTCTAATATCATGTTTTATGTGTATAAATTATCTTTGAATATTCCCAACACTCTGACAGTGCGATCTTTAAATGGGATATGTGATTTTTATTATATTTCTGAAATATCTAAAATATGTGTCTTTATTAAACTAAAAATGGATGGAAAGACGCATCTTATTGGCGAAATTAAATAACAGGTACATTTAAGTGTCTTTTTCATCATATTTATTTTCATTTTAAAGCAACAGAATTTAAATTACATACACTTTATCAGCAACAGCGCATGAACGTGAATCCTGCGATATTTCCCTCTGATCTCATAGGTGTCTAGTCCACTTCGAGACATAAGAACTGTCCGACTTGACAGCACGTATTTCACTGCTCCCCTAACTGCAGCTGTCTACTCTCGTCTTCTTTCAAGGCGAGGTGTTTGGCATCTCAAACAAGCCTAATGTCTATGAAGTGCAACCTCGTCTCCAACTTCACACCAAAGTGTTTTTCACACGTTTTTGCCTCACACAAATGATGTCTTGGAGAGTACAAAGCTACAAGGAATATTTTAAAACTGTCCAAAATTATGAAGAGATATTGAATGTCTCATAATTTATTTTAATCAATTATTACCTTATCATTTCCGAGGATCCAGATTATTGAACTACTGTAATTACATTTACCAAAAAAACAAACAAAAAAACAACACTAAGATCTAATATAAATGAGTCCTCTTTTTATTTTCTGCAATCAAAGCAATTGCCATTTTGTTCTCTTCCAAATACATGTTTTCAATGTTTATTGTGCACACCTCCCGCTTCGTGCATGGCAAGCTCGTAAATTTGCCCCTCTGTTACACTTTCTGCAATGCTTGTCATGTGGAAGAGCAAAGCACCGCTTGACGCTGGCGTTGACCCCTCAACTCATGTGAAATGCGCTTTACACTGACCAAAGTACAATATTGAAACTCAAAATGTTTATTATTATTAGGATATTATTGTTGTTTTTTTCTGATAATAGTCATGCTCAGCAGTTTAAATGCTGTAGAAAAATGATACAGTACACCTGACAGTCGGACCACTGATTTTTTTTTTTTTTTTTTAATGAATTCACACTGGAGTAGTAGTGTGGTGATTTGGCCTTTATACCTCGGGATGTGAATTCATTTTCAATAATTCAACGATCGGAGTCAGCTTGTACCGCGATTACCACATGTAGTATGCGGAAAACACGGAATCTAGTTGTAAAAATGGCATTAGCAAAAAATGCAGAATGTTGTGGAATTTGACATATTTGTACGTACAATTAATCAAATTAAAATTTTGATATGTCCTAGTGGGATAATTAAACTAAAAAAGTCTCTGATTTAATTGAATAAATAAATAATCTGCAAATGATGCACGCTTCAAAATGAATGTGTATAGCCGGCCGCTCATACACTGAAAAAACCTCAACATGATCATTATGCACGTTCTTGTGTGTGTAAGATGACAGAGAGCACTCAAAAGTCAGTCCCTCCAGGATTTTGCTATCTTGCGAGCACAAGAATTCTTGCAAATACAACCAATCTCCGCATTATTTGCGGTAGCTTGCAATTTTTTATAATTCCTGCAAATTTTTTGCAAAAAAACGTAATTCTGAGGGAACCCCATCGCTTTACTTCTTCATGTTTGACAGATGCAAAACAAATGCTTGAAAAGCTTGAAGCAGTCACGACATATCCAAATGCACAGCTGCCATTGTATCATCTCCATAGTAACAGTGTAAGTGTCTCCACCTCGTCTCCTCCACGTTGTATGTTCACTTTCAAAATCCTTGTATAAACTTTTGCGGACCGCAGACAGCACAGCTAATGTTTAATTGTCACCCTGAGTGCTGCGAATGATACACAAAACCCCGCGTTTATACAAAGAATCCCTAACATTCACTTAAAATCCCCATTAGTTTTGTAGTCAAATGTGATTACAGTATACAGTAGGCCATGAATCTGAACACTTATATGCTGAAAGTAAATGTTCATAAATGTTTTATATATGCAATATATATGACAATATGAAAAAAGAAATGGCAATTTACACATATGTAACATATTGTTTTTGCGATTAACATTTTGATTTCATCTATTAGAAAGGAACAGCAAAACATATATATACAGAATCAATATTTAACCCTAACTATCCCCACCCTGCTGGTGGTCACATAATTATAGACACACAACAAACAAAAAAATATAAATAAATAAATAAAAATAAAATAAATAATAAACAAATCACACACATCCCCTACACCTCTCTCCACTGTCCCTCCCTGAGAGCCCTCCAAAAAAGACAGATATTTGCCCCATTTCTCCCCAAACAGGTCTAGACTCCCCAGTCTTCTGGATATCCCCTCCTCAAGAGCTGCCACTCTGGCCACCTCTGAACACCACTCCTGAAATGGGGGCGCTCCAGCCGACTTCCAACTCCTTAAAATAATCTGTCTGGCAATCATAATACTAGTTAGGACCCAGTTTTTCACGTGCTTATTCTCCAAATTAATGACTGCCCCATCTCCTAAGATACTGAGTCTGGGGGCAGAATAAAATTTGAGAGGCCAAAACCTCGCACATAAAACTCTGAATCCTCAACCAGAACTCTTGAATCTTAACACATCCCCAAAAGACATGGGTTGTGTCTCCATCTTCTGATTGACATCGCCAGCAGGTGGGTGTGTCTTTAAGACCAAGCCTATGCAATCTAGAGGGGGTCCAATAGACTCTATGTAAAATCTTAAATTGCATAAGGCGAACCCTTGCATCTCTAGATGCAGATTTGACGGTTTTTAGAATCCTAGCCCACACTCCCTCCTCCAATACCAAGTTTAGATCTTTCTCCCATAAATTCTTAAGAGAAGCTGAAGTTCCGTCCCCCAGACTCTGGATTAGCAGGGAGTAATACACTGATGCCTCATGACCTTTTCCAAAAGCAGTAATCACCACTCCCAGAGTATCTGCCGCTTTAGGGGGGTGTAAACCACTCCCAAAAACAGTACAAAGCAGGTGGCGCAACTGTAAATACTTATAGAACTGAGATCTGGGAATCCCAAAAAGTTGACTTCAGCTATGCTATCAAATTGCTTGGAGTAAGAGAGGGGGACATCTATATGGAGAGACTGCAGCAAGTAATTGAATTTTGGAATACAATTCATTTTAATAACATTAACTTTCCCGATCATAGATAAATGTAATGAAGCCCACCTGTCCACATCACTCAAACTGTTTTATGAAGGGGTCAAAATTAACTCTAACTAAATCACACAATTTTTCTGGAAATAAAATGCCCAAATACTTATTGCCCTGTTTGGGCCACTGGAAAATGCCCAGCTGGAAAGCCGTTACTGGGCAGTACGCTGTCAAAGCCAAAGCTTCGGATTTAGACCAATTGACTTTGTATCCTGAAAACTTAGAAAAGGAATTAATAATTCTGTGGAGGCAAGGCATAGATCTAGTAGGGTCAGAGACAAATAATAAAATATCATCTGTGTAAAGCAAAAGTTTATGTGCCATACCTCCCGCCACCACCCCTGGAAAATCCTCCTCCTTTCTTATCGCGGCTGCTAATTGTTCCAGGGCAAGACAGAACAATAATGGGGAAAGAGGGCAACCCTGCCGAGTGCCCCTATTCAAAGTAAAATAATCTAAAATTAATCCATTTGTTTGTACCGCTGCTACAGGGTGTCTATAAAGTAACTTAATCCAACCAATAAATGTACTCCCGAAACCATACCTTTCCAAAATCTTAAAAAGATAATCCCATTCTACCATATCAAATGCCTTTTCGGCGTCAAGAGAGATGGCAGCGACCGGAGATTGATCATTTGCTACTGACCACATGATATTGATGAAACGCCTAATATTATCAGAAAAGCTACGACCCCGAATAAATCCTACCTGATCTCTATGTATAAGAGATGTCATAACTTTACTTAATCGGTTAGCCAGAATTTTTGACAACATTTTTACATCTAGCTGGATCAGGGAAATTGGATGGTAAGTCTTACTCTCGCTTGGATCTTTGTCATTTTTAAGAATCAGACTGATCCGGGCTTGTGTTATGGTTGGCGGAAGCTTTCCATTCTTTAATGATTCAGTATAAACTTCTAACAAAAGTGGAGCCAATTCTGTTGCCTGAAGGCAAGGCCTTAATTACCTCGCCGAGCTCCTCCAAGGTTATCTCAGAATCAAGAGAATTTTTTTGCTCAGTCGTCAATTTAGGGAGTTCTAACAAATGTAACATATTTTTTTTTTTAAACACTTGTGGAATTTGCATTTGTACATAAATGCTGAAATATATGAACTCTAATTGTATTTTTTTCATATATGGCCATATATCAGATTTAAATATCAGACAATGTAATAATGGCAACAGGCCTAATTATTGAATCCTCATTTGTGTTTTTTGTTTACAGATTTATTGTAAGTTTATTTTAACCTTAGATACGTTTTCTTGCATTGTCTGAGGCAGAACATTTTTATACAAAAATAATTTAGGGTCTTCCAATAAACACAGGTTTCACCTAAATGTATCGTATTTTTGTGTAATTATTATTTTTTTTTGCTTGTTTGCTTGTTTGCTTGCTAACTGCATATTTAGTTATTATGCAGTAAAATGTTTACATGTAATTGCATTTACAATGTAATTAACACAATTACAGGGGTATATGATGATTTGTGAGTTTTTACTGCATAACAATCCCAAAAAATTACGCAAATTTAGTATATATTTATTTAATTGAATCACAGCTTTACGGGGATTAATAATAACACTGGGCCATGGAGTAAACTGCTTATCTAGAGGTGAGAAACTACCATCAAAAACAAACAGAAACACCAAAATAAAAGCTCGATTTACATGGACGCATGTGTTTTTGCTTAAATATTACACTTGTTGGGTGCATAAAATGTCCTGGAAATGTCCTGGAAAATTGTGCCTTGAGTGGGAACCCTGAGTCTGTCCAGGACAAAATGAGGAAGCTTTGTGACAGAAATGCTTCAGGTCTCAAAGTACGTATTCAAAGTTAAAATTTCTGTGTAGAATCCAAAAAGATCGGTTATCACCAGTCTCAAACAAATAGTGTAAATGAACAGGGTTCTCATGGAAATATCAGGAATTTTAAAATGGTGTTTTCCAGGCTTGAAAAAGTAAAGAAAATGAATGACTGTAATAACAATTTAACAAAGCATTCAATTTATGAAATCATTTTTTGCTACGTTTTGTGTGCATGTTAGTGAATTATTTAATTATTAATAGCCATCTAATCACCAATAGCCAATCACTTCCTCTTTTTCATACAGTATCTCTCTATGAAAAGCCTTGATTTATCATGGTCTTAAAATATCTCTACAATGTGACAGTGGTTTTGTAGCAGTAGCTATGATATATCTGCGTTAGTGCAGTGAAGCACCTCAGCATCTCTTTTGTCCAATTTTCTCCCCTATCTGTGTGGGAGTGTGTGTGTGAAAGAGTGAGGTGTGTGTGCGTAAGTGAAGCAATTTGTGTTGGCACGTTGTGTTCCTTACTGCCAGCTACCAGAACATCTTTTGGTTGCCAAGGGGAACAGAGGGGATGCTCCTAATATGTGTCTGTAGCACCTTTCACTACTGGTTTTGGGATGTGACCTCAAGCGATTGTGTTTTGTGTACGTTAATGCGTGTCTCTGGATCATATGATTAGATTGAATTTATCTCCTTATCTGACAGCAAATGGTTTGTGTTTGCACATTTAACATTTTTACTTGTGTTAGACTTTCTACAGAAATATTCCCCCTTTGGCAGACTTTGGGGTGCACTGAATCACCCTAAATGAGTTTGTTGAATGAACACATTTTTGATGTGTGTGTGTGTTTTTTTTTTTTTTTTAAGTTGAATCACTGATGTACACTGATGAATAACTACTGAACAGACTTGAAGTAAAATATTGAAACAAAATTTTTTTACGCTGAATAGATTTAAACTTGAGATTAAATTAACTCTCAATGTGATTATAGCTTGACGTGATTAGATGAGAAATTAATAATTAATATAATGATACTTAGGTGGGAAAGTGTCGAACTAATTAATGTAAACTAGGTTGATTTCAATGTATTCCGAATGTGGAACCTAAATATTTTTCAGACTAAATTTTTTTTTTACTGTACTTGTCTCTTGACTTTTAAAATCACCTCTTACCTCCTCTCCTCAGTGTTCTTCTAGGAGCGAAATCTGACCCAGCTCTCAGCATTGATGATCCAGTCAGTGATCACTTCTTCATCAATGTTTGGAACAAAATTGCCCAGTCAAATGCTGCCATCTATGAGAAGGTGAAGGATGAAGCTTGTAGTCTCATTCTGGATACTGTGACTATCATTTATGTATCTTTCTGATGTCCTTAACAGAATGTATTCATTTAAAGTTACTGTGCATGATTTGAACAGATACATAGGGAGAATGCACTGAATGCAGGTCTAAACAAAGGCAAAACCTGTAACTACTGTAATTTGCAGTCCTGCAGTAAAGCCTTAGACAGTAGCACCACTCCCATACACTTTGCTGGTAATATTACCCATGTGTTTATGCTCACAATCCTAATCGCTAGGATTCAAAAGGTGCTGTTGTAGTAGTTATGGATTATATTTCTAAAATGTTTTCGGTTTCAATTTGGGATTTTGTATGGAGCCATTTTTTTTTTCAGTGTCAAGTCTCAGGTTTCAAAGTTTTTGAAAAACAAGTTTTATTTTCAATAAGCAACATCATCAACATAATTTTTTAGTCTTTATTGCTGTTACAATTTTAAACTTTCACTTTTTTCCAGACAAATGTTTGGCCTCATTTTAAATGTTCAGATTCAGAATACGTCAGATTCAAAGTACTTAGTCCCTAAATTGGCTCCATAATTGTGACATCACTAAAATGGTTTTACTAAAGTTATTTTCTGTCTTTCCTTTATGGTGTAGGTCTTCCGATGTCTTCCTTTGGACTCGATCCACAGCTTACGTGAGCTGATGGAGCATGTGAACACTGAGAACCTCAGCCTTACTGACCCAGAGAAGGCCAGCCAAGAACTACAGGCCATCAGAGGCATCCTGGTCCATTTCCCGTTGCACTTTCTGTGTGAGGAGAACTTGCTCCCATCACTTAAAAGCAAAGAAGGAATGGTACCTACTGAGGTGTGGACGTAGCAGGGAAGAATGTCAAACAGTGCAGTTTAAAGTGTGCAAGTGAAACAAAAGATAAGGAAAAAAAAACAATCTGTGAACTAACTCTGAACTGATTTTGAAGTAGAACTGAAGTAAAATATGTCGCACATCCAGCTAAATCTGAACTGATTTAAAAATAATAATAACACATCCACTGAACTAACTGAACCAACTCTGAACTGATTTTTTTTTTTTTTTTTTTTTTTTTTTTTTAGTTTAAAAATATCACATCCTCTGAACTAACTGAGCTTGAAGCTGCTGTAGTTTAAGTGTGATGATCACATGATTTTCAGTTTGGTTTGGACTAAAGAAAGTGGTTATAAATTGATGATTAGCTCTGACCACTAACCACAGAACAATGTATAAGAAAATTAACATGTTTACGCCAGTAGAAGAGCACAATGTTGTTGCAAAATATATCAAGAAATTATAGTGATGTACTCCAATGTCCATTATGCTCATGAATGTAGCTATCTGAATATTGAAGATGGCACAGAATGTAAACTACTGCATATCAAGAGTGAAATAAGGAGAGAAGAAAGGAGGAGAAAACAGGGCAAATGAGAGCTCAAGTGGAGTATTTTAAATGACAGAGGAACAGAATGTACATTTATTGCTGTGAATATGCGTGGGTGTATGGCATTGCTTTACCTTCTTTTGCCTCTCTCTTTATTCATCTTTCCTGCGTGCACTACACCTCTCAATGCAGTGGCAGCAAATCTGTCAGAACATTTGTGGTTGTTATAGTGATGGGTATAAAGAGCTGACTTGGTCTTGGCTGCTGAGAAAGAGAGAGAGACAGAGAGAGAGAGGAAGAGATAGAGAAGAAGCAGGAAAAAATACATAAACCGCAAATCTTTAAAAGCTGGAAAAACAGAGATAAGGGTGGGGGCATACTTGGACATGCAAATGATGAAATGTTTTTTTTAAATGGGCAGGGGGTGTTATGGGGCAGGGATCAGGTGGGGCATTAAACATGGTGAGATATTCAGAGGGGGTCTCAGCTCATTTACCAACACCCCCATCTCCATGACAACCAGGAGAAATTATTGTTATGTAATAATGTCAGCGATCCAGACGATTCCACTTTCTATTTTGGAGGGGGTAGCAACACAAGTAGAGCAGACTGGAGGCCAGAAAAGCAAAGCTAATATTGGCAATGCCCTATTTTAATATGACATTTTTAATATTTATTACAAGCCATTACTAATCAGCCTGTGTACTGTTGTACAAATAATATAGAATGCTATATGTGACAGCACATTAACAGAATCTTTTAGGTTTTGACCACTGTAGATAATACCATTAATAACATAACATTCCAATCACATCAAACAATCAAGTTTACTTTTTATTTACTTTGTCATTTAGCACTTTCTATAAACTGACAATTGTGCTTTTTTTATCATTATTACTGTCTATACTATTTCAGACATTTTTAAACCGTTAGTTCAACCCAAAAATAAAAATTATCTCATCATTTACTCACCCTCATGCCATCCCAGATGTGTATGACTTTCTTTCTTCAGCAGAACACAATTTTTTTTTTCATGTTTTTCCTGTATGTTGTGACATGAAACCGGTCTGCCACAGATGTGTTCTTGGATTACAGACTAAATTATCACCACGTCATAAACCATTAAGCAATCGATTATTTTTACATTCTCCGTCTGAATAAATATTTATATAGTTGCTGTGGCTTCGGTTTTGTAGTGTGTGAGAGAGAGATCCTGGCACCACCTGTCTCCATTGTAACTAGCTTATTCAGGTAGTTTGTCCCTATTGTAGCACCGTAGCACTTTAACAGTTCAGGAAGAGGGGTGAGAATTGTAGGGGGAGGAAAATAATGGAAGTGCTTGGAAAATAGTGTTGAGTTTCCTTGCAGAGGTGAGACGTCACAGCCCGACCACAAAGAACAGAAATAGGAATAGGAGGAAGGATCATACCAAGACATTGGAGAGAGAAGTTCAATCTGAGACAAAAACATTAGACATTACACCGGATGGACAAAGTTTATTCCCAAGAGTCCTGAGACAAATCGTTCAAGAATATTTAAATAGTAATGTGTGTGCATCGTGACGAGTCGCTGAGATAAAGGGCCTGGCTTTAAAAAAAAAAAACAAAACAAACAAGGGACTGTTTATGGTTTCTGTTCTTCCCCCTCTCTTTCTCTCCAACCAAATCGGCGGAGAGTTGTGCGCACAACCGGGAGCCGCAGCTGACTGACGGACTGACGGCAGGAGGGAACGAAAGTTTGCAAGGCGGGCGGAAAATTATTCGACGTAAACACTCCTTGTTTTCGACACTAGGACCGCATATTTCAAGCTTAAACACATTGTAGAGACTTTTGGAAACTGCAGATATTTGTTCAGACGAGCGGTGACATCGAAATCCAGATTGAAATCCTGTTTTAAGGCGTGTGCGTGGGTTGCGCCGTAACATGAAGGTGGTGGCAGATTGACGCGGATAGCGCGAGCGCCGCTGTTTAGGAGCTGGGCTTCTCACTCGTCTTGAACTTTTACCTTTCTATTGAGATATTTCTGATTTATACCGCTTGTGTGTGTGTATATATATATATATATATATATATATATATATATATAAATGTAGTGTTCTTTGACTGAGGTGGGCTTGGCTTAGTTTACGCATTCTGCCAAAATGAGTGTAGAGACAGCGCGCAGTGTGGTACATCTGACCGGATCTGAGCGCCACTTTAAGCTCATGTAAATGTTGCCATGCAGTCTTCAGGACTATAGACCAGCCATTTATCATCTGTAAACGCTCGCTAGGCTCTCTCGACCATTTTCTGGTAACATTTGTCTCAAGAACAGGGTCAGTTGGCATTGAAGAACCTCTTGTTCTTGAAACATATTGACGGTCAGAAATCCTGCAGCTGTTTTCGCACGCGGTTAAACTGCTCGCGACGGGGACGAGCCAAATGTTTCTCCGGAAAGCTCACAAGTTTTCCTGAACTGTCCTTTGAAATAAACATTGTGGAAAATAAATCACAAAAAGAGTAGCTGCAGTTTTGGACCACGTATTTTTAATCCTCGCTTCCTTCAGAAATTACTGTAAACATGTCAGAAAACGCACCTACGCGGAGTCTGGATGACATCGACCTGTCCGCCCTGCGGGTGAGTTTGTGTGTGTGTGTGTGTGTGTGTGTTTACCTGCCTTCACACTGAAATAAATCCATCAGAATATCATCACAGTCAATATTATGTGTTATGGAGGCACGTGAAGGGGATTATATAAATATTAAAGAACATTTAACAGCAAACATAAAGGATTAAAAAGGTGTGTCACTGTCTTGTGGTTGATTTTTCTGCGAACAGGTGAGTCCTTGGGCCTGTATTGTGTAAGATAAACTAGGCCTGGAGAGTTTAGTATTTCTGTGTGAGTTACAGTACATACATACAATACATACCCTAAGTATCTCTCTCTCTCTCTCTCTCTCTCACACACACACACAGACACAGAGACAGAGCTGTGGTTTGGGAGGGCCTACATTTCAAATCAGTGTTGACACCAAATAGGCTTTCACTGTAACTTAGAATAACTCCCTTGTTGTGTGGGGAATACCAGACAAAACACCATTGTAACATTACATTTAGATCACCACTCTTTTTTTCTACATAAATTCATATTTGATCATTTACAATGTGGGTTTATTTAATGTTTCAGTGGGTCTGCTGTACTTGTAGCTTCCTAGATTATAAATATAATGATTTTAACACGGATTAATACAATACCTTGGAAATCCAGAGTACAGGCAGTCTGTGTCCACAAACAGATAGCCTAATAGTCCTTATCAAGTAACTAACTTTGTATCTGCCACTGAATGAGAAGAGTCAAATTTGGAAAAATATGGGCATTGTAAACACCCACTGAACTTCACGTTTACTGGATGTATGTGGAAAAACAATAGATCTAGGTAACATAGAAAAGTAAATTTCCTGACAAAAACTGATACCCCACATATGCAGAAATATCCGTGAATGTTCATGGATGTACACAGCTGAAATTCTGCTGGTTGTGAGAAGTGAAGGCAGTCAGGTGTGAAGGCCTTTCATATGTTAATGACTGGCTTTTGTTCACATCTTATGTAACATACATGTTAGGTGGAGAACACTAACATGGAGCATTTTAGAATAGTCCCTATATGTAGTTCATGTGCGAGCAGAAGGCTAATCTAGTCATAGATTAGTGGTATGTTAGCAGATGGCTAATCCAGTGTGTTAGGGCTAATTACTGTCACTAGTTAGGGGATTCCCTGCAAATAGATAAGGCTATATATATCCAACTATCTGCCATTCACAAAAATGCATAGTTTCTCTGTTGTTTTTGAATATCGAGGTATCCATGCCAGACTGCATATAAGAAAACCTTGCTAGGTTTGACCGTTCTGGACAGGAAGTAAATTGTTTGTCTTTATCTTTTGACACTTAAAGGGATAGTTCACCTAAAAATAATCTGTGATCTGAGCTAAAGAAGCACAATCCATTGTTGTCAGATTTTACCTTTGATTTTAAATATGTTCTTTGATCATAATTTTGATCAATCGTTTTGGAGATTTTGGTCTTTCCCCATTCAGATAGATTGGAGCTGTACTTTTATGGCACTTGTTTACATTGAACATAGCTGCCCAGCCTGCCCGTAAACATTCCAAAGATGGCCGCTGAGTGAATTGACTTGACTAGGATTAGAGTGCATGAGCAAATTGGTCCACTTTTATTGTGCTTTTTTGGAGTTTTGCCGCTTGACAGTCCTAGTCCCTATTCACTCTTGTAATATAGAGAAAACAGTGGCCCAAGATATTCTACACAATTTTACATTTTGTGTTCCATGAAAGAAAGTCACATGTTTGGAATGAAATGAGAGTAAATGAGGACAGAATTTTTCATTTCAAGTGAACTATTCCTTTGGGCAATTACATGTGAAACACTTGTGTTGTCAAACAGATGTAAATAAGCCAGGAATGTACAGCTCTGTCTGTAACTCTCACTTGTGTTGGTACAGTGAGTTACTGGGCATGGCTCTGCAGGGTGTGCTGTGTGTAATGTTGCCCCTAGAGAGAGAAAGAGCACTGTGAGCTCGATGATTCACTTGAGCTCATTGTTTGATAGCTGTCCTATATAACACCCACATACTGCATACACACAAATGCAGATATATGTGTGTGTCTATCTCTCACACAATGCACAGTTGGGGGAGAAAACCGAATTCAGACAATCAGAAGCCGTCTGCCTTACATTTGGCCCTCTAGCTAGAACCGAACACAACCATTGTTTATTTCATTGTATTGTTTTTGAACCTGAGAACAACTGCCTTGCTCTACTGTTCACCTGTGGTCATCTTAGTTTCAGTTCTTGTAAGGAGCACTTTAAATAATGTCAGGCTCAGACTTGCCAGAGCATCAAATCTAGCTGAAATACAGGTGACAGGCTTGTGTCTGAATCCATCTATTTTGTGAAACCATACATTTAAATGTGTCTGTAGCATAGTAGCAATCATCTGAAGGTCAGGATGCATACAGTTGTGTGCAAAAGTTTGCATACCCTTGGAGAATTTGTAATATATGTTTTTTCTAGTGCGACCTCTGGTGGGAATCTTTACTGAAGCACTTTATTTGATAAAAAAAAATGCATTGGTGTGTTGAAAAGTAATTGTTCTATTTTTATTTGATTAAAGCTTTATTAATTGATTTTATTAGACACCATTTTGGTGATGAAATTGAATTAAACTTTAAAAAATGGAAAGAAAAACAGAATTGGGGGGAGGGGGACAATTTAGGGAAAAAATATTTCATTTGGTCCTACTTTAAAGGTATACTTAAAATTAAAATTCTCTCATCATCAGCCTACTCACCCTCATGTCATCCCAGATGTGTATGACTTTCTTTCTTCAGCAGAACACAAACAAAGATTTTTAGAAGAATATCTCTGCTCTGTAGGTCCACACAATGCAAGTGGATGGTGATCAGCACTTTAAAGCTCCAAAAAGCACAGACAATCATAATAAAAGTAATCCATATGACTCCAGTGGTTAAATGAATGTCTTCTAAAGTGATACGATCGCTTGGGTAAGAAACACTTTGGGTAAGAAACAGATCAATATTTAAGTTCTTTTCACTATAATTGTTTACTTCCGGTCGCTCTACAATGCACGTTCATGAGAGGACCGAGTACATGCAGCATCTCGCGTGACATAGGCACATTGGCATGTTCACGCGAGAACTGACACGATACAACCGGAAGTGCGGCTCGGTTTATTTAGAACAGAGCTGTGTTTGCAAGCTTCATTGGTTTTGCTTTCATTTGAACATGCCAGCACACTTACATCAAGAGAGAGGCTGCATGTACTTTGTGCTTTAAAGTGCACTTTAATCATTTTACATTGTATGGACCTACAGAGCTGAGATATTCTTCAAAAAAAAAAAAAAAATTTGTGTTCTGCTGAAGAAAGTAAGTCAAGGATGGTAATAATGATAATTGATGATGATAATTTTCATTTTTGGGTGAACTTTTCCTTTTAAAAAAAACTCCTAAATTGAGAAACTGTTCAAGGAAACATGCAATTTTTAAAATGTATTATTTTCATTGATACATTTAACTTTGTTAAATGGGCTGAAGCAGTGTGTTCAAAAGCATATATTATCTTTTTTTTTTTTTTTTTTTTTTTGTGGTATCAAAATTGGTGTCGAGAATCATGACATTTTCCTGGTATTGGTACCGAAACTTGTCAAAATCTTCGTACTGACACATTTGTGACAGTTGTGAGAAGCCTGCTGTGATGATACATTGGCAAGGACCAAATATTTATCAGCTGCGTTCTTGAGGTTACAAGTTAATAATGCAACTTGATCTAGTCTTGCTTAAATATTGATAGCAGTAGGCTGGCTCTAATGGACATAACTTTTGGGTCTAATGTCTTAAGTGCAGGTCAGATGTCAAGCCTTAGGTTGTCTTATTGGGTATGTTTGTCTAGCTGTGTGAATTTAGGAATGCACTTATGTAATTGTAAAACATGCAATAACATTAATACTATTATTACCATTATAAACATGTATTACACAATCGTGTATACCTGCAGTTTGATAGCTGCAATTCTTAAAAGGCATATAAGAGAATAAGAGCTTCTCATCTCACTCCCAAGCTCACTACAGTATGTCATGAATCAGTATATCGTGGACAAAAATTTGGGCACTGGCAAGGGTGTTCATCCACTGAACATTGGGACACTTATGACTCAGTCACCTGTGACATGATTACGAGATGTATTATGAGACAACTTGTATTAATCAACAACATCGCTGTATAAATGACACTCATGTATTTTGTTGTAGATATTATAACGTACAGTGTTACTGTGAATGATAAATTACATAAATGAAGAATAGGAGTGTATTTTTAATGTTCTAAAAACTCTAACATTTAAAAGATTGCTTTCCTTTTATGCACATTATTTGTAAAAGATAATTACAAACAAAATCTAAAAGGCTTTGACTTCATATTTTTACACTAGCACTTATCTTCTAACAACTTGAAATACTTTAGAACACATGACAACTATTCCAGAAAGGAAACGATCAGCATCAATGCTCCAAATTTTAGGGAGCGAGCGTTTCAGTGCACTGATTGGAATGGTTTTGTGGATGGCACAGCCCTAGAAATGGCCGACTCCCTGGTCAGTGCCCTGACTACTGAACTAGGGAGCTGACAGGCATCTGTCATAATCTTTGAAAGGCTAGATTCCACAATTTGCAAAGAATTCACTTTGTAAAGTTAGGTATTGTAAAGTCAAATACTTTACTGTTGTGCAATTGCTGTTTTGAATTTAAAAGCAAGACTTTGCTGTCTTGGATTTACAGTTTTGAATTTAAAAGTGAAACTTTACCTTTTTGAGTTACAGTTTTGAATTTAGTGGGAAGTGAGATATGGTTGGTAGACTTGCTGCCTTCCATGAAAACTTAATTTCTCTGTTAAGAACTGAAATGTCAATTAATTTTTTCTTACTAATATATCAAGATATTTCTAAATTTGCTGATGGATCAGTAAGTTTCAATATGCTTCAGGTGGAGTTTCTCAGTGAATGAATATTAAGGCAGGATTTTCTCATACCTGTACTGACACGTGAGTTGTTTTAGAAAAAGCCTGTATTTTCAATTTTAAAGCTTGCTGATGTTGCTTCACACTTTCTCCATCTATCCTCTCCACTGTTTCACAATCTCTGGATAAGCCGTGGGCAACCTTTTGAACAACCTTTTTCCATCTGCCTTTCTCTCCCCTGCTGTATTTTTATGTTCTCATTATCTTGTTTTTTGTGTGTGCCATTATGACTCCTTTCTCAATCTGTTAATCATCTTTTTTTCTTTCTTTTTTTTCAAGACACATTTATTGTCAAAGTGAGAGGATGTATTTTACATACTAGCAATTCTTTTTGTTATTAACATTTTTATTGATTCATAAATTAACACAAAATACAACAACATATATATATATATATTTTTATTGAATCAAACACTTTAAACATTAAACCCCCACTATATCCCCTCCCCCTACCAAACTCTCACCCCACCCTGACCCCCCCACGAACACCCCTGTGGTCAATAGAATATAGAGATACACAGAAAAAAAAACCCACAAAACTAAAACAACAACATAAAATAAAATACAATAATCATGTATAATAATAATAATAAAAAAACAAAAAAACTAAACTCTAAATTACTCCACCGCCCCTCCTCGAGATTCCCCCAAAAATGCTAAATAATTGCCCCATTTCTTATTGTAAGAATCCCTAACCCCCATCCTTATGCTTGACCCCTCCTCGAAGGCAGCCACCATCCCCATTTCCGCGCACCACTCCGGGAACGAGGGTGCTCCATCCGACTTCCAACTCCTCAAAATAACCTGCCTACCAATCATCACTCTGGTCAAACCCAGTCCTTCGTGTACTTATCCTCCAAATCCATGACCTCCCTATCTCCCAAAATACAGAGTCTTGGGCAGAACGAGACCTGAGTGCCCAACACATCACACACAAAACTTTGCACCTTCAGCCAAAATTCTTGGATCTTACGGCACCCCCAAAAAACATGAATGGTGTCTCCATCTTCAGAATGGCATCGCCAGCAGATGGGTGTGTCCTTAAGACCAAGCCTATACAATCTAGAGGGGGTCCAATAAAATCTATGTAAAATCTTAAATTGCATAAGGCGAACCCTTGCATCTCTAGATGCAGACTTTGTTTTTTAGAATCTTAGCCCACACTCCCTCCTCCAATAACAAATTTAAGTGTTCCTCCCATAATCTTTTGAGAGAATTTAAAGCTCCATCCCCCAGACTCTGAATTAACAGGGAGTAATACACTGATGCCTTATGACCCTTCCCAAAAGCAGTAATCACCACAGAGAATCTGCCACTCTAGGGGGGTGTATGCTACTCCCAAAAACAGAGCAGAGCAGGTGGCACAGCTGTAAATACTTATAAAATTGAGATCTGGGAATCCCAAAATGTTGAATCAAATTTTCAAAAGATCTCAATACTCCACTCTCATATAGGTCACCAAGTGTATTAACCCCCCTCACAATCCAATCTGACCAACAGAAAGGGGACTTATTAATACATAGTTTAGGGTTCAGCCATATGCTCGAGGCTACGTTTAAATAAATATCAGTATTAAACACTCTGGACACTTTTGTCCATTTCGAGTGCAAATACAAAATAACGGGGTGCGACTTAACCTCTCCGGCTAGTATAATCGAAAGGCTCTGCAGTGGCGAAATAGGGGCAAGAACTTCCTTTTCAATACAAAACAAGGGAGGAGCTCTCTCAGGTGGAAGCGACCAGTGAGCCAAATGTCTAAGACCGAATGCATAATAATAAAACAAAATCTTGGCTAAGCCTAACCCACCTTTGTCAATCGGCCTATGTAACTTATTGAAATTTAACCTGGAACGCTTACCATTCCAAATGAAGGACTTTGCTATGCTATCAAATTGCTTGAAATAAGAGATGGGGACATCTACAGGGAGAGACTGTAGCAGGTAGTTGAATTTTGGAATACAATTCATTTTAATAACATTAACCTTCCCAATCATCGATGTGTAATGAAGCCCATCTGTCCACATCATTCAAAACCTTTTTATTAAGGGATCAAAATTAACTCTGATGAAATCAGACAAATGTGCTGGGAATAAAATTCTCAAATACTTAATTCCCTATTTGGGCCACTGGAAGGCACCCGGCTGGAAGGCCATTACTGGACAGTACGCTGTCAAAGCCAAAGCTTCGGATTTAGACCAATTGACTTTGTATCCTGAGAATTTGGAAAAGGTGTTAATAATTCTGTGGAGGCAAGGCATAGATCTAGTAGGGTTGGAGACGAATAATAAAAAATCATCTGCGTAAAGCAGAAGCTTATGCGCCACATCTCCCGCAATCACCCCTGGAAAATCATCCTCCTTTCTTATCGCAGCTGCTAATGGTTACAGGGCACGACAGAACAATAATGGGGAAAGAGGGCAACCCTGCCGAGTGCCCCATCCAGAGTAAAATAATCTGAAATTAACCCGTTTGTTTGCACCGCTGCTACAGGGTGTCTATGAAGTAACTTAATCCAACCAATAAATGTACTCCCGAACCCATACCTTTCCAAAATCTTAAAAAGATAATCCCATTCTACCATATCAAATGCCTTTTCGGCGTCAAGAGAGATGGCAGTGACCGGAGATTGATCATTTGCTACTGACCACATGATATTGATGAGATGCCTAATATTATCAGAAGAGCCATGGCCTCGAATAAACCCCAATTGATCTATATGTATAAGTGATGTCATAACTTAATCGATTAGCCAGAATTTTGGACAAAATATTTACATCTAACTGGATCAGGGAAATTGGGCGGTAACTTTTACACTCGCTTGGATCTTTGTCCTTTTTAAGAATCAGACTGATCCGGGCTTGCATCATGGTTGGAGGAAGCTTTCCTTTCTTTAATGATTCCGTATAAACTTCTAACAAAAGTGGAGCCCCGGAGCCTTGCCTGTAGGCAAGGCCTTAATTACCTCATCAAGCTCCTCCAATGTTATCTCAGAATCAAGAGAATTTTTTTGCTCAGTCATCAGTTTAGGGAGATCTAATGGTTCCACAAATTTCCTAATATCTTCATTAGTAGACGAAGATGTTGAACTATAGAGATCAAAATAGAATTCTTTAAAAGCATTATTAATATCAATGGCCGAGGTAAATATTTCACCACCAGCAGATTTCACTGAGGGAATGGTAGAAAAAGACTCTCTCTGCTTTATATTTCTAGCCAAAAGTTTTCCTGCTTTGTTCCCCCAACTCAAAGTATGACTGTCTTGCCATGAATAACCAAAACTCCACTTTCCATGACAAAATAGTATTATATCTATATTTCAGTCGGGTCAATTCTCTGAGGCCATCAGATGACATACAGCGCTTCAGCTCTGCCTCGGCACTTTTAATATTTCCTTCCAACTCCACAAGTTCTTGTGCTTTTGGATTTTTTGGTGAATGAGGCATACTGTATGAAACCGACCCCTAAGAACCGCCTAAAGTGCCTCCCAAGCCAGGCCCACAGAGGATACTGAGGACCAGTTGGTCTCCATATAAACATTGATTTCAGTCTTTAACATTTGTTGGGAATCAGGATTTTGCAAAAGAGATACATTAAGGCGCCAACTATATGATTTATTTTTCTCTGTATATGGCAACACCTCTAAACTCACCAGGGCATGATCTGAGACTAAGATATTTCCAATTGAGCATTCCACAACAGATGAAATGAGGGATTTGGATATAAAAAAAAAAAATCTATTCTAGAATAAATCTTATGGACTGATGAAAAAAATGTATAGTCCCTACCAGATGGGTTCAAAAGTCTCCAAATATCCGTAAGACCAAGACTTTTACACATCCTGTGAAGCGTCAGTGTTGTTCTAGGGGGTTTACACAATTTTGCTTCATTATGATCAAGGACTGAGTCCATCAAAAGATTAAAGTCTCCTCCCAATATTATATCATGAGGGGTGCCAGCGGCTTGCAGCATCCCTTCAAGATCTATTAGCGTTAGGTGCGTAAATATTAGCCAAAATCAACCTTTGCCCATGAATTTCAGCTAAAACAATAATGACTCTCCCTAATTTATCTTTAGTCTGTTTGAGACATTTGAATTGTAGAGGTTTATTAATCAATATAATGACACCCTTGCTCTTACTTGAGCCAGCACTAAAAAAAAACATGTCCACCCCATTTCTTCCCAAATTTTTCAGCTTCCTGCGGGGAGAGATGTATTTCTTGAAGAAACACTATATCATATTTCTTACGTTTAAGAAAATTAATAACCTTCCTTCTTTTTATGGGGTGCCCCAAACCATTTACATTCCATGTGGAGAGAGAGAGTACACTCATACTAACATTTGACATTTTGATAGAGTAGAAAAAATAAATTGTGTGTCAAAAACTAAATTATACAGACCACATTCCCCATTAGTAAAACAATCAAACCCCGAACTTCCCCCCCAAACAAAACAAACAGAATAAAAGAAAAATGTACGCATTAACCCCTCGCACGAAAGCGCCAACCAGCGACAATCCCTCTAAACTCAAAAGGCCCATGAACGCCCACGAGCCCCCACGACATCTTTGCTATCAGATTGCTCAATTTTGCCTCAAAAATTTGTGAGGCAAATTTACATAACAGAAAATACTTTGTAAAATAAACCCCAGCAAATAGGAAGAATGAACACAAAGAACGTGTAGATTCATTCACAGAACTGTCTCAAAGGTGTGATCTTCCACAAAACAAATTCCAGCTGATATAAAACCGTTCAGATTCCTCGGACAGACAAACGAATGTTCCGTGAGCCAGCGGTTATGAGTTCAGCGGATGACGTAATCATTCCAATGTCCCGTAAAAATACTCAACAAAACAAACTACAGCCAGCAGGAGGAATAAGCATGAAGAAGGAACAGATTAATCCACAGCTGTTCCAAAGGAGTGTTATTCAATAGAACAAGCTCCAGCCGCTAGGCGGAACCAATACCAAAAGAAACAAAAACCGGCATCCCGGTTCCCCGGATGGCCGAGTCAATTCACTCGGAGGCCGCATTAAAAGTATATACCATGACTTACACAATCTGTCAACTTTATAAAAGACATCCTTTGTGGGAGCATGTAGATATTTTGCGGTCATCCGTAGTGTCCACTCTCAAACTGGCCGGGAACTTCCATGCAAAAGTAATCTTTCATCAATGCAAAAGTGTCTTAAGGAAAAGTGTTATTCACAAAACAAGCTCCAGCCACTTGGCAGAGCCAACGCAGTTTACTCACCCATTGATTCAATAAAAGACATTGACTGATTGGGACATCTAAATACTTTGTGACCGACCTTCGTTTCTGTTCTCAGTTTGGCCGGGAACATCAG
Organism: Myxocyprinus asiaticus; assembly: GCF_019703515.2. Taxonomy (NCBI): domain Eukaryota; kingdom Metazoa; phylum Chordata; class Actinopteri; order Cypriniformes; family Catostomidae; genus Myxocyprinus; species Myxocyprinus asiaticus. The sequence continues at coordinate 32,036,570 of NC_059347.1, forward strand.
AGCAAAAGTGATCTTTCGCTGATGTAAGAGTTTCTTACATTACTTGAACCGATTGCGTTTCTTTCTTGTCGAACTCATAAAGTCCGGGAACAAGAAAATATTATGGTTCTTCCAAGAAAGCTTCCCTTTGCTCCTCGCCTGGCACAACACAAGATCTTTATCGGATGATCTCAGAAATCTGTCCAGAATCGATCAGGGCCTGTCTCCCTCAGCAGATCTATGAGCTGGGACTCTGTGAACTCACTCGATTTCCAGCTTGTGGCCTGTTATCTCGAGCAGACTCGGGAAAAGCTCATCTAGGAATTTCACCATATCTCTGCCCTCCTCATGCTCAGGAATTCCAACAATTCGAACATTATTCCTGCGGCTTCTATTCTCAAGATCTTCAAGCTTTTCGAGGAGATGTTCCAAATCAACTTTGGTCGCAGGCGGATTAGCGGTTAATTCCCTCTCCGAAGATTCCAGAAAATCGATTAATCTCTCAATATCAGTCACTCTTGTAACTATCTCAGAGAATTGTATTTCCATCGCCGTAATCGATCGACGTATTACAGCGAGATCCTCCAAGTCAGCAAGAACCTTCGTCAACATCACCGACATGTTGGACAACTGACGCTGGATCTCCTCTCCCGCCGCAGCATCCAAATCGAGTCCCCGGTCTGTAGGCCTGTTGGGGCTTTCATCCTGAACACATAAGTGTCTTTTAATGTCTCCAGAGCCCGAGGATTTTGACTTCTTTACCATGTTTTGCCTCAAAGAGCAATTGTGTAACTGGGTGTATCAAATTTCACCAGATTATAACATGAAAATAATTAAAAATGTAGCAAAGTGCGCAGAGCTTGTCCCTCACACGTCTGCTGCTTGCATGGCGTCATGTGACCCTCTCTGTTAATCATCTTATTCATTTGCTCATGTATTCATTTCCCTACTTATCTGTAAACCCCTCTCTCTTTCCCTGAGACCATGGTCTTTAGAGCAGTGGATCTCCACTGGTGGGTTGTGACATAAAAAAAAGAGTATAGGAATAAACAATGCTAAATGCAAGTAATACAATGCAACTAACAATCCTGCTAGTTAAGACAGCAATATAAATAGGCTTAGTAACCTTTAAAAGGGAGAAGAAAACACTTTCCATATTTTTGCTATTGATGTCAAAGAATGTGTGTCAAATCAAACTCTAGTACTCTGTTGCAAATTCTTCTATCACTTAGTAGAAGCTAGTCAAATTTGGCAGATGCATTATGGACTTGTTATGTGACATGTCCTCATCCTCATAAAAAAAAGAAAAAAGAAAAGAAAACGTGAACAAGATATGCAAGGTCAAATAAATATAAATCAATTTACAGATGAAGTCAGAAGTTTACATACACCTTTACCAAATACTTTAAACTCAGTTTTTCACAATTCCTGATATTTAATCGTAGAAAACATTCCCTGTCTTAGGTCAGTTAAGATCACTACTTTATTTTAAGAATGTGAAATGTCAGAATAATAATAGAGAGAATGATTTATGTCAGCTTTTATTTATTTCATCACATTCCCAGTGGGTCAGAAGTTTACATACACTTTGTTAGTATTTGGTAGCACTGCCTTTAAATTGTTGAACTTGGGTCAAACGTTTTGGGTAGCCTTCCACAAGCTTCTCACAATAAGTTGCTGGAATTTTGGCCCATTCCTCCAGACAGAACTGGTGTAACCGAGTCAGGTTTGTAGGCCTCCTTGCTCGCACACGCTTTTTCAGTTCTCCCCACAAATGTTCTATCATTTTGTGGTCAGGGCTTTGTGATGGCCACTCCAGTACCTTGACTTTGTTGTCCTTAAGGCATTTTGCCCCAAATTTGGAGGTATTCTTGGGGTCATTGTCCATTTGGAAGACCCATTTGTGACCAAGCTTTAACTTCATGGCTGAAGTCTTGAGATGTTGCTTCAATATATCCACATAATTTTCCTTCCTCATGATGCCATCTATTTTGTGAAGTGCACCAGTCCCTTCTGCAGCAAAGCACCCCCACAACATGATGCTGCCACCCCCATGCTTCACGGTTGGGATGGTGCTCTTCGGCTTGCAAGCCTCACCCTTTTTCCTCCAAACATAACGATGGTAATTTTGGCCAAAAAGTTCAAATTTTGTCTCATCAGACTAGAGGAAATTTCTCCAGAAAGTAAGATCTTTATCCCCATGTGCACTTGCGAAATGTAGTCTGGCTTTTTTATGGCAGTTTTGGAGCAGTGGCTTCTTCCTTGCTTGGATTCGTTTTACTGTGGATATAGATACTTGTCTACCTGTTTCCTCCAACATCTTCACAAGGTCCTTTGCTGCTGTTCTGGGATTGATTTGCACTTTTCGCACCAATCTACATGCATCTCTAGGAGACAGAATGTGTCTCCTTTCTGAGCGGTATGATGGCTGCGTGGTCCCATGGTGTTTATACTTACGTACTATTGTTTGCACAGATGAACGTGGTATCTCCAGGCATTTGGAAATTGCTCCCAAGGGTGAACCAGACTTGTGGAGGTCCACAGTTTTTTTTCTGAGGTCTTAGCTGATTTCTTTTGATTTTCCCATGATGTCAAGCAAAGAGGCACTGAGTTTGAAGGTAGGCCTTAAAATACATCCATAGGTACACCTCCAATTCAATACACCTATCAGAAGCTAATTGGCTAATTGCCTAAAGGCTTGACATTTTCTGGAATTTTACAAGCTGCTTAAAGCACAGTTAATTTAGTGTATGTAAACTTCTGACCCATTGGAATTGTGATATAGTCAATTAAAAGTGAAACAATCTGTCTGTAAACAATTGTTGGAAAAATTACTCGTGTCATGCACAAAGCAGATGTCCTAAACGACTTGCCAAAACTACAGTTTGCTAACATTAAATCTGTGGAGTGGTTAAAAAATGCGTTTTAATGACTTCAACCTAAGTGTATGTAAACTTCTGACTTAAACTGTATGACTTTAAAGATATTTTTGTTTACTTTTGTATGGTAAACAATTTAAGTACTGTGTTGGGTTGCCACTTGACATTCAATGTAAAGTCCTGAACCACTGCTCTAGAGTGAGACCAATATAACTAGCGAGACCAATATAATCCTGTCAAAAATTTTATTATCCTGTTGTTTTTGTAAACTCAGTTTAATTATTATAAGGGCTTGAAAAAGTGGTAAAAAGTCTAATTTTTAATCCTGTGTGTTTATGATCTCATTTGCATTCGGCTTCTTACTGATGTTTCACATGAGAGCGTGTTGCTCTGTTACAGCTCAGCACTCCAGATCTCTTTGAGAGCGAGAGAAAGAGAGGATGAGATAAAAAGAGAGATGAAGAGAGTGAGAGAGAAAAAAATTGCAGTTATTGGAGGCAGATGAGAGAGAAATGATTGTGGTCTGTAGCGAGGAAGAACGTTAACCCTGTCCACCCACAGAGCTGTACCGATGCCATATTGAATCACAGTGTGTGTGTATGAGAGCAGCGCTGGCTGTTTTTAACCCACTACTCATTCTTGTTTTTGGCTGCACTCCCCAGTTGAAGCCACACATAAGAGGCACATAAAGCATCATGAGAGTTACATACAGCAATGGGTCTAACATGGAACACTGTGGCATCAATTTTCTTTTTAAACCATTTGGTTTTAAAAAACATGACTGTCTTTTTCTCAATAGCTGAGCAGTGAATGATTCTGTCATTGCACTTCTGAGCCTGCATGAAGTCGTTCATGTAATTCTGAAGCTCCAAAATAAGCTCTTTGGATCCAGAAGCTAGTGAGGTGCATTGCTCCCTCTATTGCTTTCTATAGAGTTTTGGCTTTAGTATGTTGCCAAGCTAATGACACAACACTGATAGACCTTAAAATACATATACATAGCCCACACAAATTTTGGGTAAAATAATAAATTTTCAACTATACTGTTAAATTAGGATTGTATTTATTTTTCGTCATGGAGCTCGTCGCAACACATTCTGGGAATACCTTCACCATGAAGGCTACATGCAATGCTGCCTTATTATTTACACAAAATTAGGTCTATAATGAGGCAGCAGGGTTAAATTACCTACCTTTTGAAAAATTCAAATCTTCAAATCGGTAACATGCTGACGCTTTAAAATGCTGCCTCTGTTGACAGCTCACTAGATTTTGGAACAGAGCAGAAGGGTTTTCAAAAGAAAATTGTCCACTTTCCCCTGATAGAGATGATAAGCCTCAAAGATGTTTTGTTTGGTTTTTTTTGGCATCAGACTAAATTACCTCAGAGTGAATCCAACTCTTAAACTCAACTGTCCTGCTATAATCTTTGTTTGGGTAGGTGGTTGTGTGATTGCATTTAGGATAAAAAAAAATTCTCTCTCTCTCTTTGACAGGATCCAGCAGGAATATTTGAGCTGGTGGAAGTTGTGGGCAATGGCACCTACGGACAAGTGTACAAGGTAAGATAGAAATGAAGGGATGAAGAAAGAGGGCTGGCAACATTTTGCTGTGTAAAAACTATATTGTTGTTTCTCAGCAATAATAGAGGACTCATTGAGTGCTAAAGAAATCTAAATTTTTGTAATTAGATGAAACCAGTTAGAAATCCTGTGTGTGAGTATGTACTCTAGTTGAAGGACAAATTTACTATAAAAATTATTATTATTATAGTAATTCTAATTGGCTAAATGGGTAGTTGATGCATAAAATATCCATGGATGTTTTTTAATCAATATTAAGACTTTAGGTTAAATGCGTATGAATGTATAAGAGAATTTGTATATCTTAGGTCCTCACCATTTTTAATCACCTTTTTGCCTTCACTAGTTCATTTTCAATGATCCTGCGGTGTCACAAATACATTTTGTGAAAGTACAAATAATCCAGGTGGTCTCTCAATTGATATGTGGTCATAAAAGATGCATACATAATGCTGTTTAAAATAGTTTTAGTTAGAGTATAGCTTGTCACCTGTGTGAGAGCGTGTGTGAGAATGTCATTGCGCTCTCAGCAAGGTGCACTAACGCATGGAGTCCCTCAGATCATTGCAGCTGTGCACTGACCTGTCAATACTACACACACTGTTGACATGAAGATGATGTCTCAACCGGACAGATGAGACAATAAACAGGGGTGGGGAGTAATTTAGAGTGAGAAAGGATTGATGGTGTGCTTTTTGAGGAGCAGAATCAGTATAGAAGAACTTCACTGTTTAAGAAACCACATGGCTATTTTAGACTTGTAGTGTGTAATAAGTCATTATACAGGCTTATGTAGTTATTTTAACCCCATAGACCTCTGTAATTACTGCAGTGTATGACATGAGTGTTCTTCAAAGGGTGTCTAGGGTGTAATTTATACTTCAGACTGTACTGTTTGGAAAATGTATACTTTATAGGAGATAGGGAGGGTATAGATTGTATGCTGGTGTATAATGGATGTGTGGTTTATTCAGTGTTTATTGTGTGACGGTTATACAGTGGTGGCCAAAAATATTGGCACCCTTGGTAAATATGAGAAAAAATCTGCATTGTTTATCCTTTTGATCTTTCATTAAAAAAATTCACAAAAATCTAACCTTTAATTGAAAGTAAAACAATTGAAAGAGGGGAAATATCTCATTATTAAATAAATATTTTTCTCCAAAACACGTTGGCCACACTTATTGGCACCCCTAGAAATTAAAAGTATATCTGAAGTATGTTCCCATTCATATTTTAAATGTTTTAGTGCACCTGGGTGACTAGGAACATGAAATTGTTCAGCCATGACTTCCTGTTTCACAGGGGTATAAATATGAGGTAACACACAGGCCAAATTCCTTTAATCATCAATCACAGTGGGTTAGACTGAAGAATATAGTTCTGATGTGAGGAAGAAGGTTGTTGAGCTTCACAAAATGGGAAGTGGCTATAAAAAAATAGCCAAAGCATTGAAAATGCCCATTCCCACCATCAAGGCTATAATTAACAAGTTCCAATCAACTGGAGATCTTAAGAATTGGCCTGGAAAAAGACGTGTGTCTGTATTGTCTCCACGCACAGTGAGGAGGATGGTTCAAGTGGCCAAAGAATCTCCAAGGATCACAGCTGGAGAATTGCAGAAATGTGTTGGGTCTTGGTGTCAGAAAGTCTCCAAAATATATCAGACATCACCTGCAACACCACAAGTTGTTTGGGAATGTTTCGAAAAAAAGCCTCTACTCTCATCCAACAACAAACTTGAGCATCATCAGTTTGCCAGACACTACTGGAACTTCAAACGTGACCGAGTTCTATGGTCAGATGAAACAAAAAAATAGCTTTTTGGCAGCAAACACTAAAGATGAGTTTGGCGCATACAGAGATGAAGTAGTCCCCAATGCCTACGGTTAAATGTGGTGCTGGATCTTTAATGTTGTGGGGCTGTTTTTCTGCCAGAGGTCCTGGACATCTTGTTTGGATACATGGCATCAATGACTCTTTCAGATACCAGCAGATAAAAATAAAAACCTAGCTGCTTCTGCCAGAAAGCTTACAATGGGCCCTGGTTGAATTTTCCAGCAGGACAATGATCCAAAACAAACATCAAAATCAACACAAAAATGGTTCATTGACCAGAAAATCAAGGTTCTGCCATGGCCATCCCAGTACCCTGACCTGAACCCCATAGAAAATATGTGAGGTGAACTGAAGAGGAGAGTCCACCAACACAGACCTCTGAATTTGAAGGATCTGTAGAGATTCTGTATAGAGGAATGGTCTCAGATCCCTTGCCAGGTGTTCTCCTACCTCATTAGGCATTATAAGAGAAGACTCAGAGCTGTTCTCTTGGCAGAGGGAGGTTGCAAAAAGTATTGAATAAAAGGGTGCCATTAATTATGGCCAATGCGTTTTGGAGAAAAATAATTATTTAATAATGCGATATTTCCCGTTTCAATTGATTTACTTTAAGGTTAGATTTTTGTGATTTTTTTTTTTTTCTTTTTTTTTTCCCAGTCATATTTACCAAGGATGCCAATATTTTTGGCCACCACTGTATGTAGCTTATAGGTAGTAGTGTGAAGTTCAGCTGTAACGCATCTAGCTTGTCTTTAGTTTTGTGTTGAGTTAATAGACTGCTATATGTAGATTATAGGCCAAGACCAGTGTGGAAAATGTGCCTAATATTCAGTATAGTATCAGTAAAAGGCATGCAATAGATCTTTAGAGATCATATTTACATTAACAAAGAAGTACCATGGTAACTCCATGGTGTTTTTTGAAGTACCTTGGCTTGGACCTGGGTGTACAATGTGAATGCGCAATGGTACATGAATATGGTGATCACCAGTACCATTGTATATATCCAAGTGCCATGGCATTAATATCTGATACCATCATTGTACCATGGTACAGCAAAGGTAGATTTTTTTATGGGTAATTTGATGTGAATGAAAACTGGCAGTGAGAGAGTACAGAAGCTGTATTATTTTGTAACTGAAAGTTAGTTGTTCAGCCAACAAAACATTGAAAAATCTTCTTGTCTGCTGGAAAATATTTGAAAGATTTTCATCAGTATTTGTTGCATTTTTGTCAGATCAACTTCGTCATACTTTCATTCCTTACAGCCTTGTTTTTGTTGGCATCAAATTTAATATGGATTGTACTCTGAGTAAGGACTATTAACAAATGTAAGATATTAATTTATGCTACTTGCAATTGAAATGATCTCTCTTAGGGTCGTCACGTAAAGACAGGTCAGCTGGCTGCCATAAAGGTCATGGATGTGACTGAAGAAGAGGAGGAGGAGATTAAAGCCGAGATTAATATGCTGAAGAAGTACAGTCACCATAGAAACATCGCCACCTACTATGGAGCCTTCGTAAAGAAAAGTCCACCTGGACACGACGACCAGCTCTGGGTCTGTTCCTGATCCCTTGCATATTTACAATATGATCAATTGCAGCTACTGTTTGTCATTAACAGAAAATAATTTAGCATGACAAGTCATGAGATTTATTTAGGAAAAAAATGGTCCTGTATCAGCATGTACTATACTCTTCACATTGTGTGTGCTTGTGTGTAGTTGGTGATGGAGTTTTGTGGTGCCGGCTCAGTAACAGACTTGGTGAAGAACACAAAAGGAAACTCGCTGAAAGAAGACTGGATCGCCTATATCTGCAGAGAAATACTGAGAGTGAGACACATTGCACACTCATAATAACAACAGTATGCATCAGAGTATGTGAGTGGAATGGAGCAACAGCATTTTCCCCTCCTTGCTCAAAGCACTCTGTAATCAATCCGCTCCAATTCACTTCGGGTTTTCCGTATTCCATTCCTTGCTCACCCACTGCTCCAAATTTGCTCCCACGTTAATGCTCCACTGTATAGTTTTTCAGTTGTTATATTTATATCATGAAGATCTGAGCACAAGATGTGTTAAGTGAAATAACTTTGCACAATTCACATACAATTGTAAGGTTAATGCATTAGTATGATGATTTGATTTTTTATATCATCATCAAGGGGGCCTCAAGATGACTTCAAGTTATTTAAAGTAAGTTAATAAGCTATAATATAATACTTGCTTTAATAAATCTAAAATGTAAAAAAACTGCTCAAATTTAAGATGCATTTTTATTGAAGAACATACAGTTCTTGTAACTTCTGGAAGAACAAAATTAACATCTGAAACACATTTAATTATGAAACACATTTCTGAAACACATTAACATTAAGCTTTCTGAAACACATTGCACATCTATATCCAGGCATGCTTATACACATCAACTTATGTCTTTTATACATTATTGAATGTAATTTTACACAGCCAGAAAACAATGTCTCTCTTCTCCCCATTCTCTCAGGGTCTGTCTCACCTTCATGCTCATAAAGTGATCCACAGAGACATAAAGGGACAGAATGTACTGCTTACAGAGAATGCAGAGGTGAAACTCGGTGAGTGAGTCAGTTTTATAATGTTTATCAGCTTTGTTTTTTTAGGTTTAGGTCTATAATAGTTTCACTTTGTATTTGCTCTGTCTGATACTGTGGTATTTGATTGCTATTTGTGTGTGTTTGCTGTGTGTGTGTGTGTGTGTGAGAGAGAGAGAGAGAGAGTGAGAGAGAGAGAGAGAGAGAGAGAGAGATGTGTCTTGTCTAGCCTATATCCTGTCTGATTAGAAAACATTATTTTTTACAACTAGAGCAAAGCACCAAGGCTTATTAATATAGGCCTGACACCGTGACAAAAATATCTTCACTCACCATAACCTGAGGGAGAGTGTGTGGTGGAAGTTTAAGTCTGTGTGTGTGAGAGAGAGAGAGAGAGAGAGAGAGAGAGAGAGAGAGAGAGAGAAAAGGAAGAGATTTGCATGAATGTTTATAAACATTGTAGCTGCACAACAGGTTTTAAAATACTTTTTGTATGCAAAGGGTTTCTTTTAATATTACAAACCTCTTGCTCTGTCACCGTCTCTCTTTCTCTATGTTTGGGAGTTGATATATTTTTATCTCGACCCGATTAGGAGACCAAAATGGAATCTGCTGACTTTTTTGCTTTTTCTGCTCTGATTTTGTGGGAAAATCTGTAGAATTACGCAGAGGGGATTTAAACATAGTAAAATGTGTTAAATGGAACTGAGAGTACTGTACTCTTATTGGTAGCTGAAAGCATGATCAAATTAGCCAAAATATTTAATAAACATGCAAGGGGTGTGGAATGTGTTGAACTTTTGTGAATGACTTCTGTTGTAATTCTGTGGAAATCTGCAGAACTTTCCATGAAGTTCTGCATGTGCAGATTTTGTCTGGGACTGCCAATGAGTTTACATGTTTTAAATTGCTAATGTTTTCATATCCTCGTGCGACCTGCATCCTCATGAGTTGACTGTGTGTTTTGTCTTCACTATACGCTATGCATTATTTAATTTAATTTAAACCGACTGATCTCAGTTCAGAACTCTCTGGGCTGTCAGGAAAGGATTTTGTCATATGACAAAACAACATGGCGCCGATCTCAGAGAAGTTTGTCTTTCAGTTTGATTCAGAATTTATAATGCTAAATTTTATTTTAACATGGTAGGGGTGGGTAAAAATATCGATATTCGGATGCATCGCAATCTTCATTTGAACGATCTCGATATTGATTCTTAAATCCCGAGATCAATCTTTTACTCTATGCACAGCCCTCCACTACAGTGAGAGGAAATCACTTGCATTTGCAACCAAATTTCACGCTATGCGACTAAACATGTGTACGTATATTTGGCAACTGGCTGTTAAATGTTTAGATTTCACTTTCCAGTGAATGAATTGTGTAGTATAGTGGTGGAGTATTCAGCAGCGAGCTTGAGAGTAAAAGTTGAAACAGTTTAATGTTTGTCCAAAGACAAGATACACATGACCCATTTATTACTGAATAATGTCTCTTAATACCCTTTCTGTTCTTTACAGTCAGTTGTTGATCATAAGCAACAAAAAAATAAACATTAAATTCTAATCAGGCATAGCACGGATGAGTTAAAGCCATTCGAGTCTCTCTCATTAACAGACGCTTATTTAAATTCGCTGTTTACAGAAATGCAGGATTCCCTTAAAAAGACAGTACCGTTTTTTTAGCACGTGTTCAACAAATCAGTGAAAATACCTGTAAATAGTACAAATTATGCAATTAAACAAAAACAGTGTAACAAAATATAATATATGCAATATAATATATTTATTGATTAAATACATTGATTTGTTCATTTCTAAAATGTGACCAAAATGATGAAAAATTCATAAAATATAATTAGTAAAATTTATATTTTCATAATGTACCTAGTTAGAAAGTCCCCTGTATAATTCACAGAATTAGCTGGGAGAGAATTTATTTCATATGTAAGCAAAAGTGACATTATAACTGAAATATACCCATATGAATCGATATCGAAATTGAATCGAATCGAGAGCTTGTAAATCGGAATCGAATCGGGAAATCTATATCGATACCCAGCTCTAGTTGGCACTTGGCAGTTATTGGATGATGCTGGCCATTACTTTGTTTGAATCAGAATTATTTATGCTCATTTCTGATTGATAAAATGTTTAAGCCATGGCTATCATTTGTTTGTGTGACACTGCAAAGAGAGAACATTAAGATTTTGTTGTCAAAGTAGGAAATGAAATTGTAACTTAAAAATCAAAGATTATAGATATATAGAATTTTTTTTTTTAAATGTTTTTTTTTGTTGTTTTTGTGGTGCTTTTCCCAATACACATTGTTCCAAAGAAGTTTTACAAAAAATCAGCTGTAATGTCTGTAACGTCTCAAAAACATGAATAACCAACACTCCTGGAAACATAATAAACAATTTGATAAAAACAAAATCGGCTTTCTACAGCTTGTTGTTTCTTCACAACTTAATCCTGTTGTCCCCATGTGTGGATATCCATTTTAGGAAAACTGTTTGCTCTTAAAAAAATTTTTTTTTTTTTTTTTTTTTTTTTTTTAAATGCACACAGCAGTATAGTCATGATTGGGTCTCAGGAGGGTATAATACTGTTTTGTGGGACTGTAAACCAATTTTGTAATGTTTTTTTATTTTATTTATTTTTTATTAAGTTTTATTGAATAAAAGGAGACCTGTCAAGTCTGCCTCACTTTTTGTCTCTCGGCAGTGGATTTTGGTGTGAGCGCGCAGCTGGATCGTACAGTAGGCAGAAGGAACACTTTCATCGGCACTCCATACTGGATGGCCCCAGAGGTCATTGCTTGTGATGAGAATCCAGACTCCACCTATGATTACAGGGTAAAATGAGCTTCTTGTCTGTGTGTGGATCTAGAGGTAGTATTAGTACTTACTGTTTACATTTACTGCTTGTAGTAGAATTTTATTTGGTTTTACTTTGTGTCCTGCTGGTGCATTAAGCAGATTTTTCCACTCAAAAAATGTTTACTTCCAATGAAATGAATAGTACTTTCGACAAATATGTTTCAAATCACGTACATTCACATGAGGTGAAGACTCATTATCTGAAACTTTTTGTTGCTGAATAAATTAATAATGGGTCAAATATGTCTTTGAAAAGGGTATTTATATGTTGGCATCTGGTTAGATGCTGAATCCGCAGCGATAGGAACACTGACGCATTAAACTACTTTTAAGTACTCATTGTGTATATGTGTTTGTTTATTTACTTCAGATATATCTTTTAGTATATCACATGATTCAGCATCTATGACTTTGAATGAATTTAATTGATGATCTTTTATTTCATAACAGAGTGATATCTGGTCTCTGGGCATCACTGCTATAGAGATGGCTGAAGGAGCTCCTCGTAAGTTACAGTTACACACATGACATCACTGTGTATTTACAGATACAACCTTGCATTACAGTGTAGATACGAGCCTTAAGATGAAGAAAACGTCTCTTAATAACTACAAATTTCCTGTGCTAATGCTGTTAGACTCACTAGAGTACAGTGGCAGTACAGCTCCTGTTTTTAATAGAATAATCAAATAGGGATGAATTTATTTGATTTCTTTATCCTATTACACTTACAGTTTGTATTTTTGTATTTTTTTATATTTTTGTATATCCCCTTTTCTCCCAATTTGGAAAACCCAATTCCCACTACTTAGTAGGTCCTCACAGTGGTGCAGTTACTCACCTCAATCCAGGTGACGGAGGACAAGTCTCAGTTGCCTCTGCTTCTGAGACAGTCAATCCGCACATCTTATCACGTGGCTCGTCGTGCATGACATCGCGGAGACTCCGCATGTGGAGGCTCATGCTACTCTCCGCGATCCACGCACAAATTACCACACACCCCATTGAGAGTGAGAACCACTAATCGTGACCACGAGGAGGTTACCCCATGTCACTCTACCCTCCCTAGCAACCGGGCCAATTTGGTTGCTTAGGAGACCTGGCTGGAGTCACTCAGCACACCCTGGATTCGAACTCGTGACTCCAGGGGTGGTAGTCAGCATCAATACTCGCTGAGCTACCCAGGCCCACTACAATATGTAGTTTATTAAATTAACATAATTTGAGCACAGCATATTTCGGACAGATCAGAGGTGCCACTATAAATAAAAAAAATATTAGGATAGGATATAAAACTGTTTAATCCTCATTTAAAGGGATAGTTCACCCAAAAATGAAAATTCTGTCATAATTTACTCAGCCTTATGTTTTTCCAAACCTGTATGACTAACATCAAGATTGTCACTGAAAAAGAATTAAATTTTGGGTGATTTCTCATCAAAATCTTAGTCACATGGACTGCTTTTATGATACTTTTGGGTGCTTTATTAAGCTTTAAAGTGAGTCACTATCAACCGCCATTGTATTGAAAAGATGGAACGTGATATTCATTAAACATCTCCTTTTGTGTTCCACATAAGAAATATAGTCATACGGCTTTGGAACACATGAGGGTGAGGAAATTATGGCAGAATTTTCATTTTTGGATGAACTATTCCTTTAAATAAAATTAAACCTGAGCTGTGGTCATCAGTTTTGTAAACAATGTTTGCCATAGGTTTTATTAATAATATGGAGAAGGGCCGTCATTTGCCACCAAATGTTGTATGGGTGTATGTGTCGCACAATGTATGAGCTATACCATTGATGAGATCAGTTGGCCCCCCTCGTTACAGTAGAACAACAGTGGGACAATATTCACAGTTGTGCCCCCTGACAATGGCCCTGATATGGATTATAAATTTAAACAACAACATTGTCTTTTGTTTGTTTTTTCACACAGCTGAATAAGAAAATCAGAGGTAGAGGTTGGTCCATACTCCATTGTTATAACTTATGCAGCACAACACTTAGTCATATTCCCTTTTTCTCTCACACACACACACTCACCCTCTCACACGGACAGTGTGCAACACAGGCTCTGTCACTGTTCTGCTTGCGGTCATGAATTGTTGTCACCTCTTGAGTAAGTCTGATAATTGGGTATATGAGTGCAAGAGACTTGTATCAGCTTGTTTGATTTCTGTTTTCTCTCTCTCTCTCTCTCTCTCTCTCTCTCTCTCTCTCTCTCTCTCTCAGCGTTGTGTGACATGCATCCCATGCGAGCCTTGTTCCTTATCCCACGGAACCCTCCTCCTAAACTCAAGTCCAAGAAATGGTGAGGACTCTCTGTTCAGCTGTTATTTTAAAATCAAGCAGTATTTCACTCTTTCCTCTCCTCTCTATATATACACACACTGCATACGTCTGCATCATCACACCCATCCATATAGCTGTCAGCTTCTCTTTTGATATGTGGTTTTCTCATTTCATGGATGTTTTTCAGACAGGAGTCGCTGTGTAGGCTCTCACACCCACCTACATCTCGGCACTTATAGCTTATAAGAGTGCATGAAGAAAAGCTTTCTTTCTTTCTACCTTCTCGTTTACAGTTTCTTCTCTCTTTCTGTTGGTTTTTGTTGTCATCCCTGCTGAAAAAAGGGGGTTAGCTGGTCTTTCCAGCCTGGTCTTTTTTTTGCTGGTTTTTGGAGACCAGTTGTACAACCAACTAAATACTTGGCCAGGCTATGAAACCAGCTTAAACCAGCAAACCCCTAGATGCTGGTTTAAGTTTTTTTTTTCTTTTTTTTTTTTTCTTCCCTCTCCAGCAGAGATATATAGGCATGCAGTGTTTTAGTTTAGAGTTGGAGTTATATTGGTCTCTCTGGTGAAAGCCCGGCACTTCATTAGCTTCACTTCAATATGTTGGGCTGGGTTTCAAAAAGGCAGCCATGTTTCATTTTACTGCATTGTTAGTGATGATGTGCAAGAAATTATCCCTCCTGTTAAAAATGGCCTGTTGTTTTTTCAATGTTACCTGCTATGTCTGAATTTGTTCGATATTATTTTTTTATTTTTTTTCCAAAACTTTAAATTGTAATCTATAATTCAGCAATATCACATTCAGTACAACAGCACGGTTGTGAGTGTGATATTATTTTTATACTGTACAGCAGTTCTCTAAACAAGAAGTTAATACTGAGTTTGGACATTTTGGAGACAATATAGCCAGTTATTTAGTCTATTTTATGTCCACGAATGAAAATATTTCAAAACATAGCCAAAGCAGGATACAATTTTGCATGTCTGTCAGAGATGCAGAAATTGGCATCCTCTCTGGAACGCTGTGAACAAATGGAGTAAAGCATTCCAGTAATATTATACTAAGTATCTAAATATCTATATATTATACATAGTAAACTAGGTGTATCAGATTTTTCTTGTAGAACTTACATCCACATAAATATCTTGTTTGTTTTACTCTGTTTTCAGGTCCAAAAAGTTTATAGACTTCATTGAGGGTTGTCTGGTAAAGTCATATCCAAGTCGTCCCTCCACAGAACAGCTACTGAAGCACTCGTTCATCAGGGACCAGCCCACAGAGAGACAGGTCCGCATCCAGCTAAAAGATCACATTGACCGTACACGCAAGAAACGTGGTGAAAAGGGTATGTATAGTTGTGTGTATGCACTGTGCTAATGTGTTGTTTTGAGTTGTACTATATCATCTTTACCAATGACTGTACTTAAAATACAAGAACGATGGTCCCACGTTTTGAGCTATATTTTCCAGCTTCAATCATAGAAGCCATAGAGAGGAGCTTTCTGTTCCACATTTTCTGTTACAAGTGCTGAATAATTAATCCAGTAGTTGAATCCGTTTTGTTTTCAGAGTCATTACATTTCAGTGTATCCGTCTGCTTGCATATAGGAGCTCTGTGCTATTAAGTGTGGAGCCAGAACGTTTCATATAGTTTGTTTACCTGCCTTTGTTCAATAAGGTCACTATAAGAATCCCGTCCAATTAGAGCTCACACAAAAATGTCACTTATGCATTATACATGTAATTTACAGTAACACATCAGATCTGTGCCTGGTTTTGTAATCAAATAGCTCAGCTAGGCTTTGAATTATGTTTCTTTCTGCATAAAAAGAATATGGAACAGCTAAAAAATGGAAGCATCCAGCCAACAGCCTGCAGCAGTCTTATTAGAGCGCTTACAGTATCAGTTAAAGAAGAGTGCTGATGATTTAGACTCCAAAGTGCTCCAGTCTGCAAAGAGTGTCAAGCCGCATGTGATATTAATGACGAAATCTTTTCTCATTATTTTCCTGGCCCCCCCCCCCCCCCCCCCTCTCTCTCTTTCTCTCTCTCTCTCTCAACTTCTCTTGATTTCCCTCAGAGGAGACAGAATATGAGTACAGCGGTAGTGATGAAGAGGATGAGAACAGAGGAGATGAGAGAGAGTCCAGGTAAACACAGCAGCATCTGTGTTTAATCAACTGTACACAACAGTGCGGAAGATCCTTTCCATTATATTTCAATTGCATTATAATGGCAATTTTGTGTTAAATTACTGAACTTATTACTGAAGTGAATGGTATCAATGGCAGTATGAAATTGAGTTGGTAATCATTTCAAAACTGCATCTTTGTAGGCCATGTATAACCAAAGTTGGGTGGTTTGTTATCCCTTGAGGGTTAAGTACTTTCAAAGGTTCATATGCTTTCTCCTATCCCAGTTTAATGTGTAGAGACCAGAGAAACTCTAATTTTTTTACTCATTGAAGTCGTACTTGACTTAAACTCAAACAATTGAGTAAGACTCCATTTGAGACTTGAGATTTGTGAACATCAGTCAATAGCTCTACAAGATTAGCTATTTCCTCCTGAATTTCCTCTGAAAAGATTTTTTTTTTTTAGATGTCTTTTTTTTGAAAGAATGTGTGGTTATTTGCAAGGTTTAAAACATTAACAACTGATAAGTACTGCAGTTGACAAGTATGTAACCTCTATTTTAAAAACTGTTTGTCCTTATGTGGAAATTTCAGCATAAAGCATGGTAAAAAAAATTGAATAACAATGCTAAAAGTAGATATTAATACAGTCGTCAACATGTACCAGTACTATGCATTGGGAGTGTGGTTTCTGCATTGGGGAAAACAAATCCCTGTTTACTGTACCATAGTTACCCATTCATTTAATACATTAAAATAGGAGAAATTTTCTTTTGAGTGGGCATTTACAGATAGACAATAATTTGACTAAAGTTGTACAATGTTTTATTGTTTCTATTGGGTGGGTGATCTCCCACTCGGCAACTGAAGAGGATGATAAATAAACAGTTAGCTTTTAAAGTTTAGGGTATTTCAGATAAAACAGAAAACTATTACCAAAAGCGTTTTGAGATCTGACTTGGACTCGTGACAAAAGACTTGGGGCCTAACTTAGATTTGACCATAATAGATGTTAGGTTTGACTCCACATCAAAGACATGAGACTTGCTTGAGACAACTTTAGGACATTTGTAAATCTATTTCCCAAATAAAGTGTACACTCTGGAGCTTTCAAAAGATTGCTTAAAAAGATTGCTTAAATTTGTTTAAACAGATTTGTTTAAACAGTCTGACATTCTGTCCACCAGTGGTGAGTTCAGACTACTTGTTTATTTGATCAAGGCAGTAGGAATGTTGAGGAAAACTAATTTTCAGTTATTTTATTTTTGCAACTCTGCTTGTGCTTTGGCCCAGAAATTACACCCATCACTTTTAATGGATAAGTTTCTGGACTGTTTAGGCTTTTACTTTATTTGCATCGAAGGTTCCTCATAGAGCTCCATTAAAACTTTATCTGATTCAGTGTTCCCACGGATCCTTAAGTCTTAAAATGTCTTAAATTCAGTTTTCCAAAATGTGAGGTCTTAAAAATTCTTAAATATCGTAAATGATACAAAAAGTCTTAATTTTTATTTAAAAAGGTCTTAAATTTGGGGGCGGAAAGTCAGGAATTGTGATATGACCTAATGTGATTATCAGACTTCAAAAGAATATGATTTAATTAAATAAATGCATGCGCTGGGTTCCTCGGAGTGAAAGCATAGCACTGTTGTATTTTCTGCAAGCACACGGCGGCTTGTGAATGTTTTCAGCTGTTACAGTGTAGTTCACAATCATTAAGCCATATTGGAAATTTCTGTTGATCAACTGTTGATGATGATGATATAGTGTTGATGAAATATGACAATACTTAATTTTTATATTTTATATCCCTTATTTGTTTAAATGAACAGCTGGAAGCAGTGAACCGCAAACATTTCAAAATAAGAGTCCCCGGTGTATTTCAAAGTTAAAGTCTTTAAAGTTAAAAATTCCACGCTATGAATCAAACCCCCCCATAAAGTGCATTTGGAATTTAATTCAATTTGGACTCTTGTAGCCTCTGTCTGGCCCTCCCCATCACGGAAGGAAAGATTAAGTACATTTAATATAGGCTACCAATTTAAAAAAAACTTCTGGCAGACTAACTGGCTTTCTTTCAACACATTATCGAATCAGCACAATCCAATATCGGTCAACCCCTAATTTGTATTTATTTATATAATGGTCCATAAACCAATGTTAATGTGACATATGTGGAAAACATGTCTTGAGTATTTTAAACTTGCATATAGCCTACCCTGTTGTTAACTATGTTAAGGCCATGTTGAATGTGTGCCCCTGACTGTTTAAGTAAGAGTCTGTGATACATAATTTATTTTGAGATTGTGTTGGTTTGTTTTGGTACAGGGATACAGTATTAATTTTATTTGTTCAGGTCTTGAAAAAGGTTTTAAAAAGTCTTAAATTTGATTTTAAAAACTCTGCAGCAACCCTGCTGATTAGTTTTGTGGAGCAAATAAGTGGATGCCAATGATGTAACTGAAGGAGCAATGAAAATAAACTCCTTTCAAACCACAGAACTTCTCTGCCTAAGTCTGCACAATTCTAAATCGTGTTTAGACTGTACCAGCTGACTCTCCTCCGTTTCTCCGTTTATGTATATCTTAAGCTCTATTCTGAATGTTCCGGGTGAGTCGACATTGCGGAGGGATTTCCTGCGGCTGCAGCAGGAGAATAAGGAGCGCTCAGAGGCCTTAAAGAGACAGCAGGCGCAGCTCGCCGCTCAGCGTAGAGACCCTGAGGAGCACAAACGCCAGCTGCTGCACGACCGACAGAAACGGATAGAGGAGCAGAAAGAACAGAGGCGGCGCTTAGAGGAGGTATACAGACACGTGTACATGAACATGATCTCTTTTCTTACAGAGAATATTAAGGGCAGAGTGCCAGTCTTTGAAGGAATTGGTTTAAATCAAATTGCCAAAATTTATTTTTTTAAACCTTTTGACAAATACAAATTGTCATCATTCCAAACCCCTATGACTTTCTTCTAGGGAACCCAAAAGAATATGTTAGTCAGATTGATAGCCTCAGACACCATTCACTTACATTGTATGAAAAAATATGCGATGAAAATGAATAGTGATTTGAGTATAACATACTACCGAACAGCTCCTTTTGTGTTCCACTAAATAAAGTCATACAGGTGTAAAAACTATTTGTATTTCATAATTTAGTTCCAGTGCTAAACCAGGAGGCCATGTAGCTATTCCTGTGGTGGTAAAGTGCTGTGAGCTGTGAATGGCCCCTTGGATTATCTTCACACCCATCTCCCGCATTTCAGGTTGTGTGTATTAGCCAGTCCGTTGTCCAGGCTTGATGCAGGGGGGAATCCAACACCTTCCTGGCATCTGTCCCTCACAAGATTGCAACCTGAAATGGATACAACCACAGAGAGAATCAGTTCATGTTTAACCTTTCAAAAAATTTGCATTCAGACATGTGGTACTTTCTTAATTTCCCTTTGATGGTCACAGCCACACTGTTACAAATAGCTTTAGTCTTATACTGCATGTCTTGTGCCATCAAAGAAAAGATGCGTTTTGCTTTACAAAACATGTACCATTATTATGTCTAATGCAAACTTAGTTTCAGAGGTCAAATTAGACTGAGCATTCTTGGCCAGATCTGACTTACTGCTGTTATTTCAGTGCAGTTTGAGTGTGTATCGCCTTAATCTGCTCTTGCAGTTGAGCTTACACAGTCTGCTGTGTTGTGAGCTCTATAGGCCCCAGTTCTGCTGGGGAATGTTCTGGATTCATGGGCATCCTAATCACCCTTCCACTCATTAGCTCAAAGGGCTGATGCCCATGGCTTTATTTTTTAGTTGCTCAACACAGTCAGCTCTGTGGTCAAAGCATCAGTTCACCTGTTTTGGTGCTGTGTCATTTGCGTAGCATATTTAAAGGTGCTATTCACAAGTTTGATTATCTATAATCTCTGTGGTCTGTAGGGTTGTTAAATTTCTGCCTGATGTTTAGCATTTCACGCACACATCTTTCATTGTCTGCACAGTAAAATGGTTCCCCTGATCAGATTTTATTTGAACTGGTGCTTCTCAGTGAGGGATGATTTGGTTTGCCCTCACCAGTGCCACAGCATTAATGCATGGCAAAAAGCGAACGTATACCCCCCTTCTTGGCACGGATAAGTGAATCAATTAAATCCAGTTGCAAGAATTTGTCAGGCCCTGTAAGGTTCTTCGGTTGGCAGTGTCATTACAAATATACATATATAGTATATACATACATCTGCATGCCATGCATCACCTTTCACCATCTGTGGCCATGCTTTGCCATTATAATGTAATGCATATTATAATGTGATCATAAAACAATTATATAATATTAAAAATAGTATAAATTAAAATAATTTTATTACTGGTCTCTGGAGCATTGCTGGAATGAGATATTTGTCATTTCGCTGATCTTTGAGAATACATGCCTTTGATTTGACCCTGTATCAGATGCAGGATCATGTGAATTGTGTGCACAGCAACAGGTCAGGCTGAAAGCCTTTGATGGATGTGTTGCTGTTTACACCCAATGATCCGAAGGCGCATACTGACATGGGTCAAATTTCTGCTCAAGCTGCAGAGCTTTTGTGATTACAATATGGAATTGAATGCATTTTTCTCTAGGGCTGCCCCCTAATAGTCAACCAAACATTAGTTGATGAGAAGAGACTTGGTCGACCAAGTATTGATTGGTCGGTTGGTTGCAGAAAAAAAGAAAACTCTACAGGAAACCGACGAACACCGGTATTACCGCTGGTTGGAAGCTAGGTGGTACTATGGGGTAATTTTCGTTAATCAGGGGTCAGGTTAAGCCTACACAATAAAGCAAGACACCTTGATTTCAAACTTTGAACTTTATTTTTTATTTATTTTAACTAAAAATTCAAATGAAACTGGAAAAAAATTAAGTGCAATTAAAATGTGTGTTGTTCAACTTTTTGAAAGATGGCTTTACAACAGTTGTGAAGGGTAACATCTCTTTGGAAACTAACCTACTTCATTCGTGCATTGTCTACCGGTCGGGTATTTAGTTGTCTGGGAAAATACATCATGTGTGTGAATAAATTCATTTTGTTCCCTCCTTCACGAGATATATATATATATATATATATATATATATATATATATATATATATATATATATATACAGGTGCATCTCAATAAATTAGAATGTCGTGGAAAAGTTCATTTATTTCAGTAATTCAACTCAAATTGTGAAACTCGTGTATTAAATAAATCCAATGCACACAGACTGAAGTAGTTTAAGTCTTTGGTTCTTTTAATTGTGATGATTTTGGCTCACATTTAACAAAAACCCACCAATTCACTATCTCAAAAAATTAGAATACATCATAAGACCAATAAAAAAAAACATTTTTAGTGAATTGTTGGCCTTCTGGAAAGTATGTTCATTTACTGTATTTGTACTCAATACTTGGTAGGGGCTCCTTTTGCTTTAATTACTGCCTCAATTCGGCGTGGCATGGAGGTGATCAGTTTGTGGCACTGCTGAGGTGGTATGGATGCCCAGGTTTCTTTGACAGTGGCCTTCAGCTCATCTGCATTTTTTGGTCTCTTGTTTCTCATTTTCCTCTTGACAATACCCCATAGATTCTCTATGGGGTTCAGGTCTGGTGAGTTTGCTGGCCAGTCAAGCACACCAACACCATGGTCATTTAACCAACTTTTGGTACTTTTGGCAGTGTGGGCAGGTGCCAAATCCTGCTGGAAAATGAAATCAGCATCTTTAAAAAGCTGGTCAGCAGAAGGAAGCATGAAGTGCTCCAAAATGTCTTGGTAAACGGGTGCAGTGACTTTGGTTTTCAAAAAACACAATGGACCAACACCAGCAGATGACACTGCACCCCAAATCATCACAGACTGTGGAAACTTAACACTGGACTTCAAGCAACTTGGGCTATGAGCTTCTCCACCCTTCCTCCAGACTCTAGGACCTTGGTTTCCAAATGAAATACAAAACTTGCTCTCATCTGAAAAGAGGACTTTGGACCACTGGGCAACAGTCCAGTTCTTCTTCTCCTTAGCCCAGGTAAGACGCCTCTGACGTTGTCTGTGGTTCAGGAGTGGCTTAACAAGAGGAATACGACAACTGTAGCCAAATTCCTTGACACGTCTGTGTGTGGTGGCTCTTGATGCCTTGACCCCAGCCTCAGTCCATTCCTTGTGAAGTTCACCCAAATTCTTGAATCGATTTTGCTTGACAATCATAAGGCTGTGGTTCTCTCAGTTGGTTGTGCATCTTTTTCTTCCACACTTTTTCCTTCCACTCAACTTTCTGTTAACATGCTTGGATACAGCACTCTGTGAACAGCCAGCCTCTTTGGCAATGAATGTTTGTGGCTTACCCTCCTTGTGAAGTGTGTCAATGATTGTCTTCTGGACAACTGTCAGATCAGCAGTCTTCCCCATGATTGTGTAGCCTAGTGAACCAAACTGAGAGACCATTTTGAAGGCTCAGGAAACCTTTGCAGGTGTTTTGAGTTGATTAGCTGATTGGCATGTCACCATATTCTAATTTTTTGAGATAGTGAATTGGTGGGTTTTTGTTAAATGTGAGCCAAAATCATCACAATTAAAAGAACCAAAGACTTAAACTACTTCAGTCTGTGTGCATTGAATTTATTTAATACACGAGTTTCACAATTTGAGTTGAATTACTGAAATAAATCAACTCAACTCAAATTTTATATATATATATATATATATATATCGCAATATCCAATTACAACGGTAACCCCCGGGCTGAGGGATTGGTGAATATTCTTGCTTTAGTGATTTTGCATTGAAAATTAAATTAATTTATTTATAAAACGAAAAACTTAAATCAAATACATTTCTGAATTCAAATTGCACTCCAAATAAAACGAAAAAGCAATTTAAAATAATGAAGTGATAATATATATATATATATATATATATATATTTTAAGTAACCACCTTTCCATTTACCATCAGGCAAGTATCCATCTAAACATGCAGGTGGAAAATGACTTGCACAAATGAAGACATAAAAACAATTATAAATGTAAAAATAATAATTATAATGATGATAATAATCACTGAACTATAAATCATGGTTGGAGGTGTTTTTGTATTATTTATGTTTTAATCACAGATGTATAGGCTGCAGAGTTGCGTTCACACTGAACTGCTTTGTGGAAATAAAGTGAACTGAACTCAAAGCACCTCCTGAGCTGAGATGTCTGAGGTCATCTGCAGCACTCATAGACGATACTGTTCTTGCAAAAAATAATCAGAAGACATAAACAAAGAAAGAGTGAGAACCTGAAACGTGTGTTTCACGAGACTGCACGCCTCTGAACAAACATCGTGTCATACATGCCCATAGACGGCTTTTCTGTCATCTGTTCTTAATATAATAAAGTGTGTTTCTTCAAGCGCGTGTCTGTGTGTCTACGGGCAAATTATTTGTAATATTAATTTGATAATAATAATAGCCTAATAATAATTTAATACATTAATGGGAAAACGAACCAAATATCGTCTTGACATCGTTAAAGGCATCAGTTATTGGCGATCACTCTGACCATCGTCAATCCCCGAGATCATCGTCTGTTGGCACAACCCTAATGTGCATTTCTCTCTATAAATTAACAAAATGTTCAGACAGTCTCATTGCTGGTTTTTACGACACATTCAGAATCATTACCACTTTTGCCAGTGTTGTCACTGCAGCTCGCTGTAAAATGTATATTTTAAAGGCTCATTATTACGGTTTAGTATTTCTCTGTCATGTAGAACAGTATTAGCAATGTTACTTACTACATTCTTTCTCAGCCCTGGAACTCAAACCATTTTCTGATGCCCCCAAAAATATATATAGTTAAGTAATTAAATTAATATCATAAACGTGCGACAACTAGTCGACTAATGGCTTAAACTAACTCATATTCAACTAGGAAAATCTTTGCTCAGGGGCAGACCTAATTTTAATTTTCTTGAGTCAATAAGTGTGTTCTCATGTGAATCTATATGAAGATGAAAAGGTTTCGGGGGGCTGGGGAGAGTCAGAGGTGATGCAAGGCGCAAAGAGTGTTCTTGAATTTTAAAGGTCTAATCAAGTTCTTCAATCGTTTTAAAGTTACTGAAGTTTAATGCTAATTTTGTAAAACTATTGAGAGTTTGGTAACTGTATAAAATTACTGGTAGTCACGTGCAATTTCGTACGCTGTATGGTTTAACTGCAGCTATTTGGTAAATGGCACAGTGTGCCACATCAGAGACAAACGTATCC
Source organism: Myxocyprinus asiaticus (assembly GCF_019703515.2). NCBI lineage: Eukaryota > Metazoa > Chordata > Actinopteri > Cypriniformes > Catostomidae > Myxocyprinus > Myxocyprinus asiaticus. The sequence continues at coordinate 32,061,014 of NC_059347.1, forward strand.
AGCATAGTAACACATTCAGCTTGAAACTGATGAACAATTTAAAGAGAAAAATGATTACAGTTATGTCAGATTTACACAAGACAAAAAGTCTAGAATGCCCAAAGCATCTACAACCTCTTACCTAAGTGTTTCTATATATATATATATATATATATTCATCATAAAACAGCACAGAAAACAGCTGAAAATAATTTGGAATAGTTTTTCAATAATTTAATGAAAATGCTCAATTTTGTGGATATAGAAAAAATGTGACCACTAATACCCAGCATTGACTTTGCTACACATGGAAAAATTGTCATAGAAAAAAATACTGCAGGTCAAATACTTACTTTGGAAATTGTTACATTTGTTCCAAAATTGTAAGCAGTTGTGTGAACTAGCTGTGACATTTTCATGTGATTATAACAGGCTGTGACTTTGGGTCTCTGAGGGTTAAGTGTGATTTTGTCTCCGGTTCATAAAATTTGGACTGAACATGGGTCTGACTCCAAACAATTTTATGAGGAAAACATTCTAAAATGTTCCACAATGTTGTAAATAAAACTTACATCATCACCAGGGGTTTTACAGCAGTTTTTGTTTAAGAGCTCAACATTTTCTCTTATCTTGAAGTCTCTCTTCATTAAAGTGAATGCAGTGAGGTATTTGTTGAATTTTAATGCAAGATGTGCATGCAGGTGGATTTGAGAGAGAGGAAAAGGGTAAACGAGTGAAGATATCCATGTATCTCTTCATGCTATACAAAGTCTTTTAAATGAATTAGTTTGAGAGGTGACTATCATAGGATGGCTGTGGAGGGACAAAATGGCTGTTTAGATATGGCGTAAAGAACAGGCCAAAACACAAAGGATTGTGTGTATGTGCAATGTAATGAGCATCATAAGCCATTATATTCATATCTGCCTTAATACAATGAGAGAGTGTGTTCAAGGCCTAAAGTCAAACCCATTCTGTTGTCCCAGATAAGTTAATTCATAAATACCATGTGGAATCAAGCCTTGTTTGGGGCAGGGGCTATTGAAACACATCTCTTTAGTAGCTCTTTATACACACAAACACACTTTCTCTTGGTGGGTTTGAATTCAAATAAGTGAGGATAATCATAAGAGACAGTTTCTTGCATACTTCTATACTGGGAACATTAGTTTAGGCTTTTGGTCTTAAGTTTAGGAGTTTAAGTTTTGTGGTGCTATAACAAACATGCAGTGCCACAATAAAAATTGATGCATGCGTGCTTTTGCAATATATAATAAAACATTAAACCAAGTGGCATTCATTTTAAAGAAATAAAGTACAAACAAACTTTTTAAGCTGAACATTTCACAAAAGAAGTTTTTTAGATTTAAAATGATAAAGCAATAGGTAATATTGTTTAAAAATAAGACAAAGTATTTTGACACTTTCTGGTTGTCAAATGTTGATATTTTTATCTAATGATATTTAGTATCTAATGCAATGACTTAAAAGTGTCCAAAAGTGTCATAGGGTGATATTCACCTGCTGAATAGCACACCGCACAATCTAGCCACTAACATACTAAAGTAAATACAACACAGCAGTGCACTGACTCACCAGTATCACTATACTTGCCCTCTCTCTCATGATAACTGTGCCCAGTGTCTTAGTCACTTGCTCTCTCTCTCTCTCTCTCTCTCTCTCTCTCTCTCTCTCTCTGTGCATGCTTTCTCTCTTCTCTGGTGACGTTTATCATTCTCTCCCCCTTAATCTCCCCTCTCAAAAGCACTCTATGATGTTTAGCAAAAGGAAGGTTCTCATTATTTCAGACAAATATGTTAAAATGACTCACTCACTCTCTCTCTCTCTCTCTCTCACTCTCTCTCACACACACAGCAACAGAGGAAAGAGAGGGAGATGGTGCGGCAGCAACAGGATAAAGCTCCTCACAGGAGACTCGATGACATGAGGCGAGAGGAGGACAGGAGGATGGCAGAGAGAGAGCAGGTAACCAATCATAGCCATGGAACTGCAGCCACCCAGCCAATAACAGCCAAGCACTGGTGTTCCACTCAGCACAGCTCTAGCCCTGGAATGTCTGTGGAGTGGTTACCATGGCAGCAGGCTCTCAAATGCAGCTCTGAATGTATGTGTGGGTTAGGCATGTGCAGCCCTAGATTCAATACAATTCAAACTGACAGAAACACAAAAGACCAATCAGCATGAATTAGTGCACAACATGCCACAGGACACGCTCTTCAAAGCGACCTCACACATACAACAGACACTTTTGTCAGTGTTCACCTTAAAACTACTGGAAAAGCACACAGAAATGCAACACATTCCTCACAGTGACAGGATCCACTTGTGAATACTCACTGTGCACCATTTTAAAGGGATAGTTCACGAAAATGAAAATTCTGTCATTATTTACTCGCCCTCTGCATCCTGTATGACTTACTTTCTGCCTAACATCTCAGTTTGTGTTCCACTGAAGAATATAACCACAGGCATCAATAACTCTTATTGCACCTATGGTGTCATTCTACCAGACGACATCTTGTGTGTTCCACAAAGACAGAAAGTCACATGGGTTTGAAACACCATGAGGGTGTGTAAATGATGACAGAATTTTCATTTATGGGTGAACTATCACTTTAAGATTATAATATCAGTGTGACGCCATGACACACAGTCCAGTAATGGATAGCTCACTGAATGAAGCATGTACAACAAATCTCTTCACTCCATCGAGGTGTCTTCAGCCATTTTAAAAAAGTCCACTTATTTAAAATGTCTGTGACTGCCTCTATCTTCAGAGGCCGCAGAGAAATGTGTATCTGTCTGCTCCCTGAAATATATATATATATATATATATATATATATATATATATATATATATATATATATATATATATATATATATATATATATATTTTTTTTTTATTTATTTATTTATTTTTTATTATCCTTTTGAGTTGATTCTGATCAGTCTCCTCCTCCTCCACTGCTCCCCATTTTATCCCTCTTTCTCCATAGGAGTTTATAAGACACAAGTTGGAGGAAGAACAGCGGCAGTTGGAGATACTGCAGCAGCAATTACTGCAGGAGCAGGCATTGCTAATGGTAACACAGTCCTGTTCATTTTCTTCCCTCTCTTTCTTTGCTCTGGCTGATTCAGTACAAACAGATTTGATGCATCTCATGCCACAGGGCCCCTAGATTGTTCTAAACTTTGTTCTTCAAAACCCTGTGTGTGTTTGTCAATTCAGGGCTGACTTTCTAATTTATATTTCCTGGATATGTTTTTTTTTTTTATATATATATATATATATATATATATATATATATATATATATATATATATATATATATATATATATCCTTTTTAATTGGTAGTAATGTCAACATAGCAGAATACAACAATATGACATGAGTACACACAATAATTGTTACTCTGTACTCAGACTAGAGCTGTTTTACAGATTATTCGGTTGCTCAGTGCACCCTATGTTGAATTAAAAATGTGTTTAATTTGAAAAATAAATTGACTTGAGTTTTGTTATCAGCTAATCTACAACCCCAATTCCAAAAGGCTGGGACAGTATGAAAAATGCTAATAAAAAAAAAAATTAAAAAAAAAGAGTGATTTGTAAATTATATTCACTTTGCTATATTGAAAGCACTACAATTACACATTATATTATGTTTTACCTTACCTCTATCAGTTTTTTTTTTTAATGTACAGGCATTTCAAATCAGCTGATTGCAACGTTCCAAAAATGTTAAGACAGGCAATTTAAGACTAATAAAAATTTTTTTTGACAAGTTGAAATAACAAGGTGATGTGAAACAGGAGATGTTAAACAGGTGAGGCAGTCTTGTCATAGTACTGTATACTGTATAAGGAGCCTCCAAAAACAGTCTTTTAAGAGTGAGGATCGTTCGAGACTTGTCAATTTGCCAACAGATGCTTCAGCAAATAATCCAGCACTTTGAGAACAATGTTACCCAAAGACAAATTGGAAGGATTTGGGGCATTTCACCCTCTACAGTGCACAATATATTTAAAAGATTCAAGGTATCTGGTCAAATCTCGGTGCGTAAAGGGCAAGATGAAAACCACTTTTGAATGCACGTGATCTCCGATCCCTCAGACATCACTGTCTTAACATCATTCATCTGTAATGGATATCATGAACATTGGCTTGGGATTACTTTAGTAAACCTTTGTTAGTCATCACCCACGGTTTTCAAACCAGAGCATGTCAGTGGAGGCGTGGAGATTGATGATAAATTCACCAAGTGAAATCGACACCGTAAAAATTTATTGTGAAAAAAAATGCAAATTAATAGCATATTCCATATTCCAGCTTCATAGACCATAGCTCTATGGTGTTATAATACTGTAAATGCAGAGAGCACAACATGCATGCCAGAGCAAGTCCATGTACCAGTTCCGCGAGTGCGAATCTTTCCATTTGCGCGTGAATTTCCTTCACTCTCAGACAAAACTTGGCGCATGGTCTCAAATATATGCTGCTCTATGAAATCTCCCTGCTCTCGCTCAGAGTGCGTGTGCGTGTCTTGTTGTGTACAGCATAAAGCCTAATTTACTGCACGCATAGTTGCAGGTAAGGTTATTTTAACAACAGTAGCGGAGACAGAGCTAAAGATACTGGCATATTTCGCTTAAACACACTGCAGAAAACAAAACTGAAGCAAAGTGAAACTGTCTTCATCTGTCTGATGTATGATTCAGATGGTTCAGCTAAACCAGGTTTGTGTCAGGACAAGTTAACATGCCGCCTTTAGACTATAAAGTTTTTTCCATCCAAATTTAGCTTTATTAATCAGCATGTTATGAGCCTTTCATAATAAACAAACAGAATTTTGTTCCAAGTTTGTTAAAATTAATCAGAGATGTCATGGATGGCAAGGAACGCCTGTTTATACTTGAATTAAGCAATCAGTATTTTAATGCTTCACTGTTATGTAAATTGTTTGCTTATTGTTAGTAGATTTTCATTTTAAGGAAAATAAAAAAATGGTCCATTCAGACTTTTACATTTTTATAAATTTTCTCTTAGGGAACACTCCAGTATTTTTTTTTTTTTATCCATCAAAAGGCATCCTGTGTCCCATACATACTGTATATGTTCTGAAAGTAAAAATATTTAAACACAAAAACTGGACTGCTGTCATTCAGCTTCAAAACGAACTGTTGATATTTTTATATTCATATCCAAGTGCCCTCGACTGATTAAATATAAAATATAAAATATTATATTGCTGCCAACGTGGCAAGTTATACAAACTATTAAAAAAATATATTACATAATTTCATAGCCATATGACTACTGACACCGTGTAAGCTACATATTATTATCTTTGCTGGGAAGGAAATGTAGAGACCGGACCTCTTGGTACTATAATTGAATGTATTGTGAATGTATTGCCCCTGATTTATAGCATGTCAGACTGAATTTAAGGTTATTGATCATCATTGGAAAATTGCTCCAACACCTGAAATATGTTGAATTTGGTAATAGCCTATAACACTAAGGACAATACCTGACAAAACTTCAAATAAGTGGCCAGAATGTACTGATGTTTTAGTGGAGACATATAGATATATACAGTATGTATATGTGTGTGTGTGTGTGTGTGTGTGTGTGTGTGTGTGTGTGTGTGTATAAACTTTTGAGCACAACTGATATGTGCTCAAAAGTTTGCATACCCTGGCAGAAATTTAGAAAATATGACTGATCATGCAAAAAAACTGTCTTTTATTTAAGGATAGTGATCATATGAAGCCATTTATTATCACATAGTTGTTTGGCTCCTTTTTAAATCATAATGGTAACAGAAATCCCCCAAATGGCCCTGATCAAAAGTTTACATACCCTTGAATGTTTGGCATTGTTACAGACACACAAGGTGACACACACAGGTTTAAATGGCAATTAAAGGTTAATTTCCCACACCTGTGGCTTTTTAAATTGCAATTAGTGTCTGTGTATAAATAGTCAATGAGTTTGTAAGCTCTCACGTGGATGCACTGAGCAGGATAGATACTGAGCCATGGGGAGAAGAAAAGAACTGTCAAAAGACCTGCGTAACAAGGTAATGGAACTTTATAAAGATGGAAAAGGATATAAAAAGAGACCCAAAGTCTTGAAAATGCCAGTCAGTACTGTTCAGTCACTTACTAAGAAGTGGAAAATTCGGGGATCTCTTGATACCAAGCCAAGGTCAGGTAGACCAAGAAAGATTTCAGCCACAACTACCAGAAGAATTGTTCAGGATACAAAGAAAAACCCACAGGTAACCTCAGGAGAAATACAGGCTGCTCTGGAAAAAGATGGTGTGGTTGTTTCAAGGAGGACAATACGACGATACTTGAACGAAAATGAGCTGCATGGTCAAGTTGCCAGAAAGAAGCCTTTACTGCACCAATGCCACAAAAAAGCCTGTTTACAATATGCCCGACAACACCTTGACACGCCTCACAGCTTCTGGCACACTGTAATTTGGAGTGACGAGACCAAAATAGAGCTTTATGGTCACAGCTATAAGCGCTATGTTTGGAGAGGGGTCAACAAGTATTGTGCTCCTTGAAACAACCACACTTTGGTTGGAAAAGGACCATCCAAGCTGTTATCAGCGTCAGATCCAAAAGCCAGTGTCTGTATGAGCCAGGGGTATGTCAGCGCCCATGGCATGGGTAACTCGCACATTTGTAAGGGCACCATTAATGCAGACAGATATGTAAAAATTTTGGAGCAACATATACTGCAATCCAGCACCGTCTTTTCCAGGGACATCCCTGTATTTTCCGGCAGGACAACTTCAAATCACATACTGGCCGGATTACAAGTGCATGGCTGCGTAAGCAGAGAGTGCAGGTGCTAGATTGGCCTGCCTGCAGTCCTGACCATCTCCAATTGAGAATGTGTGGCGCATTATGAAGCACACCATACGGCAACGAAGACCCCATACAATTGTGCAGCTGAAGACCTGCATAATGGAGGAATGGGGGAAAATTCCACTTTCTAAATTTAACAAACTTGTTAAAAAGTGTTATTTGAAGAAATGGTGATGTTTCACAGTGGTAAACACTCGACTGTCTCAACTTTTTTGGAGCATGTTGCAATCATTTGATTTGAAATTACTGTACATTTTCAAAAAAACAATGGAATTCACAAGGTAAAACAACATATAATGTGTACTTGTAGTGCTTTTAATAAAGAAAAGGGTGAATAAAATTTACAAATTACTCATTTTTGTTTTTATTAGCATTTTTCATAATGTCCCAACTTTTTCAGAATTTGGGGTTGTATTGCCTGTTTTTAAATATAGACACTGCGTTTGTCAAAATCTTAAAAAAATTGTTCATTATTCATTCATTAGATTTATGCATGTTTTGAGGAGGTGCCTTCAGTTTTGCATCTTTAGTGTGTTTCCGCATGTGGCAATGTACTGTTGTTTATGACTAGTTATTTGTGCCTGCAATTCTGATTGCTTTGTAATTTGCTAGTTATAAAGTTATTAAATGTATATTAATGTGTGTAGGAGTACAAGCGTAAACAGCTGGAGGAACAGAGACAGTCGGAGAGACTTCAGAGACAGCTGCAGCAGGAGCATGCTTACCTTGTCTCACTGCAACAACAGCAGCAGCAAGACAAGAAACCACAGATGTACCACTACAGCAAAAACCTAGAGAACAACAAACCAGCCTGGGCTAGAGAGGTGTATATATACACACACCGTTACATAACACATGCATACAGCCATTTTGTTGAAGTCATAAGACAATATCTCACTGCTTAATATAAAACTGCTTGTATATTCACACAAGTGGTAAGCTCAGATCACAGAGATTGTGAAAGCTGCAAAATGTTCTGTCATTTACACCTTTTTTTAAAGCATTGACAATTAATTCGCCATCCTTTGTGTCATTTTGACAGATTGAAAGTTGGGTATCTCTGCCTGGTCTGTTGTGTTTTACTACTATAGAAACAGGGAGAAAATAAAGTTGTACAATAGTAGTTGTAGTTTGTAAATTGTAGTTGAAATGATAGATTCCAATTGTAGTGCACTAGAATAAATCTTGGGATATTGTTTATTAAATCAGTTGGCCAGATTGCAAGAGTGCAATGTAGTTGTCTTTTTAACATTGCAAGAGCAGAATATCATGAAATCAAGAGCCAAGAACCTGCTACACTGCAGATTAAAAGAGCACTTGCCACAGAAGTTCTTGTGATATCAATGTCACATAAAAAATTCCAAGCGTTACAATATTTTACTGTGCAATGACATGGAAACGTTTATTTGGCGACAATGACCGACTAGCTTTACGTTATACCTGACAATTGGGATAGCTCTGATATGAGGCTGAATTTGGGAAAATAAAAACCACGAAGGATAAAAATGGTCTCTTTCTCAGGTTGAGGAGCGCAGTAAATTGAACAGACAGGGCTCTCCCAAAATCTGCGCTACAGTCTCTGACACCAACATCCAATCACGTTCTGAATCAGTCAACCAATCAGGAGCTGCTCAGACTCCACCCATGCAGAGACCTGTGGAACCACAGGGTGGACAGGGAAAGGTGGGCAACCTGTTATTTAATTCCCACTATAAATCAGCATAAAAGTAGGAAGGGAATTCAGAAGTCATATCATTCAGACCTCAAAAACAAAGATAATATTAAAGAAAAAAAATCAAAATGGCAGGATGCGATCAGTTCTTTAATGCTTCCATGCACTGGTCTGCTAAATCTTTAATCTGCTTTTGTTCAGTGACTTACTTTTTCTTCTCTTTCTTTCCTGCGGCGCCCTAACGCTTCCTCTGTAATCCTTCATCAATTTTGGGGACATCCTCTTCACTTGTATATCCTGCGTTGGATCTCCTACCTTGCTCTCCTGCTCAACCCCCCTGGGTCATTTCCCTTCTGTGTATGACACTCCTATTTCCATTTCTCCAAATTTACTTTATTCCTGCCACTAACATTACTTCCCCTTCCTCTAAAACACACTCTTAAAATTCACAATAAAACTCCTGACCATTTTCCAATTCCCATCAAACCCCCCTCAAACCTCTGACCAATTGCCCATGCCCAACCTTTCACACTCCCATGCTGATGTTTCCATTTGGTTAACATTGGCTTGTTACTGCTCTCTCTCTCTCTCCTCTTTTCCTCTCCCTTTTCTCTTGTCCCCTCTCCCATCCGCTGTAGTTCCAGATGGCCCACCTGGTGCCGTTAAAACCGTACGCTGCTCCTGTCCCTCGCTCTCAGTCTCTTTGCGATCAGCCCACTAAGACAATGTCTGCCTTCCCCACCCAGGATCCCTCTCCCACACCCATACCTCGCCCTCTACACTCCAGAGAACTAGTTCGTCAAAATTCTGACCCCACCTCCGAGACCCCCACCCCTCAGTCTCGGCCAATGAGAGATGACCGGGGGCCTTGGATCCGTCTTCCGGAGATTGAGCAGCCTCCTAAAGTAAGACAAAATATAAAGTAATTTCTCTCTCATATGGGCTGTGTAATGTGATTATGGACCTTATTCAGGGTAGACACCATATTTATTTTGATGGGAATAAAAAAGAGGCTGTGAGGGTTAGATGTACAGTCTGATAAATGGATATACTATACTGCGTATAGTATAAGATATTGAAAATGTCTTTCCGGTGTTTAAAATACCCACTTGTGGAAATGAGATGCAACCTAATACATTTGCACATCCTGTTGAACATTCATCTATTAGGGCTATTAAGTTTCAATCATATATCGATATATTGCTATTAGGGCTGTCTATTTAATGTGTTAATTTAGTGCGAAAAATAATGCATAAATAAATTACGCAGTTAGTCATGTCTCTAACCTGTACATAAATAATTAATGTTCCTAACATCAGAGCAATTCAAGCTTGATGTACGACCATGATGTCGTAGGGGGCAGCCAGTGCTCCGGTTTTACAGGCAACATGCCTTTTCAATCCATGGAGCAGGAAGCTGAGCTCAGCCTTACACAGACGCACTCTTCCACTCAATGGCAGCTGGACTGAGCACAACAGAATGCAGGGATCTCGAGACGGGTATTTAAAGGTTCCCTTACGATTCAGTTCACTCGACATTGAGTCATGCTGATGCATATGGGAAATCCTTTTCTGATGACCTAGTTGACACCCTTCTACAATAACGGCAATGTCTATTGTGTTTAAGACCTGCCCTTTTAGGCGTGAAACTGTCCGGTATATAAGCAGGCGCGCAAACACCATTCCTCAGAATTTTCTTCCTTCAAGACTGTGAGCATCTCTCTCATCTAGAAGCCCTCTAAAACTTTGCCGTCGACATACATGAGACAGCGGGCAGGATCTTCATGGCAAAGAGAAGACTTTCCGCTCCCCTGCATTGTTCCAGTGAACATTTACTCTGCCTTGCCACTTGACACTTCACTGATGAACGGGCCGCTTCAGCATACTGATTCCCCGCCGTGCTTCGGCAGGAGTTTTGTATCCTTATAAGCTTATTGTTTTGTTTTTTGTTTTTTGGGATTTTCTCTCCTTTTTCTCACCAGTTTGGCATGCCCAATTCCCAATGCAATCTAAGTCCTCGTGGTGGCATAGTGACTTGCCTCAATCTGGGTGACGGAGGACGAATCACAGTTGCCTCCGCATCTGTGACGTTCAATCTGTGGCTTGTTGAGTGTGATACCGCGAAGACCTAGCGAGTGTAGAGGCTCACGCTATTCTCCACAGCATCCACGCACAACTCGCCACATGCCCCACCGAGAGCGAGAACCATATTATAGGGACCACGAGGAGGTTAACCCAACGTGACTACCCACCCTAGCAACCAGGCCAACTGGTTGCTTAGGAAGCCTGACTGGAGTCACTCAGCATGCCCTGGATTCGAACTTGTGACACCAGGTGTGGTAGTCAGCATCTTGCTGAGCTACCCAGGCCCTTATAAGCTTATTGTTGATATTGTGTGTGTATGTGTATGTGTGTGTGTGTGTATGTATGTATGTATGTATATGTGTGTGTGTGTGTGTGTGTGTGTCACAAAAAGAGCTGCTTGCGTGTACATGTCTTTTTAAAGACGTCGTTCCGCAAGTGTTACAAGTGGCACATCCAGTCGTCAGATGGTCATAAGAGCTGTTTTTGTTGCTTGGGCCGCAGCCACTCCGAAGCAGCTCTTATGGAGATGGAATGCCTTCACTGTGAGAGCATGAGTCTCAAGACGCTTCGCTTTCGGATCGTCCTCGTTCTGAGGGACGATCCCGCCTCATGCGCTCTCCCACTTGCCCCTTCTGTGACTCCCGAAGGATCACCTGAGGGGGCACGGCGGGGCAGAGAGGCTGAGCTAGATGAATCAGAGGTGGATCTCATGCTGGCGCAAGCCCTGCGAGCCCCTCGATCTTCTCTTGAAGCGGCTTCGCCTATATATTATATGCGTGTTGAGCTCCGGTCCTCTGTTGGAGCGCGGGACCTTGTTATGTTTGCCGGTTCTGGCGATGATGACGCCGCCATGTCCCTCACAGTATAAGAGACTGTGAATGATCCAATGTTGTCGAGTGATTCCCTCCTAAAATGATGAGTACTGTGCACAACTGCTTCCCCGTGGCGAGCGGCGTTCATTCTCATCTAGCGAGTGAGCCAACGCGCCCGTTATCACGCTCCACGGATGCGTGGCGGGTCCACACGGCTACACAGTTCAGTTCGTACGTCGGCCACCTTGATCTCAGTTTGAAATTTATCTTCCCACACAAATTCACTAGGTGAGGAATAGGTGTGTATATTGAATGCTATCCACCATCCTGTGTGGTCTGTGACATCCTATTGTTTTCATCCCTCTAAAATTCACTAGGTGGAGAAATGAATCATTACAAATCACACTTGAGGTCACACTTGACTATAGTTAATATATCCATTCTAAGCGTTCGCCTCCTGGCTCACCATGAGGGTTATTCACTTGCAGCATACTCATGTTGGTCGCTGTCCCGCAGGACTTTGGTGTCATGTTCTTTCGAGTATTATGCTTCGGTATCCCTCTCTGGGAGGGTTGTGTCGTGTAGTGTGGCGTGATGGGACTTGTTTTCCTATATGCATCAGCATAACGCAGTGTCAAGCGAACTGAATCGAAAGGGAACGTCTCGGTTCCCCGAGATGAAGAGAACGAGACGTTGCGTAAACTGGCCACACTACAGATTCAGTTTTTTTTTTTAAGTGTGAGCGATGCGCTCTTTGTCCCTCAGTCAGAACATTTTGAGGAATGGTGTTTGCGCGGACAGCTTTGCGCCTAAAAGGGCGGGGCTTAAACACCATAGCCAATCTTAGGATTGCGTTATTGTAGAAGGGTTTCAACTAGGTCGTCGGAAAAGTATTTCCTATATGTGTCAGCGTGACACAATGTCTCGTTTCCTTCATCTCAGGGAACTGAGGATAAGTACGTAACCAAAATGTTTCAAACTACATTTAACTTGACACAGCGTCCTAAAAACACGCCGCTTATGACTAGAGACGCTGAAAACGCGATGCAACCAAAGTGAGATGCTCCAAAAGCATAAATCTGACAATTAAAAATAGATTAAAGTAGGCAAATAATAGGGTTATGTTCAATGATATGGAAATAAAACAAACAATATTTTCACTTTTAAAGCCACTTTTTGTTTTGTCTAAATGCTTTGATGCAATATAATGTAACGTATTTTAAGTATCTGAATTGTATTTATTAGGCCTATATATTATATTTATCATTATTTTAATTATTCTAAATTACCTTTATTGGTATGTGATTAATTAGATTAATTAATCGACACATCACATATTTGATTAAATATTTTAATCAATTAAAAGCCCTAAATGGAATATTTGTCACATGATATACAGTATATTTATTGATACTTTAGATCCCTGTATCAATAATTGTATTAATCTATATATGTGTTTATTATTATATGCACATAATTGATTCAATTGTTAGTGAGAATTGTGACATATGTATTACAACATGTATTGTGAGGTGGTTGGCGATGCCCAGCCCTAATGTCTATTTTTCACAGCCTCGTTTTCATTTGCGTCCCATTAAATATGATGTCTACCCTGACTAAGGCCAATTTATATCAATGTGATCAATGTATTATTTGTCCATAATTACTTTTTTCTCCTTAAGATTCCTCAGAGAACAGCCTCTATAGCCACTGCACTGAACACAAATCTCTCCTCTGGTATCAGACACCCAGTCCGAGCAAGGTAACACACATACACACACAGACACTGAAGTCATGTAAATCAGGTGACTGCACTGAGTCTTGGCACTATGCATTCTTTCTATGTAAGTAATCCAGATCTGAGTCGTAATGAGCGTTGGGAGCGAGGCGACAGCATGAGCATCATGTCCAACTTGCCACAGACCGGCTCTCTAGAGAGACATCGCATACTCAGTGAGTGTGTTTTGAGTAGTGTTCACTTTTAGTGTGTGAGAATATATAAGAGTGTTCTATGGTATATGCTAAGTTTTTGTTTGTAGGTGTGTAATATTGTTGGGTTCATTTCAGGCTCGTCCAAGATGGACTCTTCCCCCACCCTGTCTCACGATGGTCGACACAAACCAGGAGAATCCCGGACATCATCTAGACCCAGCAGACCAGCGGTAACACGCAGACACACATACATTCAAATAGAAGTTCAATTTACCTCTTTTCAAATCTTTCATATCCTCCTGGGATCAAGAAAAATGCCAGTTTTGCATTTGGATTTTTTCCTGTTTTTCCTCAAATTAGCTTCATATAAAAATAAATAAAAATAAATTGTATCAAAGAAAAGCCCAGGATTTTGGCATGTATGGTCTCAAAATTCCTATGAGATATTCACTAAAAACAAATATTAATTGCTGGGTCTCATGAGGTTAAAAACAGGTATTCAAAAACACACTTGCATATAAAAATAAATGTACACACTCACGCACATCATTTCCCAAATCATTTGCCTGTATCTTGTATAGAATGAACACATGAACATTATCAAGACTCTAACTCCCTGGGGCCTGGGTAGCTCAGCGAGTAAAGACGCTGACTACCACCCCTGGAGTTCATGAGTTCAAATCCAGGGTGTGCTGAGTGACTCCAGCCAGGTCTCCTAAGCAACCAAATTGGCCCCGTTGCTAGGCAGGGTAGAGTCACATGGGGTAACCTCCTCGTGGTCACTATAATGTGGTTCGCTCTCGGAGGGGCATGTGGTGAGTTGTGCGTGGATGCCGCAGTGGATGGCATGAAGCCTCCACACGTGCTATGTCTCCGTTGTAACACGCTCAATAAGCCACGTGATAAGATGCGCGGGTTGACGGTCTCAGATGTGGAGGCAACTGAGATTCGTCTTCCACCACCCGGATTAAGGCAAGTCACTACACCACCACGAGGACTTAGAGCACATAAGGGATTGGGCATTCCAAACTGGGGAGAAAAAGGGGAGAAAAAAAAAAGACTCTACCTCCCCTCTAAACACTAACCTCTGTTCCTTACCTTACCTCTTCAATCTCTCACATCAATCTCTTTTCCTTGCTCTTCCCCTGTCCTCAGAGCTATAAGAGAGCAATAGGAGAGGTCAGTGCCCGCATCTTGTGTTTGTATCCGCATGAGTCTGTGTGTATTCTTGCATGCTTACATCTTCTCATGATGATGTCCTTGTGGATGTGGCTAAATTTCAGATTAATGTGCTTTTTCAATACATTAAATTAGGGCTGCATTTTTTAATCAAATTAATTACCTAATGTGGTGATTAATAAGTCGAAGTAATCGCATATCAGTAATTGCTGGAAAAGACCCCCAAATAAATATGCATGGTTTGATGAGGCGTTGCCTGTACAGCCCAGGGAGTTCTAAGATCAGCCCATGCTGCCCCCTGCTAACTGCGGAACGCAAAAACATCAAAGCTTATTACAGAATTTTGGGGACATGATTAATTGCACTCATTTTTTTACATAAAATTAATCACACTAAATTAACAGGTTAAATCAACAGCCCTACATTCAGTACATGAATAAAATAATTATATTCTCAGAATTTGAACCTCCCTGATTCACAAAGTTCTACCCATCTCCAGCCCCTGACTATTTGATAATGCTATTAGCTATCAAGAAGACTGTAGTATTTTCACCTCCTTTGAACAAATTTTACCATCCTTGAATCTATTTCACAGAATTACATAGACTTTCCCCTAAAATTAGCACAGTTTTTACAAATGTGTCGATTCCATCAAGGACTGGTTAGGACTATAGATATGTAATATGTGATTAATGCAGGCAAATAATAATGTCTTAATGATCTCTTTGTGAATGCATCAGGACCATGGACTATACTCTAAGGAGCGGGCAGAGGAGCAGCCACGGCCCCCGGTGAAGGCTAATGACTACTCCTCTTCCTCAGAAAGCAGTGAGAGCAGTGAAGAGAGTGAGAGTGGAGAGGGAGCAGAGGAGGAGAGCCCTACTGACCGGTAGGAGACAATGATATATGAATATTTTAAGACCTATTAAAATGAAATTGGAGTTTTCAAAACTGCATTTTTGCACCCTTGAAGGGCAATGCGGGAAGGGGACACCACTGGAAGTATCATTCCAAATTCAAGAATTTTTTTTTTGTTTGTTTTTTGCAAATAAATTCTTAATGTCTAATATTGACTAAATGTGGATTATTTTAGATTATTAATAAACATCTAAAAATTTACATTTATACTTGAATAATTTGTTCTTTTTTGGTTTGTTTCAATGTGTGTTTTTTAGCCCACGTGATGCAGATTCTGACTCAGTGAACACTATGGTAGTCCATGAGGAGGAGGAGGGTGAAGGAGGAGAGGAAGAACGTGCTGGAGGATATGGGGACCAAACCATGCTTGTACAAAGGGTAGGATGTGTGTGTAACTCAGGCTGTCTCTCGAAACCTAGTGCATGACTCGCTGTCAAGCACCTATACGGGTTGCTTTCTTTGTAAACAGCATCCTAAATAAAATGCAAACTACTGGGTAATCGTCTAATGCAGTGTCCTAACCGGATGAGGCATGATAAAGCAAGTGATAGAGTCTCTTTTTTTTCGTCATAATCAGCTGTGATGAGTGATGAGAATTTTTTTCTGTTGCTTGGTTTCTTATTCTTCAGCGTTGCATAGACCCAGCCACTGTGAAATCTATCATCTATCTGTGTATCAGCTATGGATCTATCTATAACTATCTATAATTTTAATATGTATTATACTCTGCCTGACCAAACAAAAAGTTGCATACTCTATTTCGTTGGACCGCCTTTAGCTTTGAAATTGGCACGCATTCGTCGTGGCATTGTTACGACAACCTTTAATTAAAAAAAATATTTCCGTCCAGAGTTGCATTAATTTTTGGCCGAGATCTTGTAATAATGACGGGAGAGTGGAACCATCTTCTCCAGCACATCCCAAAGACTTTCAATGGGGTTAAGGTCAGGACTCTGTGGTGGTCAATTCATGTGTGAAATTTATTCCTCATGCTCCCTGAACCACTCTTTCACAATTTGAGCATAATGAATCTTGGCATTGTCGTCCTGGAGTATGCCCATGCCGTCAGGGAAGAAAAAATCCATTGATGGGATAACCTGGTCGTTCAGTACACTCAGGTGGTCAGCTGACTTCATTTTATTGCCGCATAACTATGCTGAGCCTAGACCTGAACAATTGATGCAACCCCAGATCAGAACACTGCCTTAAATCCAAACAACTACTTTTTTTTTGGCCAGGCAGTGTATTTCTTGATTGGTGAAATATCTTGTGATTGTGCCATGCCATGCAGGAGAGGAGACAAATTACATGATGCTGGAATCTTATCGCATTGCGCCTATGTTAATGGAAATATATTTACATCTATTTGCCTAGGACACCCCCCCCCCCCCCCCCCAAAAAAAAAACATTATGGATATGCAGTTCACTAGGTTTTTGAGCCACTGAGTGAATTTGTGAAAATAAATAAATGCTTTCCCTCTATAAAAATCTATATCAATGTTTTGTTGTGTATGTTCTGGCAGACCCCAGAGAAGCGTAGTCATAATGGATACACCAACCTGCCTGATGTGGTTCAGCCCTCCCACTCTCCTACAGACTCGGCCTCCCACTCTTCTCCAGGGAAAGACTCTACCTATGATGTGAGCTCTCTGCCCACCCAACTTCTAGAGTTTCATTCTCATTCTATCCACTGTATAAAATTTCCTCAAGTTTTTGTTAGACTTTTTTTTCTTTAAACTTAATGTATTTCTTATTTGAGTGATTAACAGATATACTGTACAACATGTGTGTAGCTGATCGGTTAACACAGATCATAAAATCAATTGCAGTATCAGTCCAGGGGACTGGTGAAGGCCTCTGGAAAATCCTCCTTTACTACTTTTGTAGACCTTGGAATGTACCAACCATCAGGGGGCACAGGAGATAACATTTCCGTTGGAGGTAGGGTACAAAACTATTTAATAACTACTTGATATTTGTTTAAGATTCACTACAAGTTAAAATGTTGTACACGCTTGACTGAATTTGTTATTTATAAAAACCTTTTGATCTGAAGGCTTATACTAACATGCTGTTGTAGACAAAAATAAATTGTGCCCATGTATGAATTTTTCATAACTTTCAAAACTTACATTTTAATTAGGTTTTTGGGACCATAAGTGAAGGTAAAGCTGCCAACAACTTCCCAGCATACATGGGTGGTCCTTCAATACTGTTTAAAAAGGGGGCCTGGGTAACTCAGCGAGTATTGACGCTGACTACCACCCCTGGAGTCGCGAGTACGAATCCAGGGTGTGCTGAGTGACTCCAGCCAGGTCTCCCAAGCAACCAAATTGGCCGGGTTGCTAGGGAGAGTTGAGTCACATGGGGTAACCTCCTCGTGGTCGCGATTAGTGGTTCTCACTCTCAGTGGGGCGCATGGTAAGTTGTGCATGGATCGTGGAGAATAGCATAAGCCTCCATGTGCGGAGTCTCCATAGTGTCATGCACAGCGAGCCATGTGATAAGATGCACGGATTGACAGTCTCAGAAGCGGAGGCAACTGAGACTTGTCCTCCACCACCCAAATTGAGGTGAGTAACCGTGCCACCACGAGGACCTACTAAGTAGTGGGAATTGGGCATTCCAAACTGGGGAGAAAAAAAAAAAAAAACTACTGTTTAAAAAAACATCTCAGGTGGTTGTAGAGAAAGTGTGCAGAGATGTAATCTTGGCCAAAATAAATATATATATATATATATATATATATATATATATATAATTTTAAATTGTTGGTCACTACATAATTTCCATACTTCCATTTGTACTAATATTAAAAAATGCATAAAATAGTAATAAAAAAGAGTGAATAGATGTGTGCAAACATTTGACTGGTAGTGTGAATAGCTCTTTAGCCATTTCTTTATTGAAGATACTGAAGTTTTTTGTTTGTTTGATATTGAATCATCTGCATTTTTGTTCTCTCTATGACTCAGTCACTCAGTGCTGTACTTTTCTGTTCTGTGGTGGTGTTGTGTGGGTGTTGTAGGTCTGGGCTCTCGTTTTGAGCAGCTGAAGCTGGAGGTGAGGAAGGGATCTATGGTCAATGTCAATCCCACCAACACTCGTCCAGTCAGTGACACTCCTGAAATCCGCAAATACAAGAAGAGATTCAACTCTGAGATCCTCTGTGCTGCTCTCTGGGGTAAGAGCACAGTGACAGCAGTTTGTCTACATAGGTGTGTGCATGCGGTTGCCTGTGTTTGGGGATAGTTCACTAAAGCAGCAGTGCAACTAACCTAACTACATTTTGCATTAAATTAGCTCAGCTATTCCAATAGCTGTTTTGCTTTTCCAGTAACAAGCTTTTTTATTTTAAATTAGTTGTGTAACAGGACAAAACTTGAGATAGAATGACTTCAAATTATTTGTAGCTTGATATAGTAGCTTCTCAACATTGTGTGTGTGTTGTAAATAATTAGCTATAGTTTTGAAACAAATTTGTCCCCAGAGGTTATCTAAATCTGATAAAATCTTCTTTTGGGGATAGTTAGGAACATCCTCATTTGGAAATTAGGAATAGTCTGTAGTAATTTATAAATGGCTTCCTATAAATACAGTAGAAGTCTATGGTATGTTCTCATTTACATAGCTACTCATTTAGTTAGATATCTAGATAGTAAATGTGTGCGTGTTATGTGTTTGTTCTGTCAGGTGTGAATCTGCTAGTAGGGACAGAGAACGGCTTGAAGCTGCTGGATCGCAGCGGACAGGGGAAAGTTTATCCACTGATCAACTCGCGCAGATTTCAGCAGATGGATGTTTTGGAGGGTCTCAATCTACTCATTACTATATCAGGTTATCACACTCACACACACACACACCTACTCATCACCAGACTGTATCAGGTTATCACGCGCACACACAAATTTTGCCATGAACTCCAAATGTTCTCTTAAAGCGCACTGAATCCTGAAAGTCTTTGTCCTTTTGATTTCAACGGCACACCAGTGCAAACCAGAATTCAACCATCAGCCTCCATGGAGGGGACAGTCCCCATCTTTCGGTCTCTGTGTGACCACATCCACCCTCTCCACCCAAAACACACAATGCATTTACATGCACAATAATACGAAGACAACTATCAAAAATAAGCTCCTTCTAAAAAGCTGACAATGCAAGAATTATTGGGTTTTTCTCTGGTTTTGACATCAAAATGTAAACAGACATCCGCACAACAAATGCACACATTGTATAAGCTGCCAGAACACTGGTAAAGGTTTTTACTTACAAAGCGAAAAGGGGGTAATGGGCAAAAATATTTGTGTGCCAATCGGGTTTTCCTTAAACAGTTATAATTTTCCAGATAAAAGAAAATGATTTAAAGTGTTATAACCTTAAACGTGGTAAGATTGTATTGAAATGCACTCACTATATCAGGTTATCTCTTAACACACACACAAACACACTCCGATTCATCATAACATGCTACACACATAGCCACTCGTACTCTAACATGTTATACACATAAAAACGTGTACTTATCACTATATAAGGTTACATTTATACACACCTACTCATCACACTTTCTAGACACACACGTACATGATCAGTCTAGATACATGCAAGTACACTTTAATTCTCATACTTTCAGGAAAGAAAAATAAGGTGCGTGTATATTATCTGGCCTGGCTGAGGAACAAAATCCTTCATAATGACCCAGAGGTGGAAAAGAAACAGGGCTGGACCACTGTAGGGGAAATGGAAGGCTGTGTCCACTACAAAGTGGGTAAGTGTTCACTTACTGATTGCTTAATAATGCACAAAGAAATGGCTACATGTGTGCTGCAAAGTATTTACTTTGAAATGCTCCAATGTGCACTGTAAAATGTGAAATATGGAGAGCAAATGTGCACTGCAAAATGGGTAAGTGTTCACCTCAAAATGAGAGGAGAAAGTGTGTACTTCCTGTTGGCATACCATAAAAGAAACGGAGGCTAGTTTGGATGGTCTTAACCAAGTCAGCTTAATTTTTCTCTTTCTTAACTCTGCTTATAAAGT
Source organism: Myxocyprinus asiaticus (assembly GCF_019703515.2). Taxonomy (NCBI): domain Eukaryota; kingdom Metazoa; phylum Chordata; class Actinopteri; order Cypriniformes; family Catostomidae; genus Myxocyprinus; species Myxocyprinus asiaticus. The sequence continues at coordinate 32,081,537 of NC_059347.1, forward strand.
ACTTTTTACTATTTCATATAGTAAAAGTGCAGTAAAATTAAAGGTATTTATGTTTTGTTTTTGTTTTCCCCAGTGAAATATGAAAGGATCAAGTTTTTGGTTATCGCTCTGAAGAATGCTGTGGAGGTTTATGCTTGGGCTCCCAAACCTTACCATAAATTCATGGCCTTCAAGGTAGTCAAAGTTTTAATAATTATTTGATATTTGTTTAATAAAAGTGCACACGTTTAAGAGATCTGCTTTATTGTTTCAAAGATACTGAAGTTTTCTGTTCATTTGATGTCAAAATATCCATCATATCAAATATCCATCATTATTTTTCCTGACCTGTTACAGTTTGCAGTGGTTTTCTTAATGTTTTGAAAGAAGCATCTTTTGTTTTATTAGCATTGTTTCAGGTACTCTTAATTGTTCTGTGATGCATTACTTTATAAACTAAAAAAAAAATATTTCATTTCACAAAATATTTGTAATTTGCAGTATTTTAGCTTCCTGCTCATTTTAGTGCATCTTTCTTTCCAGTCATTCGGTGACCTGCCTCATAGGCCTCTTTTGGTGGACCTCACAGTGGAGGAAGGCCAACGGTTAAAGGTCATCTATGGTTCAAGTGCTGGCTTCCACGCCATTGATGTAGACTCTGGAAACAACTACGACATCTACATTCCTGTGCATGTGAGTTACACACTGGTCACATGATGCACATTACACAAGTAAAAATGTCACCTTTTTTTTTTTTTTTCACAAACCCTGCGTCCGAATATCCATACTTCACTATGATATAGTATGCCCAAAAAAAAAGGTACAGTAGTATGCCCGAATCCAAAGTATCAGACAGACTGGACACTTTACCATCCCATAATACCTCAGGAGCTGAGGAGACGTCACGTCTTTCTAGCAAGTCAGCCCACTGTTGACCATCTTTGGAATGCTTTCGGTAGGCTATTTCCAGTCATGCCAGTGCAGCTCCTATCTACGTAAATGGAGAAAGACCAAAATCTCAATAACGGTTGGTCAAGATTACAATCAAAGGGCATATTTCAAATCAGCAATAAAATTTGATAATATTGGAATCATAAATTGTGCTTCTTTACCACATATTACGGTAAAACACGCAATTTTCCCGGCTTGTGTAGCTAATGCACATGCGCGTTCTCGAGTTGATTGACAGAAGATGTCTGTATCTAAAAGGTGATTGGCTCTTTTACCTGTAAGGCAGGACTTTTGGGCGCTAGAGCTTCTTGGCTGGGCGTTCCAATTTCTCCCATTCATTTTAATAGAAGCGGCCCATCTCTGCTAAATAGTCTATGACGTCACGTTCCAAAAGCAGAATGAAAAAATAAAATGGCTTTGAACCCCGAGTCAGGTGGCTTTCTCAACTTTAAGTGCTACATATACCAAGAAAGTTGCTCCTTGTGTTTAAATTGCGCTTGTTTAACAAAAACAGAGTAGATTGTTTTTGCAGGTTTTTTTCTTACATCAAATATTTGGATCACAGGACATTGCCCAAGTTCCCAGATAAAGTTTGCCCTGAATCTATTCATACTACTCGCATGCATACTTCAAGAACTTACTATTTTACTGTCAGACAAGTGCATGCTTCATCAAATACAGTACATACTCTGACAGTACGGACTTAGGATGCAGCTAAAAAAATACAGTGGATCATATTGAAGCGATATGTGAATTGTGGCTGAATTGGAGAAGAATGTTTTATGTACAGTTGCAGACAGAAGAATTTTCTTTGACTAAATATTTGTACAGGTTTTAGACACTGGGTTCCTGGTCATGGAAAACTGGAAGTATCAGGGAATTATAAATTGAGTTTTCAAGGCCTGGAATAGATAATGAAATTATTCAAATCTTAAGTCATGGAACTTAAAACTTAGAAGTTACACCTATTGCAAACAGTCCTCTCTCTCTCTCTCTCTCTCTGCACATTTGTCTGTCACTGTAGATCCAGTCGCAGGTGACTCCTCATGCTATCGTATTCCTGCCCAACTCCGATGGAATGGAGATGCTGTTGTGTTATGAGGACGAGGGCGTTTACGTCAACACATATGGACGCATCATCAAAGATGTGGTGCTGCAGTGGGGAGAAATGCCCACATCTGTGGGTTAGTGTCAGATTCACACAATCGTGCCCACACATACACACGCGATGTCTGGAGCGTATTCTTCTTTTTGCAGAATAGCAAAATTAGTGAAAAGCATGATTAGTACAGTCCTGTATTCATGAAGCTCTGCTCCAAAATCTAGTGAGCTGCCTTTCTTTCTACTGCCTACATACGCAGCTGCTTTCTAAGGCAGCATCCTAACTGAAATTAAACCTCATAAAATGCTGATCTAAAACACTCTACATAGGCAGCAATTCCTTGCGCTATACAAATAGCATTCCACACGGGAAGCACACAGGATGCCTGACTCAAAATTGATTGCAATTATTTGTTTGACAATTAATCGTCAGCCAAATTTCATAATTGTGACAGCCCTAGTTAATGCAATAGATGTTTTTTGTTGTAAATACCCTTTGAAACAATATTATTCAAGTGAATGATGAAAAGCTCTTCTTTTGTCTGTGTATTTGTGTTTTGCTTGTAGCCCATATCTGCTCTAATCAGATTATGGGCTGGGGAGAGAAAGCCATTGAGATCCGATCTGTTGAGACGGGACACCTGGATGGGGTCTTCATGCACAAGAGAGCTCAGAGGCTTAAGTTCTTGTGTGAACGAAATGACAAGGTGATACACACATGTTCACTTATTTATCTAAATGGAAACATGAATTACACTGTAATTACTAAAGACTAATCCTAACCCCTAAAGGAAAACTTGTTGCATTTTAGAATGTTAAAACATAATTTATTTATGAATTGTTTTTCCAATTGAGGACATCCCCTATGGTAAATTTTGTCAGATTAAGCTCCCTTAGGGGGGCAGTTTTGTTCCCAAATTATAGCCAAGCACGTACAGGAACACCTTAACCTCCAGTCACTGAAAAATAACTTGTCTCAGAACTCATCCACTACTGTAATTTCCTCATATCTGTCTCGCTCTGTTTCTTTCAGGTGTTTTTTGCATCAGTGCGCTCTGGTGGCAGTAGTCAGGTCTACTTCATGACCCTCAATAGAAACTGCATCATGAACTGGTGAAAGAGCTGCCACATGAACATAGATTCTGCTGTGTGCACACATACAAACACTGAAGAGTCCTCTCACATATACACTCTGTAAAAACACACACATAATCCTGCACAAGCCTACAGATGGAACACATACACACGCATAGTTATTTACTTCCTGAAGACACTCCTACACCATCTCCTTTAATCTCTGAGCCAACCGAAAAAGGAGTGTGTGTATGTACTGTGAGCACACTGCTGACCTCTGACAGAGCAATGTTGTGTACAACTAATTCCAAATGGTTCATTTTCAGCATACTGGGCCCCTTCACAACATTCCTCTCCGCTAATTTCTGACATTTGTAGGACCATACAAAAAGGCTAAATGTACATTTATCTCTAGAAATGTATGTAAACTATGAGAATCACAAAATTTCTGTTTTCTGACACAGCAGCATGTGTGTTTGAGAGAATTTATAAGCTACTTTGAGCAGCAGAAACAACTTGAAACTCTGCAGCAGTAGAGGGTGGTACTTCAACATCTGTAATTTTCCATTTCCACTGTATAGTGAAGTATTTGTTTGTCATCGGTTGCATTCAAAGTTTCTGATACAAGTGATATACAGTAATGTTTTCTTTTCAACAAGTAGAAGTATAGACAATGATTTAAAAAAAAAATCAAACAATATCAGTTTTAACATTCTGAGATGATTTCCTTTCTGAGGGAGGGAAGGGGATGGGTTTCGCTTTCTCGATGTATAAACAAGAATCCAACGCCTATGTTGCCAAACTGTTTGTTCTATTGAAACGCCTTTGGCCGCTTACAGAGCAGAATCAGGCATTTTGTTTTTCCACTAGTCATCTAGTGAGACCGAGTCACCCACAATAGTCTTTAGTTTTGCTTTTCAAAGCACTTTTTTTCTTTCTATTTGGGAAGTATCATCATATCTACTACAGTTTGATATTCTCTGTACGTAAACGTATTTAGTATTACTACTACTTTCATGATCTGCTGTTCTATAGCTGTTCCATTTGAAATACGTGTTGTGTGCTCGTTCTTGTACAAAGTTTTACGAGGGAGTTTTTCTTTGGTTCTGATTCTAGAGGCAGGAAGTTATGATTAAGTGCTTTTTTTGGCAGCATAAATGTATAGTTCAGTTATCACTGTGTAAATTGTACATAGCAGCCGTAAATGTATTTAGATAAAAATCTTGTTTGTATGCACTAGGCACATGATTTTTTTAGGAGTTAAATCACTACACTACTGCGTAATACAATATTAGCATTTTTCTCACCTCTGTTAGTGATTTCTTAACTGAGTCATGTGTTTATGCTGTCAAAATTAATTGATTGTTGTTGGATTTTATTTTTTAGGCAGGCTTGTAGTTTTCAAGTGCATCAGGGAAGGGATGTGCGTTTGATCAGACTTTTTATTTTTAAGAAATATTTGGACCCCACCATTTTTAACAACACACATGTCATGTTTTAGACAAAGACTTGGGCATGGATCTGAGCAAAAATATGCTTTTGTTTATCTGACAGTGTGCAAAAGAGACATTGTGTGTGTGTGTGTGTGACTGTATGAAATATTAATCAGTAACATACAGTAGGATCAGTACAAAGCAATAGTATAATGATTAGTGACGGGTTTGTGCCTGGTATGAATGTCTCCAGCTCTGCAATACTAAAACTGAGATTATTTTCTGGCTATACACTCATTACCATGCAGATGATCTACATCTACAGTAGGGCTGAAACGATTAGTCAGTGTTATCGACAGTAAATAATTGTCGACAAAAATATCCATTGTCAAAGACGTTTGAAGTCATTTAATGTAACGAGATCATATTAAAATCTAATGATGGCACGAGAGGAGCACTGCAGCTCGCACTTGATTTAGGAGAGAAAACACAGCTCACAGTCCAGACGCACTCTAAACTTTCCAAACAGCTTCTGGTGATGTAGATCGTAAAGTATGAGGGAATTATACAAAATAAGTAAATACAGAAGCACTCTCGTGGAGTTGGAGATGCCGCTCCGCTGAAGCAAAACTTGCGTGTCAAGCATCTTTAAAGGAAACACCCCGGCATTACATCTTAAATGCAGTTATATTTAATGCGTTATAGCTTTATTAAAGTTCAAATAATACAGAAGCAGATCTTGTAAATAACTACAAACTCTGAAACTGGCATTTCTCTGTGCGGTCAGCACCTCTTCTAAAGGGGAGATATTGAAACTGCAACTGGCTGATCATGGGGACGCTCATCCCTCGAGTGCACACGTTTAATATAGCTAGATTATAATGTGATGTCTCGCGACTTATTGAATCATAATATTTGTGTCACTGTGCATCTCTTATTGTGAAGAAAATTGGAAATACGCAGCTTTATTAATATGAGAGTTTGTTTTTTTTCTGAGTTAAAGATGGTTTGAAGTGAACAAAAAGGTGAGAGAGTTAGTCTTCGCCCTGCACTGCACTGCAACAAAATAAGTTTTTGATTTGTTGTTGTTTTGGCTTGTTTTCCCATACAAATATCTAAAACTCTTTTAAAACAACGTACATTAATCGCCCGAAGAGTCGAATAATTGTTTTAATAATCGTTAGATAAGTCGATTATCAAAATAATCGTTAGTTGCAGCCCTAATCTACAGCATACAGCACATACTCACAGTATTTACCTGCTTACTGGTCTAAAACATTTTAGAAATCCTGTCCACAACCTAGTCTTTTCTTCTCTCCCTATTTAACAAAGATGGTATTTTAGATACTTAGAAATGCTGCCTTTACAAAAACAGCTTGTGTATGATGAGCTAATTATATTTGAACACATTGGCACACTTTGGTCCTTCCTAAATATTTTTCTAGTGATTTACCATAAATGATTTTTAAGCACTGATTTGTACAGTAGCTTGTGGCAGTACAATCATCATAAGTTACCTAATAGCCCCTCCCCTCCCAATGCTGGACATATTGGCCGCTGTCACACAGTGACACTTGTCTAGACAAGCACTAAACGGTGATGACACATTCAGTCAGTCAGTCATTAAAATATACCAGTCATAAGCGGAACACTTCTGACAAGTACAAATATATAAACATTGTTAAAGTTGCATTTTAGAGAAAATCAAAACAAACTTGAATATGTATATCTGAACTGAACACTACTGTGCCATTGTGACAGATCATCTTTCTCAGAGATTTAAAATCTTTTGTCCACCTCCCGTATTATATGTTACTCCTTCAATCTCTTACTTGCTATAGAATTTTTAAGCATTTTCATGCTTAGTTAATCTAACTGCCATGTTTACTGAAATAACAGTGCCTTGGATTGCGGTTGGGTGCATTTGCTTGATTGTGTGTATGTGTGTGAGCAATGAGCAAGTGATTGTTTCAATAAGAATTGATGTTCAGGGAAGAGAAAAATAAAGCTTAATCCAGTTCATTGTTCAGTTAGGGGTCTTGTGCCAACAAAGTGCACTTAAACTGACAATAGCCAGAGCACCGAGACAGGCTCTTCTCACTCTGTTTTAGCACAAAAGCCATACCATTTAGAGTTCATTTCTGCAGTTTTAGCACAGTGCATTTCTCCACAGTATTTAGACTTTTAAGACTTTGTTTCAAACACCATGTTTGAACCAAAACACTATTTTGAAGAAAATGCTCTTTATTCTGGAGTGGATGTTAATAGTTGTAGCTTGAATTGCATTTGCTTTATAATTTTGCCAAAGATGGAAAGCCTCTGGTTTTCATGCACAAGGTTTATAAAAGATTTGGGTTGTCATGGTGAGGAGCTTGGTTCCTGCATTGTGATGTAAGGGTTACCAGCATTCCTGAGAGCTCTTGAAATTGGCTGAGAATTTGCCTTGATGCTTACTAGTGAATGCGTACAACGCATTTTTCACGCTACTGGATGATGGAATTTATGATTTATATCGGATTTATGATGTTATAAAGAAATGATTATAAGGAAGTAAGCTTTTTGACACTATGATATATGGAAGGGTTTATATTAGGATTGAAGTGGCCTGTCCGGATGGAAAAACTGAGGAAATTAATATATAATCCCTCAATTCTTTTTCTTTTATACCTAAATATATGTACATTTCTATAAAAATAATTTAATAAAACATAACCTTATAAATGGAAATCAATAAATGAATGCATTTATATATGTAACATTTTGCTGGCTGAATAACAATATGAGCCCACTGCTTCTTTCTGTTTCGCAGTCAAAGCTGTACATACGGCTGTACATTCAGTTAGACTCATATCTCTCTCCCCTCTTTTTCCCAGCAAGTGTTATAAAAGAGAGTGTGTGGGTGTGCGAATGTGTATGTGTGAATAGGAGAGCTATTTTTGATCCGAGTGTGTGCTTCATTATTTCCTTAGAGGAAAGAGAGTGGGGGGAGAAAAGAGAAGACCAGTCAAAAGCTATTGAGGACCAGTATGGTCAAACATGCACACAAATCATCATCACTGGACTCGAGCCACAAATATGACTCAAGTTTGTAAATGCCACCAATGACCAAATTTTACATTTTAGTCATTCTATAGCAATTGACACGCTCCTGATCTCACAGTATTAGACTGACTTCAGAAAGCTAATAGCTGATTATTATGGATGTTTTCTCTTGTGTGAGAGTAGTTCTACAGGTACACATGTTGTTGGCTTAATTGCAAACTTTCCAAATGTAATCAGTTTGTTTTATCCTGGTGGTAAGTCACCTAAAGCCAGACAGAGATATAATGTTGCAGATTTTTGAAATTCTCCTATGTGAGAGCTCTTAAATTAATGGGGGAAGAACTGATGCTAAATTTGAGCTCTGATGTATTGAAGACTTATCAGACAGCTGGCTCAGATGTCTATAACTGTAGTCATGTTCATTCTTGCTAAGGTGCAAATGCTTCAATTGAAATGTGTGAAGATGAGATTTTACTCTCCTTTCCACAAGTTCCCTCCTACGCAGTCTGCAAAATAAAACAAATTTGAAGAAATGCTCCTCGGACCTTAGCGTTAAATCCACATGCTCATTCACTTTTATATCCAACAATAGCCAGTCTTTAAAATGGTAGACCAGGTTGTGTGTAGTGTTGTAGAGAGGTCTGGAGCTGTCTGGTTTTCGTTTTAAGGCCTTTACTGCTGTGTTTGAGGTATTTATATGCTCTACATGCTATTACCACTATGATAACAAGTGGCATTTCTCTTGTTGCTCTCTAGTAATATGAAGTTAATCCCTTATCTGATTTTGTAAAATATTTACTACAAATGAAAAAAAGTTCATGATTTGTAGTTTGTTTTTGTTCTTTTGGGTTAATCTTATAGCAGTAGCCAGGAGCGGTTAAAGGTTGTTTGGAGGTCTAGATAAAGTTGATCCTCTGTGATGGGTTGATTATCATTTTTTTCATTTCCTTTTTTTTTTTTTTCCTCAAGTGTTTGTTTAGGAGAGGGAATGTTTCAGAAGATTTTAAGTCTTAAAGATTGGTTGCATTCACAAGTCTGTAATGTCTTAATACAGCATTATTTGAGAATAAAAAATTACTTGATCACTGTTAAAATTGTTACTTTTTTTCTTTCTTAATTTTATTTTTAAAAACAATAATTGTATTTTTTCCTTGTTTGAAATGTTTTTAACTTTGTAATGTGTCCATATACTGTATTTTATGGTATGTTAGAGAATTATTAGAGTAAATCAAGTACAGAAATGTAATTTTCCATCAGCACATTCAGTAAGTTTACATGAACTTTAAAAGTTTGATTTCAGTCTGACAATTATCTTTCCAAATGCTTTAATCTGACTGAAATTATACCAGTCCAGTTTTTGAGAAGTCTGACTAACAGACCAACAGATAATGCAGACTAACAAATAATGTGTTTGTAGCTTGGCTTCGTCCAGCATATATACACGTTAATCAGACGATAATTGGCCTTGGCAATGTGCACATGCTCCAATAGACAGATGTGATGTGCAAAAACATTTTTAAACACTTCCTCAGCTGATGTCCTTCCTTTTAAATATTTGATTACACATTCATGTATACTTGGACTGACAGATGATGACTGTAGCATGATTATATCCGCGCATGTAAACGTACTGGCTATAAACTAAAGTAAATTCAAATAATCAGCATTCACACAACCTCTCATGTAAATATATACCTGTGGTCACATGTAGTGGCACCAGTTTTTTTAATATATATATATATATATATATGTATGTGTGTGTGTGTGTGTGTGTTTTATTTTATTTTTTCGCTTTATTCTCCGTAGGGTGTGGCACACAGGGAAACAAATAATAAGCATGTAAAAAAAAACAAAAGTAAAACTTGAACATGAAAAGTAAAGACAAAAACATCATATATTATATACTGTAATATGCCGGCATATGCATCTATAAAACATGACTACATTAAGTGTGATTTGTGATTTAGGACATTTCGGCTGGATAACTCGACCCTGCCTTACATCTTTCATCATTTGAACTCTACATCATGGAAACATCAGCACCGAAGGCTTATATTTGAGTATAGAGAACAGAATGACCATAAATGCAATATAAAATGAATAGTCTTAAATGGTCTTAAATAAGCCTGAAATGAATCAAAAGTATGCAAATTGTGAGAGTGATGTTTAAAAAAAAAAAAACTTTTTGGGTTGTATGCTCAAATTAGATGCATCTGAAAAATCAACACCCATTCCGCCAAATGCACTTATGTCACTAAGTGAAAGTACTGTATATGTCCAGCAAACCTTAGGTAAAGAAAAAAAAACGTGTGCATGTAAACATTCCTGTTTAAAACACATGGTCCAAACCTGTCTACAGTGTGACTCGCAATATGTATAGAATTAAGTGGCACTAAAAAGAGTTGGTGTAAACTTATAATTAATTGTCATTATATATAGTATGTACAGTTCTAGTCTTTGTCAGGCATGTGTCTGTGTAGTTAAGTGTACATCATATGTACAGTAAGTACATACTGTGCATATAGTATGGTATGAGAAGTGAATACTGTGTAAGATATGTGAGCATTGTGTGTGTGTGTGTGTTTGTGTGGGTGTGTATGGTCAGTTCCAGATCTTGAGGAAGCTGTCCCAAGAACCTGTAGACACAGCCATGCCATCATCTGTTACCCCAAGACAGCTCACACGATTGTCATGGCCAGCCAACACTCCTGTAAGAGAGAGAGAGAGAGAGAGGGTGTGAAGGGCTTTAGTGTAAAGACATTGCTTCATTTGTGCTAGAAACAAATTCTGGAACCGGATCCAGCATTTCCAGAAACATTTTAGTGGTGATTCCCAACCTCATAAAACATGAAAGAAAAGTATAATAAAATATTAATGTTGCATACATTTTTCTAATCCCGTAAAAAAATGTAAAACAAATAGTGATGCAGTTTTTTTTATAATCACATGTAGACTACGGCATCACGTATTTTATAATGGAATATGCACACACAACTTTCATTACAGCAATTTCCACTGCAAGTGAACATCACAAAAAAACTGTTCAACATTACACTATAAGAAACAAAAACAAAACTGTTTAACACTACAATAAAGCAATCTACATGATAAGTGAGTGTCATGATGCGACATAAAAAGCGACGACAAAAGAACCCAACATTGCGGTGCTTGCAGTGTAAGCAGCTTTGTTGACTTTAATGGGACTGGAGCAACTTAGTTTTGTCACGTCACACCACTCATTTTTCATTTAAGTTCCATTCCCCCAAAACTGCTGCATCCATCATCATTTCCTTGTTCCTGGAACTCATAATTTACAAATGAAATGCTGTGCAAAGGGTTTCTGTATTCATGCATAATAATAATGCTAGTGGGTTCACCTGCTCGGTCTCCCTTCATGGCATCCCAGATGTTGCAGTTAAAGTCGTCGTAGCCGGCGAGCAGCAGGCGGCCAGAGCGAGAGAAGGCGACAGAGGTGATGCCACAGATGATATTATCATGAGAGTATAAGCAGAGCTCCTGATCGGCACGCAGGTCAAACAGCCTGCAGGTGGCGTCGTCTGAACCTGTTGCAAACGCACTGCTGCTGGGAAAGAACTGAAGGACAGAGAAGGAGAAAATAAGTAAAAAGGAAAGGAGATATACTTTGACTCATAAGTATCAGTAATGTGTTTCACTTTTAAAAGGCTTTTCACACTATGCTTAACCTTGGATGAATTTTTTCACCCCAAGTTGAGGCCACTTTTAACCCTGGAATAAGCAATGTTTCACACTTGTAATTTATATCCTACTTACATCCCTGGGTTATGAATCTCTGCAGGAACTGTGGTGCCAAAGGTAATCAGTAACCCAAGCTAAAGTCTGAACAGTGTGAAACATGGAGCAGGATTACATTAACCCAGGGTTAAAAATCATTTTAGGTGTGAAGAGCCCATAAGTTTCTGTTCAGTGTTTCTCTTTGTGCTCACACAGACTGCGTTGATGTCTGACTCATGACCAGTGAATGTCTGTCTGCACATGCTGTCTCTGATGTCCCAGAGTTTAATGGAGGCATCACAGGCCCCAGAGATGAAGGTCCGCGAGTCTGGAGCCAGCGACAGACTCATTACATCACCGCTGTGACCCGAGAAAAGCGTCGTCTGCTGACTGGTCTCTATGTCCCACAGAGCACTGAAAACACACATTCAAAAAACAAGGTTACACAGTATAACAACCTGAACAGAGGACTTTAACAGATACTTTCAGAGTATTCTGAGAATAGCACACAACATCATTGGTGGTAGCCTACATGTATTGCACTGTGTGTTTCAACTTCTACCTTTAGGAAGGAGAATTAAGATGCCATTACATATACAAAAGAAATTTACATTTTCCATTATTTTGATGAGAGAAGAAATCTCAATGAGATTTTCAGGTTTGTATGTTCTCATGTTATTTATTGACTGTGTGTTATTTATTGCCATATGTTTTATAGTTGTGTTTAATGGTGCTGTCTGTTTAATCTGGCGTAATAAAACAATGAAGTATTATTATGATTATTATTCTGTAATTGTTATTTCAGATCCAAGAGAGCAAACAAGTTTTAACTGTACAAATACAGTTGAAGTCAGAAGTTTATATACACTTAGGTTGAAGTCATTAAAACAAATTTTTTAACCACTCCACATATTTCATATTAACACACTATAGTTTTGGCAAGTCTTTTAGGACATCTACTTTGTGCATGCCACAAGTCATTTTTCCAACAATTGTTTACAGACAGATTAATTCATCACAATTCCAGTAGGTCAGAAGTTTAAATACACTAAGTTAACTGTGCCTTTAAGCAGCTTGGAACATTCCAGAAAATTATGTCAAGCCTTTAGACAATTAGCCAATTAGCTTCTGATAGGAGAGGTACTGAACTGGAGGTGTACCTGTGAATGCATTTTACCTTCAAACTCAGTGCCTCTTTGCTTGATATAATGGGAAAATCAATAGAAATCAGCCAAGACCTCAGAAAAAAATTGTGGACCTCCACAAGTCTGGTTCATCCTTTGGAGCAATTTCCAAATGCCTGAAGGTACCACATTCATCTGTACAAACAATAGTACGGAAGTATAAACACCATGGGACCAGCCATCATACCGCTCAGGGAGGAGACGCATTCTGTCTCCTAAAGATGAACGTAGTTTGGTGCGAAAAGTGCAAATCAATCCCAGAACAACAGCAAAGGACCTTGTGAAGATGCTGGAGGAACAGGTAGACAAGTATCTATATCCACAGTAAAACAAATCCTATATCGACATAACCTGAAAGGCTGCTCAGCAAGGAAGAAGCCACTGCTCCAAAACTGCCATAAAAAGCCAGACTACAGTTTGCAAGTACACATGGGGACAAAGAGCTTACTTTCTGGAGAAATTTCTTGTGGTCTGATAAAATAAAAATGGAACTTTTTGGCCATAATGACCATCGTTATGTTTGGAGGAAAAAGGGTGAGGCTTGCAAGCCAAAAAACACCATCCCAACCGTGAAGCATGGGGGTGGCAGCATCATGTTGTGGGGGTGCTTTGCTGCAGGAGGGACTGGTGCACTTCACAAAATAGATGGCATCATGAGGAAGGAAAATTATGTGGATATATTGAAGCAACATCTCAAGACATCAGCAATGAAGTTCAAGCTCGGTCGCAAATGGGTCTTCCAAATGGACAATGACCCCAAGCATGCCTCCAAATTTGTGGCAAAATGGCTTAAGGACAACAAAGTCAAGGTATTGGAGTGGCCATCACAAAGCCCTGACCTCAATCTGATAGAAACTTTGTGGGCAGAACTGAAAAAGTGTGTGCGAGCAAGGAGGCCAACAAACCTGACTCAGTTACACCAGTTCTGTCTGGAGGAATGGGCCAAAATTCCAGCAACGTATTGTGAGAAGCTTGTGGAAGGCTACCCAAAATGTTTGACCCAAGTTCAACAATTTAAAGGCAATGCTACCAAATACTAACAAAGTGTATGTAAACTTCTTACCCACTGGTAATGTGATGAAAGAAATAAAAGCTGAAATAAATCATTCTCTCTACAATTATTCTGACATTTCACATTCTTAAAATAAAGTAGTGATCCTAACGGACCTAAGACAGGGAATGTTTTCTACGATTAAATGTCAGGAATTGTGAAAAACTTTAAATGTAGTTTAAATGTATTTGGCTAAGGTGTATGTAAACTTCTGACTTCAACTGTAAATGTCTGCTGTATATTGCATAGTATACTATACTGTTTACGCAATACTATTTGCTCATGTGTTCATATTTATTTTGGGTCATGTGAACACACCAGGTTGTGTCTCCTGAACTCGTGATAATTTGATTGTCATCAATGAAACGGCAACAGGAAAGGTAACCTAGGAAATGAACAAGACAGGAAGTCAACATGACACCCTGAAACCACAAAGGATGGTAAAGAAACATCTGCAATCCGATTCCCTTTAGTTACAGACACATAGAAAAAAAATCCTGTCTTAAACAGTTAGTCATCAAAAACACAGTTGACTACCACATGCAAAACAATATACAAATTGTTCTACTGATTCTGTGTTTTAATGTTTTCAGAGATGTTTATCACTTCTTTCTATATAAAGATGTGTGTGTAATCATACCTGTGTGGCCAGGCAGTTCTCGACTGACTCTAACATTGCCCTCTCTCGTCTTTAAGCTGTATATAGAGCAAATGTTGTCCAGACCGCCACAGGCCACAAAGTTTCCAGACGGCGCATACGCACATGTCATCACCCATGATGACCGTAATGGGATGGCGTGAATCTGAAGTTCATATGGAACTAATTAATATTACTCGAACACACATTAAAAGAAGTTGTTGGACAATATCAGGGATCACATGCTGATAAAGTGCTGGGTAGTAATGGATTACATAATCAGTTTACAAAAATCAAGTACTTCTAATTAGATTACATTACAGAATACATTTACTTTATTATGGATTACATATCAATTACATATGCGATCAGTTTTGACTTTCAAAGATTATGTGTCGGGCGGTGGGAGGTGGTTCTGCTCAGGCACTGACAAATATGACATTGTTTGATTTCATGTTTAATAATGTTTAATAAAAGTGTGTAAAGGCGTGTAATTTAATATTTGGTATTTAATACACTTTAAATTAGATTATCATCGAAACGTAATCAGATTAGATAATCTAAAAAGTGTAACCTAAAGAACTGGGACTAAAAATGAAATGTCTTTTATTTCGGTTTGTTCTGAGCAGAAAATGTATTTTTTTCGTTTCGGTTCCAGCGTTCATTAGCCTTCTTTCCAAATGGTCACTGGTTAGAACAAAATAAAAGAATGTCTAATAACTTTCTTTTTAAAAAGACAGTGCTCTGTGCTAAGTAGCAGTGTTTCCAGATCTCTCAAGAGAAACAAGGCACCTGCTCTGGAAAAACAAGCTCAAAATAAGGGACTTGCCTCACACAAAAATAAGCCATTATATTTTTTACCATGTGGGGGAAATTTCAGGACAAAAATCATAGTACACAGCAAAGTATACAGTAGCCTACATAAAGTAATGTCTTTTAAATAAATGTATTTGTAATATTAAATATATCCCCAATTTTTTTTAAATATTTCAAATACTGATTTGGTCATCTAAAATCAATTAATAATCTCTCAATTAATAGCAGTGTCCTTCAGAATCAAAGCGCATGCTAATGTTCTAACAAGAGAGAAGCAACTTTTTTTTAATTTTTCTGGCAACAGGAAGTGTAATTCTGAAAATTTACTGTGATAAGCCCTGTGGTCTTTGGTTTCATGAAAAAAATGTTGTAACAAAATTAACCAGTTATTAAACGGTTACCAGCATTTAAAAATGTTTTCACTCCAGAACAATTGAAAGGGATTTAATTCCTGTTTTTGGTTACATTCTGCCAAAAATTTCGTTTTCATTCCTTGAACGGTTTTTAGTCCCTGCTAAAGGATTACATTACTGATTATAATTTGATTTGTGTAATTTATAATCAGTACTCTTTATAAATGTAATCAGATTACAATTCAGAAGTAATCTCCCCAACACTGACAATGTTTGCAACAGTTTAATGTGTTTAATATGTAATACTTTGACAGACCTTGTTTGTAGTGTAGCTGTCCCAGACGATTAGTTTTCCATCCTGTGAGGCACTAACAAGAAGCCTGAGGAGACAAGGAGATTGAGGAGACTATAAAAAATTGGGATTATTTAAAACTTTTGACAGCCATAATTTTATTGTTATTATTTTTTTTTTTTTTGACAAGAGTAATTTTTTTTTGTTACACAGTTAAATAAGCCAAGCAGCCTTGTAGTATCATACCGTACTGCAGTGTTTCCCAAACTGGGGTACGCTTACCCCTGGGGGTATGTGAGGTGATGGTGGGTACGTAAACAAAATTCTGAGATTTACTGTTATTTCATCCCAGTTGCATTTCTGAATGAATTTCTCGCTCGGAAAAAAATTAATAAAAATGATAATTTTGTGCGCCCACTATTGTAGAAACACCAAAATGTTCCTGACAAAAAGGACAGATAAATAGACCTTATTCAGGCTAGTGCCATCTTCGATTTTTAATGGGAATGACAACGAGGCTGTGAGGGATAGACTTGCATTCTCTTCAATGGGCTGTACTGCAGTTTAAAGTGTTTTTGGATCGTTCCACAGACAAAACATTGATAAAATATCAGTCCAAGAACATTCAGTACACAAAGAACTCCAGACAACGAGTTGTGGAAAATCAGATGTGATCTATGAGCTTTTTACAGCTTTATACTGTTTGTGCCATTGAAGAGACTATAAGTCTATCCCTCACAGCCTCACAGCATGCAACAGGGAAAAAAATATGAGTCCTCACTCAAAATAGGAAAAAACTCAAATCAGCTTATTTCTACATAGGCCCCTACAGAGCAAAAGATGGGCAAAAAGTGCCAAGTGCAGCAGGAAAACATTTTCGGGATCACCCCTTCATTATAGAATGCAGTTAAATAACCCTATCTTTTGCCATTAAAAAAAAAAAGTGCATCTACTAATGCGTTCTGTGAGGGCACAACATACGTGATGCAAGTATTTGTTTTCACCAGCCCAGCACACTGCTTGGTGATAAAGCTAAGTTATAGCTAGTTGTTTTTTTTTTGTTTTTTTTGCTTGATTTTTATTTTTATTTTTCCAGCAAATGAGCTATACCTTGCTGACAGTGTCAGATGTGACAAAAAAAGCACCTTGACCTGACCGCACAATTGCGCAGGCCCGCAATGCTCGAAGTCAGCTAGCAATGCCGTACCTGCAATGATGCACAATTCCTGACACAGTACTGGCAGCAATTTCACAATGAGGAGAGGTGTTTGCAAGTTATGCAGTTATCTCCTATCTAGCACCTCATCTTGTTAACCGGTAAGCCAATTATTCAATCTGTATATGATAAATATAACATGTACAAAACAAGTACAAATGTAACATGTTTGATATAAGGGAGTTGTTTTACAAAGCTATTTATGTTAAATATACTGTACATATTTTCAAAATACCTTGTGTAAATGTTATCTATGCCTTAGTGATGGGGTACGCAAAAGGATTATGAATGTTTGGAGGGGTACGTCACAGTAAAAAGTTTGGGAACCACTGCCGTACTGTGTATTCAGTATTTGAGATGTACAGTAAATTATAATTTATGGTACGCCTACAAGTACAACTAAATTTAAACAGAGGCCAGTTTTTCTATTTTTAAAATAATTAAACCATGCATAATGCATAATTTTCAAACAAAGTCGTATTTTATAAAATAGTTTACAACTATTTATCAAATAGTATTTCCCTCAAGTTGTTGATGAAGAAAATCAGCAACTCAGCAACATATCCATGGTTATACTCCTCATCTGCACTTACACACCAATTTACATGCAACAATAAGCTTATAAACAAAACATATAGCTTTCACAATTGCACCACCTTTATTTCCTGCTTTATATAGCTAGCTGGCAAGCTAAAATAATTTAAATCATCAAGCTTGGGTTACACATGTCCTAACTTTACACAGCGAAACCTTTGATTCGAAATGGTTATTTACAGCTGTTAGAAAAACGTACAGTTGTAACAGTACAGGGGGCATCCTGGTGCGGCATACCCCTTGCAGACGAATATGGGATTTTAAAACTACCTCAAACAACAGCTCAATTCAATAGCACTTGTTTAAATTAATTTCCATTGTGACACTAGTGCAGTCGAAGATTAGCTAACATTTGAGTCAATGTGTCTTGTGGTTCATTGTCTTCTGTGCTAAACCAAAAGCAGGTGCAAAACCAAAGCCTACTCACAAAACGTCATCCATCCAAATATGTTACATTTAACTTGTCTGAGAGAAAAGGGGGGAAAAAATTCTCTTTGACGCCAGGTGCAAGAGCAGACTATGAATTGGTTGAAGAACAGTTGTGTGAAGGTTGTGGATAGATATACCTGGAGTCTGAGCCCCAATGCATGGCGTAGATTTTAGCCAAATGCCCACGCAGTGTGCGCCTCGTCCTCATCTGTATCCGCCCCACCGGGTCTAGTCCAGCAGTAATCTACCACATAGACATACACAAAATGAGTGGAGACCTATAGATCTCTGAAGATCAAGTCAGGATTCTCATTTGGGTCATAAATGTAATTAAGTCTCACCTGAGTGAGTGTGGAGTCTCCACATGCTTTCCTGGCATCCTGAGGGACAGAAGATGTTAAAAGGTGAACTGAATTATGTTGTCACCATTTGTAGGTAAAAGAGGGATGGGAGGTATGACTTGAGAATTGTATGTGCCTATTTTTCTAGTAATCATGATATCGCAATACACACGTAATTTTGACAAGAATTAGAGATTGGAGCCACTGGAAACCATTTTAAGGCAAACAAAGTGGACTAATTCACTATTTCTAAAACCCATAACTAATACAGTCAGGAAATATAGATCAGTGCATCAGTTAATTTGTTGTATAGCTTACACAAGAAAAAACATCTATCATCTTTGGTTAATGATGAATCCTGGACATAGCAAGAAGGCAACTAAGTTTTAGGAACTAAGTCAACACTAGTTTAACATAATGTAACAATGTTTGTTTGACAAACCCTCCTCTTTGTGAATACTGTAAAGACAATATATAGTTTAATATAGTAGTAATAATAATAATGATAGAGTCCCAAGTTCAACTTTATATAAGTGTCCATAGTATTTATATTTACATAGTAATTATTATAGTTCATAAGGAACAATGTACAGTGCTTTGAAAAAGTATTTGCCCCAACCTGATTTCTTCTTTTTTTGTGTATATCTCCTCCTAAATGGTTTCAACATAAATCAAATTTCTAACATAAATCAAAAGCAATCTGAATAAACACAAAATACAGTTTTTGATTGATAATGTTATTTATTGAAGCAAAAAAGTAGTTCCTAAATCCTCAAATCTATGAAACTGCATTCATAATGGGGTTCAACTGGACTAGACACAACCAAGCCTGATTACTGCCAGCCCTGTTCAATCAAATCAACACCTTAATAGAACTTTTTCAGCAGCATGAAGTTGGCTAAAAGGTCTTACCCAGTGGCACACTATGCCAAGGTCGAAGGAAATTCCAGAAATGATGAGGAAAAAGGTGATTGAAATACATCAGTCTGGGAAGGATTACAAAGCTATTTCAAAGGCTCCGGAACTCCAAAGAAACACAGTGAGAGCCATTATCTCCAAATGGAGAAAACTTGGAACAGTAGTGAACCTTCCCAGAAGTGGCTGACCTTCCAAAATTCCTCCAAGAGCACAGCGACGACTCATCCAGGAAGTCACAAAAAAGCCAAGGACAACATCCAAGGAACTGCAGGCCTCTCTCACATCAATAAAGGTCACTGTGGTTCATAACTCCATTATCAGAAAGACACTGGCCAAAAATGCAATCCATGGAAGTGTGGCAAGGCGAAAACCACTGCTATCTCAGAAGAACATTAAGACTTGTCTAAATTTTGCCAAAACACACCTTGATGATCCTCAAACCTTTTGGGAGAATTTTCTGTGGACTGATTAGTCGAAAGTGGAACTGTTTGGAAGACAAAGGTCCCGTTACATCTGGTGTAAATCAAACACAGAATTCCATAAAAAGAACATCATACCTACGGTCAAGCATGGTGGTGGTAGTGTGATGGTGTGGGGATGCTTTGCTGCTTCAGGGCCAGCGCGACTTGCAATAATTGAGGGAAACACGAATTCTGCTCTCTACCAGAAAATCCTAAAGGAGAGTGTCCGGTCATCAGTCCGTGAGTTTAAGCTCAAGCGCAACTTGATTATGCAGCAAGACAATGATCCAAAGCATAGGAGTAAGTCCACCTCTGAATGACTCAAAAGAAGCAACATTCAAGTTTTGGAGTGTCCTAGTCAAAGTCCTGACTTGAACCCAATTGAGATGCTGTGGCAGGACCTTAAACAGGCAGTTCATGCTCGAAAACCCTCCAGTTTGGCCAAACTAAAGCAGTTCTGGAAAGAAGAGTGGGCCAAGATTCCAGCACAGCATTGTGAAAGACTGATCTCCAGTTATCGGAAGTGTTTGGTTGCAGTTGTTGCTGCTAAAGGTGGCACAACCAGCTATTAAGTTTAAGGGGGCAGTTAGTTTTTCACATGGGTGATATTGATATAGGTGTTGGATAACTTTTTTGCTCCAATAAAAAAATATGTATATTTGAAAACTGTATTTTGTGTTTACTCAGGTTGCCTTTGTTTAATGTTATATCTTGTTTGAAGATCTAAAACAATTTAGTATGAAAAATACACAAAATTAGAAGAAATCAGGACTTTTCACAGCACTGTATATAGCCAGTCAATCATTATTGCAAAATAAACCCAGACAGGGTGATCAGGAGCCCAAATGGTAGCCTGTCATAACATTAGCTATGTAACTATATAAAGTCATTTAAGTTACAGCAAATTTTATATAAATGGTATAATGTAAATATAGCCTAACAACATATATTAACATGTTATATTCTCACTGACTATAATCTATATTATAGAACACACCAGAAGGCAAACTCAAAAACAGCTAATTGCACTAGTATAACTACTAGGACTCACTCTGATCTGATTCCGCAGTTGCTCAGCCTCCTGTCGAAGCTGCTCGAGCTCACTCATCTTGAAATTACCTTTACCCTCTGACCTCTCTCACCCCCTCAGAAACCTGTGGATTTAAACATTACATATCAATAATGTTTGAGGCCATAGGGTTCTTGTTGAACCATGTTGAGAATCACAGGCAGTTTGTAGACTTTGAAGAGCAGCTAACCAGCAATCACATAAACTGCTGATAAAGCAACTTCATAATTACACTGTTCTATAAAAATCACTATGCTTAGCAGGTTTTACAAACGTAAACAAACAAGAAATACTGTACATATTACATGCAATAGTGACTTAGAAATTCACTTCTGGAAAGATACCCACAAAAACATAAGCATAAGCACAGCATCTGTGTAGACCTACAGATCAAATAGCAGTCAGTCAGAAACACAACAGATAGTTGTAACACTTTACAATAAGGTTCCATTCGTTAACATTAGTCAAAGCATGAGGCATCATGAACAAACAATGAACAATATACACTACCGGTCAAAAGTTTTGAAACACTTATTCATTCTTTATTATATATATATTTATTTATTTGTTTTCACATTTAGAATAATAGTAAAGTCATCAAAACTATGGAATAACATAAATGGAACTATGGGAATTATGTTGTGACTAAACAAAATCCAAAATAAATAAAAACTGTGCAGCTTCAAAGTAGTCACCCTTTGCCTAGATTTTGCAGACATGTACTCTTGGCATTTTCTCAACCAACTTCTTGAGGTATCACCCTGGGATGCTTTTTAAACAGTATTGAAGGAGTTCCCATCTATGTTGGACACTTATTAGCTGCTTTTATTTATTATTTGGTCATTCAACCAAATTTTATCATCAATTTCAAAAACGTTTTTTTTTTTTATTAAATTTTAGTTTTATAATGAAATAAATTAATATGGTGGCACAATTATATTTTTGTCTACAAAACTAATTTCAAACATTTAAGCATACGCCTTCAGATCAAAAGATTTTTAAGATCATGAGAAACATTTCAGTCAAGTGTTTCAAAACTTTTGACCGGTATGTATATATTTTTTACTGCATATATTAATCTTTGTTAATGTTAGTTAATAAAAATACAATTGTTCATTGTTAGTTCATAGTTCATTAACTAATGTTAACAAATACAACTTTTGATTTTAAAAATGTTTTAGTATATGTTGAAATTAACATTAACCAAGATTAATAAATGCTGTAAAAGTATTTTCATTGTTAGTTCATGTTAACTAAAATGAAAACGTATTGTAAAATGTTTCCCAAATAGTAATCCAAATTTTACAGCTAACATTCTCAGGACCCCCAGTTTTGTGAAAATCAAGCATAAAAGCAACTCACACAGCATATTAGAATATTTATGTGCACTGAAAAAGTGATGAATTGGATTTACTTAAAATATTTATGTAGCATTTCTGCATCACACTCCTTAAGTAAATTTAACTCATTATCATTTTGTCAGCATAACTAGAAAAACTGTTAGATATACAAAATGTATCGGTTCATTCAACTTTATTTACTTAAAAAGGTGTCACGAATAAGATTTAACAATAGCACAAATATTATTTTACTATATGTATCATGTATTTTGTGTTGTACACAATGCAAATTAAGAATAGCAAAAAAAATAATAAATCAGTACGTTTCTGAGTAGAATTTATTTTCATACAGCCAACAAAATTTTTCCAGTGTGTAAAGATTTTTCTGTTTCAATTTTACATATATAACATACAGATTTAAAGAGAACTAACAGTGTACAACACTGAAACATAATTTTACTGCGCTGATTTGCTGCCAGGTCTAGATTAACATTACAGCATCATCTTTAATCTGGTGTAATCTACTGTAGCTAAGAATCTATAATATAATAGGCTTACTGTTCAGAGAGCCATTCCAAACACAGAAACAAGATTAGGAATCAGGATTTTGCATGCTTTTTTTTCTACAGTAAAATATGTCACAAACCATCAACCAATCACATTCCCTCTTGGTTCTTCTGAACAGTTTTACTTATCATGTTTTCCTGTAAGAATCATTCAGATATATGTATGATTACTGTAGCAATGCTGATGGGAGCTATGGTAAATGGATGCAAAAATCATTGTTATTACCCCTTTACCACATATACTTATTAAAGTGCCTTAACTCCCTAACACAACACCATGACAGGCAGAAAGCAATTCAACAATGTATGGCTCTCCAAGGGTCAATCCGAGGGAACTTCACACAAAGCAGCATCAGTACAGGTTCCTAACCCATCCTTCACCACGCATACAAAGAACAAGCATAAAGAGCCCACAACCACCAATACAAAACTTATATCACAGCCCACTACTGAGAGAGTAGTAGTAATGGTGTATAATCCCATCTTCCCACAAAACATTTCAAACAGATATAAGTCATGACACTGAATCTGAGAAATTGAGATCCTTTTATATTAAATCCTAATGCACATTCTAAGGTCTCTTAAGCCATGCTCTCACTACATGACTGTCAGACTACCTGAATCGATGTAATGCTCACATTACACAACAAGGTTTCTTGTCATCTGTCATCTTTTCGTAGCAGCGCACATACTACACAACAGAATGCAGATGAGGTGCTCAAACTACAAGATCTTTGACAAGAGGCATCCACGGCCAACAGCGGGAATAAAAACTTAAATAAATCACGTGAGAAATGAGAGTGATTATGAGATTTTACCAGAAATAAATGGTTTCAATCAGCTAGCTGTCCAAAAGTGTTCTGCTCACTGATTTTTTCAGAAAAACAAAAGAAGAGATGATTAAAAAAAAATATATATATATAAATATGGCAGCAACAATGTTTGGAAAGATAAAATAATACAGCACAATGTCAAGTAGAGTGCGTAGACCATATATTTATTTGTTAAAAATTATTAACTGTTAGTTTATTACAATAACAATTAAAATATAATTATGATCAAATTGTGGCTTGTACATAAAGATACATGATAAGATGTGATTGGCTGGAACATGTTCACCCACGTTGTTACATCGCTCAAACTACAAGATCATGTGGTGATAATATCAAGAATGGCGTGAAAATATCCCAGCATCTGTGACTGCTCAAGACTGGCTCAGATAAGGTCACTGAACTGCTCTTAATTAACAAGCATCGCCAACTTTAGCGAGCACCGATTTGGCAGCGATCCAGCGTTTTTGTTGCAGACCTCGGAAATCTATCTGCAACACCAAAAATCGTGTAGTGAGAGCTTGGCTTACTGTGCACAGTGAATTTATACAATGGCATTGTTAACTGGAAACTGTGTTTGAATTATGCAGCATCCAGGCCACTAGGTGTCAGTGTAAGCTGAGTGCACCTTTAATTGCTGCACCTTCCAAGCTTCCATAATGCTTTCTTGACCAATGTGTATAGTTGAAACAGCGTAAGGTATTCAGCTACAGGTTGATTTACCACAAGGAGTATCATTCAGAACATTAAAAAACAAACAACATCTAGCCCTATTTAATATTTAACCTCATTTGTTTATTTCTTCTTTTGCACTGTTGGATTTTGTTACTCTCAGCACTACGTAAAATAATACGACTTCAGAGGACTTGCGGGGTCTCGCGGCTGATAAACAAACATTTGAGAGCAGTAATAACAAGGCCATCGCCTCAGTAGGGAAAGCCTAAATCAAAACCAGAGATGGTGCTTTCTCCGTCGCCATAAAACCCTAGTAAACTGTTTTCAACTTCTATTTCACAGACAGAAACTCATATACACAGATGAGTCCGAGATGCCCCACATGTTGGAACAGGATGCTCCATCATCATAGAGCGCAGGCATTTTAAGCGCGCCGCATAATGGCGAATCCACAGAATCATGTTCGGCTGAAACACCGTTCCATTACCGTCACAAACGCTCCGATGCTCATGGGAATAACACGTCACAATGCTAAATGGATTTGAGTCTACTGGTCCAGTTGAAAGGACCACAGAGAAATACCAGGCTTGGCCTTACCGCTGAATGCATGGGGGGGGGGGGGCTTGTCATTTGGTTATTTCTTTTTTTGGGACTCCTAATGTTCTAAGAACGTTCTTTTTATGTATTATCATTATTAAATTAAATTACAAACCTTTCCAGACAGTTCCAGGACAGTTTACGCCCAAAGCAATAGACTTGTGCACGATTAACCTCCTATTAAGTTGGTATTGTCAAAAGCGTTTAATTCACGACTCATGCCTAAAATGAGCCGATTGACAGGTAGCTGGATCGCACCTTAAAGTACAGATGTGACAGTGGTAGGATATAGCTCCTTGATATTCCTTTTCACTATGAATAACAATATATACACAGTGCGGTGATTTAATGACATAACTGGCAAAATTCCAAACGATATCGCATATAAAGTTTATTAATCCTCATATTGCAAGATCAAATTAATCATTTAAATCATGTAGAACTCAGATTTACAGATGCCCGCCCCCTGCCTGTGCCAGAGGATGAAGTTTTTCATCCATATGTCTATCTGAGCCACAACATTCTGATGGATCTAATTTAATAGCTGAATACCTGTTAATCTTCCTGTTTTGGTCTCCCCGTAAAGTGAGTAGAATGCTGTAGCGCGTGGCGTAAGTAATTACACAGGGAATGTTTCTGTGGAAAAAAAACTATCAGGACTGCATGGACATACAGTTATTTCCTGCTGCAGTTATTTGGTGCTTGCTTAGGCCTCTGCGACTCTGCGTTTCATGTATGAAACGCATCAAAACGATTTTATCATGAAATTATGGAGCCACCATTTCGTCCTCTGATCGTTTAAAATGGGGGGCGGGGGGAGCCTTTACCAGTTATCCCCGATTCCAGAACAGCTCGCTTTGCTTCTGAAACTTATTTAATATATCCTCACCAATAAGAAGTCCAAACACTGTAAAGCTTGCAAATTAAGCAAATGCCGTCGTTCTCTGTATATTGTGTTGCTTGTTCCTCGCCTCTTTCCTCCCAAGTGTCTTCTTCCTCCGTCTTTCCCGTTCCGTTCACTTAGTTTTTACCGTCGCCTCCTCTTCCAAAAAAAAAAAAAAAAATAATAAAAAAAAGACAAATAAAAGAAAAATCACAGATCCAGTGGCTCTTCAATGTAATTAAGATAAAGTAACCAAAATCGACTTGGCTATCTCTCTGGAGGAGCATGTAACCCGTCCATCAGTTCAAATGTGCCAGAACAGGAGGCGGGGTGAATACAACACAAGTAACAGAACAGTTTTCTAAATAATTCAAATAATGTGCGCTTACTCGGCTGTCAATTCTGTCCCACATGAAATCATTCGGTCTGCATCAGAAACACGTCGCATCACATATGCTCGACTCAACCACACCCATTTTATTGCGAATGTACCACTGCAGAGCAGCCCTCCGCAGCCACAGCGGCTCAGGGGGGTGAGCATGGAGCTAAATACATGACTAAAGTCTTTGAAGCATAAAAGCATGTCGAATTGCTCTTAGCAAAAAATAAATAAAATAAATGCACTGTATTATCAGTTTGAATTTACAGTGCTTGCATTTTGGGAGGCTGAAATTGAACATGGTTGTATTTTTAAGCGTTGAATATTTCATTTGGAACATTTCACAACTACTTTCATTATTAAAAATGAAACAATAAATATTCACCTTCCAAAGTTCGTTTCCAAAATATTCAGTTCATTTGAAAATACAATCTAGATTTTCTGACAGATAAAATTCAGCCCTTTCTATTTCACTTAACAAAATTTGCTACCTCAAATTTAGTGGTTCAAATTCGGTTGGAAATTCAAACTTCCACATACAGGAACTGCAGGAAAAGCAGCAGAGTACCAATGCACAATCTCAACCTGGTGCTATTCATTCTCACCAGTAGGTGGTGCAATGCGATCGGGTGTTGACTACTGAAGACCAAAGCCACAGATAGGGAGAACAGCCGTGTATGTTTTGATAGTTTGTTTTTCAGAATTGTTCATGGGTAGAAAATAGATACATATTTGATTTGCACATGTGGGTGGGCATGAAACACACCTTTCCACTGACTGGTCAACATGCAGCATCATCAGTTCCTCAATGCCATGCAACAGAATAATTATCCACTGCTGCTCAACTTTTAATGCAACTACATATTATCTCTCTCTCATTAAGCAACCGGACTAAGGAATGCCTGTGACACAAATCATACTAGTCAGGGAAGGGTCTATAGACAGGGCTACTTGCCAACATTCTTCTGCTTAGGCGTGGATTCTGCAACCAACGTGTGCCAGAGAAATACACTATATTGCCAAAAGTATTTGCTCATCTGCCTTTAGATGCATATGAACTTAAGTGACATCCCATTCTTAATCCATAGGGTTTAATATGACGTCGGCCCACCCTTTGCAGCTATAACAGCTTCAACTCTTCTGGGAAAGCTTTCCACAAGGTTTAGGAGTGTGTTTATGGGAAGTAGTGTAGTAGTAGTGAGCAAATACTTTTGGCAATATAGTGTATTAGTTGTAATTAGTGTATTAGTTGTCTGTTTTAGAAATAGCCTATTGATGTCCCTTGCATATGCACGCAAAATTTCTTAGCCTACTTCTTAGACACACAGCCTGTTTTATTTAGCTGTCAGACATAAAAATCTCTATCAAAAGGTGTGGCAAAGCTGCGCACAGTGCGACCCACTGGACCATGTGGAGCGGATGCATTTGCGTTGTAGTAAAACGCATACCAGTATGTGGAATGCTTTGGCTTTTAAAAATGTTTATAAAAAGATTGCCAATACATTTTCCAGGTTATTACATAACTCTTTGGCGCATTTCCCAAAAAACATCAAAATAGTAAAGTAAAAACTAAGTAAATTAAAGAGGGCTTTGAACTGCTCTAAAGTCATAAGTGCAACTTAAATGTATCTTTCTTGCATTTTCACAGTTTATCAGAGAATAAGGAATGTTTAATAACTTGTATTGATATATTTGGATCATTGGAAAGACATAGCCAGAAACAAGGCTTTGGTTGTGCCAAGGGGGAAACTGTGTTCAAGAACTGAAACACAAAAAAGTGAAATTTTTTTGTAACTATAACAACAATTGCCATTCACAAATGTAACCATATTTAGACCTAAATTTCTTTTCTATTTAGCTCTGTGTTACATTATAATTTATTAACCTAAACAAATTAATGACCCTTTTATCAATGGAGTTGGTAGGCATGTTAATATATCCAAATATTAGGCTTAATATTTAGTCATAAAATGTGATTAAATTGTTTTAGAATGTTGCATAATTATTTTCAAAAATCCAGAAAACAAATGCAAGTAAATGAAGGGACAATTTGCACTAACTGACAAAAAGTACTACACCAGGCTTTACATTCACTGATTCAAAAACTTCATTTAGCAAAAGAAATAAATGTGTGATGCATTATATGATATAGAAAAATAACAATACTATGTGCATTCAGTTTCCAGCAAAAGAAACAAACTTTTGGCAACATTTGAGACCCTTATTATGATTCACATTGCATGTGTTCACATACATGCATTTCTATCATTAAACTCTATAGAAGTGAGCATCAATCTGAAACCCCGTTTTACCTATGTCATCATTATTTTATTTTATTTTATGCTGTGATTGTCATAAATTTTCAGCATCTCAACAAGGTTACTGATAATTTCCAAGCTTGTCAGTATTTCTGCATTATTGTCATGTTGAGAAGACAAACTCCTGGACATAATGGCCAAGGTTTCAGCACTGGACCGGACAGCTCCCATAACGAAGCATTTAAGTTCTACTTTATAACGAGATATCTAAGTGCTGTTTTGGGAAACAGGCATTCTCTATGTAACATTAACGAGCGCCGTTAATTAAGATGATCATAAAAGTTTAAGTTGCAGCCTGTATATATATATATATATATATATATATATATATATATATATATATATATATATATATAAAGAAAAATTGTGTGTAAAAAATGCACATTAATTTATTCCCACTTATCCAATGTAAGGTTGCAAAGGTACTGGAGCCTGTCCCAGGAACATGTTTTTTTTTTTTTTTTTAAATCTAACATTAGAAAAGCTGAAAACTGAGCTTTGACTTTTACAAATGAAGATAGGCAGATATGTCTCTGCTATAAATTAATATACTGTTAGCCTAGATAAGATTATTTGAGTTTTAATTAAAAATGTTTATGTCTGTCAATTAAATTTCTGATTTTAAAAATCCTCGACTGTGTAGAAGTCCTTGGTTTTTTGGAATTATTTACTTCAGCACCGAACATTAATATGCAGATATTGACGTAGTTCAGGAAACACAAATAAATAAATAAATGAATACAAATATAAAGCTCAGTTTTCACCATGGTACAATGTTAAATAAAAAGATATATGTTCCAGAAAATCATATTAATGGAATAATTGCATGTTACATATTAACTTAATAAACTGTGGTCACCCTACTTTATTATGCCTATGTCTACCTACACAGCAATCAGTGATTCAGGGCTGGTTCTAGACATTGAGAGGCCCTAGGCAATTTCTTTTGGAGGCACCCCCAATGGTTTATTTATTTAATTATTTTCAAGCTTTGGCAAATCAAAAAAGTAGTTTTCGACTACAGTTCTTCCACAGAGGTGTTCATTGTTGTAGCCTGGTAACTTCTAAACAACATTTTGTTATCTGATAAAGTGATAAAAACCTGTGCACCTCATAAGAGCTGCGAGCCAATCAGAATGGACTTTCTGACATCTCTTGCAGATTTCATGCCGTCTGAGACTGAGACTAACCCTTACATTGAACAAATTAAATTCACCTTCCAACATTCTTGACTTAATTGTTTAGTGTTTTACAAGTACAGAAACGAAATAGTGCAAAATAATCAATCCCATATCCATACCACGTTTTAAAATAATAATGACATACTTGTATTACTATTAATATTTATGTTCAGATAAATTCTAGCCATTTCTGAAACTCCAACACACCAAATAATATGCATTTTCCTGTTTCTTGCTTTGTAGTTTCACTATTGTAGGGCTTTACCGGTTGTTTAGATCAGTGTTACTATCAGAAATAATTAATAATTATTTCTGTAGTTATTAATTAATATTTAAATTAATTAATTGGATCTAACTCATTAAAACCTCATATGGGGCTCCAGTAAATGTAGTGTGCTACGTTTAGGAGCAAGTGTGGTTATTAGCAATAATTAATAATTATCAAAGATAATTATTAATTATTAAAATCAATAGAACATTGATGAGAATCAATGTTAGCTTTTTAAAATCCTTTGAATCAACAATTATCAAAGATAATCGTTAATTGTTAACATCGATGAAACATTAATTAAAATTAACACTAGCTTATTGATCATTCAAATTCAATCATCAAAGATAATTATCAATTATCAAAAATCAATAGAATATTAATAAGGATTAACATTGATGGGGCACCACCCTGGAATTAGGGACTAATAACCAAATAGTAAAACAGTCTCAATATTAGATTGTTTTCTTAGGAAAATCGACATCCAAAGAATATCGATTTCGGGGGAAAAAAAACAATGAATGAAGATTTGAATCCGAGCGCTGATATCCCGTCAGCATGACACAGGTGTATGCAAAACAAACCAAAACACTTCTCTTTGTAATATAACAAAGTTTATTTATGCAGTAATATCAATTAATAATTAATACAATGCAGTCAATAAACTTCCGACTTACAACTACAAACCAAACAGTGATATGATTAGATATGGAAATCAAAATAATCCTATAACACATAAGGTGTGTGTGTGTGTGTGTGTGTGTGTGTGTGTGTGTGTGTGTGTGTGATTAGTAAGAGAGAAAGAGAGAGAGAGAGAGAGAAGTGACAGCCCTAAAGCCGATTTCGCGATCGTGGGAGAGAAAACAGCTGTCAGTTTATCACTCAGAGATGTGGTGGACGGCTCGTAAACAGTCCCACGTTATTTGACTCTTTAATGGATGAACTCAGTTGCTGTCTCACCCGCGATGGCGAAATTGCACAACAGTCCAATTTGGTTGGACCACAATACAGCAAAACAAATTCGTGATAATTAATACCCTGAGTATTAATAATGAGCGGACATGGCGGTCCGTAAACTGTACAAGCAAAAACCTTGAAACACAAGAATAACACACTATAATATTCTCTCTGCCCAGACGTAAACCTCTTACTTGAATCACATGAGGACACAGGTAGAATGTGTTTTCCTCCGTCCTTTAACTCTGACCCGGTTCCTTGAGGCTTGGGTGATGACGGGAGGCCATTTCCTCACGCTGTCGGCGGGCGGTACGGCTGTTGATTGTCGGCGGGCTGGCGGAGAACTCAGAAATGTCGACTTGATTGAAGATGGAAGAGAAATCTTTAATCTTTTCACTTCTGTAGGCAAACGGATGAAGATGCGAATTGCTCGGCGGTCTCCTTCGGATCCGTTAGAGTGTTCGGTTGAACACACAGTAATCTCAACTCGTCCAGCGAGATGGAGATTGTATGGCTACAGTTTCAAGTCGGACGTTACTTCATTGTGCCACGAGGTTGCACCTGAGAGCAGCAAAAAGCTACGTCTATATTCGGTGAACAAAGTTGCTGGAAGTAACTCACGAAACATTTCAGAGGTATTTCAACTCCTGATGATGTCATGTTTGAGGGACGTTCTGTTGTGTGCCTCATCCAATAGGAGGTGAGAGTTCGATCCTTTAGTGAGCAAGGCTTCATGGATTTGTAGTCTGTTTTGGACTCCCTTTGTTTGATTTTGGCACGATTTTTATCAGTAAGATTTACGACCTGGAAGGTGGGGGCTTGAGTTAGGTTTTTACGACTGTATTAGGCCTGCCTTTGTCTTCTATCTGAATACATGAGGCCCAACACTATAAGAATAGATACAACCATTTTAATAAATATTTTTAATAACATTCATTATACATTATATTAATTATAATGTTATTATATTAGTTATACATTATCTGTCAACTACTAATATGAATTGTCTATTAGAGGAACACATGGCATGGTGTTTCTACATAAACATGTTGAATTCAGTGTTACTGTGTAAAAGTTCAACATCATTAAGCTTGTTCTCTTCAAGTCTCACATCTAGATAAAGGACTCACATGCATGACTTGTTGGGCAAACAGAATAATATTTTGCATTTTATTTGATCACCTCTCAATTTCTCCTGCTCTCGTTTTTGCATACAGTTAATTAAATTATGGATTGCGTCTCTTGAGCGCACTAGTCCTAGACTTGTCCAAGATTTTGCAATACCAAAGTAGACATCAGACACATTTTACAAGTTTTTTTTGTTGCAACGCTGTCAATATGCTACATTTGTGGATTTCCAGAGATTTTTTAATTGCAGATGTGTGCGCACTGCACAGCTCTGGGCCTCGTTTCACAAAAGCATCTTAAGCCTAGATCGTAGAATACGTCTTACGATCTTAGTTTTGCCTCCTGTTTCCCAAAGCCATCATAACTTAAGTAGTGCTTGAAAATGCTCGTAGATTTACGAGTGCTCTGAAGTAATTTTATAGAGCTAAGAGCATCTTAATAGACAAGGGCTGGGTTTCATGATAACGTTGCAACTTAAGTTTTATCATCTTAACTGATGTCACTCATTATTTTACAATAGAGTAACTCCTGTTTCACAAACTAGCATGTATATCGCTTGTTATAAAGTTCAACTTAAGTGCTTTGTTATTGGAGCTGTCTAGTCCAAAGGTGCTGATCACTTTGGCCAGTATGTCCAGAAGTTTGTCTTCTCAACATGAAAATAAGGTGGAAATACTTACAAACATGCAGTTGTTTATAACCTTGTCGAGGCGCCAAAATGTGTTACCTAACTATTACGGAATTTAATTAAAGAAATTAGGCATCATTATGCATCATGCAATTTGTTACTGCCTTGTAAAAAGACTATAGGCGAGCCGATTTGAATCAGCCATTGGAAGAAGGAAGAAGAGGAGGAGGAAGAGAGAGAGGGAATCTCTCATTGCACAGTCTCGCTCTAATCTTCTTTGTTAACCATATTTTAATTATTTATTAAGGCATATTTATTTACTTTTTAAACTGCGTGGCCACATTACTCACATGTCTTCTTAAATAATATGTTTAATAAGAACATAACGTCTTTCTATTGCTATTATAATTATTCCTATCAATGAAGGCTAATATAATGTTGTACTGTATTACTAAATTTGGACCTATCACGTTGCATATGCAGACTGCGGAGTCTGCTTATTGATTTTCCAACACTTTTTTATCCTCTGAAATAAGAGCGGTTCAAGAGTGTTAATTTACGAATGTTTTTACGAACTACTTAGATAACAATGCTTTTGGGAAACACGACTTAGAGATTAAGTACTACTAACTTAGTGCTACTTAGTGCTTTGGGAAACCCAGCCAAGATTAATAATAATAATAATAATAATAATAATAATAATAATAATGCATAAATAGATACACTGGCAGCCAAAAGTTTGGAATAATGTACAGATTTTGATCTTATGGAAAGAAATTGGTACTTTTATTCACTAAAGTGGCATTCAACTGATCATAATATATAGTCAGGATATTAATAACATGAAAAATTACTATTACAGTTTGGATTTTTTTTTTTTTTTTCAGAACTTCTTAAACTACTTCAAAGAGTTCTCATCAAAAAAATCCTCCACATGCAGCAATGACAGCTTTGCAGATCCTTGGCATTCAAACTGACATTGTCCAGATACTCAGGTGACATTTCACCCCACGCTTCCTGTAGCACTTGCCATAGATGTGGCTGTCTTGTTGGGCACTTCTCACGCACCTTACAGTCTAGCTGATCACACAAAAGCTCAATGGGGTTAATATCCATAACACTCTTTTCCAATTATCTGTTGTCCAATGTCTGTGTTTCTTTGCCACCTCTAACCTTTTCTTTTTGTTTTTCTGTTTCAAAAGTGGCTTTTTCGTTGCAATTCTTCCCATAAGGCCTGCACCCCTGAGTCTTCTCTTTATGTTTGTACATGAAACTGGTGTTGAGTGGGTAGAATTCAATGAAGCTGTCAGCTGAGGACATGTGAGACGTCTATTTCTCAAACTAGAGACTCTGATGTACTTATCCTCTTGTTTAGTTGTACATCTGGGCCTTCCACATCTCTTTCTGTCCTTGTTACAGCCAGTTGTCCTTTGTCTTTGGAGACTGTAGTGTACACCTTTGTACGAACTCTTCAGTTTTTTTGGCAATTTCAAGCATTGTATAGCCTTCATTCCTCAAAACAATGTTTGACTAATAAGTTTCTAGAGAAAGATGTTTATTTTTTGCCATTTTTGACCTAATATTGACCTTAAGATATGCCAGTCTATTGCATACTGTGGCAACTCAAAAACAAACACAAAGACAATGTTAAGCTTCATTTAACGAACCAAATAGCTTTCAACTGTTTTTGATATAATGGCAAGTGATTTTCTAGTACCAAATTAGCAATTTAGCATGATTACTCAAGGATAAGGTGTTGGAGTGATGGCTGCTGGAAATGGGGCCTCATTTGATCAAAAAAGACTTTTTTCAAATAGTGATGCTGCAGTTGTTTTCATCAGTAATGTCCTGACTATACTTTATTACCAGTTGAATGCCACTTTGGTGAATTAAAGTACCAATTTCCTTCCGAAACAGCAAAATCTGTACATTATTCCAAACTTTTGGCCTGTGTATTTAAATGGATGAATAGATAAAATAAAATTAGAGAGAGCAGAAAAATGTCAATAACTTTTCTCATCGCCTACTCTTCCTTTCTGACACCCAAGGGCGCTCTCGCCCACAAAACGCGTTGTGCAGCACCACATTTCTGTCACCGTTATCACCTTTAGGAGTAAAGAGCAGACCTCTCGATTGGTGAATGTCCCTAAAGCGCAGTTTCCACATTTCCACATCTTTGGCGCTCCGCAATAACAAGGTGAGTTATATTCAGTTAATGTAATTGGCAGGACTATACGACCTTCACTGTGTTCATTTATCCTGGAAGCTTTCATCTCAACCCACAGAGCAATTTGTGAAAACTAAACATTACAAATGCACATAAATGCACACTTGATGAATGAAGCATTGATTGTGTAAAAGAAATACACAATCATTCTGCACAAAACTATTGCAAAACAAAATGTAATTATGCAGTTAATTAGGATGAATACATCTTTAAACATTTCCAGGGAGGTAAATTACAAATGTTTATAAAGTTATGCACAAATATAATGATGTTACTATGACGAGCAGCACTGGTCCACCCAGATTGACGGCTGGTCCACCCAATCAAATCTGCCAGAATATACTAATAGTTTGCAAATAAAAATAAACTGCATTTTGTCACATGCAAAATAGCTCACATGATAATAATCATATTCCTGTTAGAAAATGTAGTTAGACAATTGATTTTATTTCAAATAAGAAAATGTATATGGTTTTGGTGAATTGAATTGGGTCGTGTCGCACTTCTCACCGAATCTGTTTGTTTTGCTCAGCAGATAATTGATCACATTTTGTCTCTGTCGAAGTAGGCTACTTAACATCCAAGACACAAACAACAGCCACATATGAGCAGTACTAGGCTGACCGCATCCTCATTTACCCGAGCCTGTCCTTTTTTCGGACTTCTGGTCAATTGTCTGGCATAATCAGTGTTGCTGTCTACACTGGACACGTCAAAGCAAATGTTCTAAAGGCCGTTACACACTAGCAAGCCTTTAGAACATTTGCTTTTACGAGTATCTAGTTCATTTTCAAAGAGAGGCACGCAGCAAATCGCGGGCAGTTTTGCTAGCGGCACGCAAGCGGTGCTCGTGCACACAATATCCTTCACATGCACGGCTCTTCATGGCAGGTGCCTTGAGAGGTAAAATATTTTATCTTTTTCTGAGCCTCTGCAGCAGTTATTGAAAGGCTTATTATTCACAGCCAATCATACAACAATTTACTGAGCTCATATCAGATTGCTGAAAACATGGAAGAAAAGTTACATGTCATTAAAATTCCCAAACTACAAGATCCTTTGAAAATCTCATAAAGAGATATTATTTGAAAGCCAGGGCTTGGGAGCATATGAGTGCACAAGTAGATTTGCCAGGTTAAAATAAACTGCAAAATGAAACCTAATTGTCATGTGTATTCTGTTGACTCATGTCTTTTATTTTGAAATGTTTAGTTCCTGTTTCCCTTGTCATGTGATTCCTGTTTTCCCTCCATGTTCATGTGTCATGTTTTCATTGGTTTATTGTTTAATTATCCTGTTATCAGTTCTGTTTGTTCATTGGTTTATGTTCCCCCATGTCCATGTATTGAAGCTTCATGTTTTCCATTGTGTAGTGGTCAAGTATTGAATGTGATGGTATGTGTTTAGTATGCTGTAGTCAAGCCAAGCCATAGTCAAGTCAAGTCAAGTCTAGTCTAGTTTAGTCCATGTTCATGTTTTGTTTTGTAGTCAGGGTTTCTGGTTCATGTTTGTAAATAAACTGCGCTTGGGTTCTTCATCTTCACGTCATCTTCGTCTTTGTCATCATTGTCAGCAGCCAACAACGTTACACTAATTTTATTTATTACTAATTCTTATTTCAATGGGTGACATGTTGTCAATGCTAATCATAAACCAAAATATTTCAATTAATTCTAATGAAACTATAAACAACAAATAAAAATAAATGCTGTGCTAAATTTGCATCAGGTTTTCTCGTAGGCAAATCAAAGACAGACAAATCAACAATAAACACAAGTGCCATTTTTATTTTATCATTGGTTTATCTCATGTAACAACCTATTATGATTCAACTGACTTCTATTATTTAACTGACTATCTGCTGATTTTATTTAACTACTATAAGAAATGCAACAGTTAAAGAAATAAAGTGAGCCCAGTTTAAAATCTGTGGTCAACTGCATCTTAATTTAAGAGTGTTGACAAGGCACTTCTCCTTGAGGTAAGGTAAAACAGATCCAAAACGTCCAAAAAAACATCCAAAAAAATTGTGTTTAATTATGTTGGTTTTAGTAAATACAAATATGTGTGTGTATGTGACTTGGCGCAATGGGGTTCTTGTTCATTGTAAATATGGCAACGGCCACCCCTGAAACCGCGATGCAAGCACTGCCTACACTGCACAAAACGCATGCGCAATGAGGGAGCGACAGCTTTATATCTCTTGACATTTCTCTTAATTTATGTATGTTGTTTTGCTCTATTTTCTTTGCATGCCATTTCTTTCTATGCTGCCATTGCTTCTAAGCACTTAAAAATGAAACGGAGAGCGCTCCCAGCCAAGTGCATTGATCATGAGAAACAAAGGCTGTGTGCTTTATGGGTCTTAGCGCTTAAAAGTGTTCTCTACATGCGAAGTTGTTAACGTTCTTTCCTTTTTTTCTTGTGCTTTTCCCAAACCTGCACTTAACATGAAGGTGCAACGCACTTTTAAGTGC
The DNA here is from genome assembly GCF_019703515.2 of Myxocyprinus asiaticus. Lineage (NCBI taxonomy): Eukaryota > Metazoa > Chordata > Actinopteri > Cypriniformes > Catostomidae > Myxocyprinus > Myxocyprinus asiaticus. The sequence goes on from NC_059347.1 coordinate 32,118,685, forward strand.
TTCTTTGCTGTACATTGTGAAGTGCTGAAATCTGACCGTGTGTCTCTCATTCATAGATTTGTGCATAACTTTATAAATACTTGTAATTTAGGTCACCGTGAAATTTTCAAAGTTATTTTCTTACATAATTAAACTAATAAACTACTTAATTAAATGCATTGATTGTCATTATTTTTGTGCCGGAGGCTACAATCTACTGTTTTTACACAATCACTCGTACATCAAATGTGCATTTGCAATGTTTAATTTATCATCTGTGGGTCGACCATCGGGGTGCAAACTTCTAGGGTCTGTGAAGATATAAAAAGTATAAAGAGGTTAACGTGTTGGCAGGCCTATTTCATGTGTACAATAGGGTGGTGGAAGCACTAACAGAGGGTAAATGTACAAAAACTAACTGATTAAGCAGAGATCTGCGCTTTGCGCCCAAACTGATCATCAATGCATAACAATGTGCGTGTGACAGTGCCCTTCAGTGTCAGAGAGGAATATGAGAGTTTGAAAAGAGAAGGAATGTGGGAAGACATGCCAAGATAGACAATTTCCCCACAGATACAGTATAACATCGACATCATTTCTTATTAATTTAATATCATACAGCCACTTTGTACCAACTCATGCACAAAGGTAGGCCTATTGTTTATTCATTGAGGCCTAATTAATTTTTCATTCATTCATTTATTATTTTTATTGCAATATATTATTTTATTTTATTTCCTTGTTTCTGCTCATTTCTTTTCAAATTGAAAAACAAACTATCAAAACGTACATGGATGTTCTCTCTACCTGTAGCTTTGGTCTTCAGCAGTCAACACCCAATTGCATTGCACCACCTACTGGTGAGAATGAATAGCACCAGGTTGAGATTGTGCATCGGTGCTCTGATTCTTTTCCTGCAGTTCCCAGATGTGGAAGTTTGAATTTCCAACCGAATTTGAACCACTGAATTTGAGGAAGCAAATTTTGTTAAGCGAAATAGAACAGGCTGAATTTTACCTGTCAAAAAAATCTAGATGGTATTTTCAAATGAACTGAATATTTTGGAAACGAACTTTGGAAGGTGAATATTTATTGTTTAATTTTTAATAGTGAAATTAGTTGTGAAATGTTTCCAAATTAAATATTCAATGCTTAAAAATACAACCATGTTCAATTTCAGCCTCCCAAAATGCAAGCACTGTAAATGCAACACATTTAAATGCAAGCACTGTAAATTCAATGCATTTAAGTGCAAGCACTGAAAATACAGTGCATTTATTTTTTCGATTAGAGCAATTCAACATGCTTTTATGCTTCAAAGACTTTAGTCACGAATTTAGCTCCATAGGTGAGTAGAACTTCACACTGGAGCACACTTGGCTTTAGGCCATTGAAGTGAAAGTACAGTTCTTTCATGAAATGTAGAAATGACACATAATGTAACTTAATGTTTGTGAAGAAAGACAAATTAATTATTTTGAGAAAACAGATACATTCTATAGCGCTCCCCCCATGAATGCGCTGCTGAAACGCAAACTGTGCATCACGTGAAGCCTGAAGTTCCAAAAATTGCATAGTTTACTAAAATGTATTTAGGGGCCTTTCACACCAAACGTCCTTGCGTTAAAATAAACACAAAGACGTAACATAACGAATAGAGCAGAATGCAGGTGTTTAGAGATGTGTTTAACTTGACACGGCGTTCCTGCATGAGACGCTGAAGATGCATGTTTGCATAGGAAAACAATTGAAAAACGGCGCAGACGAACGCAAAAACGTGTTCGGTGTGAATGGCCCCTTGTTCGGGTTACTGCCAGTTTCACGAACGCTTTTTTTCCCATTCTTCTTGAACATACGTAACTATAATTTAATTTCAAGCATTTTCAGAACTTTCCAAAACATTTCCAAAAATGTCTCCAACCTTTTCCAAACACCTCATCCAGATAAAGTTCTCCAACATCAGACTTTCTCTAATTACTTAGTGCAGTAATTAAAATTACCCTGTAAGGGCAATTAGTAATGCTATGTGCCCTATCGCTCTAGAGACAAGCTGCCACCCACCGGTGACACACTTCTAATTACACCTGCCACAATTACAAATTGGGGGGAGGGGCACAGACAGATTATTTTGCAATTTATACTACTTTAAACTAAGCTGAATGGTCATGTTTAGAGTTTATAACAGACAAACACAAGTTTTTTCATGTTATACTAATACAGTTTAATATAAAAAATAAAAATATGTTTTTTTAATTTCAACATCTGTGTTGTGACAATTCTATCATCATTTACTCACCCTCATGCCATCCCTGATGTGTATGACACTCTTCCTTCTGTTGAACAAAAAAATAAAATTTTTAGAAGAATATCTCAGCTCTGTTGGTCTTCATAATGGGCCTCATTCATAAAACTTTCATAAATATATGAGTAAATTCTGAGTAATTTGCACGTAAAATGGACCTTGGCTGGGTTTCCCGATAACGTTGCAACTTAAGCTTTTACGATTGCCTATTAAAGCCTGTAGACTGAGTTTCATGCAAAGGGAGCGGGTCGCTTTTGCCGGGAAAATCTAAAGGATGTGACGTTTATGCTTGCTCCCGAGAGCCTTGCCTCAGACAGTAGCTTCTCTTCCGCTATTCAACAGCGACAACAGACAGTCTGCAACACTAGGTAACGTTATCATAGAGATGGAATCCAGCAAACATTCGGCTCCCAGCACAACACCGACTGCTGCACTAACTCAGAGTAAACCAAAAAAAAAAAAAAAAAAAACATTTATCTACTGAATCCCATTTGGCTAAGCGTGAACGTGATCGTGGTCGAGCGAAAACTAGAGTAAACATCGGCAGGGCATTTGATTCCTGGAGAGACCTTCTTTCGGTTTTGGGGATCAAAACCGACCCTGAATTGGTATTCTTCTTATAGGACAGGTAAGCTTACATAACTGCAAAGCATGTGAAATATAGTGCTATAAAGATTGATCTGTGTAATTTTAGCTAACTTGATCTTGCCTGCTAATGCTGACGAATTGCAAGCTACCTTGCTTTGTAACTTTCAAATAATTTCAACGATCTTCTCTTTATACTAAATGTCAGGTTAACTGTTAATCTGTATATATGCAGCAAGGTAAACTACAATAACACATGAAATGAATGCTAGACAATGTTCAAGATTATGCAAAAATCTCCATTTATTAGTGTAATGTAACTTGGTTATACAGAAAATGTATACAATCTATTATTATAAAACAATAGCGCATCGATATACACTACCGGTCAAAAGTTTTGAAACACTTACTCGTTCTTTATTATAATTATTTTTTTCACATTTCAGAATAATAGTAAAGTCATCAAAACTATGGATTAACATAAATGGAACTATGGGAATTATGTTGTGACTAAACAAAATTCAAAATAAATCAAAACTGTGTTATATTTTAGCAGCTTCAAAGTAGTCACCCTTTGCCTAGATTTTGCAGACATGTACTCTTGACATTTTCTCAACCAACTTCTTGAGGTATCACCCTGGGATGCTTTTTAAACAGCATTGAAGGAGTTCCCATCTATATGCTGGGCACTTATTGGCTGCTTTTCTTTATTATTTGGTCCAAGTCATCAATTTAAAAAACTTTTTTTTTTATTAAAATTTTAGTTTTATAATGAAATAAATTAATATGGTGGCACAATTATATTTTTGTCTACAAAACTAATTTCAAACATTTAAGCATACGCCTTCAGATCAAAAGATTTTTAAGATCATGAGAAACATTTCAGTCAAGTGTTTCAAAACTTTTGACCAGTGATGTATCAAAATGTCAGTTGTGATGGAATCACATCAATACTGAATTGTGTCAACATATTTATAATGTACAGATTATTTTATAAACAGCTACTGTCATCATCCACCAAATTTAGCTAACAACTATTGATAAAGCTGGCTAGCTAGCTAGCTAACGCTGACATAGGCTATTGTACAAATGCAGTCAATGTATCATGCAAAGAAAAGTGATTACTTCAAACTACAGTCTCATATAGTCAGACCTATATCCACACTTTGTTTTAGCCCTGTTCCAGCACTGGAGAGTCAAATATAATATGCAGTCTCAAAGTTTGTAGTAAAACAATAATAACTGTGTAATTTTAATTATGCTACCTCATCTGTTAGCATGATGCTGGTGAATCACGTTCAGCCTCTTTGTACATTATGTCATTGTTTTGGTCGATACTCGCTCGTGTCCCTATGGAGTGTGTGCACCAGCACAAAAATAGGTAGCTGGCTGCAGTTCACTTACCGGCCACAGTTGTCATTAATAACAAGGGTTTCTGAATCTTACATACTGCACCTTTAACGAACATTGCTCGTTATTTCACGATGGCGTTTCCAAACCAGCACGGAGATTGCTTGTTATAAAGCAGGTTCATTACGGGAGTTGTCCAGTCCAAATGTACTGATCACTTTCGCAAATATGTCCAGGTGTTTGTCTTCTCAACATGAAAATAATAGCATGTGTAAATACTAACAAACTTGGAAGTTGTTTGTAACCTTGTCAAGGCAGCGAAATGTATTAACTATTACAGAATTTAATTAAAGAAATAATGATGGCTTTATTTCAGATGTACTGATGCTCAATCATAGAGATTATTGAAAGTGACGCAATAAATGCATGTAACGTGAATGCATGCGATGTGAATCATAAGGGGTTCTCACATAGCCTCAAGTTTTTTTGGCTGTAAACTGAAGAAATGCACACAGAACAGGATTAAAATGACGGGCATCAGTATTGAACAACTCATAGACCTACAGTATCTAAATATGAATAGATCATCTGGTTAGAGTTCAAGGCACCGTGTACTTTAATGGAGTGCATTCACATCGTAAAATATTGATTTAGCAAACACTCGCACCTATAAAGAAAGTGAGGAACTTACAGCCATTTGCTGTCATCAGAGGTTCTTTTGTGAATTAAACAGTCCAAGAGGTCAATAAAAATGGTTTGACATTAAGCTTTAGTGTAAAAAATATGTTCAGTTCATGCCAACAGGAGGATGTCCACCACTATCATTAACCTTCTCTGGTATGGAGTGAACTCCATGCCGAAACCCAAGCGTCCAAAAGACCGACCGAACGTCTGACTGAACGTCTTGTGCTTTGAGCGTCTTACACAGCGGGTGACCCGCATGTGATGACCTGACGCAGGAGGGGCGGACTGAGAAGAGAAATCGGCCCGGGATTTTCAGAATCAGAATCAGCTTTATTGCCAAGTATGCTTACACATACAAGGAATTTGTCTTGGTGACAGGAGCTTCCAGTGTACAACAATACAAATATATATATATATATATATATATATATATATATATATATATATATATATATATTTTTTTTTTGTTTTGTTTTTTTTTGTTTTTGTTTTTTTCTCAGAGGAATGAAATGGCAGAAGAGGTTGGATGTGTTGGATAAATATAAAAAAAGACTAAACTGTGTATTGCACATAGTTATTGCTCAATGGGGCAATTTAACTGTTCATGAGATGGATAGCCTGAGGGAAAAAACTGTTACTGTGACTGATGGTTCGGGGGGGGCAGAGGGCAACCAATAATCCTCTCAGCAGTCCGAATTGTCCTTTGTAGTCTTTTGATGTCTGATTTCTTAGCTGAACCAAACCAGACAGTTATTGAAGTGCAGAGGACAGACTCAATGACTGCTGAGTAAAACTGTATCAGCAGCGCCTGTGGCAGGTTGAACTTCCTCAGCTGACGAAGGAAGTACAACCTCTGCAGGCCTTTTTCACAATGGAGTCAATGTGTGTCTCCCACTTCAGGTCCTGTGAGATGGTAGTGCCCAGGAACCTGAATGACTCCACTGCTGCCACAGTGCTGTTTAGAATGGTGAAGGGGGACAGTGTTGTGGGGTTCCTCCTAAAGTCCACAATCATTTCCACCGTTTTGAGCGTGTTCAGCTCAAGGGTGTTTTGACTGCACCAGACAGCCAGCTGTTCATCCTCCCTTCTGTATGCAGACTCATCGTCATCTCGGATGAGGCCGATGACAGTGGTGTCATCTGCAGGCTTAAGGAGCTTGACAGAGGGGTCTTTGGCGAAGCAGTCATTGGTGTAGAGGGAGAAGAGTAGTGGGGAGAGCACACATCCCTGGGGGGCACCAGTGCTGATTGTACAGGTGCTGAAGCTGCTGCCTGTCTGTCAGAAAGCTTGTAATCCACTGACAGATAGACATGGGAACAGTGAGTTGGTGTAATTTATTCTGGAGTATAGCTGGGATGATGGTGTTGAAAGCCGAACTGAAGTCCACAAAAAGGATCCTTGCATATGTCCCTGGTCTGTCCAGATGTTACAGGATATGATGCAATCCCATGTTGACTGCATCATCCACAGACCTGTTTGCTCGATAAGCAAATTGAAAGGGATCTAGAAAAGGTCCAGTGATGTTCTTCCTGTGATTTTTGGTTTCTTTGGGACAGGAATAATGATTGAGCGTTTGAAGCAGCATGGGACTTCACACTGCTCCAGTGATCTATTGAAGATCTGTGTGAAGATAATTTTACATAGAAACCGGCCCAAAAGCTGTCGCTGTCCTTTTCTGCATATCGCTGCCCCCTTCTGCATATCGCGGCACCGTTTTGTGGCCCGTTCTGCATAACGCAGCGGCCCATTTCAGCTTATCACCGCCCATTCGGCCCCGTTTCATGGCTGGCCCACCGGGAAAAGTTCCGGTTCTCCTACTGGCCAGTCTGCCCCTGACCTGACGTAACATCAACATCTTGAAATTATCTGGTTTTTAATTAAGTATGGAGCCAAGCTGTTGTTTAAAGACTATAAATACTATAAATGGACAATACAGGCACTAGATGTAGATATGTTGTACCTAAAACAATACTCAACCATTTTTCTTGCGATCTGCTGTACTTCCCTCAGTAAGCATTAAGAGAAAGGTGTTGTAGGCTATTCGAAGTCATTCTGAGTGATTAAACTGATAGCTATAAAAAAAAAAAGCTACCACCTGTCTATCATGACTTTCTCTAATAATTTTGAATGAAACTTACATACACACAAGGACAAAGATAGTAAAACCTGAGATCATGTACATTGTGGGGACCAGCCAGCGGTCCCCACAAGGGAAACGGCTTAGTAAACATACTAAATTATGTTTTTTTGAAAATGAAAAAATGCAAAAAGGTTTCTGTTAGGGTTAGGTTTAGGGTTAGGGGATAGAAATTATCGTTAGATCTGTATAAAATCCATAGAAGTCTATAGAAAGTCCCCACGATTAAATAAAACAAAATGTGTGTGTGTGTGTTTGTGAGTGTGTTTGTAAGTCTGTGTGTGTGCTTGAGAGTGTTACTTAAAGAGAGCAAACATACTGTACATCTATAAATACAAACAAAGTGTTAATTCATGTCTTTCTATTTTTTCATATTATTTTATTATTCACACATATATAATTTTTATATAATAATTTTTTACTAATTTTTCATATTGTTATTTGTCAAATTGTTAATTTTATGTTGTGCGCTATATTGTCTCACAAGTTAGAGATAAAGAGTTTCAATTTCAAGGTCTTCAATGTCATGGGATGATTGTAAAGAAGTAATTGTCCATTGACTTTGTGTGGTAGGGGAGAGCGGGGACGGTTGCAACACTTTTTGCATTTCCTTCAGTTTCTCAGAGACTGTTTGTTTTGGAAAGCCCAAATTTTAATACATTAAACCCACATCTCTCAGCTACCCACCCACACTGCTGTTACTTGCGTACATATGATAACATACAATTTATACTTGAATAGACAAAGTCAAATGTTGCAGCTGACCCCATAAGAGGGGATGGTTGCAGCAGTCCACAGGGACAGTTCCAACATCATTAAAATGTACTAAAAATCATTCTTTAACATCATTTTGCAATTCCTTTATTTTATTTGTGCACAGACAGGGTATTCACTAAGTTAAATTAACTGTCTAAAGACAAAGACTAGTAAAAGGAAAAACATATTTTCAAGTAACAAGTAACAACCATGTTTTGGTTAATTATTACAATAAATTTGAACTACAAAATATTTTTTTAAATCAAAAACAAGACACTGAAATTCACTGAAATACTTTTGTGTACTTCTCTGTACTGAACTGTGTGTGTGTGCAGTTAAATTGGCTGAATTAATACAAAGTCTAGTAAAATGAAAAAAACATATTTTCAAGTAACGAGTAACAACCATGTTTTGGTTAATTATTACTTTTTAGAGTAACTTACACAATACTGGTTATGACAAGCTCTTACATCAATGTTGTTATACTGTCTAAACTGTTTGCGTGAAGCATTATAAAGTCATATCATTTTAATCAGTGTTTTCTTAGCTTCTAAAAGGCATAGCTACCATGTGTCAAGGCTATTTGTGTCAAGCTAGCATAGCAAGTTTTATCATGGCAGCCTGACAGCCATGATAAAACTTGCTGTCTAACAGTTTAGACAGTATGACAAAAATTATTTAATTTGAAAAAATTTTACCTTAAAAAGTATTTTTTGCAGAAGGAATGGTCACATGTGGCTGCTTTCTTCCAGAAAGGAGGAGGGGCTAGCATGTACAGTATGAGTATCATCACTCTAGCTCATTCCTGATTGGAGGAATAAGCCATGTTGCAACCATCCCCACTCTCCCCTATGGTAACACTTGTTGAATTTGTGCTGGTCAGACAAAGTCAGACTGAGTATTGAGAAAGACGCAATTAAGATTATTCAATAAACTCTGCTCATTTTTACCATCACTGCATCTCCTGCCTTCTGATATATTCCTCCTCCTGACTCTGCTGACACTTGGGCTGGTAGGAGAGTGAGTTAACAAGCTGTTGATGTTGACTGGTTTTGGATATCAGACAGAACTCTGATATATGGATATCTTCTGATAGAGGGGGAGAGGTCTTGTGAACACTTGATGCATTTTCACTGCCTCTCATGTTTTCATATTCTAAGCATATCATTGAATACTGTACATGGCATCACATCTCTGTCTATAGGCTATATACATAGGCGGTGGGTGAATGAATTGCAGGATAAGGGTACATAAAATTAAGTAAATAAATAAATAATATTTAAAATACAAATACATTTTTCCCATCTGAATAAAAAATAAACAAAAGAGATTTACACATAGGCCTCTGAAATCAATCTCCGAAAACATTGTTTTCTCAGGTGCAAAAATACCCCATAACCAAAACGAGCAATTACAACCCCTCCAATATTTATACCATGATCAGTGGAAACATATAAATGCTTCACACTGCACATTAAGACTTTGTTTGTATGTACATATAGTATGTTAGCTCTCTTAAGAAACACACACTCATAAGCACACACACAAGCTCACAAACACACACACATGTTGCCTTTGAACAAAGAAAATGGAACTTTAGATCCTTCTGTCATGGAATGTGGTATGTAAGTTTCTTTCAAAATTATCAAAGAAATTCATGATAGACAGGTGGTAGCTTTTTTGATATTCATCACTCAGAATGACTTAGAATAGCCTACAACACCTTTCTATAAATGCTTATTGAGGGAAGTACAGCAGGACGCAGGAAAAAATAGTGTTGTTTTAGGAATGAAATATATACATCTAGTGCCTGTATTGTCCATTTATAGTCTTTAAACAACAGCTTGACGCTCAAAGCACAAGACCTTCGGTCAGACGTTCAGTTAGACGTTCGGTCGGTCGGTCGGTCGGTCTGTCGGTCGGTTTTGGCATGGAGTTGTTCCCGCCAGTGGAGAAACTTCTCGAGTAAATCCAAGACTGTAACAGTGATATAGCCTACTTCCCTTGCTTCAAAGAAATTGATAGAATGCCTGAAGAAGGTCTTTGACCGAAAGGCTGTAATATATTACAGATTTAAAAGCTATACACGACAGTGTGCGGGCTTTTTTCCTTGTATTGTTTACTCAACTGCCCGCGATGTGGTAATTTTTGGTTTTACCACTGAATATAGTCTACGTCAGTTGAACGCGATTTACCAATGCCTATACTAAATTATGAAATCTAAATAAAAAAGCTTATATAATAATTTTATTTTATTTTTTTTTTATAAAGTCCAGCCAGTCACATTAGAGGGTATTATTTTTGTATTTTATTTTTTCTCGAGAAAATCAAACGCAAACCCATAGGCTATCAAGAAAAAAAATATAGCCTACTTTATATAAAAAAAAAAAAAAAAAAGAAAAAGAAAATAGGCTAAATGCAAGCAGGAAAGAAACATTTCTAAATAAAAGCCTTTTTTCTTTTTTATTATTTTTTAAGGTTAGTTTCGCTCATTTAATTATTCATTATTTTTTTTCATTACTTTAATTTTACTTATATCAAAATGTGGCCATGGCACTTTGTCTGAAAGAACACAACATGTTCGGATGTCTTAGGCACGACTTACACATGGTTGGGACCAGGTGTAAATTTTGTTCGTGCGACTAACGTTTTGAAAATACGAAAACTTTCATGAATCAGAACATTTACGTAAGAACGGCTTTACAAACTATTTACCCCAAAATTCGTTCTGCTCATGAATGAGGCCAAATGCAAGTATATGGTGACCAGAACTCAGAAGGTCCAAAAAGCACATAAAGGCATCATAAAAGTAATCCATACGACTCCAGTAGATAAATCCATATCTTCTGAAGCGATATGATGTGGGTTAAGTCCTTTTTTACTATCAGTCTCCACTTTTGACCAGCCCCAACCAGTAGGTGGCTGACTGTGAAAGTCACTTCCACACCAGAAAGTGGAAGTGAAAGTGTAGGGTTACAGTAAAAATCTGTTTCTCTAATATTCTTTTTTTTAAGGCATAATTTATAGACACATTTTTTTTTTTTAATCAAATGCACAATGATGACTTACGGCTTTATTTTTTGTTACAAGATAATTTTCTGTAAAGCTGCTATGAAACAATCTGTGTTGTAAAAGAAAAAGCGCTATACAAAAAAAAAAATGACTTGACTTGAGATATTCTAAAAATCTTTGTGTATGTTCTGCAGAAGAAAGAAAGCCATAGACCTCTGGGATGGCATGAGGTTGAGTAAATTATGAGAGAATTTTCATTTTTGGGTGAACTCTCTCTTTGTTACTGACAGTAACAATCTGGATGGGGCAGTGAGTTAGCCTACAGTCAGGACTTATCATCAGCATGCATTCCCCCTCAACTACTGTGATGATGGTACTTTCCATCTGCCTTGCTCCCCATGCTGTAGTAGCTTCTGGATAGGTTGCCCAGCAACACCATTTCCAGAGACCCATGTAAGCAGTATGTGGTCGGATGGACAGCTGTTCTGCATGAATCCTCCATGCACATACACTGGCGGCCAAAGGTTTTGAATAATGTACAGATTTTGCTCTTATGGAAAGAAATTGGTACTTTTATTCACCAAAGTGGCATTCAACTGATCACAATGTACAGTCAGGACATTAATAACATGAAAAATTACTATTACAATTTGAAAAAAAATTTCAGAACTTCTTAAACTACTTCAAAGTGTTCTCATCAAAAAATCCTCCACGTGCAGCAATGACAGCTTTGCAGATCCTTGGCATTCTAGCTGTCAGTTTGTCCAGATACTCAGGTGACATTTCACCCCATGCTTCCTGTAACACTTGCAATAGATGTGACTGTCTTGTCAGGCAATTCTCACGCACCATTCAGTTTAGCTGATCCCACAAAATCTTAATGGGGTTAAGATCCATAACACTCTTTTCCATTTATTTGTTGTCCAATGTCTGTGTTTCTTTGCCCACTCTAACCTTTTCTTTTTGTTTTTCTGTTTTTGCTTTTTCTTTGCAATTCTTCCCAATAAGGCCTGCACCCCTGAGTCTTCTCTTTACTGTTGTAGATGAAACTGGTGTTGAGTGAGTAGAATTCAATGACGCTGTCAGCTGAGGACATGTGAGGCATCTATTTCTCAAACTAGAGACTCTGATGTACTTATCCTCTTATTTATTTGTACATCTGGGCCTTCCACATCTCTTTCTGTCCTTGTTAGAACCAGTTGTCCTTTGTCTTTGAAAACTGTAGTGTACCTTTGTATGAAATCTTCATTCCTCAAAACAATGATTGACTGATGAGTTTCTAGAGAAAGTGATGGTGCTGTTTTTTACATCAGTAATGTCCTGACTATATTTTGTGATCAGCTGAATGCCACTTTGGTGAATTAAAGTACCAATTCCGAAACAGCAAAATCTGTACAATATTCCAAACTTTTGGCTGCCAGTGTACATACAAACACATACACTCATAGCCACTGAATGGGTCTCAAAAAAATGTCATCAAGAAATATCTGTATATAATGTGGTAGTTAACGTCATTACCATAAGCATAATGTGTTTAAAGGCTTTATATATGCTTCCCTCTGGCAAAGGAGACAGAATGAGTGAAGTGGTTCAGGAGATTAGAAGTCCAGTGTGATCCCACTGCTCTTCACATAGGTAAACAGGGTTCAGATTTACAGACAGAGAAGGAGAGATAGAGATTAAATCATTAGACAGAGAGGTTCAAATGCTGGTGTTAAACTAACCAGATTTGGTGCAAGAACATCGGCTTGTGAAATAGAGTCTGTGTAATTCCATTTGTCAGGCACTAGCGAGCGGTATCGTATCGTTCTTTCTTACAGCAGTCAAAATTAGAATTTGCCATTTAAAGGGATATTTCATCCAAAAAAGAAAATTCTCTCATCATTTACTCACCCCCATGCCATCCCAGATGTGTATGACCTTTTTCTTCTGCTGAACACAAATTAAGATTTTTAGAAGAATATCTCAGCTCTGTAGGTCCATCCACTGCAAGTGAATGGTGGCCAGAAGTTTGAAGGTCCAAAAAGCACATAAAGGCTGCATAAAATTAATCCATACACCTCCAGTGGTTAAATCCATGCCTTCTTAAGCGATATGATAAGTTTGGGTGAGAAACAGATCAATATTTAAGAGAATTTTATTTTTGGGTGAACTATTCCTTTAAACTATTTAAACTAATGTTAGAATGTAAGCCTTGAAATAGGGACATTTTAACTGAAATATATATATCAGTGTTTAATAAATAAATATTTAAGCATTTAGTTTATAGTACATTTCCAATTCCAACAACTATGAATTGGGAAAAAGTTTCATGCAAACCTGAAATCAGATGGACAGGATTCTATGAAACCTTTTTTTTTATTTTATATATTATTATTCTAGTGAGCTATTGTTGTTTGACCTTAAACCCAACCAGGAGCATTGATACAGTTGAACATTGACTGATCTAATTTTTTAGCTTCAAGCACCCTTTAATGTTTAACCCTCTTGTGTTTAATCAAACAATTTTCAACAGTGTAAAGGTCATACAGCAGTTTCATATTTAAACCAGGTCAAATTTGAGACTATAAGCTTTTAAGCACACATGAATGGGTAACTCCAAATGTCCACAGTACTCTCTAACTTCACTGCTCATAGTTCAAACAAAACATTTTTTCTTGACTCTTTGTGCTGCCATATCATATATATATATATATATATATATATATATATATATATACACAACAGCACATGAAAACACGGAATCAACTTTCAACAAATATTCCCCCCTCCCTCCCCTCACCTCCCCTCCCCTCCCCTCCACCCAACACACATCCCAGTGGTCAGAATAATAACAGACACACATACAAGCAGACAGTCCAGAGAAAATACTCAGACATAAAATAAAAAAACACAAAAAATTGCCCAACAAAAAAGAAAAAGGGTTACACACATCAATTAATTACATACACACCATTTATACTGTCCCTCTCAATTTTTCCTACCTGGCAATTCTCCAAGAAGGCCAAATAAGTGCCCCACTTCTTCTCAAAGGCACCCAATCTGCCCAGCCATCTATGCGACATCTTTTCAAAGGCCGCCACTCTGCCCAATTCGGTGCACCACACATGAAATGAGGGCGCACCAGCCGACTTCCATCCCCCAAGGATCACTTTTCTGCCGATCATCACACTGGTAAGGATGTGTGTGTATTCCCTAAGTTGACCCCCGCCCCATCACCCAAAATACAAAGTCTGGGGCAGAATGAAATCTGAGTGCTCAGGATCTCACAGACATAACTCTGAACCCTCGACCAAAACTCTTGAATCTTAATACAATACCAAAAAATGTGTGCTATGACCCCATCCTCTGACTGGCATCGCCAACAGGTGGGTGTATCTTTAAAACCAAGCCTATGCAATCTAGAGGGAGTCCAATAAAAATGATGCAGAATCTTAAATTGAATGAGGCGCATCCTTGCATCCCTAGACATAGACTTGACATTTTTAAAAATCCTACCCCATTCTTCAACCTCCAGTACTAAATTCAAGTCTTTCTCCCATAATTTCTTGAGAGATGTCAAAACCCCGTCCCCTAGACTCTGAATTAGCCAAGAATAGTACGCTGAAGCCTCGTGACCCTTTCTAAAAGCCTTTAGTACCAGCTCAAGAGTGTCTGCAGCTTTAGGGGGCTGCGTACTACACCCAAAGATGGCACAAAGTAGATGGCGCAGCTGTAAATACCTGAAGAATTGAGATCTGGGAATCCCAAACTGCAGTGTAATATTTTCAAAGGATCACCCAGCATAGCAAGTCCCTTCTCAATCCATTCTGTCCAGCAAAAAGGGGACTTGTTAATACACAATTTAGGGTTTAACCAGATACTTGCGGCAGCGTTCAGGTAAATGTCCGAATTGAGCACGTGGGAAACTGTTGTCCACACTAACTGCATGTGTGAGATAACGGGATGTGTCTTTACTTCTCCGGGCAGCTTGGTAGAAAGACATTGCAATGGCAAGATAGGGGCAAGGACCTCCTGTTTGATAAAAAGCCAGGGAGGAGCTCTTTCAGGTGGAAGCGACCAATGTGCCAAATGTCCAAAAGCATAATAGTAAAACAATCTTTTGGGGAGACCTAACCCACCTTTGTCAATTGGCCTGTGTAACTTGTTAGAATGCATTCAAGGACATTTACCATTCCAGATGAAAGATTTAGCAATACTATCAAATTGTTTAAAATAAAAATGGGGAACTTCAATGGGGAGAGACTGTAATAGGTAGTTAAATTTTGGAATACAATTCATTTTTATAACATTAACCTTCCCAATCATAGATAATTGTAATAAAGCCCACCTTTCAACATCACTCAAAAACTTTTTTATTAAAGGGTCAAAATTAACTCTGACTAAGTCACATAAATTTGCTTGGAATAAAATACCCAAATACTTAATGCCCTGTTTGGGCCACTGAAAGGCGCCCGGCTGAAAAGCCGTTACCGGGCAGAAAGCTGTCAGAGCCAAAGCTTCGGATTTAGACCAATTAACTCTGTATCCCGAAAATTTAGAGAAGGAATTAATAATTCTGTGGAGGCAAGGCATAGATCTCATGGGGTCGGAAACGAATAATAAAATATAATCTGCGTAAAGCAAAAGCTTATGCACCACACCTCCCGCCACCACCCCTGGACAATCATCCTCCTTTCTTATCGTGGCTGTTAATGGTTCCAGGGCAAGACAGAACAATAATGGGGAAAGAGGGCATCCCTGCCGGGTGCCCCTATTCAGAGTAAAATAATCTGAATTAATCCATTTGTTTGTACTGCCGCTACAGGGTGTCTATAAAGTAACTTAATCCAACCAACAAATGTACTCCCGAACCCATACATTTCCAAAATCGTAAAAAGATAATCCCATTCTACCATATCAAACGCCTTTTCGGCGTCAAGTGAGATGGCAGCGACCGGAGACTGATCATTCGCTACTGACCACATGATATTAATGAAACGCCTAATGTTATCAGAAGAACTACGGCCCCGAGTAAACCCCACTTGATCTGTATGTATAAGAGATGTCATAACTTTTAATCGGTTAGCCAAAATTTTTGACAACATTTTTACATCTAGCTGGATCAGGAAAATTGGACGGTAACTTTTTTTTTTTTTTTGCTAATATCTTCATCAGTAGACGAAGACGTGGAGTTATAAAGATCAATATAGAATTCTTTAAAGGCATTATTAATATCAGTGGCCGAGTTAAAAATTTCACCACCAGTAGATTTCACTGAGGGAATGGTAGAAAAAGACTCTCTCTGTTTTATATATCTAGCCAAAAGCTTCCCTGCTTTGTCCCCCGACTCAAAGTATGACTATCTTGCCCTGAATAACCAAAACTCCACTTTCCGCGACAAAATAGTATTATATTTGTATTTCAATCGGGTCAATTCTCTAAGGCCATCAGATGACATCTGGAGCTTCAGCTCTGCCTCAGCATTTTTAATATTCCCTTATAACTCCACGAATTCTCGTGCGTTGGATTTTTTGGTGAATGAGGCATACTGTATGATCCAACCTCTAAGAACCGCCTTTAGTGCCTCCCAAGCCACGCCCACAGAGGATACTGAGGACCAATTGGTCTCCATATAAACACTGATTTCAGTCTTTAACATTTGTTGGAAATCAGGATTTTGCAAAAGGGATACATTAAAGCACCAGCTATATGATTTTGTGTGTGGCAACATCTCTAAACACACCAGGGTGTGATCTGAGACTAAAATGTTTCCAATTGAGCAGTCAACAGATGAAATGAGAGACATAGATATATAAAAAAAATCTATTCTAGAATAAATCTTATGGACTGATGAAAAAAAGATATAGTCCCTACCATATGGGTTCAAAAGTCGCCAAATATCTACAAGACCAAGATTTTTACAGATCTTGTGAAGTGTCAATGTTGCTCTAGGGAGCTTACACACTTTTGCTTCACTATGATCAAGGACTGAATCCATCAATAAATTAAAGTCTCCTCCCAATATTATATCATGAGGGGTGCCAGCGGCTTGCAACATCCCCTCAAGATCTATAAAAAAGCCCTGATCATCAGTGTTAGGTGTGTAAATATTAGCCAAAATCAACCTTTTCCCCTGAATGTCTGCTAAAACAATAATGACTTCCTAATTTATCTTTAATCTGTTTGAGAAATTTGAATTGTAGATGTTTACTTATCAGTATAATGACTCCCCTAATCTTACTTGAACCAGCACAAAAAATAAAAAAATAAACATGTCCACCCCATAGCTTCCCAAATTTTTCAGCTTCCTGCGGGGAAAGATGCATTTCTTGAAGAAAGACTATATCATATTTCTTATGCTTAAGAAAAGAAATAAACTTCCTTCTTTTTATGGGGTGCCCCAACCCATTCACATTACATGTGGAGAGTGATAATCCACTCATATTAACATTTGACATATTGATATAATGAAAAAAATAAATTGTGTCAAAAATAAGATTATACAGACCACATTCCCCATTAATGCAACAATCAAATCCCGAACAGAACAAACAGAAAAAGAAAAACTTGCGCATTAACCCTGCGCACGATAGCGCCAACCGGCGTCAATCCCTCTAAACTCAAACAGTCCATGTACACCTACGAGAACCCCCGCGACAACTTTGCCGTCGGATTGCTTAAGTCCTTCTATACAGATTTTGTGAATTTTGTGCAAAATTACATAACAGAAAATACTTTGTAAAACATACCCCAGCCAACAGGCAAAATAAACACAAAGAACATGTAGATTCATTCACAGAACTGTCTCGAAGGTGTGTTCCTCCACAAAATAAACTCCAGCTGATATAAACCGTTCAGTTTCCTCGGACAGACCAACAATTGTTTCAAGTGTTCAGTGAGCCGGCTGTTATGAGTGCAGCAGATGACGTAATCATTCCAATGTCCCGCAAAAATACTCCACATAACAAACTCCAGCCAACAGAAGGCATAAGCACAAAGAAAAACAGGCATCCCGGTTCCTCGGATGATCAAGAGTCAAATTCGCGCAAAAAAAAATAAAATAAAAATAAAAATACACCATGACTTACTCAGTCCATCAACTTTATAAAAGACGTCCTTTATGTGAGCATGTAGATATTTTGCGGTCATCCATAGTGTCCATTCTCAATCTGGCCAGGAACTTTAGTATAAAAGCGATCTTCCGTCAATGCAAAAGTTTCTTGGAGTCATGCCACAAAACAAACTCCAGCTGATAGGCGGAGCCAACGCAAAAATAAACAAAAATGGCACCCAGCTTCTTTGGACAGTCGAGAGACCAAACAGCGAGTCAGTCCACTCACATAAGAAACGCCCAATGGTTTACTCACCCATAGTTTGTATGAAGGCCAGTGCCTTTTTGGGGCATAAAAATACTTTGCTGCCATCCTTGGTGTCTATTCTCAGTTTGGCTGGAAACATCAGTGCAAAAGCGATCTTCTGTTGATGTAAGAGTTTCTTAAATTCCTTGAACCGATCACGTTTCTCTCTTGTCGAATTTGCAAAATCCGGGAACAAGAAAATTTGTGATTCTTCCAATAGAACTTTCCTTTGCTCCTCGCCTGGCGCAACACAAGAGCTTTATCGGATGATCTCAGAAATTTGGCCCGAATTGATCGGGGCCTGTCTCCCTCAGCAGATCTGCGAGCCGGGACTCTGTGAGCTCGCTCGATTTCCAGTTTATGGCCTGTTATGTCGAGCAGATTCCTTCATGCTCAGGAATTCCAACAAACTGTATGTTATTCCTTCGACTCATATTTTCAAAATATTCAAGTTTTTCCAAAATAGATTCCAAGTCTGTTTTGGACGTGGGCGGATAAGTGGATAATTCCTTTTCCGATGATTCCAAATAATTAATCTGTTTCTCAACATACGACACTCTTGTGACCAACTCAGAGAATTTTGTTTCCATCGCAGTAATTGATCGACCTTCATCAGCATCACCAAGATGTTGGACAGTTGATGCTTAATTTCATCTCACGACGTGCTTCCCAAATCGAGTCCCCGACTCACAGTCCCATCAGAGGCCTCAGCTTGAACACGTAAGTGTCTTTTAATGTCTCCAGAGTCTGAGAATTTTGACTTCTTTGCCATGTTTACCTCAAAGAACAAATATCTAACTGGGTGTATCGAATCTCACCGGATTATGATATGAAAATAATTTAAAAACTAGCAAAGTGCGCAGAGCTAGTCGCTCATACATCTGCTCCTCGCATGGCGTCGATCAGTCTGATTCTTAAAAACTTTTGGCTAACCGATTAAGTAAAGTTATGACATCTCTTAAACATATAGATCAGGTGGGGTTTATTCAGGGCCGTGGCTCTTCTGATAACATTAGGCATTTCATTAATATCATGTGGTCAGTGGCGAACGATCAGACTCCGGTCGCTGCCATCTCACTTGACACCGAAAAGGCATTTGATATGGTAGAATGGGATTGTTTTTTTAAGATTTTGGAAATATACGGGTTCAGGAATACTATTATTGGATGGGTTAAGTTACTTTATAGACACCCGGTAGCGGCGGTACAAACAAATGGATTAATTTCAGATTATTTTACTCTGGATAAGGGCACCCGGCAGGGTTGCCCTCTTTCCCCTTTATTGTTCTGTCTTGCCCTGGAACCATTAGCAGCTAAGAAAGGAAGATGATTTTCCAGGGGTGGTGGCGGAAGGTATGGCGCATAAGCTTTTGCTTTTCGCAGATAATATTTTATTATTCGTCTCCGACCCTACTAGATCTATGCCTTGCCTCCACAGAATTATTAATACCTTTTATAAGTTCTTAGGATACAGAGTCAGTTGGTCTAAATCCGAAGATTTGGCTCTGACAGTGTATTGCCCCGTAACTGCTTTTCAGCTGGGCGCCTTCCAGTGGCCCTAACAAGGCATTAAATATTTGGCCATTTTATTCCCAGCAAGTTTGTGTGATTTAGTTAGAGTTAATTTTGACCCCTTCATAAAAAGGTTTTCGGGCTTCATTACATTTATCTGTGATTGGGAAGGTTAAAGTTATTCAAATGAATTGAACTACCTGCTACAATCTCTCCCTGTAGATGTCCCCCTCTCTTATTTCAAGCAATTTGATAGCATAGCGAAGTCCTTCATTTTGAATGGTAAGCGTCCTAGATTACATTTCAATAAATTACATAGGCCGATTGACAAAGGTGGGCTAGGCCTACCCAAGATTTTATTATTATGCCTTCGGTCTCAGACATTTGGCTCATTGGTCGCTTCCACCTGAGAGAGCCCCTCCCTGGTTTTGTAATGAACAGGAAGTTCTTACCCCTATTTTGCCATTGCAAAGTCTTTCTATTAAACTAACCGGAGGAGTTATGTCACACTCCCTTATCTCGCATTTGCATGCGGTATGGCAAAAGTGTCCAGAGTGATTAATTCAGACATTTATTTAAATGTTGCCTTAAGCATATGGCTGAACTCAAAATTACACATTAATAAGTCCCCTTTCTGCTGGACAGAGTGGATGGTGAGGGAGGTTAATACGTTCAGTGACATATATGAGAGTGGAGTGTTGAGATCGTTTGAAAATATGGTTCAACATTTTAGGATTCCCAGATCTCAGTTCTTTAGGTATTTACAGCTGCGCCACCTGCTCTGTACTATTTTTGGGAGTAGCATACACCTCCCTAAAGCGGCAGATACTCTGGAAGTGCTGATTACTGCTTTTGGAAAAGGTCATGAGGCATCAGTGTATTACTTTCTGTTAATTCAGAGCCTGGGGGACAGAATTTCAACTTCTCTCAAGAAATTATGGGAGAAAGATTTAAACTTGGTATTGGAGGAGGGAGTGTGGGCTAGGATTCTAAAAAACATCAAGTCTACATCTAGAGATGCAAGGGTGTGTCTGATGCAGTTTAAGATTTTGCATCGATTCTATTGGACCCTCTCTAGATTGTATAGGCTTGGTCTTAAAGACACGCCCACCTGCTGGCGATGTCAATCAGAAGACGAGGACACAACCCATGTTTTTTGGGGATGTGTTAAGATTCAAGAATTTGGTTGAGGGTTCAGAGATTTATGTGTGAAGTATTGGACACTCAATTTTAATTTTGCCCTAGACTCTGCATCTTAGGCGATGGGGCGGTCATTAATATTGGGGATAGTCATTTAAAAACTTGGGTCCTAGCCGGAGTTATGGTTGGCAGACAAATCATCCTCAGGTGGTGGAAGTTGGCTGGAGCACCCTCGTTTCGGGAGTGTTACGGGGAGATGGGCGGGGTGGCAGCATTCAAGGAGGTGATTTTTAGAAGGCTGGGAAAATGGGATTTGTTTGATAGGAAGTGGGGTGGATATTTGGCTTTTTTGGAGGGTTCTTGGGGAGAGGGGGTTGGGGTTTAATGTATATAATTGATTCCGTATTTTATGTTGTGTTTGTTTGTCTTATGAATGGAATCAATAAAAATTGTTAATAACAGAATATGGCAATTAGGATTAATGGTAAATTTTTTATGGGTGCCGGCACATGTAGGAGTGAAAGGAAATGAGGAGATAGACCATCTGGCTAAGCAGGCCCTGAAACAACCACAAATTGACATTAAGATGATATTGAGTAAAGCAAAAGTAAAAGGGTTAATTATGATTGACGTTAAAAAGAAATGGCAGAAGTTCTAGGATAGTGAAAGAAGACATAGACATTTGCATCGTATTCAGGAATATGTTACTGCAGAGAGAGTTAAATACGGCAATAGGAAAAAGGATGTTATTATTTCCCGACTGTGTATTGGACATTCAGCATTAAATCAAGGTCTGCACATAATAGGGAAACATGAGACCGGTAACTGTGAAAAATGTGGACATCCTGAAACGGTAGAACATATACTCCTAAACTGTGTCGCATACAAAAGAGAAGATTTCATCTAATCCTAGCGTTAAGAACATTGGGAATCAATAATATTTCACTCCAGGTTCTAAGTAATGGCCCAAAGCAATCAAGAATTTACTATGAATTATTTAATTATTTGAAAGAGACAGGATTGATCAATACGATTTAGGATGTATTAATTTTTATTATTATTATTTATTTATTTTTGCCATTATCCAACCATTTTACGCTCCACACTCCAGTCCTGTAGGTGGCGGAAATGCACCTTTTACGTTGGTTTGCCAGCCGCCATAAAACATCACCAGAAGAAGAAGAAAACTTCCAATCACATGCTGTTACTGACGTCATATTTCTTGGACGATGGGCGTGATGACAGCAGTGAGAATGCGACAGCTTGAGAAATATTTCCAAAACACTGTACAGGAGTAATACTATTCTGTTCTTTCAACATGGTAGCCCAGTAAGCCATGGAAGTATGACCATAATTTGAAAACAGATATCGTTCGTGTTGCAGGCTTTTCTCGACCTAGCTAGGTAAATTCTCAAAACCGTCGCCTGCCAAACCACCTCTTCCAGAGGTCTGAAATCACAAATGTTATATCACAACACACAGTGAAATACCTAACTTGCATAGAAAAAACACTGACGTGGTCATAGCCATGGCTTTGAGCATGGACATCAGCGTTTCTTTTCTCAAGTGTGAACTCGCCTCCACCATCGACCAGGCGGTAAGATGCGCCGTTGAAACTGTTTTAAAAGAAACGGCAAGAGTTGTTGGCATGAAACTGGCCGCGGCTCGTAATGCTGCCGCAGAGTCCCACCGAGAGAACCAGAGCCTGCGGGAGAGACTGGAGATCTCCGAGAGCGAGCTGAAAGCGGTACGCTACTACATGACAGCGGCGGAAAAGAACATTAAACAGTGTTTACTACTGAACAGAAACCAGCCTCGGTCAACTGTCGTGCGGCCAAATACAGATGACGCACTCTTTCAGTTTCCCTCACACTCTGCGGACGAAAGCCCCACATCACAACCACAGAGCAGAGATTCCACCCGCAAGACCTTCCGTAACTCACCAGGAAGAATCCACAATGCTAAAAATGTACCCAGTGTTGGCCTCTGTCTTCCCACGGTGCAGTCAGACTGGCCTCGTGTTTGTGTCAACCGCAAAAAGACACGATTGTCTTCAATAGGCAACAGTTCAGCAATCATAAGTGACCCCACGACCTCTCAAACCCTTGTGGAAAACAACACTGCTCTATTAAGGCCAGAGGATGAGACAGAGCGTCCGTTTTACATCGCCAATGAGGGTGTCTCGGAAAAAGGTTGACAGTCTACATTATTCCCATATTCCAGCACAATACTGACAATCAATTATTGTGCATAGAGTAAAGGTCATAACTGTTTACTTGGAGCAGGTCAGTGTCACCACACTGTAAAAAAGGTCATGTCGAGCAAAGTTAAAAAATGAAGGCAACATGATTATGCAGGACGATTTTTGAGTTCTTAATAATGGTCCTTAGTGACATTGCTTTGTTTAGTCAATTTGAATTTGTTCACAAATTGCATTAATGAATTACTTTCACATGAAGTTAAAATGGAAATTCCCTCATTATTTTCTCATGCCATCCCAGATGCGTATGACTTTCTTTCCTCTGTTGAACACAAATTAGGAATTTTTGAAGAATATTTCAGCTCTGTAGGTCTGAACAACGCAAGTGAATGGGTACAACAATAACAGCATTAATAAAGTCAGCAATCAGCAAAAAATAAGCATATCAGAATCAGCTTTATTGCCAAGTATGCTTACACATACAAGGAATTTGTCTTGGTGACAGGAGCTTCCACTGTACAACAATACAAAAACAGCAGCAAGACATAGATAATAATAAAAAAGAAAACTAATTATACACATACGTACAGACACACACATACATACATACTCACATACACATGGGTAGTGCAAAATATAACACCACATAATTTATTCATGTTGCAATGCATGCTGGGAACACGCAACATTGTTCAATATGAAATTGTTCGTTCAGACAGCTCTGTTAGGCTAGTTGGGACAACATTTGGGGGAATATTGTTGGTCTAACATTTGTTTTTATGTAGATGCAAAGTAATTCACATTTTGTAGTATCTGTGACTCAAAACCCCCCATGAGCTGGATGAAATGCAATTTCAGTGTAATATGAAATAAGTTACTGTGACAAATTTCATCCATCCATATATGTGAGCTTTCCTTTGTTTTCCAGACAACAGTTCTGCACTGGCAGACTCTGAGAGGGGTCCTGAGGAGCCAGAAGCTTCAAGCTCATCCATAAACCCTCCAGAGGTCCCTTCTGACATCACAAAATTTGAGTTTGAGATGAGCACACCTGCAGGGAATGTCAACGAGCTGGAGCTGATCCAGGTGATGGAGGACTCTGAGGATGTCAAACAAGGCACTGTTAAAATAGAAGATGACCCTGAGTCATTTACACTAGAGCCACCTTCATCTGATCCAACTGTAGCTTCTTCATCCACCTCCATGCAAGCATTCCCACAAATCACCTCACCTCCAATATTGGAGAGTGAGGGCGATGCTTTGCTGGCTTTAGTGCCACCTGTAGGGAGTGACACAGGGCTAAGCGGTCCTGTTGAGAGCCCTGATAAAGTGCACCTCTGCAACATTTGTGGCCGGGGATTCCGACGTTTCTACTGCTTGAAAACGCACCAGCGCATACATACGGGAGAGCGCCCATATCCTTGTAGATACTGCGAGAAACGCTTCCGCCATTTAGACAGCTTACACAAGCACCAGCGCATTCACACAGGTGAGAGACCCTACCGCTGCGCACAGTGCGGATGCTGCTTCAGAGAACTGGGTCAACTTAAAAAGCACAGACTCAAACACTCGCCCACATTTGTTCCAGTGGCTCTTCCCGCCTTCCCTCTCGTCCCAGCTGGACCCTCCTATGTCTGGCCACATCTCAACTCCCAGTCTTTGGATTCAGTCTAAAACACAGAGGCCTTGTGAACATTTAATTAGTATATAGATGTTTTTATTTGTGGCAAAACACTCATCTGATATAAAGTTACAAATGTCCTGTATCATAACCTCAGTTGTGTTTTCCATGCATATGAACTTCATCTAAGTATTACTCTGCAAAACATTTCAGTGGGCTCCAAATATGAATAAATTTTTGGTCTTGAAAATTAAAGTTGACTATAAATATGTCTGTCAAACAGCACTGTGCATCCTGCATAAATTAGAACTGATACAACAAGGGTTCCTACGTTTTTGGAAAACCTGGAGTAATCAGGTAATTAAATTTGTTTATTTCTAAGCCTGGAAAAGTCATGGAAAATTATTAAAATCTTGAGAAGTCAGGTATATTTCTAAAGTGCATATAGATTTTGCTAGTAATGCTCAGCACTAAAGTGTTAAATCAGTTAGAAATTTTTCTTTGTGAGTGTGATCGTAATAACAAAAATCCTTATCTGGTAATAACAAGCGACTAGAAAAGTAATGGAAAATCAGTGTTTAAAAAAAAAAAGTAAACCCTGAACTACATATTAAGGCAGAAAGTGACATGCCCACATTGTATTAGGAGAAAAAGTTATATATATATATAGGTACAAAATGAGGGATTTATTTAATATTTCTATGTGGTACTACATTCATTGACTTGTAGTTATTTGTTTACTTAGGTAAATGACAATCTATTAAACTGCAAACCATAAGCATCTAAAAGTAAGGCCATATGGTGATTGGTTTTTCTCTCTTAAAGGAATAGAGTACTCAAAAACACAAATTCTCTCATAATTGTGAATCACGTGAATCAAGATGGCGCCGAGTATGGCTGCTGCGTTGCTAGCTCCGACACAACATAGTAATTTTTTGTTTGTTTTGTTCACAGTTCTTATGTTTTTTGTATTGGATGTTGTCTGCCTTATTATCTACGACAGACAAACACTTTTGGACATTGGTTCAGCAATTTCACACCGTAAACTGGACTTCAAATTCCTCAATGCCGACCCGCTGTTTACAAACACGCCAGCGGAGCCCTTTGTCTGGGCAGCACGGCCGCGGAAACGCAGGAGGAAAAGGGGAAACAGAGCCGGCGTTCTCATCAGAGTAAGACGCCGTGCAAATCGACCCCCGCTACTCAGTATTCTACTGGCAAATGTTCAGTCTCTGGATAACAAGCTCTGCGAGCTGAAAGCGCGGATCTCTTTCCAACGAGAGACGAGGGACTGCTGCATTATCTGCCTTACAGAAACTTGGATGTCTGCGGAGATTCCAGACTCAGCCATTGAACTCGCGGGGTTCTCCGTGCACCGAGCGGACAGAGCGAAAGTCCTCTCAGGTAAAAGTAGAGGTGGTGGAGTATGTTTTATGATCAACAAATCCTGGTGTGATCAGAGGAACGTACATTCTATCAAGTCTTTCTGCTCTCCTGATCTGGAATTTCTCATGCTTCTGTGTCGACCATTCTGGCTACCGAGGGAATTCACAGCAGTCATTATCACTGCTGTGTACATCCCCCCACAAGCCGACACAGACCGGGCACTCAAGGAACTGTATGGGAGTATAAGTGAGCAGGAAACCGTGCACCCTGAGGCCGTGTTCATTGTGACCGGGGACTTTAATAAAACCAGTTTAAAATCAGTCGCACCAAAATACCACCAGCACATTAGTTTCAACACACGAGGGGACCGGGTTTTGGACCATTGCTACTCTCCCTTCCAGGATGGCTACAAATCCCTCCCCCGCCCACCATTTAGCAAATCAGACCACTCTTCCATTCTGCTTCTGCCCGCTTACAGGCAGAAACTGAAACAGGAAGTACCCACCCTCAGAACGATCCAGTGCTGGTCGGACCAATCAGATTCTACGCTACAAGACTGTTTTGATCACACGGACTGGGAGATGTTCCGGTCCGCCTCTGATGATGACATCGAGCTTTACGCTGATAGCGTAATGTGTTTCATCAGAAAGTGCGTAGAAGACGTGGTTCCGACCAGAACAATACGGATCAATCCGAATCAGAAACCATGGATAAATAGCGATGTTCACGCGGCACTTAATGTGCGGACCTCCGCTTTTAATTCCGGGAACGCGGAGGAGCATAAACAAGCCACTTATGCCCTCCGAAAAACTATCAGAACCGCAAAACATCAGTACAGGAGCAAGATTGAAGGACGACAGTTTAACACCACCAACTCTAGAAGCATGTGGCAGGGAATTAACATCATCACGGACTTTAAAGGGAATAAAAACTCCACCATGAACACCGCTGCCTCTCTCCCGGATGAGCTAAATACTTTTTATGCTCGTTTTGAGGAAAATAACAGCGCCCTCACGGAGAGAGCTCTCGCGGCCGAAGCTACAGAGGTTAGTTCACTCTCCGTCTCTGTAGCGGATGTAACCCGATCCTTCCGACGGGTGAATATCCGCAAAGCCGCGGGCCCAGACGGCATTCCGGGCCGCGTCATCAGAGCGTGCGTGAACCAGCTGGCTGGTGTTTTTACGGACATTTTCAACCTTTCCCTCTCTTTGTCTGTAGTCCCCACATGCTTTAAAACATCCACCATTGTGCCTGTTCCAAAGCAATCAAAAATAATTTGCTTAAATGACTGGCGTCCTGTTGCTCTGACCCCCATCATCAGCAAATGCTTTGAGAGACTAAGCAGAGATTACATCTGCTCTGTGCTGCCTCCCTCACTGGACACATTGCAGTTTGCTTACCGCAACAACCGCTACACTGATGATGCCATTGCATCTACAATACACACTGCTCTCTCCCACCTGGAAAAAAAGGAAACTTATGTGAGAATGCTGTTTGTAGACTACAGCTCAGCATTCAACACCATAGTGCCCTCCAAGCTTGATGAGAAACTCCGGGCTCTGGGCTTAAACAGCTCGCTGTGCAGCTGGATCCTGGACTTCCTGTCAAGCAGACGCCAGGTGGTTAGAATAGGCAGCAACATCTCCACATCACTGACCCTCAACCCTGGAGCCCCACAGGGCTGTGTTCTCAGCCCACTACTGTATTCCTTGTACATACATGACTGTGTGGCAACACACAGCTCCAATGCCATCATTAAGTTTGCTGATGACACGACGGTGGCAGGTCTGATCACTGACAATGATGAAACAGCCTACAGAGAGGAGGTGCACACTCTGACACACTGGTGTCAGGAGCACAACCTCTCCCTCAACGTCAGTAAGACAAAGGAGCTTGTGGTGGACTTCAGAAGAAAAGACAGAGAACACAGTCCCATCACCATCAATGGAGCACCAGTGGAGAGAGTCAGCAGCTTCAAGTTCCTGGGTGTCCACATCACTGAGGAACTCACATGGTCCATCCACACTGAAGTCGTTGTGAAGAAGGCTCATCTGCGCCTCTTCTTCCTGAGACGGCTGAGGAAGTTTGGAATGAACCGCCACATCCTCACACGGTTCTACACCTGCACTGTAGAGAGCATCCTGACTGGCTGCATCTCCGCCTGGTACGGCAATAGCACTGCCCACAGCCGCAAAGCACTGCAAAGGGTGGTGCGAACTGCCAGACACATCATCGGAGGTGAGCTTCCCTCCCTCCAGGAAATGAAAAAAGCTCGGAGGATCATCAGACTCCAGCCACCCGAGCCACGGGCTGTTCTCACTGCTACCATCAGGCAGGCGGTACCGCAGCATCAGGACCCGCACCATCCGACTCCATGACAGCTTCTTCCCCCAAGCAATCAGACTTCTGAACTCTTGATCTCCCACGATCAAAATACATCAGCACTGCACTTTATTACCCTTACTCTTATATCTCACACCGGACTGTCATAAATTATATTATTATTATATTATATTCTCTCTTAACAACTGACTATCAACTGACAGCCTGAATGTCAATACAGTACAATACTGTACATTCTATATTTACTACTATATACATTTTTATATATATATTTTTTTTATTGAATAATTTGTATCTATATAGTGCGCATTGTATACTGTACAGTGTATGTTATTATTTGTATATTGTTGAGTGTAATTATGTGTATATCAGATGTTTAAATTGTGTTGTGTTAATTTGATGTTATTGTAAATTGGTATACTATATGTCTCATCACTGTCACGACTGCTATGTTGATCGGAACTGCACCCAAGAATTTCACACACCATTGCACTTGTGTATATGGCTGTGTGACAATAAAGTGATTTGATTTGATTTGATTTGATAATTTACTCATCCTCATGCCATTCCAGATTTGTTTGACTGAATGACTTCTGCTGAACACAAAGATTTTTAGAAAAATATCTCTGCTCTGTTGGTCCATACAATGCAAGTGAATGGTGACCAGACCTTTGAAGCTCCAAAAAGCTCATAAAGGCAGCATAAAGGCAAAAAGGACTCAAAAATGTATCTGTTTCTCACCCACACTTACCTTATCGCTTCTGATTATATGTTCTTAACCACTGCAGTCATATGGATTACTTTTATGCTGCCTTTATGTGCTTTTTGGCGCATCAAAGTTCTGGCCACCTTTCACTTGCGTTGATTGGACCTACAGAGCTGAGATATTCTTTTAAAAATCTTCGTTTGTGTTCTGCAGAAGAAAATCATATACATAGGATGGCATGGGGGTGAGTAAATGAGGAGAGAATTTTCATTTTTAGGTGAACTATACCTTTAAAATTTTAGAATGATCAGAATTCAAGCTCTTTCGACCATGTTCTGTTCTCTGATATTCAGCTCACAGTCATCTCACTCCCTCTTATTTCGGCTTTTTCGGTTACCCTCTCTCAGTAGTCACATGGGGCGCTTCCTGTGTCCCGTGACTTTTTTTTTTTTTTTTTAACAAACAGAGCTAGACGGCACAGCACAGTATTGCTGCAGTATGCGAGTACAGTTACCGATTATTACCCCACTGGACGTTACATAATAGACTAATATGCTTTCATTCGGATTTGTTGTCTGTTGTTTATAATTAAGTCCCCAGTGGACACAGCTGCGCGCTTTTCCCTTCCACTAACATGTCCCGGGCGTTTGATCACGAGATCTAACGCTGCACATGAAAACTTTCTACCTGCGATTCCACACCAACTCAACATGATGCTCTGTTGATACATATCGGATTCGAGACATCCTGCATCCACATTTCGACACGACCAGTTTTGTTTCCTTGTCGTTTAGGGTAGTTTCTTCCTAAAAGCGGAAGTTTACCATACCGCTTTAAGATCGTCGTCGCCTCTGTTTATCACAAGGACAGGTAGGTTGAACGCACTCTTCTCCACAACCGCCCTGACATTTTCGCTGATATATGTTGTTTAATGAAAACGTTACACGTTATCTTGCATGACTGTTTCACGAGATGATGCTGTTTCCTGAAAGGTGTCAGTTTCCTTTTCTGGAATAAATGTTTCCTAGTTTATTCAAATTACTACTATGATTTTGTTGTTCTGAGATAACGGAATAGTTTAATAGTCATATTATTGCATTATGATATGACAACGAACATAACACACAAGCTCAACCGCATATAGGCTACTTATGCTCCTAAAAGATACCACTTTTTAAAAACGCGGTTGATTCGAAACGTTGATTGAGATATTCAAGGTCTCATATTCATAAAATGAATGAAGTGTAAATGAGCAGTAATATGGTTTGAATAAACAGTACATAACAGCAAACACAAATATGATGAAACTATGGGCAGAATTTATTTAGCTGAGCCCTCCTTCCCCCCCTTCTTTCTTCAAAAGGAGACTTTGGAAAATTGTTCTTTGAATCATAAACAGAGATGATTCATGTTTATTTTGTTGACACTACAACATCATAACAATGCAAAACAAACCTGTGGTAAAATTTGCCACGGAACAGGAAACACTCATTGGATTTCTTAATTTACAGGTTCCTGTTTTACACACCATGGCCAACGAGCACTCTCCTCTTCTTGTTCATGGGGTGTACAGCATGATGGGTGATGCTGAAGACTCCAGGGGTAGGTCAGCGGTGACAAGAGAGGGATCCCCCAAATCAAACCCCCGCAAACTCAACACCTTCTTTGGAGTCATGGTTCCCACCATCCTCTCCATGTTCAGCATTGTGCTCTTTCTTCGCACAGGTGAGTGAGATACATGGAGGAGCAATTCATAACTATTTTTTATTTGGCCATATATCATACTACAACATCCCTCTCAAGTGTGTGTGTGTGTGTGTGTGTGTGTGTGTATTTAGGTTTGTTTTCATGCATAAATGATTTATTTGTATATGTTTCAGGGTTTATTGTTGGGCATGCTGGTCTCCTCCAAGGTCTTCTCATGCTGTGTGTAGCCTACTTCATCATCTCCTTGACAGTCTTGTCCATATGTGCTATTTCCACAAATGGTGCAGTAGAGGGGGGCGGGGCCTATTGTATCCTTAACCAATCCCTGTGCAGAATTTCTTGAATTGCAGTGTTTTACAGACTTGACTTTGGGTGGTCTTTAATATAAATCTGTAAGTTGACATGTTGATGTTTACCTTTAAAGGAATGTTTCAGGTTCAGTACCAGTTAAGCTCAATCGACAGCATTTGTGGCATAATGTTGATTTCCACAAAAATGTATTTCGACTCGTCCCTCGTTTTCTTTAAACAAAGAAAAAATAGAGGTGAATGTGAATTTTTGGATGGTTTAAAGGCAGAAATGTGAAGCTTAAGATTTTCTTAAAGAACATTAATTCTTTGGTTAAAAAGTGTATTATTTGAGTTGTAAAGTTGTGTAAATAGTATTTTTAACAGTCGTTTTAAGGTTTGGCGTTACGTCATCATGGCAACGAAATTGTAAATTTGGATATAACTTTATACAGAAAAAGTTAGTAAGCGATTTTATCACACTCAAATCATGTTAACATGTATATTCTTTATGTCTTGTGGCTATACTTTTGAAACACTGTGTATTTTAATGTTTAAGGATGGGCCCCCATTCAGTTTTATTGTAAGTACCTCACTGTAACCCAGATTTTTTTAAAGGAGGGATGAGTCTAAATACATTTTTGTGGTAATCAACGTTACGCTACAAATGTTGTCGACTGAGCTTAACTTGTATTGAACCCGGAACATTCCTTTAAAATCCGTAAATTATAATTAAATAATAAAAAAACTCACTATTTCAAAGGTATTTTCACAAGACGCAAACAATACGCATGTTAACATCATTTTAGTGTCATAAAATCACGTACTAACCATTTCTTTGAAAAGGTGTATCCAATTTTACAAATTTGCTGCCATGAAGACGTAAACCCTGTAATTCCACAAAAACTGCGACTTTACAGCTCAAATAATTTTTTGATTTTTAACAGAAGAATTTATGTATTTGTTTTGATAAAATAACAAGCTTCACATTTTTGCCTTTAAATCTCCAAAAATTGGCCCCATTGAAGTGCCTCAATATAATCTTGATTTTAAGAAAAGGAGGGATGTCAAAATATTTTTTGTGGGAATCAACATTATGCCACAAATGATGTTGATTGAGCTTAACTTGTGTTGAACCCAGAACATTCCTTTAACTCTTTAATATTAGTCATGATCAGTCGTTCTCTGGGACCAGAGTTTGGAGGCAGTATTGGCCTGATGTTTTACCTGGCTAAGGTGTGTGCATGTGGGGTGTATGTACTCGGCTTAGTGGAGGCCATCCTTGACATATTTGGGAAGGATCCAGGTAAGCATTTAAGTACGCTGTACTAATGAGCCTGTGGGTCATTATGACCAGTTTGGTACTATTCATACTACATGACTTAATATTATTTATACAGAATTATCACTGCTAGGGTGACCATACGTTCTCTTTTTCCCAGACATGTCCTCTTTTTCGTACCTTAAATAAGCATCTGGCCAGGATTTCTAAATTTGTGAAAATGTCCGGAATTCGGCTTAAGTTGCATTATGATGTGCATCTGGTCTAATACTTCATTGTGTGTGCACGCATATTTGCATTGTTTTAACCCCTCTTTGTAAGTCCTGCCTTCTTGCACACCAATTGGTCGATTATAAGAGGCTTGCAGCAACTATTGGCCAAATTCCTGCCTGTCAATCTCTCCGCGGACGCACGAAGCGCTGTTGTGTTCGGCATCAAACAGTTGCTTGACAGTAGCAGCAACTGACAGCTGAGTGGAAACAATGCCCAAACAAAAGTGCACATTTACAGAAGATTTGCACAAAAAATTCCCATGCTTTCGACCAGGTCGAGATCCGTGGGAAGCAGAATGTATGACATGTAAAGCTGGCACTTATGTGTCAGTTTCTAATAAAGGTGCAAGTGATTTAGAAGCACACATTAGCTATATGAAGCATAAAGGGTCAGCAAAAGGTGAAAGTTCATCAGGTAAATCAACGGACTACTTTTTGCGACCAGGTAAAATTATCACATTGCTTCATTTTCCATGGCCATTCAAAATAATAGTAATAGTTAATGAAGGTACACTCATGGCATCAAATATTTTATTTTAGTACATGGACATTCAAAATATCATTTTTATTTATTTATATCTATTTATGTTATGCTAATAGTGTCTTTTTCACTGTATTAAAGTTTGCATTCATAGTAACACTGTTTTGAACCCTATTATTCCAATCCCCCCACCCCTTTTTTTTTTTTTTTGAGAACCAGAATATGGTCACCCTAATCACTGCTAAATAACAGCATTTTATTTTTTCCATATTTTCTCTGAAATTTCTCTATTTGACATGACCTGTACCATTTCTACTCAGCTGTGATGTTTATCAAAGGTTTGCCATCAAAATGATATTAACAACATAGATAGGGCCCATCTGACAGCCACCTGTCTTTTTGCCTTCAAGCATCTCTTTTCTTTCCCAGGCTCTTCTGTGTCACAGGGGTTGCGTGTGTTGCCTCAGGGTTACTGGTACACAGTGTTGTACTCCTCTATAGTGCTGTTGCTCTGTCTGGTGGTGTGTCTGGTTGGTGCTCATATCTACGCCAAAGCCTCATTTGTCATTCTGCTGGTGGTGACGGTGTCACTGATCTCCATCATCATCAGTCCTCTGATACTCAGACCACAACACTTCAACATCACACACACATATGGCAACAACCACACCATCACTGTCAGCCCCAGCTATACGGGTTTCAATGGCACCACATTAAAGAACAACCTTGAACGTAAGTATGTACATATTTGATCAATAGATCTTATTCACAGTAGTATGGAATGAAATATGTGCCAGGGCTCCAGACTGTGACTAAATGGTTGCATTTTGTGACCATTTTTCCTAACAGTGCAAATAAACTTTGCAAGAGGTCGCACTGGTGTGATTAAAAGTTGGCCGACTCTGATTGTGCACTGTCATTTTTTATTGCGCATGAGAAATGTCAAACAGCAAATCAAATCAGCGCAGAGACGTGCATTTACACGTGGACCAGTCTCGAGCTCTCAGCCGTGCAGATCATCTATTCGGCATTGATTATTTGTTTAAAACCTCTCTGAAAACCCATAATGTGTCCATGATTAAACTAGTTTAAAATCGTATTAAATGGCCCCAACATTCTAAACAGCACTGAAATAAAGGAGAAATCATCACCATAAACTGACAGAAACTATAAGGCTTTCAATCCACACATCACAGATATTAAAAAATATTTACCATGAACTTCAATATATTGGGGTAGTGAGGGAATACAGTTTAATTTCTGGATGTTTTTCTTATGACAAAATGGCATAATTTGTTTTATGGTTACGGTCCATGTAATCGTGGTTTTACTTTTACCTTTGATTACTATGATCTTAATGCAAATACCGCAGTAAAAACTATGGATTGTAGAAAAGGCTTTGTTTTTCTTCAGATGACTGTATTTTAATCAGCAAGATCTTGATGAAAAGAAACTGAAAGAAAACTAATTCCCACTGTCACAGTGTTCTAACCAGACGCGATGCTGCAACGCGCGATAAAAGGTATCTTTTCATGTTAATCAGAGTTTTTGTCCTAACCAGCTGCGACAGGGCATTCTATTTTTGTAATGAACTTGAATTTGAAGACATCAATTTGAACATATATACTTGAAATTGAATTTGCAGCTTTGAACTTGAATTACATCAAACTTGAAATTCATATGTATGTGGCACGAATTCAGACCGTTAAATTCAGATTAATTTTTTTTTAATACACTGATTCAGGTTTATAGTCAGATATAGTCAGAAGACATCCGGGGCACTCAGAAAGAGCAACCGAGCCTGTATGTAATCAAACTCCTTCGTGACCAATCACATCGTAGCTCACGGTTTGCATTTGGAAGAGGAAGGGGTCCGCTGTGAAATAGTGCCAACGTGGGATCATGGCTGAACGAGAGCCACCACCTCTCTCTAGCGTAAGTTACTTGTTCTGCCCTGATGCAAATTCCAGACATAATTAGTGTGCTTGGTAAACAGGCCGTTAGATGCATTAAATACATTTTTATCAGATCAGTGTTTGCCACAGGTTCCAAAAGGCAGTTAACTAATGTTTGCTGTGTTTCGTGAGCCAACCACTTTCTGTGTAATGTCATGTTTGCAACATAGTCTACTCTACTTTTATTTCATTTTTCGAGTTTAGATGGTAGGTTGGATGTGTCCAAATCATTGAGCAACTATGAAGCTACATCTGAATTGGAAGGTTGGTCAGCAAAGAGTAATGTATCCCCTGGGTGTAATGTAGAGCATTAATAAAAAACTTAAAAAAACAGCAGCAAAAATAAGCTAACTACCTTGTAGTTACAACACTGGTGGCAAAAGTAAACACATCAGATATTAGATGACTGATTAACATTTATTTAATGCATCTAACAGCCTGTTTACTAATCACACTAATTGCGACTGGAGTTTGCATTAGGGCAGATTAAGAAACTTACGCTAGAGAGAGGTGGTGGGGCCTGGGTAGCTCAGTGGTAAAATACGCTGGCTACCACCCCTGGAGCTCGCTAGTTCGAATCCCAGGGTGTGCTGAGCGACTCCAGCCAGGTCTCCTAAGCAACCAAATTGGTCTGGTTGCTAGGGAGGGTAGCAACTCGTGATCTACTCGTGGTCACTATAACGTGGTTTGCTCTCAGTGGGGCGTGTGGTGAGTGGAGCGTGGTTGCCGCGGAGAATAGTGTGAAGCCTCCACATGCGCTTTGTCTCCGTGGCAACGCACTCAACAAGCCACGTGATAAGATGCGCGGGTTGACGGTCTCAGACGCGGAGGCAACTGGGATTCGTCCTCCGCCACCCAAACTGAGGTGAATCACTACGCGACCACAAGGACTTAAAAGCACATTGGGAATTGGGCATTCCAAATTGGGAGAAAAAAAACAACAACGTCTGAATTCATGCCACGCACATTTGATTTTCATGTTTGATGTAATTCAAGTTTAAACTGCAAATTCAATTTCAAGTAAACATGTTCAAATTCCAGTCCTCAAATTCTAGTTCAAGTCCCAATGGCACATGTTTAATTACATACAGTAGCGCCATCTTTGATTTTCAACCTGAATAAAAACAAGGCTGTGAGGGATAGACTTACCATCTCGTCAATGACACACAGATTATAAAGCTGTATTAAGCTCCTAAATCCCTTCTGATCTTACACAACTCATGTTGTCTGGAGTTTTTTGTTTGTTTTGTTTTTCAATGTTTTGTCCGCAGCATGATCAGAAAACACTTTAAACTGCAGTAGAGCCCATTGAAGGGATGGTAAGTCTGTCTATCACAGCCTCGTTGTCATTCCGTTCAGAAATAGCGCTGCTGTGAATAAGGTCTATACCAGGGGTTGGCAACTTTTTTGACATGGAGTTCCATTTTATTTTCCCAGTCAATGGCTTCCAGAGAAGCAGGCTATTTTATTTATATGAAGTTTTTCGCACCTGCATTCCAATCTACATCTTGATGTAGATTGATGTGTGTTTTCATCAGCTGAATGGGAGACTAAACGCTATTAAAGTCTGACGAGACTCGCGCCGCGCTTACAAGACATTCGGGCATCACAAGCCAATCAACTATTTAGCCCTTTTTGGTGAATCGCACCTGCAAAATGCTAAAACTTTATTTCCAGGTTTAATTTATATTTTGAATAGACTTTAACCCCACGATGTGGGTTTATGTTTTCTCTTTTAATCGTTTTAATGTAATTGAGTGTGACTGTTTTAAGGAGGGTGTACCTGTATGCTGGTTTGGAAATCTCAAGGATTAATCGTGGTGTTTTCCTTATTACATCACCTGTTGTTCTGTGAGCAAAAAGAAACTAATTAAACATGGAATGTAAGCTGTCATCCGCGCAGCCTGACCAAAGCAAAGGGGTTGCGTTTACTCTTGTGATTAACCGAACGTGAAGCGCTGCCGGCTCGTGATGCGCAAATGGCTTGCATGCGCTGCACGAGTCTGTTGGGTATACTGCAGTCTTGTCACATTTTAAATTTTTGTTTAGCAACCCATTCAGCTCATGAAAACACATTATGCAAAATATTCCAAAAAGAAATGATTCTAATGTTCTACATGCCTTGTGGTGCTATATACTTGTAGATGGATTGAATGCCATAACAGTTTGGGATGACACCGATAGAACCTTTTGTAATTCTAATTCACAGTAGTTCATAATTGATGGCTATTGAAGACTATGGATTACCTCAAATACAGCCAAATGTCAGGTGGCTCACAGAAAAATTACACGCAGTTTCAATTGTAATTTATGGAATTATTGCACTTGCATGAATTTTGTCCAAATGTCTCCTCATATAGCACACTACTCTCTGGACTACAGTACCAATACAGTGATGTCTTTTGCCAGTGTATTTGCTGTGTTGTTCACCAGCTGCACAGGCATCATGGCGGGATCCAACATGTCGGGTACGAAGCCAGAGATGACACCACTCTGTTCACTCTGATGCCTTTTACAATCTTGATAATGGTCATTACAGTGCATGAGTGTCATAAAAATCTCCTTTGATTTATTTCTTACTCTCAGGTGAGCTGAAGAACCCGAGTGAGTCTATACCTAAAGGGACCATCATAGCTGTGTCATACACCTTTACTGTCTATTTGCTTCTCTTCCTACTCCTGGGCTCTACATGTGACAGGTGCTGTCTTTGACTATCAAGCCACAATAAAACCTTATGTATTTACTTTTATACTATAAGTGTAGGCGTTGTTCTTCCTCTCATTCAACTCTCTCTTATTCCTCCTTCCCTCCCTCTCAACTTTTTCTCTCTCAGATTATTGTTAATCAATGATTACGCAGTGCTCCAGCGTGTGAATGTGTGGCCTCCATTTGTGATAGTCGGGGTGTACTGCGCGTCTCTCTCAGCTGCTATGTGCTCTATGATAGGAGCTTCTCGAATCCTCCATGCTCTTGCTTTGGACCAGCTTTTTGGTGAGTGTGTGAGTATGTTTCTGTGTGTAGTGGTTTGGTTTGGTTTAAGGGACGTCTTTTAGGCTGGACACTAATATTTAGATACTGGTACTAGTATGTCTTAAGGTGGTTGACATCTATGCAAAGAATGTTAGGGAAAACAATGAATGAGCAAAGACTAAAAATCATTCAGTAGTTGTGGTTGCTAAGAAAAGTTTATGATTTGTAAATAATTGGAATTGTAACTTGATTATTTTTGTCACATTTCCTAGACTTTTATGTGGTCTGAGAGGTCATGTGTTCTATGCAAAAGGTAAAAAGGGCATGTTCTAAGTAAAAGGATCATAACACTCTTGTTTCCAATCATTATTCAACTGAAATCAAGCAAAAAAATATATATATATAAATAATTATGTGCAATATTAATTAGTTGGTGTTTTTAATGCAAATCACACTTTACCAAAATTATAGTTTTTGAGAATTGAATGGTGAAAATTTTCACACACACAAAAAAAAAAAAACTGTAAAAACATACTTCGATAATTTTTTCACTGCAATCACAACAAATGATTTCAGTCACATCACAGGATTATAATGACAGAACATTTTAAAATCGAAAACATCAGTTCACAATTTTCAGATTGTGTGGATAATTGTATAAAATTATAAGAAGAATCTATTTGCATTAGTGCAACTTGGTCAGTCTGTGTCATAACTGAAATAAGTTTTAACATAAGTTTTGCTGTCTAATGGCAGAATTTTTCTTGATTTTACTCTAGTCAGAACAGAAAATATACACCAGAAAGCAAGTGTTTTACTGTTGCAGTAATGTGATCTTATTTAAGGTTTGCCTCTGGCTCCGGCTGCAGTCACCTCCATCTCTGGGAATCCTTGGGTCTCTGTGCTGTATACCTGGGGCCTAGTGCAGGTACAGAGACCTGTTTGCACATGTTGTCAAATGACATTTCTGTGGCACATGTAAAGTGAATGTTCTGTGTGTGTTGTAGTGTACTCTTTTTGCAGGACAGCTGAATGTGATTGCTGGCATTGTGACAGTGTTTTACCTGTTGGCATATGCTGCAGTGGATTTGGCCTGTCTGGCTCTGGAATGGGCGTCTGCTCCAAACTTCAGGTAATGCACAAAGTGTGATTTGCACTTCATTAAACACTGGATGGAACTAGGGATGTCAAAAATACTGGTACTTCAGTACAGTACCAAGTCTAAAATTATGTATTTGTGTAATTAGACTGGTATTGTTACATTAAACTCCACTCAATTTACAGTGCATCCGGAAAGTATTCACAGCGCTTCACTTTTTTCCACATTTTATGTTACAACCTTATTCCAAAATGGATTAAATTAATTATTTTCCTAAAAATTCTACAAACAATACCCCATAATGACAACGTGAAAGAAGTTTGTTTGAAATCTTTGAAAAGTTATTACAAAAAAAAAAATGAAAAAATAAATAAAATAAATATCACATGTACATAAGTATTCACAGCCTTTGCTCAATACTTTGTTGAAGCACCTTTGGCACCAATTACAGCCTCAAGTATTTTTGAGTATGATGCTACAAGCTTGGCACACCTATTTTTGGGCAGTTTCTCCCATTCTTCTTTGCAGGACCTCTCAAGCTCCATCAGGTTGGATGAGGAGCGTCGGTGCACAGCCATTTTCAGATCTCTCCAGAGATGTTCAATCGGGTTCAAGTCTGAGCTCTGGCTGGGCCACTCAAGGACATTAACAGAGTTGTCCCGGAGCCACTCCTTTGTTATCTTGGCTGTGTGCTTAGGGTCGTTGTCCTGTTGGAAGATGAACCTTTGCCCCAGTCTGAGGTCCAGAGCTCTCTGGAGCAGGTTTTCATCAAGGATGTCTTTGTACATTGCTGCATTCATCTTTCTCTCGATCCTGACTAGTCTCCCAGTTCCTGCCGCTGAAAAACATCCCCACAGCATGATGCTGCCACCACCATGCTTCACTGTAGGGATGGTATTGGTCAGGTGATGAGCGGTGCCTGGTTTCCTCCAAACATGACGCTTGCCATTCAGGCCAAAGAGTTCAATCTTTGTTTCTCATGGTCTGAGAGTCCTTCAGGTGCCTTTTGGCAAACTCCAGGTGGGCTGTCATGTGCCTTTTACTGAGGAGTGGCTTCCGTCTGGCCACTCTACCATACAGGCCTGATTGGTGGAGTGCTGCAGAGATGGTTGTTCTTCTGGAAGGTTCTCCTCTCTCCACAGAGAAATGCTGGAGCTGTGTCAGTGTGACCATCGGGTTCTTGGTCACCTCCCTGACTAAGGCCCTTCTCCCCCGATCGCTCAGTTTGGCCAGGCGGCCAGCTCTAGGAAGAGTCCTGGTGGTTCCAAACTTCTTCCATTTACGGATGATGGAGGCCACTGTGCTCATTGGGACCATCAATGCTGCAGAAATTTTTCTGTACCCTTCCCCAGATCTGTGCCTCGATACAATCCTGTCTCGGAGGTCTACAGACAATTCCTTGGACTTCATGGCTTGGTTTGTGCTCTGACATGCACTGTTAACTGTGGGACCTTATATAGACAGGTGTGTGCCTTTCCAAATAATTTCCAATCAACTGAATTTACCACAGGTGGACTCCAGTCAAGTTGTAGAAACATCTCAAGGATGATCAGTGGAAACAGGATGCACCTGAGCTCAATTTTGAGTGTCATGGCAAAGGCTGTGAATACTTATGTATATGTGATTTTTTTTTTTTTTTTCGTTTTTTATTTTTAATAAATTTGCAAATATTTCAAACAAACTTCTTTCACGTTGTCATTATGGGGTATTGTTTGTAGAATTTTGAGGAAAATAATGAATTTAATCCATTTTGGAATAAGGCTGTAACATAACAAAATGTGGAAAAATTGAAGCGCTGTGAATACTTTCCAGATGCACTGTATCTGCATACTGTCTGACTGATGGGCACATGCACTCATGTATTGCCCAAAGTTAATTTAATAGGGCTGGGTATCACCAGCCACCTCACGATACGATACGTATTGCGATACATAAGTCACGATTCGATATATCACGATACATAATGATATCATGATTCAGTTTGGCTTTTAATTTCAATTAAATTGGGTATATTTCAGTTATAATGTCCATTTTGCTTACGTACAGTAAAGAAATTCTCTTTCAGCTAATGCTGTTATTCATTATTCAGGGGACCTTCTAATTTGTTAAATTACAGATATACAGTATCAATTTTACAAATTTTATTTTATCATTAGTTTTCATCATTTTGGTGACATTTTAGCTTTTTTTAAATATAGTCCATGTATTACATCAATAAACATGATGTATTGAAATAACATATATTGTTACATGTTTGTTGTTTTCATGCCTAATTTGTACTATTTACTAGTATTTAAGACCTGTGGCAGGGGACTTTGACAGTAGTGTTTATTTGGTTGAATGGCTTCTTTACAGCATCCATGCTATGTGTGATTAGAATTAAATGTTTCTTTTGTTGTTTTTGACCAATAACTGACTGTATATTAAAAGAGACATTATTAAACAACAAATGGTTTGTTGGAGAAACCATGAATCCTGCTGGATCAGTTTCAGTCTCTTTCGTGCCTCATAGAAGCGTCTCAGACTGCACTGAAAATATCACGATACATGTATCTAAGTATCGATACAATATCGTGAGAAAAAGTATCACGATATATCGATATTTGATTGTATTGACACAGCCCTATAATTTAATAAGTCATAAGTAACTTAAAAGGATAGTTAACCCAAAAATTAAGATTCTCATAATGTACTCACCCTCATGCCATCCCAGGTGTGTATGACTTTCTTTCTTCAGCCAAACACAAACAAATATTTTTAGAGGAATATTTCAGCTCTGTAGGTCCATACAATGCAAGTGAATGGTTATCAGACCTTTGTAAATCCAAAAATCACAAAGGAAACAGAAGTAATCCAGAAGACTCCAGTGGTTAAATCCATATCGTCTGAAGTGATATAATGTGTGTGGGTGAGAAACAGATAAAAATGTAAGTCTTTTTTTTTTTTTTTTTTTTTTTTAAACTGTAAATCTCCACTTTTACTTCTACATCTGAAAGTCACATTTGGTGCCTGTTTAGTTTCACTTTCACATCTGAAAGTGAAAGTTAAAATGGAGATTTAGAGTAAAAAAGGACTTAAGTATTGTTCTGTTTCTCACCCACATCTTATATATCGCTTCTGAAGACGTGGATTTAAACACTGAATTCATATGTGTCTGTTCTGCTGAAGAAAGTCATGCACATCTGGGAATTTCAATTTTATTGTTTCCACTTGATTATCACTTAAAGGTGATGTATTTACATTATTCTTTAGTTTGTAAATGAAAGCATTTATATTCACATTTTACTGATACTTTTTCTCTTTCTCTTTCCAGGCCAACATTTCAGTTTTTCTCTTGGCACACATGTCTGTTGGGTATTGTAAGCTGTGTGGTCATGATGTTTGTGATAAACCCAGTGTATTCCTCAGCCAGTATTGTACTGCTGCTGCTGCTCCTGCTGTTCCTGCACTACCGCTCACCCACCAGCAGCTGGGGCTATATCAGCCAAGCACTCATCTTTCACCAGGTACCTAATAAGCATGTTTATCTTGTTTTCCAGAAAAATATATAAACAGCCTTAAAATAAAAAACTTACTTGAGAAGCAAAATTGTACCAAGATTTTCAGAAAATATATCTTGAATTAAGTTTATTTTATCACTTCATTGGCAATTTTTTTAAGCATAAATGTTAAAATCTGAGTTTGATGCTTAAAACAAGAAAAAATAAATAATACAAATAAAAGAAATGTGTTCTCCGAAAAGAAGTTTTTTTTATTTATTTTTTTTATCTTGCACGGTTGTGCTCCTAAAGTATTTATATTTCCTTTTAAGGATGTTTACATATTTTTACTGGAAAACAAGGAAAATAAGGATTAAGAAAATTACTGTAATTTATGAAGTGCACACATACACTCAAAACACATATGCACTAAGGGTTGCACAGACTTATTGACTAAAGCTAACTTAGTCCACATTTTGAGCCTGAAGTCGACTAGTCACTCATCATGTGATTTATAAAATGGTGTCCGTAGGAAATACAGCTTGTGTGGAGCCCGGTTGCTCTTCACTGAAAAGGTGCAGTGGTTCAAATGTAGGCTCACACAGAATACACTTCAGTACTTGTGTTCTTTTACTATCTCGCTCTGCTCAACAACACAATGTATCAACAACTTACACATTCTCCGGATCTGTTTTGCACATGCGCATGGCATTGTATCAACACTGATAATGTTCAGAAAATGACATGGGCTACTTTAATAAAGATGCGAAGATAACAAAAAATAACAGAAATACTAGTGTTATGCATACATCATTTAAAAAGGCACCCACAACAGCGCTAACTAGTAATTTTCAAATTTTAATGTTGGTACATCTGACCTGGATGCTGTTCGCTCCTTGAAGAATGTGATTTGACTACAGTTAGAAAAGCTGGCTCGACTCATCATGTTAAGAACCCCTAATATGCACAGAACTCTAATTCCATGAGATGGTCTGTCCTTTTCTCAGGTGAGAAAGTACCTGCTGATGTTAGACTCCCGTAAGGATCATGTGAAGTTCTGGCGGCCGCAGGTCTTACTGATGGTGGCAAACCCACGCTCCTCCTGTCAGCTCATCTGCTTTGTCAACCAGTTGAAGAAAGGAGGACTGTTTGTCCTGGGACATGTGCAGATTGGGGATCTGGGTAGGATGCCAGTGGGGTAAAAGGGTCAAGGGGTATTTGTTTGATAACAGCAAAGTTTCTCAAGGCCCATAGACCCCAGTTATTTTTCTGTTTTGGTCAGTTCAACCAACACGTGGTCTGTGGTAAATACAGGTGTAAACGGGGTCCAAAACTTTTTCAGAGCCACTTTCAGAGGTAATCAAAAACTCAAATGATCACATTGCATTTGTTGTGTAAACACTATTGTGTCCTGATGCACTCCAGACAACAGTAAAGGGCTGTCTAGTTTACTCACCTGTCAATCAATCACTGCACTAAAAAACAGGGGTTTTAAACATGAGCGGTTAGATGCAGATTAAAAAAGTAACTGTCAAATATATGCAGACTTAACAGAACATCATTAATATTCCATATACATATATGAAAAGTGGCCACAAGAGACGCATTTGATGAGACGCTGTCTGTAAATACAAGATATACTGTATGTGGTAATGTGTTATGATACCTGACCATTTGTAATCAGATCACCCATGATGGACGTTAATAATTCCAGCTGTAAACAGGACCATATTGCCCTTTCTGTAACTTCATATGGTGTCACATTCATACTTTGGGGAAATATATGTATTTAATTGATATCCTATGTATTTAATTACTAGGGTTTTTTTTCATTCCCTTTTTACTTGGGCAAATCCACCATGATTAAGACCCAATAATGATTTGCTGCTGCTACTTTTTTGAAAAGCTGTGAAAATGAAATGGTGGAATTTTTTTTTTTATTCTAATTTTTTTTTATGTTGGAGCAAATGGGTTAG
The DNA here is from genome assembly GCF_019703515.2 of Myxocyprinus asiaticus. Taxonomy (NCBI): domain Eukaryota; kingdom Metazoa; phylum Chordata; class Actinopteri; order Cypriniformes; family Catostomidae; genus Myxocyprinus; species Myxocyprinus asiaticus. The sequence continues at coordinate 32,163,245 of NC_059347.1, forward strand.
CAAAAACTATATTTGCCACTGTCTCCCATTCACCGCTATTGAAGTTTACCCTGCAATCGTTTACTTTCGTGTTCCAAAACCCGGAAGTGTGAAAAGGGTATATTCTTTAGAGTTAATGAACTAAAGACACTAAGATATAGTCTACCTTCTGTGCTTGTTGCACACTTCTTCTCAGAATGGAAGGACAATTGGAAGAGAACAAATTACACAGTTCAAATGACTACATTTCATCTCTCTCATTCTCTTTCACAGATGTGTTGCCGGCAGACCCAGTGCAGCCACAGTATAATTTCTGGCTTAGTCTGGTGGATAAATTGGGTGTGAAGGCCTTTGTGGATCTCACTCTCTCTCCCTCTGTCAGGCAGGGCACTCAACACCTCCTTCGCATTACTGGACTAGGTTAGAGTTAAGCAACTATATGCTTTGGTTTTGCCGATCTTGATTTGGCTGTGAATGAACACTTTTGAATTTTGATATAACCAAGGGTAAATTAAGGATATCTGGGAAATTGTTTGCGCTTTTGGCGAAATATATAATATTTTATTTATTTATTTGGCAAAGAAATTGTAGACAAGACAAAAAAAGATGCATTGTGACAGTAATCAAAGCGTTTTAATTAAAAAACTGTTGACGAAAATATGGAGAGAAAAACATAATACTGCTAGTAACTCAATATCCTAATGCATCTTAAACTATCTTAGCATGAGGAATCCACAGCAGAGTACCTTCTAAAAAGTAGCTAATACTGCAGTAAATTAATTATATGCTGTTATTTCAGGAGGTTTCAGGACAGTTTTCTCATGTTGTTTAAACTTACATACAGAACATATTCATTTTTATCGTTGAATCTAATCTTCAATCTATATCCACAATATGGCACTAAGTGCCTAATTGCTTTCATAAAACAGTTGCAACATATTAGGACACACATTTTATTAAAATGTGATTTTTATTATTATTATTATTATTTTTTTTTTTGAAATCATTAATTTCTTTTTAAAGTTAAATCATTAAATGCCATCCTTCCACTAGAATGGACCCATTTCACCAGAGCCCTTCTATCAAGGGGAGCCTACAAGGTTAGCATAGCAATGCATAACACAGCGGCTCCATAGAAATTCTATGGGCAGTACACTGGTGAGGAGACCAGAGGCCATTTAAAAACATTTTTTTTTATGTATGTCTAAGGAGATGCTTTAGTGTGCTGAATAAACTTCTTTTGTAAGAACACAGCTCATCGCTTAATGAATTGACCGCCTGTCTGTGTTTTGCACATGTTTTATTTTAAACAATCCTTTTGGAGTAAACTATGTGTGGAGTTTACTATGATAAAATTGTTATTATAAGAGAAGAAACTGACAATTTTGTGACCGGTAGGTGTCAGTTTATGGTTCTCCCCATTGATTTGTATTGAATCCTATGCATAGCCATTTAACAATTAGCACCCAGGACCAGAACTATCCATTTTATAATGCTTGATACATGTTTAAATAATTGTAATTAGTTTATATTTTTCAAAATATATAAATATTTGGTTAAAGTTTAGTCTGTTGCAGTTTGATGCATTTTTGTCATTTTGCACATTATCATTAACTATTTTTGTCATCTAAAATTGTTATTTTATTCAGAATAAAATGGGCTAAAATTCATGAAAAGTACATGATGAAAAATGTACTAAAATAATTGAACATCATTTGGAATGACATGGGAGTGTGTAAATGATGATAGAAATGACTTATTAGGGAAGTTTACGGACTTTTAGGGAAACTAACCCTTAAACTCAGACTTGCTTCTGAGGTAGAAAGTAATGTAGACATAAGAATTTAGGTGTCCAACAATACCAAATATCCCAGATTACCCTAATTTCCCATTTGTATCACTCAGTCTCTTTCTTTTACGTAAATATTATTAATACTATCCATCTCTGTTTCTCTCTTCTTTTCCAGGAGGTATGAAGCCTAATACCCTGGTCTTGGGCTTTTATGACAACTGTTACCCAGAGGATTACTTCCTGCAAGACCCTGTCTTTTGCGAGGGTGATAGAAGTGAGGGGGATCATTTTGGGGTGGATCTTCCATCCTTACAGGCCAATTTTCCACCAGTGCGGCATGCCGAGAGCCCACGGGCGTTGCAGCCTGAAGAGTATGTGAGCATCATCTGTGATGCCATCAAAATGGGCAAGAATGTTTGTTTAGGGCGGTACTTCTTCCAGGTGCCACCAGAGAGCAAGGGCGTAAAATTCATAAGAGGTGGCGACAGTGTGGAGACCATCGACGTGTGGCCATCAGACCTGCTGTGTCCGGGCAGTGCCATTTATGCAGATGTGTGCAGTCTTTTCCTGCTTCAGATGGCGTGTGTGTTAAACATGGCCAGCAGGTGGCGCCGCGCAAGATTGCGTATATTCCTCTGTGTGGAGTCCGAGTCAGGAGACCAGGGTTGGCTGGCTAAAGAGGAGCAATTTAGAGAATTGCTGGGGAAGCTGAGGATTCGTGCTGCTATTAAGATTGTGCCGTGGGATAATGTGGCACGCATGCTGAGAGGGGCAAGCTCAGAGCACGGGCAAAAGGTGGAAACAAAAGCTGTATCAGAGGACTTCCTGTGTGCGGTAAATGCCCTGCTGAGAGAACATAGTTCTATGGCAGCAGTGCGCTTACTGTATTTGCCCCACCCACCCTCCAGTTCTGAACTATCACAGCAGTACCTGATGCAATTGGACACTCTAACGCGAGAACTAGGCCCAACTCTCTTGATTCATGGGGTGACACCAGTTACATGTACTGAGCTATGAGAAACGACAATGAAAACATGTTTGTGTGTGAGAGGAAGAGAGAAACGGCACAAATGTTAGTAAGATGAATGCAAGTGTATTTAAACGTTATTTTACTTATCAACAAATGGCAGGCGAGTGATTGTGAAGACAATATGCACATAAATGGGTAAAGTAAGTGCTATTGGTAAAGATGTTATTTCAAAAATGGATAAGAGTGTGTGCTATTGGTGTTGACCTAGAGTGGCCTAGGTGATTTGAAATTATTAACTTGGAAAATGCTAATCATTGTCACTCATTAAACTGCCAACACTCACTGCTTCGTGTAAATAGCCACGAATCGTGAGACAGCTCTCAGTTGTTTTTGATTTCTTTTCCACAAGCCTCCATTTGCTCTCATTAACAGGTGGGCTGGGTTTGTGGAAAAGGGATTGCAGTCATATTTGAATTGCTAATTATGTTCATTCAAGTGTCAGACAGTAACTGTTAATCTTTATACATACTATGATCCATTCTTTGTATTTGAGCAAGATTCTTTATGGAGAAAATGGTTGACTTTAATTAGCGCGGAAATAGTTTCTCAGATGAGACGTGGTTAGGGTAAAGCCTATTTACTGACTTTTTGTTTGCTTTTTGCTATTTTGTCAGTTAATTGTGATCAGCTGAAGAATTTCGTTAATCATTTCTGCATTTTCTGGGCATAAAATAAACCCTATGAACCCAATGTGACCCATTTAGAGCTTGTGGGTCAATGAGGAACACACAGTTTTGGGTCATTGTTGGTGTCATGGGGAAATTCTGCTTGTAACTTTACAGTTATAGAGCTCTTGGTTTGCGCTGTGCGATTTAGTCTATTCGCTGTCATTCAAGTAGTTAAATAGATATGTTATTTATTATTGTATGATATGTCCTGTATGTATATGTGACAAATACAGGAGACAAAGGGAATGTGTATTTCATTAGTGGCAAGAACTCGGAAGTCAGGACTCAATATTGTGGTGCTGACAAAGAACGCAAAGAATTTATTGCTTCATCTCATGTATTTTCATCCTCTCATTTTATTTTGTGTTTCTTGCAGTTCAGTGAAAGCTCTTTGTGGCGTTAGTGCTCATGGTTGTGCAGACTGGGCTGAAGGCAGAGCTTAGTGCTCAGTAGCTGAATCTGATTGGTCAAGGCCTACAATGATGAACATTGAACTGCCTCTTGCTGTTGTGTCTGTGTTGGTCTTTGTGAACTGAAAAGTGATATTGGCTTAAATAATACTTGAATATTTTGCTCTTTGACTGAATGTGCATGTGAGTACTGGATATTTGCGCATTTGTAAACAAATACACAGAATGCTGAAAAACGTCAAGAAATTCAGGATTTTGGATTGTATTATAGCTGTACAATAATAGGGGTCTTATGCTGAAAAATATGTACTTTAAAAGCCATTCCATTCTGCACATTCATCATATAAAAAAAGTAGAAACATTTTTTGTTGGGTGTTTTTTTTTTTTTTCTTTAACAGTATTGAGTTTCAGTATGAAGAACACAGTCACACAGTCTAATTTCCATAGAATCCAGAATATCTAGAAATCTGACATCTGAAATTGTGGACTGTTAATATACTTTTAAAATATACTTTAATATACATAAAGCTACAGTTCCTGTATTCATTACAGGACTATAAATGGGACATGATCTTAAATTGATAATTTAGGTTAACAGGATGTTCAGTCAGAATGTACTGCATTCCATATTCCATATTTATCTGAAATTTAAATGATATTCTATCACTCTAGAACATTTTCTTCATATCACATTATGGAAAAGCAATAAATACATTTACAAGATTACAGATTAAAAGATGAGCTCTTTAGTGGTTAATGTGCTCCAGTCCAGTCCTGTCCTATTGATTGAGACTCCTGATTCCTTTGCATGAAAATTATGAATAAACATTGTGTGACTGCAGCTGTGACCGTGTGTGTAAATCTGTCAACTTACCAGAAAATGGGTTTGTGAATAAACCAGTAGTGCTTGCCTGTCATCTCAGTAGAAATGGTTTGTGTATGTACACAGCTCTTACTGTGAATGCTACTGTGTTTATGTTTGTGTGTCTGTGTTCATCACTGCTGTCCACACAGTGTGCTTGTGTCAGTCCTGCTTGTTGTTTGTCTCTGCCATCCTCTTCCTAATTTGAGGTTCAACCCTGCGAGCGAATTTTACCATGTGTTGCACACAAAAGGAAGAGAGACGCAGCCAGCCTGGAAAAAAGATGCACAGAGCGATGTGCTGGAAAAAAAAAAAGAAAATGGTAAGTTATCCATTTAATTACATTTCCAGAATAAAAAACAAAACAAAAATTATATAGGCATGTCTAACCCGGCTACTAGTAAATTATAACAAACTTTTTTTTTGTGTACCAACAAACAAGTTTGTTTTCTGTGTGAATGTTTAGGCTTTCTATACAGGGTTCCCATAGTCATTGAAAACCTGGAAATATTTGGGAATTGTAAATTATTTCCTGTCATGGAAATTATTAAACCCTCAAAGTACAAAATTGTGTGTGTGTGTGTGTGTGTGTGTATATATATATATATATATATATATATATATATATATATATATATATAAAATTTATTTATTTATTTATTTATTTTTTCTAGTTTTGTTCAGTCCTAAAACATTTCATTGGCTAGAAATTGATCTTTGTGAGTGCAATCTCTATAAAATTATTTATAAGACAACCCTCTATGGACACGCTGGAGAAAGAATTGCCATTGGTTAATACATTTTATTTTATTTTTACTCGTCAGACATTTGACTACATGCAAGTATCATGCAACTAAAAATGAGAAGGGGGCATCTTCACCTATATATAGTATTCATATACTGAATATAACTTCATGCAATATAGTATGCAAGAGTGTAAAATTTGTTTCATATTTCGCTTTTGAACATTTTAATCACATTTCAGCTTGTTTCACATTCTATCAATTTATATGATGTCATTAAATTGCATTTTTAATAATGATAGCTGTTGTCACTGTTTGAAATTTCTTAAACATTTTTAACAAAATAATCACAAGCTTAATAATGAAAATAGTATTTCACGTATAACAATTTAATAATTATATTATAAATATATATCAAAAATATATATATATATTTTTTAATCAAACACTTGCATAGATGCAGCACAAGCCTATTTGTTAAATTTGATATTTACAGAGTTAGGTAAAATATTTCACAATTTATGATTGTGGCTTTAAATATGTATTTACACATTTATTACACTTACTACATAACTAAATATTATATAATCATCAAAGAAAAAGCATTAAGATATAAGTATGTCAAATTCCTTAAAAAGTAGTGTGGCGATATTAGTACGACAGGCGCCATCAGTACGGGCGACCAGGGTTCATATCCACCTTTTTGCCATTTTCACTCTTCTCCCCATATTCATCCCATGTAAGTGAAGATAGACAGTGGCCATACGCCATCTGAGAGTTCTCTATTTTAAATAAAAATTTTAATGTGAGTAAAATGTCTAAGATAAGTGTGATATTACAAATAAACATCATGTCCTCGTGGTGATCGGGGGGCTCACTAAACGTTGGGTAGTGCAGAGAAGGGTTTGGTTTAAATGGGGCACATGCGTGGCGGCTTCCTTTAGTGGCTCGGTATCTTACGGGCCGGTGGAGAGAAAGGGTCATGATGCGGACACGAGGAAGAACGGTCTCTCTCTCTCTGTCTCTCACACGACAAATCAGGTGCGTTTCGTCCCACTGCCAGCAGTGTATTAAAGTTCAGTCACAATACTATATAAACCTAATATGTTATATTATAAACTGTTTTAGTATACATTATAATACACTGCTGTGCAAATCGTATCTGCCACAATATACACTAGGGTGCAAATAGCATATGCCACTTTCAATAAGTGTAAATAGCATCTACCTTAATTTGGTAATTTAATTATTTCTTTTTCCTTTGCACAGTCTTGGAATTTCATTAGTAAATTATTAATTTATGCATGTGATTGTGTTTGGTTAACTTTAAAAAAAAAAAAAAAAAAAAAATTAAATGAAGATGTTATACTTGTGCTAGTTAAAAATAGTTGATAGTTTTCATTTTTAAGCTTTATACTTAAAAATATAAATAAATTGACTTGTTTGTTTGCACAGTTTAAGCTTGCTTGGTTATTGATGTTGGGTGTGTTTGGTTAGGTGTACCAGTAGGTGGGGGGCTCCATTTTGAAAATCTGCATAGGGCCCCAAAAATGCTAGGGCCAGCCTTGTATGTGAGTGATTTACTCGCAATGTAGATGGCTGTGATAATCCTTAGCCAGCAATAACGAATGACTAAAAAATACATACAAAATGTGAGTGTGTGGAGTTTACCTGAAGTGCATGAGTTATACATCCGCTTGTGAATGTTGTGTAACCCACAGTGTTCAGAGCATCTCTAGCGAATGATGCAGCACTTTTTTATTAGAGGATTCACAGGCATGTTATGAGTCATATTAGTGGAGACCATAAACGGTGCTACACACTGAGAAAAGGAAGAGGAAGTCAAGGTTTTGCAAGCAATGTACAAGATGTTTACTTGTACCAAACTTACCTGAACAGTGATTCCTTGTGATCTATATTTTGCATTGAGACAGCAAGAGAAATATGTCACAAATATCTAAATGTAAGAAAGAAGACAGACACACTTTAGTCATTGGGTTGGTTTCACATCTGTGAGTGTGATATTTTTGGGGGGCGTTCTGTCATCTGCTCATCCTCATGTTGTTTCAAACCCCTAAACTGCTATTTTTTCTGTGGAACACAAAGGTAAACATTTTAAGGAATATTTACGCCACTCTTTCCAATACAATGATGGTTTAAAGTGACCTGTCAAGCTCCAAAAATACGAAACATCACCATAAATGTAGTCCAAATAACTCTGGTCTGTTCCTTTCACAATGCAAAGTCGAGATTCAAAAGTAGTGCACTGATGTCACTGTACCATTTTCATCACACTATCGTATGACTTCAGTAGACTGGGAATATTGCGCATAAGTCATATGGACTACTTTTCTGGAGTAGCACCTGGTCACTGTGAGCAGTCATTGGATGAAAGCATTTTGACTTTTGGGTTTGGAGCGACATAAGGGTGAGTAAATACAAAGTTCTGTCTTTATTTACTGACACTGGTGGTGCTCCAAAACCCTCCACTATTCATTTATTTAAATGTAAGTATTTGAAATTTTGTTTTCGTGTGTGTAACAAAGTTGCACCTTAGTGGCAGAATACACTGTCAGCATTGGCTGGGGTTGAGAGGCTGCCTCTGATGCTATGTTTATAATGAGAACTTTTCCCCTTGGAGTAAACAAACAAATAAGCCCTCAGTAAAATAAACACGATTTTCTTCATTTCACAGATATTATCAGAACCAGCTGCGTGTTTACCTTTTAACCATGCCTGGCAAAAGGAGTCTGCTCATCTGCAAAACACCAACATTATCATCAACATCATTGTTGTTGTTGCCAAACTCTATCATCAAAATAGCACATCAGCTTAGCATTTTTTAAATTTACAGAGGTATGTTATGTATGTAATGTACGGTAGGCATGTGCCATCTCAAAACATCCAAGACAGAACAGATCATGTTTAAACAGGATAGCATACAGTCTTACCTGAGTGACGGACAGTATGTTGCAGTTTATCACCTGTGTGATTCTCTGTTGAGAAAAGAAAGTACTTGATATAATACAAACTCACATACATACAATAACAAAAGAGTAGAACGTGTGGGGTGATGTGGTGTTTAAAAGGTCAGACCTGGTCTGGGTCAGGAACATCCAAGAAGTTTGCCAGAACTCTCATATAGTTCATGCCTACATTGTTCACTATGGAGAAAAAAAAAAGAAGTGATGAACAAGGGGGCATTCACACAATGCATGTTTGTGTTTGTTTTTTAGTTGTTTTTCTGTCTAAACGTGGTAGATGGACTTATTTTTATTTTTTTTAGCTTTTAAAAGCTAAAATGTATAACATTTTCTGTCTTGGTATACCAGCATAACCTTGTGTGACCCGCATCCTCATGCCTCGACTGTGTGATTTATCATGAAGCGGCCCGCTGTTAAACAATGGCCACTGTCGTGGACGCTTTTTTATTTCTTTAGAAATCCTATAAATACTGTGCCTTTTCACATTGAGGAAAAATGCTTTCAGAGGCTTTATATGGAATTAGGATGAAAATAAGGGGCATTTCAAACTGCTCTGAACAGTGCAGACAGAGAGCACACAGGAGGCTAAGTCATTCACTAAATGGGGAGTAAGGGAGCATCCTGTCCAGTTTTCCTGAGCAATCACTGGGTGGCGCCATGATGATTCTAATTGCCTGTTTTCTGTTTCTGGTCTTGAGACTAGTGATCCAGAAGGAGAACAACAACCTTTTAAGTGTTAGCTGGTGTAAAAAATTATTTCAGGCTCAGCTTGTGCAGTTGCTGGCTGTCATAACAGAAAGTAGTTAATGATATCACAACAAACCTCGGACCATCGCTTCATGACATCTACACACTCAGGTGAGGCATTGTCAAAAAAAAAAAAAAAAAAAGGATTGTTTTTTTTTTTTTAAACAAATGTAATCCTTTAAACATCACATTACCCGCTAAGAATATACGCTAATGTGAGTGAAAACAATGAGACCAGAAATTGAAAACAGGCGAATCGTGGAACACTTCTGTGTTCAGGAAAAAAGTTGGATATCTTTCCTATGCAACCAAGTGCATTCACTCCTAACATCAGACCAAAAGTTTGGTTTCAGGCTGCAGATGATGTTTGCACCACTCAACATGGTTGGCAGACATGGGACAATGGTAATCAGTACTTAGATTCAGAATTTGGAATGCTACATTTTATTTTAACCTGGTTGGCAGTGATTGGACGATGCTGGCCATTACTTGTATCAGAATTAATTATGCTTAAATTATTAATGTTTCAGCACTGGCTATCACTTGTTTGTTTGACAGTGCAAAGAGAGAACATTGAGATTTTGATGCCAAAGTAGAAAACAAACAAACAAACAAAACATTGTAACATAAATGTCAAATAATTTTTATTTGTAGTTTTATTTGTGCTTTTCCCAGTACACATTGTTCCAAAGGAGCTTTACAGAAAATCAGCTGTAATGTCTGTAATGTCTCAAAAACATGAATAACCAACAATCCTGGAAACATAAACTATTTATTTTTATTTTTTTAATCTGACTTTCTATAGCTTGGAATTATTTAACATTTCACAACCCCATATGAGGAAATACATTTTTAGGAAAATTATTTGCTCTAGATTTTTCTTTTTCTTTTGGATGTTTACTAGTTACAAATCAAAAAAGGCAATGGAAAATGCACACAGCAGTCAAGCTCGGGTCTCCGGAGATTAATATTCAGAGACCACTATAAACTATTCAAAGTTTTATTTTCTTGCAAAGTGTAAACGCTGTGTCTCTGTGGCACTATAAAAATTGAGCGGCCCGCCCAGCCAAAAAGAGCAACATTAATTCAACCAAAGGCAGAGTATGTGGGTGGCACTTCCTGTTTGTTCGATCAACAGCAGATGGTGGGGAAAAGCTACTTGAAAACTTTTATTTTTGTAATTCCATTTGATGGTACTAGTATCACCAAAATTATACCCGCTTTAAAAACGCATTTTTAGGGAGGAGACTTTATGATAAAAAAATTACTAAAATATTGATCTGTTTCTCACATGTCTGAACACATGGATTTAACCACTTTATGTGGATTTGGGAGCTTGACTAAAATCAGATTTTGCATATGCACAAATGTGCACCAGAACCGGCAGAAATCCCCTTTTTAAAATTCCAGTTAGCGGAATATTGTTTATACATGCACATGCTTTATTCCCCACCCCGTCTCCTCCCCGAAATAACCATATATGAAGTGTACATCGCCTGTTTTTACCATGCATAACCTCATCTGCATATAAATACTATTTGCATATTGCCATCCAGACACGTGATACTGCCACATTTAATGTGTTTAAAATATAAACACTGAAGCCTGCATGTTGCATGTAAATACACGCTGTTGTAAAAATATATTTTTTAATCTTTGTATTCTTTTATTGTAAAAATATTTTTAGGATATTTTATAGATCCTTAAAAGTATTTATTTTTTATTTTTTTCTGGAAGCAAAACAAAGATAGTGATTATGAAAAATATTTTTGTGGTGTAAAAAAAACTTTCTGAACTCATCAGATCGCAGCCTTTTAAATAATAAAAAGAAAGTGTAATGTAAGGTTATCTTTGGTTTTGTATGGTATTTTTCATAATGTTTTTAGTACAACGAACAGAGTTGTCATTGCGTTTTGCATCGGGATTGCCAGGTAAATGGGGAAGCCAGGACATGTTTTTGACAATGTTGTCCAATGCTGCACTTGTGGGTGGCTGTACAGTACCAATGAAGCCGACCACCAGTCTTTGACTTCTGAATGCGTCTGTTTTACCAGGCCATTCTACGTCAGCCAGAGTCAAGTGCTGACTCATTAACATCTTAAATTAAATGTTGTATTTTACCTCAGAACGTGATTTCTGTGATAGAACACAATTCCAAGAGATGGCATTTGGGAGTTGAAAATATCACAAGCTAAAAAAAAAAGCAGGGCAATAAAATAGCAGTGTAAGATCCACTATATAACTAGGTGGCCGTGTGATTATCACAACAAGTAGGGTTTAAAGAATAATATTAATCTCCAAGGGACCATAGGGGTTTTATAAGGTTTAGTGCATTCAGGTTTTTGAAAAATGTCTACCTGACAAATGGTTTATGCATGAGAATTTTGCAGGAATATATATTTGTTACTTGACTAATTAAGGCTTGTCAGAATTCAATTCATTCTTTTATACCCCCTTCATTGCATTTTACACATCATTCTAAATATCTTACTCAAAATTTCGATGTCCAGGCCCTCTAGCTGCTGTGCAATAGATGAGTATATGGGATGGCCCTCTGTAAAGTCTGTCTGAATTAGACAAATCTTCCGCTTGTACCGGGACTGTGGAATAAACATCCTGAATTATGCACAGAGCAAAAAAGATCTGTGTTCTGTCTAAAACAAAAACTTTTTTCTCAGAGAAAACTGGTTTGACTAGACAAACACAAGATTTATAACAGACTGTTCTTTTTGCATCATATTTGCAAATAAGGTTCATTACACTGTCATTTAAAACAGAATATACAATTTTAAACTTCAGAACATGTGGTTAAATTAAGGCACACAAATTTAGGTTTTCACTCCTTTGAGAGACTAAATTGTTTGATTCACCTCCACATTTTGTAACTCACCTATTACCTTTGCAACATGGCGGAGCTTGTCTTCTGAGGGACTGATCAGAACAATGTCTAAGCCTCGTTTGGCAAGCTGATATAGAAATACACACAAACAAACATTACAACTCTGTTTAAAGCCACTTTCTAGTTGAACAAGTACTTCTGTACATGGAGTAAATTGTAAATACTGTGATTTTAGCCATCCTTTTTTATCTATAGTTCAGCTTACAGAGTTAGTTCAGGCAAAAATTACAAATATTTAGTCATTTCGGCCATATCTACACTAATATGTTTAATTCTGAACTGAAGCCTCTTGTTTTCAGTTTCCTGACATCACAGTTTTCAAGAGAATTCAGTTATGGAGGGCGTTCAAAAGTCTCCAGTGTGGATGAAAGGCATTCATGGTGCATTTTCAAATGAAAACTTATTAGTGTGGATGTGTCTTTACTCGCATTCATGTTATTCCAACATTCTTCTGTAAAAAAATTCTTCCATAAAATTATCCTTTGTGTTCCACAGAAGAAGAAAAGTGATACGGGTTAGGAACAATGTGAGGGTGAGTACAGTAAATGATGAAAGAATTTACATTTTTGTGTGAACTATATCATTAACTTCAGGTGTGAGTCAATCATGAAATCACAGACTATGATGGTACTAACTGCTCACTAAAGAAGAAACCACTGAGCGCTACAGGAAATATTTTTTAGATGCACACTTTCTCCCTCATTCTCTATCTGTCTCTCTCTTTTTTATGTCAGATGACACATCTGCAGGAGTGTGGTAAAAAGTGTGGGGTACTCCAACATAATGGATGATGGATGTCCTCTCATTAAACACACTTATCTTCCTCTTCCTTTGCTAAGGATAAGAACAACACACCATGTTGGCCAAAAGCCAGCCTGGATTTAAATCTGAAAAAACTCTTAATCACATCCATGCACATTTTGGGAAATGGAAATTACTGGTGTGTCTGGATCCTCACTTTGTGATGACTTCCAGACTAATTGATGGTGGCAATTTGCCAATATTGTCAAACCCTGGACTACGATTGCATTTCAATGAGAAATGTAGAAAAAAAATTTGACACTTCTTGACTTAAAGCAAAGGTTAAGCCCCTTTTAGGACCCCAAAAGCATTAAGATATTTCAAATAGCATAGAGAAATCCCATAAGTACATCTCAAGATATATGGTTCATTAAAAACTAGAGATCTGGGCCAGTAGATTTTTAGCTTACCTTTAGGAGCTCTCCAAAGAGTTCCTAGTTAAGATTTTCTATTTAAAACCTTTTCACAAAACTTCTAGAGCAAGTTTTACTTGGAAATCTTAAGGTAAGAGTAAGGCAGAGTTGACCTTGTTGCTATGGATGATGTCACGTTCTATGAACGTGTTCTCTCAAATCGCCCAAAGTTATTGGTAGACAGGGAAGGCACTGCTATTTGTTGGCAGATTCATTATAGATAGACAGCTGAAAGTGTATATTATTATATTTATTTATTTAAAGCTTTTAAAAAGACTGCAAGCGTAAAACAGCTATAGATAATACAAAACCCACACCAAAGAAAAGAATAATTAAAGGGAAATGTGAAGGTGGCATTACCATTAAAGCAAAAAGGAAAGTATGGGAACAAATATGTTTCCACATCAATGTGGCATTCATTCTAAGAGTAATTCATGGAGCATTTCAACACTACAAGTAGCTTCTAAACCCACGACAATTTAGAAGTCATCCTGAGGGCTCTTAAATCCCTAAGAGTGAATGACAAACAATCCGAAGCATGGCTGCTGTCATCAATGCATTTCACAATCAAGTCAATGTATTAGAATTTTATAATGATATAGGCCTTTTAAAAATCATGAGGGTGTTTTCATTATTGTAAACTTAGTTAGGGATGCAACTACCTCTCTCACAAACTGAAACAACCCAATTACACCGGAGACAAATGTTTTGAGCGAGAGATTAATGGAACCTAGCCTACAATTTGGGGTAAAGTATCATGAAGTTAATGTAGTCAATGTGGGATAAATCTATTTTCATTTTATTTATAAAGGCTACTTCAAAAAATAGTGAAATCAGAATCAGAAACGCTAGAAACTCATTGGAGAACTTCTAGTGGTAAGATAAAAATCTTTGTGAATAAGGGTCCTGTTGTGAGGGATTTAGTATCAAAAGAGATGCTATTACACTCCCACATAATCAATCTTTCCAAATAAGAGAATTTAAGACAAAGAATTCACTAACCTCTTCAACATATGCTCGACCAATCCCTGATGTCGCTCCAGTCACAACTGTGAAAGACAGACTACTGTTTAGCTAAATCTGTCCATTTCAGTCTCAATCTTCTTGGCCTATTCTCACCCATCTTTAGACCCATTACACATACAAACATCACAGTCAAAATCCTTCACTATTATATTTATCTTTCAATAGTTTCTGAGGTTTTGTGCCATTTAATTAGGTCTGATATTTACATATTTTAAGAAAACATGAAGAAATCAGTTTGACAAGGCAATGCTTATTAATGTGCTTTTGACCATGTTGATGCCCTGAGCAAAAGGGCAGTGCTGTATTTAACAGACCTCAACACCCCTGCAGAATAAATAAATAAATAAAAGCAATGCAGGACACCAGTACATGTTTTGTTTTGGACACTAGATGTTTGTGTGTCAACCCACCAGGCTGCTGAACCGCAAATATCTGTCCATCTTGTCCACCATCGACAGCAAGGTTCTGCTGGTTAAAAGCAAGGTTTTGCTCATCCACCAGCTGGACCAGAAAATTAAATTAAAACCAGAACTAAGCAGTATAAGGGCCTTTCCCACTGGCAGTATTAAAGCCTGTTTTAGGTACTTTTCCCCAGGACTAGTGCTTTTCGTCACTTTCGCACCTAAGGAACTATATAGTTCCTCGAAGCTGTTTTAGGGGACAGTTTTAGCTCCTACTCTGGGGTAGATACATTTGGGGCATATAGGAACTGTGGGGCTGTGGGAGGTGCTGCAGGCTGTGACTGGTCAAAAACCTGCATTGAGAATGGAGAGGAGCTCTACAGTCACCGTTAGTAAACAAACTAGCTGCTAGCCTACTACTGAGAGGATTGCACTAATTTCACAATTCCCTTAACAGAAATAAAATATAACTAACAAAGTATCCAAAGAGAATCACCTGTTTCACATATGTGTGTGTGTGACTTCATGGGGAGACACTATTTGAGTTTTCATCGCATCTGTCCTGTGTGACTGTACAGAAAATTAAGTGATTTCTGGATTACTACATCGACTTTTTACTGGATATAAATAATCAAATATTTATCGAGAGTAGGTAACTGAACTTTATTGTACACTAAACTGTCATTAAATCTAGTTTACATCAGTGGTTCTCAATGTTTTTGACTCTAAGGCCCCCCATTGTGGGAGAAAATATTTGAAGGCCCCCCATGTAGGCTATTCGATATTTATAAGATATATCTATTATAAGACCTTTCCTCTACTCATATTTTTCCACAACCAGTGGTTTACAGTACAGTATCACATGGCCTGTTTCTGTGTGGTGTCAAGACGTCTTTTTTTAAGTCAGTAAGTATTTCGATACAGTAATTTATGTTTAGTTATAAAAGCCTTTATTGTAAAAGATTGTGTTGATAAATAGGTTTATAGTGCATTTTAAACATGTTGTCCGCTGAGTTCAGCGTGTGCTGCCCGGTTAAAGCGCGCTTTTGCTGCCTCATCTCTCCTCTCACTCTGGCTGCAGCACAGAGCACCTCATGGGGCTTTAAATACAAATGTATTGAAAACAGTCTGTCGTCCATCTTTAGAACACTCTCGGGAGGCTATTTCCGGTGATGCCTGTGCAGCTCCTAACTATTTGAATGGAGAAATACCAAAATCACAAAAACGGTTGGTCAAGATTTCGATTAAATAACACATTTCAAATCAGCAATAAAATCTGGCACTACTTGTATCATAAATTGTGATTCTTTACCTCATATTACATGCGCGTTCTAGAGTTGATTGACAGGTGATGTCTATATCTAAAAGGTGATTGGCTCTTTTAACTGTAAGGTGGGACATCCTTTCTACATCCGTTGACCATTGGGCGCGAGAGCTTCTTGGTTGAGCGTTCCAATTTCTCCCATTCATTTACAGTTTTTCTCAGTCGATTTGATAAATTTCTCCAAACTATAATCAGTGCTCTCAAAACAATTCACACAGCGCACGAAACTGACACTCAGTTTTGCAAACAATTCAATTTCACTGCATAATGAAGCAACATATTCTTTCCTGATAATGCATTTATTAAAACTAAATACTAACATCAAAACTATAGATGTGTTCTCTATTGAATTCATAACATTTTCAGCTATAGACACACAACTCTATGATTGAAATAACACATTTATCATAAAAATCCACAATAAAGACCTTTTCCCATCTGTTTTCATAAAATGCGTCTAAATTTCTTGTTGTTCCTGCTCTTCCTCTGGATGATGAAGTTTACTGTAAAAACAAACAAACAAACAAACAAAAACATAGCAGTCTTGCTAATTTGTATGGACCTAAGGCTGCACTATAAGCACAGATGGTACAGTAATTGTGGACACTGATTGACTGGCATGCAGAGGAATGGCATTTCTCCCTCTTCTTGTTTCTTGAGATTGAAGTCACTGTAGTTTTGTGTGTCTCAGAGAGACCATGATTCATACAGTAATATGATAAATTAGAGGAACTATCAGATCATTTGAGCTTCTTCTGTGTCTTCTTTACTCTTCCACCCTGCTGTCCTCTTTCTCTCTGCTCACCATCATTACACCATCTCCATTTGATCTTTCCTCAACTCTTTCAATGCAGTGCTCACCCCTGAAAGAGTTGAGAATACCTCCCCCTTTTCTCATCTCTTCTTCCTCCTATTTTCTCTTCCTTTACCCACTCTACCTCTTCTCATTTTGCACCTCTTCTTTGTGTTGTTCTTCCACTTCTTCTTCATTGTTTGTTTGCTCTGAATTCTCATATTTGACCCTTTTATAGATAACAAAGTCATGACAGTTGTGTGAAAAATTTAGTAAATTGCATTTTCTTTGCTGTGTGCATTACTAACACAGCAGATATCAATATAAAGGGGTTTGACAACCTAACGTGCATTTGAGAGTATGACTTTAATATAGTTGTTTGTGTTAACTGTTTTGAAAGCATGAATTTTAGATCAGAGAAATTTTTATGTAGTGTTTCAAGAAAATGAGGAAAATCAAGAAAAATGTACAATCTGTTTAAGACAATAGCAAAGTGTTCAGATGGCTGTGTTAGCTGTATTGGGAGCAGTGACCTGAGTTTAGAGAAATGCGTAAAATCGATTGAGAAAAACTGTAAATAGAAGTGGCCCATCTCTGCTAAATAAACTCTGACACAGTTCAATAAACTGCTTTCTGGTGGTAAAAAATGTAAGCGCACCTATTACCTCTGTGACTGACGATGTTTTTTTGTTTTGAAGCAATAAAAAAATAAACTATTCATCTTATGCGCCAGAGAAACTAGAAAATGTTGGCTGTATCTCGTTTGGAAGGCTGCATGCTAGATAGGTCGCGTCCTTTGAAGGCTGCAGTATACCGAGTGTCCTCCTTTAAACAAGCCTCTTTAAACGAGACGGTCTTCCTAGGACAAACGGAAACGGAACGTAACATGGTTGCTATGACAGCACGCCACTCTTTAACAACCGCGAGCGCTTCGAGTGAGAAGGAACAAAGTCCCTCTGGAAGGGAATGCATGAGGCACATTTTAGGAGAGTTATAATGATGTAAAGAGAAAAGAAAATAGATTTTACATTTAGTCTAATACTTTATTTTAATTATATATTAATATCATTATACATATGATATACTCTGTACCATCTACTGAGGTACTTCAACTTGGGAATTAACATTACTTGCATTTGAACATCATATTTACGGGCAAATTGGCATTATTATTTTTTTAGACATTTCCGTTGAAGCAAAGAATTGTGGGTTGTGAGTGCCGACGAAGGATACACCTCATGCATCCTCTGAATTCCCGTGAAAGATCACATTCGAAGTGTTTGTGTGTGTGTGTGTGTGTGTAAAAAACATTACTGTGTAACTTTTATTTCACTTGTTTTTGTATTCGCACTAAGAACTGAACGGAGAAACGCCCAAAAGACAAAGTGAAATTATTATTATTATTATTATTTTTAAGACAGATACATATATGTTGACAGGGTAACAAAAAGGCAACTTAAATTTACACCTTATGAGGGCACAAAAGATGAATATAAAAATACAGTTTTCGTTGCTTTAGGATTAACAGAGCTTTGGATAGTTTCCATATACATGTCTAGATCAACTTTGAATAAAGAAAAGAGAGGTTTAGAGCTAGTACATTTTTGTTTATGTGTGTGAAATTTAGCTAGTAGGAAGCATAAATTAACTATGTAATATTTTCCTGTATTCTCTTTTGAGTATTCAAACAATCCAAAGAAAACATCTTTAAAATGGAAAGAAAAGTCACTTACAAAATTAAGCTGGATAAACAGTAAAAATATCTGACCAAAATTTCTGTGTGTGGGTACATAGCCAAAACAAGTGAATAAAAGTTTCTCCAGAAGAGTGACAGAAAGAACAATTTATATCAAAATCGGACTTAATTCTCCTAAGAAAGGCTTTAGTTGGGTAAACTTTATGAATCAATTTAAATGTTATTTCCTTTACTTTATTGGTAAGCAGATACTTATGGGGCAAGGACCATACGTTTTCCCAAGGAATACTCTCTACAATATTATTCCAATATGGTATTATGTAAGGAATTGTTACTATCTCTCTCTGGAAGAGAGCTCTGATTTTACAGTTATTTTTTTGTTGCAAAAGCATATTCTTCCAATCATAGTGTCAGTTAAGTTTAAAGAAAAGGTACATGGCCATGGAAATGTAGAACCATGCATCAATAGAGACATTCCAGAGGGAATGGCATTGAAAACAACAGCATATTCATTAGCTGTTATGGGAATTTTATATTTCTGTAAAAAATCTAAATAGTTATAAAGTCTGCCCTGTGGGTTAAAAAGCTTTCCAACTAAGATAAGATTGTTTTCGAACCAGCTGTAAAAGAAAAGTGATTTATTTTTGTAGAGAATATCTTTATTGTTCCATAAGTAATATCTATGTGGGGAAAAGTTGTGTTTATTTATTAGAGACCAAGCCAATAGCATCTGCAACATTATAACTACAAAATATGAGAAAATCCAGCCCACCAACTTTAGAAAAAATATAATTTGGGATAATATTCCAAAGTGAAGAGGGATTATTATGGAAATTCCTAAAACAGTTCATTTTAAAAGTGTTGTTTAAGGTAGTAAAATCCAAGTAATCCAGACCCCCCCTGTTTTATTGGATTCATTAGTACTGATTTTTTAATAAAGTGGGTTTTATTTTTCCAAACAAAATTATTTAACATGCTATCAATTTTTTTAAAAGTTCCTTTATCAACCTCCAAAGGAGAGAGCTGCATAAGTGAGACAGTCCTTCAGCTTTAGAGAGTAAGATTCTTCCTCTTATTGATAAGTCTCTTTGCAGCCAAGAATTCAGTTTCTTTTGGGTTTTTATTATTAGAGGATCAAAATTCAGTTTACATCTTGTTTTTTGGTCTTTATTGATTATAATTCCTAAGTATGTAATTTGATCTTTCACAGTGATGTTGCATATAGAGGGAACGTCACAGTTTTTAATAGCCATTAATTCACATTTGTTGATATTTAAATAGAGACCCGAAGCTCTGGAAAAGGAATCAATCAAACTTAAAGCTAAAGGGATTTGAGAGGCATCATTCAAAAACAAAGTGGTGTCGTCAGCCAGCTGGCTAATAATAATATTTTGTTTATTGTCAATTGTGATACCTTGTAAATTACTACTGGAAATATACAGAGCTAAAAACTGAGAGGCGATCAAGAATAAATATGGAGATATAGGACAGCCTTGTCTTACTCCACGTGACAAAACGAATCTCGGTGAGGTTCTGAATTTTAATTTAATAACACTATTATTATTTCTGTATAATGTCCTGATGGCTCTACAAAAAGAATCTCCAAATCCAAGTTTGACAAGAGTTTGAAATATAAAATTATGTTCGAGTGAATCAAAGGCTTTGTAGAAGTCTAAAAAAAGCAAGTAACTGTCATCAGGGGTGAGGTCCTCGTAATCTAATAGATCTAAGACTAATCTAATGTTATTAGTAATGTGACGTTTTTTCATAAAGCCTGATTGTGATTCATCAATGATAGAGTTAAGGACATCTTTAATTCTTTTTGATAAAACTAAAGCTAACATTTTATAATCGTTATTTAAGAGAGTGATTGGTCTCCAGTTTTCTAGACATTCTTTATCTTTATTGGGTTTGGGTATCAAGGTAATGACTCCTTGCGTTAAACTTGGTGGAAGTGCTTCCTATTCAACACTTTCCTCGAACACTTTTAGTAAGAAAGGGGATAAGTTATAGGCAAACATCTTGTATAACTCAGAGGTTAAACCATCACAGCTGGGACTTTTATTATTTTTTAAACTTTTAATAGCCTGATGAATTTCTGATTGGGATATATCGTTATCACAAGCTTCTTTATCTTCTATTGAAATCATTTTATTTTGAATACTAGATTTAAAAAAAAAAAGAGTTGGCTGAACTCTCACAAGTCATTATAAAAATTGGAGCAAAAAGAAGCTATTTCTCTGGGATTATCAAGAACTCTATCATTTGCACGGAGACAATCAATAGAGACATTCAAAGCATTGGATCTTTCCATCCTGAAAAATTTTTTTTGCTCTCCTTCTTCCAGCCACTTTTTCCTGGATCTAACGTAAGCTCCCTTAGCTTTGGATCTATATAGGTCGTCTAATTTATTTTGCAGTTTGGAGTACTCAAGCTTTTCATTATCTGACAATGGCTCCTTAAATGACAAAGTGGATAGTTGTGAAAGAACTTGATCTTCTATTAATCTTTTTTGTTTTGCTAAATTACTTCCAAATTTTCTTAAGAATTTTCCTAGTTCATATTTTAAGAGCTCCCAATTACGGCCATACGCTTTTTTGTGATTCAGCTCTTTCCCAGTAAGATTGGATAAGCTCTTTAATCTGTTGCTTCACCTTTTCATATTTGAGGAGGGAACTATTTAATTTCCAAAGTAACGCTCTAGAAGTATTGATTGTTCTATTTTGGGATAGATTAATTAAAATATAAATGGCTTAATGGTCAGTCAGCAGACTGTTGCTAATATTAATAGAGATATTGTTGCTTCTTAGTGTTTTAGAAATCAACAAATAATCAATTCTGTATTGCCTCGAGCGGTCTTTATTACACCAAGTGTACTATATCATTTCTGGATACATTTCTCTCCAAATGTCAACTAGGTCAAATTTATCCATAAATGCTATTAGATTTGAGTTAGAGGAAACTGCTTTTCTTGGTGGATGCTTATCAAGCATATTATTCATTACTATGTTAAACTCACCACCTAAAATCAGAAAAGTCGCATTTGAAGTGTCCTACTCGCTTTTCTGAAACGAGACATCCTTGATGACGTATGCGGCCGAGAAATGAGGCCGAGAAATGCGACCTCCGGATGACGCAGCCTTCCAAACGAGACAGCCATTGCCTCAGAACTTCCTTTCTAGCGGTCGCTACACAGATATCTATGGTGCTGATGTCGAAGTGTAATGAGCTAGCGAAGTGGATTTACAGGATATAGAGTTCTCAAAAGCTGTCATTAGTATTTTAAGGTGTTCAGGGGATGTCATAACAACTGGAAGCAGAGCGATGAGATTTAAAACAAGAGTACTTCATTCATAAATACACAAGATACCTTGTATCTTGAAAAGTGTACTGAAGTGTCTTGCTGATCATATTATTGATGGCCGAGTTCGAATCTCCTACCTCGGTTATTTATTTATTTATAATCTTGCGTACTTCTGCCGTTTCATCTAATAATACCACTTATTTTAATCTGTACAAGGATGCCAGCATCATGTAATTATTTTACATTTAATGGAGATCTAAATATTGAGTCAGAAGCATGATTTTCGGAATCGACGAATCTGCGGCCGTTCGTTCACGTGTAAAACGGAAGGAGGACACCGGTTAACATGAAAACAATTTGAACGGGACGGGGGAAGGGGGTGCAACTATATTTATAAACATACACATGTGAAGGTGCATGTTTTATTTTATATTCCGTTTACAACACTTTTAATTACATTTAAGGCTCTAAAAATGTAGGGTGACAAATACATTTTAAAAAGTACAATTGTAATTTTCTTTAATGTTGAACTTGCATGTGTAACGAGCTGTCACTGTTTGAAATTTCATATCAACTACACATTTTAACACAAATTATTAACAAGTTGAAACCTAAAAATTAAACAGAATTACACGTATAATAATTAAACTCTTGTATTATGAAAAAGTGCAGTGTGTCATAGCTGTCTGAATGTGATCTGCCAGGTCCAATTTACCTCCTTGGGTGTGAGAAAAGACAAACATTTAGAGCAGGGGTATTCTACATTTTCTTCCAAGCAAAGGTCCGGAAAATAATAACTAGCACGGTGTTAAAAGTCAGCATGGTTTTGAATTTATTTATTTAATAATCAGATATGATTATATCTGATGATTAAAAAAAAAAAAAAAAAAAAAAAAAAACGGTTTGTCATGAAACAAACATAAAGATAAATTTAGACGGGTAAAGACCTTAGTCTAAAAATGTGACACGCGAGCTTGTCTTGTCACCTATACCGTCCGAGACATTTATCAGATAGATGAGGACAGTTTCACTTTGCTTTATTGTCATTTTCTGCCGTGTGTTTTAGCGAAAGATGCCAGTCTCCATCTGCATTGCAGCTCATCGTGTCTCTGCTGCTGTTGTTAAAATAACCGCACCTGGAACTCTACGTTGCCCAATCAATTTTTATGCGACGCCTCGTGTACATCGCGAGGGAGAGAGGCAACATGCACGGAGCAGGAATGAAGCATGTTCGGCGCTTGAGAAAAATATGATATAGCGCTGAGTGCTTGTGGTGTATAGCTCCGTTGTTTTTGACGCACTCCCACTAAAACTGTAGAAACGTTAAGATAGGACAATTGTTGTCATTATCTCGCGGTCCGGATGGAACCAAGAGGTGGTCTTTTCACGTGGGGTGCTGTAGACTCACACCATCAACTTTTGCTGAAAAATACTTTCTGTGCTCCCACACATAATCCATTTTAATCGACTCTTCTTAGTAGCTTCAATACAAACAGGAAGTTAGATGACACAAATCGGAAGAGCGGAGCGCGGAAAAGGGGCGGGGCTGAATAAGGTGAATACAGCAAGTCGTTTTACTGTTTTGTTCACTTAAATGTTTTTAAATAACGCAGTAATTCAAGGCTCAAGTAAGGGCTTCATTTATAAGTCATAAAGTTACTATTCTATGTTAAAACGTAAAAACAGCATATGAGATTAAATGAATAATTAATACATGAATGAAAATAAATAACTGAACGTGTAGATTGGTAGATCGGGATTGTGCTTGACTGTATTAGGTTCAAACTAGTACTGGGATTTGTGCTTCTTTTTAACCTATGGCTGTGTCACAAAGCAGGATTAAGCAGCTAGCTAGATAAATTTAAACTTAGTTTAAGCGAACTGAATTCGCGTGGATAGGCTTTCATCGGGGTTCCTGGCCATAGTAACATAAACTAATCCGGGGCAGGTTATGTTCCCGAACAGAGATCTCGTCCAGATTCTGGACAAATCAGCTGTGAGCAAAGTGACAGTCACTCCCCCCAGTATCTCTCACTCCAATTTAAAGTGAACTTCAACGAGACAATTTTAAAAATTTACAAAATAAGCTATTATGATAATTATTTTTTGCAAGAAATATATTTTTGGCAGTCTTGCATTTGTTTAAATACACTTGAATTTTTCCAAATCATTTCCCCACACTGGCCATAAAATATGTATGAATAAATAAACCTAAAATAATTATATAATTTCAAGTAACATATATACAATATCAATAATAATCGAATGACTTTAAAATATAAAAACTTGGTCACTCCACAAATTACTATAAATATATCAGAAAAGTGTGAATGCCACCCAAACCCCTTCCTATTAGGATTTGCTGGCAGAGAGGCCATGAACATGTGTGTGGTAGCACACCAAATATGTCATTATTGTGTCTCATGTTGCTAGAAAGAAAGAATAAGTATTTATTAATGCATACCATCTACTCATTTTCCAATTGTTCACATTTTTATTATTCGATAGTGTATTAATAACTAATAGTATTAAATGATTTTAAGCTAGTAATTTAAATTAATAGGCTACTAAAGATTTTAATTTCAATTTTTTAAATTTCAAACCAAGATATTAAACTTTTAAAATTACAAGCCTGAATATTCTTGTTGTGGACCTATATAAAGTTACTTTCACATCGATATATTGTCTATTTTAATATTTTCAACACATTCAGATTTCACATTCAGATCGTGCTCTAGCAGCAGCAGCAGCAGCAATGTTTCTGTGTAAATGCCTTTAAATCCTTTATCATTTACTAGTGATCCTCTGTGCTGTGTGAATGTATTATAATTATTCATGATTTCATTGTGACTGTTCGTGTTGTGTAAATATGTTTTGATTGATCATATTTTTGTAACGTCTTCTTGTGCTGTGTTATAACTCTGATTTAAATTCTTATAATTTATCATAATTTTAATAAACATCTTCAGCGGAGAAGTAAATCTCGCTGACTCCCTCGCGAGATGTGACTCGCGCTGTCTCGCACGCGATTGGCTGTTCGTTTCATTCACGTGAAGGCCTCGTGAACTAATCAAAGCATCGGGATCAAACCTTATAGCTCCATGGATCAAACTCTAAATTGATCGTCTTGAAACCACTTAACCCCAATGAATCCTGATTGGATTTGGTGAGTTTTGTCAAACTAAAACCAATCCTGGAATCCAGAATTTGTAAAGCTTTTTCTGTCATACATGGCACCAGGGACGGATCAACGACCAGGCCAATTGGGCCGTTGCTCAGGGGCCTCTACACCCAGAGGGCCCCGAGGTCTAAATCAATTATTTATTTATTTTGAGATATTTATTATAAATCCACGTAATTGTCAGTCTTATGTGAAATAGGCTACCATTTGTTCGGCCGAATGCGTGCTGGACGACAGCAGCGCGAGCACAGACACTCGAGTGCGCTCGGGAAATCTGCGTCTCGCAAGTGCAAGTTTATTTGAAGGACTACAGAGAACAGCCTTTGATTTACAAAACGTGTGTACAAAGCTGATGGTATAAATTCATATAAGCGACAGAACTCGTGCAACATTATGGAGGACTTTAAAACGTATAAGTCCTGCGTGCTTTTAATGTTTAATGATAAAGCAAATGATGCCTTAATATCCTAAATATGTGCATGGTAACCTTTTGTAATATTTGGTTAACCGTAAGTTCACGAACGGTTATTGTGTTATTTTTCGGGAGTTGGTACACAGGAATAAGAAACGTTTATTGCCATTGATGCGTCAAACACAATCTCAAATTAGCAGGGAATAAAGTGCACAGTGAGCTATGATCAAATAGCACAATACATAGATCTTCAAATGATAAAATCACATTAAAGTCGAACAAAAATAATCTCTCTCTCTCTGCCTGCAACATAGTAGGCCTATTCTTAATAAATTGAAAATGTGTAATTCTGCCCGGGCAGGTTCACGTTCCATGAGGCAACGCACGCTACAGTTTATAAACCTCTTCGGGATGCTTTGGTTTTTTAAATGATTCAGCATTTAACTTGTAAGCTATGTAATTATTGTCTGCACACCAGAGCAAGGAGGGGGGATGGGGGTTGGAAACATTGGCTCACCGTTTATCAAGCGCTGAAACTTTGCCAGGTGAACATCTGGACTGACATGTAACATTCACATTAAGTCCTCGTTGCAACCTGAACTTCATCAGGATGTCGATTTGTGACACCATCGCTGAAAAAGCTTGATGCAGCGCAACAAATGATGAAACAGAACACAGCTGTCTCGAGATGTGTTAATAAATATTGAAATAAGTTAACAGTGTCTAAAAATGCAATGGTACTGCACAACGAATTGTAAAACAGAACACATGTGTCTTGAGATGCGTTTATAAATATTAAAGTTATTTTAAACTTAACAGTGTCTAAAAAAATAGGACGGTCCCACGCGGTATGGCGCAACGATCAAAGACGTCTGTCCAGTGCGTGTTTACATGGCCTCGACACATGTGTGAACAGCCCTTAACCCCCGAACCTGGCCCTAAACCTGTAGGACTGAATGGTACCGGCGGACTCAGATCGGGTTGAAGACATCTAAACGTGCAAAATAACAGAATAGTGATTTTGGTAGGCTATTTGAATACCTTGAACATCCCTATTAATAACACATGATTTTGGAACGGTTAATAATTTAAAAAGTACATATAATTGGCCCTGAAAGACATTGCTCCAAACTTTTCTTCCGTCAATTTGAAAAATCCCAACCAAATCTGGCAAGCGTCTTGTAGCGCATAAAGTTGAACAAAGTCACAGATGTCATGGGGGGCCTTCATGGTGTACCGACCCATGGGCCTCTCAGTTCTTAATCCGTCCTTGCATGGCACAGATACCGAAGCAGTAACGTGGTTTACAGCCAAATGAAGCTTCGGTATCACAGATCACATGGTTTTGTCAAAAATGAATCAAGCTCCGATACAGTGCCTCATTGTGGAATGTGTCGTTTTTAAGACACAAGCATCGAAGCTTCGGTGTCGAACGTCACATCAATAGGTAGGATGAAATATGGTGATTTTTAAACTGTTTGGAGAGTTCCATTCATCCAGAAACACTGTTTCATTAACTGATAAGGCAGCTGATGCAGCCAAAGTTGGCATAAAACAGCTGTAGCTACGATCCCGGAGTCCTCTGTCGGTGTTGTTGATTTTGTTGTTGCTATTGAAACCCGCATGCAAATAACATCAGAATAAAAATGGTCGATACTAGATCATGTCACTACAGTGGTTACTTTGTGAATGCGAATGCAACAGGGGAAAAGTCTCCTCGGGAGTTCCGTTCCTCGTAAGAGTTATCATCTAGGAAGTTACTAAGGGAAAAGTACAAGGACTGTAGGTGAAGAAAGGGCCTATAAACTGACCTAGACCAGAAAATAATTCATGCTGGTCACAGTTGTTTTTATCAACAGTGGCAAGATATCAGTCACCATCATCCAAGTTCAGTTAACACAGATATGTGACAAAACCTGATGTGTCTTATCTCAAATTATAATTCATGCTATTTCCTGGACTCAAGTAGTTAGATCTTGCTTTGTCTACAGACAGTAGACAAAAGTAGAGAAGTACAGACAGCATACAAAATTTACATTGTACTATTTGAGTTTGCTGAACTGATTTAAACAAGGAATAATTTGCTAAGAATTTAGGAACAGAGTTTACAAATTTAGTTTCCAAAAACTTTATAAATGCTACAGTACAGAGGTTGTGCATGAAATTGTTGGACTTTAAAGTTATCAGTGAAAGAACTTGTAGATGATTATGAACATTCACTAATAGTTGTGACTGTTTATTCCTGCTCCTAATGCATGTATCCTTAAAAATGAATTGCACCGTAATGACAATTGCAGCTACTGTGCAGGTTTCCATCACTTAAGGGGTTTCCATCTTACCAGCCCACTGTTCATAGGTCCTCAGGTTCGTTTGCCAGATTTCAGAGATCACGTACACTTTGAGTCCATGCCAACATTGCCAAGACCACCTCAGCAGGTAATACAACACAGTGACGGAGCCTATGAAACACAACACAGATGAAGACCAGGTGCACTCTGCAGTTTCACCCATGTTACTTTTTTTTAGCTAAGCGTTTCTGTCAGTTATAAACAATAAAAATGAACTTCTGGTATGCTCCAGAGTTTGAGGTTGGAAAAAAAATCCACACACACTTTATAATGTTTATGCTCCTCCTATTGTGTCCTGTGGTATTTCTGTCATTGGTCAGTATAGAACATTAGATCAACGAAATACAACTCCACCTCGAAACACACTGTACATTGTTCATGTTTACAGGTGAGAGGTCGTAGTGTAGCTATGTAATCTCCATGGCTCTCTGATCATTGTCTGTATCATGATGGCTGAATATGACTCGATAAATGTCTGTCATGTGCTTTCATCTCAGCGTGAGACTTAACATCCCGCCCTCCCTTTCATGCTCTGAACTTATCACTTCCGAATAACACCCTGTTTAAACCCTAAATTTCTGTACGAAACAGATATATGAAAAAAGCCATAGGCCATCCCTGTTTGTAGCCTTACTCATAGGTATTCAATCATAAAAATACACTAAATAAACTTCAACAGAGCACCCTGTGTTTTCTGCTTACTGGTGTAATTTCCTTTACAATAAGGTTCTATTTGTTAACATTAGTAAATGCATTAGGTATCATGAACTAACAATTAACAATATTTTTAACAGCATTTATTAATCTTGGTTAATGTTAATTATAATTTATATAAAAAAAGTACAATTGTTTATTGTTAATTCATTATGCAGTCCATTAATGCATTAATTCATGTTAACATATGCACATTTTAATTGTAAAAATGTATTAGTATACTGTATGTTGAAATTAACTTTAACCAAGATTAATAATTGCTAAAAAAATAAAGTATTGCTAATTGTAACTTTGTTAACTAATGTAGTTAACTACTGTTAACCCTTGTATTCTGTTTAGAGTTTACATACTGTGTGTTAGGGGTCAGTTTTGAGTGTAATTTGTACCAAAATCATGATTTAAAAAAAAAAAAAAATGTTTAAACAAATGTTATATCACTAACTTGTATGATTTAAAAACTTTAAAGTTGTGAAGTTTTTGGGGGGTTTGTGGTATTTTTTATTTATTATTATTATTATTATTTTTTTTTTTACCTTATTTACCTCTAAATTACTAAACAACACCATTCATTTTTATATAAAATAAGATTATTTTTTTTGTTAAAATCACTTTTACACTTAACTACGTCACAATTTTATTCAGGGACTTATGTCATACATTGGGGGCAGATTACTGCCATCTGTTGGAGAGAAAAAAAACCCCCAAAAAACTTTAGACATGAAATGACAACATATAACCAGCAGATGGCTGCAGAGGTCAACTCATTTGCCTGATTTGTTTTCAGATCTTATGACTAGTTATGTATTTAGATATATGTTTAGACATTATCAAAGACATTAAAAAAAATCATTATTTTTGTCAAAGTTTAGCATGTTTTTGTGTGTGTGTGTGTGTTTTTTTTTTTTTGGTTTGAGGTGTTTCGAAGTGTCAGTTTTTGCAATGATCCCACAGTATGTTACTGACTACGGTGTTACAAAGACAAGACTTAGAGTAAGATTTTACACTTTCTCACAGTGGAAAAGGTAAGCTGTCTCAAACTCAGCCTTTGATCTGTGTCTGTGTGTATGGTACATTAACCCAGGACTGTAAAGGCCCAGGTATACTTTGTTTTTCTGCGTTCTGGTTCGGATCGCGCCCGGCTGACCGCATTGCCTTTCTGAGTATACTCTTCTGACCGCGAGTGAACAGGAACGTGTTCGACGCATGCCTACTACAGCTACTTTGTGATCAATGGCCGGCTTATGCGCTGACGATGTGCACAGACGAGGACAAACTAAATATACTCAGGCCTGTAGGCTGAGAGAAGAAGGTAAATGTACTTGAACTGATGCAAAAATAACTGATGGGAGATGGTGCTTGTCAGTAACTCAGCCGAATGGGGTCGATGTCGGGGTACTAGAAAATTTGGTAGCAACTTGCTGACTTCCCATGTGATCATGTTAGTTTGAATTGGAACTGCATCCCCTCTCTAAATTAACTCCCCAGTACCTGGACATATAGTATTTAGTGTGAATTCTCCAACGGCCAATAGAATGTGTCAGTTCAGGACATTGTATCAGAGATTTTTTGAAATTACTGAGATAACCTTCTGTCACAGGAGAGAGCGTAAAGGTCTGAGTATATTTGATCGCTCCGTGCACAGTATGCGTGACGTAAATTTCGTCATAAGCCAGTCCATGCGGGCTGACCGCACACAGCCCAGATTTTATCGACCCGCGGACGCGGTCAAATCTGTACGCATTGTTGGTGCATGCGCCGGCTATTGACTAAAAAAGTAACACAAAGCAGTTGTAGTACGCATGCGTCGAACGCATCCTTCTGCACTCAGGGTCAATGGAGTATACACAGGAAAGCAACGCGGTCGACCGGGCACGATCCAATACGGAACGTGGTCAACCAAAGTATACCCAGGCCTTAAGTCACCATTTGCAAATATTATACAAATGAATGGGGAGACCCGCAAAGAGATACCTACTGGTCGCAAAATTATTTTCGATTTATTATGTGATGAGCTTCTTCTCATCATATATATACATTCCGGTTCACGTCACAAACCGAAATGTATAACCACACACTACCGTTTTTTTAACACACTGAGAAATGCTCGGTAATGTGCCACGGGACCACGTAATTGGTGTGCATGTGTTGAGGGGGTTGTGCATGTGTTGAGGGGGGCTGCCGTTTATAAGACGGGAGCATTTTGTGCGGAGGGTGGGTTGATATTTCTCTGAGATGCACGGAAGTGCGCCACGCGATCGCGAAACGCGAGAGCTGGTGCAGATAACTTGCACAGATAGCTGTCACTTATCAGACGGGAGCTTCTCACTCAGAGTGCATCACCCATCTGTGTACAGCGCTAGTAGTGTAAAGGCTAGAGCGAGCTAACAATAGACACCAATAACCCACGGTTATCACAGCAAGTGAGTTTGGTTGGAGAGGAAGACAGAGCTTTTTCAGACTTCAGCATGCGTCAAGCAACCGCTACGAGGTACGTGTGCTATTCAAGCAATGCATAGGAAGCATTGCAATAAAAACTGACTCGTTCCTGATGAGAATAGTGGGGAATGGTGAGTCAAAACATAATAGAAAAAGGCATGAGCTCTAGATAACTATAAACGCTATACTTCAAGGGGGATTCTTCTTGCTGGGGACTGACAGCGTTATTTGCGTCACAGTACAAAGATGCTGAAATATGGGGACAGCAGCATCTCTGATCTGGGCGCACGCAGAGTAGTGCGCGTGCCAGGTCTCAGTAAGCTCCATGTGAACCTCAAAGAAGAACGACACTGCTTTCCGAACCACGGTCTTTTGAAGGTGTGCAGGAATCATTCATTCAAAGCTCCTCGACCGCCCACGCAATGACGTGGAGTAAGTCGTATCAATGGCCAGTGCGCAGTCCTCACCCTCGCTGGGGGGAGGAGCTGCAGCACCATTCTTCCGATGCTGCGAGGGACATGCATCATTATCAGCATCAGACCCGCTGGATACGACAACGCTGTACTCATTCATAGAGGGCCGGAGGTCTTCATGTGCGTACTGCACTGGCGAAGACGCTGTATGGGAAGATCGAGGGGCTCATGGGGCTTGCGCCGGCACAGAATCTTCCTCTGTTTCTTCCAGCTCTACTTCGCGGCCCCGCTGTGCTTCCTCGTGGTTCCTTGAGGCTTAACACAGAGGAAGTGGTTGGGAGGGCATGTGAAGTGGAATCGTCCCTCAGAACAAGGGCGACCCTAGAGCGGAGTATCTTGAGATTCACAGTGAGGGCAGTCGGTCCCCATGAGAGCTGCTTCGGTGTTGGCAGCCCAGACAGCAAACACAGCTCTCATGTTGGTCTGATGGAGCGATGTGTCGCTCACAGGAAGACTTGCAATACGACATCTTTAAAAAGACGCGTACACACAAGTGGCTCTTTTATGAGTTTCTTACGTCACTTGTAACACAGATATTAATATATATATAAGGTCGGGTTATGGTGAAATTCCTGGACGGGTTCTTCCCGAGTCTGCTCGACATAACAGGCCATAAGCTGGAAAGCGAGTGAGCTCACAGGTTTCCGGCTCGGCAGTCTGCTGAGGGAGACAGGCCCCGATCAATTTTGGCCAAATTTCTGAGATCATCCGATAAAGATCTCGTGTTACGCGAGGCAAGGAATAAAGGAAGGCTTTCTTGGTAGAACCACAGCATTTTCTTGTTCCCAGACTTTGCGAATTCGATAAAAGAGAAACGTGATCAATTCAAGGAATGCAAGAAACTCTTACATCAACGGAAGGTCGCTTTTGCACTGATGTTCCCGGCCAAATTGAGAATAGATGCTAAGGATGGCCGCAAAATATTTACATGTCCCCAGCAAGCGATGTCCTTCATAAAGTCAATGGACTGAGTAAGTTATTTTGTGGTACAAAGGTTGATTTTAGCTAATATTTACGCACCTAATGCTGATGATCAGGGCTTTTTTATAGATCTTGAAGGGATGTTGCAAGCCACTGGCAACCCTCATGATATAATATTGGGAGGAGCTCAATCCTTGATCATAGTGAAGCAAAAGTGTGTAAGCCCCCTAGAGCAACATTGATGCTTCACAGGATGTGTAAAAATCTTGGTCTTACAGATATTTGGAAATTTTTTTAACCCATCTGGTAGGGACTATACATTTTTTTCCATCAGTCCATAAGATTTATTCTATAATAATTTTTTTTAAATTTTTGTATCTAAATCCCTCATTTCATCTGTTGTTGATAGCTCAATTGGAAATATCTTAGTCTCGGATCACACCCTGGTGAGTTTCGAGGTGTTGCCACATTTGGAGAAAAAGAAATCATATAGTTGGCACTTTAATTATCCCTTTTGCAAAATCCTGAATTCCAACAAATGTTAAAGACTGAAATCAATATTTATATGGAGACCAACTGGGGTGGTGGCAGGAGGTATGGCGCATAAGCTTTTGCTTTATGCAGATTATATTTTATTGTTCATCTCTGACCCCACTAGATCTATGCCTTGCCTCCACAGAATTATTAATTCCTTTTCTAAGTTCTCAGGATACAGAGTGAATTTGTCTAAATCCGAAGCTTTGACTCTGACAGGGTACTGCCCATTAACGGCTTTTCAGCTGGGTGCCTTCAAGTGGCCCAAATAGGGCATTAAGTATTTGGGCATTTTATTCCCAGCAAATTTGTGTGATTTATTTAGAGTTAATTTTGACCCCTTAATAAAAAGGTTTTCGAGCAATGTGGTTTCATTACATTTATCTATGATTGTGAAGGTTAATGTTATTAAAATGAATTGAACTACCTGCTACAATCTTTCCCTGTAAATGTCCCCCTCTCTTATTTCAAGCAATTTGATAGTATAGTGAACTCCTTCATTTGGAATGGTAAGCGTCCCAGATTACATTTCAATAAGTTACATAGGCCGATTGACAAAGTTGGGCTAGGCCTACCCAAGATTTTGTTTTATTATTATGCATTCGGTCTCAGACATTTGGCTCATTGGTCGCTTCCACCTGAGTAGTGCCCCTCCCTATTTTGCCATTGCAAAGCCTTTCTATCAAACTAATTGGAAAAGTTAAGTTACACCCCATTATCTCGCATTTGCACTCGGTATGGACAAAAGTGTCCAGAGTGTTTAATTCAGACATTTATTTAAATGTTGCCTTAAGCATATGGCTGAACCCAAAATTACGTATTAATAAGTCCCCTTTCTGCTGGTCAGAGTGGATTGTGAGAGAGGTTAATACACTCAGTGACCTATATGAGAGTGGAGTGTTGAGATCCTTTGAAAATTTGGTTCAACATTTTGGGATTCCCAGATCCCAGTTCTTTAGGTATTTACAGCTGCGCCACTTGTTCTGTACTATTTTGGGGAGTAGCATACACCCCCCTAAAGCAGCAGATACTCTGGGAGAGGTAATTACTGCTTTTGGAAAAAGTCATGAGGCATCAGTGTATTACTCCCTGCTAATTCAGAGTCTGTGGATGGAGCTTTAACTTCTATCAAGAGATAATGGGAGAAAGATTTAAAGTTGGTATTGGAGGAGGGAGTGTGGGCTAGGATTCTAAAAAACATCAAGTCTGTATCTAGAGATGCAAGGGTGCGCCTTATGCAATTCAAGATTTTACATTGATTCTATTGCACCCCCTCTAGATTGTATAGGCTTGGTCTTAAGGACACACCCATCTGCTGGCGATGCCAATCAGAAGATGGTGACACAATCCATGTCTTTTGGGGATGTGTTAAGATCCAAGAATTTTGGTTGAAGGTTCAAAGTTTTGTGTGTGATTTATTGGGCACTCAGATTTCATTTTGCCCCAGACTCTGTATTTTAGGCGATGGGGCGGTCATCAATATAGGAGATAAACACATAAAAAATTGGGTCCTGACCAGTGTGATGATCAGCAGATAGATTATTTTAAGGGGATGGAAGTCGGCTGGAGCGCCCTCATTTCGGGAGTGGTGCACGGCGATGGGGAGGGTGGCAGCTTTCGAGGAGGTGTCATGTAGAAGGCTGGGGATCTGGGATTTGTTTGATGGGGAATGGGGCAGTTATTTGAAAAGACACAAAAAATGGCCATCAGTGGATGCTCAATACAGTTTTCATTCGCTGAAAATATTTGCTTATTAGAGGACTACAATGCTTCAAAATTGATTCTAATGAACAAATTTAGTGATTTTAACCCAAATAATAAAAAACACAACATTTTGTTACCATCGATGAAGTCAAAGTCTTCTACAAAGTCTCACCTCAAGCCCCTTTCAGCCCTCAACTGAAGCCCCCACTGGCTCAGCTGACAGTTATTCTCCATGGCAACATGGAATGTAAACAAAGGTTAGCCTATGGGTGTGCTGTCTTACATTTTGGTCTTAAATTAGACCAATATAAGTTTTTATGCAACTGACTGAAAAAATTAAGACCAACATTTTAGATGACTAACTAGTAAGACTCGTCCAAAACAGTTTTATGAAACAGGCCCCTGGAAATGTAGTGGATGTCTGGAAGCATATTGAAATGTTCATGATAAACAAAGAAGTCAGTTCCCTTTTAAATACACACAGGTGCCCTAACATAGTAGCCACATTATATGTACGGACATGTTCTCAGTTTTACAACCAGAAAGTGCCAAAATATTTTTGCCTTAATCATTTTGAGCAATATATATGTACTATATATCATTTGGAAACCAAACCAACTTCTTTTTGTGAAATGTTTGCTTAAAAGTGTGTTTGTACTATCCTTACAATAGCCTCAATGTTACTTGGTTTGATGTTTTGTTATATTATGCAATAAAATTGTCACAATTATCTCAAAAGTAAATAGATAACAAAATCAGTGAAGCCAAAGCATATTAGGATATTTTTAAAGAATAACAACTGAAAAGAAAGCATACTTTAATTGGTTTCTGTTTTTTAGTTTTGTATTTCTCCTCCTGACATCAGTTGATAGAATGCAATGTGATTTCAACTATATGCTCTATACTTCACTATGCTTCACCCATTCCACTGTGAATGCAGTACAGCCTCTGTCTGGTGTCCGTGCGTTTCAATGGCATGTGGAATAGTAACGTAGATCACAGTAACTCAACAGAATTAACACAAACATTTTAAAAACAAAACATCTGAAAGAATGAGTCTAACATCATATCAGACAAATAGTAGGACAACATGAAGAAGGTACAATAGGTTTTCATAGAGTTTATTGGGTTGGTGGGTCACATGGGTAACTCTCTGTGATTTATAATCTCTTCGTGACAGATTGCAAGTCAAATGCTGCCTCTATACTGTCTAAGACCTTTTCTTTTGTTGATCAGATGATGATTAATTCATCTAAATTGAACCCTGTTTATAATAGTTTACATCAACATGGGAATCATTGGTTTATTCCTCATGCAGTCATGCAAGTTGTAAATCCACATACAGAAAGTCTAAAGGTGAAGGGGTGATTTGGTTGGAGAAATAAAGAAATCAGGTTAAAGAAATAAACTTTCAACAACAACAAAAGGCAAACAATAATAGTATGAGATAATAGAGAAATGAGATGAAAATAAAAAAATGAAGAAAAAAGATTATATAAAGTTATTCTTGTACATTTAAAAGTGAGAACATTAAATTATTACTTTTTAGATACTATAATCAAAATGCTTTCATCTCAAATGATAAGAAATGCTGCGTATGTCTTTTGAGATGATATTTCATACTGTAATTTCCTTTTGCACTGACTTACTAGTAAATGGCAGTTTATAGCAGGGGTGTCAAACTCATTTTGGGTCGTGGGCCTGATTGGACAGTATATGTACAGTGTGTGTGTGTGTGTGTGTGTGTGTGTGTGTGTGTGTGTATATATATATATGTATACAGTATATTCTTTAACTTTTTTAAAATAACTTTTAAAATGATGTAATCAAATTATTAATTATCTTTAACAAAATTGTATCATATTTTATCAACTTTGTACACTAAACAGTTTGACATGACTGAGAGCAAATTGCAGAAAATCACATGTTCATTCAGCCCCTCCGAGTAATTCAGAAAGTTCATTCACTGAAGGATTCGACAAACTGATTCAAAACGAGAACTCGTGAGCTGGTAAATTACTGTTTAAAAAGTACCGGCTCATAAGAGTCATTTAGTCATGAATCGGACTAAACCAGTCACCATGTTTGTTACTGAGTACAGCCAGCGAACACAACGCAATAGAAAGGCGTGCTGTTTTGGTGTTATTTCCGGTGCATGCTTTTTTATGCCACCACATGCAATCTCATAACTTGGGTAAAATATAATTCATTTAGTGACTTCTGGTAGATCAGCGGTGGAGCAAAGGGAAATTGGAGCAGGAAAATAGAAAGATGCTGTTTTCATTGCTAACACTGGGGTGAAAAAATACTGAATGTTTTTGCCCACCAGCCACAGTGGCTGTGAATGTCCAATTTCACCAGCCACTTTGATTTTTTACCAGCTCCTTTGGTTATTCATAAAGGTATATAAAACACCACTTCTTAAGCTGTAGTGAATTATGATGACACACATGACAATTCATTAATGTCACTGCATGTAATTTGCTTTGTATGGTTATGTATTCAGCCACAAATGTTTGGAATTAAGCAAAGTTGCATTCACAATGCATGTAAACATGAACTGCTCAATGGAAATCAAGCGAACTAAGCTTAGAGCACCTCCTGAGATGATCTGAAATCATTTGCAGCGTTCTCATGGAAGACACAGTTCTTGAAGTTGCAAACTATTTTCAGATGACTGAAAAAGTGAGCACTCTTCATGCACGTGTTCTATGACGCCGGGTTCACACATCGTCCATAGAGGTCTGCACGGGCCTTAAAATGAAATCCGGACTATACCCGAGACTGTGGCCCGAACCTGACCCGAACCAGAAATCGCTTACTATCTAATTTCTTCTAACAAGTACTGTTGCAATAGGCTGTATTTTATGTAAGCATATAGGCAACATTCGTAACAGTACTGAAACAGTAAACATACACAGTTTTAACAAGGCACAGCAGCCCCTTAGTACACTAGAGCAGAAGGGAAAAAAAAGCATTGCCTTACCTTTAACAGTGCATCCGGAAAGTATTCACAGCGCTTCACTTTTTCCACATTTTAATATGTTACAGCCTTATTCCAAAATGGATTCAATTCATTATTTTCCTCAAAATTCTACAAACAATACCCCATAATGACAACGTGAAAGAAGTTTGTTTGAAATCTTTGCAAATTTATTAAAAATAAAAAACGAAAAAAATCACATGTATATAAGTATTCACAGCCTTTGCCATGACATTCAAAATTGAGCTCAGGTGCATCCTGTTTCCACTGATCATCCTTGAGATGTTTCTACAACTTGATTGGAGTCCACCTGTGGTAAATTCAGTTGATTGGACATGATTTGGAAAGGCAAACACCTGTCTATATAAGGTCCCACAGATAACAGTGCATGTCAGAGAACAAACCAAGCCATGAAGTCCAAGGAATTGTCTGTAGACCTCTGAGACAGGATTGTATCGAGGCACAGATCTGGGGAAGGGTACAGAAAAATGTATGTAGTATTGAAGGTCCCAGTGAGCACAGTGGCCTCCATCATCCATAAACGGAAGAAGTTTGGAACCACCAGGACTCTTCCTAGAGCTGGCCGCCTGGCCAAACTGAGCGATCGGGAGAGAAGGGCCTTAGTCAGGGAGGTAACCAAGAACCTGATGGTCACTCTGACAGAGCTCCAGCATTTCTCTGTGGAGAGAGGAGGACCTTCCAGAAGAACAACCATCTCTGCAACACTCCACCAATCAGGCCTGTAAGGTAGAGTGGCCAGACGGAAGCCACTCCTCAGTAAAAGGCACTACAGCCCGCCTGGAGTTCCTGAAGGACTCTCAGACCATGAGAAACAAAGATTGAACTCTTTGGCCTGAATGGCAAGCGTCATGTCTGGAGGAAACCAGGCACCACTCATCACCTGGCCAATACCATCCCTACAGGGAAGCATGGTGGTGGCAGCATCATGCTGTGGGGATGTTTTTCAGCGGCAGGAACTGGGAGACTAGTCAGGATCAAGGGAAAGATGAATGCAGCAATGTTCAGAGACCTCCTTGATGAAAACCTGCTCCAGAGTGCTCTGGACCTCAGACTGGGGTGAAGGTTCATCTTCCAACAGGACAACGACCCTAAGCACACAGCCAAGATAACAAAGGAGTGGCTCCAGGACAACTCTGTGAATGTCCTTGAGTGGCCCAGCCAGAGCCCAGACTTGAACCCGATTGAACATCTCTGGAGAGATCTGAAAATGGCTGTGCACCGACGCTCCTCATCCAACCTGATGGAGCTTGAGAGGTCCTGCAAAGAAGAATGGGAGAAACTGCCCAAAAATAGGTGTGCCAAGCTTGTAGCATCATACTCAAAAAGACTTGAGGCTGTAATTGGTGCCAAAGGTGCTTCAACAAAGTATTGAGCAAAGGCTGTGAATACTTATGTACATATGATTTTTTTTCTTTCGTTTTTTATTTTTAATAAATTTGCAAAGATTTCAAACAAACTTCTTTCACGTTGTCATTATGGGGTATTGTTTGTAGAATTGTTAGGAAAATAATGAATTGAATCCATTTTGGAATAAGACTGTAACATAACAAAATGTGGAAAAAGTGAAGCGCTGTGAATACTTTCCGGATGCACTGTATGTGCTGAAACTTCACTTGGTGCAGAACAATCTGGAATAAAATGGAAATGCAACAGGTCCCCTCCATGCAGCCTGAACTTGTTCAGAACATTGAATCTTTGTGACAACTGCGCTAAAATAATCTAGGCATAGCGCAAAGAATGAAACAGAGTGCAGGTGTCTCGACATGCATTTTTAAAAATTTGAAGTTCTTTTTTTACTTGACATGGTGTTTAAAATGTGCCGGTCCTGTGCGAGACTCTGAAGAAAAATGCCAGCGAGGAAATACAAGGTGACAACCGTTACAGATGCGGATGCACCCTCTACATCGCATTGATCTGCGCCTAGGTAACGATACGTCAATTTCATTTTTGTTGGGAGGGCGCTGTTCCATATTCCATAAGCAGGAATCTGGTCGCCCTAATGCTAATTTTACTCTGAACAAAAGAAAAAACACAATTTACTAATTTCATTAACCAGAAGTTACATCACAAATACACACAATTAGTTGAAGGGAATCAATCAGGCAATAATATTTACAAGAAAAGGAGAGAACCACTCGCTCTTTGGCTGGAGCTTTAGCCTCAATAAACCATCTAAAACTGAACATAAATGCCAAGGAAATGAAACCTGCTTAAAATGAATAATAGTTCATTGGGACAGAAACAATGCAACAGTTATTACATCTAATATTTATCCTTGGACCTGTCCATGTTGTCATTATTTCTATGAGAGAAACTTCACTGTGGGAACGTGTGGCCATGGAACTTGTGTTATCCTCAGACATGTGTGGCATTCGCTGATTCGCATGGCTCTGCGAGCGCTGAATGTCCCGCGTAATTAAAAGAAATTCCACTGATCATGCAAGCTATAACATAGCTACATGCAACACCACAAATTTAAATGTTTATCTGTTCTGCTGTTGTCGGAACCAGCCCGTGGGCTGTATGTTTGACACCCCTGGTTTATAGCCTAAATGTCTGGGGGGAAAAGATCTTGGAATCTGGGAGTCTGTTACAGTAAATTTATAGTATATATATATATATGAAAAAAAAATGTGATTACACATACAATGTGCTTTTCTAAGCTGAAAATCAAGCTTTTTGGAAGACTGTCAATGGGTATCTGTTTTTGACATCTGTTTTCTTATCAACAGAATAAAATGAAAGAGAAAGACACTTGGCACTGCGGAATTCCCCTTTCTGATCAAACTTTCGTTTTGGTTGAGCTCATAGGTTCTGTGCTGTAGTTGTTCTGGGTGCGTTCTGATTCCTAGCACAAAGTAGAAAGACAAGTGTGTTTGTCTCCTGTAAGTATTAATTTACATTTTATTTACTTTAATTTTTTTCTAGTTATTTTCTTGCTCTCTTAGTACGTTATATAGCAAGAATTATTTTTAACTGGAAAGGTAAGGGGAATTTAGACTTCAAACTTTTAGTATTTCAAACTTGTAGGCATACTGTAGGAAGAAATAATGTTTTATTATTGTTGCAAGAAAAATACTGAAGCTTGTAGAAGTGTGTTTTACTTTTACCCAATACAAAATACACTTCTGGTATTTTTCTCTGATATTTTTGGCAATTTGTCATAATGTAGCTTAAACTATAGGACAATAAAATAACTATGGAGTGCAGACTATGGAGTTGTGTCCTTAGTTTTCCTGCCAACACCTTTGTGTTCCCAATACCTTTGTTTTACTCTTTCCTTTCTAATCACCTAGTCCCCTTCTACAACTCTCTCTCTCTCTCCCTCTCTTGTTCACAGGTTTCTCCTTCTGTGGATATAGTCCAGGAGGATTTGAGCCATGAACATTCCAAAGGTACATTGACACAGAGCTCTGTGAGCCATCATGACATCCGATATTTTGCAAAAGCTATTTGAGGCACTTGTTTTGACATAATACTACAGGAGGGGAATTCAGTTTAATTTAACACACTGTGTCAAGAGGGCTGATTAATTGTGACACAGAAGAGATTTGAGAGTTGAAACTTTTAAAGGAACTACTGTTCAACGATTTTAGTTATATTTAAAACAAGAAAAAGGCCTGTAAGTCATTTGTGAAAATAAGGCCTATACATATTGGTTGTTGCCAAAAATGTAACCACATGGTCAGGGCTTGGGGAAACCAAATGAAATAATTTTATAATCAACCTGTGTAAAGCCCATAGGCCTATCAGTCAATAACTAATCTCCCTGTCTGGTGGTTATGGCCCTGGTTGTAGCTATGATATCTTACACTGTCTGTAGCTGAATGGAGAAGCCTGTGTAATGTTAATACTTCACATAAAACTTTATATTTATCCATCACATATAATGTAGATAGAAGTTATTCAATTAATATAATGTAGATACTAGTTAGAATTATTGTGTCAGTGTTTTGGATTCTGTGATGGGTGCTCCTCTTTGCTCTTAAAGACATTCTTTTTCTTTCTCTCCTCAGTGTCCTGGTTGTCAGCAGTCTAACATCAGAATGCTGGACGGTCAGCGTGCAGTCTGCAAGTCTTGTTCTATAGTGAATCGGCGCGTGTTTCAGTTCTGCTGGGCATGTCAGAGAGAGTGGCCACGGCACGCTTTGACCACCGACTCCTGCGTGCTGCCAAATTGCGCGCTCCGTGCCGCACTCCTCAGCGTCAAACAGATCAGTGACCCAGACAGTTCTGTGAGAGGATGCCCGTACTTCAGGGCTTGTCCAGGATGCAAGGCCCTGCTCACACACAACGGTGAGGGATGCCCTAACATCGTTTGTCCCCACTGCCATACAGAGTTCTGCTTCCGCTGCATGCGCCCGCAATGCTACGACAATTATGACTACGATGAGAGTGACACTGACTATGACGAGGAGGAGGATATTGAGATAGACCAATGCGTGATGGCGGACAACAATGAGATCCTTCGAAATCTGGAACTGTAGTGGATGTCTGGAAGCATTATTGAAATGTTCATGATAAACAATGAAGTCAGTTCCCCTTTAAATACACACAGGTGCCCTAA
Source organism: Myxocyprinus asiaticus (assembly GCF_019703515.2). Classification (NCBI taxonomy): domain Eukaryota; kingdom Metazoa; phylum Chordata; class Actinopteri; order Cypriniformes; family Catostomidae; genus Myxocyprinus; species Myxocyprinus asiaticus. Next base: position 32,205,411 of record NC_059347.1, read on the forward strand.
CATAGTAGCCAGATGTAGTACATCACATTATATGGACGGACATGTTCTCAGTTTTACAACCAGAAAGTGCCAAAATATTTTTGCCTTAATCATTTTGTACTATATATCATTTGGAAACCTTTTTTGTGAAATGTTTGCTTAAAAGTGTGTTTGTACTACCCTTACAATAGCCTCAATGTTACTTGGTTTGATGTTTTGTTATATTATGCAAAAAAAATTGCCAACAAAATCAGTGAAGCCAAAGCATATTAGGATATTTTTAAAGAATAACAACTGAAAAGAAAGCATACTTTAATTGGTTTCTGTTTTTTAGTTTTGTATTTCTCCTCCTGACATCAGTTGATAGAATGCAATGTGATTTCAACTATATGCTCTATTCTTCACTATGCTTCACCCATTCCACTGTGAATGCAGTACAGCCTCTGTCTGGTGTCCGTGCGTTTCAATGGCATGTGGAATAGTAACGTAGATCACAGTAACTCAACAGAATTAACACAAACATTTTAAAAACAAAACATCTGAAAGAATGAGTCTAACATCATATCAGGCAAATAGTAGGACAACATGAAGAAGGTACAATAGGTTTTCATAGAGTTTATTGGGTTGGTGGGTCACATGGGTAACTCTCTGTGATTTATAATCTCTTCGTGACAGATTGCAAGTCAAATGCTGCCTCTATACTGTCTAAGACCTTTTCTTTTGTTGATCAGATGATGATTAATTCATCTAAATTGAACCCTGTTTATAATAGTTTACATCAACATGGGAATCATTGGTTTATTCCTCATGCAGTCATGCAAGTTGTAAATCTACATACAGAAAGTCTAAAGGTGAAGGGGTGATTTGGTTGGAGAAATAAAGAAATCAGGTTAAAGAAATAAACTTTCAACAACAACAAAAGGCAAACAATAATAGTATGAGATAATAGAGAAATGAAAGATGAAAATAAAAAATGAAGAAAAAAAGATTATATAAAGTTATTCTTGTACATTTAAAAGTGAGAACATTAAATTATTACTTATTAGATACTATAATCAAAATGCTTTCATCTCAAATGATAAGAAATGTTGCGTATGTCTTTTGAGATGATATTTCATACTGTAACTTCCTTTTGCACTGACTTACTAGTAAATGGCAGTTTATAGCAGGGGTGTCAAACTCATTTTGGGTCGTGGGCCTGACTGGACAGTATACACTGATCAGCCACAACATTAAAACCACTGACAGGTGAAGTGAATAACATTGATTATCTCGTTACAATGGCACCTGTCAAGGGGTGGGATATATTAGGCAGCAAGTGGACATCAGTTCTTGAATTTAATGAGTTGGAAGCAGGAAAAATGGGCAAGCGTAAGGATCTGAGCAACTTTAACAAGGGCCAAATTATGATGGCTAGACTACTGGGTCAGAGCACCTCCAAAACGGCAGGTCTTGTGGGGTGTTCCTGGTATGCAGTGGTTAGTGCCTAACAAAAGGACAACCGGTGAACCGGCAACATGGAAGGCAACACAACCGGTCAAAGAACTGTGGACACAGGTGATAAAGGGAGTGGAGACTCACTCAGCTCACTCCAATTCCAAATGTGTTATAGATCCAGAAGCAAACAGGATTTAACTTTATGCACAGACTAATGAATGAAAAGAAAAACAAACAGAAACAAACACGCAAAACATATGGTCCGAATGTAAAGCGGTTCTCACACCGGAAGCGGAAGTCTTAATGTACAGCACTGGCTGCTCCCCCCTCTCCCCACAACAGCACTGCCCCCAGCCCTTTGTCAGATGCATTCATCTGCAAAATAAAGGGGAGAGAGAAGTTCGGAGCATGTAAGAGCGGTCCCCCACAAAGTGCAGATTTCACTTTTAGGAAAGCCTGTTAGCATGACTCTATCCACTGGACCAGATCGAGAGCCCCCTTTCTAGTGAGATCAGTCAGCGGGCTGGTGACGTCAGAGTAACTAGGCACAAACCTTCGGTAATAGCCAGCCAGCCCCAGGAACTGTCTCACCTCCTTTTTGGTCTTGGGCCTTGGGCAAGCCGCGATCACTATGGTTTTGTTATTTTGGGGTCACACCTGCCCATGACAAAAGTGGAACCCCAGATACCAAACTTCCACCTGCCCAATTGCGCACTTCTTCGGGTTGGCCGTGAGCCCTGCCCCTCACAGCGACCTCAGGACAGCTCAGGCCACCAATCATTACTACAAATTATGATATTTATATGGTGCTCTATGAGGTTTGTATGACCGGGGAGAGGCGAGTCCACATCTACGAATTTTGCTTGCAACTTGGCCATGTCCGTGAGCTGCACGGTGAGAGGAGGTCTCCCCAATGGGACCCGGGTGAACTGATTAGATTTGAGAGTCACCTCCGGCCCGAGCTCCGCCCTTTCTGGGACTACCGTAGCCAAGGCCACAGGGACCACCACCCTCCAAGACTTTAGGAGGTTGAGGTGGTAAATTTGACGAGCCCCGCCTCTATCCATTCGCTTAACCTCATAATCGAGATCTCCGACCCACCGTGTGACCACAAAGGGCCCTTTATTTAGAGTAATTTAGAGCTTGAGGTGGGCAGTAATATAAGGACTTTATTTTGCGCTTTTGAGGTGGCCGGTGGATTCACCAACTGACATTCACGGCATGCTGCACACCACCTCCGAACATCTCTGCGAATGCCCGGCCAAAAAAAATGGGCCATTATTCAATGAGTGTTTTTCCTGTCCTAAATGGCCAGCCAACGGATTATGGTGAGCCACCTGGAAAAGAGTTTCCCGGCAGCCCTTCGGTACTAATAACTGGGTTGTATTTTCTTTTATTTAAGTGTCACTCAATACAACCGATCTTTAATAATTACAAATATGGGTATGCGAGCGCGACGCTAGGGCGGAGCTTTTGACTGTCGATTACTCTCACTTGGTTAAACACGTGTTTGAGGGGCTCATCACGTGACCGCTCTAGACGGAACTCCCTCAGGGCGGGGACACCCTCCCTTGTGTCATTTTGATGCAGAGCAGACGTAGACAGCCCTGGCACCGCTCTCCCGCCATAGCATCGCATGACACACACTGAGACATTATTTCACAGGACACATCCACACATATTTCCCTTAATAAATTCTTAAGATCAGGACAATTAGTCCCCAAAATCAGTGGATGGGTGAAGTGGGAATTAACCGCAGCCTTTACTCTATGCTTTTTCCCCCTGAAATGGTAACCACCAGATACATGTGAATATCCTAATGCACACACTGCACTTTCACCTGACTATTTGTGCCCAATGCCCTGTCTTGTTCCAAGCGTTGGTGGATAAAGGTTTGGGAACAGCCAGAATCCACCAAAGTTTGATATGTATCCCCTGGGTACTCACCGGTATCTGATATGCCCCAGCACGATCGGGGGTGGCCTGTGGATTGTCGGGGATCCGGACCAGAGTGCCCACCTCCATTGCTGGTCCTGGAAATGTCCCTGGAAATGTCCACTCGTTCTCTCTCTGACTTCTCTGGCGTGTTTGGCTGCTTTTTAAGGTATCTACACTACAATAATTGTAACAACAGTCCGGTTGGAGCAAAAATATACTATTATAGGGCTCACTGTCAATCTCAGAATTAAACTCAAATAATTTAATAATTCATAACCAACAAAGTATGTGTATCTAAATGATATAGAAATTCCTTCAATTGAGTTTGAATGGAATTGAGGGAGTGTAAGTGTAAGGACAGTGTAAGGACTAAGTTGGTTTAGGTCAGGAGTTCAAAGGATTGATGAACAGGAGTAGCGACTTCACATTGGGGGTGTGACAGTTGGAAAATTACTGCATCATCGCTCATCAGATCCTGCATATCAGCATGAAGGCTCTGAGATGACTGTGCTTGTGGTATTCCCCTTCATTCTGATCAAATTTTCATTCTGGTTGAGCTCATACGTTCTAAAGTAGTTCTGTATACGTTTTGTTTCCTAGCATAGTTTCTTTCTCTAGAAAGAACATTGTGTTTGTCTACTGAAAATATTAATTGACATTTTATGGATTTTTCTTGTTATTCTCTAGCTCTCTTCATATATTATGTAGCAAGAATCATTGTAACTGCATGTAAGGGGAATTCAGACTTGAATTTAAACTTGTAGGCACACTGAAGAAAGAAATAATGTTGTGTTATTGCGAGAAAAAATATTAAAGCTTGTTGAATTGCATGTTGCTTTTACATATTAAATGTTCTTCTGGTGTTCTCATCTGGTATTTTTGGTAATTTGTCATTATATAGCTTATACTATTGAACAATAAATAGCTATGGAGCACAGACTATGGAGTTGTGTTCTTAGTTTCCCTGCCAATACAGTTCCCAATACCTTTGTTTTGCTCTTTCCGTTCTAACCACCTAGTCCCCATCTATGACTCTCTCTCTCCCTCTCTCATTCACAGGTTTCTCTTTCTGTTCTTCTGTGGATATAGTCCAGGAGGATTTGAGCCATGTTCCAAAGGTACATTGACACAGAGCTCTGTGAGCCATCATGACGTCAAACATTTTGCAAAAGCTATTTGAGGCACTTGTTCTGACACAATACTACAGGAGGGGAATTAAGTTATTAGACTTAATTTAGCACACGGTGTCAAGAGGGTTGATTAACTGTGACAGTTTTCCACTGATAAGTGTCTAGATGAGCCTTCCTGGGTTAGAACTTTTAGACAAAGGAACTACTTGTAAATGATTTTAGTCATATTTAACCTTCCGAGCAAGGGTGTAGCCAGAAATTTATTTTTGGTGGGCCTCAATAAAAATGAATGGGCCAAATTTTCTTCAACATTTTCCTTAATAACAGAAAGGTGGCATTACAAACAGTTCTTTCATGCTTTCAGAAATCAGAATTTATGCATTTTTTTAACAGTTTTATAAATATATATTTTAATCCAATGAATAATCTGTAATATTCTGTAATCACATGTGGTTAGTGCGATGCGGTGCAAAATGTCATCTGCAGCCTGGAACTTAAATCCTGATGATGATGACAGGAGTGAACTAATTTGGCTGCATAGGAAAGCTATATTGCTGCCATGCAGCCTAATAAGTTAATGGCTTAACCTACAGCGTTTTGTAAGAATGCACTCATCTCAGAAAGTTTGAAAGGCACCTTATTTTCATCCTACCGCCGTATGCTGCCTGCAAAGGCAGCATTTTCCAGCTTTTGGCCACAGCCATTGATTCCCAATGGTGATCACACCCACTGGGTCTTGGGTTTTTCATAAATAAAGTCTGAATGTCCTCATACAAGGACATGAGTAACAGTGTTCTCTTGTGATAAATCACTGAAATTTTCAAAGTGGCACATCAGACGAAACTGGAGATGTTACTATATGAACCCAAACATGTTTCAATGTAAAAACTTAATAAGGTTTCATAGATGCACTTTTGTTTGGTCTGCTCACATAGAAGCATTTCACTGAAACTGGTGCTATTTTGTTTAGTCACGTGACATCATGGCTTTGATCATTTAAAACTTCAATAAAAGCCTAGTGTCTCCTAAAATGAGGACAGTCAGTTTAAATGAATTTAAACTATGAATAGGGTACAGGGAATCCAAAATTCAATATCCTCGTGTGAGGACACGAGGACGCACGAGGTTATCAAAAAGCTGGATGGTCAGCGTGCAGTCTAAAGTGAAGCAGTGTGTGTTTCAGTTCTGCTGGGCATGTCAGAGAGAGTGGCCAGGCGACGCTTCGACCACCGACTCCTGCGTGCTGCCAAACTGCGTGCTCCGCGCCATGCTCCTCAGCGTCAAACAGACCAGCTCTGTGAGAGGATGCCCGTACTTCAGGGCCTGTCCATGATGCAAGGCCCTACTCACACACAACGAAATAGGCTGTCCCAACATCATCTGCCCTCACTGTCGCACACACATTTGCTTCTTGCACTTACACAGTTTACATCATGATGGCGCCGCGGATGGCCGCTTCAGTGTGGAGCGGTTCTATTATTTTGTTGTTTTTGTTTGTTTGTCCTGTGTTTCATAATCTTTTTCCAGTCAGTTTTACCAGAGGTGAACTGCTGAACATTTGACAGCATATACCAGTCAATCTTTTCCCGGATTTTGAATATTCAGACGTTTTGTTTGACATTTTAGTCAGAGGCGCGGCTGTGTTGTTTAAACATGCTATGAGACGCAGGCGAGGGAGATGAGCCGGTGTGCTGGTCAAACTCCATTGGCGTGGCTTTCAAACAACGCTGCCGAGCATTCATCTTGCGAATCTCCGCTCTCTCCCTAACAAAATGGATAAACTACATCTCCTCACCCACACAAACAAGGACTTTTCAACCTCTGCTGCCTTGTGTTTCACAGAAACTTGGCTGAGTGAAGCCATTCCGGACAGCGCATTACATCTGCCGGCTTTCAGCTGTTCAGAGCAGATTGCATCGCGAAGTTAACGGGGAAAATGAGAGGAACATGCTTTTACATCATTGAAAGTTGGTGTACAGATGTAACAACGTTAAGGAGGATGTGCTGTCCTAATTTGGAAGCGCTCTTTATTAACTGTAAGCCTTTCTACTCGCCGCAGGAGTTTTCCTAGTTTATTCTGGTGAGTGTGTATATCGCACCAAATGCGTGTTTGAACACAGCGCTGCAACAGCTGGCTGATCAAATCACAGACATGGAACAACAATACCCGGACTCAGTTATTATTATTCTTGGGGATTTTACTGGATCATTGTTACACAACAATAATGGATGCATATCGCTCAGGAACATACTGGATCATTGTTACATAACAATAAAGGATGCATATCGCTCTGTCCCTAGTGCAACTTTGGGATCACTGTCTGGTTCATCTTCTTCCAACCTACAGACAGAAATTAAAATCTGCTAAGCATTAAGGACTGTAAAGAGATGGACCAACGAAGCAGAGCTGGAACTACAAGCCTGCTTTGACTGCACTGATTGGAGTGTTTTTGAGGCTGCAGCCTCAGACCTGGACGAGCTCACAGATACTGTTACATCATATATCAGTTTCTGTGAGGATATGTGCATTCCTACTAGGACTTATTTAACATTTAACAACGACAAACCATGGTTTACAGCGGAACTCAGGCAGCTTTATCAGGCCAAAGAGGATGCTTACAGAGTTGGGGATAAAGTCTTGTACAATCAGGCCAGAAACATACTGAAAAAGGAAATCAGAGTGGCTAAAAGAAGATACTCTGAGAAGCTGAAAAACAAGTATTCAGCTAATGACCCTGCATCATTGTGGAGTGGCATGAAACAACTTACGAATTACAGGACTCCTACACCCAACCCTGTAAGGAACCAACAACTGGCTGATGACCTTAATGTGTTCTGCTGCAGATTTGAAAGGCCCAATCTTTCACCCCACACCCACTCTGACCTTCACTTCACACAAACACCTCCTGCAACCCCCTCCTCCTCCCCCCTCCTGCTACTCAACCTGCACTTAAGATCTGTGAAGATGATGTGAGCCGTGTCTAAACAAAGGATAAGGAAAGCACAGGGCCCAGATGGCGTTTCACCTGCATGTCTTAGATCCTGTGCTAACCAGCTGGCCCCCATCTTCACACAGATCTTCAATAGATCACTGGAGCAGTGTGAAGTCCCATGCTGCTTCAAACGTCCCACTATCATCCCCATCCCAAAGAAGCCAAAAATCACAGGACTTAATGACTACAGACCTGTCGCCCTGACGTCTGTGGTCATGAAGTCATTTGAGAGACTGGTGTTGGCCCACCTGAAGGACATCACTGGACCCTTTCTAGATCCCCTTCAATTTACTTATCGAGCAAACAGGTTTGTGGATGATGCAGTCAACATGGGATTGCATCATATCCTGCAACATCTGGACAGACCAGGGACATATGCAAGGATCCTTTTTGTGGACTTCAGTTCGACTTTCAACACCATCATCCCAGCTATTCTCCGGACTAAATGAAACCAACTCTCTGTTCCCATGTCTATCTGTCAGTGGAATACCAGCTTTCTGACAGACAGGCAGCAGCTTGTGAGACAGGGGAAATTCACTTCCAGCACCTGTACAATCAGCACTGGTGCCCCCCAGGGATGTGTGCTCTCCCCACTACTCTTCTCCCTCTACACCAATGACTGTATCGCCAAGGACCCCTCTGTCAAGCTCCTGAAGTTTGCAGACGACACCACTGTCATCGGCCTCATCTGAGATGACGATGAGTCTGCATACAGAAGGGAGATTAAACAGCTGGCTGTCTGGTGCAGTCAAAACAACCTGGAGCTGAACACGCTCAAAACAGTGGAGATGACAGTGGACTTTAGGAGGAACACCCCAACACTGACCCCCCTCACCATTCTAAACAGCACTGTGGCAGCAGTGGAGTCATTCAGGTTCCTGGGCACTACCATCTCACAGGACCTGAAGTGGGAGACCCACATTGACTCCATTGTGAAAAAGGCCCAGCAGAGGTTGTACTTCCTTCACCAGTTGAGGAAGTTCAACCTGCCACAGGCGCTGCTGATACAGTTCTACTCAGCGGTCATTGAGTCTGTCCTCTGCACTTCAATAACTGTCTGGTTTGGTTTAGCTATGAAATCAGACATCAGAAGACTACAAAGGACAGTTCGGACTGCTGAGAGGATTATTGGTTGCCCCCTGCCCCCCCTTCAAGAACTATACACTTCCAGAGTGAGGAAAAAGGCTGGAAAAATCACTCTGGACCCCACTCACCCTGCCCACTACCTTTCTGAACTGTTAATAATTTTACTCAGAGCTCTGAGCACGAGAACTGTCAGGCACAGGAACAGTTTTTTCCCCCAGGCTATCCATCTCATGAACAGTTAAAACTGCCCCTTTGAGCAATAATTAATGTGCAATACACAGCTTAGTCTTTTTATATTATCCAACACATCCTACCTCTTCTGCCATTACATTCCCTTGCACTGTACATAAATACATTTGTATTTAGATTTGCATTACGTATGTGTATGTGTGTGTGTGTATGTATGTATATATATTCATATATGTGTATATGTGTATATATGTGTATATGTATGTATATGTGTATGTATGTGTGTATGTATGTATGTGTATATATATATATATATATATATATATATATATATATATATATATATATATATATATTGTCTATTGTGTATTCTATATATACATTTTTCTTTCAATATTTATCTATTTTTTATTCAATTTTAATTTTTTTTTTTTTTTTTTTTTTAAAGTCTTGTTGCTGTTTTTGTATTGTTGTACACTGGAAGCTCCTGTCACCAAGACAAATTCCTTGTATATGTAAGCATACTTGGCAATAAAGCTCATTCTGATTCTGATTCTGTTGCCTGTGCTGAAACTTTTGGTTTCTTGCCAAAAAGTTGTCGAATGTTTCTTGCCAAAAATTCGTCGACTGTCTGTCTTTTAAGAATATGCCATAAATCCATGTAGAGTTGTGGACAACAGGTCAGACCTCATAGTTTTGGAACTGTAACTAGCTTCAGGTTTTTTAAGCTTAAAAATTAAAAGTAGCCAATCTCAAACTTTATTTGTGATTTGAGTCATACTGGGCAATTTTCATATAATCTGAAGTCACCAGTGAAGGCCCACCCAATTTAATTTGTACTTAATGTACTTTGGATGATTTTAGAAATCATATATTCATGTATATGATGTACATATGTAAATGTAGAGTTACATGACTCATTGTCAATCTCAGAATTCAACTAAAATAATCTCATATTTCATAACAAACTGCCAATCCAGTGAGTGTGAAGGTGAATATAAGTATACAGTATTCAGTTTCACATATCCAGCCTTTTCCAGAAAAGGAAATGTGTGAACATGACCCATTTGAAAATACTGGTAAATGTTGCACTGGTTATGTAGATTGAGAAATTGTAACATTACCTGAAAAGTTCAGTTTTGATGCTTAGTGTGAAGAAAGTCGTAAGATTAACGGTTTGAGCACGTACGAGGTCAGGACGTGTTATCATAAGACGGAGAGGATTCAGTTACTCTGGAGTCCAAAAAATGTCATCAGATTGGACAGATAGTAAAATTATTCCATTTAACCAGAGCATATAAAATATATGCGATATGTGACCAGCTTGTGTGTTTCCAAGCAAGTTTGTGATTGAATCAGCTTGACAGCTGGAGTGATCCTCAGGCGTTTAGTTTGTGATGCCCTGTTTTTGTCATAGCCATTTACAAAGTCGGTAAGTGTGATATCTCGTATTTTTAAATTCTGCTTATATTTTAGAAGCTGTGAATTGTAATCCAGCCTAAAAGCACTTCTCTTCATCCAAATGGATCAAGACATTTGTTGATTGATAAAATAACTAACTACATCTCAGAGTATAATGGCATTTTGGTGTTGATGAGTGAATGGTCGCAAAACTGAAAAAAAAAAAAAAAACAAACAAACAAAAAAATATATATACATATATATATATATATATATATATATATATATATATATATATATATATACATACATACATACATATATATATATATATATATATATATATATATATATATATATATATATATATATATATATATATATATATGGTAACTGTTGCGTGTGTGAATAGCAGATGTGGTAAATTTACCAGTAAAGGCAATAAAAAATGTACTGTCATTTACCAGGTTGCATGTGTGAAAGGGACTAATATATGTGTAGCTAAATCATACAGAAATTCCTTCAATTGAGTCTGAAAGGAAGTGAAGGAGTGTAAAAGTGGAAGGACTGGGATGGTTTAGGAGTTCAGAGGATTGATGAACAGGAGTTGTGGCTTCACATGGGTGTTGCACACACATACACACACACCTTATGCTGACCTGTGTGACCTACAGCACCTATAAGAACTGTTAAATCGGATAATCCGCTGCTCAGATTATAATTATAATCCACATCAGATTAACTCCTAACCTTGTGAAAATGTAAACCTTAAATTAAACATAAACATACAAAAAAGTAAACAGAACACTGAAAACCAAATGAACAAGAACTGAATCTCAGGTGTACAAAGAAAGAGAGGTGAAAAAAGAAGGGAACAAAACATAGATAAGGACAGGGAGTGGTTATGATTTTTCTGATCTTTCAAATATGATGTCCACTGACTGAGAGAGTCAGAAGAATAGCATTCTTTCAAGATCCTCTGTGCTCTAGTCCTGTGCTTACTGGTTTACGGGTCCATATCAGTTGTGTGTTAATATTGGATAGATGTTGTTGGGATTACAGTGATCTGATGTTCAGGAGGTCAGCAAAGGGTAAATATGATCACAGTGCTCTTCTACTGTAGATCACATGGAGTGTCACAGGATTTCTTTGGAAAGTGACTGCATCGGTCATTTGATCCTGCATACTGTATCTGCATAAATGCAGCCTAACGATCAGCATGAAAGCTCTGAAATGACTGTATTTGCTTTTCTTTGCCTTTTGAGAGGTCTTTAAACATGAATGCATTTAAACACATGTACAGCATATTTACAACAAACTCACTGCAAGTATGTTGTGTCCATACAAAGACACGTTTGGTGTGTGTGTGTGTGTGTTTAAGAATAGATTTACTATGATAATGTGCTAAGAATTATTTTAGGAGCTACCTCCCCCCCCCCCATCTCTCTCTCAATGAAAAGAGGTAATAAGCTTGTCAGTAGAGGCTCTGTATAGCACATCCCAATCTGAGTAATCTGATTATCTTAAAATGGACTCTATAAATCATGAGCTAGCGAGACACAGATCACACACACACACACACACACACACACACACACACACACACACACACACACACACACACACATATATGTTGGTGCAGCTATCATTATGAGGACTCTCCATATACATAATGATTTTTATACTGTACAAACTATGGATTCTATCCCCTAACCCTAATCCTACCCCTAAACCTAACCCTCACAAAAAACATTATGCATTTTTACATTTTCAATAAAACATTGTTTAGTATGTTTTTAAGCTATTTAAATTATGGGGAAACTATAAATGTCCTCATAAACCACATTTGTAGCATAATACCCTTAAAAAAAGTCCTCGTAAACCACTTAAACCTGCCCACACACACACACACCAAGGATCTCATAGACTCCTACTGATTTCATAGCAGGTTAATGATATTTTCAATTCCCTAACACTAACCCTAGCCCTAAACCTAACCCTCACAGAAACCTGTGCACATCAGTAGATTTCAAGTTAAACAGATTTGGCCAATTTGTGGGCCTTTTTTTTTTTTTTACTAGTGAGGGTCTCCTAAATTGTCCTCAAAAGTGGGTTTTCAACAAGTCTCACTATATTAGTGAGGACATTTTAAAAAATGTGGCTCTGACAAATATAGTGAAATCTGTACACACACACACACACATACACATACACACACATAAATGGGCATTATGGTAATCAATTTAGACAGTTAGGCCTGCTTGTTTCACTCACCAAGATGCGAAAAGTGTAATGCAAGAGACAGTCTAACAGAAGAGAAAAGAAAAAAAAATTGGTCATAACCTAGTCCCACCCCCTCCACCATCTGACACTATCATGTATAGTTAAACCTGAAATCACCTGCACAATGTGGGGTCCGCCCAACAGTTCCCACACAGCTTAATAAACATAAAATTATGTATTTATTAAAATGTAAAAAAATAAAAGCAAAAAAGTTTGTGTGAGGGTTAGGTTTAAGGGTAAGGGCAGGATTGGGGGATAGAAAATATTATTAGCTCAGAAAGAAAATATCATTAGCTTTTATGGTGGGGATTTTACAGAAGTCAATGTAAAGTCTCCATCATGAAAAACAAATATGTATCTGTGTTTCTATATTTATGATTATCTGTGAATAACATACTGTTTACTCTTGTACCATAAATCAGGTTACAATAATAACTGGAAGGAGTTTATGAGTAGATGTGGATAGTAAGACGCCAAAGGATGTGAGTGTATGATCTATCTTCCCTGTCCAGCACACAGCAAATGTTGGGTCAAAAGGTCAACTTTGTATCCGGTTCTCCCAATGCCCTTTGATTAATATGAGCCAGCCTCATTGTGTTTAACAGGGCTGCACTCAAAGCTAAGCCAATATTGCCAGTGACTGTGCATGAGGGTTCACTGTCAGTAAGGACACTTGATAGGGTCAATAAAGGGGGAGGAAAGATTTAACTGGATATTAATTGAAAAGGAGTGACAATCTAGAACATACCAAATCGTTTACACTAAGACAAAAGATCAAAGAGGTTCTAAAACATTTAGAAGGTGCAGAATCATTTATATAATGAACAACTCTAAACAAAAATATACATACAGTATCCAAAATATGTCTATAATATATAATTATTAATTATTCTAAATATGTTTGGTGAGCAAGGAAGTGCCTTTACATCTTCAGTAAGTTACATACTTGAAAGTTCCAATGAGAAGGAACAAGTTTTTTTTTTTTTTTGCAAAGATACCCTTATTTTGAAAATCTTGTAATTTTCCTCCTCTGCATTTTACACTTCATTTATGAACAAAAAATCTCTCCAAAATCCCTGTCTAGCCAGTTCCAAAAGAATTTACTGAATGGTGATGCTCTATCCAGTGTTGGGTAAGTTACTCAAAACAGTAATCATCTACTATTGTATTGTAATCAGATTACTTTAATAATGACTTAAATGGAAAAGTAATCACATAACTAATTACTTTAAGATGCTTTCTTAAACTTTTTACAGGAGTTTTTTTTTTTTTTTTGGCTCAACTAATTCAAAATAATGTCTATATTTCCTCATTTCAGTTGATGCATGCAAGTCATACACTCAGCAACAATTATTTCTCCCTTACAGTGACTTGAATTAGGGGGCGCACACCCTTAATATTAGCATAATTCCTGTTTTAAATTCTACATAAATAATACTATTTTAGAATGTGTACCTCAAGTAATGTACTCAAAAGTAATTAACTTAATTGAAAGTCAGTAGCTGTAATCTGATTACTAGAAATGAAATGAAATGCGTTACACTACTGTACCTTTTGACTTAAAAAGTAATTATATTACAGTAAATAATTATTGTATCTTCTTGTGCCTGTATCTCATTGGCTTGGCCACTCTTATGTGTCAGGGCTCTTTGAGTAAATGTCATATTTTCTAATTTTCTTGTCATGAACAATTTCTATCTGACTTGTTTTAGTAACAAAGTTAAGACTTAGGACAAAATAATTTGCATGCATTTTAAAAAAGCCAACGCTGTCATACTTTACCATTTTAACCAATTTTCAGAAATTCATAAATCATGTACTTTGAAAATCCCTGCTGTTGTCCAACCAACAGACTTGGAGTACATTGGCAGTCCTGGAGCAGCCAGAGGTGAAGTATCTAGCTCAAGGATATAGTCAGGAAGTAGCCTTCACAGGGTTTGTCCTTAGAGTGCTTACCACAGAACAAGCACTTAATGACCTCTGTATAGTTCTCTCTCTCTCTTGCTTCATACATCTCCATCCCTTCATCATTTTTTTCATCTCATTTCCTTAATCCTGGTCCTGACGAAACCCAGCACTGCACATTTTGAATGTCTCCTTATCTAACACACCAATTTCAGGTCTTGGGGCCTCTAATTAGTAGAATCAGTTGTTTTCGATAAGGGAAACATCCAAAATATGACGTACTGGGGTCCTCCAGGACTTGGATTGAGAAACATTTCTCTTTTTGAACACAACTTAAAAAGACAACCTGTAATCCAGGATTTCTCAAGCTTGTAAGATTTTCTGACGGGCAAATATCAGGCTGAAATTTACCTTTTATGTCAAAGCAAACAGAGACTAGCTATTAAGTGAATAGCGTAATTGAACACAATATCACAATGAAAAAAGGCATTTTGGCTTAGGACTTCCTGGGAACTCAAATCTCTTTTCACCTGTTGGGCATTCCTAGCCAAGCTTATAACTTTGGGCGAGTGGGAGGAGGAGCAGGGAAGAAAGAGTGACACACTGACACTTGGGACAGATTTTCCAAATGTGACATGAGGACGTGTTACACTAATGGTTTCATAACATCATCTTAAATGCCTTGCAGAAGTCTGATGTTAAATTAAATATGTTGATTAAAATGTATTGAGGGGCTTATTGATTTGAGAAGTTTAGTGCCCTTTTGTCCAGTACCTTGAACTGATTCTCTTTCATTGCAACAATGATGTTTGCAGAGTCAGCAGGGTAGCTATAGAAAGCTAACATAGCTGTCAGTATTTAAGAAAATATAGCTGGGCAGGACATCACAATCAGTAACTCTTATTTATTGGCTCACTGCTGATCCTATGCAAACAATGGTTTGGATTCATTCTGAACCACCATGCTACTTATCCATTGTAAATCTGTCATGGTGCTGCATTAATAGGATAGTTTCTTCCCATATCATCCATTTACAATTAGACTTTGAGTGTTGTGTTGAACAAAAGTGGTATTTAAATTTTAAATGTTTTTTTAATTGTGGATATGCATGGGTGATTATTTCAACCTACATAAAATGGCCAATCAAAACACATATTAATTAAAAAGGTAACAAACTCATAGACATCCTTAGACAACTGCGTTTTGCCATGCCCTGTATTTGTGGATTATAAGCTAAAGAGGGTCAAGAAGTCACCACTTGGATTCCCTACCTGCCCCCTCCTTTCTCCTCCTACCTGCCCCCTCCTTTGTCCTCCGCTTGTTCCTTTTCTCTTGCTATCTCTCTTTCTGTAAATCGGCCTATTCCCAGTAAGACCCAGGACTCAGAGAGGCTCTTGTTCCAGTGGCTTCCTCCATTAGACTCCAATACAGGTCCTCCACTCTCGAGGGACCGTAAACCAAAAAAGTCTCTGTATTAAAAAGAGAAAAGTGGATTTCTTCATTTGCTACGTGAAAATATAGTCCTCTTGAAAGAAGATCAGATCAAGGATGTTTATTGAAAAAGATTCCCTCTATTTGGAATGGAATATCTGAATTTCTCAACTTTGGACTTTTAAATCTTTAATTTTGGATTTTGGTATTCTATTACTATTTCCTCATCGGGAGTGCAGTGCTGGTCTACCCTTGATTCTTCCAAGACTCTCCATGTTCTAATGGAATGAACAGTCCACATGGCTTTCAATTAGACACACACACCAGGTTAGCCAGTCTTTTGGTCTTCTATGTAGCAGTCCTTTATTAAATAAATAAAAATTAATTTAAAGTGTGCTTGGGTAGTCCCAAAGGCTTAGAGAATTGGATTGTCCCTACGGGATGTTAATGTAATCTTAAATTGTTACAGCATGACTCCAAAAGTAGTTTCAATTTCATGCCTTTGTGCTTTTTAGGAATATATTTAGCAAAAATCTTTTTGTTTCAGTGTGCATTGTTGTTCAAGAGTATTCCCAGTACCAAAATTCACAATTCTCAATAAGTAACATTTATCACAAGTTTCACAATTGGAAGTATGTTTAAAAACTAGGTACATGTAATTTGTAGTACTCTATGCTAAATCAGCTAACATTCATTAACATTCAATGTCATGGTTCTTAGGTGCTGATTGCAAAAGAGATATATTAAATTGCTATTAACGAATACAGTTGCTTGTTCTCTAATGTCGAGTCACTTCACATCTTACATTCACATATACATTACATTACCATTAATTACTATATTCATATCCAGGTTACAAATGCCAAAAATAGCTAGTGATCTGGTCTGGAGTGCTAATGCTGAAAGTAAATTATGTCACCTCCATTTGTTAAGCCATTTACATTTATATTTAATACTTGACTATAAAGATAAGAAAAGGAACGACCACAGCCTCATTACCAAATTTCAGCTATGATTAAAACATTGAAATAAAATATAAATATATATTTTTTTAATATGAAGATAGCTAGGCTATAAATAAATATTAAGTGCAGAAAAAGGTCTACCAAAAAGATAATAAAATATGACCCATGTGTAGAGGCCAAACCTACATCAAACCTACGGCGTAGGCTCCACGCAGTGACCAACACATTGGTTTGCATTTATAGCGTTGGTGTGTCTGCGGTGTGTTCATCTTTGTTCTGTGAGTACACAGCCAAAATGCTAACTATAGGTCATGTTTCATAAATAAACAAAAGCAATGCAAGCAATGTAATTTCTGGATTCAGAAGTATTTATTAAATTATTGTAGCATCAAAAATGAGTTCAAAGTACAGTATGTGAAAATTAGTACAGCATGTTGAAATTTAGGTCCATATTATATATGTTGCCTGTACTGCAGGCAGAAAAAAATGACGAAATTACTGTATGCTTGCTCTTGAGTCGTTTAAATAATAATACATAAATATTTTGGCATACATTTGACGTTCCGTGCTGAAAAAGAAATCATCAAATTAATTAATTAACTACTGGCCTGAATAACACAAAATGGGTATAGTTTTATTTAAAGAATTTACAATGCATATAGGCAATAGCCTATAACCAATTCTTACCAGGTGCTTTTTAATTTGCTGACAAATTAGAAGTGTTCCACTTCATAACCTGAAATATGATTATTTACTATACACATAGACCTTATTCACATTAGCACCATCTTTGATTTTTAATGACAACGAGGCTGTGAGAGACAGACTTCCAGTCTCTTCAGTGGGCTATACTGCAGTTTAAAGTGTTTTTGGATCATTCAGTGGACAAAACATTGATAAAATATCTGTCCAAGAACATTCAATATACAAAGAACTCCAGACAACATGAGTTTTGGAAAATCAGATGTGATCTAGAAGCTTTTTACAGCTTTATACCATTCTTGCTAACTAGCCTACGTTTCCATCCAAGGAATTTTTGCGGAAAAAGTTTTAGTGCATCAAAATAAAGCTGATGGAAATGCAAATTATCGTTAAAATTTCACATCACGCACACCATTTTTATCGATAAAAGGCTATTAGAATGGAAAGAGGCAGAAAGCGGCAAATTTCCCAAACTTTTTTTTAAGCATTTTCACTTTGTCGATAACAAAATAGTGCGAAAAGTGGATGGAAACTAGGCGAGATGGGAAGTCTATCTCACAGCCTCGTTGTCATTCCCATTAAAAATCAAAGATGGCACTTACGTGAATAAGGTCAATATGCTGTTAAACATAAGGTCAAATCATTGTATCGATCGGAAAGTTCGTATGTAGAATTCAACACACATTATTTCACTCACATATAAAATTATTATTAAGTAAAACCCTGGAGAAAAAAGATTTTTAGAGTTTATAAGCTGTACACAGATATGTTTTGTCGCATTTTGTTTGTCACTTCATTAAACACAAACAAAAAAATGTAAAAAAAACAACAACAGAAGCTCCCGACTGAGACAATTGCTTTAATGGTCATGGGTCCAAATAAATACAATGTAGTATAAAGCATAGATATTAAAATAATCGACGTCGACGCGACTCGCAGTTAAATTTTTGAAGAGGCGCACGTCAGGTGACGGCTTAGGTTCATCGCAGAAGTATAAATCAGCCTTTAAAAGTCTAGGAAATTGACAGATGTAGTTTCAGGTCACGAGAAGTTCAAGCAGATTCAGATTGATAACTCATTGTTGTATATATATATATATATCAGGAGGTATCCTCTAAAACACTCTAAACCTTATAATTATACAGTATGCTTTTATTTATTTATTTTACTAAAAATTATTTTATACAAATATCATTATGGCAGCCTGTAGACTATATATAGCCAACATGGCCATATTGTCATTCCACAATAGCTGTTTTATCTAAAATTACATATTAATTTAATAAAAACAATATTTAAGCAAACTGTATTAAGGCCCAAGAATGTGAAATTCCAGTATCTGATGAAACAACTCAGCTTTCATACAGCTCATTAAGATTGGACTGAATAAATGAAGGACTGTGGTTTTGTGTGCCAGATATCTATAATCACAGACTGTGGAACACTCAAAGTAGCGTGAGTCTCATAGCAAGGTCCCGTGCAATCCTCAATAATCCTGAGTTATTTCAGTGTTGGCTAGAAAGAGCAAGCCAGGCCTCATGGTTAAGGAGTGAGGGTGAGAGGCTGACAACCAGAGAAGTAACAATACGGAAGAATATTAAAGACATGGTTTATAGGGTAGAGAGTAAAGAATAAATAAAGGAATAGAGAGTTATTAACAGGCCATGGAAGACAGAGTGATGCTGGTATAAAGAGATAAGGTTGATTAAGATTAAGATTGATTAAGCCTCACGTTATTTGGCAGTTATCATGACTATGGCTAATGAAAGTAGAGCTCTTTAACTGTAATCTGCTTGCTGCTTGCTGAGCAATGGATATAGAAAGAGAGTGAGGATTGGGCAGACAGCCTGGTACAAGTCGTGTAACACTTCACCCCACCTCCACCTTTAAACATCACAGGCAGATGGCACATGAGTCAGGTGAGGTAGTGGCTGTTCAGCTGATTCCACCAAAGCCTGAAATCAGAGATCAGGCCTCTCGGATCACAGTGGAAAGGACAATATGGTAAGAGGGTTGAAGAACACTCTTACCATATCCTGCTTTCTGCTCCTCAATGTCGCTATGGTCACCACAAAGCTCTCATTAGCTGTTAGTGTTTATTTGAAGCTTGCCTTTCTGAAAAGTTCAAAGCAATGTAATATATGACTATCATTCTATTAAAGTGATCATAAATAAATAGATTTATTTAAAACTTTCATCAAGGCTGTTTTCTGTATATTTAAAACAGGTTGTGTAGTGATTCAGATTTAACTTTGTGAGAAAGTGAGAAAGCCTGGGAATGATGAATACTCCAGAAATTGGATAAATATATCAAATGGGCAATAGATGTAAAAGAGGGAATCAATGGAAAATTGCTCATGATTACATCATGATTATATTATGCAATATATATATCCAAAAGCCTTGTCTCCTTAGTTGGCCATGTGCTATGAGCAGCATCCATTAATCCATAAGCCACATCCTTGATACCTATAATGAACTATCTGACACTGATGCTGTTTCAGTATTTTAGCCACTCTTACATATTAAGCTGTGGTGAATATGATATATTGTATATACTAATTGTATTCATATTCTAGTTTTGAGAAGAAAAACTAACTTTAGTCTTTTTCTGTTTTTTGTCCCTCTCCTTTTTTTATTTCTTTCTCTCCCTCTCTGTCATCACAACCTTGTCCTTTCTCTCTCAAACACAACCATGCACATGTACACACATTCAATCAATCTCTACTGCAGACAGCGATGGCTGGGTACTGTGCAATAGTTTTGGGGTAGTGCCCCTCAGAGGGTACAACCTAAAGCAAGAGCAGTGTTTTTTAACAGCCATCAAACTGTCGCTGGCAAAATATTCACAGCATTTCTCTGTGCCACCTTTTGTCTCATTGTCACTGCCATTTAACAGTTTGAACAAAGAATCAAATGGAAATGGCTGACCACAGAAACTCTAGTTTTCTTTGCCAGTCCTACCACCCACGATGGCAACCACAATGTTCTGCTGTAAAAATAAGACGAAAACAAACCACAAAGCACAAAGCCAAAAGCACACATGGCCCAGTGAGCTCTGTGTCCTCCACTCCAGTAATACGCAGCCAAAGCTGGTGGGGTAACTGGCTTCTCCTTCCTCTAGTCATGATATCATACTTGCCCTGTGAGGCCTGGGGCACCACCTTTAAAATCGCCATTGTAGGACCATGGGCGTGTGACCCTATGTACTCTAAAGCCCTGCCAGACCTGGCTGCCCGATTAGCCACCAGTCGCATCAACAAAGACCCCGACCTCAACAAAGGCTACTGGTATGATTATGCTCTCATTAATGAGGATTGCACAAGCTCTAGAGGCCTGGCTCGCTTTGCTGAGCTGGAGGGATATGGCTCGGCCTTTCTTGGACCTGCAAACCCCAGCTACTGCACCTCTGCTGCACTGCTGGCAAAGAATTGGAACAAGGGCATCCTGTCCTGGGCTTGCCTGAAGGCTGAAATGAATGAGGGAATGTATCCCACGTTTCTTCACCCACTCCCATTGTCTTCTCGTGTTCTTTTCTCTGTACTGCGCTTTTTCCGCTGGGCACATGTTGGGATTATAACAGCAGAGAGCGACATGTGGGAAGCAACAGGACATGAACTTGCATCGTCCCTACGTGCTCTTGGTCTGCCAGTTGGCACAGTTGCTACTATGGAAATGGACAAGGACGGACCATGGCGAGCCCTAAAAGCAATACGGGAGGCAGATCGTGTGAGGGGTGAGTTATGTTTGAATTTTTATGTTTAGCAAGTACCTCTTTTTACTCAAATTAGAATTAAATTAGAATGACTGAATAGTGGTTTCACATGAAATTATAAGATACTTCCATATCCGCAGATATTGAAACAGAATGAAATCTGTGCTAGATGATGTTATCTATAATTTATTTTAATAAAAAATGTTTGCAATCTATCATCTAAACTGCCATAAAAAGCAAAAAGAGTTGCTGCACATTTAACCAAAATTAAGTTATAACTAAAATTGGTTCTCTTAGACTTTTAGACTATGATCAATCCTGACAGGCATGTTTGGCTCAACTACTCAGATTAAGAGAAAACTGAGTGAGCTCTGCTGAAGAAAAAACAACAACATCTAAAACCAGCCAAGTCTGGTAGGCTGGTCTTAGCTGGTCGCTCAACCTGGTCAGGCTTGTCAGTTGGCTGGTTTTAGAAGGGATTTGGGCACTTTATATCTGGTCAGGCTGAGCACAAGCCTGGCTAGATGGGGAAACGAGCTAGACCAGCTGGCCAGTCTTGTTGACCAGTTTTAAACCAGCTAAGACCAGCTTAAACCAACTATGACCAGCTATGGCTGGTTTTAGCTGTTTACCCCACCCCCTTATGACTAAATGACAGTTGTCATAGTTCATGCTTTTTGGCTTTGTAGGGTAGTATATCATAATCTATCATTTGTAAATGGTAATTACTGTATTACAAATTGTCAATGTAATGGTTTGCCATATCATTCTCTGCCGAGGGACCCTCTTATCTTGTGGAATAGTCATTGACACTAGCTCACGCTTTCATTGATTCTTCAACCCTCTCATCACATTCCCCCCTCCTTATTCATTTTTTTACTCCTCATTGTCTACAGTTGTCATCATGTGCATGCACTCTGTTCTGATTGGTGGAGAAGAACAGTATAATTTGCTAACCACAGCAATGGACATGAGAATGATTGACAGAGGATACATTTTTATTCCATATGACACACTGCTGTATTCATTGCCATACAAAGATGTGAACCATGCAATCCTGGCCAATGACACTAAACTACGACGGGCGTACGATGGGGTCTTAACGATAACCATTGACCAAGGGGAACAAAACTTCTATGAGGCCTTTAATAAAGCACAGGAATCCTATGACATCCGGAGCAGTACACCAGCTGAACAGGTACAGTGGGTCTAAACTGGTCTTACCAAAGGGATTTAGGTCTAGTGATATAATTTTTTAAAAACCTAAACCACAGTTATTTAGAAAGCATATCCTAATTTTTAGCTTGTGCCTGAATAACATAAGTACTCAGTCATAGAAGATGGTTTGCCACAACAATGCGTTTTGTATCACTCCTAAACATGTACAAATTGGCTTTTAGCATTGTGTATTTAATATACACAATTTGTGTTTCTTGAGATTTTTTTCAGGCTGATGTTCAGTTCGTTCAGTGGTATTTTCTCTCTAAATGGTTTGCATGACATGAACATCATCCTGCTGAAAAGACCAGCATAGCTGATCACTAGCAAGTGTTATGTTTTGAATGCTGGTGTCCCCACCAGGCTCACTAGTAAACTTCCCCTGCAAGAATTTCTAGATCAGCCAGCTTCACCAGAAAGACCATGTTGGTCAACCAGCTTCTGAATGAAGTTTTGCAGGTGAAAAACACCCCTGATAGTGCACACACATCACCCAGATGTCTATTTGATGTGTTTACATCTGGAAGACTGATTTTTTTAGGTTGTTTGTTCATCTGCAAAATATCTGTAAAACATTTCCTCTCCATTGTCAATAAGATATTCAGCAGATGTCTTTAAGACATTTATGACTTAAAATGTTTGTAAATCTGATCTTTTTAAGATGTTTAGCAAATATTAATTAGAATGCAATGCTTTCCAGATAAAAAGATTAAAAAAAAAAGACATCTCAGAGACGTGTGCTATCTTGGACAGATATCCTGGTTTACCACTAACCATCATAAACCCTCTAGGACCAGCATGGAAATTCATGCTTACTTACTATTACTTTTTATCATGCTTCATTATTACTAATAGGGTTAGAGTGGTTAAAGAATATGTGTGGTAACATGTTATTTGTAATTTTGAGTGTTAGATTACTATAGGTAATTTATGTAACATCCAAACACTTTGGATTACTTATTTCACTTTTTTCCATAAAATTAAAAAGATAGGGACCTGAGCTTTCAAGCATCATGATTGTTATGTTCTAAGAACATTTTTCTAACATTCCCATTGGGTTGTTCTGTTCTGGGAATGTTCAGAACGTCCTTTTTTTTTTTTTATCCCCTTTTTCTCCCAATTTGGAATGCCCAATTCCCACTACCCTCGTGGTAGCATGGTTACTCACCTCAATCAGGGCAGCAGTCCATTTTATCACGTGGCTCGCTGTGCATGACACCGCAGAGACTCACAGCATGGAGGCTCATGCTACTCTCCGCGATCCACGCACAATTTACCATGTGCCCCGTTGAGAGTGAGAACCCCTAATCACGACCATGAGGAGGTTACCCCATGTGACTCTACTCTCCCTAGCAACCGGGCCAGTTTGGTTGCTTAGGAGACCTGGCTGGAGTCACTCAGCATGCCATGGATTCGAACTCATGACTCAAGGGGTGGTAGTCAGCGTCAGTACTCGCTGAGCTACCCAGGCCCCCCAGAACGTCCAGTTTTTTAAATGTTTAATGTTTTTTCTTGGTTATAGGAACATTCTGGAAAACATTTGAATTTTTTTTTTTTTTAATTCACAATGTAGAAACTTCTAAAATACATACCACTAATGATGTATGAATAACAATTTCATGCTAACATTTTGAAAACATATAAATGACAGAAAACCTTGAAAGAACATTCTATTAATATTACTGCAAGAATTGGGGGCCTGGGTAGCTCAGCGAGTATTGATGCTGACGACCACCCCTGGAGTCGCGAGTTCAAATTCAGGCTGTGCTGAGTGACTCCAGCCAGATCTCCTAAGCAACCAAATTGGCCCGCTTGCTAGGGAGGGTAGAATCACATGGGGTAACCTCCTCGTGGTCGCGATTTAGTGGTTCTGCTCTCAATGGGGTGCGTGTTAATTTGTGCGTGGATCACTGAGAGTAGCATGAGTCTCCACATGCGGATTCTCCATGGTGTCATGCACAACGAGCCATGTGATAAGATGCGTGGATTTGCGGCCTCAGAAGCAGAGGCAAGTGAGACTTGTCCTCCGCCACCCGGATTGAGGTGAGTAACCGCGCCACCATGAGGACCTACTAAGTAGTGGGAATTGGGCATTCCAAATTGGGAGAAAAGGGGATAAAAAAATAAAATAAAATAAAAATATTACTGCAAGAACACTTGTGGATAACTTTGAGAGAACATTAGCCAAAGTTCTAAGAACGTTGCCAGTTATCTTTATAAAGGATTGTATATGTATCATAAAAGGAATCCATACGACTTGTGAGTCATGTAAGTCTTCTGAAGCCATACAATAGCTTTGTGTGAGGAACGGACTGAAATTTTCGTCATTATTAATAACTGATAACCTTATCATAATCATAATCTTATCATTTTAACTGCTGTGACTGAATTGAGTTGTACTTGAAAAACTGATCATTTTGATTTGTGAATTAATCATTCAGACTCTTTTGGTGAACTGGATCAACTGATTCATTTAAAAGATCCAACTCAAAAGAATGATTCGTTCACGAATCAGTCGTTGTGTCTTCTGTCATTAACTTGTGAATGCGCCAAGTGAATAACCACTTAAATTTCAATCTGTTCCTCAAACAAAACCATGGTATGACTTCAAAAGACTTCAAAAGGGTTAGCAGATGATAACATAATTTCCATTTTAATGTTAACCACTCCATACTGAGAAATACTTACCTAAGATGGTTCTTCAGGTTAGAAGTTTCTTTTGAAGTAGAAGTTTATTTGCTGGCAAACACAGCTTACATTGCACCAGTTTGTTGTGAATTTTCAGAATTTGAAAGTGAAACAGTCTCTGTATTTCCATGATATAACACACTGCATTTTTGGCTTTCTGTATCCTACCCCATTCTCGTGTATTGTGAGTACGTTGCTCATTGTTAAAATCCTTCACAGAATTGCCTCATTAGATCATTTGGTAACACACAATGAGGTTTCGTTTGTTAACATTATAGGTATCATGAACAAACAATTAACAATATACGGTATTTTTTAAAGCATTTATTAATATTTGTTAATGTTAGTTAATAAAAATACAATTGTTCATTGTTCATTCATGTTAGTACATAGCGCATTAACTAATGTTAACAAATACAACTTTTGATTTGAAAAGCGTACTATGTTGAAATTAACATTAACTAAGATTAACAAATGCTTTAAAAGTATTGCTCATTGTTAGTTCATGTTAACTAATGTTGTTAACATGGAACTTTATTGTAAAGTGTTACCAATAATTAAAAATAAAAATTCAAAGTAATCCCTTCAGTTACCATTTTTAATGTAACTGTAATCTGATGATCAACTATTTGAACTGCAACTATAATGAAATACAGTTAGTATTATTTTGTATGTATGTATTCCATTACACCCTAACCCTGATTTACTGATATGTAGGCTATGTGGTAACACAGATGCACTGCTACTTCCTGTATGGACAGTGAGTTTATCATCTATAAAATCCCAATGTTCCCAAAATTAAAGACTAAACTGATTTGGAGACAATAAATAAATAATAATACATTTTAAAAAAATACGGCATTTCAGTTGAAGACTTATGATGTTATTTATTTATTGGTTTTGTGGATTTTTTTTTTCCTTCTTGGCAGGTTTCTCCATTTTTTGGGACCATCTATAACATGATCTATTATACAGCCATGGCTGCAGAGCAGAGTCGAGCTGCGAGTGGAGGCCGCTGGGTATCGGGTGAAGTTCTGGCTCAGAATGAGGGTGGATTTGAATTTAATGGTTTTAACCAGAGGATATCGGCAGGTACTGATGGTGAGGGGATGCAGGCACGCTACGTCGTCCTGGATACAGATGGCTCTGGGTCAATACTGCACTGTACACATGCACTAGAAGCACCACACACATATGGGAAATATGGAGGGCTGAAGTACTTGGGGAAATCCATTCATTTTGCCGGAGCATCTCCGAGCAGTGACTCCAACTGCTGGTTCAGCCCTTATGTGGCTTGTAGTGGAGGTGAGAAAGGAACACATAAGGGTTACGTGTGGATTTCATTAAACATTTATTTTTTTAATTAGCATTCCCACTGATTCCTCCATCTCTCTTGTTCTTTATTTCTGTTGCAGGCCTGAATGGGGTGACCCTCTTCTTTCTCTTTCTGTTGTTCTGTGTGTTGCTGTGTGGGGCAGGTGCCTGTTTTCTCTATATAAGGTATGAATTGGCTTGCTTGTTCACCTTGAGTTGAACAAGTTTAATGTATCACTAATAAACAAATGAGTATGTATATGTGTTTACAGGAAACATGGGCAGGTGGGGATATTAGGAGGAGGAAACGCCACTAAGATAGTGCTGACATTGGATGACCTAGTCTTCATCAACACCACACTCAGCAGGAGGGTCAGTCAAATGATCTCTCTCTCTCTCTCTTGTTCATAGCCTTTGTCTATGTTTTTCTATCCATTTGCTTTTCTTATCTCACTCTGTAGAAGCTGAACGAGGAGAGTATGGTGAAGAGTCAGCTAGATGTTAAAACCCCATGTCACTCAGTTTCAGGCCGCAGTTACATTCCGTCAACTCCTGAAACGTCCAACGTTGCTGTATTCGAGGTGTGTGAAACATACGTATACAGAATGTGTTATGTGTACAGACATATATGCGCCTTAATAAATAGTTTTGATTCTATATGTAGTTTTAAATAAATGTTTGGGAATCGGGAGGAGCATGTTCATCTTATCCTGCCAAACGCAATACACACATGCTTACCTCACTCTTGTGACAGTTCTTTTGGAATCTCTTGACCACCCCAGCTCCACCTTTTGCTTATTTATTACTTATTTTATTTTATGAAGTCCAGGGGTTCTGCTTAGTCCCATGCTCAAGCCTCCCATCATGAACATCAAGGCAAATCTGTTTACCCTTATTCCACTCAAGAATTATACAGTATAAATGTGCATGAACTTGTGAAATTGTGAATTATTTTACTTCCATGCAAAAGTTATTTGTAAATCATATCTTGTGGTAATGAATTAGTGAAGTAGTATGGTGATTCATTTTAGCGTACTAAATGTTGCGTTAATATTTTTCTGTGTTTTCAGGGTGATTGGGTTTGGCTAAAGAAATGTTCCTGTGCAGGATCTGTATCAGAAATCAGTGACAGCACACAAGCCATCTTTATCAAGGTAAAAGAGAGCATGAAAGTGACTGCAATGAATGAGAATTAATGAATAAATTATCAACTTTCAAAAAATGTGTTAGCTTCTGACTCTTGAAAGTACACGTAACTACTTATTTTCATATTCTCACATTTTCTCTCTTTCTTTGGCTTCTTTTTGCTTCTATTTTTCTTCCTCTCTCTCTCTCTCTCTCTCTCGCTCTCTCTGTCTGTCCCCAGTTGAGAGACATGCGTCATGAGAATCTGAACCTGTTTCTGGGTCTTTTCATGGATTCTGGGATATTTGGCATTGTTACTGAGCACTGCACAAGAGGCAGCCTGGAAGACCTGCTCAGCAACGAGGAAATGAGACTGGATTGGATGTTCAAATCCTCTCTCCTCCTTGACCTGATTAGGGTGAGATATTGAGCAATTTGAAGAATAGCACAATTAAAAATAAAGAGCTGAATGAATGTATAGATCAAGATTTTTTAACTGAAATTACGTGGTGGCCACTAGCCAGGTGGTATTCTCCATCAGTGGCCAGTTGAACAGATGCAACAAACACAAGTGTTTTTACAGCCATGATTTTTTACACAATATAGTTTTTGCAGTATATATGCATGATGTAATTGTTGCAGTTATACTGTACAGTTAGCATACAACTTAATGCTAAGTTGTAACCATTAACACTTAAGATGGTGTATGAAATGTCTTGTGGGCCTAATTTTGCTTGGGGGCAAGTAGTTTGAGATCCCTGGTATAGATAAGTAAGTAAAAAGAACTCAGCATGAAGATGAAGATGAAATGGATGGGTGGATGAATATGTGCTAATGATATACTTTGGCCATTGAACAATGCCTGGTTAGCAGCTGGTCACATCTCTTCATACTACTTCTGTATTCTGACTTTCCTCTCAATGTCTTCTCTATCCTTCCTTTTCAGGGAATGAAGTACTTGCACAATCGTGGAATTATTCATGGACGTCTGAAGTCAAGGAACTGTGTGGTAGATGGACGGTTTGTTCTGAAGGTTACAGATTATGGCTTCAATGAGATCATCCACAGTCAAAACATCATCATGGAGGACAGCAAACCTGAGGGTACATCAAATACATGTGGAGACCATACATAGTACAGTTTTAAGTCCTAGGGCCCTATTTTAAGAGCACTAGTGCTAAGTGTAGCCAGGGTTGGGAGGGTTACTTTTGAAATGTATTCAACTACAGATTACAGAATACATGCTGTAAAATGTAATTTGTAATGTATTCCGTTAGATTACTCAAGGTCAGTAACGTATTCTAAATACTTTGGATTACTTCTTCAGCACTGGTAGATTTTTTCACTTGTTTTGACTATAAAAACTCTGCCAGTACAGTAAGACAAAATACACATGTTAAACATACATTCTCTGAAAAACCTAAATATCTTATGCAGTGTTGAATATGAATATGATTTTTGCCCTAATATCAAAGGTCTTACTAAAAAAAAGAAATTATGATCCAACATGAATTTTCTTGATAAAAAAATATGATTGTGCCTGGTAACGTGCATGTAAAATGGCTAGAAATAGCATTTTATCTTAGCGTAAAGCTGACAATTTACACAAGGTTTATTTCTATTTCTTCTGCTCCAAACTTATTTCAAACTTCTCTGTCTGCTCATATGAATGTTACACATCATAAGAAAGTGTTTCACCGCTGTTCAAATGCACTTTGGATCGTATCATTTATATGTATAAATGTTTTCCATCTGAAAGGACTAAATATTAAATGAAACAAATGACAATAAAATGCAAAGTAATCTCTTCAGTAATCAAAATACTTTTTGAATGTAACTGTATTCTAAATACCAATGATTTAAATTGTAACTGTAGTGGAATACAGTTACTTATATTTTGTATTTTAAATACGTAATCCCGTTACATGTATTCCGTTACTCCCCAACAGTGAGCATAGCGCTACACCATAAGTGCAAAGTCAATAGGCATGGTCATGAAGTTTTGTTATTTTTGTGCAAGCATGCACTAAGTCTAGGCACAAGTGGGTTTGGCGAAATCGAGTGCGTGACACGCTAATGGGTTGAGTCACGTGCAATGAATAAGAAGAATTGAAAATTACATTCTTTTGTGCATTAACTGCATCCTTGAATGTCGGCATATTTCTATGACAGTGACACGCTCCTTTTATAGGCATGGAAAATTAGATTCTCATCAGAATTTGGATGTACGTTCCGTTACATTATAGAGAATGTAATTATTATGAATCATTTTCGTCTGCTGACAAATAAATCATGGCTAGTATTAACAGTGATTGTATCAGCAAGCACTTCACTTCTACCGGCCGATTTTGAAATGCTTTATTAATTTATTAAAACACGAAAAAATTACACCAAAAATATTTCTAAATTCAAATTACACTTCAAACGAAATAAAAATATAATTGAAATAATGAAGTGGTCAAAAAAAATCATACCAAATCCAAATATTTTACCCTCTCCAACTTCTTCCACTGGTACCTTTTGCAGTGACTTACAGGACTATATGAACCAGTGAACTCATGAAATATTATATGGTTATTTTGCTCCAAACACTGTAATGAAATAATAAAAATCCTAATGTGTGAATTAGCATACAATTCCCTTACTTATCCTCTCCTCTCCGAGATAATCACTCTGTTTCACTCTTTTCTATTTCTCAGTCTTCCTTTTTCTGTTTGTCTGCCTCTCTCATTGGTACAGATCAGTTTTGGACAGCTCCAGAGATCCTACGGGATCCTCGGCTGCAGAAGAAGGGCACATATACAGCAGATGTTTACAGCTTTTCTATTATCATGCAGGAGGTGATCTCTCGCTGTGCACCTTTCTGCATGTTGGACATGCCCCCTCAAGGTTAGACATGCTTAAATCACTACACAATCAAACACCACTCACTTCTCTACATGAGTGAATCTCACAAAACATATCATGAAATGTCCAGGTCACATCCAGGTCATCCCAAAATAATAATAATAATAATAATAACAATAATAATAATAAAATAAATAAATAATATTTTGCATAAAGAAAATGCAGTCTAAATGCAAAAACTGCCCCCACAATTCTTATTACTATAATGTATCTGGTATTGTAATGATTATTCTCATAATTGTACAGTAAAAATGTCAATTTTTTTTAAAAATTAAAATCAGTTAATTTTTAATTAAAGGCAGTACAACAAATGTTGCCATGATGTATAAATGAATACTTTTATAAAATGTATTTTTTTATCTTCTTTTTTTTTTTCATGATACAGTAATGAGAACTGGGGGGTAAAATGAGCTTAAATGTTCTGAAAATAATGTCACAATGCAAAAAAATATTTAGGGTCCTAATAGTAAACTTAATTTTTTTCTTTTAGTTTATTTAGTAAGCACCCAGGGGACTGTGTTATGCTAAGGCTGTTTTTCCATGAAGATTTCTACTCTCTATTTCGACTCAAATAGAGACAGTAAATTATAAACTACTATACAACAATATATATACTTAAATTATTATGAATGAATGGAGATGAAATGACTTAACCCTCTCATACGTACAGTCACACATGTGTGATGGTTAATAACTGATCCCCACAGAGCAGCATCACACATATATGTTTCTGCAACATCCAGGTACATTACAAGCTGCCAGATTCAAATCACGCCGACACACAGAGCTGCGCTGGCCGAGCGTCTATAATTCATTTTCGCACAAATATTGAATCATGCAGTCTTTTAAAGCACATGATACGTTTATTTTATACTCATACATCCAAATGGTCACCAGAGTATCACGATAAAAAATGTACAGCTCATTTATGCACAGTCAACACATCAAGCGTGATCAGCTGATATTTGTTTACATTAGTGGTTATGCGGTTGTCATTCGTCACACAAACAGTCTTTTCAAGCATATGATACATTTATTTTACATAACAGACAGCCAAACTGTCACCAAAGTACCACGATATCAGTGTACTCCCAGTCAGCACAAGGCCATCATCCTTTGCATGCAGCTGTCTCTTTATTAGGTGGACATGCGGTTGTCATTCACACAAACAGCAACTCAAACAGTGTTTTCAAGCATATGATGTTTGACAGCCAAACTATCACAAAAGCACCACGATAACAGTTTATAACTTGTGTACTCACAGTCAACACATCTCTGAGCACTATCATCCGTTGCATGCAGCCACGTCTGTTTACATTAGGTGCTTGTCACACACACACACACACACACACACACATATTGGTGTGGCTATCCTTATGAGGACTCTCCATAGACATAATGATTTTTATACTGACCCTCACAAAAAACTTTCTGCATTTTTTAATTTTCCAAAAAACATTGTTTTAAGCAATTTGAATTATGAGGACACTAGAAATGTTCTCATAAACCACATTTATATTATAATACCCTTGTTATTACCAGTTTGTAACCTAAAAAAATGTCCTCACATACCACCCAAACCCGCCCACACACACACACATACACACACACACACTGTTTGATTTCAAACAGTGCACAGGCAAACTGTATTTTTTGTCCATTTATTTTTATAGCTATATATAAACGAAAGAAATAAATCAAATACAGTACAGTAGGCATAACCAGTTTGTTCATATGTTTACCATGGTAAACTACTCGTTTAAACTCCGCCTCCTTCTAGTGCCGGCTGTGTAGAGTCACATAAATTAATTCACTCTGGGGGGCACAGCAGGGGAATTTAGACCCTAATGGAGTTTGTTCTGATTAATTTAGATCTGAATACAGCTGTGTATTGAGTTATGAATACACAAGTTGTCTATTTTTGATCGCAGAGATCATAGATAAAGTGCGCTCACCTCCTCCATTGTGTCGACCCAATGTGTCTGTGGATGAAGCTCCGTTGGAGGTGATTCAGATAATGAAGCAGGCCTGGAGTGAAGAGCCTGATAAGCGACCCACGTTTGAGGAGATCTTCAGACAGGTACACTCTCTCGCATTCGTTCTGTCTCTCTCTCTCTATTCCACACACACACACACACACCCACACACATACAAACTCATAAACTCATATACCACAAACGTTCCTGACACCTGTGTAGATGTCAGGAACAGGTAGATACAAACTTACACACAAATACACAAACATAAAATTTTGAGAAATTGACTGAAGAATGACTGAAAGAGGCCAATGAAAGGACTTATATGAATTGTATCAATGGCATGTGACTTAGTGCTGCTTTAAAATCTCCTTAGCCATATCAGATACAGTTAATACAAGTCCTTTCATTGGCCTCTTTCAGTCATTCTTCAGTCAATTTCTCAAGATTTTCCCTCAACTCTTATTTTCTTGTTTGCTCTGTCCACTGTACTTTCTCACACTCTGGTGATTAGTCCTCACCACCTCTCTTTCTCTATCAATTTCAATTTTCTATTTTACTGTGCTTTATTGGTGTGACAAAAACTATATATTTTTGTTGCCAATGCGTTTGTTGTACTGCATACAATGAGAAATTATGCGGTGTAAAATAAATACAAATTAAAATAGTGCAAATAAACAAGTAACTTTAAATATAAAAATAACAGTAGTGCAAAATATAATAAAAATTAAGTAATAAAATGAAGTAAAGTAACACTGCAGAGTAAACTCAATCCTGTTGTCTGTCTTTTTCTCTCTAACCTGCAGTTCAAGAACGTGAACAAGGGAAAGAAGACAAATATAATTGACTCAATGTTACGGATGCTGGAGCAGTACTCCTCTAACCTGGAGGATCTGATCCGAGAGAGGACCGAAGAACTAGAGGTAGAGCGTCAGAAAACTGATGCTCTCTTAGCACAGATGCTGCCCAAGTGAGTCCCACTCAGAGATCAGTCTCTTTTTTTAAATTTCTACCCCCTTACTTCCACTCTTTTCTTACTATGCCATTTTCTCATCCTATCTCTTTTGCTGTCTTTTAGGTCTGTGGCCTTGGCATTAAAGACAGGGAAGCCAGTGAAACCGGAGCACTTTTCAGATGTGACACTGTATTTCAGTGATATAGTGGGTTTCACAACCATTTCTGCTCTGAGTGAACCTATTGAGGTGGTCGACCTCCTTAACGACCTTTACATACTCTTTGATGGAATCATCGCCATCCATGATGTCTATAAGGTTTTCCAGAGCTTTATTTATGTTTCACTGACCCCCTTGTAAGACTTGAATGCTGTTGAGGAATCTGAGGAGTTTGGATGCTTTTACAATGCTTAAACGGATATTTCCCCTAAAATAAAAAATTCTGTCATCATTTACTCACCATGTTGTTCCAAAACCTTATGACTTTCTTTCTTCCGTGGAACAGTGGCATAGCCACGGGTGTACCAGGGTGTGCAACTGCAACAGTATTGTTTTTTTTGTTTTTTATCATGAACCAAACTTCCCTGTACTCTGTTCAAAAAAGGTTTTGAATCTTTGAATCTCTGGATATCGGCATCGGCCATTAAAAAACCCATATCGGTCGACCATTTAATTAAGTTAATGGTCATTTTATTATATTTCGCTTAATTGTGATTTAGTTCTTGCACACCCAGTTCTCTCTTGGCACACCCAAAATCTTGTTTCTAGCTACGCCACTGCCGTGGAGCACAAAAAGAGATTACGTAAAATGAAGTACGTATATATAAAAAAAAAAAAACTGCAATGAAAATGAATGGTGAC
The DNA here is from genome assembly GCF_019703515.2 of Myxocyprinus asiaticus. Classification (NCBI taxonomy): domain Eukaryota; kingdom Metazoa; phylum Chordata; class Actinopteri; order Cypriniformes; family Catostomidae; genus Myxocyprinus; species Myxocyprinus asiaticus. The sequence goes on from NC_059347.1 coordinate 32,239,607, forward strand.
TGAGGCTGTCATTCTGCCTCATCCCTTTTTTTGTTCCATGGAAGAAAGAAAGTCATAGGGGTTTGGAACTACTTAAGGGTGAGTAAATGATGACAGAATTTTCATTTTTGGTTGAACTATCCCTTTTAAAGCTGATCTCATATTACTGGATTTAGAGTGTATTTCCTGCAGATCAGACAGCTTCAAACCATTAATTTCATCAGAGGGAATCAAAATAGTTATATCTTTGGTGCTTAAGTTTTTGATATTTTGGTAAAATACAGTTTTCATGTATAATACGACATAATCTCAACAGGTAGAGACTATTGGTGATGCGTACATGGTGGCATCAGGGGTCCCGAACCGTAATGGTACCCGACATGCAGCAGAGATGGCCAACATGTCTCTGGATATTCTGCACTGTATTGGAACATTTCAAATGAGGCACATGCCTGACGTCAAAGTCAAAATCCGTATTGGACTCCATTCTGGTAAGAATAACATACTACACACAAATACAGTATGCCTTCACTTGCAGCCACATAGTGTTTGCCAGTTTACTGTTCTAGCACACCACCATAGATGAAGTCACACCAAATACCAAATATTTGGTCACAGTAAATATAACTGGAATGGCGGTGCTAGGTGATAATCTGACGTGGTGCGAGCTGCAAAGAGATCGTCTGTGTTCCGCGACTGCTATCGGGACTTTGAATAACGTACTATATAACATGCGAGGAAAGGTAGCCAGAGGAGTTTCTGGTGCCCCCCTAGGGAGTTGGTTCCTTACGCAGACTGCATAATAAGCGTAATTGCATACAGTGAGTGGCAGTACTTAACTCTATGCAAAGCTGACATAGGAGAGACAGAAAATTCAGACTGGGTTGAGAATGCAGTTAACCCAGTCGCTCCACTATTTTTCTTCCACTAAATTAAATGCATCATCTCATGAGGTTAAAAATCAAACTCATTGACATTTAATTGATGTTCTATCCTTACATCACTGAACTGAACATAGAGTGCTAAATGTAAATACGTATTTACACTTGATCCCCTGAAGACTGTGTATTTCAAGGACGAGTGAAATGATAATCTCTGACATCATCCAGTTAACAGATTTATCCAATTAGTTACCACATCGTTGGCCCTCTCCCCACCCTACAATGCAACATATTGTAGAAAACACGTGCTCACACAGGTGTGGCTGACACAAAAGTTGTGTCTCAAATTATGTACTATACACTTATGTACTTGGCCATCTAGTAAATTAATTTTCAAAGGGTAGTATCATCTCAGATGGAACACTTTTTTTGCTACATGGAAGCACACACTGTTTTTCAGTTGAGGGGAAATTACATTTAAAACACATTTGAGATTGCCGCTAGCTTTAGCATCTTAGCTAACCTGATTACAAGTTCGATATAAGTGCCAAAATGTATTTTTTCATATTTCAAGGAATCACACAATGTGGGGTTATGGTAAAGCATTAAACTCACATTTGTAAGGTGCTGTCTTTCCTTCTGAATTTTGGTAGTTCCCTCATACGGCATCTTGACAATTTTTTGTCAGGCCAGCATTACAGCCTGATAACCCCTCACCTTTCCATAGGGAAAGATGTGACCATTGAGTGCAGGCAGTATTGTAGATCATCTAATCTACTTTTGGAATACTTATTGTATGTTTCTATGAAATTTAAATTTTAAGTGTATTAAATACCAGTTTGCACTCCTTTCATTAAACATCAGTAAACATAAAATCTAAATCATAACACCCCCCCCCCCCTTTTCAAATCAAGAAGGATATGTAATGTAATCCATATGTAATCATGTAATCCATAAAAAGGAATTGTAACACCATTTAACAACATTTTTGTTAACAAATGTTATCTAATTACAAGTACATGATTTTTGCAATCTGATTACATAATAGAGATTACACATAGTCCATTACTACCCAACACTGGTACAAAAGTATAGCTGAAGTCAGAAGTTTACATACACTTAGTTTAAAGTCATTAAAACTCATTTTTTAACCACTCCACAGATTTCATATTAGCAAACTATAGTTTTGCAAGTTGTTTAGGACATTTACTTTGTGCATGACACAAGTAATTTTTCCAACAATTGTTTACAGACAGATTGTTTCACTTTTAATGGACTATATCACAATTCCAGTAGGTCAGAAGTTTACATACACTAAGTTAACTGTGCCTTAAAGCAGCTTGCAAAATTCCAGAAAATGATGTCAAACCTTTAGACAATTAGACAATTAGCTTCTGATAGGAGGTGTACTGAACTGGAGGTGTACCTGTGGATGTATTTTAAGGCTTACCTTCAAACTCAGTGCCTCTTTGCGTGACATCATGGGAAAATCAAAAGAAATCAGCCAAAACCTCAGAAAAAAAATTGTAGACCTCCACAAGTCTGGTTCATCCTTGGGAGCAATTTCCAAATGCCTAAAGGTACCACATTCATCTGTACAAACAATAGTACACAAGTATAAACACCATGGGACCACGCAGCCATCATACCACTCAGGAAGGAGATGCATTCTGTCTCCTAGAGATGAATGTAGTTTGGTGCAAAAAGTGCAAATCAATCCCAGAACAACAGCAGGACCTTGTGAAGATGCTGGAGGAAACAGGTAGACAAGTATCTATATCCACAGGAAAACGAGTCATATATCGACATAACCGGAAAGGCTGCTCAGCAAGGAAGAAGCCACTGCTCCAAAACCGCCATAAATAATCCAGACTACAGTTTGCAAGTGCACATGGGGATAAAGATCTTACTTTTTGGAGAAATGTCCTCTGGTTTGATGAAACAAAAATTGAACTGTTCAGCCATAATGACCATCGTTATGTTTGGAGGAAAAAGGGTGAGGCTTGCAAGCCGAAGAACACCATCCCAACCGTGAAGCATGGGGGTGGCAGCATCACGTTGTGGGGGTGCTTTGCTGCAGGAGGGACTGGTGCACTTCACAAAATAGATAGCATCATGAGGAAGGAAAATGATGTGGATATACTGAAGCAACATCTCAAGATATCAGCCATGAAGTTAAAGCTCGGTTACAAATGGGTTTTCCAAATGGATAATGACCCCAAGCATACCTCCAAAGTTGTGTCAAAATGGCTTAAGGACAACGAAGCCAAGGTATTGGAGTGGCCAACACGAAGCCCTGACCTCAATAGAAAATTTGTGGGCAGAACTGAAAAAGCGTGTGCGAGCAAGGAGGCTTACAAACCTGACTCGGTTACACCAGTTCTGTCTGGAGGAATGGGCCAAAAATTCCAGCAACTTATTGTGAGAAGCTTGTGGAAGGCTACCCAAAAAGTTTGACCCAAGTTAAACAATTTAAAGGCAATGCTACCAAATACTAACAAGTTGTATTTAAACTTCTGACCTACTGGGAATGTGAAGAAATAAATAAAAGCTGAAATAAATAATTCTCTCTACTATTATTCTGACATTTCACATTCTTAAAATAGTGATCCAAACTGACCTAAGACAGGTAATGTTTTCTATGATTAAATGTCAGGAATTGTGAAAAACTGAGTTTAAATGTATTTGGCTAAGGTGTGTGTAAACTTCTGACTTCAACTGTATGTAACCAAATTATATATAATTCTTGAAAATCTGTGTCTGCAATAGCTGCTGCACTCTACCATGCTTTCTTAACTATGTATGTGTATCTGTGTATATTAGGTCCAGTTGTAGCAGGTGTAGTAGGGTTGAAGATGCCTCGGTACTGTCTGTTCGGGGACACAGTAAACACAGCTTCCCGAATGGAATCCACAGGGTTGCGTGAGTACACCACACACTTTTCATGTCTTCTTCAAACTGTGTATGTGTAAATACTGTACATCTGTATGTATCTGATAGGAACAATATAAGTAACTGTCTCTGAAGCCATGATTCCAGGAATTTACTGTGTGTGTCTATGGCTGAGGATCAGTTCGAAGACTCAGTAGTTAGTACTTTGTGTCTGTGCTGATCAGTGAGTGCATGTCAGTGAGAAGCTCCGAGGGCTTAAGTGCAGAGTGCCCTGTAAACTCTTAAGAGTATAAGCCAATTAGAAAGAAAATTCTGCTTTAAAGCTAATGTCCTCATAGAACTTCACCCTGAACTGTCTCACCTTTAATCAGACCTTCTGCCACATTTTTCCCTGAGCATTTACTTCACCTTTAGAACATATTTCATGCTGAAGAATGTTTAAAAAAATGTGTGAAACATGATCAAAGACATGCACAAGCCTTCAGAATATGTTCCAAATTTTTTTAATTCTATCATGTAGTGGAACAAGGGTCAGTTTCAAATGTATACTGTTTAGTTGATCAGGCCTTCAAGGTCACACACGCATCCTGTGCTGTGACTGCTGTGTCATCTGTTCACTTTGAGGTCTCAACATGTACATAATGAATTCGCTCATATATATTGTGTTTTCTAGATAATTTGTAGTGAACAGAAGAGTGCAGAATGTCTAAAGTAATGTAACGTGTTCAGTACATCAGATTTAAAGGGCTTGGAGTCCGCTTTCAAGGCGTTTTTAGCATTTTGGGACATGCTGCCATCTAGTGGTTAAGTCTCAGCTACTAAGAGAGCACCACTACCTTGATGTGAAAGGCAACAAATTGTTCTTGATGTCCTTGGTCTGTTAAGTGAACTCACAGGATCCCAATATGGACAATGACTAAGAATTTTCCAGTTTGGTGTAACATCAAATTGAGTGTTTTTTTCTTCTTTCTCTCTTTCCACAGCTTACAGAATTCATGTCAACCAGAGTACTGTTGATGTCTTGAACAGCCTCAAACTTGGCTACAAAATAACTACTAGGGGCAGGACAGAGCTCAAGGTACACAAACACACCTACACAGTCATGTCGGAGCACACATTACACCATACAGTGTTACAATTTTTCACAATTGCTAAGACACATTTCTTGAAACGTTCACCCATTTTCTCACAACTGTAAACACAAAACCAAATCTTCAAACTACATTCACAAAACCCCTGACACTTCTGGCTAAATCAAACAATTGCCTCAAAACCATTTTAACTTTGGCCAAAACCAAAAAATTCTCTCGGATCATAAACACAGCCAGTCAAAATGTTAACACTACTGAGCAACCATTAGAAACTACACCAAAAAATTTAAAACAGTGTGTTCTGGACATATAGGTACAGAAATAATGATTTGTTGTGCATAATGTCTTTTGTGTTTTGCATTCTCCATTGTCAAGTGCATAAAAACAAATATAAGACCAATTGCAACAAATACACATTTTATTGTTTTCACAAAAAATATTTACAGCATTGTATACAGCAAGGGGCAACTACAGTAGTGCACATTCAGAACATAGCACGCGTGAAAAAACTGCAAAAGGTCAAAATTCGGGATTTTACTGTGCCTCAGCATCACGCCTCTGTGCTGGGTCAGGCCAGAAGACTTCGTCAACATCACATGCCACATTCTCTCATCCCAGGCAACGGGGGAAGAGTCCTCTTGTGTGCCGAATCAAACCCTGACATTTCCAAGGCCTGCTGAAGATTTTCCCTGGTGTAGGGGTTCCGGTCATAGACCTTCCATCTCCATGTTGAGAAGAACTCTTCAACTGGATTTGAAAAAGGAGAGTAGGGTGGAAAGAAAACATTAAAGAAACGTTGCTTGATGTTGAACCACTCCCGGTCCTGGGCACCGCAGTGAAAACTCACGTTGTCCTAAACAACCACATAGACTGGACACTCTGCCTGGCCATGATTCTGGAGCTCATGGTCAAACAGGAGATCCCGAAGACCACCCAGGAATGTGAGGTGGTATTAAGTGTTATAAGGCCCAAGGTCGCATGGCAGTGGAGAACCCCTCTGTTACTGATGGCCGCATATAGGGTCACATTGCCTCCACGCTGACAGGGGACTTCCACAATGGTCTGCTGGCCAATTATTTTCATTCCTTGTCTTCTTTTCATCAGATTGAATCCAGCCTCATCAATATAAATATACTCATGGGGCCTTTACATTGAATCCAGGTCAAATATTCTCTGTAGGTAAAATATATACAAAAGGTTTTGTAGGTTAACAGTAATAGTATGAGTGCTACAGAATGACAGACCTCTTATGTTCTTTGGATCTGTAAAGACACTGCTTTACAGTACTACATTATAGTGCAGATGTTTGACAGTTTTACAGTACTGTATGTAGTAAGGTACTGTAAGAACCAAAACTCTGTTGGAATGTACACTTACTTGCACAAAAAAAAAAAAAAAAAAAAATGTAGCTCTTTCACTCTTTCAGAGTTGCGCTCAAAGGGTACCCAGTACACTTTTTTCACGCGTACTCTGTTCCTCTGCAAGATACCATCAATAGTGGAGAGGCTCACGCAGTTGATACCTTCAGAACTGGCATCATCTTCGATTACTTGGTCTCGTATTTCTCTAGGATGAATGGCATTATTTTGAAGGACCATATCAACGATGTGAGCCTCTTGCTGTAGCGTAAACATGGAACGTCTGCCACCTCCTCGAGGCAGTCTTGCAGTTTTACAAAAAGCAAAGATGGAATTACATACACATACAGTACTGTGAAGATAGAACAGTAATGGAATTGACTTCAATACATAGATGATACATGTTGTTCTCCAGTTGCTTTACTATTGGAAAAGTGATGTACTGTACTGAAATGTTTGCATACAGTAAATATTCAAGGACCAAGAACTCAATTACTGTACTGTACCTGTCATGTTATCTGAAAGTCCTCACTATGATGGACACTGAGAACCTGCTCAGGTTTGGCTGAATCTGTTATCCAGCTTCCCTCGTCGTCATCCCATGAACAATGACATGATCAATGATGGTGGCACGAATTTAATCAGAAATTGGTGCTCTTGGAAATCCTTGTCCTTTTCCTCCTCATCCACCACCTCTGAGGTGAACTCTTTCTCCTCTGCCTCATCGATAGTTGCCATTCATTTTTGGTATCAACATTCAACTGGCCCTTGCCACTTGCACTGGCTTATATGACATTCACTTATTGGTTTCATCATTAGAAACAGTGCTAACAATTTTGAGTCGTTGTGTTTAAATGATGACACTGTATTGAAATTGTGTTTAACTTTTGTAGCCTGTGTTTATCATTTTGCATCACAAATGCATCTCCATGCAATATTAGCTTTAAAGTATGAGAATGTGCTTAGAGTTTTGAAAAAAGTGTTTCTGAGTTCTGCAAATTGTGTCTAAGCAGGCCAACATGGTTTAAGGTTTTGCCAAAAGAGTGTTTGATTCGACAGATGGGTTCAGGCAATTGACCGTTTGGTTCAGAGAATGGGGTTAAGTGCTATTCAGAAAAACTGTATTTGCCAAGACTTCACAAATGTCTTGAGGCCTGGGAGCAGGGCTGTATCTACTGGGGTGAAATATGGGATAGATTCAAGGGGCCCAAAGGTCTAGGGGGAACCACAACTATTTCAGCAGTTTTGATGTAAGGGGCCCAGAACAATATACAGTCAGGGGGCTCAGAATTCCTGGCTACAGGCCTGCCTGGGACTATATTCATTATATCCACGAAAGACACTGTATGAGTACCCTTTTCTTTTTCTCTATAACTCTGTCTATCACTCTTTATCAGGGTAAAGGTGTAGAGGAAACATATTGGCTGGTTGGGAGGGATGGATTCGAGAAGCCACTACCTATACCACCAGACCTTACTCCTGGGTAAGAAAGAAACCAATCCTATCTATTGCTATCTTTGTTGCATTATGTACATATTTAAGAAAACATGAGGCAAATATAGTTGCCATTATTCTAATGGTGATATCTTTTCTGTATGATGCCACAAAGGGCAAGCAACCATGGTATCAGCTTAGATGAGATTCCAGTGGACAGGCGGCAGAAGTTCCTTGATAGGCAAAAGAGGATGAGGGACTGAGGTAAGGAAGGATTACATTTTCCATTTCTTTTTGGTGGATTTTAGCATTCAGCCCAAATAATCTAAGAAAGTAGTTGTTTTTGTTCTAACAACTATACCGACAAGTTTGGTCTTCAGCAATTCAAACACACAGACTAAACTCTGCAACTTAAAGGGATAGTTCACCCAAAAATGAAAATGTAGTCACTTTACAGTACTCACCTGCATGCCATCCCAGATGTGTATGACTTTCTTTCATCAGCAGAACACAAACAAAGATTTTTAGAAGAATATCTCAGCTCTATAGGTACAGTACATACAATGCAAGTGGATGGTGACTAGCACTCAGGCCCGGTTCCATTAGCCCTTTTCCACCGACATGGTTCAGGTGCGGGTTCTTGGGCCAGTGCGAATTCTCGAACTGTTCCGCACATTTCCACCACAGAAAAGACTGTTCCGCACCGGTTCTACACCCCAAAAAGCTTTCTGGTCTCTACACAGGAACTGATTACATCAGGGGACGGAGGGTGGGATAATGTTTCGTCATCATGGTAAAGTTTTCCCAAACAACAACAGTAGCTTCTGTCTGCAGCAAGGAGTACTTCTTTGCTCTATAACAATAAAAACCCAGAAAATTATCAGACATCAAAAGTGTTCAGGTAACATGACGAAACAAGTGCTGTACTTGATATGGTATATACGAAGATCCGAGATAAACTAGAGAGATCGCAAAGGAAAAAAAATACTCTACGAGAATAAAGATGCAGCATGAAATGATGCACGCCGCCTTCAATTGGCCAAATCAAAAACAAATTGAAAAACACTAAAGGGAGTACAGGGTCCATAAGAAGGACATGATCAAAAGCGACAGTAGACGGAGCAACAATGTTTTGGACTCTGAGACTAACTAGCCTGCTAACTAACCGGGGCATTGAATTTAGCCAGTAACGCTCGTGATAAACAGGGAATCACCAGTGTCCTCTGCAGCTGATCTCAGTAAGTTGTTATATTTGCCAACTTTGTTAGCTTTTCTTACACTGTTTCTTACATCTTATTTTGTGCATTGTTTTGTTCTGTAAGGGGACTAAGTCACAGAGTTTAGAAGATCGCGGCTATCTGTTAAGTAAAACGGTGGGATTCTCAATCAATAATATTATATGCTATGGCAAAAATACAAAAACAACCATCTGCTACACCAATGTTAATAATGATTCCACTGAAACAGTTTACAGAACTTAGCAAGTTAAGCCATAGTTCATACAATTTAATGTAATTACATTACCTTTAGTGTAGATGTCGTCTCTGACAGTCTTGTTGAGCAATGTAATAATGATGGATTGCATTAATCCATATGTTTAAATATGTCCTCAAAAACAAGAGTAAAAGCTGTATACAAACACACTGTGACGCGCAATATTTGTTTATGTTTGAGGTAGTCACGTGAAACTACCACGTAGACAGTAACCCGTTATGTCACCGTTCGGCTCTCAGGTCAGTGGAAAAGCACGGCTGGTTTACAATAGGCTCCAGATTGCCCCAGCCGTGAACCAGCGGAGCACAGGCTCGGCACGAGAACCATCGCAATTTCGGTGGAAAAGGGCTATGAGGGTGCTTCTGAAAATAGTGGGGGTGCTCTGTATAAAGTGGAGATGTATTGTAATTACAAATTTTCTAATAGATTAAATCAGGTTTAAATACTACTAAAACAACGTAAAGAAAAACATTTTTTATTTTTTTTTATGTACAAAATATTTATTGCTTCATTTTTTTCCCACATGATCTGTCACTGAAAATGACAGCAAAATGTTGCGCCTGCAGATTAGGACATACTTATTTGCAAAATCATACACGTTTATAAGTTTTGATGCAGCATGTGTTCACAAAATGCAGGGATTTGTGTGTGCTTGCTGGGATTCAAGGATATCTGCTTGTCAATTTGCAGTATTAGTCTTACATATTCAATTGAGCAGGGGTGTGCAATTATTTTGGTACAGGGTCCACATCAGCCGTTATGTTTAACATGGAAGAGAGAAGATAAAAAGTTCTGCATAGTATCTTTCAAGCCCAGAAGTAGTAGTGCAACTCATGCTCTCAATGAATGATGCACAATTTTCTGAAGTGTATACTGATGGGACCATTCTGCGATTGCTTGAAGTTCCCTACGATTCAGTACACCTGACATTGCATCACTAAGCTGACGCTATGGCGTGTGTCCTTCTACATGACCTAGTTGAAACCTTTCTACAATAACGGCATTATTGGCTATGGTGTTTAAGCCCCGCCCTTTTATGTGCAAAGCTGTCTGGTATAAAAGCGGGTGCGCAAACACCATACCTCAGGATTTTCTTCCTTCAAGACAGCGATTTATCTCTCGTCTAGAAGCCTTCTACTACTTCGGCGTTGACATACATGAGTCAGCGGGCAGGATCTTCATGGCAACGAGCTCCCCTGCAGTGTTCCGGCAAACATTTACTCCACCTTGCCGCTTGATGCTTCGCTGGTGAACAGGCCGCTTCAGCATCCTGATTCCCTGCAGCGATTCGGCAGGAGTTTTGTATCCTTATAAGCTATTGTTGATATTGTGTGTGTGTGTGTGTGTGTGTGTGTATATATATATATATATATATATATATATATATATATATATATATATATATATATATATATATATATATATATAAACTAAAAGATCTGCTTACGTGTTTGTTCCTTAAGTGCTCCTTATGTGAGGGACACATCCCGCCTTCAGATCAGCATGAGAGCTGCATTCACTGTCTGGGCCACGGCCACGCAGAGACAACTCTCATAGAGACAGACTGCCCTCACTGTGAGGGCATGAGTCTCAAGACACTTCGCTCACGAATCGGACGATTCAGCTTCGGCCCTCTGCAGGAGCGCACGACCACGTCACATTTGGTGGTTCTGATGCTGGGGATGATGTATGTCTCTCACTGCTTTTGGAGGACATTGCCACTCCTTCCCCCAGCGAGGGTGAGGAGTGTGCACGCACCACTGACAAGGAGATGCTTCACGTCCTTTCAAGGGCAGTTGAAAAGCTTAGTCTCAAGTGGTCTTTCCTCAAGCAAATAGACGAACAAGGCTACGATCCGGAGACGTTCAAAGAGCTCCGCACAGCTATGGACTTAGTGCTGCGAGCCACGAAAGTCACTTCACAGGCCACTGGCAAGTCAATGAGCAACCTGGTGGTTTTGGATCGTCACATCTGGCTGACCCTCACGGAAATGTGCAACGCAGAAAAAGCTGCTCTATTTGATGCTCCGGTGTCTCCAGCCGGCCTTTTTGGTGGCTCTGTGGATAGATTTGCTGAGTGCTACGTCACGACTATTTTGACTATGTACGTCACGAATATGTTGTCACACATGTCACACATTCAATCACATGCAATAAAGAATGCAAAAAAGAGTACAGTGCTAGTTGCACATGCACGAGACGCTCACGCTTTTTCAATAAAGAGCTCTTTCCCACTTCAATGCCCACACATTATGCACAACAGCTTCCCATGGTGAGTGGCGCATTATATCATACAATGAACAAACCAAATTGCCCTCTGTTCCGTTACGCAGCTGCGTGGTGAGCCCATATGGGCATTTCCGACTGGGTGCTAAAAAGGATTGAACATGGTTATACAATCCAATTTGCACATCGGCCGCCACGTTTCAATGGTGTTCTGTCATCTATGGTTCCATCCCAAGACATGCCAGTGTTACAAGCTGAAATACACAATCTTCTCACAAAGAACGTGATAGAGGTTGTTTCAGATGAATTAATAAGCCAGCTTTCCACTGTGCGAATGCGTGGCAAGCCCTCACGGGTGTGTCAGACTGGGTGTTTAAAAAGATTGAGCACAGTCATACGATTCAGTTTGTACGCCGGCCATCTCGCTTCACCAGCACTTTGTGATCTGTGGTCTGACCACAGGATGTGTCGGTGTTGCGCGCAGAGATTCACAGTCTCCTCGCAAAAAACGCGATAGAGACTGCCCCAGACTGCGACACATACAGTGGATTTACAGCCGTTATATCCTCGTTCTGGAGAAGGACAGCAGGCTTCAGCCCATTCTAGTTCTGAGATGTTTGAATCGCGCGCTCGCAATGCGCCCATTCAAAATGTTAACTCAGAAACAGATCTTATCGCACATCTGTCCTCAGGACTGGATGCGTTCTTCATGTACCAATTGCACTGCATTACAGGCGGCTTTTTAAAATTTGCGTTTGAGGGAACAGTGTATCAATTTAAAGTCCTTCATTTCAGTCTGTCTCTGGCTCCCTGCACGTTCACGAAATGTATCGATGCGGCGCTCGCCCCATTGAAAATGAACGGTGTGCGTGTTTTGAATTACCTCGACGATTAGTTATTACTAGCCAATCAGATTCACTACTGAGCGAACACAGAGACTTGCTGCTTTGCCATATTGAAAATCTGGTCTAATGTCAACTGGCCAAAAAGCGCACTTTTCCCCAACCCGTAAATCTCCTTTTTAGGAATTCGTCTCGACTTCGTGATCATACGTGCGCACTTCACAAACAAGCGTGTACAGACCATTCTTCGGTGTCTGTCTCAGTTCAAACTGGAAAAACATTATTGTAAATATTTCCTAAATACAATACTTTTTTATGCAAAATCTCCACTTTCACTTTCACTTTTACATCTGAAAGTCACATGTGGTGCCTGTTTAGTTTCACTTTCACATCTGGATTACTTTTATGTTGGTTTTATGTGATTTTTGGGGCTACAAAGGTCTAATCACCATTCACTTGCATTGTAAGGACCAACAGAGCTGAGAAATCATTCTAAAAATCTTTGTTTGTGTTCTGCAGAAAAAAGTCATACACATCTGGGATGGCATGAAGGTGAGTAAATGATGAGAGAATTTGGGTGAACTATCCCTTTAAGTTGCTATTCACACTTAAAATCTAATAATTAATAAACTCCCTAAATGTAATATGGTGGCTACATCGATAACATCAAACCTCATTCTCATCGCATCTCGTGACCAAAAGTGGTGAGGTTTGATGTAGCTGCCATGTTTGATTTCAGTGCTTTTTCACTGATTCGATTTGAAAGTGAATAACAACTTTCATTATGTTCATCACACAAAGTGATGGAAAATAGATTTGGAAAATAGCTCATGAATCATATTGCAATTACTGTGGGTTTATGTTATCTTCTTTGTCCCTTTTGGAGCTTGACAGTCACTGTTCACTTTCAAAATATGAATAAGTTCACTTTTTAAATAAGTAAATACTTTTTAAAAATTCATCTTTTGTGTCCCACATTAGAAAGGAAGTCATATGGCTTTGGAGAAACATTGAGGTGTTTAAATAATGAAAGGATTTTGATTTTTGGGTGAACTATCCATTTAAGGGGTTAAAAGCCTTTCTTAAAACTAACATCAAAGCAACAACAAAAAAAAAAAAGACATGCTTAGTTTATACTGGTTAGTGTGTTTTTGTGACTGGTCTAAATGGTGGACCAGCATAGTCATGCTGTTCACGAGGGAAAAATGCTGGTCAACCAGCATCATCTGACAAACCAAGGAAATCTTGCTGGTTAAGCTAGTTAAGCTAGGCCTGGTAGGGACACCAGCATACCAGCCTTCAAAAACACAACACATGCTGGTGATCAGCAATGCTGGTCTTTTCAACAGGGTTGTCTTGAATTGATGGCAACTCTTGTACTCATCATATTGTGTTTCTGTGTCTTCTAGCAGGTTGTCATGCTGATGTTTCTGCACCAACCTATCAAATTCAGGAAATCTCAGCAATTGGGGAAGGGAGATGAGAGGGTTCAACTGAGGTGTTAAAAGACCTCTCGAATACCCTTTTTCCATTTGAATTATTCCCCAAAAGAGAGGAAAACCACACCAGGACATCTGACAAGCACCATAAACACTTGTTGCGGGCCAGTCCATCAAAACCATCAGCTCAACAAGACAGCATACCAACTGCTATGGATTGTTACAGAGGACTTCTTTAAGCTGTGTAGAGTTTATACTGCAATTTATCCCAAAATTAAATGCAAACTAAAGACAGTGCTGAGATAACAGATCATTGAGACATACGAGAAAATGAGGACAACAGCACACCCCTCTTCCATCTCTGCAGTTGTTTCTTTCAGACAGTCCTTTGTTTATAAAACAAAAATGAAACAAATGGTGCTTGTTTGTAATTCATGGGCACCTGACAATTTAGTTATAATTCAGTGGAATAATGCCAATAATATCCATGTATTGAAATGATTAAACTACTGTTTTTTTGTTTGTTTGTTTTTTTTCTAGAATGTCAGACGTTAAAAGTTGGCGTTAGTTTCCAAAAAATAACTTCTTCACATTCTCTTTTTGAAAATGGTTTTTTTCATTTTCAGTAATGCATGTGAAATACATTCAAAACATTTGTCATGGCCAAGCTAACATTCTTCAAAAACCCAAGATTCTATTTCAGACAATTGGGTAGCTTCAATTTCCCTTTGAGTTAAGAGTGACAGATACATTAAAAGGAAACTCAAGTGATCTAAGTCAAAAACCATTTGAGTAAACTAAAATTGTCATGTTCAAAATGGAATGGCACATTGTTACTGATTCTCGGCTCATTCCATGAGTATTATGCTGATGTCAAACCCTGCAGTCCTAACATGCGGCTCTCCAGGATGATGCCCTGTCACCTGATACCTCAACCACAATCTGTAGATTACCAGATGAAACACTCACAGAGTCACAGTCACAGTATGTATCTGCATTTCAACTGTAAATCTCACAGTTTTATTTTGTTGTCTGTGAATGTGTAAATAAAGGCTGATTTTAGCGAGAAAGCAGTGTTGTCAGTTTAGATTTCAAATGTGAATCATTCTTGTATTTATAACATACAAATGTTAATTTAGCTGATGTCAGTACGTGAATCCTTGAAGGAATAGTTCACCCAAAAATTATAATTCTGTCACCATTTATTTGCTCTCATGTTGTCATGTTCTAAACAAACCCATATGACTGTCTTTCTACCATGGATCACATAGACATGTTCAGCAGAATGTTAGGGTCTGACACGCTTAGTCACCATTCACGTTCATAGCATCTCTTACAATCACTCATCTCTTTTTATGTTCCATGGAATAAAGATAGTCATATGGGTTTGGAACAACATGAACGTGAGTAAATTATGCAATTTTTTTTTTTGGTGTGAACTCTCCCTTTGATCTACATTACTCTGCTTCCAACCCTCCTAGAAATATGAAAATATTTCTGAAATATCTGAAATCTATATGGTTAAAACTACACAAGAAAGGTAACCAAAGCACTTCCACTATACCTTTAAAAATCTATCATTTTTTTTAAACAACTATAACAACAAAAAAGGGTCATAAAGACTTCTCAGTCATTATATATTTGTTTTCTGGGGCAGTTTAAGTCGTTAGATAGCATTTCAACACAAATGCACACTAAAGAGTTGCAGGTATGAGACAATGGTCAGCACATGTGAGCTAAAGAAAAAGCTTTATCCTTGAGTATAGTGTTAATTCTACCACGGTGTGTTATTTTATATATTTATATATGTGTGATGTTAAAGAAGGAAAGACATCTCTCATATCTCGCATATGTCAGGGCTAATATGACTGATTGATAAAGACGTGCAGAGAGGATAGGGTGTCAATTTGCGCTCGGGTGACTCGAGTAAATACTAAACGGAATCTGAGCTGAATTATAATTCGTCTAGAACTAGGACATGGTGTCTCCGCCCACTTCTAAAAACCGGGTCGCTGATTGGACAAAGATTCGTGATTGAGGCGGAGTCCATGGGTGTGGCGTGAAGTTTGACCGAACTATGATTGGCTTTCGTCTCCCTCTATCACAATCCGAATAGCGGCTCCCAGAGCCAAACCACATTTAACACATTAAGCAACTGATTCTGGTAAAGTGCCGTTGATATCAGCATAGGATAAGTAATACTGCGTCATTGTTTTCAAATTTGAGAAGTTTAAATGAGCATTCAGGAACGCCAAACACCTTAATTTCACCAGAGCGAAATAATTTCCTTCTCTTTTATTTTGTCCAGTGCGTCAGAGCGCAGAATAATGTGTAGATGATAGATATCCGTCTACTTTCAATTAAGACGAACACAACGGAAAACTCACTTGACATGCACTTCATGGACTTCAACGGACAACTACGGTAATATAAGGTAAAATTCTAGGAACATGAAATGGGTAAATGATACCAGATACATTCAGTGACACATTTTGATAAAACCTGATATTTGAATTGTTGTCGTCACATATTATGACTGTATAAAGGCGTTCACCCAGACAACATTTGTCTGAATTAGCCTAATTTCTACTGAGCTATGCGTGACAGGTGTAGTGTTTATATGGGTATCTGCACGCGCGTGTTCTGCTATCGCGCGCGTGAATGCTCTGTTTGTCTACATGTTGCGAGGGAGCATCTAACTGCTTGGCAGCTCTGTCGTTCTCAGCTCTACCCCAACCTCCGTTCCACTACTCATGCAGCGAAGGAGGGTCCAGCCCAAATGAATGTGGGGGGAAAAAAAAAATAGACAACAAACCTTAAAAATGTAGGCCACGGCGCGTGACCCAGTTCCTCATGCTCAACATAGCGAGTGTGAATGTGGAGCACGGTTATTATCCCCCACGCTGGCACGGTTCCAGGGCGGGTTGTACTGTGTGTTTTTCACTGCATGCCTGACAGTCTTTCAGAGGCTTTTAGAAATAAGAAAGGGAAGAAATATATTGAATGAAATGTTGCATTCATTCCATTTGTTTTTTTACAATTGCAACTGTGTAAGCTTTCTAGTTACATTTTTACGTAAATACATTTTTGAAACATCATACACAGTCCATAAAAGAAGTAATGTATACTGTGTTTTTAAATTATTCTTTTGATTTATTTTACAATTGTTTTTTGTCTTAAGCCTACACTCATCAATGTCTCTGTTAACCATGTCTTTCAATAAACATGAATATTTCCTTTACTGATTACAGCTGAACACTGTCTCTCTCTATATATACACACCCATAATAATTACCCATAGCCTGTGGGCTGACCAGGTGGGAAACCATATCTCTTCACCTGTAGATTACACCTGGGGGGCAAGCCAGTGTCTGTTTCAATAGGTGTGTGTAGTGGTCTGAAGCCAGGGTTGGCTGGGCTGCTCCAAGGCTTTTGTGTAGAAGTATTAGGTGTTCTTGGTTTTGGCCATAGTGAATATACAGAAAGAAAGAGAAGATTGTAGTGCTGTGTGTGTTTGACAGATATTTTGTTTTGGCCCCCCTGGAGAAGGCGATCAGTCTCGAGCTGACCTACTTTTCTCATTTACATTAATGTTTTGAGGGTTTAAAGGCAGAAATGTGAAGCTTATACTTATAAAAGCACTTACAATAATTGTTCTGTTAAAACTTGTGTATTACCTATATGTGATTTTATCACACTAAAATCATGTTAACACACACATTGTTTACTTCTTGTGGCATCAGTGAGGTATTTGTACCTTTTCAGATTGGCCCAATTCACTTCCATTGTAAGTGCCTCACTGTTACACACATTTTTGCACTTTTTTGTACAGGAGGGACTTCTAGTAATCAATATTATGCCACAAATGCTGTTAATTGAACTTAATTATATTAAACCAAGTATATTCCTTTAAGTCATGTAATAAACACATTGTTGATCTTACGATATGTATCAAAAACAACTAATCAAAACTAGTCAGAACTGATTTAGACCCTTTCTTTATTCATAAAAACTTTTTAAATCTTTCAGTGGTCACAGGAGAAGAGAGCACCATCCTGCAGTTGCAGGAATGGAGGACACGAGCCACCTGCCTCCAGATGGTGGTGGCAACCCCAATCTATCCTCCTCAACCCTCCAATCAGAGTGTGAAATGGAGATCAGAACGGTCAGGAAGGAGCAAAGTGACCCAGAGACCTCTTCACAAATGCGTGTGAGAAAAGATGATCTCTGTGATGTGCCTCACAAGGTGCCTCGTTTCCAGTATGTGGACTTTCCCTCTCTGCATCAGTGTATCCAACAGTTTTCTGTGCCTCCTCTGAATGGTTGGCTGGGATCATGCTCGTTGGCAAAGGCACCAAACCATAGACCTGTCAGTCCCAAAGAGAAGGTGCCCAAGTATAAGTATGTGGATTACCCCTCTCTCCACCACTGCATTCAGCAGCTGTCTGTTCCTCCGTTAGAAAGCTGGAGTGCAGGGCTGGTCAGGCTCAATGCAGAGGGAAGACAGGAAGGGTCTGGGTTGCAGAAGAGACCTTCTCAGCCTGGGACTGTAAGAAACAACCAAAGGGTTCAGATGAATGAGGCTGGAGATCAGAACATGGAGGACAGGAGTAGAGTAACAGTATTTTCTTTCCAACATACAAACTCAGTCACAGGCAAGGAAGAGAGTCCTGTGGGGAATACTCAGAGAGCCTTCATCTCAGACAGGGAGAGAGGATTGCCAGAGTGGGTAGAGAAAGGTAACGCACCAGATTGTGATTCCAGGTTCGAATCTGGTTCTGGATCTCAGACAGACACAGTGGTGATGAGAAAAGACAGACCTTCAGTTATTAGCATGGTGCACACAAAGAAGCAGCAGCATTGTACAAAGGCAGATCACCGGGAAGATCAATGGGACTCCTCAGATTCAGTCGAACAGGTACCATGGAATACTCTAGAGTTAGTATGCCCATTCTGCCAACAGATGTTCACAAATCCTGAGAAGTTTAGAGCTCACCAGCAGAGCCATAGAGATAAGGTGACTATAAACCTATATTCCTAACTGTGACATTTAACTATTTATAAAAAAAAATACAAACAGTGAGATGCCTCAAGTGATTTTTTTTTTTTTTTTCCCAACTCAATTTAGCACCCAGATTACAAATTAAATATTGCGATGTCCTATTTTTATCACAGAGACCAAACTGATGGGCAAAACTCAAGGTTCACCTGCTGAGTGAGAGCCACTTTGGGCAAACAGATCACACCACAGCAAGCCTTCTTGTGTTGTGATTGGCTACAAGAGTGATTGCAGGCAGGACTATGGAGAGATCATGTTAAACACAAGACATTTTTGGTTCCAACATTAGGGAGAATGTAACGTTTGTCTTGATTGATTAAATGAAGTCTAAAAATTTGACAGAAATGCACAAGCATACAATATGTGTTTGTTTACACATACTTGTGAGAGAACAGACACACAGAGTATTCCTTTTATAATTCATTAGAGGTCAATATTTACTGCCCCACATAAGGATCACCAGACGTAATGGTGTTTCAGCTTAAGGCAGGGGATTAGAACCTTCTACACGTATTGTGTTTACAGTTCCCTGAGGGGTGGATAAAGCAGTACGGGCTAGTGTGCAAGAGAATTACTTATTACATATGGGTTCCCCCACACTGTGTACATGGTGACAGGCTAAATATTTAGCTTTGAGTGCCTACAAAGTAATGGCTATTGTTTATGCTGCACAAACAAACAGGCTTGTTAATTGTTAATGATGATTTGCTATGTCAGCTTTTTATTGTTCTGTGTGTATAATATAATATATATATATATATATATATATAATTTTTTTTTAATTAATGTATAGAGTCTCCAAGCTGGTAGATTTAAATATTTCAAAAATGTACTGCTTGTTTTCAAGTGTTTAATTGGGAGTAAAAAAATTGTTATTTTTTATTAATACTTAAATTAATGCTTGCTCTTTTCAATACAGGCATGTAAAATGCACCAAACCTGTTTGACAGGTTGTCTCTTGGTTTTGCAGATGAAGTCTTCAAACTTTATATAAACAAAAGATTAGAAGAACCCACATCCCAAAAACACAGTGAACCCAGCAGATTAACCTCATTTCATTGTCTTTAACTACAGACTGAACCAAATATAGCACAGCGTCATTAAACCTACGAGCCAACATCATCATTACAAAGCTCTTCACTTAAGTTGTACACTTTAACGTTAAAGGGCTTTTTACAAATTATAAAAGTTGGGACAATGGAGAGAAAATTGCCTTTTGATTACAGCAAAAGCATTAATTTCTTTTCAGGTAAAACATTCATAACTTGCAGTAAAGGTTAAGAAATGTACAGTCAATCTGAGTTACTATGGTCAACATGTCAAAGAGAAACAGAAATATCAGATAGAAACAGCTGTCATTATTTTAATGTTTATCTGTTAATCACGTTTCTTTCATGGATCTCAGTACAGTTAAAGCAACCCACCTTTTGCCGACTTAAGGAATATAAAAATGTAATTCTATAATAGGCAAAAGATTTCAATTGAAAGTTTCATAACACTTTATACTTAAAGCCAAAACGAAGTAACTATACCAACACTGAAACTGGGAAAAATGGCTTCAAAGTTTAATCATCTAGCCAAATGTGGATTATAAAGTACAGTTGTCTCATTCCATTTTGTCTGTGCAGAGTTGACCCAAACCCATGTTTAACAGGACCGATCATAATCTAAGACCCAATTTCAGTCATAACTCAATTTTGTGATGCATTTAGCCTTTCCGGGGCAGTATAGGTAATGTGATCTTCATAACGCATATAT
The DNA here is from genome assembly GCF_019703515.2 of Myxocyprinus asiaticus. Classification (NCBI taxonomy): domain Eukaryota; kingdom Metazoa; phylum Chordata; class Actinopteri; order Cypriniformes; family Catostomidae; genus Myxocyprinus; species Myxocyprinus asiaticus. The sequence goes on from NC_059347.1 coordinate 32,260,059, forward strand.
CCAGAGTAATTTCAGGACTTTCCAGTAGTCTGTTGTGGGTTGTCACCGTAACACTTTCATTTCAACACAGAACAGATGGACATCGCAGCTAAGACATTTACAGCATTTAATAACAGATCACATGGAACCTTCTATAAAAATCAGAATTAGTGTGAAAAATACAAAAGGCTCTGAAAACAAGGATTTAAACACAAAAACGGAAAAGCAGACTTGCAGGAGGAAAAGAGTGAGACGGACAGGTATACTGTGGTATGCAGGAGGAAAGACAACCATGGGAGCAGGTATTTGTCCCATTTATTAATTTAACATTCAAAATTTAAAACCGATTATTAACAGACTTGTACTAACAATTCTCGATTGCCATCAAAACAAAGGGTGAATTTCACTTTCACTTTCACTTAGTCCTTAGAATCCGACAGAACATACCTAATTTAACCTACAATCTCTTATTGCACATTTTAAATGTTGTAATGCCCCCAAAAATGCCATTTATTATTCTGTAGGTAATTCACAGGTGTCTAATTGGACTGATCTGCTCAGCCAGGAGAGAAATGCTTCACCAAATGTGAGAACACATTCCTTTATGATAAAGACATTACAATATGAGGTTATTACTAAATTGTTGCATCATAAAATATCCAATACTTGCAACATTTTAATGTATTTTAAAAAGTATTCCTAAAGTTGTTGAAAAATGGCAGTTATGCATTAAAGACAGTTAACCCTCATGTAGATACTCAAGAGTATTAGTGCTGGCAGTGCTATGACAAAACCCTGTGGGTTCTGTCACTGAACTATACTGATCAAATCATTCATTATGTGTTCTGTCTGGTCTGTTCTGTGAGTGTAAGGTGCTTTCTTCTCCCTTTCGAACACAGAAAATAATGGATATCCAAGACGGCAAGAACCCAGACCCCAGAAATACAGTGAGCACAGCAGATTATTTCATTGCATGAACTAAAGACTGAACTAAATCTAGCATTGTGTCATTAAACCTATGAATCAACTAGTTGCAAAGAATGTTTGTTAAATACCACTCATGCCATACTTTTTGCCACAGTGCCCGGAGTGTTTCTCCCCACTGAAACCTGCAGATATAAAAGGATGCTCTAATGCATTGCTTCAATGTACTCGATGCCCTACCACTCAGTTCCTGTGTTCATCCTGCCTCTACCCCTGCACATCTACAACTGACCCTGATTCTTCTTCCTGCACCAACACTCTGTGCCCACTGGTCTCCACACTGCTAACATGTGGAGTGGTGTCAGATCAAAAGAGTAAAGTTCTTGGGTGTCCCGAGTTCAGAGCATGTCCCAAGTGTCACAATTTAATTATGCATGAAAAAGGATGCAAGTTTATCACATGTACATCATGCCGTCACCAATTCTGTTTCATCTGCTTGCAAAATGACTGTAAAAAGGATAAGGAAAACTATTGGTCCCTAACTTGCAAAAAGCCAAGAGCAGAAAGACAGAGATTTCTATCACCACAAGCCTGAAAAGCGATTCATTTCAGGCATGGGAACGATTCTATTTACAGCCTATAGACCTTATTCACATTAGCACTATCTTTGTTTTATTTTTATTTTTAATGGGAATGACAACGAGGCTGTGAGAGACAGACTTCCAGTCTCTTCAGTGGGCTATACTGCAGTTTAAAGTGTTTTTGGATCATTCAGTGGACAAAACATTGATAAAATATCTGTCCAAGAACATTCAATATACAAAGAACTCCAGACAACATGAGTTTTGGAAAATCAAATGTGATCTAGGAGCTTTATACCATTCGTGCCATTGAATAGATGATAAGTCTATCCCTCACAGCCTTGTTGTCATTCCCATAAAAATCTCTAAAAATCTAAAGATTGCACTAGCGTGAATAAGGTCTATTCAGGAAATGCATAAAATCTGATTGACCTGAAATTTTTATTTTACTGACCTGGACTATGGTTTGCAGGCACAACAAAAGTATGAAAAATGATTAGTGATTAAACTACAAATCCCATCCAATACAAAAAAATTTGCACTAGTTGACATAGAATATCGGTGTGCAATCTTGTGCTCATCACAAGAGTAACTGATGCGCTCTGTTAAATAACACATGGATTCAGCTAACAAAGCACCATTTATGTGTCTAAATATCCTAAAAATACATTTACCATCATATCTGATAAACCACAAAAATGGTAAACTGGGAAAGTCTGCATCTATTATTGTAGAACTACACATAGTCAGATGTCTTTGAGGGTGGACTCTGACCTGACCTGTTACTGGTGTTTAAGGCCTCTGTGATTTAATCATAGCAGTGACCAAAGTTGGCATCTCACTAGCTGACTCCAAACAACTCGATTTTGGCAGAGTGTCACACTTGCCGAGATCTCACACTCTCAAGTCGGAATATATGACACACTTGCCGATTCAAAATAGTGGAGGGGTGACAGAGATTCCGACTCTCTCTCCAATTTCCTACCCTGTGGAGCTCACCGAAATAACAACAGGAGTACCACATGAACATAAATAATTATAAAAGAGTGATTTAGGATGTAATTCATTTAAACACATTCACAAGGTGAAGTTACTAAGTACTTATCCCCCAAAGGCTTGCCGTAGAACATGTATTTCCATATGCAGCTTTCATTGAGTAAAGAAATTATGTTCAATAAAAACAGACTGTTGTATCTCCGTTCTCTGATTTTATTAGTCATTTTTAGTGTAGGAGAACTCCAGAAAAACACTTTGTGACAGAATCACTATTACAAATGGTGTTTGTGATGATATGCAGCTGTGAGTTTGATCGCTGATGAAAACGTTCAGAACAGCATGACATCTCGTCAGTTCTTCAGTAAAAGAAGCTCACTGGTCACTTGACGAGCCCGCAAGAGTCTGCTTCGGCAAAAGAACGTTTTTCTAACAGTTCTGGTTTACTTTTCCAGTTCTGGAGACATTAACTCAGGGAGTCCCGACGGTCAAAGTATTAACGACCTACCGCTGGCAGATGCTAATATACACTTACCTAATGCACAGTCTCTCACCAACTGGCTGGCGATTATGTAAATTATAAATGATTGTAATTGTACATTGTAAATGAAGGTTACTCCAGACAATCGCAGGAACAATTGGCTAGTTTGACACTGGCTTAATTTGTTGCTCAACAGTTAGTGGGTTGTCAAACTGAAGACCAGAAGAACAATGCTTATTATTACTGCTCTCTATAAATACTTAATTCTGATTTATCAATTTCAGAATTTTCAAAAGTTTTTTACTGCTCACTAAACTATATAATAGGCTTTTGACCTAGGCAACTGAGATTACTCATATAACTGTGCTAATTTCACCTTTCTCATTTCACTCATGAGGCCTCTCTCTAATATAACAGTTTTAAATCAAATCAATGTCAACTAAAAAATGTCAATTTATTTATTTAGTATATAGTCATGAAAAACAGGCATAATGTATAGTGAGCCAGTCATTATTGCACAATAAATCGGGCCACGGTTTTCAAACGGGGGAGGCACGCCACCCCAGGGGGGCGCCAGAGCATGTCAGGGAAGGTGTGGAAATTGATGATAAATTCACCAAGCAAAATCAAAGTACACATAAATATAATACAAATTTATAGTGAAGATAAAGGAAAAAAATGCTAAAATGCTCCAGCTTAACAGACCGTAGCTCTATGGCGCTATAATAATGTTAAAATGTCATGAACGCATGCATATCACGTGAGAGTGCATCCATGTACCGGCTGCACGAGAGCAAATCAATTCACTCGCACACAGATTTCCTTCGCTCTCGCACAAAACTGGACACATGCTCTCACATATACGCTGCTCTATGAAATCTCCCTGCTCTCGCTCAGAGAGTGTGTGTGCATGCTCAAAACGTGTCATATGCACTCGCAAATCAATCATAAAGCCATATAGCTCTGCCTCATTCATTTATCAAGACGTGTCCATTATTACGAATTCAACATGATACAGAGTCGACGTGTCTTCGTGTTTTTGACAGATGAAGTTTCACAGAGACTGGCTCATGTGATGCGAGTTTATCACAAATATAGGCTAAAAACAGTTAAATAATGCCATTATCATAAGGACAAACTTGTATTTGTAATAAAAATAATGCAAAATACAGTTTCATATTATTATTAGAAATACTTAGAGCTGTTAATCACGCATCAGTGTATGATGCATTAATGAATGAGTCTATTATGAATTTTGATATTATGAATTTTGATAATATAACACTAGAGAAAAATAAAAATATATTTTAAGATAAAGCTTTAAATAAGTGGCCAGAACAGTAGCCTACTGTTGTTTTTAGTGGAAGTTTTTTTTTTTTTTTTTACATTTAGCAATATTCAATATTTACTTGGCTATTGTATAGGCCTACACACAACATTGTTGTGTGTAGAGTATTATTATAATGTTTATATATAAATATGCCAAAAAAGGGAGGGGGGTAAGAAGGGCGCAGTCTTGTAAATTGTCTCTCTGTCAGAGGGGGGCTTACTGTTTAAAACTTTGAAAACCCCTGCTTTATGGTGATACAAGACCTTTCAGAGTTTATTTTGCAATAATGACTGAAAGACTTTACATTATCCCTTACTTCTTTTATAAGAGGCCAGCAATCATTCAATTTCAATGATCGCTCTCATTGGAGCAATACAGAAAGATACATTGTTTCATTTTAAGCATTTGTATTAAAGTATTTATATTAAAGTACACCAGAGTACTGTCCAGATTCAGGGTCTTATTGTCAGGCACATGCTTTTGAAAGGCATTAAGGTATAATGGGTATGGATTTGGCAGATGCTTTTCATTTAAAGCAAATTTTAAATACACTCACTCCAAAGACAGGCCCCCTAGAGGAATTTCAGGATAATGCAGGTATGTAATCATATATCACTATTGACTTAAATCAATGGTGGATTTATACAGCTGTTGTGATGGAGCACTGATGGAACCTCAACCCACCACCATTTCGAAACGTTTTTCCACACTGTCCACAAGCATATGGTTTCTCCCCTGTGTGGAGGCGGAAGTGCCGTGTGAGTGTCAATGCATGGCGGAAGCGTGCACTGCAGACAGAGCAGGCATATGGCCTCTCTCCTGTATGGATCCTTTGATGGATCTTGAGATGGTGCTTACGGTTGAAGTCTCGTCCGCATAGGCTGCAATGATACTGGCTTCGGTCGGTGGGAAACGGATGGCGCTTGGGGCTCTTGTGGTGGTTGTTATGGAGTTTTGGGAAGTGGGCATGCTGGCCAGAGGACGGAGACGACAGGAAATCTAGGTCTGTGGGTTGGAGTAAAGAGTCAGATGAGTGCAACAAAGGAGAAAATGAGAAAATAATGTGTAAAAATCTTGCTAAAATGGATGTAATTGGCATCTGTCAGTGTATCAGTGGACACAAAGCAAATTAATTTCCTTCTCTAGAATGGTATTTTTCTTATACAGTACTAACCTTTAGGGAGGTTGGTGGACTGGCAGTGCAGGTTTGATTGGTAGCTTTCTGAATTCAATGGCTCAGGTCTCCAGTCTTCAAGTAATTGAGACTGAGCCAGAGAGAGGCTGTCTGAGTTAGGCTCCTCCCCTCCAGAGAGAGACACAGGGATTGGGTCACAATAACCCTCATCTTTCTCTACCTTTACAGATACTTCAAAGGATGACCCCTCACTGAGCACACCTGCATCTGTCCCAGCACATATCTGCTCATTTTTTATGTCTGAAAAGGGAGTGTGAAATGTAAGAGGAATTATCAGAACCATTCACAGTAGCATTAATGTGTGTAAAATGGTTTGCAGGTGTAACTTGAACACTGTCATCTAGTGTAGCATATAGTGGCACAACTACTGAGGCAGCACCACAGTTATGACAAATAACAACTCATAGGGGTTAGAATGCGCACGCAACTATTAAACACAGATGGCACTGAACATTGCGAGCACTGTTACAAAAAGCAGTTGGTTACCGCACTATCCCTTATGATACTTGGCCACTTTAATCAATACAAACCTTAATAACCTCTTACCATTTGTCTCATGTAACCTATGTTGGATGGCTTCTTCCAGTGTTTCCGAAGTATGAGCGCTCGCACCTCCAGATGGGATCTCAGAGGGTGATCCTCTCTGGACACATACCTCATAATCACGTTCGGAGTCCATAGTGGGCTCGGGTTCTTGTATGGGGCTCGAATGCACTACATTACGGTTATTTAACTGCCGAAGCCCCCGCTGAAGCCTACACCTGATACCAGGTGTTTTTTTCGCAGAATGACTTCTAGTGCCAATTGGAAAATCTTCAAGCCCTTGAGGCTGTTGGTCCAGGCGAGCACGCACAGTCGTCAGTTGTGTTTCAGCTGTTTGCAGCCTGAACTTGAGGGTACTGTTGTCCCGCAGAGCTTCTTGAATCTTGTCCTGTACGTCTCTGAGCGCTCTGTCGAGCAGTTTGGTGATCTCGACAACGGCGATCTCTACAGCAACACCGAGCGCGTTTTGAAGGGTTGCAGTCAGTTCGTCTTGAAACGAGAGCGACACCTCAGCAGTCAGAGAAGGGTTCGCATGACTGTCGTTTGCATCCATTTTAACGAGGAAATTTCGTTTAAAATATCCTTTTTGGCAATGTTTTGGTATCGTATGAAGAGGAGTGCTGTTCCTCTCGCTGGGGAACGCAAAAGTATCAAGCCGTTTAACAGTTGGCCAACCAAATCCTTCCCTGACCAAAATCATTCCCTAGCGTATAGAGACAAAAACAACAGAAAGTGTGTTCCTATTGTTTTAGTGGAGCCCAATTAAATTTTTTAAGCCCTAAAAATAAATATACATCACTGTCGCCAAACGTGGCAACATTTTCTATAGGTTTCAAAGGTTTTAATTTTTGATAAATAAAACTCCGGAATACTACGTAGTTGCCCACGTTGTCATTGGTTGACAGAAGAACGAAGACTTACATTTCAGAATTATTTTTATTTATTTATTTTTTTTAAATAGTTGATAGATTTTCAGAATTTTTTTTTTCATTAGTTTACAGACATTGTAAGGTTTACGTTTTTACAAAACAATGCTTCCTTCACACCTACCTCACACTTCTCTTCATATTAGTCAGTCATCTTCAGCTGCATTAAAGGGATAGTTCACCCAAAAATGAAAATTCTCTCCTCATTTACTCATCCTCATGAAATCCCAGATGTGTATGACTTTCTTTCATCTGCTGAACTCAAATTAAGATTTTTAGAAGAATTTTCTCAACTCTTTTGGTCCATACAATGCAAGTGAATGGGTGCCAAAATTTTGAAACTCCAAAAAGCACATAAAGTCAGCATAAATTATCCATACGACTCCAGTGGTTTAATCCATGTCTTTTAAATCAATATGATAGGTGTGGGTGAGAAAAAGATCAATATTTAAGTTATTTATTTTATGTAAATTCTCCTCCCTGCCCAATAGGCAGCGATATGCACGAAGAATGCAAATCGGCAAAAACAAAAGAAGGAGAATGTGTAAGTGAAAGTGGAGAGTTATAGTAAAAAAGGACTTAAATATGTATCTGTTTCTCACCCACTTATCTGTTTTGGTCACTATTCACCTGCACTGAATGGATCTACATAGCTGAGATATTCTTTGTGTTCAGCAGAAGAAAGAAACTCATACATATCTGGGATGGCATGAGGATGAGTAAATAATGGGTCATGGTCATGTTATTATTACTAGATTTTTCAAGACTAGTAAAACTAATTATTCTATCATGTTAAAGCCAGACTCAATCAACCCAGTACTGCACAGTATACACTACTTTACTTTAAATGCAATTAGATCTAATCACTTTTTGAAATATAAATTATAATTATAATAGTATAATGAATTATTAGGGGGGCAGGTGGGGGTGGAGAGATGTCACGAATTGGTTAAACATAACGCCCCATGTATCAAATTTGATATGTGATTTCTAAAGCGTCTGCCTCGTTAACATAATCCAAATTTAGCTGAAAATCCTGTTGTATGCATTGTACTAGATGCCTACTGCCACCTGGTGGACGTTTCCGTGAATTTCTTGAAGTAGAAGTATTTATTATTATTATTATTATTATTATTATTATTATTCAAAAATAAAAATATCAGCCTTCGTATTGCGAAGCACTCGTCCTTTTGATGTGAAATCTTTGCTGATTTTGATATAGTAAAACTGACAATAACAATTATATTGTTACTGATATTTTAAAAGGAGAATTTACTGAATATAAGCAACTTGTGTTTGGTTAAATAAAAATTTACATTATTTTATTGAAAAAGCACATTGAAATCCATGTATCAGATATGATACAACAGGCTTTTGGGGTATATCTCTCAATCACCATTCCATTCCATTCAATATTATTCATATTTGAAGTGCTAAACTATAATGTCATACATTTTTATAGACCAAGGGAAGGAAGTTGCCATGGCCAAACTCCCAAACATTTGGTATCTCTGAAAAGCACAGGGAGTCCTTTGATAATATCCCAAGATTTACTACTGTGGCATGTATACAGCCTGGTCTCATGAACATAACGTGACCATGGTAACAAATGACGTGCCTTATGACACGTTTGGCTTCAGTTTCCCAGTGAAATATCCAGCGGGGGATGCCAAAAACGAGAGTAATGGTGTCGTAATCAGACTAGGTTTTTAAGGTGCTTTTAGATGGAGATTTTAATAAAAACGGACCTCCCTTAAAACTTTAACCTAAACCTAACAAATAGTGATCTAAAATCAAATGAGAGATAGACACAAAACAGACATCCTTGTCTATATATTTGAAGCTCCAAACTGCACATAAAGGAAGCATAAAAGTAATCCATAAAACAATCCAATAAAACGAATTATTCTATCGTGTTTCACATGTGGTGTATGTTTTTCTACATAAAGGAAGCACAATTAGGCATCACAATTTATAATTAAAGTCAGTAAGGTTTATGTTTAAGCTATTCATTTTATACTTATCACAGCATATATTTTTTTTCTTGATAACTACATTTCATGATACAGTTGATAACTGTCCAGAGATTACAGGAATTATTTTTCTTTGGGTTTGACACAAAGAAAATGCCAAAGCCATCCAACAGGTGTCGCAAACGCCACGCTTTGAGGGATGCAATAGCGCAAGAGACTTGCCAATGACCGTAGAGAAGGGGATTCCGCATTTAATAATTAAAAAATGTACTACTCTGTGAAAAACAGGATCACGTTACCTTTCCTTGTCAAATAATTAATCTAAAACAAACAATATTTTACACGCCTTCCCTCTAATTTACCCAATCTAAATTCACAAAATCAATTAAACGAAACCCCATTTTTTGTCGATGTAGAATTAAAAACGTCTCAAGAATCTGGCACGCGAAATATGTTGATTTAACCAAGAGGATTCTGAACTGAACTGTCTCATTCAACGAATCCATCTCCAGAGAACACTGAATGCAATGCTAAGCACGGAGGGGCATCCGAGTGTGCGGGCTAGAGCTGTACAATAAACAATTCTGGTACACACTAGAATTGAACTGTATGCTAGCGCAGACGTCGCATGCCGCATGTGCACGCCTGTCAGTGGAGCCTGGGTGCACACCACCATACAAGCTGAACCAGGAGGAAAACAATCTTGAGCGCTTATTTTGGCTCTCATCTAGGGCGCGTGATTGCGTGATGAGAGAGAAGAGGACTGCTGCGATCATGAACGAATGTAAAACATACCACCGATTTTAGGCAGGCATTGGTGGGGGTAAAAAAACAAGCAAATCGCCCAGCAATGGAGAACCAGGCGGCGATGGAGCAGCAGAGCTACGAGGACGTGCGGAAAAGCGGTTATCTCCGCAAGCAGAAATCTATGCACCGGCGCTTTTTCGTTCTCCGGGCTGCTTCAGAGCAGGGCCCGGCTAGACTCGAATATTATGAAAATGAAAAGAAATTCCGAAGCAAGTCACCTGTTCCAAAGAAAGCAGTTAACCTGGACTCCTGCTTTAACATCAACAAACGGGCAGATTCAAAGAACAAGCACATGATAGTGCTGTATTCCCGCGGGGAGAGCTTTGCCATAGCTGCGGACACCGAGGAGGTCCAAAACGAATGGTACCAGGCCATGCTAGATCTACAGTGTAAATGTGAGGCAATTCTGATTTTACCCTTTGATCTAATTTGTAAATCATCTGTCATTCACGTAGGCAGCAGACCTTGGTGATTGTAGTTGCTAATCTGCCTATCAACTTGCGTTTTGGAGGGAGCCCCTTGGCTTTAGCTGATCTGTATTTGCGAAGCTGTTTAGAATTGCAAACGAGTCAAATGCACATTTACCCCACCCGTCTGTTTAATGTACCCACCACACCTGGCAATGTAGACGCACGCGTTATTAAAAGGTCACAATTAATTACTGTGCATGCGTGGTTCAAAACATGGTCTTTCGTAGACTCGGGATGAATTCATAATTTGATTTCAGTTGTGTTAAATGTTTATGAAAAAGTGAGATGTAAGCCAGCGCTATTCGACATGAATTGCAAATGCTCTCATCTCATTTTACTATGATGCGTAATATGAGAGAGTGGCACATTGAGTAGCGGGAGCTCGCGACTGTTTTTGTTTTTCTACACATTTGTGCATGTTGTGCGTGTAACCTACATTTGTGTCATTGCGCTTCTGCAAGGGAGGGGAACAGCAGTAGGCGCGCGTGTTTATTGGAATACGGGTCTCCTCTTGCCCCATCCCTCGTGGTTTGGTAGCCCGCTATTACCCCAACCCCGCCGCTGAATGAACCGATCACAGGGTTGAACAGCAGGCCATCAGCGTGGGGATACGTATGGAGACAGTAGTTGCCGAGCAAGCGATTCCATAGCCCTTCCTCGGTTCTGATTCGCGCTCTATAATGGATTCATTTGGCTGACGTGTTTTGTATCCAGCTATCACACTTAAAGGATCTCTCTTTCCGTTATATGCACAAGCGCGGTGCAAAATATTCAGCACTGGTCGTAAATAAATCCTGCTTGAAGTAACTTAACCTGCTTCAATAAATCAGATTCAGATTCATATTTTGTATAATTTTGACTTTCGTTATTTTTGTATCTTTTTTAAACAAAAGCCAGATACATCAACCCAGTACTGCACAGCACACACTACTTTAAATACTATCAGATATTAGAAATGATAATGAATTATAATAGTATAATGAATTATTAGAAATAAATTTAAATGTACACTCTATCCAGGGGCCTCACTTTGTTTTAAAAAGTGGTAGGGGCATTTTTTGGGGGTGGGAAGTACAAGGGACAAGTGGGGGTGGAGAGATGTCATGAAGTGGTGAAACTCATGAATATTAACATAACACCCCATGTATCAAATTTGATATGAGATTTCTAAAGCCTGGACTCATGAACATAAGGTGACATGGCTACATTTTAGCAAAACGAAATTACGTGCTTTATGACACCTTTGGCTTCAGTTTCCCATTTAAATGCCAAAAGCGAGTGTAATGGTGTCATAATCAGACAAGGTTTTTAAGGTGCTTTTAGATGGAGATTTTAATGAGTAAAACGGACCTCCCTAACCTAAAACTTTAACCTAAACCTAACAAATAGTGATCTAAAATCAAATGAGAGATAGACACAAAACAGACATCCTCACCCTTCATCAATGTCTAAATCTAACTGAGAGTGCAAAAACAAAATGAGAAATGAAAAGCACATTTTCTAAAGCAACCACTTCATTTTGTGTCGCTTCTAAGACACTGGTCTCACGTGTTAGCTTGTGTGCTTAGCTGGCTTCAAACCGCAGTCTTCCGAGTGCAAAGTTCTAGATTTTATCTAGTGAGCTACAGCGAAAGGTAATCACATTGGAATAAGTGTGTAAATGTAGGTGAGTCTGTAACACAGGTGTTAAAACAAATAGTTTTTCAAATGATGCGTTCTAGTAAAAGTGTTTTGATGTCATAACATAGCAGTGTGTGAGTAATAGTGTGAAAAATATGCGTTTATAAAGTCATAATCAGTCGCTGTACTCATGATTTGTATGAAATTGAAAAAAACGCACAATTGTTGTAGCACCTCTAGTATTAATTTCAAGAGGAAACTGCAATTTAACTTCGGGATGTTAACGTCAGGTTGCAGTTTGCGTGTATAGGCTAAGAAAAACATTAATATCAGTCCTATACAAAAATGAATTGCTGGGTCTCAGGAGGAGAGTGACCTTTAAAGCCTGATGTATCAAATATGATACAAAAATGTTTTAATTTTAAAAATAAATAAATTTCAGAATATTATTTAATATTTCAGTTTGATAGGTTTAATTAGGTTATGTGCAGATAATGCCAAATAATCTGTCAAATAAAACTGTCATTATTGATGACCAATTTAAGCGCTACAATAAATATTTCACATAATTATGATATATATTAACATATTAACTTGATCCATTTGCCCAACACTGTAAGTACTTTGATATTGTTAGTCAGTGAATACATTTGCTGATTAGCATAGCTTATCCAGAATGGCTGATTGGTCTCATGGTAAGGTAAGGTTCATGCTAATTTTTTATTTTGATAAACGATTATTGAATCTGTACAGTGGATGTATATCATGAGAGGGGACACATCTGTTTTGCATTTTGCTTCGCGATTTCACTGGAAAGCAGCGCAAGCTGCGGAAGAGTGAAGTGAGAAGAATGCACGTCTGCATTCATGAGAGAACATTGCCACCTGCTATCACTCAGTGCCACTGATAACAGCCGAAACAAGCACTCATTATAACATTAAAAATAACAAACTCCAGTGTCAGATCGACCTCTTATTATAACACAGACAAACTAAATGGAAAATCCTGCTCAAGAACTGGAGATGTTTCTTCTGCATTAGACACTTTCCTGGTGAAAGCTATTTAAAAAAATGGTGGGGACAAAATTGGCAAAGGCAATATGTGGTAGGGACATGTCCCACCCATAAATTACACCTATGACTCTGTCTGTAAGGTTCTCTTAACTGCATGCATGTTTACTTCTCTTTCCTATTGTGTTCCCATCTTTTACCTATTTTTTTTTTATTTGTAGGTAAGACTCCTGATGACTGTGGCAGTGGAGGAGACTGTGGAATGCCTTCCCCTGGCCCTGCCTTTAAGGAGGTCTGGCAGGTTAAAGTCTGGCCCAAAGGTTTGGGCCAGGCCAGGAATCTAGTTGGCATCTACCGACTTTGCTTGACTGACAAAACAGTTAATTTTGTCAAACTCAACTCTGATGTTGCAGCTATAGTCCTCCAGCTGATGAATGTGCGACGCTGTGGCCACTCAGAAAACTTTTTTTTCATTGAAGTGGGTCGTTCTGCCATGACAGGCCCTGGAGAATTCTGGATGCAAGTAGAGGATTCAGTGGTGGCACAGAACATGCATGAGACCCTTCTTGAGGCCATGAAGGCCCTGAGTGAAGAGTTCCGTCAAAGAAGTAAATCCCAGACTGTTGGCGTGTCTTGTGGAGGTGGAACTGCCTCTAACCCTATTAGTGTACCATCTAGACGGCACCACCCAAATCTGCCACCCTCCCAGGTTGGCTTTTCTAGACGTGCTAGAACAGAAACACCAGGAGTACCTCATAGCACCAACACTTCCCCCACTCCACGACATGGATTCTCTAGGTCACGAACTGCGAGTATTGGGGCTCGTACAGAGGATGGAGGGGGCAGAGCAACAGCACTCAGCACCAGCCCGAGTCTCAATGGTTCATCTCGCTCAACTACCCCAACCCTGCGACCTAAACCCACACGAGCACCCACTCCAGCCAAGATCACCCTCAGCCTAGCACGGTACACCCCTAACCCTGCACCTTCCCCAGCTCCTAGCCTCTCTTCCAGCTCTGGACATGGGTCAGAATGTGGGTTGGGAGTAGCTACCTTTGGAACAGTGCCCATTTGCGCCTATGCCCGAATTCCTCAGAGAGTGTCCATGTCAGGATCACCGAGTGATTATGGTTCCTCAGATGAGTATGGTTCCAGCCCTGGCGAGCACTCCCTGCTAGCCACAGGGCTCCCTGCTGCCCTGGTTGAAGGCGGTGCCAGTTACATCCTGATGGGCCATCGAGAAGGTTCTCACAAACGTGCTCATGGACGCAGGGTTCTTCGTCGATCATCTAGACGTGAGTGTGAAGCTGAGCGCAGGTTGCTCAGCAAGCGAGCTTCCTTACCCCCTACCTCTGTCAAGGAAGGCTTGGTCCCTCATTGCAGGGAAGAGGAAGAGGAGGATGAAGAAGACTATGCAGTGATGTCACGCAGTGCAAGCAGAGAGTCTTTCACTTCACGCCGAGGTTCAGGAGGTTCAGCTACAACATCATTGTTGCAACTGGAAAATTCAGCAGATAAAGGTGTCAGTACTAAAGGGGGACTTGAGGACTTCTCAACAGACAGTGGCTACATGTCCATGTTACCAGGTGTTACGGCTCCTCCTGCATCATTGTCATTATCAGTCTCTGGTTCAGATGTAATTTCAAAGGGTGGAGATGAATACATGGCAATGACCCCCAATAGTAGTGTCTCACCACCTCAGCACATCTGCCTCCCCGTCAATGAAGGATACATGATGATGTCTCCAAACAGTAGCTGTTCACCAGACTTGCATGGCCTGAGTGGATACATATGGAGCAGCAGGGGCAGCATGGAGAGTCGGGCAGGCAGCGACTATATGAACATGTCACCTATAAGTGCCAGATCAGCATGCAGTACTCCTCCGTCACACCCAGAGCATCAACCACTGCAACCAAAAATGGTCTATTCTTATTTTTCGTTGCCACGTTCTTACAAACACACAACCCTCTCAACCCGCTTTGAGGATGATCTGGACAGGGTTTGTATTGGTAGAGGTGAAAGGGAAGCTGGAGGAAATGTCAGGCATAGTGGTTACCATTGTGGAGGGGACACACCTGGGGTCTCATGTGGTGGCGGCCAACTCTCTCTGTCCTCATCCTCTTTCTCCTCTAGCTCAGCTAGCAGTGAAAGCCTTGAAGACAGATCATTGTCTCTGTCTGTAGGTGGAGTGGGAAGGGAAAGTAGGTTGGGCACAGGACACAGAGTAGGGGGTACTCACCCCAAAATCTCCCACCACCATCACCAGCAGAGATGTGGACCAGGTGTCCAGAAACAGGGTCAATTACAGCAGAGGAAGGACAAGTCCTCCAGCTTTCTTGTCAATATGTCCAAAGCCAACACGCTGCCAAGGGTCAAGGAGACTTTGCTGCCAACTGCATCCCCAAGCCCTGGAGAATACGTAAGCATTGTTTACCAGGGTGAGCGAGCAGGGCATTACAAAGGGAGGAGTACAGTTGAACCAGGGAACCCTACGGCACAAGGACCTCAGAGAGCCCTTCTTAGACCACAGCCATGTCAGGGTGGAACTGCCAACCTTCCTCTGAGCTTCTTGGCACCCCTCTCCACCTCCATCTCTTTATCCTCTGAATATGTGAACATGGACTTAGGTAACTCGCCTTCTTCTCTTACTCACCTCTCCTCTTTCAAACCCGCCCCAAAAGTCAGAGAGGAGCTCACCAGAGCTCCTCAAGTGGATCAAGAAGTGGCACATAGGAAGAGCAGGGAGACAGATTTGACATCTGCAGATGTGGCTGCTGCTCCTTTCACAGACTATACTGTGATGAAGTTTGGATCCCCAAAGTCCCCAAAACCTGGCCAAACACCCCAGCCATCCTCCATGGAGCAGGAGCACAACATGAATTTCCCTTTTACAAATGTGGATCAGGGTGCACGACTTGTCAGGGCAGAATCATCAGCAAGAAGACGGCACCTCTCAGAGACATTCATGACCCCTCCAACTCTCCCCATCTCCCCCTCTGCCTCTCCCTCTCCTTTTCCTGAAACACCACATGGTGCTTCACCACGACAGCAAGGATTAGAGAGTAACCTTTGGACTAGTGGTCAACCTCCCTCCCCACAGTGTGCCAGCCCTGGTGTAGCAAATCTACCTGCTGCTCAGACTTCTTCCTTGGCTCTGGAGCAAGGCCTTAACTACATTGATTTAGACTTGGTCAGTAAGGAGAATTCTCAAACCAGTGTGGATGGGCCCTCTGGCCCTCACTCATTTTATTCTCCTGTAGTAGGAGGGGTGGGTGGGGCAGGAGGAAGCACCTCCTCCAGCATCAATACATATGCCAGCATTGATTTCATAAAGTCACAAGAAATGAAAGTTCATAAAACCAGCAGGAAGGACAACAAAGGTAAGAACATTGTACGCCAAATACTGTCACTGTTGATTGCAAAAGCCCAATTTATACTTTTGTTGTTACCATTTGGCTGTTTTGCTAAACATTCATCTCTGGATGTTTTTCCATCCTAATCAATATGCCATGATAAACCACTTAAAATGGAAAGTTATGTCACATCTCTAGTCCTTGTTTTCTTAGACTAAAAGTTATTAGAGTGTAACATTACATTATGAGTAACATTAATCAGTAAAGTAACAATAACTCAGATCCACCTATGATTATAAAATTTATTCAAGACCTAGATGCTCTGCCATAATTTTTTATTTGTTAATTCCACTGTATGGGTGTCCATATTGACAATAGTCAAAGTATGTCCTGCTGAGTCTAACGATGATAATGAAGGGCTTTTCAAGTTATTTGGGGGCCTTACCCCCCCCCCCCTCTATTGTCAAAGAACAATACTAAATATTGAAAGAGGCCTAGTACTGTATTTGGTCTGCTCTGCACCTGGTTCTATTAGTGAGGAGGTGGAGTGTAATAAGAATCTGACAGCTCCTGTATAGTGTTAACCACAGATAATTTTGGTTGTAGGCTTTGATTGTTACAGTTTGCGAATGCATGGTAAGGGGAATGTGAGTAAAGGCATCTCTGTGTGTGCCTGTTATGTGTGTGGTTAGAAAATATACTGAAGCATATTTGAAGCTTCTCTAAGTGTTTGGAAGGGATACCTCTGAGCAGCCATGTATCCACATATATATTTAACTCACTGTGATTGTAGATAATTAAGGTTATTTAACTTTAGTCTTGCTGAAAATGTTCCTGAATGTGGCTTTGCTCCTACTCATCTCTTTCCTCCCTTGTCTCTCTTGCTCTTCTTTCCTTCAAGTCTTTCATCTTGTCCTTTTACATCTCTCTCTTTTTATTTGGTTAGAGACCGGATCTGTTCCAAAACCTAGTGAGCGTCCTCTGGAGGCAGCATTTTAAGACATAATAGGCATGCTCTGACACAAAAGCTGTTCCAAAAGGTCGATATCTTAGTTATGCTGCCTCTTAAGATACCTTGTTAAGATATACTCAGGATTCAACTCAGTATTTTCCAACAAATGCACCTGATCTCTTATCTGCTTTTCAAATGTTTGTGGTGAAAATGCGACATTGTCCATTATCTGTCCCAGTTTTCATAAATAATATTTTACATCAGGAAATTTTAAATGCGCCTGAGTGAGCAGTGCGCTGTTTTCTGAAGGAACTTACTCCAATCAGCCACAACATTAAAACCACCTGCCTAATATTGTGTGGGTCCTCCTCGTGCCACCAAAACAGTGCCAACCCACATCTCAGAATAGCATTCTGAGATGCTATTCTTCTCATTACAATTGTACAGAGCGGTTATCTGAGTTACCGTAGACTTTGTCAGTTCGAACCAGTCTGGCCATTCTCTGCTGACCTCTCTCATCAACAAGGCACTTCCGTCCACAGAACTGCCCCTCGCTGGATGTTTTTTGTTTTTGGCACCATTCTGAGTAAATTCTAGAGACTGTTTTGTGTGAAAACCCCAGGAGATCAGTAGTTACAGAAATACTCAAGCTAATTAAAGGTGCACTCAGTATTTTTTTCCCCATTAAAAAAAGTTTTACTCCTACAAAAAATGAATTGTAATTTTGAAACATATGTATAAAATCATGATCACACACATGAAACACATGTTTTATTCTACATGGGGCAGGGCACCCTCATGGGGGCTGCCATTGTAGAATCACATGACCAACTGAATACTACTCGCTTAATCTCAGTAACCGTCTTGTTATTGGACACTTTCACACTTGGATTAAACTAATCATGGCTGATTTTGGATAGTGAATTTCTACAATGGCACCTGTAACTGAAAACTATTGATTTTGAATGATGCTGCATCCACACCACTTGGTTTCACTGTAAGTCCATGATGACACAAGCGAAACGTTACTGAGTGCACCCTTAATATGCATGCAGTTAATATGCAGTTTGCCTTTATTTATCTAAAACTACATGCTTGCTCACTATCAAACAGTGGTAAAGTTATTACATGGATGCTTTGGTTAAAAAATATGTTTGATCATTATGTTTTGTCCATGACAAGCAGTTCTCCCACAATATTTTTAAATACGAAAACCATGCTGATAAACGATAGTGACAACAGAAAACAATTCAACAAGATATACAGTTGAAGTCAGAAGTTTACATACACCTTAGCCAAATACATTTAATCTCAGTTTTTCACAATTCCTGACATTTAATCATAGAAAACATTCCCTGTCTTAGGTCACTATTTTATTTTAAGAATGTGAAATGTCAGAATAATAGAGAGAATGATTTATTTCAGCTTTTATTTCTTTCATCACATTCCCAGTGGGTCAGATGTTTACATACACTTTGTTAGTATTTGGTAGCATTGCCTTTAAATTGTTTAACTTGGGTCAAACATTTTGGGTAGCCTTCCACAAGCTTCTCACATTTAAACTGCTGGCATTTTGGCCCATTCCTCCAGACAGAACTGGTGTAATTGAGTCAGGTTTGTAAGCCTCCTTGCTCACACATGCTTTTTCAGTTCTGCCCACCAATTTTCTATTGGATTGAGGTCAGGGATTTGTGATGGCCACTCCAGTACCTTGACTTTGTTGTCCTTAAGCCATTTTTCCACAATTTTGGAGGTATGCTTGGGGTCATTGTCCATTTGGAAGACCCATTTGTGACCAAGCTTTAACTTCCTGGCTGATGTCTTGAGATGTTGCTTCAATATATCCACATAATTTTCCTTCCTCATGATGCCATCTATTTTGTGAAGTGCACCAGTCCCTCTGGCAGCAAAGCACCCCCACGATATGATGCTGCCACCCCCATGCTTCACGTTTGGGATGGTGTTCTTTGGCTTGCAAGCCTCACCCTTTTTCCTCCAAACATAATGATGATCATTATGGCTGAACAGTTCAATTTTTCATCAGACCAGAGGACATTTCTCCAAAAGTAAGATCTTTATCCCCATGTGCACTTGCAAACTGTAGTCTGGCTTTTTATGGCGGTTTTGGAGCAGTGGCTTCTTCCTTGCTGAGCAGCCTTTCAGGTTATGTCAATATAGCACTCATTTTACTGTGGATATAGATACTTGTCTACCTGTTTCCTCCAACATATTCACAAGGTCCTTTGCTGTTGTTCTGGGATTGATTTGCACTTTTCGCCCCAAACTATGTTCATCTCTAGGAGACAGAATGCATCTCCGTCCTGAGCGGTATGATGGCTGCGTGGTCTTATGGTGTTTATACTTGTGTACTATTGATTGTACAGATGAACGTGTTACCTTCAGGCATTTGGAAATTGCTCCCCAGGATGAACCAGACTTGTGGAGGTCCACAATTGTGGCTGATTACTTTTGATTTTCCCATGATGTCAAGCAATGAGGCACTGAGTTTGAAGGTAGACCTTAAAATACATCCACATGTACACCTCCGATTGACTCCATTTAGCCTATCAGAAGCTAATTGGCTAATTGCCTAAAGGCTTGACATAATTTTCTGGAACCAAGCTGCTTAAAGGCACAGTTAACTTAGTGTATGTAAACTTCTGACCAACTGGAATTGTGATGTAGTCAATTAGAAGTGAAACAATATGTATGTAAACAATTGTTGGAAAAATTACTTGTGTCATGCACAAAGTAGTGTCCTAATTGACTTGACAAAACTATAGTTTGCTAATATGAAATCTGTGGAGTGGTTAAAAAATTAGTTTGAATGACTTCAACCTACATGTATGTATACTTCTGACTTCAAGTGTATGCTACATAACATTATGACCTACTTCTTATTTATAACCCTACTATGCACTATGCATCTCAGCCACGGTGAATTTAAATTCTAAAAATTAATACATTTAGAAGGAAATGTGAGTGATTGCTGCCACAATGCTAAGGTGTTGTGGTTGCCAGGACATTGTTATGGGGATGTGAATGTATCCTGAGTGGTTATTAGCATGTTGCTATGTGGTTACTTGGGTGTTACTGTCTTGCTAGAATGGCCCCCAACTCTACCTAGATATGGCTTGCACTCTTCCTTTAATGTACTATAGTGTATGGGATTGTTTTATCAACCACTAGATACAATGAATGTATATGGTAAATCTGATCACTTTGAAAAGTAACAGCACATTTTGTAACAATCTACATGATGTTAGTTTGTCATTAATGTCTGTAGCACACAAAGTGCATGTCTGGTTATGCACCAAAGTTTAATACTTAGGGTTAAGGTTTTGATGAAATTCCTAACCCTAAGTATGAGCAATTGTAATAGTGATGCTTGCCTGAGTAAGCACTACTGATACTTTTGAGAAAATGTCCCATCTTCCATAACTCACATTGCACAGATTAAAAGAACAAAGATTAAGCCCTGTCTTAAACTGGGGGGAAAATGTCATGGTAGAGTCCTTGACTTGTGCAATTAATTCAGTGCTTTAAGGCTTGATAAGCATCATGGAAACCAGATTTGTAACTAATTACCATCAGGAGAAATAAAGGAGTGTGGCTGATAGAAGAACGAGGGCAGGAGATTGTGTTTTTTTGTTTGTTTTGTTTTTGTGGTTGAAAGATAGATGATACCAAAGAAATAAAGGATGGACTAAGGGAGTACAGTATGAGGCCTTTGAAAGACAGTAAGGTTGAGACTAGATGGAATAAGAAAGATAGATGAAGAGAGACAGACAAGGAGTCATGCCATCAATGCAGGTATTGTGTGACTCAAAGTGACGCTCTGAAGGCTTTACCTCATACAAACCCAGTCACCACAGCAGTGCTAAACAGAGGGGAATCTGCTCCATCCCAGAGCTGTCTAGACGAGCAGTTGCTGTGGGTCAGAGTAGCTGTAATCTAGCTGACCCATCAGCAGCCCAGAGAATGCATTCCTTTGTTGTGGACCTGAAAGTGGGCCTTTACTCACACCAGCATTAATGTGTGGCCGTGAATGCGTGTGTTTTGTGTTTGTGCTCAACATTGTGGAAATTTCTACATAACCCGATTGGGATTATCATCGGTTAATAAAGTCTATTATTACTTCTGTATCTCATCCCAGTAACACAACTCTCATAGGGCTAAAGTTTTGGAACGTCCACCCAATTATTTTTGTCTGTATGCATATTTGTTTTTAAAGCACAAATCTTTGTAAGTTGCTTTTGTGTGCTGATCTTGCATCCTGTGTTTTTTTTTCTTCGGTTTTATGAATTGTATTAGAAGGCAGGGGCGGACTGGGACTAAAAAGTGACCCTGGACATTCTGGCCCAGAGCGGCCCACCAAACCCGGCCCGCAACACACCACACCATAACTCATCGGCTCATTGATTTCATTTTCTGGCTCAATTTCAAATTTTTGTGTTAAAAAAAAAAAAAAGAAGACACTTCTGTTGACTGCTATTCATGACAATGGGCCCCACAGTGCAAAAACTGTCATAACCTTAAAACATATAAAACTATTGTATATGGGATGAGTGGATTTTTTTAGAGAAAGCATTAAAATAAGCACTTTTTAGCTCAGACAAATAACATGTCCGAAATGTTTTTTCCAACATACAGATGTCAATTTCATGTCAATCACCCACATAACTATATGTAAATGTTTATTGTGGCGGGTTGCAGGCACAGACAAGCAGGGATTACTTAATGTCCACAGAGGGGTATTTATTACACACACAGTGATGTTGGTTTAGAGTTTGGTGCAGGGTGTATAGCCAGGCTAAGGCAACACACAGTGTTCTTCAGGCTTCCCGTGCTCCAAGTGCTTGTGTTTCCGAACCGGTCCTCGTGGGTGAAGGCAAGTGCGATACGTAGCTCGAGCAGTACGGCTTCCCTTGTGAGGTTTAGTCCGTTTCTGAAATATGGAGACAGAGAGAGAGACATTAGCATGTGGCTTCTCGTTGTGACTCCCCGGGTGTGTGTTTGGTGCTGGCTTATATAGCGCTCCCTTGATTGGAGTCAGCCGGTTCCAATCGTTACGGGTGAAGCGCTTCCAGGTGCATGTCATTATCATTGCCAGGGGTGGCCCTGCGAGGTGTATGAGAGAACAGGGTGGGTGAGCTGAAATGATGGGGAGGGGGGCTACTCACCAGACCTGACCCGCTATGGAAAATTAGAGGCCATTAGCATTGTCGTTCTTCAGGCCGGCCCGGTACTTGATGGTGAAGTGGTAGTCCTGGAGGTCCAGGAACCATCGTGTCACCCTGGCGTTGGTCCCTTTCGCTTTTGCCATCCACTGAAGAGGCGCGTGGTCAGTGACATGGGTGAACAAACATCCCAGGAGGTAGTATTGTAGTACCAGGACTGCCCACTTGATGGCCAAGGCCTCCCGTTCGGGTTTACACCAGGGAGAGTTTGCGGCTAAGGAAGAGGACTGGGTGCTCCTCACCTTGGGACTCCTGGGAAAGGACAGCACCGAGGCCCGTTTCCGAAGCATCTGTCTGCAGGATGAAAGGCAGGGAGAAGTTGGGAGCACATAGGACTGGATTGGAAATTAGGGTCTTCTTCAAAGACTGGAGTGCTTGCTCCGCTGCTGGGGTGCAGTATACCTTCTTGGGCTGTCCTTTCCGGGTCAGGTCTGTGAGGAAACAAGCTATAGACGAGAAGTTAGGGATAAAACAGCGGTAATATCGGGCCAACCCTAGGAAGGCACATACCTGGGTTTTGGTTGTCGGCTGGGGATAGTTCTGTACTGCCAACACCTTATCCTCCTGAGGTCTGATAAGTCCTCTTCCAATTCGGTAACCCAGGTACCGTGCTTCTGCAAGCCCAAGATGACACTTTTTAGGGTTGGCTGTAAGTCCAGCCCATCTTAACTCAGTCAGCACCTTCCGCAGGCAGAGCAGATGTACTTCCCAGCTCTCGGCGTGGATGACCACATCATCCAGGTAGGCTACAGCGTAGTCTCGATGAGGTTAGAGGATGATGTCCATCATCCTCTGGAAGGTAGCTGGGGCCCCATGTAGACCAAAGGGAAGGACCCGGTATTGCCAGTGCCCACTGGGAGTGGTGAAGGCAGTCTTTTCTTTGGCAGAGGGAGTGAGGGGCACTTACCAGTAGCCCTTTGTGAGGTCCAGGGTGGAGATAAACTGGGTCCTTCCCAGCCGTTCTGCCTGACGATAGTGTGGCCGGGAGTGTGGATGTCATGGGCGATGACTGGGGTCCTGCCCGGGGTCTCTGCAAACACGTCCGAAAATCCTTGGAGGAGGTGTTCAAAGGTCCTTCTGCTGTTTCTGGTCCAGATATTCTCCACAAGCCACCACTGGGGTCATCCTGTCCATCAGTGCCGTGAGTCAGTGGGGTCCCGGGTCGATCCATTTCTTAAGGAGATTGACGTAGTACACTTGTTCGACTCTTCGACGTCCTGGTTGGCGGGCTTGATAGTTGACAGGACCCAGCCACTCCACTACTGTGTAGGGGCCCTGCCAGCTGGCCAGGAACTTTGAGTTGGCATGGGGTATGAGGATGAGCACTTGATCTCCTGGGTGGAATTCCTGTGACTGGGCCGAGTGATTGTAAAGGTGCTGCTGGGTGTGTTGGGCTTCCTGCATGTGCCCCTTCACCACCAACATTACCTTTTCAATCCTCCTTCACATGTCCTGCATGTGCTCGATCACAGTGCGGTGGGGCAACGGTTGCTGCTCCTAAGCTTCTCGGGTGACATCCAGAAGACTCCAGGGTTGTCTGCCAAACAGTAGTTCGAAAGGGGTAAAGCCGGTTGAGGCCTGAGGTACTTCCTGCATGCCAAAGAGTACGTAAGGGATCATAAGGTCCCAATCATGCCCATTCTCAGTGACCACCTGCTGCAGCATCTTCTTCAACGTCTGGATGAATCACTCTAACAGGCCATCCATCTGAGGGTGGTAGACTGAGGTGTGGAGGTGGGTGACACGCAGCAGCTTACAGAAATCCGCCATTAACTGGAAAACAAAGGGGGTGCCTTGGTCAGTCAAGATCTCCTTCGGGATTCCTACATGGCTCATAAAAAAACAGCTCCTTAGCGATATTCTTGGATGTGTTTTTTTTCAAAGGGATGACTTTGGGATATCTGATGGCATAGTTCAATGTGACTAGAATATATTCATGACTTCGGGCGGACTTAGGCAGCAGTCCTACTAGGTCCATGCCGACGCGCTTAAAGGGCACATCAATTATTGGCAACGGAATGAGTGGGCTAGGTCGCGGTCACTGAGGGGCAGTCCTCTGGCAGACTTCACATCGTTGACAGAACCACTTCACCTCGCCATCTAGCCCCGGGAAGTGGAACCTCTTGCAGATTCGTTGGGCGGCATTTTGGGGTCCCAGGTGTCTAGCCATCGGATGTGAGTGTGCCAGAGTCAAGATGGTTTCTGTTTTGCTTTGGGGCACTTCCAGCAGTCGCTTTTGTTCTCCATACCTTTCCGCCACACAATATAGAAGCCCATTCTCAATAATGAAGTGAGGAGAAGGGTGAGGAGCAGGTTGCCGGGGGACTCCTTCAATCACTTGGACTTGTTTCCAACAGTGCTTTAGCCTTTCAAACGCTCTTTGTTCCCGGCCAAAGGAACCTCCTGCTGAAACCTGATGGAACAGGTCAAAGATGATGTTTGTGGGATTTTCCAACTCACCTTCTCTCTCTCCATTGCCAGCAATGCAGGGAGGGTGTTGGGCCGGGGTCTCGACCATCCGATCCTCCACTTGGTTGTGGGGGCAGAACTAAGTAGACACTCCAAGCCCGGCCAATCTCATCCCAGGAGCAGCGGTATGAGTAACTCCTTAAGTACTCCCACATCGAGACGCTAGCTGCCGGGTTCAGCGGCTACCGTAACGGAGGCTGAGGGGACGTACCGGGTATCCCCGTGGACACACATCACTGGGATGAGAGCCTTATCAGAAGTTTTTGCCCGGAGGACTCCGGGCTGGGCCAAGGTGACAGTGCTGCCAGTGTCCAGGAGGGCCCGAACACACCAGCCATCGATTCGTACCTCCCGGTATGTTCCTTGGGGTGCAACTGAGCAGTGGAGGATGCACCCCACAAACCAAGCACGGCCTTCCGGGGGGTTTGAGTCCATCGGCATCAGTTCGTCCTTCAGTCCCCCTCCTGCAACTGGGGTCTTCTTTCATCGGGTGCCCTCTGGCACTCACCTCTCTGGCCAATCCCTCCGGGAAAACCCCACCGCACTTTCTCCACCATCCCGGGCAATCGCTGCCTCCGCCAGCTCTACTGCCTCTACCAACTCGGCCACTGTGGCGGGGCTTTCATTCCCACTGCTCGGCAGAGAGATCGGGGTAGGCTCCTCAAAATTTTATCCACGGTGACTCGTTAAGCCACTTTATCTGCGCTGGGTTTCTCACTGAGCAGCCACAGTTGAACCAGATGGGCGAGTTGGGAGGCCTGGACCCGGACCGGAAGTTGGGAATCATATGCCCACTCGTAAAATTTTGGGGCACCACACACCAGAGACAAACCCACCCGGGCCAATATCTCCGCTTTGAGGCATTGGCCAGCCCTCCCTGGCAGTCACAACCTCAAAGGTGTGGAGATATGCCTCAACATCATCCCGCTCGGAGAGCTTAGTCAGTACCTGATGGGCTGTATGTCTTACTTCCGGGATTTGCATGTGCCCTCAGTCCGTAACTCAAACCAGCATTCTCCACCACTGTGGCGGGTTGTGAATGAGGCACAGACAAGCAGGGATTACTTGACGTCCCCAGAGGGGTATTTATTACACACACAGTGATATTGGTTTAGAGTTTGGTGCAATCGTTATGGGTGAAGCGCTTCCAGGTACGTGTCATTATCATTGCCAGGGGCGACGCTGGTTCCGGCACGGACGGCTCTCCGCATTATTTAAAAAAAAATCAATGAAAACAAAGTTGGCCAGAATATGTACATATAAACAAATATAAATTTATATAAAACATAGGAAACATACCCCTTAAAGTGTAGAACTTTGCAGATATTTTGCAGATTAAGTGCTCATATTTTCACTCTATGTGAATTTTTTGCGTCTTTATATCTGCAGTGTTTTAATTCCTTTCCCAGATTATTCTTGAGAAAAAGTGAAAAGCCCTATGCTTTGACAAGTATTGTTTCTGCTTTCCTTGAAACAAAGTAAGCCTCAAAGACTCATATAGCCACAAAATAATGTTTTTCACTTATTTTCTGCATTTTTATCAGGCGTGAGCATTATTCAGCAAGCTGCACTTCAGGTCCTTGTGGTATAAATAAATTATGCAGATGACTATGTACTGCTCATAGCTTTACCGTTTACCAATTTTATTTATGCTGCTGTTAATGTATTTGTTGTAACTTGCAGTTATTTGTCATTTTGTGATTATTCAGAGTTCATCTTATACTTAACATGTTGTCTTTGGTTGTCACCATTATTGTGATTTGTATGTCAATTAATGAGTTCCACACAAGGTTGAAGTGAATGTACATATGGAAACAGGTTATGATGTGTAAGTAATTTTAAAATAAAAGTCATTTAACTTATTCAAAATAAAAACCATTTTGTTGGCTTTACCTTACAGAGTTTTTTTAAATATTCACTCTGTAATGGGGTCCAAGCGGGCATGTTGGAGCCCAGGGTGGCTGCCCATATCGCCTGTAGGATGGGCCAGTACTTGCGCAGCAATGGGCCAGCCCAAATTACTCAGCGGCCTACCAGGAAAATGCCTGGTGTTCCTGATGGTCAGTCCGCACCTGTTAGAAGGTCTTTATATACGGACATCTGACACTGATCTTATTGGACCTGATGAAGCAAAATCTACTGGAAACAGTTTAATTTCTTTGTATTACACAGAAACTATTTCAATAAAAAAAAATACCCTGATTACAAGACCTCTGTTTTCATAACATCATTCGTTTTTCTCATTTTTACAACATCCTGTCATGATCATGTTACTTGAATTGTCCTTTTCCATGGAACACTAAATGAGCTATCCAGCAGAATGTCCAGGCTGCTTTTTTCCATACAACGAAAGTGAATTTAAAGTAATCTTGCCTTCTACCATTTCTTTCCTGGTAGGTTCATGATACAGTACATGTGAGAACAATTTTGTTTACATACAACCAGAAGCTCAACATTCAGTGAATAGCAACTTAAATTGTGGTCTGTTCCTCACACAAAGCTGTTGTATTGTTGTTGAATATTTGAAATATAGCGCACATTAACTACTTTTGTAGTAGGGTCTTTTTTTTTTTTTTTTTGGAAAGATTGACAGCTACAAGTACTATCCAACTCAATACACTGATTATTGAATGGAAAAGAGCACCTTGGACATTCTGCAAACTCTTTTTGTCTTCCACAGGAAAAAAAGCTCAAAAGTTCAGGATTCAAGCATGAGGGTGAGCAGATTTAATTTTTGGTTGAACTACCACTACCCCTTTAATGACTTGCTTTCCTTGCTTAATTCATTTCCAGTTATAAGTTATTATTTAGGGACACACAATGTAAATGCATATATGATTATTCATATTTTAAATGGATTAAAGTATTAAATTGTCCTAATAATTCATAGTAATGGGGAGATTTATTATTAGCAGATTATTAGTTATTTTTTAGGCCACAGTATGCTTGCAGTGGCTGTGATAATTCGAGTCCAGTCTTGGTTTTCCACTCTCTGGTTGTCCTGAAAGAGTAAAAGGACTCTGGGTGTGCTTTATACTTAATGAAGTTGTTTTTGAGTGTACTGTTAATATCCTTGACCTTTTGAAAGTTATATTCTGATGTTTGAGCCTTGTTTATACCAGTTCAATTTTCTATGACAGAAAGAAACTCAAACCTCTCATGTTTTTCTACTTCAAGTGAAAAGGTTTGATGCTTATTTTGGACTTTAGATTTTTCTTACGTCAAAGCAAGACTCATCCGTTTGGTTTCCTTAGTGATACTAATGAGAGTGTTGTTCTTTTTCTCCCCCCTGCTTGTTTTTTCTTTCTTTCTCAGTCTCTCTGCTTGTCAGCCAAAGATTTGGTTCCAATCCTTTCCTTTGCCTTTGACAGTATAACACACACACACACACACACACATACACACACACACTCATTAGGGTCGAGGTCAGCAAAGGTGTAAAATCTATAGTGACAGTCAGGGGGCCTCTCAACAAACCACCTGCTCCTCTTGCAGCTTACTATTCCCTTACCAGCCATTTAAATTAAATTAAATAAAATTACTATATTTTCTGCTATGGTTAAATTCAATTTAAAATATAATGTTTGTAATATTTCATATGAAACATTCATGTTAAAAGGTGCATCATCCAATGTAGTTAATTTGCAGTCTTGCTTCGAGATATCTTCATCTTCATGGAGCTCAGTCGGGCCATTTTTAATTTTTGGAGGGAATGAAAATGAGGCTTTTAGGGATACAAGTACTGTCTGTTCAAGGGTTTGTACTGTTGTTTAAATTGATTTTGATTGTTCTGCTGATGATACATTTCCAAAATAATTTCAGAAGATAGTCATGGCTGGTGCTAGAGGTGGGCTGTCGGGGCTTGAACCCTGAATGTTTTCAGTAAAGCCCTGTGTGTTTTTATAAGCTTGTAGTGATGATAAAAGGGTTGTTAAGGATTGAAGGGGTACCCAGTTTATTCACTGCACACACTGCAAAATACTGACTCAATTTTAACAGATCTAAGGCTGAGACAAAATTATTGGGACCTATTAGTTTTATTTATATTTAAAGAATTACTATATAAATAACACTTCACAGATGTAACATTTAAAATTGTATTATAGAGTGTATTATATTCCAGTGTTTCATCAAAGGTCTTGATGAATTTCATTCATATCAAAAGAGGTCTGGGCTGAGCCCCGAATATCCACACACTAGAACCACCCCTGATTTTTAGAAAACACAAGTTTGAGCTAGGACCTTTAAACAGCTTTGCACAATGCATGCCACTGAAGAGACTGTACTTCTATCTCTCACTGCCTTGTTTTCATTTTTGTCAAAAATATAGTGCTCCTCTGAATAAGAACTTTTGAATTCACCTTTTGAAATCTTAGTTAAATTTCAGTCTAGAGCCAGAAGCAATACTGATGAGACTGTAACAGGTCAGATGACAGCTCCACATTGTTGAGGGAGATGGACTGAGGAAAATGTGTTACTAATTATGTTAAGTAAACATCATCCTTATGTACACTATATACTGTATGTTCGTATTTGGGTTTGTCTGAGAGAGAGAATAGGTTTGTGTGTGTGAGTGTATGCAAAGGGATATGCGTGTGTGGGTAGATGCTTGTCTGCAGAGAGATTATGGTTAACTCAAGTGGGTGTACTGTGAGCCGAGCCAATTGATCTGTCTGCTGTTAACAAACCGTCCACACATGGAGATTTCTGGATCTCAACACACCACCACCAAATATGGGCCATGTCTCCATCCTCCGATTGGCATCGCCAGCAGGTGGGTGTGTCTTTAAGACCAAGCCTAAACAATCTAGAGGGGGTCCAATAGAATCTATGCAAAAGTTTGAAATGCATAAGATGCACCTTTGCATCTCTAAATGCAGACTTAACGTTTTTAAGAATCCTAGCCCACACTCCCTCCTCCAATAACAAGTTGAAGTCTTTCTCCCATACTCTCTTAAGAAAAAGCTCTGTCCCCCAAACTCTGAATTAGCAGGGAGTAATACACTGATGCCTCATGACCTTTTCCAAAAGCAGTAATCACCACTCCTAGAGTATCTGCTGCTTTAGGGGGGTGTGTGCTACACCAAAGACAGTACAAGGCAGGTGGCGCAGTTGTAAATACCTATAAAACTGAGATCTGGGGATCCCAAAATGCTGAAACAGATTTTCAAACAATCTCAACACTCCACTCTCATATAGATCACCGAGTGTAGTAACCCCCCTCCCAATCCACTCCGACCAGCAGAAAGGGGCTTACCGATACACAATCTTGGGTTCTGCCATATGCTCGAGGCAACATTTAAATAAATGTCTGATTTAAACATTCTGGACACTTTTGTCCATACCGAGTGTACATGCAAAATAACGGGGTGTGACTTAACTTCTCCGTTTAGTTTGATAGAGAGACTCTGCAATGGCGAAATAGGGGCAAGAATTTCCTGTTCAATACCAATCCAGGGAGGGGCTCTCTCAGGTGGAAGAGACCAATGAGCGAAATGTCTGAGACTGAACACATAGTAATAAAACAAAATCTTGGGTAGGCCTAGCCCACCTTTGCCAATCGGCCTATGTAACTTAATGAAATGCAATCTGGGATGCTTACCATTCCAAATGAAGGACTTTGCTATGCTATCAAACTGCTTGAAATAAGAGAGAGGGACATCTACAGGGAGAGACTTTAGCATGTAGTTACATTTTGGAATACAATTCATTTTAATAACATTAACCTTCCCAATCATTGATAAATGTAATGAAGCCCACCTGTCCACATCGCTCAAAAACCTTTTTATTAAAGGGTCAAAATTAACTCTAACTAAATCAGACAAATTTGCTGGGAATAAAATCCCCAAATACTTAATGCCCTGTTTGGGCCACTGGAAAGCCGTTACTGGACAGTACGCTGACAGAGCCAAAGCTTCAGATTTAGACCAATTGACTTTGTACCCTGAGAATTAATAATTCTGTGGAGGCAAGGCATAGATCTAGTAGGGTCAGAGACAAATAATAAAATATCATCTGCGTAAAGCAGAAGCTTATGCGCCAGGCCTCCCGCCATCACCCCTGGAAAATCATCCTCCTTTCTTATTGCAGCTGTTAATGGTTCCAGGGCAAGACAGAACAATAATGGGGAAAGAGGGCAACCCTGCCGGGTGCCCCTATCCAGAGTAAAATAATCTGAAATTAATACATTTGTTTGTACTGCTGCTACAGGATGTCTATAAAGTAACTTAATCTTAACCAATAAATGTACTCCCGAACCCATACATTACCAATATCTTAAAAAGATAATCCCATTCTACCATATCAAATGCCTTTTTGGTGTCAAGTGAGATGGCAGCGACTGGAGACTGATCATTCACCACTGACCACATGATATTGATGAAACGCCTAATGTTATCAGAAGAGCTGCGGCCCCACCTGATCTATATGTATAAGAGATGTCATAACTTTACTTAATCGGTTAGCCAAAATTTTTGACAACATTTTTACATCTAGCTGGATTAGGGAAATTGGACGGTAACACTTACACTCACTTTTTTTAAGAATCAGACTGATCCGGGCTTGTGTCATGGTTGGCGGAAGCTTTCCATTCTTTAATGATTCATTATAAACTTCCAACAAAATTGCAGCCAGTTCTGTAGCATAAGATCTAAAAAATTCAGCTGCAAAACCGTCTGGCCCTGGAGTCTTGCCTGTAGGCAAGGCCTTAATTACCTTGTCAAGCTCCTCCAAGGTTATCTCAGAATCAAGAGAATTTGTTGCTCAGTTGTCAATTTAGGGAGTTCTAATGGTTCCACAAATTTTCTAATACCTTCATCAGTAGACGAAGACGTGGAACCATAGAGATCAAGATAGAACTCTTTGAAAGCATTATTAATATCAATGGCTGAGGTAAATATTTCACCACCAGCAGATTTCTCTGAGGGAATGGTAGAAAAAGACTCTCTCTATTTTATATATCTGGCCAAAAGCTTCCCTGCTTTGTCCCCTGACTCAAAGTATGACTGTCTTGCCCTGAATAACCAAAACTCCACTTTCTGCGACAAAATAGTATTATATCTGTATTTCAAATGGGTCAATTATCTGAGGCCATTGGACGACATTCGGCGCTTCAGCTCTGCCCCGGCACTTTTAATATTCCCTTTCAACTCCACGAGTTCACGTGCTTTGGATTTTTTGGTGAATGAGCCATACTGTATGATCCGACCCCTAAGAACCGCCTTAAGTGCCTCCCAAATCACACCCACAGAGGATACTGAGGACCAGTTGGTCTCCATATAAACATTGATTTCAGTCTTTAACATTTGTTGGAAATCAGTATTTTGCAACAGGGATACATTAAAGCGGCAACTATATGATTTATTTTTCTCCGTATGTGGCAATATCTCTAAACTCACCAGGGCGTGATTTGAGACTAAGATGTTTCCAATTGAACAATCCACAACAGATGAAATGAGGGATTTAGATATATAAAAAAAAATCTATTCTAGAATAAATCTTATGAACTGATGAAAAAAATGTATAGTCCCTACCAGATGGGTTCAAAAGTCGCCAGATATCTGCAAGACCAAGATTTTTACACATCCTGTGAAGTGTCAGTGTTGCTCTAGGGGGCTTACACACTTTTGCTTCACTGTGATCAAGGACTGAGTCCATCAAAAGATTAAAGTCTCCTCCCAATATTATATCATGAAGGGGGCCAGCAGCTTGCAACATCCCTTCAAGATCTATAAAAAAGCCCTGATCATCAGCGTTAGGTGCATAAATATTAGCCATAATCAGACATTGCCCCTGAATTTCTCCTAAAACAACAATGACTTCCTAATTTATCTTTAATCTGTTTAAGACATTTGAATTGTAGATGTTTATTAATCAGTATAATGACTCCCCTACTCTTACTTGAGCCTGCACTAAAGAAAATATGTCCACCCCATATCTTCCCAAAGTTTTCAGCTTCCTGCAAGGAAAGATGTGTTTCTTGAAGAAACACCATATCATATTTCTTACGCTTAAGAAAAGAAATAACCCAACCCATTCACATTCCATGTGGAGAGAGATAACCTACTCATAATAACATTTGACATATTGATATAATAAATTTTTTGTTTTTTAAATGTGTGTCAAAAACAAGATTATACGGACCACATTCCCCATTAGTGCAACAATCAAACCCCGAACTTCCCCCCAAACAAAACAAACAGAAAAAAGAAAAATGTGCGCATTAACCCTGCGCACGATAGCGCCAACCGGCGTCAATCCCTCTAAACACAAAAAGTCCACGTACGCATGCGAGAACCCCCTCGACAACTTTGCCATCGGATTGCTCAAGTCCGGTGCTTCTATACAAATTTTGTGAGGCAAAATTACATAACATAAAATACTTTGTAAAATAGACCCCAGCCAACACGCAGAATAAACACACAAAAAAATGTAGATTCATTCACAGAACTGTCTTGAAGGTGTGTTCCTCCACAAAACAAACTCCAGCTGATATAAAGCCGTTTAGTTTCCTCGGACAGACAAACAAGTGTTTCAAGTGTTCAATGAACCAGCTGTTATGAGTGCAGCAGATGAAGTAATCATTCCAGTGTTCCATGAAAATACTCCACAAAAACAAACTCCAGCCAACAGGAAACATAAGCACAAAGAACGAACAGATTCATCCACAACACTGTCCCGAAGCAGTGTTATTCCACAAAACAAACTCCAGCCGCTATGCGGAACAAGCATGAAAAGAAACAAACAGGCATCCCGGTTCCTCCGATGATCAAGAGTCAAATTCACTTGGAGGCCGTGTAAAAATAAATAAATAAATAAATACACCATGACTTACTCAGCCCGTCAACTTTATAAAAGACGTCCTTTATGTGAGCATGTAGATATTTTGCGGTCATCCATAATGTCCATTCTCAATCTGACCGGGAACTTCAGTGTAAAAGCAATCTTCCTTCAATGCAAAAGTTTCTTGAAGGAAGTGTCATTTTACAAAACAAACTCCAGCCACTAGGTGGAGCCAACACAAAAAGAAACAAAAATGGCGCCCAGCTTCCTCAGTCCACTAATTTAAGAAACATCAAATGGCTTACTCACTCCACATTTTGGACATGTAAATACTTTGCTATCATCCCTGGTGTCTATTCTCATTTTGGCTGGGAACATCAGTGCAAAAGCGATCTTCCATTGATGTAAGAGTTTCTTACATTCCTTGAACCGATCGTGTTTCTCTCTTGTCGAATTCGCAAAGTCAGGGAACAAGAAAATATTGTGATCCTTCCAAGAAATTTTTCCTTTGCTCCTCACCTGGTGCAACACGAGATCTTTATCGGATGATCTCAGAAATTTGGCTAGAATTGATCAGGGCCTGTCTCCCTCAGCGGATCTTCGAGCCAGGACTCTGTGAGCTCGCTCGATTTCCAGTTTATTGCCTGTTATGTCGAGCAGACTCGGGAAGAGCTTGTCTAGGAATTTCACCATATCTCTGCCTTCTTCATGCTCAGGAATTCCAACAACTCGTATGTTATTTCTTCGGTTCATATTTTAGAAATATTCAAGTTTTCCAAAATGTATTCCAAGTCTGTTTTGGACGTGGGCGGATTAGCGGATAATTCCCTTTCCGATGATTCCAGATAATCGATTCGTTTCTCAACATCCGACACTCTTGAAACCAACTCAGAGAATTTTGTTTCCATTGCCGTAATCGATCGATGTAATAAAGCAAGATCCTCCAAGTCAGCAACAACCTTCATCAGCATCACCGAGATGTTGGACAGTTGACACTGGATTTCATCTCCCGACTTGCAGTCCAAATCGAGTTCCCAGCTCGCAGGCCAGTCAGAGGTTTCAGCTTGAGCACGTAAGTGTCTTTTAATGTCTCCAGAGTCTGAGGATTTTGACTTCTTTGCCATGTTTACCTCAAAGAGCAGGTATGTAACTGGGTGTATCGAATCTCACCGGATTATAACATGAAAATACTTAAAAAACTAGCAAAGTGCGCAGAGCTCGCAATCACACGTCTGGTTCTCGCATGGCATCACCTGTCCTCATCCTTTGCTGTTGCTGTTCTTTTTAACCTGGCACAGCATCTAAAAAAATGTGCCACTCCTGCACGAGATGGTCAAAAAACAGCAAGACATGGCACAACGGTCAAAGATGTCCATCTAACACATTTACATAGAAAATCAATTGAAAAACAGTGCAGACGGATTTAAAACACATGTTCAGTGTGAATGGTCCTACGTTTTCGCAAGCCATACTGCCATAGTGTGAGAACTGTTAATTTGGGTCAATGATGGGTCAAAGTGACTCACAAATCAGTCTGAATAAATCATTAGCATATTGATCTGATTTGCCTGAAAAGGTCATGGAAAAGTCATTTAATTTCATTACTCAAAAAGGGTGGGAACCCTGACACACGTACAGTGGCATACTGCAAATATATATGCCACCCCTTCCTGTGAACCATGCAATAGGCCCTGCCCCGTAATGACATCACAAATAAATATTTGTGTCTAGGGTGTGTTATTTTGAGAATTTAGATTCATTTTGCCTTTTCTGTGCTGGGGATTTAAATTTCGAAGTAATTATGTAAACATTTGATTGTGATGTAAATTAAAACGAAACGATGCTGTAGCAAAGATCACAGAATTGAGTTCTATTATAAAATCTTTCTTTGCCTCAGAGAAAATCTGTTTGTCTACAGTGTCTTTACACTGCCGAACTATGTCTTGTTTTCTGTCTGCTGTGCATTAGAATCAACATTAGAAAGTGATACATTGTTTTTGCGAATGCTGTTTAAATCCATTAGGCTGCCTCTGCGTGGCATAAATAGTCTGTTAATGCACCGTATATAGGCTGCTTAGATGCGGCTTCTTTGCAGAGTTAAAACCACCTTAGACAGGCAAATCTAACTATCTTATAGTTGCAGCATGAACTTTTTTTTTAAAGCCACACGCTGCTTGGCAAGCACTCTCTCACAGATCTATACAACATTTTCTTTCACAATTTTATTTTCATACACCTCCCAAAGCACATACACAGAGCCAAACACATAGACACAGCTCTTGGCACTTTCTTTCCAGAATCACATACACACAGATCTCTCCCTTCCTCTGTCTCTTTGTCTTTCTTTCTCTGTCACTTCCAGAGGTGGGTAGTAACACGCTACATTTACTCCATTACATTTACTTGAGTAACTTTTTGGGAAAATGTTACTTTTAGAGTAGGTTTAAAAGTGGGTACTTTTTACTCTCACTCAAGTACATTTCTAATTAAATTTTTGTACTTTTACTTCATTACAGTGGGCGGCATTCCTGTCATTATATTACTGGGTTTAATATTAATTAATGTGTAATTTATTGAGAAATTATTGAATGGGACTTTTATGACAGTGGAAGTTCACACAGCTGCGTGCACTGACACAGACTGTCACTCAAGTCAAGTTCATCACTGCTGCAGCATCGTGCTCTTCTAACTAAGTGAAACACTTTCTTCGCTCTGCACAGTAAAAAAAAGAATAGTTTTGTCATACAGTGCCTTCATTTAACATGAAGACAAGTGGATAATAAAATTGCAGCTCCAACTTAAGGCAGCACGCTGAGGTAAGTTTTGGATCTAATGATAATATGGGCTTTCCTGTGACATGGTGATGGTCATTTTCAGGGTGAATCTGTAAATATGGGCTCTTGTGACATCAGTTTTTAAGCGTAAATTTTTAAATCTGCTGCAATATATCAGTTTTGTCCCGCATCCCGCATGTCATAAGCAGTATATACGCATTAAACCTGTGCCCTCACAGGTGTACTGGAAACTATCGCAGCTACTTCGGGCTGATTAATTGTATAAATCCATGTAAACATCCACGTTAAGTGTAAATGCCTTTTGCTCTGCCGATCGCATTACTGACAACTGGAGCGTGAACAGACAGCATTCTGCGTGTGGTGCCCTACGAAGGCTGCGTACTCTGCATTTAGGGAGTGGCGGTACTGCTGTACAGAACTAATTATCTAAATTCTTTCGACACTGAAAATTGTAACTACACTGAACTAACAACTAAAAGCTATGAAATAGCAAAAGTAGGCATTAATAAAACATGATCTTTCTTTGGTTAATATTTCCCTGTGGGACATTGTTTACGTTCTCACTGTAATAATTACTAGAAAGGTTTCCAAACCTCTCTGCTTACTGACAAATTCATCCAGATCTGACAAGAGCCCTTAAAGGGATTGTTCACCCAGAAATGAAAATTATCTTATAATTTACTCACCCTTATGCCATTTCAGACGTATATGACTTCCTTTCTTCTACAGAACACAAATTAAGATTTTTAGAAGAATTTCTCAGCTCTTTTGGTCCATACAATGCAAGTGAATGGGTGCCAACATTTTAAAGCTAAAAGATATCACTAAGTCACCATAAAAGTAATCCATAAGACTCCAGTGGTTAAATTCATATCTTCAGAAGTGATGTGATAGGTGTGGATGAGAAACAGATCACTTTCACATTCTTCTTCTTGTGTATTTGGTGATTCACATTCTTCTCTGCATATCACCTCCTGCTGGGCTGGGAGAAGAACTTCTAGCAAAAAATGATTTAAATATTGATCTGTTTCTCACCCACACCTATCATATTACTTCTGAAGATATGGATTTAACCACTGGAGTAGTATGGATTACTTTTATGGTGCCTGCATTTGCTTTTTGGAGCATAGAAATGTTGGCACCCATTCACTTGCATTATACTGACCTACAGAGCTGAAATATTCTTCTAAAAACTTAATTTGTGTTCTGCAAATGAAAGGAAGTCATACACATCTGGGATGGCATAAAGGTGAGAAAATGATGAGAGAATTTTCATTTTTGGGTGAACTACCCCTTTGAAGTGATAGCTCAGCCATAATTTAATATTCTGTCATCATTTTCCTACCCTCATTATGTTCCAAACACATGTGACCTTCTGTATTCTGTGGAACACAAAAGATGTTAGACAGAATGTTAGGGACTGACAGTCTCATTCACTTTCGAAATATATATATATAAAAAAACATATTCACTGAAAGTAAATGTTGACCAAGGCTAACATTCTGTCTAAAATCTCCTTATTGTGTTGCATGGAAGAAAAAAAGTCATAGGGGTTTGGAACAACGTGATGGAGAATGATGACATAATTTCCATTAATAATAATAATAATCATCATAATAATAATTCTGTAATACATGTTAAATGTATATTATGTAATGGAATATAGAGGAGTTAATGTCCATTATGTCATTTGTGAAAGTAACGAGTTACTACATGAGTACTCTTTTAATTGGATACTTTCTTACTCGTACTCAAGTAATTATTTAAGTTAGCACTTTTACGTCTACTTGAGTAATTTTTTTTTCTTTAAGTAATTGTACTTTTATTGAGTACAGTTTTCGGCTACTCTACCTGCTTCTGGTCACTTCATAGTGATGTTTGTCTGTTAGAGAGAAGAGGACAGAATGACAGACTGATGATCAGTTGTGGAGTGATTCCACCTGTGCACCTATGAGGATAGATAGATGGGAGGGTGGATGTTTCTTTCTTTCTTTGGAGACTGAGTGAAATGGTGTTGTACTCTGTGTGTATGTTTGTATACAGAAAGTATGTATTTCATAGATTCTGTTGTAGGGCTCTATTTAAGTGACTGCGCTATGCGCAACAACCATGCGCTACATCTTATCCAATGTTCATGAGAGCACAAATTCTAAGCGCAATTTTTTTCACAAACGGCATGGGTGGGCATGTTTGCGCTATCTGTGGGTGTATGCACGCAAACTGTGAGTGTATTTTATATTCATGAAGTGCCGCAAAGCTCAGTTTGCTATTTTCCTGAGAAATTTCACCAGCAGGTTGTAGTAAAGTCCATGTCCAAACTATGAAAATTTCCAGTAGTGGAACATCCAATTATGTCCTTGACAATCACTGTTGTAGCCGTTTCAATTATTATTACTATGTTTAGGCTATTTTTACAATTGCATTTATGATCTAATTTATTTCAGTTTTTTTTTTTCCACCTGTTGTTTTAGTGATTTTGTTTTAGTCACTGCAAAATGGGCCAGGGGAAGAAGTTGGAGAGGGTGAAATATTTGGATGTGGGGAGATGGTTATATATATGATTGTTTGACTACTTCATTATTTTGATTATATTTTTGAGTAATTTGAATTACAAATATTTTGTACTACATTTTTTTCATGTTTCAATAAACAAATTTACATTTTTAAAGTGAAATCGACTGGTAGAAGTGAAGTGCGTGCAAAAATCCACAGCCTAATCAGGAAGGCTGATACAATCACTGTTAATTCTAGTCATAATTTGGTTCAAACACATGGTTCAAACTGTGTTTAGATTCCCTTATAGTCTTTAGCAGTATTTCATTATATTTACACTTATCAAGCTCAATAGTTCAACTCAGTTATGGGAAATAAAAATCATTCATATACATTTTTCACAGGAAAAAAAAAAAAAAAAGCTTTTGGCTCAAAGACAACTGTTATTATTGACTGTAAATAATGTGGTGTGGTGCAGTGTTATTTGCAAGTTAAGGCTGTTATTAGCCATTAGCTTTTTGCATCCCAAAACATTTTGAATGGAACAGGGTAGGTTTTGAATAAGTAATACCATATGTTATTAGTATTTTTAGGTTACAAACTGGTAATTACAAAGGTATTATGCTATAAATGTGGTTTATGAGGACATTTCTAGTGTCCCCATAATTCAAATCGCTTAAAAAACATACTAAACGATGTTTTATTGAAAATGTAAAAATGCAGAAAGTTTTTTGTGAGGGTTAGGTTTAGGGGTAGGGTTAAGGTTAGGGTTAGGGGATAGAATCTATAGTTCGTACAGTATAAAAATCATTATGTCTATGGAGAGTCCTCATAATGATAGCTGCACCAGCGTGTGTGTGTGTGTGAAGTGCTTCTGACTAGAGTGACGGCTGTTCACACTCTGCGCTGCATCTTTGACTGTGACTCCGTCTGGCCTTTTTGTGCATATAGACAGACATGTGTGAGCGGGCACCAGGAATATGACAGCAGGTTTGTGTACTGAAAATGCACACATAGCCAAACTGCCAATAAAATGGACAGAAATAGAATACTTTGAAGTTTCTTAAACATGTCTGTGAGTGTAGTGAAGAAAATGAAAAAAAAAAAAGGTTCTAAACAGACATGTGAAGATCCCATGGGACCTGTTCGATGATCCTTTTGTGCTGGCAAAACAGAGAGAAAGAAAAACAGAGAGGAAGAATAGAGACTCTTGGCTAAACAGAAAAAAAAATGACTGATGATGAGTTTCAAATTACGCTATTATCATTAATGTCTGTTTAGTTTTCTTTTTATATTTTGCTAACGCGTTCCTCTGAGTGTGTGCATATCTGAATCTTCTCCTGCCGTCTACTCTCTGTAGACTAAACTGAAAGTGGCTTGGTGCCTCTGTGACTATGTTATCCTGTGGTATGCTGTTTGTAATAAAAATACGACTAAGAGTATGAAACTGTGAGCATACGTTATAGCATGCAGTATGCTGTCACCAATGTCCTCCAACGACGAGACACCTCAACTCTGAAGGCAATGCTGAAGGCAAATCTGTAGACTCTGTATCATTACATTATGTAATTTTGTGTTGTTTCCTTGAGCTTGTTAACATATCAGTTGTGATATCAGAGAAAAAAACTAAAGCAAAGCACAAATGCAAAAGTTATGGTACAAATAATCTACGCAAACATGATTAAAAAACAAAACAAATAAAACTTTCTGGCAGTCTGGTTACTGCAGTGCCACTCCACTTCAGCCTCATTGGTTATTCGCTATTTTTAATATTTTTTGTCTATTTTTTTAACCATAATTTTTCCTGTCTTCTCAGTTTTCAAGTGACTCAGGTCAAAGGTGTGAAATATGTCAATGTCATCTGTAATGCCATTATGGGCTCTTGAAGGGATAGATCACCCAAAATGAAAATAGTTTTCATTATTTACTCAGTTGTAAGACTTTCTTTCTTCTGTGGCACACAAAAGATATGACACTGATATGAAAATAAATTACTATGAAAATGACTCATGCCTCAGTTACCATTTACTTTCATTGTATAGAAAAAGATGCTATGTAATTGAATACTGACTGAGGCCAAGAACTCCTTTTGTGTTCCATGGAAACCATTTGAGGGTGAGTAAATGATGACAGAATTGTCATTTTTGGGTGGACTATCCCTTTAAGGAGCAGCATTTTTGCTCATACAATGCTGACAAAATGACCTTATTATGGACTACTTGCACAACTGCTTCCGCGTTCTGCTTAGTGCGGCTCAGGTGTGTCTGGTGTTTTGCCAAAATCAGCTCCATGCTAGATTATTACTCCCCTCTACCTGATTGGTCCCTATCTCTATTCCCAACCCTACACCCATCCCTTTCCTAACCACAGTAAGGAGTCATTGGTCCCTACCCCTAAAGACCAGCCCTACACCTTACCATAACCATACTAGGGAGTCAATGTTATGTGCTCCTAAATGCAGAGATTTATTCATAGGAAGGCAGACACTGTAACAAATATAACCAAAAACTTGTGAGCCAGATTATTTAAGGTTTGATTATTTATTATTTAATCCCATCGGGATTGTTTTAAGGATACCTAATCAAGTATCTCTCTGTTTTTTCTATTTTTTTGCAGATTGTTAATGTTTCCACATTCAAAAACAAGATGGAGAAGCAGTCAACGCTTGTCCAACCTGCGTGAGTGTTTGTATGTGTTCACCTGATGTGTTGTGAAAAATGGTGTGATTGCCCAAATCCCTCAGCAGTGGACACTTAACTGCCCTGGCCTCACATCAACATTTACTCTCATTAGTTTCCATTGATTTAATCAAAATAACATTTGTGCCAAAAGACTATAGGTCATGTCCAGCAGAGAACACAATGACGGACAGATCTTTCTGCCAGTCATGAAGAGCCAATGCGACTCTGACTGCCAACATGGAGCCAAAGGAGCCAATGATATTCCTTTTTTCCTCTACCACAAACTTTAAAGTATTGTAAAAAAGATGTTAAATAGTTTAAAGATAGATGAAAAATAAACATCAGACATAATATTATTGAGAATCTATCTATCTATCTATCTATACAGTATATATATATATATACAACTTATTTTGAAAAAGTGCCTCATTTTTATTGTAGCCATTTTTACATAGGTCTTGATGTGCTCTGTAAAAGAAAACTACTTGGTTCTTTGTCTTGCTTTGCCCATTCCTTTGTGTTGCTAAGCGTAAGGTATCCTGAACAAAGTCAAAAGGCAGATTGGAGAGAGGGAGAGAGAGAGAGAGAGAGAGAGAGAGAGAGAAGAAAGACTATTAGTTATGAGGAATAGCTTTATTTGCTATGGTTTCTGTAATCAGATTGTCTTACTGTACTGTATTAGGATGTATTAGTGTGTGTGTGTGTGTGTGTGTGTGTGTGTGTGTGTGTGTGTGTGTGTGTGTGTGTGTGTGTGTGTGTGTGTGGAGAGTGTGTGAGTGGGCGGGTTTGGGAGGACAATTTTTTAGGTTACAAACTGGTAATTACAAGGGTATTATACTATAAATGTGGCTTATGAGGACATTTCTCATTTCCCATAATTCAAATCACTTAAAAAACATACTAAACAATGTTTTTTTTGAAAATGTAAAAATGTTAAAAAAAAATTGTGAGGGCTAGGTTTAGGGATAGGAGATAGAACAGTTCGTACAGTATAAAAATCATTATGTCGATGCAAAGTCCTCATAAGGATAGCCGCACCAACGTGTGTGTGTGTGTGTGTGTGTGTGTGTGTGTGTATATAATTGTGTGATTTCAGTCGTCAAAGCCTCAGCCATGCTGTGCCTCAGTTCAGTTAAAGAGAGCTGGACTCACACACACACACACACACACACACACACACACACACACACAGAGAGAGAGAGAGAGAGAGAGAGAGAGAGAGAGAGAGAGAGAATATGATCAAAACTGATAGCATATACTATATTTTTATTAAACACTATTGGTAAATGGATCTACTCAATGCACATGTACACACATATTTATATAAAACTACATACACAGTGAGTGAGTGAGAGAGAGAGAGAGAGAGAGAGAGAGAGAGAATAGTCCATGTCCTTAGTCGTATATCCAGGGTAGTAATATTGTGTTATTTGCCATCCCCAGTTTACTTCAGCCTCTCACACACACATTTAGAATTAAAGCTGTGCCTCCCTCAAATGCAACTACGGTTCATATATCAGCAGACTGACCTACAGCCTACTCTATAAATTAAACACACCCACACCTGGCTAGACAGCAGATATCTTTCATCAAATTTCTTTCTGTCTGATCTGTTGATGTTGTTACTCTGACTGGTATGTACTATTTACACTTCAGCTTACTGAGTTTTACACAGACACTCACACTTACACACACTAACTCACCCTGTTATAGTGAATGTGCTCTTTGTATTTTCAGCATTTGATTATTGTTTTGTTATTGCAATTTAAAGATGAGTTACAAGGGAACAGGGTCTTTTTATGCCATCTAGACAGTGGTGCCTGTCTCTTCATATTGCTGAAACGTAGCACGGCTGATCGTTTTTTAAAAATATATTTTAAAATATATTTTTAAGCAGCTGTTTTGACTTTTACCATTCACATTGATGGCTTCTGCAATTTTCCAAATAATCTAGTTTAATTTTGTGTTGTGTAACTTGCAAAAATAATGTGTAG
This sequence comes from Myxocyprinus asiaticus, assembly GCF_019703515.2. Classification (NCBI taxonomy): domain Eukaryota; kingdom Metazoa; phylum Chordata; class Actinopteri; order Cypriniformes; family Catostomidae; genus Myxocyprinus; species Myxocyprinus asiaticus. The sequence continues at coordinate 32,303,649 of NC_059347.1, forward strand.
AAATTATCCTGTTTTAGTGCCAAATCCTAAATCACACACTAGTTGTGCACTGAAGAATGAGTAAACATTTCAGCTTTTTAATACCAGATTTTTAGTAACAGATATTTTTCTCTTTTGCCTGCACAATCTGCGTATTTTCTATCACTCATATGCATTGTATATTTCACATAGTTAATCAGCTGCCTTCAGTTAACAGGAATCAACATTATGAAGCCTTATAGAATTAAATGAATGCCTTTTCTATCATGTAAAAATAAGAGCCTCCTTGATCATAGGTTATGCATATTACCTGTTCTTTAATGTGTAATACATGCAACATAATGCAGTGTTTAAAAGTGTTTAATAAAGGTGACATTTGGCTTTCACAGTGTTTATAAATATCTTCATTATCCACATTACTTATATACAGTACAGTGGTTATCAGTGATTATTACAGATTACACATACACCTCCCAGTCAAATAATTACAATTGTCCACATACCTCAAAATCTCTATTTTGGATTACAATTAACAAAACAACAACAGGTGGTGATTATGATGGTGTAATGTAGGGTGGGCTTAATCATGTCCCCTTAAGAGAATGAACCTAAGTGTTTGTTTTTCATCCTGAACTGGACATATGCCTTTTTAAATTCACCTCATGGGAAGATCATGACAAAAATAAACACATCATCTTAAAAATGAACTGTGTTTTTGCGTGTGTGCGCGTGTCTGTTAGTCTGTCTCTGTAAAGCGCTTTTGGTTATTCTGTTTTATTCTATGTCTTTACTAAATTTCGATTGCCTTATTATCTTTATTAGCTCTTATTTAATACACAGCAGCTGTAAAAAAGATGCTTTTTATTCTAGAGTAATGGGATTTTTTTTCCAGATTGAGGATTTTATAATCTGGTGTCTGGTTTGGTGTAGATAATTGTATGTACCCGGACTTACTTTGCAGAAAACATTAACATAGTATTAAGTGATGTAGAAATACAGCCAAGGTAATCAAGACAAAAAAAAAAAAAAGAAAGAAATCCTTGTCTCACAGTACCTACTGCTGGGAAAAAAGGGTCTGATATGCACAATCACGGGTCTGTGTAAAGTTACTAAACTGATCTGTTCTTCTGTATATCTAATGCTATGAAAAATGCAATGACAATGGTTTATAAAGGGGTTTAATATGAGAGCTATTTGGCTGTGAGCTGCCGTACAGTTCTGTGAATAAGGGGAAATGTTGGGCTCGGGTGGGCAGGGGAGACTGTATGGTATGGATATAGTAGAAATGTCTGTTAAATTCAGAAATTCCTTAATGATTATTGCCTGTGATTAAGACAATGTCACTCCAATTTATGGAAAAAAAAGATAAAAAAGAATGAGAGACTGAAACAAGTGTCTTGTGTCTTTTTTCAACATTGCCATCAGCTGAAAAGATGTATACATTTTCTCACATGTACGGAATCACCTACACGGTGGGGGCACACCAACAGTCCCCATAAGGAAAACAGCTTAATAAACACAATAAATAATGTTTTAATGAAGATGCAACAATGCAGAAAGCTTTGTGGTAGGGTTAGGGTTTTCATTAGCTCAGTATATAAACAATAATCAATAGAAAGTCATCACCATGAAGATTTGGCTATACTTGTGAGGGCCAAATTTTTTGAAAATACAGTGAAATACGAAGAAACCCGACTACTGAGGACATTGTAGGAGGTCCTCACTAGTAAGAAAAAAAAGAAGAAAAGGAAAAAAGCTTATAAATCTGCCAAATTGTGCTTTCCTTTAAATCTACTGATATTAACAGGTTTATGTGAGGATTTAGGGGTAGGGTTGGGGTATAGAAAACATCATCACCTCCATATCAGAAGCACTGCATTTGTCAGATGTCCTCACCTGCTTGTGCATGTGTTTGTGTGACTGACGTCTAGACAGACACCCACCGCCTTAAAAATGACTTCCAAGGATAAGCCACCTGCCAAGCCTCATGAAAACAACAGATATGAGTGTGAACCTGATTGCGTCTGCTTGTATCTTACAGCCAGGTCCCCACTCCCGAGACTCCAAAGCAGCCATTAGCCTAGCTCTGTAGGTACATACAATGCAAGTGAATGGTGACCAAAACTTTTGAAGCGCCAAAAAGCACATGAAGGCAGCATAAAACTCCTGTGATTTAATTAATGTCTTCAGAAGTGATATGATAGGAGTGGGTGAGAAACAGATCAATATTTCTTTCTTTTCTTTTCTTTTATTTTTTTACTATAAATCTTCTTAAAAAAATAACAAATAATAATAATTATGCATATTCACAAGAGTTCTTCTTATGTTTTTTTTTTTTTTTTTTTTTGCTGATTTACATTATTCATGCATATCACCACCTACTTGGGCTGTTGTGCACATGACTGATTTATTATTTTCCCTTATTTTATCCCTCCATTTTTTCTCCTCCCTGTCCAGTAGGTGGCGATACCCACAAAAAATGTGAATCGCTAAAAAGCAGAAGAAGAAGAACTCGGTACTCTCGTGAATGCGCATGTAGGAGGGCTGGTGAAAGTGTAGATTTATATTAAAAAAGGACTTAAATATTGACCTGTTTCTCACCCACACCTATCATATTGCTTCTGTAGACATGGATTTTACCACTGGAGTTGTATGGATTATTTTAATGCTGCCTTAATTTGCTTTTTGGAGCTTCAAAGTTCTGGTCACCATTCACTTACATTGTATGGACCTACAGAGCTGAAATATTCTTCTAAAAATCTGCATTTGTGTTCTGCATAAGAAAGAAAGACATACACATCTGGGATGGCATGAGGGTGAGTAAATTATGAGAGAATGTACAATTGTGGGTGAACTATCCCTTTAAGCTGTTTTTAGACTTCTGTGATATTTTCGATACACATTTGCTTCTCTACAGCCTTTACAATATGAGCATTATGATGCATCATATATTAACATCATTTTGACGCTGTATACCATAGATATTATTATCATGCAAAAGAGGCTGTGTGTTCTCAGAAAGTAATTGGAAATATTTAATAATATTATTTAGTATGTCACGAGTAGGCCTACATCAGTGAGATCAGAGCGCCACCTTGTGAACAAAAGGAGATTCTTCACAGGTTTTTTGAGGGTCCTGAGGACCACGTCCATCATCGGAAGTGGACCACACTAGTAATTTACAGATACAATTTAGTTTTGATGCACAGTTGATACTATTGTATAAACTTATTGTGTCGTAGATTGTAGAGATACTTTTGGTTTCGCATTCTGTCTGTCCAACCAGTTCAGGTGACACGACTTTAACAATTAACACTCGTCTAAGTTGTAAACGGAAAGTTGAGGAAAATCAAGTAAAGAGAATTGTCATTGCAACATTGCAAGTAGCTAATTTGAATGCAAACATGTAAACAATAATTTTATTTATTTTTAATTTTTTTTAAGAAAGATGGTGTTACTGTTTTCATGGGCGTGGCAATTAAGCGGGGACTTTTAAAAATGCGGAGCACAAATTGTGCTAATTTAGTCTCATCTTCCGAAATTAACTTAATTATGGGGCAATTTTTGCCCTCTGGATTTAAGTTTTAGGGGTGTTTTCTACCTTTCTACTATGTCACCCTTTTATGTAATACTTGAATTCAATTAATTTATTAATATAAATTCCAAATTAATTCGGTAAGGTTGTTACTTATAGATTTAAATCAAGGTTGTTACTTATGAATTTATATCAGCATAAAGTCATATTATGTGATTTAGGCTATATGCTTGAATAATATTAGAAAAAATATCAGATGTTTAGAGGGAATTCATAATGGGGCATTTTTTTTTTTTTTTTTTTTTTTTTTTTGTAAGTGTGCTCTGAACAGTAGATTTTATGTAGTCTCACTGACTTTACTACCTGTCAAATAACAGTATTTTGCTATCTATTAAATTAAATTTACAATTTGAAATTATACTTGAAAGTATAAAGTGCTATACTTTTAAACATAACACTTCTAAACAGTTATAAACAGAACAGATGTATAGTGCAGTTCACCCAGGGCCGGAGTGGCAGTCGGGAAGATCGGGAGCATTCCCCGGTCAAAAATTGGGTCGGTTAGGTCCGCATGTTGATTGACAAACTTTCATCATATGTCGCATAACAACTGCCAACAGTCCGTAACATCCGGTATTTAAAGGATCAGAATTGCGTTCCGTATTATAGCGGACGCAGTCTGTATTTTATCGTCTCACACCCAAACAAATGAGAGAGTAGCCTGTGAGAGACGAAACTGATGTGCTTCACTTGACAGCGCGAGAAGGATCACGGAAGATCCATCGAGCACAGATAGGCTACTAATAGCTGAATGGATGAACGTGCCTCAGGTACAAGATCATCACAAGTTTAATACTGACTGCAGTCTCACAATCTCAATCAATTAATCTCTGAAATCCTCCTCCCTAGCAGTGCAGAATGATAATAGCAAAATTATTTTTTGTCACAAAATAACAGAATACTTAAAAGTAAATGAATACAGATGCAACAGCACGACACGGTACGAAAACAATGGGACTTTACAGCTATCAAAAGATTAAACTCAATGAAACAAACTGCACAGAGTGCCTTCAATGCGATAAAACCCTCTTAAAGAGACAGTATCCATTTTGCCTTTGTCCTGAACATTTACATTCCAAGTAAAAGAAAAGTACAAATGTGTTATTTTTAGTCTTTTATTTCACTCTTATCATTGTAAAATGGCACGCTTTTGAATGGCATGTAAAAATTTAAAACAATCACTCAACTTTAATTGTTTCACTGGATCTGTTGCTATTTTAATTATCTAAAATACAAAGCACTGACCATTTAAAGTGTGAGCCTGTACATCTTGAAAGAGTTATAAACATGTACAGCTCTGTAGTGTTATTATGTGCCTAGATAGTCTTTAAAATAAACTTAGTTTACCCACAAATGAAATTTCTCTCATCATTTACTCACCCTCATGCCATCCCAGATGTGTATGACTTTCTGTCTTCTGCTGAACACAAATGAAGCTTTTTAGAAGAATTTCTCAGTTCTGTTGGTCCTTTCAATGCAAGTGAATGGTGATCAGAAATCACATAAATGCATAAAGGTAATCCATACAACTCCAGTGGTTTAATCTATGTCTTCAGAAGCGATATGATAGGTGTGGGTGAGAAACAGATCAATATTTACAGGTGCATCTCAATAAATTAGAATGTCGTGGAAAAGTTCATTTATTTCAGTAATTCAACTCAAATTGTGAAACTCGTGTATTAAATAAATTCAGTGCACACAGACTGAAGTAGTTTAAGTCTTTGGTTCTTTTAATTGTGATGATTTTGGCTCACATTTAACAAAAACCCACCAATTCACTATCTCAAAAAATTAGAATATGGTGACATGCCAATCAGCTAATCAACTCAAAACCCCTGCAAAGGTTTCCTGAGCCTTCAAAATGGTCTCTCAGTTTGGTTCACTAGGCTACACAATCATGGGGAAGACTGCTGATCTGACAGTTGTCCAGAAGACAATCATTGACACCCTTCACAAGGAGGGTAAGCCACAAACATTCATTGCCAAAGAAGCTGGCTGTTCACAGAGTGCTGTATCCAAGCATGTTAACAGAAAGTTGAGTGGAAGGAAAAGGTGTGGAAGAAAAAGATGCACAACCAACCGAGAGAACCGCAGCCTTATGATTGTCAAGCAAAATCGATTCAAGAATTTGGGTGAACTTCACAAGGAATGGACTGAGGCTGGGGTCAAGGCATCAAGAGCCACCACACACAGACATGTCAAGGAATTTTTACAGTTGTCGTATTCCTCTTGTTAAGCCACTCCTGAACCACAGACAACGTCAGAGGCGTCTTACCTGGGCTAAGGAGAAGAAGAACTGGACTGTTGCCCAGTTGTCCAAAGTCCTCTTTTCAGATGAGAGCAAGTTTTGTATTTCATTTGGAAACCAAGGTCCTAGAGTCTGGAGGAAGGGTGGAGAAGCTCATAGCCCAAGTTGCTTGAAGTCCATTGTTAAGTTTCCACAGTCTGTGATGATTTGGGGTGCAATGTCATCTGCTGGTGTTGGTCCATTGTGTTTTTTGAAAACCAAAGTCACTGCACCCGTTTACCAAGAAATTTTGGAGCACTTCATGCTTCCTTCTGCTGACCAGCTTTTTAAAGATGCTGATTTCATTTTCCAGCAGGATTTGGCACCTGCCCACACTGCCAAAAGCACCAAAAGTTGGTTAAATGACCATGGTGTTGGTGTGCTTGACTGGCCAGCAAACTCACCAGACCTGAACCTCATAGAGAATCTATGGGGTATTGTCAAGAGGAAAATGAGAAACAAGAGACCAAAAAATGCAGATGAGCTGAAGGCCACTGTCAAAGAAACCTGGGCTTCCATACCACCTCAGCAGTGCCACAAACTGATCACCTCCATGCCACGCCGAATTGAGGCAGTAATTAAAGCAATAGGAGCCCCTACCAAGTATTGAGTACATATACAGTAAATGAACATACTTTCCAGAAGGCCAACAATTCACTAAAAATGTTTTTTTTATTGGTCTTATGATGTATTCTAATTTGTTGAGATAGTGAATTGGTGGGTTTTTGTTAAATGTGAGCCAAAATCATCACAATTAAAAGAACCAAAGACTTAAACTACTTCAGTCTGTGTGCACTGAATTTATTTAATACACGAGTTTCACAATTTTAGTTGAATTACTGAAATAAATTAACTTTTCCACGACATTCTAATTTATTGAGATGCACCTGTAAGTTTTTTTATTTACTATAAATTCTCCTCCCTGCCCAGTAGGCTTATGAAAGTGAAAGTGGAGATTTATAGTAAAAAATGACTTAATTATTGATCTGTTTATCACCGCTTCTCATTTACTTGCACTGAATGGACCAACAGTTCTTCTAAACATCTTCATTCATGTTCTGCAAAAGAAAGTCATACACATCTGGGATGGCATGAGGGTGAGGAAATGATCAAATATCCCTTTAACATTCACTTATTTTTACAACACATACAATGATGTCTTATGACAAAGTGAAAATCTTAGTGAATGCCGTATGTGGTATAATGACATGGAGAGCTTAAATAATTTTCAAGTAATTACATATATTGCATATTTTTGCTGTGATCTTGTTTTATTGTTATCATCTTCACCTCCAACCTCCCTTTTGGGTGTGGGCTGACTTGGACATGACATCCCGGGCTGAATATGAATCCCACTCCGGCCCTGAGTTCACCTCTATCATTTGCTTTTTGCCCTACAGTGAAATATTCCATCAAAGCACCAGAAAGTGTGAAACACATCGCTGAGGCATTCAAGAAAAACCTTAAAAAGAAGTTGCGTTTATATTAAAAGGTGAAAGGAGAGAAGGAGAGTGATATTGATTTAGTTTTCTCTCCAATTGTTCCTCGCACTGGAACCGACATTCAGGCTGCTCTCAGCAACGTACCTGGTAAGAAATGAGAACATATTGAATCACATTCCTGAATTTAAAACTGTTGCATATACAATAACTGACAATCATCAGAATCAGAATGAGCTTTATTGCCAAGTATGCTTACACACAGGAATTAGTCATGGTGACAGAAGCTTCCAGTGCAAGAAAATCCAACGTATATACATACATACAAACATATACACTACCGGTCAAAAGTTTTGAAACACTTGACTGAAATGTTTCTCATGATCTTAAAAATCTTTTGATCTGAAGGCATATGCTTAAATGTTTGAAATTAGTTTTGTAGACAAAAATATAATTGTGCCACCATATTAATTTATTTCATTATAAAACTAAAATGTAATAAAAAATAAAAATTATTATTTTTTTTTTTAAATTGATGACTTGGACCAAATAATAAAGAAAAGCAGCCAACATAGATGGGAACTCCTTCAATACTGTTTAAAAAGCATCCCAGGGTGATACCTCAAGAAGTTGGTTGAGAAAATGCCAAGAGTACATTTCTGCAAAATCTAGGCAAAGGGTGACTACTTTGAAGATGCTAAAATATAACACAGTTTTGATTTATTTGAGATTTTGTTTAATCACAACATAATTACCATAGTTCCATTTATGTTATTCCATAGTTGTGATGACTTTACTATTATTTAAAATGTGAAAAAAATTATAATAAAGAATGAATAAGTGTTTCAAAACTTTTGACCGGTAGTGTACATTTAAACATATATACATATACAGGGTTGGGAGGGTTACTTTTGAAATGTATTTCACTACAGATTACAGAATACATGCTGTAAAATGTAATTTGTAACACATTCCGTTAGATTACTCAAGGTCAGTAACGTATTCTAAATACTTTGGATTACTTCTTCAGCACTGATAGATTTTTTCACTTGTTTTGACTATAAAAACTCTGCCAGTACAGTAAGACAAAATACACATGTTAAAAATACATTCTCTGAAAAACCTAAATATCTTATGCAGTGTTGTTTCTAAAACAAGATAAATCAAACTGATCTTGTTTTAAGGATTTTTAGATATTTTTTACAGGAAAACAATACAAAAATTATTATCAAGAATATGATTATTGCTCTAATATCAAAGGTCTTACTAGAAAAAAAGAAATTATGATCCAACATGAATTTTCTTGATAAAAAATATGATCGTGCCTGGTAACGTGCATGTAAAATGGCTAGAAATAGCATTTTATCTTAGCGTAAAGCTGACAATTTACACAAGGTTTATTTCTATTTCTTCTGCTCCAAACTTACTTCAAACTTACTTCTCTGTCTGCTCGTGTGAATGTAACACATCATAAGAAAGTGTTTCACCGCTGTTCAAATGCACTTTGGATCGCATAATTTATATGTATAAATGTTTTCCATCTGAAAGGACTAAACATTAAATGAAACAAATGACAATAAAATGCAAAGTAATCTCTTCAGTAATCAAAATACTTTTTGAATGTAACTGTATTCTAAATACCAATGATTTAAATTGTAACTGTAGTGGAATACAGTTACTTATATTTTATATTTTAAATACGTAATCCCCGTTACATGTATTCCGTTACTCCCCAACCCTGTACATATAGTGACATAAAAAAAGAGAAATATACAATAGCGCAAAAATGTTGTTAGAATATTTTATATACAATTATGTGCAGGTGATGTAATGTATTGAAGAAGAGGTAGGATATGTTAAAGAATATAAATGAAATGTGGATATATGTAGAAATGGATGGATTGAATATTGCACATGGTTGTATTGACCAAAGGAAAGTATTTGGGGGCAGTTTTAACTGTTCATGAGGTAGATGGCCTGAGGGAAAAAACTGTTCCTGTGCCTGGCTGTTCTGGTGCTCAGTGCTCTTTAGCACCGGCCAGAGGGCAACAGTTCGAAAAGGAAGTGTGCTGGGTGAGTGGGGTCCAGAGTGATTTTACCAGCCCTTTTCATCACTCTGGATGTGAACAGTTCTATCAGGGTGGGTAGGGGAGTGCCAATAATCCTCTCAGCAGTCCGAACTATCCTTTGAAATGTTCTGATGCCTGACTTGGTAACTGAAACAAACCAGACAGTTATTGAAGTGCAGAGGACAGACTCAGTGACTGATGAGTAGAACTGCATCAGCAGCACCTGTGGCAGGTTGAACTTCTTCAACTGGTAAAGGAAGTACAACCTCTGCAGGCCTTTTTCAAAATTGAGTCAATGTGTGTCTCCCACTTCAGGTCCTGTGAGATGGTAGAGCCCAGGAAACTGAATGACTCCACTGATGCCACAGTGCTGTTTAGAATGGTGAGCGGGGTTAATGTTGGGGTGCTCCATCTAAAGTCCACTATAATCTCCACTGTTTTAAGCATATTCAGCTCCAGGTTGTTTTGACTGCACCAGATGGACAGCTGTTCAACCTCCCTTCTGTATACAGACTCATCGTCATCTTGGATGAGGGCAATGACTGTAGTGACATCTGCGAACTTCAGGAGCTTGACAGAGGGGTCATTGGTGGTGCAGCCATTTGTGTAGAGGGAGAAGAGTAGTGGGCAGAGTACACATCCCTGGGGGGCACCAGTGCTGACTGTACATATGCTAGAGGTGAATTTCCCTATTCTCACTAGCTGCTGCTGTCTGTCAAAAAGCTGGTGATCCACTGACAGATAGAGCCGGGAATAGAGAGCTGGGTTAATTTAGTCCATAGGAGAGTGGGGTTGATGGTGTTAAAAGCTGAACTGAAGTCAACAAATAGAATCCTTGCATAAGTCCCATTGTCTGCTTAGATGCTGAAGTATGTAATGCAGTCCCATACTGACTGCATGTTGAGTAGCAGGAGAGAGGAGGAGTGTGGTGGCAGGAGGTGTAAATGTTTGTGTGCTATGAAGGTCGGAGCGGGTGTGGGTTGTGTGACTGGGCATTTCAAATCTACAGTAAAACACATTCAGGTCGTTAGCCAGTTGATGATTCCCTACAGCAGGGGTTGGCAATCGATCCCCACCCCCTCCCCCAAAAAACAAACATGCGTATGTATGTGATTTTTCAAAGGTTGTGTCTATTCTTCTGATTTTAATCATTTATTTTTCATTACAAATGATATTATCAGCATAACAGTGAACATTTTGTGCAGACCCCAATTATTATTATATAATCATGATCCTGCATATGAACTTTCACAGAGCATCTTAAGTGCTTTAATGAAAGAAAACCTGTAATTTTGTACAAAATGAGTTACAGTTAATGTCACAAATTTGCTTATTTGATTACTGATCATGAAATTGTGTGGAATCTTAAATATTTTTTATATTATGTCATACATTTTTTCAATATCACACAGAGGGGTAATCGCTAGCACGCAAGCAACAGGGAGAGAGGAGCAGGCTGTTTTATTTATATGAAGTTTTTCACACCTGCATTCCAATCTACATCTTGATGTAATCATGTTCACGCAGTGTTTTCATCAGCTGAATGGGAGACTAAACACTATTAAAGTGTGACGAGACTTGCACTGCGGGTGCAAGACATTCGCACATCACATGCCGATCAACTATTTAGCCATTTTCGGTAAATCGCACCTGCAAAATACTTAAACTTTATTTCCAGGTTTAATTTATATTTTGAATAGACTCAGATTTTTGAACCACACAATGTTGGTTTATGTTTTCTCTTTTAATTGTTTAATGTAATTTTGAGTGTGACCATGGTTTAAGGAGGGTGTACCTGTATGCTGCATTGGAAATCTCTAGGATTAATTGTGGCATTTTCCTTATTACATGACGTGTTGTTCTGAAAGCAAAAAGAAACAAATGAAACACAGAATGTAGGCTGTCATCCGTGCAGTCTGACCGAAGCAAAGCGGGCGCGTTTACTCGCGTGATTAACCGAAAGTGAAGTGCTGCCGGCTTGTGATGCGCGAATGGCTTGCACGCACTGCACGAATCTCGTCACACTTCAATAGTGTTTAGTCTCCCATTCAGCTGATGAAAACTCTCTGCGTAATCATGCGGAGGGATTACATCAAGATGTAGATTGGAATGCAGGTGCAGAATTTATATAAATAAAATAGTCTACTCCTCTCTCGCCGTTGTTGGCATGCCAGTGATTACCCCTCCGCGAGCCAATGCTGGCACACGTGCCATAGGTTGCCGACCCCTGCATTAGTGTGTCAGTTTCTAATAATGTGTGTGTGTGTGTGTGTGTGTGTGTGTGTGTGTGTGTGTGTGTGTGTGTTTATGTCAATAGACTGGGAATAAAATGTGAGGGTTAGTTTACAGTCATTACATTTAGCTTTGTAAAAAAACAATAGAAGTCTATGGTGTGTCCTGATTTATATAGCTTAGCAGGAATCTGAGTGACACTTTTTGATTTTAACTGATACGAAAGTAGCAAAATGTGTGATTATATGTTTTGATAAACATGTTGATCTTTTCATTTTTTCCCCACCAGAAGAAAACACTGAAGAAATGTAAATTATACAGTTTGGTGTGGTTAATATTATCATAAATCCCAGATAAGTTGGTTACACTTAATGTTCTGCAGAAAGGAAAGGTGAACAGAGCTTAAAAGGACCTAAAGCCAGGGGCGGACTGGCCATAGGGCCGAACATGGTGGCGATAACGGGCCCACTCTGACCTTTTCTTTTTGTTTTTCTGTTTCAAAAGTGACTTTTTCTTTGCAATTCTTCCCATAAGGCCTGCACCCCTGAGTCTTCTCTTTACTGTTGTAAATGAAACTGGTGTTGAGTGGGTAGAATTCAATGAAGCTGTCAGCTGAGGACATGTGAGACATCTAGTTCTCAAACTAGAGACTCTGATGTACTTATCCTCTTGTTTAGTTGTACATCTGGCCTTCCACATCTCTTTCTGTCCTTGTTAGAGCCAGTTGTCCTTAGTCTTTGAAGACTGTAGTGTACACCTTTGTATGAAATCTTCAGTTTTTTGGCAATTTCAAGCATTGTATAGCCTTCATTCCTCAAAACAATGAGTGACTGATGAGTTTCTAGAGAAAGCTGTTTCTTTTTTTTCTGCCATATTTGACCTAATATTGACCTTAAGACATGCCAGTCTATTGCATACTATGACAACTCAAAAACAAACACAAAGACAATGTTAAGCTTCATTTAACGAACCAAATAGCTTTCAGCTGTGTTTGATATAATGGCAAGTGATTTTCTAGTACCAAATTAGCAATTTAGCATGATTACTCAAGGATAAGGTGTTGGAGTTATGGCTACTGGAAATGGGGCCTGTCTAGATTTGATAAAAAATTACTTTTTTTTTTCCAAATAGTGATGGTGCTGTTTTTTTACATCAGTAAAATACTGACTATACTTTGTGATCAGTTGAATGCCACTTTGGTGAATTAAAGTACCAATTTCCTTCTGAAACATCACAATATGTACATTATTCCAAACATTTGGCTGCCAGTGTATATGTATATATACCAAAGTGGCATTCAACTGATCAGAATGTTTGAATGTTTGTGGTCCAAATGTGGATGATCCAAGTTTTTATTGTAAGATTTTTTATATTCTTCCAGATCCACTAACTTTTTAATTGGCGGTGACTTCAACTGTTATTTAGATTCACATTTAGATCATTCTTCAATGCAGGTCCCACCGACCATTAACTCTGTAGGCATGCTTAATAATTTACTTAGATCTACCAACCTTGTAGATGTGTCGAAGTAACTTCACTCAACTGCCCGTGACTATTCCATTTTTTCATATGTGCATAAGACTTACACTCAAATTGATGATTTTATTATTAATTCAAAACGTATTCCTTGCATGATTCAGTCAAAATATAATAACATTTTAATATCTGACCATAGTCCTGTATCTATGCTGCTCAATCTTTCTCTACCCAAATCACATTATTCTTGGCGTTTTAATCCTTTGTTAACTGACACACACTTTAAATCATATATGTCAACTTTTTTAGCCACTTCCTAGATATCAATGATAATGGTTCTATGGGAGACACTCAAAGCAGTTGTAAGAGGTAACATCATAGAATCCTATGAATCCTCCCACAAGAAAGAGAGGTGGAATCGCCTTGTTGAAATCAAGGCTCTTCTTCCTTTAATGGAACAAGCCTACAGAACTTCAAAAACTCAAAATGACCTCAATAATATCCTCAAATTAAAATACGAATACAATTCCATTTTCCTGGATCTCTAACCTTCTCAAACTTAAGCAGAAACAGTTTGAGCAAGGTGACCAGCTGGGCAGATTACTTTCAAGACAGCTGAGTGGTTCACAGTCCAGCAGAGCCATATTTCAAGTCAAATCCAATTCTGTTGCCATTTTAACACATCCTAAAGATATAATCAATTGTTTTGTTGAATAATAAAAATCTCTGTACACTTCTAAATGTCAGTTTTCTGATTCAGACATAAATAGGTTCCTCGAGGACATTCCCTTCCCAGAGCTTACTGACACATCTAGGGATGAATTGGAAGCTGAAATGACTTAACCTGAGATTGTGGAAGCCATTAGGTCCTTCCCAAATGGGAAGGCTACAGGCCCTGATGGGTTTGGGGTTGAATTTTATAAAGCACACACAGGTATTCTTCCACCCTTGATACTTAGGATGTTAAATCACTCAGTTGAGATTAACACGTTACCCTCTTCCTTGTATGAAGCTCACATTTGAATATTGCAGAAGAAAGACAGGGATGGCACTGACCTTGTAGTTACAGGCCTTTGAGCTTGCTCAATTGTGACCAAAAAATAGTTTCTAAAGTTCTAGCAAAGTGACTAGGGAAGCATGTGATCTCCCTAGTTCATCCTGATCAAACAGGCTTTGTTCCAGGCAGATTTTGATTTTTTAATGTATGCCGCCTGTTGAATGTTTTTTTATGATACACATAACAAGAATTCAAAAGCTTCCATTATTTCCTTATATGCTGAGAAAGCATTTGATCAGACTGAATGGAGATACATGTTTGCGGTGATGGATCGGAACATTAAAATGTTGTATCTCACCCCTAAATCAGCTATAATTACTAATTCTGAAAAATCAGATTTTTTTCTTCTTCATAGTGGTACAAGGCAAGGTTACTGTCTAAGAACGTTATTGTTCGATTTAGCCCTAGAACCACTGGCAATCTGTATTCGTAATCATACAGACATAAAAGGTATAGCGGGAATGTTGAGTGTAAACTGTCGTTGTATGCAGATGACCTGCTGTTATATATGGCAGATTCTCCTTCACTGCCCTCTTTAATGGAGTGGATTAAAAAATTTGGTGCTTTCTTTGGCTACTCTATTAACTGGGAGAAGAGCGTATTTATCCCCTTGGGGAATGGATTTAATTCTACATTTATTAATTCCCTTCCCTTCAAAATTTGTCAGGACCATTTAACCTACTTTGGGTTGGTCATTCCTAAAGATGCTAAAATGTTATTTCATCTTTACTTTACAGAATCTGTTAAGAGACTGAAAAAATGTATTGAAAAGTGGAGAATTCTCCCATTATCTTTGGTTGGCCGTATAAATGCATTCAAAATGGTTTCCCTTCCCAGATTTCTTTATCTCTTTCAAAACAATATTTTTGCCATCTTCATATTTAAACAATTAACTCTGTAATTTTACCATTTGTCTGGGGCTACAAGGCCCATCGAATCTCCTGATTCCACTTACAAAAGCCTAAAGAAGTTGGTGGATTAGGCCTGCCAGTTTTTCAACATTACTATTGGGCAGCCAATGCTAGGGCTTTGATGCACTGGCGGGATGGGAGTATTAGTTCAGATTGCATCACTAGCAGCTATCCCAAATGGCTGTCTATGAAGGTGCATTCCATTTCCAGTAGTTAATTTCTAGCTTTATTGTTTTCCAGTGCCGATATCCCTAGAAAGTCATTTTCAAAAAACATTGCAATTCATAACTCTCTTAGGATATCAAAGCAAATATAAAAAGTGTTACAAATTTCACAACCTTCAACCAATATACCAATTTGTGAAAATCACAATTTTGCACCTGCTCGATCAGATAATTTTTTTTTTTCAGTTTGGAGGAGTAAGGGCTTGACCTCTGTAAAAGACCTTTATGTTGATGGTCACTTTTCATCTTTCAATCAGGTACACATTAAGTATGTGTGGCGAGGAGGAGGGCGTGGCCGGGCCATGAGAGTGCACGGCCGGCGCTGAAACAGATGATCAGCGGGAGAGTGAGATAAAGGGGGGCCGGAGATGCCAGTTCAAGAGAGAGAGAGAGAGACGCACGCGGCCGTGCTGCATGTGTGTCTGTGTGTACTTATGTTTTATGTTGTTTTAGGTTCATTTATATCATTAAACTTTACGTTGACTGTTCAGCCGGTTCCCACCTCCTTCTTGCCCGTCCTTTTAAATGTTACAGTATGATCTATCACAGTCTCATTTTTTCCGCTATCTTCAGGCTTGTCATTTTGTCAAAAATACCTTTTAAGAATATGCTTATGAACCCTGTGTCCACCCTTTTTATAGTCTTTTGTGGCAGTCTCTGGAGACTAAACATCTGATCTCACAATTTGTGTCCTTATTTTCTTCTTATATTTCAACTTCCTCCAAACACCTTAAAGATGCATTGGAGAGGGACATAGGTGCTAAGATTGAGGATAATATCTGGGAAGAGGGATTGCACATAATACATGGATGTGCTATAATTGCCAGATTAGAGTTAATTCAATTCAAGGTCATGCACAGACTACATTACTCAAAAGTAAAGCTTCATAATAATTATCCAACAATTTCACCTCTCTATGATCATTGTAAAGTTTCTGAAGGGTCACTGTCTGTTTTGGACTTGTCCCAAGCTGTCAGGACATTTTTCATTGGTATTCATAGTTTATAATGCTGAACTATTGCCTGATATTGAATTAGCTATTTTTGGTTTTTCTAATGTTGCAGGGTTGTTATCTCAGTATCAACAATCAGCATTAATGTTTGGGATGCTAATTGCCAAGAGGATTATACTAAGGGTTTGGAAGTCTGTCTCTTCTCCCAGTTTTAAAAACTGGCTTTCTGACGTGGTGTCATCCGTTGAACTGGAGAGAGTCCGTATTTCTAGAATAAAATTCTAGATTTCTTGGTAAATTTTCTGAGATTTGGGGCCCCTTCCTTGAACAGATTTCCAAAAGTTAAGTTAACTCCTGTTTATTTTTGACAGTATTGTATTCTGTCTTGTTTTATGTTATTTAGTGTATCTGTTTTAGGAGTATCTTTTTCTTGCTTTTCTTTTGTCTTTTTCTTTCTTCTTGTCATGTATCAAAAATTAGTGTTTAGGTGCATACGAATCCCTTTGCAAGTCTGGTCTGTTCTGTATATGGGTTGGGTGAGGGTTTTTGATTTTTCTTTTTTAAAAATAAAAAAATAAAAATACGTTGCCATTGGAATTTTATCGGATGGGTTGCTCACGAGTAGTTTGCCTCTTTCCAAAGAATTACCAGAATTTAAGATGGCAGTCCAGTCACATTTTCTGTCCTGTTGTGGTTGTGATGACCCTTACATTTGTTTGTTGCTGAATAGTAGGCAAACTTGCATTTATGGACATCTGCATTTGTTGTGATCCTAGTGTAAGACTGTCACAAAAATTATCGGCATCACTTCCGGGAAAGTCAAAGAACTCTGCGAGAACCAACGTCATAAAACTCTCACACAGAGGAGCATCTCCACCTGAGAAAACACACCCCACTGATTGGGGACCATAAAACGCAAATCACACTCACATCTGCTCTCTCTCTCTCACCTTAGGTCACTTTAAGGACACTAAAAACTAAGTTATGACTTATCCTGTTCTGTAATGTAAAAGGTTTTCTGATCATACATGTTTGGTATCATTCAAGAGGTCTCAGTGCAACTGGTAAAATGGTCTCATTCCCTTTCAGCAAAGTCAAATCACAAATAAGATTTCAGAACTTAATAAAATACAGTATCCTATCCGGGGCATGCCCCTCCCAAATCTCACACAGAGACCAGATGCTGTATGCAGATTAGGTGTATTCTTTGTAAGCATTAAACAACCTACTCAATCAAAGGTCGACTTACAACTCCCTAAATTGGAAACCAAATCCTAAATAACATCAAACACGCACATCTGAAATAACAATGGAATCGTTTGGTACTCAAGGAAGGATGGCAGAGAAGCTCTGGGAATCTGTAAATCAGATCTCCCATGCTTCGTCGTTTGCATGTAATTTTTTCACTACCAGGTAATTGCAATTTGTATTTCTTATGTTTGGTAAATGTTTGAATGGAATACAACTTTAATTATATTATTATGCTTGGTTCACTGATAGCTTTGAGTTTGATTTATTATTTTAATTGGATTGTTTGAATGTATTACCATTACCAGGTAAATAAATTGTTATTATGATTCATTCTGAAGGACTGTTTTCTAGTATATTTCTTGTTAACTACAAATCTATGGTCAGAGTTGGCTTAATTAAGCTACTTCAGAAGTAACCCATTAGTTAAGTATGTAAAAGGCTAAACAGTAAACCGAGAATCTATTATAGAACTTAGCCAAATAAGACTAAACGGATAAAGCCGAGAACCTATAAGGACTTAGTCTAAAATTACTAATATCTGAAACTGATGAATTTGTAGTTAAAGGACCTGTGTCCGGCCGGCACAGGACCCAAATAACATTGAAATAACAAATGCAGTCTAGAAGAGAGAATTACTAAAATTCAGAGCATAGATTAATCAACGAGGTTTTTCATAACTGGAGTCAGATGAAATAAAGAAAAGAATTAATGATAAGATTAATAAAACATGGAACTCAAATCAAATAATCAAAGTATTATTTAATGTCGCGCACGATAAGACAGAACACGCAGGAGACCTTCAGCCACGCCATTGGATACCGTCCTTGGACCAGTTGGTGACTTCCCCCTTACAAAGTGGTGAACCCGATGTGATGATCCACTCCGAACCGATAGGTTGTCCCCCTACAAAAGTGGTGACCGACCTCCATGATCTCCCAACCACAAGCGAGTGACGTCTTCCGAAGCGCGACATTCAGTTCCATTCCACACAGGACATGAGGTTTGGTCTTCTTCTCTGCCTTCATCTGCTGTGGTAAGTCCATTCTTTTTGCCTATTAGAAGTGTTGAGGGAAAGCACAGACACACCCCATATAGACACATTTTGTAGAACGGGTCGAAATACACACTGTTAGAACGGAGACCGAAAAAATCCGGTGGGGCTAAAGAAATGAGAGAAAACCACATGTGTATCAGGGAAGTGGTAGCGGCAGGATACGAGAAACTAAATCTCTTGCTCTTTAAATTAATGAACTTTGTTCGCCCAAGCGACAAGAGATCAAACTTAAACTTGAGATAACATCATCCAAAAATGTATTCTGGTATTCAAGGGAGGATTGCAATTGGAACTTTAATTCTAAAATCAGTGAACACCGTCACTATTGTTTATTTACTTTGCTACAACGAACTCGCAACATTTCAGAAGAATGAGCTGGTAGCAACTGTAAACAACTAAAAAATAGCGATTGAGATATACACATTGCAAGTCGATGTGTTTGCGTATGAAAAGCAAGGCTGAGCAAAACAGAGTGATGTGATAAAAAAAAAATAATTGTAACAAAAGAAATGTCACTAATTTATAAATCAGTAAAGAGTACTATAACAACCTATTTTTAAATTTGCAAGTGTGCTAAACACTGTTGTTATCATAGAACACACGTGATGATAGTTGTTTGTGATACTGCATGTACACATAAGCTAATGCAGTTTATTTACAAGAAACACTTAGGATAGAGGTTGTAAATGCTTCGGGCATTCTAGACTCTTCGTCTTGTGTAAAGTTGAAATAACTGTAATCACGTTTCTCTTGAAATTGTTCATCAGTTTCAAACTGAATGTGTGACTATGTCGGATATGTTTGTCTCTGATATGGCACACTGTGCTATTTACCATATAGCCTCAGTTAAACCATACAGAGTACAAAATTCCTTGTGACTACCAGTAGTTTTACACAATTACCAAACTCTCAGTAGTTTTACACAATTACCAAAGTCTCAGTAGTTTTACACAGTTAGCATTAACCATCAGTAACTTTAAAAAGACTGAAGAACTTCATTAAGCCTTTAAAATTCAAGAATACTCTTTGCGCCTGGCATCACCTCTGACTTTGCCCAGCCCCCTCTTCATATTCCAATAGATTTGCATGAGAATACACCTAGTGACATCTTAATCCAAGTAAATTAGAAAATTGCATTCAATTTCATATTGTAATCGCAAAAGCTCTGCAGCTTGAGCAGAAATTTGACCCTTGTAAATATGTGCCTGCAGTCATTGGGTGTTTACAGCAGCATGTCCAAAGGCTTTCAGCCTGACCTGTGCATACAATGCACATGATTTCACATTGGACCAGTGGTTGACTTCCCCCTTACACTAGTGTCAGCACGAGCTCAATGTTGCATTTTAATGTATTCAGTCGCAGCCATTGTGGTAATTTTTCCATGCAGATTTGATTTGTAATACAACACCAGCAGGGGTGTTGAAAGGTTTTATTGTGCTGTAACTGGTACGGTACAGTAGGTGCCAAGCCAAAAGCATGATGTCAAACGCAACAAACTTTTTACATAAGCTATTCTTCTTGATGTTTTGTGAGGAGAAACAAACACAATTTAAGCTTCTCTTGGGATGAGCTCTGCTGTTAAAGGGATAGAAGACAATGATTTAACCACTGGAGTGCTGTGTTTATACTGACTTGATTGTTTTTTTGGAGCTTCAAAGGCCTGGACACAATTCACTTGCATTGAATGGACCTACAGAGCTGAAATATTCATCTAAAATCTTCATTTGTGTTCAGCAGAAGAAAGAAAGTCATACACATCTGGGATGACATGAGGGTGAGTAAATGACGAGAGAATATTCATTTTTGGGTGAATTATCCCTTTAATTTGTAGGCTATTGAATCTGGTATGGTGACATAGGCAACTTGAAAAACAAAATACAAAACAAAACAAACTTTTAATATCAGAAAGTATTTTCAGTCATTTTGTTCATTTTTGCTATATTTAAAACAAACAATAGAAAGACACAAATCAAAATATTGACAGGTTTATGAGTAATTTGACCATATAAGCTGCTTATGATCAGTGCAGAGCCCTCAGTGGAACTTCATCTTCATTGTGAATTTAAAAACAACAAACAAAAAAAGATGTTATTGTTCTAGGTGGCATTTTTAAGAAACATTATTGACCTGTAGAAAATATGAAGCAGAGCCAAATTGCAACAAACCCTTGTGAAATCCCTTAATTATAATTGTTAGGGTATTGTCAATAGTACTGTTACAGCATTAAAAAAACGTATGAGATCTATTGATGGTATTCACTACCCTCTCACACACAAATCCTTCTCCTTGATCCGTATCAACATCAGAGGTCATGATGCCGCACCCCACATAATCATCCACATCTTCATCCTAAGTGTAGTCAGAATGACATGTGATCAAGTGTTCAATGAACATTGCAACACAAAGCTATAACATTCCTGTATAATCAGGAATATTGTATACAGTAATTGTTTTATCAATTTGAATAAATAAAAATATATAAATGAGCCCATAAATTAAGGAGGTTTAAATTATTATTCTTTAAATGAATTTATACCTTTTTATAATGTATTAACATTTTCCACTTGCTCACACACTCACAACCACAGACCACATTTCCTATTCTAACACATTTCTTCTTACTCTCCCAGGCAGTTTTGTATAAAGTAGACATTTGTCTCCTGCAGCTTTACCCATACTCTGTTTTGTTTTTTAATTATCTTTCTAATTAATCATCCCTTAACACCATTGAATTGTTGCTTTTTTAGACTCGCTGACTGTGGTTATTGCCTGTTCATAATAATCGTACATAAATATAATTGTTTTTAATTTGTGTTGAAAAAAAATTATTATAATTTCTATTAATATATTATAATATTTCATATCGTAGATTTCAAGCATATTACCAAATGTGTTGAATCAGTGTCTCCAGATTCCTCTAAAGAGGCTCTTGAGACCAAAAATTGTTTTCCATTGGCCTTGGACTGCAACCACACCTGCCCATATGCATGTACACACATAACATGTATATTATAACCATTTTATAAGGAAACATTTACCAAGCATTGTGGTCAAAATACAGTATATTGCTAATATGTTTCATAAATGTGCATCCTTGTCTGCTTGCAAAGTTAGTTTAACCCGTGTTCTGTCCTGTCTATCTGGCAGTGTGGTTAAAAACTACCCACATTAAATTATTTGAAACACTGCATTATTTAGAATGTGAATTCATTTCATTCCATTTCTTTCACATGGTTCTACATCATCTCATAATCAGACTTCTTAAGCTCTGTAATAACCTGCTCCGTTATATCTGACAAAGTAGTACTCATGTCACATATTGATCACTTTATGACTGCTGTATTACTTGTGCAGGAGAGAGAAATGGGTGAATAGCCACTGTACCATGTTATGCTCTGTTAAAATGGCCATGCTGGCATTCCTCTCAGAACAGAATGTCTCAGCAGTGCTGCAATCAACATGGCCACTCCAAAACAAATAAAACACATTGTCATGGAGAAGCCACACTTCTGAAAGTAACACAAACATTAAACAGTAAGTATCACACAGGTTTTAGTTTACATAAATATAAAAATATAAAGATATTATGAGTATTTAGATAACCTTGTGCAAATCATTAAAAAAGTTGTTTAAAGGGATAGCTGACCCAAAAATGAAAATTATCTCATTTACTCACCCTCATGCCATCTCAGATGTGTATGACTTTCTTTCATCTGCAGAACACAAATTATGATTTTTAGAAGAATGTCTCAGCTCTGTAGGTCCTCACAATGCAAGTGAATGGGTGGCAAAAATTTTACGCTCCAAAATGCACAAAGGCATCAGAAAAGTCACATTAAGGCAGCATAAAATTAATCCATGCAACTCCAGTCGATCAATGAATGTCTTCTGAAGCAAATCGATATGTGTGTGTAAAAAAATATATAGATAATTAAAACTGTTATTAACTTTTAAAAAGCGCTTCCTGACAGCAGTTGACGCATCCTATAGCTGTCACGTGAGCACGTTTGTGAGTTCACACAAGAATTCGGAAGTGGCGCTTATTTGCAACAGAAGAACGAACGTCATGCGAGATTTCGGACATTTCAAACAGCATCAGAGCCCTGGACGGAAGTGCCGATTTAAAGTTAAAAACATTTTAATTATCTACGTTTTTCTTACATAAACCTATCGATTCGCTTCAGAAGACATTAATTGATCGACTGGAGTTGCATGGATGCTGCCTAAATGTGACTTTTGGACTGTCCAAATGCTGGCACCCATTTACTTGCATTATAAGGAACTGACAGAGCTCTATCTTCTTCTTAAAATCTTCATGCTGAAGAAAGACAGTCATTCACATCTGGGTTGGCATCAGACCAGGGGCGGATTTAGGTATGGGAGACATGAAGGCGGCAAAAAAGTGGGCGCCCTGAAGTCCACCAACTTCTGTTTGTGGGGCTGAATGGGGGTTTCACCCAGGGCGCCATACAAGCTAGAACCACTACTGCATCAGACTAAGTGTATAATGAGATAATTTATATTTTTGGGTAAACTATTCCATCATGTCCTTTTTTGATAGAAATTGTTCTCCCTGTCCAGTAGGGGACGATATGCATGAAGAATGCGAATCACCAAAAACACAAGAAGATGAATGTGAAAGTTAACTGAGCAGGGATGAGAAATTTTAGTAAAAAAAGGACTTAAATATTGATCTGTTTATCACCCACACCTATTATATTGCTTCTGAAGATATGGATTTAACCACTGGAGTCTAATGGATCACTTTAATGCTGACTTATTTGATTTTGGAGCTTCACAATTTTTGCACCCATTCACTTACATTGTATGGATGGACCAAAAGAGCTGAGAAATTCTTCTAAAAATCTTCATTTGAGTTCAGCAGATGAAAGAAAGTCTACACATCTGGGATGACATAAGGGTGAGTAAATTATGAGAGAATTTTCATTTTTTGGTGAACTATTCCTTTTAATCCATTTTTGTGAGAAGCACCCGCTGTGCCAGAACAGAGATCCTTTTTAAATAAGTTTTGGTTTAGTGGTTTAGTTAATTGGACAATGCAACACTGCTCACTTATCCAGCACAATCAAACGTGTGAACATTTTGAGACATTTGGGTGTGTGACACATCTTCTCAGCATTAAGTCAAATTTAAAAGAAACCTTTTTCTCCTGCTCTCTGTCCATCAGCTATTTGTATAAGTTGTGTTCCTTTGTTGTTAGAGTCTGGAAAGTGAAAACACAATGGAATATTGAGACATCAGAAATTATCTTATTTTCAAATAGCATTCAGGACCCAAACTTCAGTGCTCAAACTTACAGTTCAGCCCCACAATGACAAGGATTATGGTTGAGATCAGAATGTTCACAGCAAAAAGCAAAAATCCATACTTCCTCCAATTACGCTCTCCTAAAACACACATTAATATAGATTAAGGATCCATGAAAAGCTTATTTTTTCCCTCTGTGCCCTGTCTCCTATTCATTCACTCCATGCATCCATCCATCCATTCCTGTTGTCTTACCTGAGGCCAGTGTTGTATAGCTAATAGTTCTGTGGGCTGTAGTAGGTGGACACTGAAGAGATTGATAAAGATCCTCTGTTTTAACAGCATCTCTATTCTGCGTCTCTTCACCATCTTCATATTCATTCGCAGACACAGGAAACCTCTGCTGCAGCTCCATCAAACTCACTTGCACACAAACTGACTAAACAAGTAATGCCACATACACACAATGTGAAAGTAAGGTGGCATACTCTCTGAGGCTTAAAAGCTAGTGATGCAAAAAAAAGAAGAAAAAAAAGAAAGAGTCCTGCCATGACTAACATTAATTAAAATTGAACAAACCCACATATACCCAGTGCTGTTGGTTTCCTTTTCTTACGCACCTCTTTTCTCCTAGTCAGAGCCAGTTTCCAAGCATCTCTTTTGTCATACCATGATGATGTGGTTGGATATACATACAGTTATGCAGTTTCAGTTCCAAAGAAATAGGAAGGAGAGAATAGCAGAACAAGGAGTTATAACTGTTACTTGATGACCAAGATTTTTTTTTTGTACCACAATCAGCAAAATATCAAATTAAGCAGAAGAGAAAATAATAACTTTTCGTGTACTTGTTGTGCTTGTCCTGTATGAGCGAGTATTTTTTTTAACTCTTAGTTCTGTGATTTACATTAAATCCCTCATCAAACAGTACAGTTTAGCCTGACCATTGCAATCAACAATTTCTGGTCAAACCCCACCATAATTTTTTATCCTTGCTCTGCTGAAATACAGTGATCACTGTAAATTAACTAACAGGAAACTTAAAGATCTGATATTCTCATTCCTATTGTTTTACGTTTCTTATTCAAACTTTTGTTATAGAAAGATGCTTATGATTAATCAAACAAAATACATTCATTTTGAATTATAGCCTACCCTTCTTTAAATTGTGTCCACATAATTACAATGCCAGCAATCAATTTTAATGATTATGCTTATAAAGTAAAATAATGTATTATTATTATTAGGAAGTCTTGAATAAACTTTTTGAAGAATTTTTGTGTGATAAAATCACTTATTAACCATATCTGTGTAAATTTATATCTAAATTTACAACTTTGTTGCCATGACGACGTAACTCCGTAAACCCAAACAACCGTACAATAACGATTTAAACAACTTTACAGCTAAAATATTATAATATTAAATAATATTTAAATATTATTATGTTTTAACAGAAGAATTAAATTAAGTGCTCTCTCTCTCTCTCTCTCTCTCTCTCTCTCTCTCTCTATATATATATATATAAGCTTCACATTTCTGCATTTAAACCCTCCAAAAATTGGCCACATTCAATTCCATTGACATACTTTACATTGAGTGCCTAATGAGGGTTGAGTCAAAATTAATTTTGTGCCAATCATCATTATGCCACAAATGCTGTCAATTGAAATTTTGAAACTCCAAAATCTACATACAGGGAGCATAAAAGTAATCCATATGACTCCAGTGGTTAAATCCATGTATTCAGATCTGTTTCTCACCCACACCTATCAAATCACTTCAGAATATTTGGATTTAACCACCAGAGTTGTCTGGAGTACTTTTATGTTGCCCTTATGTGGATTTTGGAGCTTCAAAATTTTGGCACCCACTCACTTGCATTGTATGGAACTACAGAGCTGAGATATTCTTCTAAAAATCTTTGATTGTGTTCAGCAGAATAAACATCTGTGATGGCATGAGGGTGAGTAAATGATGAGAAAATTATAATTTTTCGGTGAACTAACCCTTTAACTTGTATTGATTTTGAGAAATTATATGAATTTCATATTCTGAACACTGGGTTTCGCTATCACGTACAGCCACATTTCACAGTGCATCGTCTCACGAGTGCGTTCTCTTTGCAGTTGCCACCAGCTTCATCCAAGCGAGGTTAAGACCGTTTTATTTTCAATATTCCAGGAGATAACCCCCAAACGGCTTAGCAAATACTTTCCAAAATAGTATTACTGTAAAACGTGGAAAGCTATTAATATTCCACAATCTTGTTTTCATTATTTTCACTTGATATTATGTGCATTGGCCTGCAAAAGCCATTGCATTGTGAGTTACCCGTTTTTTGTGAACTGCATATCCAAAATTATTTTTGTTTTTGTAATAGCTTTTTTGTTGAAGGAGACAGAAACATGAAAGCAGTGTCATTCAATACAGGAGGACAGTGGGCAACTTTCACAACCTTTTCTTTTTCTTTTTTTCTATTTCTTTTTACTCCTAGTGGTTGAATAGGGAACTGCATGTCCAAAATTAACCTTGTGAATGAATTCATTTTGGACATGCAGTTCCCTATTCAACCACTAGGAGTAAAAAGAAATAGAAAAAAAAAAAGGTTGTGAAAGTTGCCCACTGTCCTCCTGTATTGAATGACACTGGTTTCATGTTTCTGTCTCCTTCAACAAAAAAGCTATTACAAAAAGAAAAATAATTTTGGACATGCAGTTCCCTATTCAAGCACTGTCCTCCTCTATTGAATGACACTGGCTTTGTGCATCTATGTCAGGGGTGTCCAAACTTCTTCGGTCGGGGGCCAAATGCAGAAGAAAAAATAAGATGCCATGGCCTGCATTGCTGTAATAATAATAAAAAAATGGCTAGAAGCTAGATTGCCACTATGCATAATCTTTATATTGTACACTTAATATTATGCAAGTTTTAATCATAATTTGTGCTCTATGGTATGCTTGTGTAGGCTCTACATGTAAATAAAGTATAGGGTATTTCACTTACAAAGAACTCTCATAATGGAACAGTGATACGTCTTATAAGCTGTTGCCGAGCTTATGGGGAGTTTTGTATTGGGATTCAGCTCTGGGGTGGGGGGGGGGTGCTCAGTTGGGTTTGTTCTACCAGACAGCGCATATTATTGCTATGTGGGATATTTTGGAAGGATGTATCTCATTTATAGTGTATGGCAGGAGCTATGAATGATAACGCTGGTGGGGTAAATAATGTTACGTTTGTGAGTTGGAATGTAAGAGGAATGGGGCACCTGATCAAACGAGGTAAAGTGTTACTCAATTAAAATCATTATCGGCCGATATTATATTTCTTCAGTAAATGCACATTAAACCAACAGAGCTCAGAAGGTTTAGGGCTAATTGGATTTTTCAAGTCTATCAAGCAACATTTTTGTCTCAATCCAGCGTTGTTGCCATACGGTTTATGAAATCGATTCCTTTCCATATGTCCTCTATAGTGACCGATCCTGCAGGCAGGTATATCTTAGTATCTGACTCAATCAACTCCTTTCCCATTACTTGTTTGTATATTTATGGTCCAAATGTGGATGATCCAAGTTTTTATCGTAAGATTTTTTATATTCTTCCAGATCCGGGTTCCACTAACCTTGTAATTGGCGGTGACTTCAACTGTTGTTTAGATTCACATTTATATCATTCTTCAATGCAGGTCCCACTGACCATTAACTCTGTAGGCATGCTTAATAATTTACTTAGGTCTGCCAACCTTGTAGATGTGTCGAAGTAACTTCACTCAACTGCCCATGACTATTCCTTTTTTCATATGTGCATAAGACTTACACTCAAATTGATGATTTTATTATTAATTCAAAACTCATTCCTTGTGTGATTCAGTCAAAATATAATAACATTTTAATATCTGACCATTGTCCTGTATCTATGCTGCTCAACTTTTCTCTACCCAAATCACATTATACTTGGAATTTTAATCCTTCTTTGTTAACTGACACACACTTTAAATCATATATGTCATCTGCTTTGAGCCACTTCCTAGATAACAATGATACTGGTGAAGTTTCAGACTTAATTCACTCAAAGCAGTTGTAAGAGGTAACATCATAGCCTATGAATCCACCTGCAAGAAAGAGAGGCAGAAATGCCTTGTTGAACCCTGGTAGTTACAGGCCTTTGAGCTTGCTCAATTGTGACCAAAAATTTTGCTCTAGCAAAGCGACTAGGGAAGCATGTGACCTCCCTAACAGATTATAATTTTTTAATGTATGCTGCCTGTTTTTATGATAAACATAACAAGAGTTCAAAAGCTGCCATTATTTCCTTAGATGCTGAGAAAGCATCTTTGATCAGATTGAATGGAGATACATGTTTGCGGTGCTGGATCGGTTTGGCTTCAGAGACAAATTTCAGTTAATAATTAAAATGTCGTATCTCATGCCTAAATCAGCTATAATTATTCATTCTGAAAAATCAGATTTTTTCTTTTGCATCGTGGTACAAGGCAAGGTTGCTGTCTAAGCCCCTTATTGTTCGATTTAGCCCTAGAACCACTGGCAATTTGTATTCGTAATCATACAGACATAAAAGGTATAGCGGGAATGTTGAGTGTAAACTGTCGTTGTATGCAGATGACCTGCTGTTATATATGGCAGATTCTCCTTCACTGCCCTCTTTAATGGAGTGGATTAAAACATTTGGTGCTTTCTCTGGCTACTGTATTAACTGGGAGAAGAGCGTATTTATCCCCTTGGGGAATGGACTTAATTCTACATTTATTAATTCCCTTCCCTTCAAAATCTGTCAGGAGGACCATTTTACCTACCTTGGGTTGGTAATTCTTAAAGATGCTAAAATGTTATTTCATCTTTACTTTACAGAATCTGTTAAGAGACTGAAAACATGTAATGAAAAGTGGAGAATTATCCCACTATCTTTGGTTGGCCATATAAATGCAGTCAAAATGGTTTCCCTTCCCAGATTTCTTCATCTCTTTCAAAACTTACCAATATTTTTGCCATCTTCATTTTTTGAACAATTAGACTGTAATTTTACCATTTGTCTGGGGCTACAAGGCCCATCGAATCTACAAATTCCACTTACAAAAGCCTAAAGAAGTTGGTAGATTAGGCCTGCCAGTTTTTCAACATTACTATTGGGCAGCCAATGCTAGGGCTTTGATGCACTGGCGGGATGGGAGTATTAATTCAGATTGCATCACTAACGGCAATCCCAAATGGCTGTCCATGGTGGCGCATTCCATTTCCAGTAGTTCACTTCCAGCTTTATTGTTTCCAGTGCCGATATCCCTAGAAAGTCATTTTCAAAAAACTTTGTAATTCATAACTCTCTTAGGATATTGAAGCAAATGAAAAAAGTGTAACAAATTTCAACCAATATACCCATTTGTGATAATCACAATTTTGCACCTGCTGCATTACATTTATGCATTTGGCAGACACTTTTATCCAAAGTGACTTACAGTGCCCTTATTACAGGGACAATCCCCCTAAAGCAATGTGCCTTGCTCAAGGACATAATGGTGATGGTTGTGGGGATTGAACCAACAACCTTTTACTTACTAGGTCAGTGCTTTAGTCCACTATGCCACCATCAGATCCTGCTGGATTAGATCATTTTTTTATTTTTTTTTCAATTTGGAGGAGTAAGGGCTTGACCTCTGTAAAAGACCTTTATGTTGATGGTCACTTTTCATCTTTCAATCATTTACACATTAAGTATGATCTATCACAGTCTCTTTTTTTCCACTATCTTCAGGCTCGTCATTATGTCAAAAATACTTTTTCAGAATATGCTTATGAACCCTGTGTCTACCCTTTTCATAGTCTTTTGTGGCAGTCTCTGGAGACTAAACAACTGATCTCACAATTTGTGTCCTTATTTTCTTCTTATAATGCAACTTCCTCCAAACACCTTAAAGATGCATGGGAGAGGGACACAGGTGCTAAGATTGAGGATAATATCTGGGAAGAGGGATTGCACATAATGCACGGATGTGCTATAAATGCCAGATTACAGTTAATTCAATTCAAGGCCTATCGAATCTCCAAATTCCACTTACAAAAGCCTAAAGAAGTTGGTGGATTAGGCCTGCCAGTTTTTCAACATTACTATTGGGCAGCCAATGCTAGGGCTTTGATGCACTGGTGGGATGGGAGTATTAGTTCAGACTGCATCACTAACGGCTATCCCAAATGGCTGTATGGCTGTCCATGGAGGCGCATTCCATTTCCAGTAGTTCACTTCCAGCTTTATTGTTTTCCAGTGCCGATATCCCTAGAAAGTCATTTTCAAAAAAACTTTGTAATTCATAACTCTCTTAGGATATTGAAGCAAATGAAAAAAGTGTAACAAATTTCACAACCTTCAACCAATATACCCATTTGTGATCATCACAATTTTGCACCTGCTGGATCAGATCATTTTTTTTTTTTCCAATTTGGAGGAGTAAGGCCTTGACCTCGGTAAAAGACATTTATGTTGATGGTCACTTTTCATCTTTCAATCAGGTACACATTAAGTATGATCTATCACAGTCTCATTTTTTCCACTATCTTCAGGCTCGTCATTTTGTCAAAAATACCTTTTAAGAATATGCTTATGAACCCTGTGTCCACCCTTTTCATAGTCTTTTGTGGCAGTCTCTGGAGACTAAACATCTGATCTCACAATTTGTGTCCTTATTTTCTTCTTATATTTCAACTTCCTCCAAACACCTTAAAGATGCATTGGAGAGGGACATAGGTGCTAAGATTGAGGATAATATCTGGGAAGAGGGATTGCACATAATACATGGATGTGCTATAATTGCCAGATTAGAGTTAATTCAATTCAAGGTCATGCACAGACTACATTACTCAAAAGTAAAGCTTCATAATAATTATCCAACAATTTCACCTCTCTATGATCATTGTAAAGTTTCTGAAGGGTCACTGTCTGTTTTGGACTTGTCCCAAGCTGTCAGGACATTTTTCATTGGTATTCATAGTTTATAATTCTGAACTACTGCCTGATATTGAATTAGCTATTTTTGGTTTTTCTAATTTTGCAGGGTTGTTATCTCAGTATCAACAATCAGCATTAATGTTTGGGATGCTAATTGCCAAGAGGATTATACTAAGGGTTTGGAAGTCTGTCTCTTCTCCCAGTTTTAAAAACTGGCTTTCTGACGTGGTGTCATCCGTTGAACTGGAGAGAGTCCGTATTTCTAGAATAGGTGCCCTTGGTAAATTTTCTGAGATTTGGGGCCCCTTCCTTGAACAGATTTCCAAAAGTTAAGTTAACTCCTGTTTATTTTTGACAGTATTGTATTCTGTCTTGTTTTATGTTATTTAGTGTATCTGTTTTGGGAGTATCTTTTTCTTGCTTTTCTTTTGTCTTTTTCTTTCTTCTTGTCATGTATCAAAAATTAGTGTTTAGGTGCATACGAATCCCTTTGCAAGTCTGGTCTGTTCTGTATATGGGTTGGGTGAGGGTTTTTGATTTTTCTTTAATAAATAAATAAGATCTGTTGCTATTGGACTTTAATCGGATGGGTTGCTCACGAGTAGTTTGCCACTTTCCAAAGAATTACCAGAATTTAAGGTGGCAGTACTTTAACTGTGAAGTCCAGTCACATTTTCTGTCCTGTTGTGGTTGTGATGTTCCTTACATTTGTTTGTTGCTGAATAGTAGGCAAAATTGCATTTATGGACATCTGCATTTGTTGTGATCCTAGTGTCAGCAGGAGCTCAGTGTTGCATTTTAACGTATTCAATCGCAGCCATTGTGGTAATTTTTCCATGCAGATTTGATTTGTAATACAACACCAGCAGGGGTGTTGAAAGGTTTTATTGTGCTGTAACTTGTACGGTACAGTAGGTGCCAAGCCAAAAGCATGATGTCAAACGCAACAAACATTTAGCTTTATATAAGCTATTCTTCTTGATGTTTTGTGAGGAGAAACAAACACAATTTAAGCTTCTCTTGGAATGAGCTCTGCTGTTAAAGGGATAGTTTACCCAAGAATGAAAATTCTCTCATCATTTACTCATCCTCATGTCATCCCAGATGTGTATGACTTTCCTTCTTCTGCTGAACACAAATGAAGATTTTAGATGAATATTTCAGCTCTGTAGGTCCAAACAATGCAAGTAAATGGTGGCCAGGCCTTTAACTCCACGCACATGCCATGGAAATGTGAACCAGCATGGGCAGAGCACATATACAGGCAGGGACAGTTTGATTATTTTATTTTATTTTATTTTATTTTTTGACTTTTTGTTTGACTTTTGTGAGATTTCTCATTTTAAGACCTATGTATTGTGCTATTTACGCTTATAGCTCACTGTGCTGCTATTTTGAGTTGCATTTGAGGAAATTCCCTTGCAATAAACATTCTTTATTCCCTCATATGACTCCCGACTAAACCCAAATAACTAGGTGACTGGTGCATGCATTAAAATCTACTTGGTGTGTGGATTGTTAAAATAAATAAATAAATAAATAAATAAAAAATAAAAAAAAATGAAGATTGGAAATGAAGTTTACAGATTATATATTTAGAAATAAGGCTTTCATAATAACACCTCAGTGCCTCTGATACAGAAATGCTGCACCCCTGTGAGAGAAAACAGAAAGCTCCCACTCGAGATGTTCAGGTGAAAGTCAAAGTGCAAACTGTCAATTAATGCAAGTTTGGCTGACTGATTAGAATTTATTTACATTTGAAGCCAGAATTGCAGCCTGCCTTGTTGCTTTTGTACCCTGATGTAATGAACATTAAGCCTTACTTCTTTTTTTTTTTTCATCACAAAAAAATAATAATAATAATAATAATCATTTGGGGCTATTAACAATAGATTCAGGGCTTCAACCCTATCAGCCAGGGTCTAGCTATGCCGCTGCTTTCTCCACGGTCCCTTATTTACTGCTACGCGAAGAGGAACTCTTCCCGAGGTAACTCGCATTGCGACGGCTTTTGCAGGCCAATGGTCATTGTCAGAGTTCAGCCACTTATGTTGGTTGTGTTTTTGTTGTCTTTGTGGCTGAGCTCTGACATCCCTGTTTAGTGTTTTGTCTAGTCTATGTGAGAATGCATGGCTCGCCCTTTTGGCATTGTCATGCATTATCTTGTCTTGATGGTTATTGGCACGAGTGCATTGCTCTTATGTCATCCTTGATATTTGTGTGTGTGTCTCGCGACCTCAGGCGCGCTTCGCGTTGTGCTCACTTTGCACTGTGCTTCCGGGTCGCAATCCGTTGTCATGTTGTGCTGGCACATATGTCCCCGTCTTGTCTGTCGTTTGGCATGAGCGCGTGTTTCTTTTGTTTCTGGCGGTATGGGCTCGTGTCATTCTGGTGTTAGTGTCTGTGAGAGCACGTGGCTTTGTTTAGTTTCTGTATTGTCACGTGTCTCTCAGTCTTGCGTGTTACCCTGCCTCCTTGTCTCCTCATTATTAGTTCATTGGCTTCACCTGTCCCTTGTTAACCTGTTTCATTTCTCTCCCTTTATTAGTTCCTCATGGATGCTGTCTTGTGCTGGATTGTTTCACTTCATTCATTATTCCTGTCGTTGTGTGCTCGTGTGTGCTGTCTGCAGTCCCTTTCAGTTCTGTAATTCTTGTGTTTATTCTAGTTTGTTTTTGTTTTGTTTTTTTCTCCATCGAGAGAGTTTTTTGTATGTTTTCTGTTTTTATTTAATAAATGTTCATTGTTGCCTATCTGCGCTTGGGACCTCCCTTCAAACACCCGATTCCGTGACAGCTCATAATATCGAGAGAAAATAATGAAAAAAAGCTTGTGGAATATTATTGGCTTTCCACGTTTTATAGTAATACTATTTTGGAAAGTATTTGCTAAGCCATTTAGGAGTTATTGCCGTTTATAGCTGAATGTGTCTGGAATATCGAAAACAAAACTGTCTTGGCCTCGCTTCGGCAGACTGCTTCCCTCCCTGTACAGCTGATTGCTCGCACCATGGACACGTTCATAAACAGGGACACTTCTCTCATCTCATTCACTTGCTTCTAACACCATCATGAAACTGAGTGCGAAAAAGTTAATGTTCGTGTCGACAATCGGGATAATATTCATTAAGCTTTTCACGTCATGAAGCCATACCAACTCAGATATACAGCTACATCTGCCTTTTTAATATCAAAATGATATTCTCAAATATCAAAATAAGATATATATTTTTATTGTAATTTTATCATTCTTATAAATAGAACAATGGAACCTTGACTGAAATGTTCACGGAATAATTTTTTTTTTTTTATTATTTTTTTTTTTTTTGTGGTACGCGTCTATACTAGTCATTATGGTAAAAGCGTGTAATTTCAAAATAAAAGAATGTGATTTCACATTCATTTAGTCAGTCTGTCAATAATGATTGAATGAAAAAAATTAATAAATGAATGAATAAAAATACATAAAGAATAAATATTAAAAGAGTAATAATGATAATTTTAAAATAACACCCGCAAACTTAATAATAACTTAATAGTACAGAATACATTTCCAAAGACGATCTGACTTCTAAGCACTAAAATGACACTATCATTGAGAAACTTTCCACACAATATCAGGACAGGCTGATGTTGAATTTCAAAATTAAAGTCCTCTAAAATGTCATATATATACGCTGTGTTCCCCTTAAATTCTGATGGATATTATAATTAATAATTATAATTATTATAATTAATTATAAATTATTATATAATTATAAAAATTATTATATTAAAAGGAAATTCCCTGTTTCCACAGACCAATTTCAGTTCAAAATTATAAAGAGGCTGAGCAGCTAGTAGTCTGATGCAGTCACAACAACATGGAGCTGAACACGCTCAAGACAGTGGAGATGACAGAGGACGCCCAGGAAGAACTATCTCTCATGACCAGGGCCCTGTTTCATAAAACTGTTTTGGACGAGTCTTACTAGTTAGTCATCTAAAATGTTGGTCTTTATTTTTTCAGTTAGTTGTATAAAAACTTATATTGGTCTAATTTAAGACCAACATGTAAGACAGCACACCCATAGGCTAACCTTTGTTTACATTCCATGTTGCCATGGAGAATAACTGTCAGCTGAGCCAGTGGGGGCTTCAGTTGAGACTTTGTAGAAGACTTTAACTTCTATCATGGTAACAACATTTCTTGTGTTTTTTTATTTTTTTATTATTATTATGGTTATTTGGGTTTAAATCACTACATTTGTTCATTAGAATCAATTTTGAAGCACTGTAGTCCTCTAATAAGCAAATATTTTCAGCGAATATACTTCAGCGAATACACTTGTAAATACATGTACAATTTTGTATCACTGATCAATAAAAATGTGTGTACATTCCAGTTATAATTTGGATGTAGTAAACTTTCTCTGCTTTGTTCCAAATTTAAATAACTTCCATCATAAATCACATACAGTGAGTACTTAAAAATGAGAAGAATGTGCCATGGGAAAATGGAGTGGGTAGACATAAAATGGAAAGGAGGAGTTCTGACCCATCAAATCAAGCGGGATGGCAGTAGCTGTGGGGTCACTTTCATCATGGTAAGTGAAGTAATGTAATACCTAAAAATGTAATGATATTCTCAAGTGGGTTAGCTCACAGTTGTCTTTTGTAAATTAAGTCCATGTCTTCGTTAAACTCAGTTTTACCTGTGCAATTATATATTGCTATATAATAATCAGATACAAGTATAGTACTAAATGAGTGAATAAAAGTTATTTTGGTTAATGTAGTTATGCCTTAGGACAGCTACACTATACAGGAGTCAGGCATATATGATGTTTTGAATATTTGTGTTTGTTTAGATGGCAAGGGCAGTGATGAAGGCCTTTCCAGCTGTTCCACTCATCAGGTTTGGGACATCCAAAAAGGAAATGGCACATGCAAGAAAAACAATGGCTCTCCAGATACTGAAAGCATCAGGTTTGTAAAGGAAGTCTTTGTCTGTAGTGTGGAGGAATACAAACCAAAATGCAGCTTTGTAAGGACTCAAACACACAAGGCAGCAGACATGTATAAGGTAAAACAGTTGTAGAAAAATCTTTTGTTGAAGAAAACTTCACTCAGGTTCCTAATTGAAGAAAATAATCTTTACTTAAGCTTCAGAGGAAAACAGATGGTTATGATGAGCATTTCACTGCCCAGCGGAGAGAGAGTTCACAGCAGTTTTGAAATGTCTTCTGAAGGTCAACATTTAGAGCAAGGTTGTATACTATTACATCAAGGCTAGCCCAAAACAATGGGTTGTGGGCTGGGTTAATGAGTGATAGCAAAGGTGAATATAACTCTGGACAGTAATTAACAATACAATCTGGTTCAGTCTGCCAGTGGCCCATTTGGCTAATCCCTTCGACATGCTGGTCAATGTAATATCTCTGTCTGCGTTGGAGGGTGTCTGCTAAATTTAATTCACATGTAAGTTAAAGACGGCTTCTCTCATCTGATGGCCTCAGAGAATTGACCCGATTGAAATACAGATATAATACTATTTTGTCGCGAAAGGTGGAGTTTTGGCTATTCAGGGCAAGACAGTCATACATTGAGTCAGGGGACAAAGCAGGGAAGCTTTTGGATAGATCTATAAAACAGAGAGAGTCTTTTTCTACCATTCCCTCAGTGAAATCTGCTGGTGGTGAAGTTTTTACCTCAGCCATTGATATTAATAATGTTTTAAAGAATTCTATCTTGATCTCTATAGTTCCACCTCTTCGTCTACTGATGAAGATATTAGAAACTTTGTGGAACCATTAGATCTTCCTAAACTGACGACTGAGCAAAAAAATTCTTTTGATTTTGAGATAAACTTGGAGGAGTTTGGCGAGGTAATTAAGGCCTTGCCTACAGGCAAGGCTCCGGGGCCAGATGGCTTTGCCACTGAATTCTTTAGATCTTATGCTACAGAATTGGCTACACTTTTGCTAGAAGTTTATACGGAATCATTTAAGAATGGAAAGTTTCCGCCAACCATGAGATCAGGTGGGGTTTATTCAGGGTCGCAGCTCTTCTGATAACATTAGGCGTTTCATCAATATCATGTGGACAGTGGTAAATGATCAGACACCGGTCTCTGCCATTTCACTTGACACCGAAAAGGCGTTTGATATGGTAGAATGGGATTATCTTTTTAAGATTTTGGAAACATACGGGTTCGGGAATACTTTTATTGGATGGATTAAGTTACTTTATAGACACCCGGTAGCAGCGGTACAAACAAAAGGATTAATTTCAGATTATTTTACTCCGGGTAGGGGCACCCGGCAGGGTTGCCCTCTTTCCCCATTATTGTTCTGTCTTGCACTGGAACCATTAGCAGCCACGATAAGAAGGTAAGATGATTTTCCAGGGGTGGTGGCGGGAGGTGTGGCGCATAAGCTTTTGCTTTATGCAGATGATATTTTATTATTTGTCTCCAACCCCACTAGACCTATGCCTTGCCTCCACAGAATTATTAATTCCTTTTCTAAGTTCTCAGGATACAGGGTCAATTGGTGTAAATCCAAAGCTTTGGCTCTGACAGCGTACTGCCCAGTAACGGCTTTCCAGCCGGACGCCTTTGAGTGGCCAAAACAGAGCATTAAATATTTGGGCATTTTATTCCCAGCAAATTTGTGTGATTTAGTTAGAGTTAATTTTGACCCCTTAATAAAAAAGGTTTTCAAGCGATGTGGGCAGGTGGGCTTCATTACATTTATCTATGATTGGGAAGGTTAATGTTTTTAAAATGAATTATATTCCAAAATTGAATTACCTGCTTCAGTCTCTCCCTGTAGATGTGCCCCTCTCTTATTTCAAGCAATTTGATAGCATAGCGAAGTCCTTCATTTGGAGTGGTAAGCATCCCATATTACATTTCAATAAGTTACAAAGGCCGATTGACAAAGGTGGGCTAGGGCTACCCAAGATTTTGTTTTATTATTATGCATTCGGTCTCAGACATTTGGCTCATATGTCTCTTCCACCTGAGAGAGCCCCTCCCTGGTTTTGTATTGAACAGGAACTTCTGGCCCCTATTTTTCAAAATTTGGTTCAACATTTTGGGATTCCCAGATCTCAGTTCTATAAGTATTTACAGCTGTGCCACTTGCTCTGTACTGTTTCTGGGAGTAGTTTACAACCCCCCCCCCCCCCACCCCACCCTCCCCGCCATAAAGTGGCATCTACTCTGGGAGTGGTGATTACTGCTTTTGGAAAAAGTCATGTGGCATCAGTGTATTACTCCCTGCTAATTCAGAGTCTGGGGGATGGAACTTCAACTTTTCTTAAGAGATTATTTTGGGGGCAATTGTGAGGGTTAAATATTTATTCTTTTTGTATATGTTTTGCTTTTCATTGTTTAATAGATGAATCAATAAAAAAATTTAATCTAAAAAAAAAAAAAAAAGACAGCTTCTCAAAGGCTATCTTTCTTAGCTCAAAGAGTTTACACACAGGGATCTGTTAATCAATGTAAAATAGTGTGTCTCAGCATAGAGTGTAATGTCTTACAGAAATTCAGAACATTAATCAGGAAACAGAAAAGACAATGTTAGGATAAAAAAAGAATTAAAACTATTAGGTAATACATTCTCTTCTACACAGTCTTTACTAAGCCAAAAACCCAGTACACAATCTAGGTGAAAGCCAGAGAAAACAAACAATACAGGCAAATGTACAAAAAGCCAAAAATAAAAAAAATACACAGAGCAGGCAAGGATCACCAATCATTGGTAATACATGTCCAAATAGGCTGGAATTACACACAGGTAAACAACTCTGGGAAATTCTAACAACAGACAGTTATATATACTAAGTGATCTGTGAGGTAAGTGTGGCAGGTGAATGGAGAAGGCTGATGGATGATTAGCTGGGGAGTGGTGCATAGAGGCAGAGGTGAGGTGGAGCAGGATAGCAGAGCGGGAATGGATAAACCAGATGATTGTGCTGAGGCATGAAGGGCTGGAGGAATGAGATCTTTAACGAGATTCAAAGAGCAACCACACAGAAATAGAGAGCGAGAGATGAAGGGGATCTCAACGATTAAGGGGATCTCAACGATGAAGGGGATGTTAACGGACTCTGTTTGAAATCTTGACACAACTTACCCACACTGTTATTGTCACAGCACGTAATGCACTGTTTTAAGGGCTGATTTAAATGTTTACCACAACAACTCGAAATGCTGCCTTTAGTAATTATCTGAATATATAGATATTTGTTGTTCAATAAGAATTAACAGAAATTAGAGTGTCACAAGACTAGCTGCTTTGAGGTTTTTAGAGGTGGACAAACAGGCTTGGATTAAACTGGGATAAGGCCGCAGATAATATTAGATCCATTGCCTTTAAACTCTGAGATAGCAGCATTTGTAGTAGCTTATGCTGGTGTTGTGAAAGCAGAATTTGGAGATCAAAAACAGTAGATATTGTAAACAGTGACACTGAGTATTTAGATACACCAACATATTGACAGTAAACCAATTTTCTTCATTGTTAATATTCATTAAAATTTATATGAAGACAGGTAATCTAGTTACATAGTGGGCAACATTTGTTCAAAAATACTGACAGGCATAAATTTGTGAGAGTACAGTGATATTTCCACCTTTTCGTTTTATAGATCCAGTGTAACACATGTGAGAGGTGGTTCTCCGAGGACCTAAGCGCAAAAATAAATAAAAAGCGCAGATCAAAATAATAGGCACAGATCAAAAAATAACAAGCACGAATCAAAAATATATAAACACATTTAAAATATGCTGCAAAAAAACCAAAACAAAAATTAAAGCAAAGTCATCAGAATTGCAAACAAAATCATGTTTTCCTTGGTTATATTACTGTTTTTTTGTGCTCTCTGACAATTTTACTCATATTTTCATGTTTTTTTTTTTTTTGCGTGTGACATCACTCCAATACAACTCCGACAGCTGCTGCTCAATATTATATTATTTGTGGTTGATAGATACTCCGTCGCTGTCCTTTCTGTATAATGCTGCCCCCTTCAGCATATCTGCATAACACGGCGGCACATTTCAACTTATTGCAGCCCATTCGGCCCCGTTCTCCTTCGGGAAAAGTCCCGGTTCTCCCGATGGCCAGTCCGCCCCTGGTGTGCATTATTGCTGACACCTAAATGCACACTTTGGTGATGGCTGTATGCCTGCAAGTCATTTGCTTCAAATGATACTGAAGCTGTATACTCTATGTTATGGAAATGTTTGTAAATGTTTTGGATTTGTATGCTCCAGTGTTGCTGTGTCTTTAGAGACGGGCCCTACATTTGCGACTATTTGTGAATCAAGAACGTCCAAGTTCAAGCCAACTTAATTGCATTATTTATTGAGGTGGGGATGCTTGGTCACTTGTTTCTGATTTCACTGCAGTATCGTGGAAAAAGAAACTACATGTAGCTGTGCCAACGTAGGATCAGTACATAACGGTACATTCAGCAACATGGAAAAGCAGATCAAGTTGGGTTCTGAACTCGCGACTACATTGGTACAGCTAGTAAAAACATGCATGAAACATCCACACCAACCCAGCCTTGTTTTTTTTTTTAATATGCAGCCAATAACCTACAAAGAAGGAAGTCTTATATAATGCCTAAACTAAAGACTCTACTAACTAAATTCAGACTCGATACATGTGTCAATGGACTATGATAATATGATGATAATGATAACACATTGTTTCCTAGTGCTGGCAGAAAATACTAAAAATAGATACAAACAGCATCTATCAACCACAAATAATATAATATTGAGCAGCAGTCGTCAGAGTTGCATTGGAGTGACGTCACATCCCCTCTTCGAATGATTGGATAGAGGAGGAGCTGTCGATCAAGAACTAGTGGACCAATGGGGACACAAAACACACCCTGATTTACATAAAACTCAACTCACAAGTTTTGGAAAACCAAGTGCAGAACTTGGAAACAAAAGCAAAGAAAAATATAGCATAAGCATACAAAAATAAAAAATTAAATTAAAAATTAAATTAAAATATGAGCAAAATTGTCAGAGAGCACAAACAACTGTAATATAACCAAGGAAAACATTATTTTGTATGCAATTCTTATGACTTTGCTTTAATTAATTAATTCATTTATTTTTTGCAGCATATTTTAAATATTTTTGATTCATGCTTATGTTTTTATCTGTGCTTATTATTTTTTTATTCACGCTTATTATTTTTGAATCCGTGACCGCAATACATTTGGCAGGATTTTGATCCCATAACTTTCTTCTTATATAAACAACAGGCACTGTATTAAACAGCACATAACCTTTTCAAATGAACAATGTTTCTGGTTAGTTTATGTAAAATTCAAACATCTGTCTGTCTGAATTCCACTTCGTCTGTAATAAAGAAAGCAAACATCGCGTGATCTTCCGTGACTGGTGTGGGTTCAGCATGTGACTGGAAGCGCAAAGTGTCCGGCTTGACGGCTCTTTTCAACTCCTCCAACGACTGCAACCGCAAATCTCACCGATTGGCAAATCGAGATTCAGTTCAAGTCGAACACACCTAATGTAATTGCTGTGATTATTGGTAATGTGACCAACATTAATCTGATTTAAATTTGGATCCTCACAGAATAGCTCTGAGATGAGTGACTGATGAGATGTTGAGAGAACCTGGAGAGCGATTGATTTAATTCCCTTAAATATCCATTCTGTTATTTACAATCAGATTTAGGGTACGTTTACACAACAACGATGTACTAAAAATGGAAATGTTTTTCCTTTGCAGTTTTGAAAAGTTTCGCATACAGACGACAACGTTGTCAAAACGATCCCCGCTCACACGGATCCGCGAAAACTACTAAAAATGCTGTATTATGCATGCCAGGCCAGTAGTTGCCGATGTCACTTTGAAAAGAAACACTACACGCCTGTGCACATAAGCATTCTTCCACAGAGCGGTGAATACAAACAGTGAAGATGGCGAAAGCATTGAGCAATTTTTTCTGGACGGGTGATGAGGATTCTTTATTACTACAATTACTTTTCTGGAGAAGCAACAATAAACTCAAAATCTTGAGCAGCACAAACACAGTCCTGTAGTCCGCCATTGTAGTTTTGAAAGTCTCACGCGTTGTTTTGAAGTACTCGCGCGCATGCCTATAGACTGAACACGTAATACGTGTGCGCATGACGTCATTGTTTTCACAAAACATACGTTTTTGTATGTTTACATGGAGATGATAACGGCATCCAAAACCAGTCAACATCAACAGCTTATGTTAACATACTCTCCTACCATCCCAAGAGTCAGCAGGGGGAGTACAGAAGAAGGCAGGAGAGGAAGTGATGGTAAAAATTAGCAGAGTTTATTGAATAATCTTAAGAGTTCAGTCTATAGGCATGCGCGCGAGTACTTCAAAACAACACGCGAGACATTCAAAACTACAATGGCAGACTACAGGACTGTGTTTGTGCTGCTCAAGATTTTGAGTTTGACGCTTCTCCAGCAAAGTGTAGATTTACTGCATCACTACTAAGACCAGTGATCGCCATCTTCATTGTTTGTATTCACCGCTCTGTGGAAGAATGCTTATGTGCGCAGGCGCGTAGTGTTTCTTTACAAAGTGACATCGCCAACTACTGGCCTGGCATGCATAATACAGCATTTTTAGTCATTTTCGCGGATCTGTGTGAACGGGGATCGTTTTGACAACGTTGTCGTCTGTACACGAAACTTTTCAAAAACGCAAAGGAAAAACTTTCCCGTTTTTCGTACATCGTTGTCGTGTAAACGTACCCTTATTCAAACACACAGCACGGATGTGGAAAAGAAACCGCTCAACCGAAAAGTAAGCTGAAATGTTCTTAAAGAGAAACTCAATGTAAATGCTTGTAAATAGTACAAATTATGCATACAAAAAACAAGAATGTGACAAAATGTGTATTAAATGTGTACATGTGCATATATTTAAAGGGGCAATAATACATTATGAAATATTTTAACTTCATAAAACACTTTACATATTGTAGAATTGAACAAATAGGCACCTACAGCATCTATGCATGGGTTTGGTGAAACTTGGCAAAGAGTTTAGGCAGTTCTGGCTCGCACTGCCATATCTTTTCTAACTCGTCTGAATTATGGTGTGTTCCATTTAGAAGTGATCATCCCTACACCGTATTTCCTTCAAAGACTTTACTCTCCATTGTAAGAGCTTCGATGGGCTGAAAGGTGTGGTGCTCAAAAATAGTGTTCATTTTATTGGAGATTCTGTTTGGAACGACCCTACAGCTTGGCTACCATTATTATTCTCCCATCAAAAAAGCCCTGTGAAGCAGGGGCAGACTGGGAAGAAAATTCAGCCCGGGATTTTACATAGAAACTGGCCCAAAACTTTTGTGGCGCATGTGGGCCCATTTCACGGCCGTCCCACTGGGAAAAGTCCCGGTTCTCCCAATGGCCAGTCCGCGCATGCTGTGAAGTCATCATTTAAGCCAAAATCCCCTAGACTACATTACATTGACAGAATGTTCAAACAAGCTAAAAGTCTGTTTTTGAATGTTCGTGAGTTCAAACTTCAGCTGTCAAAACTTACACACAAGCCCTTTAATCTGTTGTAAGATGCTCTTTCTGTCTTTCTCTTACTGTAACACCTGTAAACATTTCTAACTTGAAGCATTTAAAAGTATTTTAAACTTTCAGACAAGGTTTTGTCAAATCAACATTATAGTCTGTATCAACAAACTTTACATATCTAGTTTAATCATACTTTTTTACACAACACAAAATTAAAAAAAAATCAATGTCTACTTTTTCCTAACCACCTAAGCCCAGTTATTTTTTGTAATAAATATTTTTGTTCAACAGCACTTTTCAAACAAAGCATAAAGCTCAACCCTATAAAGCCTAACATATGAAAAAAATTATATTTTTTAAAACCTATTTAAAATGATTTTTCTATAAAATAATGAAACTGTAAGCAAGCACATGTTGCTTTAATTCAATAAATACTAATTTTGAAATATCAGTAACAATATAAATGCTATTGTTAATTTTACTTTATCAAAATCTGCAAAGAGTTCACATCAAAAAGACAAGTGCATCACGATATGAAGGTAGCCATTTTGGATATTAAATTACAAGGTCTTCTACTTCCAGAAGAGCATGGAAACTTTCACCAGGAGGCAGTAGACATCTAGTGCATTGCATACAACCGGGTTTTCAGCAAAGTTTTGATCATGTTGATGATGTAGAGGATTTAGAAAGTCATGTATCAAATATGATATGTACGGCATTATAGGGTTAAAGAGTGGCTAAAATTTTTATTAGAAACAAGAAGGCAAAAGGGTCCTATAAGAGGGCTAGGGACCCTCATAGTCACAGGGCCCTATTGAGGGGGCCTTTTATAAGCTGTGGGGCCCACATATTCAAGCGTATATAAATATTTGTTTTCAAAGTTGATGGGCTGCCAGACCTTGCAGCATAGGGCCCCTTCGGGCCCCTGGTAGTCAAGGACCCCTGGGTACTGGCTCCATTGGCCCGGTCCGTTATACACCTATGTCCAGAGGCCACAATGTCACGCATCAAGAGCTGAGAAAGCGCTCATTCATTATAGTTGCAGTGTATGTGTGATTCCCTGCATGCTGCAAAAAAGATTGCCCCAATTCTTGGCACGATCGGCTGATCACAGACTTAAGACGAAGTCACCCAAATTCTTGCAGGTGGTATAGCTGCCCATTCGTCTTGGCAAAATGCCTCCAGGTCATGCAAAGTCTTTGGTTGTCTTGCATGAACCGCATGTTTGATATCTCCCCAGATTGGCTCAATGATATTAAGGTCAGGAGACTGTGATGGCCACTCCAGAACCTTCACCTTTTTCTGCTGTAACCACTGGAGGGTCAACTTGGCCTTGTGCTTAGGGTCATTGTCATACTGGAAAGTCCAAGAGCGTCCCATGCACAGCTTTCATGCAGAAGAATGCAAATTGTCTGCCAGTATTTTCTGATAACATGCTGCATTCATCTTGCCATCAATTTTCACAAG
Organism: Myxocyprinus asiaticus; assembly: GCF_019703515.2. Taxonomy (NCBI): domain Eukaryota; kingdom Metazoa; phylum Chordata; class Actinopteri; order Cypriniformes; family Catostomidae; genus Myxocyprinus; species Myxocyprinus asiaticus. Next base: position 32,348,431 of record NC_059347.1, read on the forward strand.
ATTCCCCGTGCCTTTAGAGCTCACACCCCCCCAAAACATCAGTAAGCCACCACCATGCTTCACAGTGGGGATGGTATTCTTTTCACTATAGGCCTTGTTGACCCCTCTCCAAACATAGCGCTTATGGTTGTGACCATAAAGCTCTATTTTGGTCTCGTCACACCAAATTACAGTGTGCCAGAAGCTGTGAGGCGTGTCAAGGTGTTGTCATTTGTGGCACTGGCACAGTAAAGGCTTCTTTCTGGCAACTTGACCATGCAGCTCATTTATGTTCAAGTATCGTCGTATTGTCCTCCTTGAAACAACCACACCATCTTTTTCCAGAGCAGCCTGTATTTTTCCTGAGGCTACCTGTGGGTTTTTCTTTGTATCCCGAACAATTCTTCTGACAGTTGTGGCTGAAATCTTTCTTGGTCTACCTGACCTTGGCTTCGTATCAAGAGATCCCCGAATTTTCCACTTCTTAATAAGTGATTGAACAGTACTGACTGGCATTTTCAAGGCTTTGGATATCTTTTTATATCCTTTTCCATCTTTTATAAAGTTCCATTACCTTGTTACACAGATCTTTTGACAGTTCTATTCTGCTCCCCATGGCTCAGTATCTAGCCTGCTCAGTGCATCCATGTAAGAGCTAACAAACTCATTGACTATTTATACACAGACACTAATTGCAATTTAAAAAGCCACAGGTGTGGGAAATTAACCTATAATTGCCATTTAAACCTGTGTGTGTCACCTTGTGTGTCTGTAACAAGGCCAAACATTCAAGGGTATGTAAACTTTTGATCAGGGCAATTTGGGTGATTTCTGTTATCATGATTTAAAAAGGAGCCAAACAACTATGTGATAATAAATGGCTTCATATGATCACTATCCTTAAATAAAAGATGATCAGTCATATTTTCAAAATCAATGCCAAAATTTCACAATTTCTGCCAGGGTATGCAAACTTTTGAGCAAAACGGTATAATAGAAGTGAATGGGGGCCAATCCGTAAATGTTAAAATACTCACTTTTTCAAAAGTATAGCCACAAGATGTAAACAATATGAATGTTAACATGATTTTAGTATGTAAAATCACTTACTAACATTTTCTGTGTAAAGTTACATCCAATTTTACAATTTTGTTGTCATGATGACGCAACGCTCTCTAAACCCTAAAACTGTAAAAAGACCATAAAAACAGATTTAAACAACTTTACAGCTCAAATAAGTGATATGTTTTTTAAGATTTTAAATGATAAGCTTCACATATCTTTAAACCCTCCAAAAATGGGCCCCATTCACTTCCATTGTAAGTGCCTCATTATAACCTCGATTTATTTCTTATGCTGTTGATTGAGTTTGTATTGAATCTGGAATATTCCTTTAAATTCTCTAAACTTAATAAACAAAATAAAGTGTGTTTTGTCAACAGAATATTATTACTCTCTCCAGTTTTTTCTTGCCTGAATGCTGACTATTTTGCTATTCCGTGCTAACTTTGTATCTTCTTTTTATCTTGAAGCTCAGCACTAACCCAAAATCTTAACCTATCCTTATCAACCTTAGCCTAAATCTAATCTCTAATTTTTCTCTCTCCTCTCTCTCTCTGTCTTTCAGTGGTTTTGAATTGACTGAAGGTTGTTTTAAATACCCTCTGGTAGAGCAGTACCTAAAGACATAACTTCATGGGCTTTAGCTGCAAAATATCTCCTTTGTCGGGTTTTAACACTCCTCACTTTACTGCTGGCTTGCTTTTATCTGTCCTATTATATCTTTTGGGTATCACCCAGTGACCAGTTCTACTGTAACCTGCGCACAGGTGTGTGTTACATGGATAGCACAGTTGTGTCTTTCTTTGTGTGTATTTGCATGTATCTAATGCACCATAGTAATTAAGTATGACAAGATCAATATATTAGAGTGAAACTGTGTCTCTTAATCTGTGCTGGTGTACTGCGCTTCACGCCATCCACCGCGGCAACCATGCTCAACTCACCACGTGCCCCACCGAGAACGAACCACATTATAGAGACCACGAGGAGGTTACCCCATGTGACTCTACCCTCCCTAGCAACTGGGCCAATTTAGTTGCTTAGGAGACCTGGCTAGAGTCACTCAGCACACCCTGGGATTCTAACTAGCAAACTCCAGGGGTGATAGCCAGCATCTTTACAAATGAGCTACCCAGGCCCCCGGTCTTTATTTCTTTAATGGATAAACTCAGTGTGCCGGTCTCACCCGTGATGGCGGAAAAACACAACAGTCCAGCGTGGTTGGACTACAACACAGCAAATATCTCATTCGTGATAACAGTACGTTACAGTAATACCTTAGGTATTATTAGTAGCAATGAGCGGACTCGGCGGTCCGTAAACTGTACAAGCAATAACCTTGATACACAAGAATAACACACTATAATATTCTGTCTCTGCCCAGATGTAAACCTCTTACTTGAATCGCATGAGGACGCAGGTAGAATGTGTGTTCATCCGTCGTTTGACTCCGTCTCGGTTCCTCGAGTCTCGGGTGATGAAGGGAGGCCGTTTCCTCACTCTGTCGGCGGGCGGTACGGCTGCTGATTCTCGGCGGGCTGGCGGAGAAATCAGCGACGTCGACTTGGTTGAAGAGGGAAGAGAAATCTTCTTTCTTCACTTCTGCAGCAAACGGATGAAGATGCGAATTGCTCGGCGGTCTCCTTCGGATCCGTTAGAGTGTTCGGTGGAATACAGAGTAATCTCAACTCGTCCAGCGAGATGAAGATTGTATGGTCACAGTTTCAAGTCGTACGTTACTTCCTTGTGCCACGAGGCTACACCCAAGAGCAGCAATGAGCTGCGTCTACACACGGCAAACGAAGTTGCCGGAAGCAATGCCCAGAAGGATCTCAGAGGTATTTCTACTCCTGATGACGTCATGGTTGAGGGGCGTTCTGTCGTGTGCCTCATCCAATAGGAGTTGAGAGTTCGATCCTTTAGTGAGCAAGGCTTCATAGGATTTGTAGTCTGTTTTGGACTCCCTTTGTTTGATTTTGGCGTGGTTTTTATCAGTAAGATTTATGACTTTGTGTGTAGGCCTCAGTCAGGCTTTACGACTGTGTTAGACCTGCATTTGTCTTCTATCTGAATACATGAGGCCCAACAGAATTTTCTTTTTGATTTTCCACTAGTATATTATATAATTGGGTAACCCAGTCCTTACTGAAACAATTCTGTATAGAAAATGTTTCCAATATAGACACTGGAGGAAGCTGTACTGAGTTCTTTAGTCGTGAAAAAATAACTTCTTAATTGTAAATATTTGAAAAAATGTTTAGGAGGTATATCAAACTTTGCTGATAACTTGTCAAATGGCAATAAAATATTATCTTCATATAAGTCCATCAGTCTACCAATGCCCTTATTTAACCACATTTTAAACCCCATATCATTTTTAGCTGGGCTGAAATGTTCATTGCCCCAGATTGGTGAAAAACAAGACAGCACTGGGGAATCATCAAGATATTGATGTACTTTGTGCCAAACCTCAGTAGTGTTTCTAACAAATGGATTATCTTTTTCTTTAGTTCCTTACTGGGTACTGAATATAAAAGACTGCCCAGTGTTAAACCTCTTGCAACCATTCATTCCGCCTGAACCCAGGGCATATCTGAATTTCTACAAAACCAGAATATCGCAATCCTCAATTGCGCGGCCCAATAGTACCATAGCATGTTTGAAGTTGTAGTCCTCCCCTATTAAATGGCAAATATAAAAGTGAGAGCCTAAGTCTCGGCTTCCTATTATTCCATATACAATTAGAAAGCAGCTTTCTTACTCTCGGAAAAAACACAGGAGTAGGTGCAAGCGGTAATGATTGGAAAAAATACAAAAATTTCGGTTCATCTTAATCACATTTGTTCTTCCCATCAAAGACAGGGGCAGTGTTGTCCATCTAGTTATCTCTTCTGATACTTTAGCAAACAAAGGTTCATAATAAACTGAGCTGAGGGTGTTTATCTGAGGGATTATTTTAACTCCAAGGTAGTCAAAGCCATTTGTAGCATTTGCAAGCAAAAAAACATGGGTTTTTTCTTGTTTATTCAGAAACATAATCAATGATTTATCTTTATTTACTTTAAATCCAGAAAACTCTCCATACTGGCTAATAAGCTTTAAAAGGGATGGAATTGACTTTTTCAAGATCTGATAGAAATACCATGGAATCATCTGCATATAACGCAATACGATATTCTAAGATGCCTGCATGAATGCCACATATTGAAGGGTGTGATCTTATTGCTATTGCCAACAGTTTCATAGCTAAAACAAAAAGTAAAGGAGAAAGCAGTGAACCCTGCCTTGAGCCACAACTTAGATGAAATGGTTCAGAGATCAGATTATTAGTGAATACTTCAGCCGTAGAGTCGATCAACAAAATTTCTATCCTCCTACGAAAGTAGTCACCAAACCCAAATCGGCCCAGCACTTCCATTATATACGGACATTCAAGTCTATCAAATGACATTTCGGCATCAAGAGACAGAATGGCCGCATCTGGAGATCCATCCTCTGCATGTATAATGTTAAGTACCCTCCTAACATTATGGAACCCTTGACGATTTTTAACAAAGCCATTTTGATCGGTATGTATCACATTGGGCAAAACCTTTTCAAGTCTCATTCCCCAGGCATTAGCAATAATTTTTGCGTCCGCATTTAGTAAAGAAATTGGCCTATATGAGCCGCATTCTGTCTGCTCTTTTCCCAGCTTTAAAATGAGAGTAATCAAGGCTTTTCTTAACGAAGGAGGGAGATATCCTTGTTGGAAAGCTTCTGTATACATCTCGATCAAATGATCTATTAATTTATCTTTAAATGTTTTATAAATGTCAATTGGAAGGCCATCGAGACCCGCTGTACCGCCCATCATATTAAGAATAGCATTGGATATAACCTCTAACTCTAGTTCTCTATCTAGTCCAAGTTTTGTCTCTTCAGAAACAGATGGAATATCTAAACCCTCTTAGAACTTGTTTTGGTCTAATGAGCTTATAGGATATTCAGATTGATATAGAGCTTTATAAAATGAAACAAAAGTATCATTTATTTCACAAGGATTTGTAGTAATTTCCCCCTTTCCACTCTTAATTTCATTAATGGCTCTTTCTGAGTTTAATTTCTTGATTTGCCAGGCCAGTAGTTTACTGGGTTTTTCACCCTGATCATAAAAGGTTTGCTTAAGTCTTATTAAACTATTTTCAGCTTTTTGTGTGGACAGCTCCTTATATTCTGCTTTAAGGGGTACCAGTTTTTGTTTATTGTGTATGGAATTATCTATTTCTATCACATTTTCCAAGTCTCTGATTTCAGAGTCAAGATTAATCATATTTTGTTTTAAATAGTTTTTGAACAGGTAAAACTAATAATTTGGCCTCTAATATATGCCTTAAAGGCCTCCCATCTAATTGTCACAGAGGTCTGATCTGTATTAATTGCAAAATATACATCTATCTGATCTCCAACAAATTGAATGAATTCTGAATTTTGCAGCCATTTAGGATGCAAACGCCATCTAGAGGGTCCTTTGGTTAATTGTAAATCTAAATAGAATAAAGAGGTGGGGGAGTGATCTGATAATACCACACTATCCTATATACAGCTGTCTATATTTGGAAGTAGAGAAGCAGAAATTACAAAATAATCTATACGCGAAGAGGTTTTAGAAGAAGATGAGAAACATGAATATTCCTTTTTTACTGGATTTAGTGTCCTCCAGGGGTAGCACAAGTTCAGTTCTTTCATAAATTGTCTAATTTTCTTTCTACTTTTAGAGAACTGATGAGCAGTCCAGCAACAGATCGAGAGTGCACTTAAAGTCACCTGCTATTATTACTGTACCCAAGAGAGAGGCAATTAACAAGAAAAGATTTTCAAAAAATGCGGGATTATCTTCATTCGGGCCATAGACATTAACCAAATTAATATTTTTATTCATAAACGTACCTTGCACTATCAAATATCTACCAGCTTTATCCAAGATAGGTTTATTTACTTGAAAGGGTACTGATTTTATGGATCAACACCAAAACCTCCCTAGAATGGGAAGAAAAACAAGATGACAACACTTGACCTGGCCATCTCCTTTGCACCTTCTGGATTTCTTCTTTGAGCAAATGAGACTCCTGTATAAATACTATGGATGATTGAAGGTGTATAATCCTATTAATAACTTGCTTAAGCTTAATCATTTTTATCATCCCCCTTACATTACAAGAGGTAATTTTTAACTTCTTGAACGATGTGATTTTACTTTACCTTAAAACAATTTGTGTAGCATATTGAGCGAGTGGATAGAGCAAATATTTCGATGTGGAAGTTAGCCAGGAGATCTGCCACCACAAGGAATTAGCGTATTTAAGACAAGAACAAAATAATAACACCTCAAAGAACTGCCACAACCCAGTTTCATTAGCTGTCACCCCGTCCCCTCTCTATCTCCTTGGGATATAGTTAAGTCCCAACACTGATCCAATATCACCAAGGGAGCAGTTATACCAAACCAAACTGGTAATTAGCTAAATCCAAACAAAAATGAATAAGACTAAAGAAACAAACAAACCAAAAAAAATAAAAATAAAAAAGACTTGAGTCTCCTGGCAATATTTCAGTGTTATACGAACACACATTTAAAGGCTAACTCCAAATATTTAAGTTAGATTATTAACCGATACATGAGCTCAACCATTAAATAAAATATCAGACTTACCAACAGCCATTAGGATTAACAGCAAGAAATGAAAATTGAAAAATTATAAACATCAAACTCGCAACTCTAAAATAACAATATTAGTTATGTCCATTAGCTAGGGTGACCATATTCTGGTTTTCCAAAAAAAGGACACCTTTTCTATTCACCGAGTTGTAGAATAATAGGGTTCAAAACAGTGTTACTATGAATGCAAACTTTAATACAGTGAAAAAGACACTCTATTAGCATAACATAAATATATATAAATAAATAAAAATTTCCAACATTCTTTTGAATGTCCATGTACTAAAATAAAATATTTGATGCCATGAGTGTAACTTCATTTACTATTACTATTATTTTGAATGGTCATGGAAAATGAAGCAATGTGATAACAATTTTACCTGGTCACAAAATGTAGTCCATTAATTTACCTGATGAACTTTAACCTTTTGCTGACCATTTATGCTTCGCAGAGCTGATGTGTGCTTTTAAATCACTTGCACATTTATTAGCAACTGACACATAAGTGCCAGCTTTACATGCCATAAATTCTGCTTCCCACGGATCTCGACCTGGATGAAAACAATTGAATTTTTTGTGCAAATCTTCTGTAAATTTGCACTTTCGTTTGGGCATTGTTTCCACTCAGATGTCATTTGCTGCTACTGTCAAGCAACTGTTTGATGCTGAACACAATAGCGCTTCACGCGTTCGCGGAGAGATTGACAGGCAGGAATTTGGCCAATAGTTGCTGCAAGCCTCTTATAATCGACCAATTGGTGTGCGAAAAGGCGGGACTTACAAAGAGCAATGCAAATATATGTGCACACACAATGAAGTATTAGACCAGATGCACATCATAATGCAACTTAAGCCGAATTCCGGACATTTTTGCAAATTTAGAAATCCCGGCCGGACGCTTTTTTAAGGTCCGAAAAAGAGGACATGTCCGGGAAAAAGAGGACTGTGGCAGGGCGGAGGGTGGGGCTGGGTCATGATTCCGCACACCTGGCCCCTAATTAGGCTGATTAAGCCCAAGAGGGATATGGCTGACCGGAGACGGCAGTGCGACAGAGAGAGAGTTACGGACAGCTGTCCGACACCTGTGTGTGTGTTTGTCTTTTTGGTTAAGTTTATTATTAAACTATTATATTGTTAAGCCGGTTCTCGCCTCCTCCTTTAAACTGAATGTGTTACAAGGACGTATGGTCACCCTACCATTAGCAAATGAGCATTCAACATATTAATCAAGGAGGTATTGTCACTTCTCGTTTAGCATCGAAGATTAGGGAAATTTAAAATTTTCCCTTTATGCCCTCTATGTATCACCTGCATTTTGTATTCCCTGTATAAACTTTTCGGCATCCGCCGGATCTTCAAACTCGCGTATCTGTCCATCAATCGTCAGGCATAACTTGGCCGGGTAAATTACTCCATATTTAATGTTCAGGGATCGCAATTTTACCTTCACCCCGTCAAAGCGCCTCCTTTGCCGTTGCAACTCCGCCGACAGATCCTGGAAAAACACGACCTCATGCTTGCCATACATAACCTTTCCTTTAGCCCTGGCCACGGACTTTATCTTGAAAGTTCAAGAACTTCATAATTAGCACTCTTGGTGGGGGTGATTGATTACGTTGTGACCGGCCAGGAAGCCTGTGTGCTCTCTCAATGATAGGTGGAGTGGGAAACGTATCTGGGCCCAACACTTCTGGCAGCCACTTTTCCAAGAAGGTGGAGGTGTCAGGGTTTTCCACCATTTCCGGTAAATTAACCAGCCTAAGGTTTGATCTCTGTGAATAATTTTCCAGCTCGTCAAGTTTGTGTGAGAGGAAAGCCACACGTTTAGTCATCTCTTCCATCTTGCCCTTATCTGAATTAACTGTGTCTTCCACATTGCTAATGCGCTCTTTGGCCAAATCCATACACCCAGAGAAATCTCTCACATCTTTTTTGACATCACGAATTGCATTCAGCACTCCGTCGAACTTTGTGGAAAAGTCACTCCTCATCATGTCAAATTTTTGAAGCACATACGAATTTTGGCTGTTATTGGCCAGAGTTTCCTCCGGCTGTGGGGAATTGCAAGCCATACCTGTTGAGCTAGCTACTCTGCTAGCATCCCCCTCATCCTGTTCCACATTTGGGGAGAAGTCTGATTTATGCTAATTTTTAGCTTTTTTCGATGGCATATTAGCACCTCGTTAAACTGATAAGGTCGAATCAGCTTCGTGTCTGTAATTTATCGGATAGAATACAGGATTTTACAAGAATAATGCCAGGAGCTCACAAAAAGATGTGCGCTTAGTCCGGAGTCATAACCACGCCCCCGTGATACGTATATTTCATATATTGTTGTGCATCATTACTTTGACATGTATTTTTCTATCTTTGTTTCTCTGAAGTTTGAGTTGTTACTGAATCCACTTCCTGCATCCCACCCAATTTTCAACAGTGGCCCACCTGCTAGCACAGCAACTCCTCATGTAGTTAATTCCCATATCCACCCTTCTGCCACACCACCGCAAATAACCACACCGCCGCCTTGTGCCTCATCTCCTCAAAACACACCAAATCTAATTGTTAGCTCACATGCACATGCCTCAAACACTCATATCACCATGACAACCCATGCAGCTGGACCTTACATATCCATACCACCCACCTGCCTGCCTGAAACACAGACCTTATCACAGATGCACATAGGTATTCCAGCCTCAGCGGGCACCTGTGTGGGATTACCAGATAACCACAGAGCCAGTTTTCATTCTCAAGCCACAGTTCGCCTTCCCCAAGCATTCATGCAGACCACGTCAACACGTAATTCCTCCCCCCACCCCCTCCCCTCCAATCCTGCACCGGTAGGTAAACTGGACAAGCTGCTGGAGAGACTGGGCTCTCAATTTCCGTGATGCACAAGGAACTGAGATTAAACATTGTTATATGATGAGTTTAGTTTCTACCCAGTGTATTTTTGGGACCCAGTATAATTTTATGATATTAGTAAATTCTGTTGAAAATCTGTAGTTTGTTGATTGTGTTATTGTGTGTCAAAGGATAATGAGAGCTTTTGAAATTCACTTCACTCTCAAACTGCTTCTGTCCATATTAGAGATCAATTAACAAGGGTTCTACAGCAAATCAAGCGTGAGCATGGTACAATGGCTGGCATGTCAATAGATGATGTTTCTCAGCAGGTTTCCCAGAGACTTGCACAGAACCAGAGACCAGTGAGAGCAGACAGCCTCTCACTCATGTCTCTCATTCATACTGTATATGAGTGAGAGAATCACTCTTGATTCTCTCACTCATGCTGTTTTTCTCATGCTGTGCATTGTAGGGTTGTCAGCATATCAAAATTTGAGTAGTCAACACCAAAACCAGTAAAATGTCATGATTTTCAACAACACTTTTGATACTAATGGCATGTACTAGCCTTTAGGTATTTGTCTGTTAATTAAACATTGCTTTTCAGGGGTTTCAAGCAATTTTTCAGTTAAATAGTCAGTAATAAAGAGCAAAGAAACAAATTAAGAGCAATTAAGTTTAAAAAAAAAAATACGTTTTTTCTCTTTTGCTTGCAAACAAAGTTGTTTGATTAATATTAACAACACAATAGACAACAAGTGGTCTGTTAGGCTGAATTTACTCAGTATGGCCTATTGCACAGATCCAAAAATTTGACATTTTTGTCTTGCCGATTTACATTTACTTACTGTGTTAACATGAGACGGGTATTTTGACAAAGATTTGATACGCGCAGCCATATTACCGCAGGTGCACACACATACCAATATGAGTGGTACCAAAGTACTTTTAATATCTCAAATGCATTGTTCATATCATTTATAACTTTATTTCTGCTGTTTCAGCCACTAGGCCCTATAGCACCTTCATCTGGGGCCAGATCCTTTCCTGGTTCAGTTGGTCCGATACAGCATCCCATAGCCCAGGCGGTGCATCACATGCGGCTTCATTTCCATGCCCCTGTCGCCCAGGTCTTTCACACAAGACCTCCACAGGTAGGAGTCAACTTTAATCTCTTTTCTCAAATCACATTAGGCTACTTACTTATTTACAAAATGTATTTTATTTAGTAATAGGAAATATGTTTTTGAGATACTGAAATGTATGACACACTTTGTCTCTCGCTCTCTCTCAGTCCTCTGCCTGTAAATTTTGTTTGATATGCCAGAATCCTGTAGATGCTGGAAGCCAGTACAACACATCTGTTCCCATATGATGCATAAAGATGTGAGTGTATCACATTCACTAAAAGATATTTAAGGCACATTATTTCCTCATCTGTTTGTACTAATAATTATGTTGCTCTGATTTCTTTTCTTTAGTGTGTCAGTGTTTGGCTGAATACCAGCAAGAATAACTCCTGTCCTTTCTGCCCATCCAAATGAGGACTGACTTAGCCAGAAAACAATCAGACTGATACTTGAGCCAATACCTGCAGACAGTGAAGTAGGATTGATCAAATTAAAGGAATTGTTCACCCAAAAATGAGAACTCTGTCTTTACCCTTATGTAGTTCCAAACCCATATGACTTTTTTTTTCTGCAGAACACACAAGGATATTTTTCAAATGTTTGAATGCCACGATTGCTGATTTCCATTCAATTATAGTTGCATGCATGCGTCATATTTGACGTCTTCTGAAGGCATACAATCACTTATTATAAATGGGAGTGAAATACGTAATTCACCCATAAATCAAATCATCGATCAACTTGTGTATACAAAGGCCATATTTGATCTTTGATTTCTAATTTGTATACTTGAGTTCATCAATGATTTGATTTAGGGGTGAATAACAACATACATTTCAGTCCATTCATCTTACAAAGTGATTGTATGCCTTTAAAAGAATTAGAATATGACACACAAGCTGCATTGACTACTTTTATGACACTTTGGGGGTGCTTCTTTTTTTGTTGCTTTAAAGTGAGTTACTATCAGCTGCTATTGTATAGAAATCAGCAATGTTGACATTCTTTGAAATATATAATTTTGTTTCACAGAAGAAAGAAAGCCGTATGACTTTGGAATGACATGAGGGTGAATAAATAATTTAAGTAATTTAAATTTTTGAGTAAACTTTGGGTGAGCTAAGATTTTGTAATTCTGTAATTTCAATCTGTTTTTTGACAAGAATAAATTGTTTCTGGCCAGTTAACTATTTCTGTGAAGACAATGTGCAATTCTACTAATTGATGTTACTTTACATATCCATGGAAATCCTTTCAATAAGAATGTACTTTTCTCTAGTATTTAATATTATTCCAGAGATTTTTGAATACCCTGAAGTATTACAGATTGACCTTTTTCTGAAGGCCATGTAACAACATTTGTTTGAAACTGAGTTTGAAAATTATTTTGTTTTATTACTATATTTTTTTAAAAGGATCAACAGAGGATCTTTTTTAAAGGTATTTTTTTTTAATTTTTTTATTTATTTATTTTTACAAAAACAACAACAACAATGTTGTTTATATATTTTAAAGGAAAAATTATTTTTGTTTTTTTGTGCTAGTTGTACTCACAGCAGTACCTCTTTTTTTTTATTTTTTTTTATTTTTTTATAAAGACGTACTGAAAATAAATTAACATAAGTGTTCAAAATGAAAATGGTCTATATCATACACCATTACCAGTTTCAGAGTGCCTGAATAGAATAACACTGACTCAAATCATTTGGTCTTTTATGTGGATTTTATTTTGCATTATGTGGCATCAGATTTTATTTATTAAACATAATGAACATTCAACAAACAAGCCTTGCACCATCACTCATTCCCCCGCCAAACACTCTTAGAATCCATTAAGAATGTCTGTGCTTTGCTGTTGTCCTTTGCCTGTGAGTATTTGTGTGTGTATAGTCTTTGCTGTGCAGTTTTTATGCCTGGATGGCCTTGGAGATGGTTTCATACCACTGTGCACACTTGACCTTCAGATCCTCCATGTAGGGCTCAAAGCGGGTGTACAGGTCCTGGGTGTGTGGGGCAATCTTCTCCTTGGCCTCCTCAACAGCCTTCACCAGCTGCTCCTTGTATTCCTCAGCATAGGGGGCGAACATGGTCCTCAGATCCGCCAGACGCTCGGTCAGCTTGGTGCGCACAGCCTCAACCATGGGCATCAGCTTAGACTTGGTCTCTTCAACGTTGGTCTCGATCTTCTGCCTCATCTCATCAACTATTGGCTGCAGCTTGGCACGCAGTTGCTCTGCGTTTTCACGGTTCATGGTCACGTACTCTTGATAGAGGGGCTCGAGCTTCTCACGGTACTCCTCCATGTGCTTCTGCAGAACCTCGTGCAGCTCAGCACGGTGGGGCTCCAGCTTGGAACTGAGGTCTTCAACATCGGTCATGATGCGCTCACGCAGCTGCTTGGTGGTCTCCAAGAACTGGTTGGAGAAGGTCTCTGCATAGGGGGTCAAAGCCTGGGAGGAGGTTTGGGCATAGTCCTGCAGCTTGTTCAGACTCTCTGAGAGTTTCAACCTGAAGAAAGAGAAACAAGGAGAGATAACATTTTTATATTTGTGAAATGTGACACTCAAACTCATCATTCAGCTGCTGTTATAACTAGAGAAGAAATGTGGCACATGAATATGAGCCAGCAGTTTAAAGAATGATTGAATTGAAAAGCAAAATGAAGAGATGAAAGGAAGTACACAGAAGATTAAGACAGGGAAGAGTACAAGGCAAGGAGAATATAGAGTTGAGTTCTTTGGAGGTTATGATGATCAGATGTCTCTTACTTGTAGTGCTCATAGTCAGTTCCGTCCAAGTGGTCGAGAGTCTTCTGAGCCTGCTCCTTGACCTGGGTCAGGTACACCAAGGCTGCTGCCTTGTAGTGCTCCAGCTGAGAGGGAGCATCAGCCTGCAGGAAGTGGGCCTGGGAATCTGAGAAGACACAGGAAAAGAAACATTTCAGAAAACCATAAAACCTCAGGGAGCACAGCCAAGACTAAAATAATTAAAGTTCTTTTAATTATGTGAATCTACATATTTAAATTGTCACCATGGAACACCAAAGCATTAACAAAATGTGTCAGCGTCATGTGTTTTTAGGAAGGTAAACTGAAGTTTTGCTCTCACCAAAACAAAAACAAAATTGTATTATTTTTTTGTACATAAAGTACTATAAAAAAAAATAAAAAAAAGTTACTTACCCACAGCCAGGAGGAGAGTCAGTGCAAGAGCCACAAATTTCATGGTTAATCCCTGAAAAAGAAAACGGTTATTTGCAAAGGACTTCTGACCAACGCACACATTTAAAACTGAAAAAAGGTGATTAAAAACCAAAATCCTAATGTTACGCTCAATTGTGTCTATAGTTGTATGTCTTTTTCACTGTCCTTTTTAATCTTACTGTTTTCCCCTCTATTCCTGTCTTTACTTGTGCTCTCTCGTGTCTCCCCTTGATTCTTGTTAATTTCCATTCTTTTACTCATTTTCTCCTCTCCTGCTGGTTTGAGCTCTTACCTGAGTGGTGCTGCTCTGAGTGTCTGAGGCCGAACAGCAGGGGTAAAGGGCTTATAGAGGGTAAGCACTGTCTGTGAGCAGATGTGGAATTGGAACCCTGTCCTCCTGCATATCAGGTTCAAAGGGTAAGTGCAATCAGGGAAGGCTTTGAGATATCTGCCAGGATAAAACACTCACACAAACTGTGCTTGTAGACACGTCACAAGTGCACTCACTTGCATATACTGTACACTTTCCTGTCAGTCTAACAATGCACAAATTACATGTAAACTATATAGTTTCTGTCAGATAAAATCTTTTAGCTGGCATTTTTGAAGATTTCATTCATTCACTTTAGAAAATAATTTTAGAAGACTTTATGCTCAATCTGTATTTTTTTTATACAGATTATAGATCTGTATAGATCTTATGAACCACCACATGTCTACATAATTCCCATAATTTCAAAATTGTAACAGGTACATACAAAGATATAATACACTACATATAGTGTGTTTACATACAGTACAAACTTTCTTAAAAATGTATCATCCACAATAATTCTTTTAGTTGCATTTGCATAGACCACAGTGACTCGTTCCATTGGTTCAGATTGGCTATCAGTGGGGTAAAATTGTAGGGACAATCTTATCTATTGTGTGAGACAGCATTCAGATACCCTCCAACATTTGGATCAAGCAGCAGGGAGTTCTAAATTCTCATAAAGTAAAAATAAAACACAAAAAGCAAATAAGTAAAGACATAGCAAATTATTAGACTAAGCAGTGATTTGAGCATTTATGGGTTTGTTATTAAGCAGTCTGATCATATTAGTCAACACATAGAAAATCCATGTGATTACATCTCACTGTCATAAAATGTTATGTGAAACCATGACAAGACTTTGAGGTTATCTCAAAGCATTTGCCAACATGTTGCAAACCTTGATCTCCACCGCCTTCTCCTCCTGACCCAAATCCCATCTTATCAACTGCCATCCAAACAAAAGCATCACTAGTCAAGGGTCGTTGATCAATTAGTTATCTTATGTCCCTTGATTTACTCAACTGTTCACATTCCAGAATATAATTCCCTGAAGTTTGTCTTGATTGTCTTTTGCTGAGTGGCCTTTTGATTGAAAACAGAAGACATACAGTGTCTGTTTGAAGTTTAAAAATTAGTTGGCTACTAAACTATCCTCAGGAAACATATACTTAAAGTTTCTGTTGAGGATATATGAAGTAATTAAAATAAAAGTTGAGTATTTTGGATTTTTCAATATATGTGTACTTTGTTAAACAAATTTGAACAAGGAAACAAATCTTACAAATATTTGAGTGATTGTGTTTTCATAAATGTCCTAAACATTTTATTTCACATCAGGGACTAAAAACGGTTCAAGGAACGAAAACGAAAACCGAAAAATAATGGAATTTTTTGCAGAACGTAACCGAGAACAGGAACGAATTTCCTTTCAATTGTTCCGGAGTGAAAACAATATTTTTAAATGCTTACAACTGGTTAATAACCAGTTAATTTTGTTCCGAAATTTTTTCCGTGAAACCAAAGACCAAAGGGTTTATCACAGTAAATGTTCGGAATTACAGCACTTCCTGTTGCCTGAAAAATTTGGGATTTTCTCCTTTTAGTAGAATATAAGCATGCACTTTGATTCTGAAGGACAACACTAGTTTAAAAACCAATGTTAAAAAAAAAAAAAAATCGGGCAGCAAAAGGTGATGCTTAGTCCAAACGCACCCACGCAGTGTGCATGCATGCAAAAGAAAGATTTAGGCTATTAATGATTTTAGGTGTGCAAATAAATATTTGAAATATTTTAGGGGATATTTTTAATATTAAGCATACATTAATTGAAAAGACGTTACTTTATCCACCTTATTTTGCAACGCGGAAGTAAGCAGCAGCTACATTTCCGGCGAATGTGAGAAAGTTCCGCTGGCATTGACCGTAGTGTAAATAATTAGAAGGTTATAATACCAGTGTTAGTGATCTGGGGTTATATACTATCACACAACCACAAGATGCACAGCAGAATTATGTCTGATAATGTCTTATAATTTTCTAACGTTGCATTTATGGTAAAAGAGTAAGTAAATCACTCACTTGTTGCTGTGTGTTGTATTGAAGAGACAATAATAAAATCTGCTTCTTTCTTTACTGTGATTGTGATGATGCAGTGTTTCTTGTCTTCATGTAAACCTCCATTTATATGTACCTGCATAACCTCCAATGATGCCTTTCTTTGTTTATTTCAAAAGGTGATGTTTCATAAGCCATGCTGAATGCGAGATCTGCGTGATTGTTTACTATGCACCACTAAGAAAGAGAGAATGCTCTCTGACAACAACGGAGAGTAAAATGCGTTTATCATTTTGCCAAATGAAACAAGATGCAGTTTTGGTGCAAAGAAAGTTGACGCAGCATTTTCCCAGCATCTTTCTTCTCTATGCTGGTTGTGTAAAGTTTGTGGAGGCGTATCAGGCGGCGCCCAGGACTGTCCTGTCAGCGCCTGATTTCATTCATTCTGCCTGTGCAACAGTGTGTGATAAAACGATGGCAAAATGCGATAAATTGTAAAACTATATGCGCTCAAAACCAATGAGTTTATGAAAATCGTAATTAATGATAATAATATGTCGACGTTTATTGCCAGCCTGTAATATAAAGCAGCATAATATAGTATTTTTGTATCGCTAAAATAGCTGAAAGTGGCTCATACCAGAAGTGGTCTACATTCAAGGTTGATAATGGTGGCACCCTAGTTTTGCTGAAAAATAAGGTGGATATAGGCTACTGTATACTTTGCTTGTTATGATTTCTATTGTGAAAATTCCCCCACATGGGACAACATTTAATCACATATTTTCAGCTTGTTTCACCCACCCTTAGCACAGGGAACTGTCATGTTATTTCATTTAGACCAGTTACCATTTGTAAAGGAGGCTGCGTAATGCTGGAATCAGAACGAAAAAATACAGTTTCTGCTCAGAACAAAACAAAATGAAAAACATTTAGTTTTTAGTGCCTGTTTCATATACAAGAATTTGTTTTAGATTGGCCCGCAAAGGCCTAGTTTCAGTAAATAAACTGCCCTTCTTGTGAAGCACTTGACCTAAATCTAAACGGAGTAAAAAAATAGATAAAAAAAAAAAAAAAAGGCCAACACCTGAATTAACACTTAATTTTACAACTTAAACTAAAATATGGAATGGTATTTAATAAATGTCTTGGCAGAGGATGTTTAGGTCTTTTACAACTGAACATGATCTTCATCCACAGTATGTATAAATACCGACCGAATGTATGGATTAGCAATGTAATATGCCTTCAAGGCTTAAGTCATTTTGTATAGATCTGTATAAAATGTTTTACTGACCTCAGCATGATTTGCTTTTGAGTGTTGATCTAAATTTTGTATGTATTTTTAACAAACCTCATCTTAAATAGGTAGGCAAACTGAGAGGGGTCAGAAGGTTCTCAGCATTATATGGTAATACAGAACTTTCTTTGGTTAAAGGACAAGGATATCTAGATGGCTTAAGCCTGTCAGCAGAAAAGGTCTTCCACATAGACCCATGTCATCATCAGCAGTTAGGTAAATTATCATTCTTGTCTACCAGTACATGCAACCTATTTGGAGTGCTGTCATATCAGAACCCATAAAAATACACATATTCCACACAGAGCAATCATGAACTGATTTGCAGTGTTAGCCCACATACAGCATCTTTACTTCTCTCTTAGTGAAAGTTTATTTAATTGAAGAGAATGTTTGTTTTGTAGTGACTTTCTAAAAGTTTTCTTAAAGTTACAAACTGATTTTCAGACTTTGGAGCACATTTATTAACTACTCATCATATACAGCCATGATGGATAGGGATGCAGTATCACTTCCAGGTGTAAAATGCAGGAATGTGGCAAGGCTATAACAGTTTAAAATTTTTAATTTAGATTTCATTTTAATTTATTTCCTTTTAAATTTTTTGCTGCAATTTAGTTTAGTTTTAGTTTTAAAATATGTTATAGTTTAGATTTAGTTTTTATTTTAGTTTTAGTTTTTATATCAAGTGATACATATAGAATTGGGAAAACAGGCATTTGTGCAATGTGGGTCATATAGCTGGACACCCAAATGTACAGTTTGTAAATAATATTATAATATTAAAAATCTTCATTTTAATAAGACCAACTGAATTTCATTACTGATATTACAGTAGAAGAAAACACATAATTCTGATATAAGAATGCTTCTTTTTTATAGAACTTTAAACACAAAGACCTCTTTAGTGCATTTGACATGAGAAAGTAAGTCTTGTCACAACTCTGAAAACTGAACATCAAACAAAATTCTATACCAATTCCAAATGAAATGTAAAACAAATCACTGATTGACGGTGTAAGACAGAATGAGTGAAAAGACTGTGTGTGTGGGAGAGAGAGAGAAATCAGAATAAATAACTGGATATTATATTGTTTCTGTTCTTTTTATTTTAACATCATGCATTGGCAACACAACGAACAGTCATTCCAGTAAAGGTTCAAATGTGTCATAGCTGAAATCCCAGGCATGGCTAGTATTCTCTATACGGTGACCAGATTTTGAAAGTCTCAAACTGGGACACCTGGGGAGTTCGCGATATATATATATATATATATATATATATATATATATATATATATATATATATATATATATATATACTGTATATATATATATATATATATATATATATATACTGTATATATATATATATATATATATATATATATATATATATATATACTGTATATATATATATATATATACTGTATATATATATATATATATATATATATATATATATATATATATATATATATATATATAAAACTTTTAGTATGTGAAATGTTATTTTATTTGATTATATATTGTTTTATATGATTTTAACCACATTTTAGATATTTGTAAAATATACAAATTCCATATAGCCTATTCTATCCATATGATGTCATATTGCATGTGTAATAGTGATATGACTTGTCAGTGCTTGAAATTTCTTGTCCCCAAACTGGGACACCTGGGGAGTTCGCGATATATATATATATATATATATATATATATATATATATATATATATATATATATATATATATATATATATATATATATATATATATATATATATATATATATATATATATATATATATATATATATATATATATATATATATATATATATATATATATATATATATATATATATATATATATATATATATATATAAAACTTTTAGTATGTGAAATGTTATTTTATTTGATTATTTATTGTTTTATATGATTTTAACCACATTTTAGATATTTGTAAAATATACAAATTCCATATAGCCTATTCTATCCATATGATGTCATATTGCATGTGTAATAGTGATATGACTTGTCAGTGCTTTAAATTTCTTGTCAGCAACACATTTTTACACAAAATTTGCAACATTGGAACTTAAAAGTTAAATACATTCCACATTTCCACATTGAAGTGCTTGTACTATTTTTTCATACAGCTGTATGAATAAGACCTGCAATCTCTTATTTAACACTGTGGCCGGAGTAAAGTGACGCCATACGAGGTTCGGACGTGTGAATTGCGAGCTCTGCGCACTTTGCTAGTTTTAACACTATTAATGACAAACTGGTGAGATTTGATACACACTGTTCCATAACTGTTCTAGGAGGACAATATGTCAAAGAATTCAAAATCCTCGGGCTCTGGAGACATTAAAAGTCTCTTACGTGCTCAAGCTGACACCCCTGAATGGGCCCCGAGCCCGGGAGTTGATTTGGTCAGAGAAATGAGGGAAATTCGGCGAGAAATGTTGAACATGTCGGCAATGCTGATGAAGGTCATTGCTGACTTGGAGGATCTTGCTGTAATACGTTGATCGATCACTGCCATAGACACAAAATTCACTGAGATGGTTACAAGAGTGGGGGATGTCGAGAAATGGATAGATTATCTGGTGTCATCGGAGAGGGAATTATCTGCTAATCCGCTAGCGACCAAGGTGGATTTGGAGTGTGTCTGGGAGAAGCTGGAGGATATGGAGAACCATAGCCAGCGGAATAATGTCCAGATCGTCGGGATTCCTGGGGCTGAAGAGGGTCAGGATATGGTGAAATTCCTGGATGGGCTCTTTCTGAATCTGCTTGACATAACATGCCTTTAGCAGCGGGGGCGTGATCAAGCATCCGTCCGGAGAGAGAGAAAGTGGTAAGGGCGCTTACACCTGAGCTATTATGTTTAACACCTGTTTCTAATTCCAGTGAGCATGGGGTGAGCGGCATATAAGCAGCCACGCCACCAGCAGAGGAGGGAGAGAGAGTCTGTCACAAGGAAGGCCACGGTGCTCATGAATCTGTTATGTCTAATCTGTTATGTTTGTGAAGCTGATGTGTTTAAGTTAATTCATGCCTGTGAAGCTGATGAGTTTGTGAAGTTGTAAAGCATGGAAGTGGCCGATTAAAAGTCCTACCTGAGCCTGGGAAAACCTGCTTCTCTGTGTTCTCCTTCCCTCCTGTTTGTGAAGCTGTGTTACAATGCCATAAGCTGGAAATCGAGCAAGCTCACAGGGATCCGGCTTGGCAATCCATTGAGGGAGACAGGCCCTGATCAATTCTGGCCAAATTCCTGAGATCATCCAATAAAGATCTTGTGTTGCGCGAGGCGAGGAGTAAAGGAAGGCTTTTTTGGAAGAACCACAGCATTTTATTTTTCCCAGACTTTGCGAATTCGACAAGAGAGAAATGTGATCAATTCAAGGAATGCAAGAAACTCTTACATCAACTGAAGGTCTCTTTTGCACTGATGTTCCCGGCCAAATTGAGAATAGATGCTAAGGATGGCCGTAAAACATTCACATGTCCCCAGCAAGCGATGTCCTTCATAAAGTCA
The DNA here is from genome assembly GCF_019703515.2 of Myxocyprinus asiaticus. Lineage (NCBI taxonomy): Eukaryota > Metazoa > Chordata > Actinopteri > Cypriniformes > Catostomidae > Myxocyprinus > Myxocyprinus asiaticus. Next base: position 32,369,570 of record NC_059347.1, read on the forward strand.
ATGGAGTAAGTTATTTTGTGGTACTCACATTGCAGCTGAGTGGACCGACTCACTGAACATTCACTTGACTGTTCAAGGAACTGAGCGCCTTTTTTGTTTCTTTTTGTGCTGGTTCCGCCTAGCGACTGGAGTTGTTTTGTGTAGTAACACTCCTTCGGGACTGTTTTGTGGATTAATCTGCACGTTCTTTGTGCTTATGCCTCCTATTGGCTGGAGTTTGCTTTGTGGAGTATTTCTTGCAAGACATTGGAGTGATTAGGTCATTTGTTGCACTCATGTAGCAGCCGAATGGGCTGGCTCACTGAACATTCCTTTGACTGTCCGGGGAGTCTGAGTGCCTTTTTTTTTTTTTTTTTTTGTGCTGGTTCCACCTAGCGGCTGGAGTTTGTTTTGTGGAGCAACACACCTTCAGGACAGTTATGTGGATGAATCTACATGTTCTTTGTATTTATTCCGCCTATTGGCTGGAATTTGTTTTATAGATTATCTTTTGTTGTGTAATTCTGTCTCACAAAATTTTTATAGAAACACGGGACTTGAGCAATCCGACAGCAAAGTTGTCACGGGGGCTCTCGTAGGCATACATGGACTGTTTGAGTTTACAGGGATGGAGGCCAGTTGGTGCTGTCATGCGCAGGGTTAATGTTTTTCTTTTTTCTGTTTGCTTGGTTTTGGGGGAAGTCCGGGGTTTGATTGTTGCACTAATATTGGAATGTGGTCTTTATAATTTTGTTTTTCACACACAATCTATTGTTTTATATGTCAAGGTTATTTCTCTTCTTAAGCGTAAGAAATATGATATAGTGTTTCTTCAAGAAACACATCTTTCCCTGCAGGAAGCTGAAAATTTGGGAATATATGGGTTGACATGTTTTCTTTAGTACTGGCTCAAGTAAGAGCAGGGGAGTCATTACACTGATAAGTAAGCATCTACAATTCAAATGTCTCAAACAGATTAAAGATAAATTAGGAAGAGTCATTATAGTTTTAGCAGAAATTCAGGAGCAAAGTCTTATTTTGGCTAATATTTACGCACCTAACGTTGATGATCAGGGCTTTTTTAGAGATCTTGAAGGGATGTTGCAAGCCGCTGGCACCCCTCATAATATAATATTAGGAGGAGACTTTAATCTTTTGATGGACTCAGTCCTTGATCATAGTGAAGCAAAAGTGTGCAAGCCCCCTAAAGCAACATTGATGCTTCACAGGATGTGTAAAAATCTTGGTCTTACAGATATTTGGAGACTTTTGAACCCATCTAGTAGGGACTATACATTTTTTCATCAGTCCATAAGATTTATTCTAGAATAGATTTTTTTATATATATAAATCCCTCATTTCATCTGTTGTTGATTGCTCAATTGGAAACATTTTAGTCCCAGATCACACTCTGGTGAGTTTAGAGGTGTTGCCACATATGGAAAAAAGGAAATCATATAGTTGCCGCTTTAATGTATCCCTTTTGCAAAATCCTGAATTCCAAAAAATGTTAAAGGCTGAAATCAATGTTTATATGGAGACCAACTGGACCTGAGTATTCTATGTGGGCGTGGCTTGGGAGGCACTTAAGGCAGTTCTTAGGGGCCGGATCATACAGAATGCCTCATTCACCAAAAAATCCAAAGCATGAGAATTCGTGGAGTTGGAAGGGAATATTAAAAGTGCTGAGGCAGGGGGCCTGGGTATCTCAGCGAGTAAAGATGCTGACTACAACCGCTGGAGTTCACGAGTTTGAATTCAGGGTGTGCTGAGTGACTCCAGCCAGGTCTTCTAAGCATCCAAATTGGCCCGGTTACTAGGGAGGGTATAGTCACATGGGGTAACCTCCTCGTGGTCGCTATAATGTGGTTAGCTCTCAGTGGGGCGGGTGGTGAGTTGTGCGTGGATGCCGCGGTGGATGGCGTGAAGACTCCACACATGCTATGTCTCCACGGTAACAGGCTCAACAAGCCACGTGATAAGATGCGCAGGTTGACGGTCTCATACGCAGAGGCAACTGAGATTCATCCTCCGCCACCTGGATTGAGGCACTATGCCACCACGAGGACTTAGAATGCATTAGGAATTGGGCATTCCAAATTGGGGAGAAAAAGGGGAGAAAAAAAGTGCAGCGACAGAGCTGAAATGCCGAATGTCGTCTGATGGCCTCAGAGAATTGACCCGATTGAAATACAGATATAATACTATTTTGTCGCAGAAGGTGGAGTTTTGACTATTTAGGGCAAGACAGTCATACTTTGAGTCAGGGGACAAGGAAGGAAAACTTCTGGCTAGATATATAAAACAGAGAGAGTCTTTTTCTACCATTCCCTCAGTGAAATCTTCTGGTGGTGAAATATTTACCTTAGCCATTGATATTAATAATGCTTTTAAAGAATTCTATCTTGCTCTCTATAGTTCCACATCTTTGTCTACTGATGAGGATTTTGAGATAACCTTGGAGGAGCTTGGCAAGGTAATTAAGGCCATGTCAAATGTTAATATGAGTGTACTATCTCCCTCTACATGGAAGGTTATTACTTTTCTTAAACGTAAGAAATATGATATAGTGTTTCTTCAAGAAACACATCTCTCCCCGCAGGAAGCTGAAAAATTTGGGAAGATATGGGGTGGACATTTTTTTTTAGTGCTGGCTCAAGTAAGAGCAAGGGAGTCATTATATTGGTAAATAAACATCTACAATTCAAATGTCTCAAACAGACTAAAGATAAATTAGGAAGAGTAATTATTGTTTTAGCTGAAATTCAAGTGCAAAGTTTGATTTTGGCTAATATTTACGCACCTAACGCTGATGATCAGGGCTTTTTTAGAGATCTTGAAGGGATGTTGCAAGCCACTGGCACCCCTCATAATATAATATTGGGAGGAGACTTTAATCTTTTGATGGACTCAGTCCTTGATCATAGTGAAGCAAAAGTGTGCAAGCTCCCTAGAGCAACATTGACACTTCACAGGATGTGTAAAAATCTTGGTCTTACAGATATTTGGAGACTTTTGAACCCATCTGGTAGGGACTATACATTTTTTTCATCAGTCCATAAGATTTATTCTAGAATAGATTTTTTTTTTGATATCCAAATCCCTCATTTCATCTGTTGTCGATTGCTCAATTGGAAACATTTTAGTCTCGGATCACGCCCTGGTGAGTTTAGAGGTGATGCCACATATAGAGAAAAAGAAATCATATAGTTGGTGCCTTAATGTGTCCCTTTTGCAAAATCCTGATTTCCAACAAATGTTAAAGGCTGAAATCAGTGTTTATATGGAGACCAACTGGTCCTCAGTATCCTCTGTGGGCGTGGCTTGTGAGGCACTTAAGGCGGTTCTTAGGGGTCGGATCATACAGTATGCCTCTTTCATCAAAAAATCCAAAGCACAAGAACTTATGGAGTTGGAAGGAAATATTAAAAGTGCCGAGGCAGATCTGAAGTGCTGAATGTCAGCTGATAGCCTCAGAGAATTGACCCGATTGAAATGTAGATATAATTTTTTTTAGATATACTATTTTGTCACGGAAAGTGGAGTTTTGGTTATTCAGGGCAAGACAGTCATACTTTTGAGTCGGATGACAAAGCAGGGAAGCTTTTGGCTAGATATATAAAGCAGAGAGAGTCTTTTTCTACCATTCCCTCAGTGAAATCTGCTGGTGGTGAAATTTTTACTTCAGCCATTGATATTAATAATGCTTTTAAAGAATTCTATCTTGATCTCTAAAGTTCCACGTCTTCATCTACTGATGAAGATATTAGAAACTTGTGGAACCATTAGATCTTCCTAAACTGACGACTGAGCAAAAAAACTCTCTTGATTCTGAGATTACCTTGGAGGAGCTTGACGAGGTAATTAAGTCCCTACTTACTGGTAAAGCTCCGGGGCCAGATGGTTTTGCCACAGAATTTTTTAGATCCTATGCTACAGAACTGGCTCCACTTTTGTTAGAAGTTTATACTGATTCATTAAAGAATGGAAAGCTTCCTCCAACCATGACACAAGTCCGGATCAGTCTGATTCTTAAAAAGGACAAAGACCCAAGCGAGTGTAAAAGTTACCGTCCAATTTCCCTGATCCAGCTAGAGGTAAAAATATTGTCAAAAATTTTGGCTAATCAATTAAGTAAAGTTATGACATCACTTATACATATAGATCAGGTAGGATTTATTCGGGGCCGCAGCTCTTCTGATAACATCAGGCGTTTCATCAATATCATGTGGTCAGTAGCGAATGATCAATCTCCGATCGCTGCCATCTCACTTGATGCCGAAAAGGTGTTTGATATGGTAGAATGGGATTATCTTTTTAAGATTTTGGAAATGTATGGGTTCGGGAGTACATTTATTGGTTGGATTAAGTTACTTTATAGACACCCTGTAGCAGCGGTACAAACAAATGGATTAATTTCAGATTATTTTACTCTGAATAGGGGCACTCAGCAGGGCTGCCCTCTTTCCCCATTATTGTTCTGTCTTGCCCTGGAACCATTAGCAGCCACGATAAGAAAGGAGGATGATTTTCCAGGGGTGGTGGCCGCATAATCTTCTGCTTTACGCAGATGATATTTTATTATTTGTCTCTGAACCTACTAGATCTATGCCTTGCCTCCACAGAATTATTAATTCCTTTTCCAAGTTCTCAGGATACAAAGTCAGTTGGGCTAAATCCGAAGCTTTGGCTCTGACAGCGTACTGCCCAGTAATGGCTTTTCAGCCAGGCGCCTTCCAGTGGCCCAAACAGGGCATTAAGTATTTGGGGATTTTATTCCCAGCAAATTTGTCTGATTTAGTTAGTGTTAATTTTGACCCTTTAATAAAAAGGTTTTCGAGCGATGTGAGCAGGTGGGCTTCATTACATTTATCGACGATTGGGAAGGTTAATGTTATTAAAATTAATTGTATTCCAAAATTTAACTACCTGCTACAATCTCTCCCTGTAGATGTCCCCCTCTCTTATTTCAAGCAATTTGATAGCATAGTGAAGTCCTTCATTTGGAATGGTAAACGTCCCAGATTGCATTTTAATAAGTTACACAGGCCGATAGACAAAGGTGGGCTAGGCCTACCCAAGATTTTGTTTTATTACTATGCGTTCAGTCTCAGACATTTGGCTCATTGTTCACTTCCACCTGAGAGAGCCCCTCCCTGGTTTGTTATTGAACAGGCAGTTCTTGCCCCTATTTCGCCATTACAAAGCATCTCTATCAAACTAATCGGAAAAGTTAAGTTACACCCTGTTATTTCGCATTTACACTCGGTATGGACTAAAGTGTCCAGATTGTTTAAATTGGACACTTATTTAAATGTTGCCTCGAGCATATGGCAGAACCCAAGACTATGTATTGGCAAGTCTCCTTTCTGCTGGCCGGAGTGGATTGTGAGGGGGGTTGCTACACTCGGTGACCTATATGAAAGTGGTGTGTTGAGATCATTTGAAAACTTGGTCCAACATTTTGGGATCCCCAGACCTCAGTTTTATAGGTATTTACAACTGCGCCACCTGCTTTGTACTATTTTTGGGAGTAGCACACATCCCCCTAAGGAGGCAGATGCTTTGGGAGCGGTGATTGCTGCTTTTGGAAAAGGTCATGAGGCATCAGTGTACTACTCTCTGTTAATTCAGAGTATGGGGGACGGAGCCTTAACTTCTCTCAAGAGAGTATGGGAGAAAGATTTCAACTTGGCATTGGAGGAAGGAGTGTGGGCTAAGATTCTTAAAAATGTTAAGTCTGCATCTAGTGATGCAAGGGTGTGTCTTATACAATTCAAAATTTTGCATAGATTTTATTGGACCCCCTCTAGACTGTATAGGCTTGGTCTTAAAGACACACCCACCTGCTGGAGATGCCAATCGGAGGATGGAGACATGGCCCATGTTTTTTGGTGGTGTGTTGAGATCCAGAAATTCTGGTCGAAGGTTCAGAATTTTGTGTGCGACGTGGTGGGCACTCAGGTTTCGTTTTGCCCCAGACTTTGTGTTCTGGGCGATGGGGCGGTCATCGATGTGGGGGATGGCCATACAGAGAACTGGGTTCTGACATGTGTGATGATCGCCAGTCAGGTTATTTTGAGGGGCTGGAGGTCAGCTGGTGCTCCCCCATATCCGGAGTGGTTCACGGAGTTGGGGAGGGTGGCAGCTTATGAGGAGGTGTCATCGGGAAGACGGGGTGGCTTGGATAAGTTTATTCAGAAATGGGGCAGGTATTTTGAGTTTTTGGAGGGCTCTCGGGTGGGGTGTGGAGAGAGTAGTGTATTATAGTTAGTATGATTATTATGTGTGTGTATGTATGTGTGTATGTGTATATATATGTATATATATTTATGTTTGTATATGTATGTATGTATATGTGTATATATATATTTTATATATATATGTATATATATGTGTGTCAGTTTGATTTTTATTTCTATATATTGTCTTGTGTTTGACTACAGGGTTGTTTTTTTGGGGGGTGGGGTCAGGGAGGGGGGTTGTGGGGTTTAAATGTTGATTTTATATACATATATATATATATATATATACATATATATATATATATATATATATATATATATATATATATATATATATATATATATATATATATATATATATATATATATATATATATATATATATATATATATATATATATACATATGTTTACATTTCATTGGTCATGTATGATTTAATAAAAATGTTAATTACAAAAGAATATGATTTTTGCCCTAGTATCAAAGGTCTTACTAGAAAAAAAGAAATTATGATCTAACGTGAATTTTCTTGATAAAAAATATGATCGTGCCTGGTAACATGTGCATGTAAAATGGCTAGAAATAGCATTTTAGCTTAGCGTAAAGCTGACAATTTACACAAGGTTTATTTCTATTTCTTGTGCTCCAAACTTACTTCAAACTTACTTCTCTGTCTGCTCATATGAATGTAACACATCATAAGAAAGTGTTTCACCACTGTTCAAATGCACAACGTCAAGTCTACATCTAAAGATGCAAGGGCGCGTCTTATGCAATTTAAGATTTTACATCGATTCTATTGGACCCTTTCTAGATTGTATAGGCTTGGTCTGAAAGACACACCCACCTGCTGGCAATGTCAATCAGAAGATGGGGACACAACCCATGTTTTTGGTGGTGTGTTAAGATCCAAGAATTTTGGTTGAGTGTTCAGAGTTTTATGTTTAACATATTGGGAACTTATATTTAATTTTGCCCCAGACTCTGTATTTTAGGTAATGGGGCAGTCATTAATATAGGGGATTAACACATAAAAATCAATAAAAAGTGAATCAATAAAAAGTGTTAATCAGAAAAAAAGACACATGTGAGTAACGTGCCCTGCAGTTTAAAACTTAAATAGGCCAAAATAGGTAATTAAAATATGTTAAACAAAGGAGATTAGGGTGAGAGTGTGTAATGAGTGATTCATTCTCTCTCTTCCTCCTCCTCTTCTTCCTCCCTCCAATGGATGATTCAAATTGTCCTAGTCTGTTTACATGGCAGTCACAAATTCCATGTTGCATAATGGCAGTAAGGCTACAAGTGCACAGTAGGGCTGGGCAATATGACATTAATATATTCATGATATTTTTCTAAATAAATTTATTACATCGTCAACACTTTCCATCTGGATATAGGCTATAATGCTCTTCTACGTTATTTGATGAGTTTTTTATGAATTACTTCTGATATGATGGGCTGAAAATGTTCACAAACATCTCTTTTACATAAAATCAATTTTACTGCCTACTTTTTTTTGTGGCAATAGCACCATCTAAACTGCACCACAGTGCCAGGCAATTTTTGTGAATAAAGCACAATCTACAATGAGCATAATTTACATAGAAACAAGGCGTCTTTGCGCAGAAAGGAATGATAATGGCTGGGTTTCCGATAACTTTGCAACTTAAGTGTTTACGATCATTTTATCGAATGATGCTCGTTATTTTAAGATGGAGTAACGTCTGTCTCACAAACCAGCACGTAGATCCCTATTTATAAAGCAGAACTTAAGTGCTTCATTACAGGAGCTGTCCAGTCCAAAGGTGCTCATCACTTTCGCAAATATGTCCAGAGTTTGTCTTCTCAACATGAAAATAATGTGGAAATACTGACAAACATGGAAGTTTGAACCTTGTCAAGACACTGAAATTTATTAACTATTACAAAATTTAATTACAGAAATAATGTTGACTTCAGTAAGACAGGGTTTCAAATGTATTAATTCTCAACTTTATAGAGATTAATGAAAGTGATGCAAAAAAAAAAAAAAATGCATGTAACTAATATGAATGTATGTGATGTGCATTAAGGGGCTCTCATGTAGCTTAAAGTTTTGTTTCTTTGTCTGGGACCTGAACAGATGCACAAAGAAAAGGATTAAAATGACGGACATCAGTATGCGGAACTACTTTATTCTATACTTAATTATCGTAATTTTGACTTTATTCTAGATATATTACGACTTTAAACTCGTAATTTTGACTGTATTATCAAAATATTATGACTTTATTCTCGAAATCTTAGAATTATTATTTTTTCCCCCACGGCACTAAAAAGCCGTCGTAGTTATTAGTATGACATTAGTACTGATAAAGTTTCGGCAGAAGTAAATTTTCGCAAGTTGGTATGTTTTGTCTCCCTCTAGCGGTTACATGAGTTTACTGCGTTTGTCACTGAAGACCTTCAGTCTGCCTCTACAACAACGCTCATGGTGTACAGTAGCTCCTCCTACAGGAACTCCTTCCATCCTACACTGAGCAGAAGTGTCATGATGAGGTATGAATTATCATGAAGCTTGTTAATTTGGAATAATTTAAGGATTCATTTGAGGGCATTTTCTGCCATAATGGATGAATAGTGTACATATATTGTAAGGTGAAACTTCATCCTGAGTTACAACAAATCAAAATGGTTGTCACCCAAAGTTAGCTACTAATTTTACAGTTCATCACACCATAGACCATTCCTCAAGTGTCCAGTGTTGACATCAGGTGAAAGAAAGTCCACACAAAGGAAGTTAGATCCCTGATGATTTATTTAAATGCTTGGATCTGAAGCATGTGGGCAGTTTTTGCCGTAGTAGTAGTGCACGCTTTGCAGGCCATACAAATAGTTATAGATGGTTGCTCTCTTACACTCAAACACAAAGACCTTCACATACACTAGCACCAGCTATAATAAGCACTTGCACAGAGTACATGGATACTAACAGATACATATATATATATATATATATATATATATATATATATATATATATATATATATATATATATACATACACACACACACACACACACAGGGGGCCAAAAGTTTGGAATAATGTACAGATTTTGCTGTTTTGGAAGGAAATCGGTACTTGAATTCACCAAAGTGGCATTCAACTGATCACAAAGTATAGTCAGGACATTACTGATGAAAACAACAGCACCATCACTATTTAAAAAAAGTAATTTTTGATCAAGTCTAGACAGGCCCCTTATACTTGAGTAATCATGCTAAATAGCTAATTTGGTACTAGAAAATCACTTGTCATTATATCAAACACAGTTGAAAGCTATTTGGTTCATTAAATGAAGCTTAACATTGTCTTTGTGTTTGTTTTTGAGTTGCCACAGTATGCAATAGACTGGCATGTCTTAAGGTCAATATTTGGTCAAAAATGGCAAAAAGAAACAGTTTTCTCTAGAACTCATCAGTCAATTGTTTTGAGGAATGAAGGCTATACAATGCTTGAAATTGCCAAAAAAAAACTGAATATTTCATACAAAGGTGTACACTACATTCTTCAAAGATTAAGGACAACTGGCTCTAACAAGGCCAGAAAGAGATGTGGAAGGCCAGATGTACAACTAAACAAGAGGGTAAGTACATCAGAGTCTCTAGTTTGAGAGATAGATGCCTCACATGTCCTCAGCTGACAGCTTCATTGAATTCTACCCACTCAACACCAGTTTCATTTACAACAGTAAAGAGAAGACTCAGGGGTGCAGGCCTTATGGGAAGAATTGCAAAGAAAAAGCCACTTTTGAAACAGAAAAACAAAAAGAAAAGGTTAGTGTGGGCAAAGAAACAGACATGGACAACAGATAATTGGAAAAGACTGTTATGGATCTTAACCCCATTGAACTTTTGTGGGATCAGCTAGACTGTAAGGTGCGTGAGAAGTGCTCAACAAGACAGCCACATCTATGGCAAGTGCTACAGGAAGTGTGGGGTGAAATGTCACCTGAGTATCTGGACAAACTGACAGCTAGAATGCCAAGGATCTGCTAAGCTGTCATTGCTGCACATTTTGTGATGAGAACTCTTTGAAGTAGTTTAAGAAGTGCTGAACATTTTTTTGTTTTTCAAATTGTAATAGTAATTTTTCATGTTATTTACATCCTGACTATACATTGTGATCAGTTGAATGCCACTTTGGTGAAAAGAAGTACCAATTTCTTTCCATAAGAGCAAAATCTGTACATTATCCCAAACTTTTGGCCACCAGTGAGTGTGTGTGTGTGTGTATCAAGTCTTGCTCACTCTCACACTCAAACATACTTCACATAATACTTTATAGAGCACATGGAGAAATACTGTACACAATAACATGGATGCAGAGCATGTGGGATAAATATTAACACTATGGTTGTGCATTAGATGCTTAATATGAGATTTTCAATCAAACACACACACGGTATGACATGGTTTGCAATCTCCAGTCCACTCTGTATATTATGTTACTATTTTTGTTACTGAGAACAAATGAAATGGCAAGAGAAATATATTGCAGAACAGAGAGTTTCACACGCATCTGCAGTGTATACCAAGAAATAACTAAAGTATAAATGGGAGCAAGTTAAGTTACGGTCATCATAACACCACTGTGAGTGTGACTGACTGAGTGTATGAAGGCACAGAGAAGCTGGCAGAGTGAGTGCTACAATTAATGGTTGTTCAGACAGTGATGGTGAGATTTAGAAGATATTCTGGTCCCACGCAAAGCAACATGTCCTAAGAAACCGATTGTTTTTCTCTCTTTTAGTCACAAATATTTGCCACTTATTCTTCATTCTCCTACTGTTTTTGATTATGCATTTTAGATACATATAAACACTTAATATTGGTCAAGTAAAACTGGCCATACATCCGCTTTTTGTTTTGTCAAATCAAACGGTCACTTTCCAATTTACTTTGTCTTTCTAAATAAAGTATGTCAAGTACATTCTGCATATTCAACACTTCTTAACCCTGCCTCTCCAGTGATTGACCAATGAAGTGCCCCCCATCTTAGACCAGTGAGGCCCGCCTGTCCTGAGGCGTTTCCTCCAGTAGTTGAAGCAGCAGCTCATGGAGAGTTGTCGATATGGTCCTGTATGCACCAGCGGTCAGATGTAGGTAGTCGAACATGTCTTGAGAGGAAATAGTTCCATCTGAGTGGACAAAACCACCTCCTGCATCGAGAAACTGTACTGGGACGAGTCGAGGAATAAATGCACGAAGTAAATTGTTCACCGATGCATTTTTCTCTCTCAAGGGGTTAGGGAACTCTCCCCTTGGCAATAGGCCCTAAATGACAAGAATTAAGACTAATCAGGTAAAATAAATAAATGTAATGTATTGTCACATGTGATGACATGAGACATAGTTATTTACATAACTTACCAAAACAATAATTTTGGAATTAGGGAGGCGAGAGAGAATTAGCTGTACAATGGCCAATATTCCTCCTGCAACCTGTTCTGCCGTGTTCTCATGATTACTGGTCCCTACCCATAAAACCACCACCTGAGAAAAAATGATAATGCTATTATAACTTCTGAACACACATTTCACTCTATTATGTATTCATGAAGTTATACAGTCAAACAACAAACCAAGAAAACAATAATACCTTGCATATGCCAAAACATTCATGGACACAAAAACGTGCACACAAACAAAAACCTAGAATAAAAGATGAGAGGAAACCAGTCTGAGCTGGTTTTAGAGCAGTGCAACTATTACCAACTTCTATAGTTACATATTTTGCTGCAATGTGCTATGTAAATTGTTTTTGTTTCTTGATCGTGGGGTGAAATGTGTGCACAGAGTTCAAAAGTAGTCTAATAAATCGTCTTCTTGCACACATTTGTTAAATTTACTAACCAAATGCACTACTCTAAGTCATTCTGTAAAAACATTCTCTCTTTATCTCTCTCTCAAAAATAAAAATAAATAAAATAAAAAAACATTCTCCTTAGTAACTTCTATCACTCCCAGTCTCTTTTTCTCACCCTGGGTCTGATGTTCTCCAGTTCTCCATTCTGCAGCCTCCACAGCACATTAGAGGTTGTGTCTCCATTAATCCCAAAATTCAGAGCATGAAGAGGTGAAAACAGTTCTTTCCACACCTGAGTACAAACCAAGTATTTACATTTAGATGAAAACCCACATAATGTTGATTTATTAATCTACACAAAACTCATCCAGTACCAAAAGGAAGCAATAGCAATACTCTTTTTGACACCAAAAATGTAGTTAGCTACCAACTATTGCAGCCATATTACAGAGTAGGTCCGAAGTTAAAAGAACAGTTCACCCCAAAATGTAAAATTCTCTCATCATTTACTCTCACCCTTTCTCAGACTCGTATGACTTTCTTTCTTCTGTGGAACACAAACAAAGATATTGCTGTATGATGTGTTTATATCCATACAATGCAAGTCAACGGGGTCCAAAACTTTCCAGCTCCAAAAAAGCCAAAGTCAGCATAAAGGTAATCCATACAACTCGAGTGGTTTAATCTACATCTTCTGAAGCAATACAATCAGTTTTGGGTGAACTATTCCTTTAACAATAAAAGCATAAGTAAGCATTAGCAAAATAACAGTCACCTCGTACTGCTGCATAAGCTGCACCATGGAGTCCCCCACAAACAGAACATCAGGCTCTGCATCTTTGCACTCCTGCACAAATCGGTTATGCTGCAACAATATAGGACATATCCGACCGTGTTACACTAAACACTCAGAGCGAGGTGTTATAGAAGAGGAAAAGCACTAAGATGCTACAAGCACAAGATTATACTGACTTCCATAATGAAGCTACTGTTACATGCACACACAAACCTGTGACATCCAACGTCCATCTCCCTGCACGTCTATCACAGGCGCAGGTTCAGCAGCAGGGTTCTCCTCACCACTCATTCTCTATAACACAATCACATGCAGCCTGCATTACAAAACACAACACTAGTAATGACCATACAAGTATCTCATAAATAATGGAAAACAATAGAATTTGTTGACTAGACTGAACTCAAACAAAAGCATGTTTGAGCAGCCCCTAACTCACCCAACACTTGAAAAACCTGGTTTGTTGGAACTTGTCGAGTTTGGGTCGGGTTGAAGACCTCTATTGCACATGCAGAATAACCAAATAGTGATTTTGGTATTCGAATAGTGGAGCATCGAACGGTTAACTGAATGTCGACTATCCGTGTACATCCCTATTCTGAACCCGGGTCTTCCACGCTGCTGGCGTGGTCCGGTCACACCAAAGGGGAAGGTAAACACGCAGGAGCCAATGCACACAAGTCTGATATGTGCTTGTCCGTGAGTCGGCATAATGTGGCCAAACCTAGGGTACCGTAAATATCGGAACCAACATGCCGACCTCCAGTGTGATCATGTTGCGTGAGTCTTGTTAGTAGGGGATCATCAACATTTGTGAGATTTATTCCATCAAAACAGTTTTGAGGTTAATTGATCTAATTTGTGTCATTGGAAAATATTGATCTTAGATATTTTATTTTGAACATTAAGAGTTCTTGTTATGGGGGATTTGTGGACACAGTAATGTATTCACATTTGTGGAGTAATATACAGTATATACAGCTCTGCAAAAAATTAAGAGACCTCTGCAAAATTATCAGTTGATCTGGATTTACTATTTATAGGTATATGTTTGAGTAAAATCAAAATTTTTGTTTTATTCTATAAGGTACTGACAACATTTCTCCCAAATTGCAAATAATATTTTTATTTATTTATTTATTTATTTAAAGTTAAAAAGTTAAAGTAAGACCATTGGGCTAAGATGCTCCCCTCAGAATCAGTGCCATGTTGTTGCTGGTGTTATTATTATTTAAATTTATTAATTATTTGTTGTTTAATAATTCCATGCCATTCAAACATCTTCACTGTTCAATATAACCTAGGCTAACTGAGTGAAATTCAATCTGAATTCAAAGAATTGCTATTATGACATCCCTTCAATTAAAAATATGGGCATCTATACATGTATATATTCATAAGCCTGTATGGTAGTGTTGTCAAGAATACCGGTTCTTCGGTACCAAGTCGATACTAAAATAAAAAAAAGATGTAACGATAGCAGTCTTTCTACAGTACTGGTAGTGCAGAGCACTGACTCTATCCAGTACCAGTCCAGTGCGCAGTATGACAGAGTTGACCAAAGTGCTTCACAGTAATACAGTTTTAAACATAACAACATTTCAAAATTACCACAAACACCAGTAATCTAAAAATATATAACATAAACATATAAAATAACATTTAATTTGTCCGACTCAAAGGCCAGTGTAAAGAGATAAGATTATCATCACACTGGGCCCTGTTGCTAACTGTTTATCCGCAAAAGTGAAGCTTCCAGCAAAAAAAACCACATGTCATAATAAAAGCACAATTCATAATAAAAGCTAGATGCGTGAAATTTAAGAAAGTGTAACAGAAATATATTACAACTGTATAGTAAAATGTAGTAGTAGTAGTAGTAGTAATTAAGCAATATATTACAAGCAAGACTGATATTAAATAAAAGTTTGCTAAAAAAAAAAAAAAATATGCAATGACATGTTGAAAAGTTCTAATTTCACTTGTTAAAAGTTGTAAGAATTAATTGATTAGACACCATTTTGATGATGAAATTAAATTAAACTTTAAAACATGGAGTTCTAGAAATAAAAATTATTATTCAAATAATTATTAAATTATAAAAACTAAATAAACTGGTGTTCAATAGCACATTATCATATTAGCATATTTTTGCTGTGGTATTGAAATTGGTATCAAGAACCATGAAATTTCAGTGGTATCGGTACGGACTACTGCAATGCTGGTACCATGACAACACTACTGTATAGTATAATTCATAGAATGAGTTTACCTTTCAGCTTAATCTTTTTGACTGGGATTCTGTTATTTGATTTGTCTCTCAATATTCAGTTATTCAAATATGCAACTAAACTGTATAATTGCACCAATAGTGGGGTATGATGGCCCATTTTCATTATTTTAAATTTTGCGCTATGACTACTTAATTAGTTATGTTTCTATTTATTTTCTGTGATAATATTGAGTGAGGCATCATCATCCTGTTCATGCTCAACTTATGTATAAATATGTTACAATTTGTTACATTAATATGTTACATTCAATGGACATTGTTCTTAAAGGGGAGCATCTTCCCTCATCATTCCCCATACATCCAGCCACCATGCATGCAAGCATTGTATTACTGTCAATAGTACCATCATTCACTCCGAGCAAAATACTGATTATGCAAACAGCGCTTCCGCCCGTACCAAGCAGAAATATACAGGGTACATAAATGAAACGCCAGCAACGCAACAAAGAGCGCATGTGTTTTGCTTTTAGCCCTGAGGAGGATGATGGTGATGATGGACCACGGATAAAGCCAACACACAGCAGAGGTTGTGCTGTAAAGATTAACGGTAAACCTGGACTGCTACTGATCCCGGTGACGTATAGCTAGCTAATGGTATACAGAAGATGCAATTAATCAACAGCTGAGACAAAAGCAAAATGACATTCCCGGAGTTAACAGCATCTCATCCGCCTTTACATGCACGCCTCCTCTCCTCCACTAACCTGGCCAGTGATTGTAAATCCCGTCTGCAAGCGGTCAGTAATCAGCTGCTGGTGAGCAGCAGGACAGGACTCCCTCAATCACCGACTGTGATTATCACTGCAGCACCGCAGTCGACTGTCTGTCCGGGGAGGATGCAGAAGAGTGTTTTATTATGCCGCGCGCCCCTTCAGTGAATCTTTGCTTTTACTTCTCTCCCTTCAAAAGCAACAAAACCTTAACTTATTCAACCTACACAGCGATAATATTTGATGGTTTAATTGTGTGGGTATATAACACTTAGTCTTTTTAAAGAAATCACAGTAAATTGTTTAGGTTATGTAAACCGACAGCATCCAACCACCCGCCTCCTCCCCACTTCCCTGCGTAATCGCCCTCGCACTTTCTGGAAGCCTTACTTCCGCCTACAGCCATCATCATCACGCACTTCCCATTCAACTATGTCCCGCCTCATCGTTAGGCTAAACTCTGTGATATGTATTATACTGGAATAACAGTTGTAAATTCAAATGGGTATTCTTAATCTGGGAAGTAGTGCTAAATTAATTTAAGGTCTGTTATGGTTGTGTGGCCGTCAATGTAAAAGTAAGGCATCAAAAGGCAAAAAACAAAAATAAATGAAACTGCAAAATGCTTGTATGTGCCTAAATATAAATATTTTATTAAAGGAATAGTTCACCCAAATATGAAAATTCTCTCTTCATTTACTCACCATGATGCCATCCCAGATGTGTAGGCTGACTTATTTTTTTTCTGCAGAACAGAAATACAGATTTTTAGAGGAATATTTCAGCTCTGTAGGTCCATACAATGCAAGTGAATGGTGCCCAAAACTGTAAAGCTCCAAAAAGCACATTAAGGTAGCATAAAAGTAACCCATATGACTCCATTGGTTTAATCAGTCTTCTGAAGTAATCCAATCGATTTTGGGTGAAAACAGACCAAAATGTATCTCCATTTTTTTTACTGTACATCTTGCCATTGCAGTCTCTCAACACAATCATTATTTCAAGCTCGATTACACTTCCTAGTGCTTGATGCATTTGCAGACAAAGTTGTTTTCAAGGCAAGTCAGTCCACTTGGCAGCCATCTTTGGAACGATCTCGGGCAGACTTAGCAGTCATTTTCTATATAAACAAATGTCATAAAAGTACAGCTCCTATCTACTTCAATGGGGAAAAACAGAAATCTCCAAAACAGTTAGTCAAAATTATGAACAATAACCAAATCTGACATCACTGGTATCATAAATTGCACTTCTCTAGCTCAGATCATGTTAAAATATGCTATTTTCCCAGCTTGTCTGGCTAATGCACATGTGCATTCTTGAGTTGATTGAGCGGCCTTTTCAATATCACAAGGTGATAGACCTTCGGACCCCTGGGCATCTGTTAAGTGTTTTCACTGTAGGGGGCCCCGAACTCATTGCTAAATTGTTATGTCTTTTATTATTATTTTTCTTGTGATTTTAAAATGGACTTTGTATCTTTTATTTTCTTTATCATTACAATGTAAAGCACTTTTATGTTTATAAATTTATACTACAGTCATACCACTGTTTATGAAATATGCTATATAAATAAACTTGCCTTGCCTTGATAGACAGGTGATGTCTGTATCTAAAACTTTATTGGCTCCTTTACCTGCGCAGGACTTCCTTTTCTACATCTGTTGACTGTTCAGTGTTCCAATATCTCCCATTAATCTCTGCTAAATAGTCTCTGGCTCAGAGTGCTTGATGGAGTAAGTGTAATCAAGCTTGAAATCATGAACGCCAAAGAGACTGCTAAAAACTCCCCCGTGAACACCGCTGCCTCTCTCCCGGATGAGCTAAATACTTTTTATGCTCGTTTCGAGGGAAATAACACCGTCCTCGCGGAGAGTGCTCTGGCGGCCGAAGCTACAGAGGTTAGTTCACTCTCCGTCTCTGTAGCGGATGTAACCCGATCCTTCCGACGGTTGAATATCCGTAAAGCTGCGGGTCCAGACGGCATTCCGGGCCGCGTCATCAGAACGTGCGTGAACCAACTGGCTGGGGTTTTTACGGACATTTTCAACCTTTCCCTCTCCTTGTTTGTGGTCCCCACATGCTTCAAAACGTCCACCATTGTGCCTGTACCAAAGCAATCCAAAATCACTTGCTTAAATGAGTCCTGTTGCTCTGACCCCCATCATCAGCAAATGCTTTGAGAGACTAATCAGAGATTACATCTGCTCTGTGCTGCCTCCCTCACTGGACCCATTGCAGTTTGCTTACCACAACAACCGCTCCACTGATGATGCCATTGCATCTAAACTACACACTGCTCTCTCCCACCTGGAAAAAAGGAACACTTATGTGAGAATGTTGTTTGTAGACTACAGCTCAGCATTCAACACCATAGTGCCCTCCAAGCTTGATGAGAAACTCTGGGCTCTGGGCTTAAACACCTTGCTGTGCAGCTGGATCCTGGACTTCCTGTCAAGCAGACATCAGGTGGTTAGAATGGGCAGTAACATCTCCTCATCACTGACTGTGGAGCCGAGGAGGGCGGGGCCGGGTTGGAATGAGACACACCCGGTCCCCAATCAGCCGATTCCTGTCGCAGAGTCCTCGACACTGCCGTCCACCCAGGGGAGCGCCACTGCCGTCCGACGGGGGACGGAGTAGCCCGACTACCCGGACGCGGGGAACGGCCGCCGTCCGCGAGGCGAGTGGGGACGGGACTCCCCGACCGCCTGGAGCGAGGGAGCCGCTGCCGGGGGCGGAGGAGTGCCCTGCCGTCCCCCGGGAACGTGGAGGGGTCGAGAGAAGACCGCCGTCCGCGGGGGGAGGAGGGAAGCGACTCCCCGACCGCCTGGAGTGGTAGGGCCGCTGCCAGGGGCGGAGGAGAGTCCCCACGGGACGCCGGGAATGCGGAGGGGCGTTCTGTCCGCTGGGGGTCGGAGGTCTGACTCCGGTCCACCCGGGGAGGAGCGGCTGCAGTCCGCCTGAGAGGGTGGAGTAGTGATCGAGGACCACGCGACGGCACATCAGAGAACCTGTGAGTTTCTTTTTCTCTCTCTCCTCTCTCTCTCTCTGCCGCTCCGTGTTGGCCTTTCCCTCGCCATTTTGTGTTGTTTTTTCTCCTCCCAGGTCGAGGAAGGCGGGGAGGACCCGCCGGCAGTCGGGGCATAAGGCACACCCCCCCACCCGGAGAGGAAGGGTGGGGGGGGATGTACGTCATGCCGGGGGCTCCCCGGCCTGAGGCAACGCCGGGAGGAGTGTAGAGCTGAGGAGGGCGGGGCCGGGCTGGAATGAGACACACCCGGTCCTCAATCAGCCTGATGGGGCGCGCGAGGGATAAAGGCGGCCGGGGACGACAGTTCGAGAGAGAGAGAGAATTACAGACAGCTGTGCTGTGTTTTTAGTTGTGTGTTTTTGGTTGGGTTTTTGTTTAATAAATTATTATTTAAGTTGTCAAGCCGGTTCTCGCCTCCTCCTTTCCTCTAGACCCCCTTACACTGACCCTCAACACTGGAGCCCCACAGGGCTGTGTTCTCAGCCCAATCCTGTATTCATTGTACACACATGACTGTGTGGCTACACATAGCTCCAATGCCATCAAGTTTGTTGATGATACGACGGTGGTAGGTCTAATCACTGACAATGATGAAACAGCCTACAGAGAGGAGGTGCACACTCTGACACACTGGTGTCAGGAGCACAACCTCTCCCTCAACGTTAGTAAGACAAATGAGCTTGTGGTGGACTTCAGGAGAAGAGATAAAGAACACAGTCCCATCACCATCAATGGAGCACCAGTAGAGAGTGTCAGCAGCTTCAAGTTCCTGGGTTTCCACATCACTGAGGAACTCACATGGTCCGTCCACACTGAGGCCGTTGTGAAAAAGGCTCATCAGCGCCTCTTCTTCCTGAGACGGCTGAGGAAGTTTGGAATTAACTGCCACATCCTCACACGGTTCTACACCAGCACTGTAGAGAGCATCCTGACTGGCTGCATCTCCGCCTGGAATGGCAATAGCACCGCACACAACCGCAAAGCCCTGCAAAGGGTGGTGCGAACTGCCAGACACATCATCGGAGATGAGCTTCCCTCCATCCAGGACATATATACCAGGGGTGTGTGAAAAAAGCTCAGAGGATCATCAGAGACTCCAGCCACCTGAGCCATGGGCTGCTCTCACTGCTACCATCAGGCAGGTGTATCGCAGCATCAGGACCCACACCAGCCGACTCCATGACAGCTTCTTCCCCCAAGCAATCAGACTTTGAACTCCTGATCTCTCACGATCAATATACATCAGCACTGCACTTTATTACTCTTATATCTCATACCGGACTGTCTTAAATTATATTCTCTCTTAACAACACACTGGCAGCTTACTATCAACCGACAACCTGAATGTCAATACAGTACAATACAACCTACTGAACATTTTATATATACTATTTTTTTGTTGTATAATGTGTATTCTATATTGTGTGTATTGTATACTGTACACTGTATGTTATTATTTGTATATTGTGTTATGTGTAATTATGTGTATATTAGATTTTAAATTGTGTTGTGTAAATTTGATGTTTATTGTAAATTGGTATATGTCTCATCACTGTCATGACTGCAATGTTGCTCGGAACTGCACCCAAGAATTTCACAAACTATTGCACTTGTGTATATGGTTGTATGACAATAAAAGTGATTTGATTTGATTTTTGATTTGATAATAACAACATTTCTAGTGAAAAATTTTAATCTCAACCAAAACTAATTGGATCGCTTCAGAAGACGTGGATTAGACCACACCGTATGGATTACTTTTATGCTGCCTTTGTCCTTTTGGAGCTTTAAAGTTTTAGTCACCATTCACTTGCATTGTTTGGACCTACAGAGCGGAGATATTCTTCTAAAATCTTCAATTGTGTTCTGCAGAAGAAAGTCATAACATGGTTTAGAATTTTAAAAAGTACTTAAATATTTATCTTTTCACATCAAAAGTGATCGTGACGCTTTAGAAAACATTAATTTAACAGCTGGTGTCGTATGGATGACGTTTATGCTGACTGTCTGTGATGTTTGGAGCTTCAAATGTCTGATCACCATCCACTTGCATTTTAAGGACCTACTGAGCTAAGATATTTTTCTATTTTCCTTCAAATGTGTTCTGGTGAAGAAAGAAAGTCATACACACCTGAGATATATGAGGGTCAGTAAATAATGTGAGAATTTTCATTTTTGGGTGAACTATCACTTTAAGGGTCCACTTGAACGTGAAGGCTGCAGCTGCAGTTCTTCAATATACCACAAGACGCCGACAGAGTCATACCACTAAATGTCACACCTGACCTGTGATTCTACTTTGCTTCCTTTGACTGCACATTTTAATGGGGGGGCAGAGAGAACTACAAGTAGTAAATTCTTATTATATAATATTATAAATTTTGCATGGTTGATAACTGTATGTAACTCTCACACCATTTGTTTAACGGAAGAACAAGCGAAACGAATGTCCAAAT
Organism: Myxocyprinus asiaticus; assembly: GCF_019703515.2. NCBI lineage: Eukaryota > Metazoa > Chordata > Actinopteri > Cypriniformes > Catostomidae > Myxocyprinus > Myxocyprinus asiaticus. Next base: position 32,390,934 of record NC_059347.1, read on the forward strand.
TCCATTAGTAAACAAAGTGACTAATCGTGTCCTTTCATTTAGATGTTGTCACAATGTGAGAAACATGCACTGGATACACACATAAAAAGCAGGTCTAATTTAGTCTACTTCTGGAAATGGGAAAACTGCTTTTCCTGACAGTTTTTTGTCCAAACTCCTCTTCTATTCATCTCACAGAGAAGCAAAGTTTTGTGAGATGGTTCAGTATAGCCACGGTGCTCAAGTGTGCTCAAGTCCGATTGATATTTAGAAATTGAGTGTGAACACAGTAAACGTCTGGATACAGAGCTAAATTTGTTTCATTTGTAGCAGCTCTGTTTGCTCCTCTAGTATTTGTCTTATGCGTCGGGTATGGATTTATCTGTTTTCTGCACTTTGTGTTCTCGTCTTGCTAGGTGAGTTTCCTACTTCCTAGATCCACCTTTTATTTCGTAAACAGTATAAAAATATTCTGTGTAATGCAGCCTATTTTTTTTCTATGTTTGATTTAGCGGGTTGTTTTTTTTTTTTTTTTTTTTTTTTTTTAGGTGTAGGAAACACGTTATTCTGACTTGTAATTTTTTTTGACATTGTGACTTCTGCTGTCACTTTCATTATTGTTCAGTAGTTCAGGTCTTTGGCAAGAAGATTTGTTTTAACCACGACTAGTTTTAGTGTTTTTCTTTGACACAAGATTTGCACTGCTAGATAAGACAAGATTTTAAGAGATTAGACTGATCTCCAAGGGGTAATAATGGCATTAGAGCAGCTTGAATTGGGTGGCAGGTGTAGTAATGAACATTAAAACTAGTAGTTAGAAACAACTGGAACGAAAACAGTATATAAATACTATATATTAGTACAAAAATGACTCTAAAATGAAATGTAATACACAAACTATGCCCCTGTACAAATTTACAAATAGCCCAAACACATGTTTCTACAGTGTGTAGACAGAGAGTGACCTAGTGCAACAGTTTAAAAGGATGGAATAGCAAAAGTCTCAGTTTAAGCAGAGTTAAACACCTCGATGACAGCAGGATCTGTGAAAGCTTTACCTTCCACACTAATGTTTATTAATTAGTTCAGGTAGTCAGTGCAGTTTGTTTCTGGACAAATTTTCAATGCAAGTGAATAAATGATAGGTGCTGATTCATTATTGCCAAACTTGTTTGAAATTGTTTATTTCATACAGCAACAAACATATGACGCACACACTGATCAGCCACAACATTAAAACCACTGACAGGTGAAGTGAATAACATTTATTATCTCGTTACAATGGCACCATCAAGGGGTGGAATATACAGTGCATCCAGAAAGTATTCACAGCACTTCACTTTTTCCACATTTTGTTATGTTACAGCCTTCTTCCAAAATGGATTAAATACATTATTTTCCTCAAAATTCTACAAACAATACCCCATAATGACAACATGAAAGAAGTTTGTTTGAAATCTTTGCAAACTCAAAAAAAAAAGAAAAAAAAAAAATCACATGTACATAAGTATTCACAGCCTTTGCTCAATACTTTGTTGAAAGCACCTTTTGCACCAATTACAGCCTCAAGTCTTTTTGAGTATGATGCTACAAGCTTGGCACACCTATTTTTGGGCAGTTTCTCCCATTCTTCTTTGCAGGACCTCTCAAGCTCCATCAGGTTGGATGGGGAGCATCGGTGCACAGCCATTTTCAGATCTCTCCAGAGATGTTCAATCGGGTTCAAGTCTGGGCTCTGGCTGGGCCACTCAAGGACATTCACAGAGTTGTCCCGTAGCCACTCCTTTGTTATCTTGGCTGTGTGCTTAGGGTCGTTGTCCTGTTGGAAGATGAACCTTCGCCCCAGTCTGAGGTCCAGAGCTCTCTGGAGCAGGTTTTCATCAAGGATGTCTCTGTACATTTCTGCATTCATTTTTCCATCAATCCTGACTAGTCTCCCAGTTCCTGCCGCTGAAAAACATCCCCACTGCATGATGCTGCCACCACCATGCTTCACTGTAGGGATGGTATTGGCCAGGTGACGAGCGGTGCCTGGTTTCCTCCAGGCATGACGCTTGCCATTCAGGCCAAAGAGTTCAATCTTTGTTTCTCATGGTCTGAGAGTCCATCAGGTGCCTTTTGGCAAACTCCAGGCGGGCTGTCATGTGCCTTTTACTGAGGAGTAGCTTCTGTCTGGCCACTCTACCATACAGGCCTGACTGGTGGAGTGCTGCAGAGATGGTTGTTCTTCTGGAAGGTTCTCCTCTCTCCGCAGAGAAATGCTGGAGCTCTGTCAGAGTGACCATCGGGTTCTTGGTCACCTCCCTGACTAAGGCCCGTCTCCTCCGATTGCTCAGTTTGGCCAGGCGGCCAGCTCTAGGAAGAGTCCTGGTGGTTCCAAACTTCTTCCATTTAAGGATGATGGAGGCCACTGTGCTCATTGGGACCTTCAATGCTGCAGAAATTTTTCTGTACCCTTCCCCAGATCTGTGCCATGATACAATCCTGTCTCGGAGGTCTACAGACAATTCCTTGGACTTCATGGCTTGTTTTGTGCTCTGACATGCACTGTTAACTGTGGGACCTTATATAGACAGGTGTGTGCCTTTCCAAATCATGTCCAATCAACTGAATTTACCACAGGTGGACTCCAATAAATTTGTAGAAACATCTCAAGGATGATCAGTGGAAACAGGATGCACCTGAACTCAATTTTGAGCGTCATGGCAAAGGATGTGAATACTTATGTACATGTGATTTTTTTTTCGTTTTTTATTTTTAATAAATTTGCAAAGATTTCAAACAGACTTCTTTCATGTTGTCATTATGGGGTATTGTTTGTAGAATTTTGAGGAAAATAATGAATTTAATCCATTATGGAATAAGGCTGTAACATAAAATGTGGAAAAAGTGAAGCGCTGTGAATACTTTCCGGATGCACTGTATGTACATGTGATTTTTTTCATTTTTTATTTTTTATTAATTTGCAAAGATTTCAAACAAACTTCTTTCACATTGTCATTATGGGATATTGTTTGTAGAATTTTGAGGAAAATAATGAATTTAATCCATTTTGGAATAAGGCTGTAACATAACAAAATGTGGAAAAAGTGAAGCGCTGTGAATACTTTCCGGATGCACTGTATTTGGCAGCAAGTGAACAGTCATTTCTTGAATTTCATGTGCTGGAAGCAGGAAAAATGGGCAAGCGTAAGGATCTGAATGACTTTAACAAGGGCCAAATTGTGATGGCTAGATGACTGGGTCAGAGCATCTCCAAAACGGCTGGTCTTGTGGGGTGTTCCCGGTATGCAGTGGTTAGTGCCTACCAAAAGTGGTCCAAGTGGACAACCGGTGAACTGGTAACAGGGTCATGGGCACCCGAGGCTCATTGATGTGTGTTGGGAGAGAAGGCTAGCCCGTCTGGTCTGATCCCACAGAAGAGCTACTGTAGCACAAATTGCTGAAAAACTTAATGCTGGCTATGATCGAAAGGTGTCAGAACATATAGTGCATCGCAGCTTGCTGCGAATGGGGCTGTGTAGCCGCAGACTAGTCAGAGTGCCCATGCTGACCCCTGTCCACTGCCGAAAGCGCCTACAGTGGGCACGTGAGTGTCAGAACTGGACCATGGAGCTATGGAAGAAGGTGGCCTGGTCTGATGATTCAAGTTTTCTTTTAGATCATATGGACGGCCGGGTGCGTGTGCGTTGTTTACCTGGGGAAGAGATGGCAGCAGGATGCACTATGGGAAGAAGGCAGTCCGGCGGAGGCAGTGTGATGCTCTGGGCAATGTTCTGCTGGGAAACCTTGGGTCCTGGCATTCATGTGGATGTTACTTTGACACGTACCACCTACCTAAAGATTGTTGCAGACCACGTACACCCCTTCATGGCAACGGTATTCCCTGATGATAGTGGCCTCTTTCAGCAGGATAATGCACCCTGCCACACTGCAAAAATTGTTCAGGAATGGTTTGAGGAACATGACAAATAGTTCAAGGTGTTGACTTGTCCTCCAAATTCGGCAGCTCTCAATCTGATTGAGCATCTATGGGATGTGCTGGACCAACAAGTCCAATTCATGGAGGCCCCACCTTGCAACATACAGGACTTAAAGGATCTGCTGCTAACGTCTTGGTGGCAGATACCACAAGACACTTTCAGAGGTCTTGTGGAGTCTATGCCTCGATGGGTCAGAGCTGTTTTGGCAGCACGAGGGGGGCCTACACAATATTAGGCAGGTGGTTTTAATGTTGTGGCTGATCAGTGTATAGGGCTTGTATTCATGCAATAAATCAGGTAATTAATGAATGTGTATTAGGCCTATGTGCATTGCAGTACCTGTTTGAAAATGGGGTTCACTGTGAGTCAGTGTATCAGCATAAATGTTTATTTAAATTTAGGCGAAGGCTTAGTTAGTGTGTGAGAGAGAAATGGGTCACTCTTGAATCTTGGTTTATATTTAACAATTTGTTTCCATTTGCAGCTTTCATCTATTTACTGACAGATCAAATGTCTGTTGAGTGCTGATAGTTCAGTTCTAGTATCATTTCTAGCCTTTCGTTTGTTGAATAAGATTACAGTAACAGGGCTTTGACAGCTCTTATTTTTAATAAGCAGTTTTAATTTTTCTACACTAATTAGTGGAGCTCTTTGAATTGTGAGTCTTTTGTTGTGTTTGTCCTGGGTGACTTATTTGTCCAACACACTTGTTACTTGTCACGCTAACACTTGAGACTGAAAATGTCTGATCTTGGAATAGCTCATGACAAGAGGTAACATTTAAATAGATTAGTATTAATTAGTATTCTTCTTAGAGGTACTTAAAAAGGGTATGTGAAATGAAGTTGGTGCCAGGTCAAACAGTTTTTATAGAAGAAGAGAAAGGAGGCTGATTATTGGCAGTCACAGGATTTACCTTCTACTACGGGAATCTCTGTTAGCTACTGTAGCATTCACATGACAAATAATGCAAATCAGTGCAGTCTGCCTTTTGAGGACAGAACAGTATTTCTTTTCCCAAAAAAAAAAAAAAAAGAAAAAAAAAGAAATATATATATATATATATATATATATATATATATATATATATATATATATATTATGAAAATGAAAATTGTTAATGCATTCATAAAGTTTGGGATGGCACTATAGTTTTCTCTTTTCTCTATGTTTGGAAGAAGGCCACACAGGGTTGACTTTTTAGTGCCAAGTTTAGACTTGAGAGAATGTAAATATCACCCAACTCCACATTCCATAGACTTCACTCACACGCTGATAGTCTGGCAGTGAAACTGGTGAATGTGTTGAAATCAGCTGTTTGTTTATGCTCCTCTTTGTAACATCAGAATTTATGGTTACCAGGTGTATATCAGGTGGAGGGAATGGAGGTGCTTGTATCAAAAGAGATTGAGGCAGTCAACGGAACAGAAGTACAGCTCAAATGTACATTTAAATCCACCCATCCACTGTCTGAAGACAGAATCTCTATATCCTGGAGTTTTCGGCCCCTCGGAAAGGCAACAGAAGAGTCGGTGAGAAAGTGTGGGAATGGGTATAAATTGCATGAGTTAATGTAACTGAGTTAAGGATTTTGTTATTTTTAGGTGAAATTATGCTTTCAGAATTGCCTTTAATAACAAACAAGTGCTCTTCAACAATCTGCTATCCACTTTCCCCTCTCCCTCATATCTGTCTCTCATTCATCTCTTTCACATCTTTACCTCATACGTGTCAATTTCAACCTTATTTAAATGGCCAATACTACGTCCTACTGCACTACACTTTTCATCCTTTATCTGTCTTCGTCACAGTTTTTTCACTACCAGGGAATAGCATATCCCCCATCAAGTGGCCTGGTTAAGGGTCATGCAGTATGGTCTGGTGATGTAATGAACGGTGACGCCTCCATCACACTACAGGATGTGCAGTTCAGCTTAAACGGAACCTACAGCTGCCAAGTACGAAATCCACCCGACATACAGGGCTATGTTGGCAAAATCAAACTCAGAGTCGTCCAAAAAGGTGATACCAAATGCTAATTTAAATTAGTGTGAAGCTGATGATACTTTTCAACAATACCTTTCATTAAAGGTATTGTTTACTCAAAAACGAAATATTCTGTCATCATTTACTCATGTCATTCCAAACCCATATGACTCCTTTCTTCTTTATGGAAGATCAAAAGAAGATACGCTGAAAATCGCAGAATGTCCAAAGTGCTCTTTTCCATGATTGGGATTAGAACTGCTTCAGAAATGACTGGAAAGCACTGTAAAAAAGCACCTTAAAAGTAGTACATGTGACTGATGGTCTATATTCTTAAGTCTTCTGAAGCCATACGATAGCTGTGTGAGAAAAAGACTGAAATTTAAGTCGTCATCCGCTGAAAACCTTCCACTCTTCCACTCTTCCACTATAGTTTCCAAATATCATTTGCGCCCTCGAATTTAAATGTGTATAGGTCATAATGTGTATTCACATTACAGCAACTCCGCGAGCACTCTCAAAGCTCCCTGCATGCATAATAAGCAACCACACAGAGAGAAGCTGCCTGTCATTCAGTAAAAGTGCACTTGAGTACTGAAATAAGGAACTAAAAAGTGATATTTAAGATTCTCATTATTTGTGTAGTTTCTCTCTCTGCTCTCTTTTCCTTTTAGCCTGTTAACTATTATGCCGACATAATGAGCATCCCTAGCATAGAGTAAAAGATTGATCTTGTGATTTTAAGAATCTAAATCCGGATCATTCAAATGAAGATCACAGTTAATCGGAAAATGTTTTTTTATTAACCCAGCCCTAGTTATTTTCAGATTATTCTATTATTCAGATTATAGATTTTCAGACTTTCTAAAATGTACAAAGCTAATCGTATGGCTTCAAAAGACTTGAAATACATTGTGCATTAATCGGATGAATTGCTTTTATGGAACTTTAAGGGTGTATTTTTAAGACTGACTCTGCTGTGTTTGATCATTAGTTTCTCATTGATTTTTATGATTGTGGATATTTGTGTTTTCTGAGCACACAGTTGAGGTGAAGGTTTTATAAGCAGAATGTTGTGTTCTTTCTTTAGCCCTGTTGATTGGATATATTTGTCCTTCAACTGCTGATATTAGTGTATGAAACTGCCAGGCTTGTCAGAGCACTCACACAGAGTGTAACAATATAGTCAACAAGAAAACAGTGTGAACAGTGAGTAAGATTTAGTTTACTGGCCATTCTTGATATATATAATATTATTATTATTATTATTATTATTATTATTATTATTTATTTTTAAGGAAAATTTAGTTCTTGGTTTATTTTTGGCTCATTCACTCTTTATCCTTTAATGAACAGACTTTCTCTCTCTCTATTCCACTTCCAGTGTCGTTCTCTGAAATTGGAATTCTGACTATAGCTGTGGGTGGATCTATCGGCGTCATTTTCCTCATCCTCCTCATCTACATCATTGTGCGGTCATACCGAAGATGGGACACTGACATGGACACTGAGATGCAAGAAGACAGATTTAAGGATCGGGTGTTGTTAGAGAGGACACCTGACTCTGGGTTTAAGTGAGTGTGTATTAGTGCTGTGTTGTCTGTGGACTAACCTGTCTTTTAATTCCTAACTCTTCTAACTAGTGATACACATAAACTGTATTAAATTCTACCACATAATTATCTGATTATACTTTATAAAATAACAGAAGTCATAAATATTGAGACACCAAGATTGTCAGCTTAGACTTTCTTTGGATTATTTTTAAAAGAGATAAGTTACATTACTGTTTAAACATGATTTTTATTACATTTGAGTTTTATTAGATTTTTACATGTGATTTTAAAGTTTTTTTAAGTGTTATTTTTTACTTTATGTATTGAAACTTTTGGTGATTGTGGTTATCCTTTTTTTTAATTTTTTTTTATGTACTACATTTGAGAAAAAAATCTTTGTTTTCTTAAAGACATCAAATGCCAGTTCCAACACAGGGTTGTGATGTGTTTAATATAAACCCTTAAGAACATGTGGCCGACTCATGGCAGGTAGACTTAGCATTTTTTTACTATACAGTACATTCCATGTTTGTCCATCTACAGAAATATGTACGTTCACACATGTACAGAATTTGCAAATAGCCTACAGATGTGGTTTGTTCATGTGTATCTCTGCATCTATGTCTGGGTGTGTTTCTGTGTAAGTATGTGTGGTTCATGAACCAGTGTGATAAAGGAGGCTATTTGATTAAATGGGTCACCGAGGGTTCTGGAAATGTACTTTTAGCTTGGATGGAGTGGATCAGATAATAACCATAAACATGATTTAACAAATACAAAAATTGCCGATCTCAGTGCATAAACCTCACATCTTAAAAGGGTCATGGGATTCTTTGTTCAGTCATAATGCTACTGCTCAAGATTGTTTTGCTGTTAAGCAAATGCTTGTTAAAATCTACATACTGTGATTTGTGCTGATGATGGTTCTATTGATTACCTTTTGCAAACTGCAGTCTCCCAAATTTGTAAATTGAACCCTAGTTTAAAAATCATTATCAAATAATATCCTTTTTTTGTGACTGTTTTGGTCTCAAAATGTTTTATTTCAGTTTTTTATATATATAACTCTTATGTCAAATTTTCCAAAATGATTTGAGAGATTTTTGTTGACTAAATATTTTATCAGACTTTTATAAAAAGTAAACTTGACATTTTTTAAAACCTAGTGTGTGGATTTTGGCTTATGTGCTCTTTTAAATAAGACAGTACAGTTTAGCAAAGCTAAACTCAGCAAAAAAAAGAAACGTCCCTTTTTCAGGACACTGTATTTTAAAGATAATTTTATAAAAATCCAAATAACTTTACAGATCTTTATTGTAAAGGGTTTAAACAATGTTTTCCATGCTTGTTCAATGAACCATAAACAATTAATGAACATGCACCTGTGGAACGGTTGTTAAGACACTAACAGCTTACAGACGGTAGGCAATTAAGGTCACAGTTATAAAAACTTAGGACACTATAGAGACCTTTCTACTGACTCTGAAAAACACCAAAAGAAAGATGCCCACATGCCAATAAATTGCAATGTCCGTACTGTGAGACGCCTAAGACAGCGCTACAGGGAGACAGGAAGGACAGCCTTGCAGTGGCAGACCACGTGTAACAACACCTGCACCGGATCGGTACATCCAAATATCACACCTGCGGGACAGGTACAGCATGGCAACAACAACTACCTGAGTTACACCAGGAATGCACAATCCCTCCATCGGTGCTCAGACTGTCTGCAATAGGTTGAAAGAGGCTGGACTGAGGGCTTGTAGGCCTGTTGTAAGGCAGGTCCTTACCAGACATCACCAGCAACAACGTCGCCTATGGGTACAAACCCACCTTCACTGGACCAGACAGGACTGGCAAAAAATGCTCTTCACTGACGAGTCGCGGTTTTGTCTCACCAGGGGTGATGGTCGGACTCATGTTTATTATCGAAGGAATGAGTGTTACACCGAGATCTGTACTCTGGTGCGGGATCTATTTGGAGGTGAAGGGTCCGTCATGGTCTGGGGCGGTGTGTCACAGCATCATCGGACTGAGCTTGTTGTCATTCCAGGCAATCTCAATGCTGTGCATTACAGGGAAGACATCCTCTTCCCTCATGTGGTACCCTTCCTGCAGGCTCATCCTGACATGACCCTCCAGCATGACAATGCCACCAGCCATACTGCTCGTTCTGTGCGTGATTTCCTGCAAGACAGGAATGTCAGTGTTCTGCCATGGCCAGTGAAGAGCCCGGATCTCCATCCCATTGAGCACGTCTGGGACCTGTTGGATCGGAGGGTGAGGACTAGGGCCATTCCCCCCAGAAATGTCCGGGAACTTGCAAGTGCCTTGGTGGAAGAGTGGGGTAACATCTCACAGCATGAACTGGCAAATCTGGTGCAGTCCATGAGGAGGAGATGCACTGCAGTACTTAATGCAGCTGGTGGCCACACCAGATACTGACTGTTACTTTTGATTTTGACCCACCCTTTTTTCAGGGACACATTATTCCATTTCTGTTAGTCACATGTCTGTGAAACTTGTTCAGTTTATGTCTTAGTTGTTGAATCTTTTTGTTCATACAAATATTTACACATTAAGTTTGCTGAAAATAAATGCAGTTGAAAGTGAGAGGATGTTTCTTTTTTTTTTGCTGAGTTTAGTATCAAAAGCTATGAAAAATACATATCTGTCTCCACAATTTTTTAGGTTTTCACACATAACCCTCTCATCTGGTTGTGTCCCAGCTAATGTTGGACTTTGTTTTGTGACGATAAAGTGCTAAATCAGCTTTTGCTATCTATGTTCTGGGTGTGTCTGCATTTAATTGCCAGATTATACAGTTTTTATTACTACCATATTTTTTTAATAGCAGAGTGGTTTATCAGAGCTGGGCTTGGTACATAAGCAAGCAAACTCTGTAAGAAACAAAGCCTCAAACTAACTGATTTTGTAGTGCATCTTTGACTGCAATGCAGTATTGGAAACTCTAAATTAATTTTTAAAACTAGGCTGTATTTGTCACAGTCTGTCTCCCTCATTTTCTTCAAGGACTCTTATTTTGAAGTTTTCCCCTGGACTTAATTTCCCATAGTGCACTGCCCTCATCACTTCCCTCTGTTTCTTATTATCCCCACATGAATTCTATTCCCTCATTAGTTTCTTTTGTATAAATATCCTCTAATTTTAACCACTTCTTTGTCAGTCCTTGAAGTGCTACTTTGTGTTTAAGAAGAGTTATGTTTAATAGTTTGTTTCCACTCCAGCGATTATTATTAAAGTATTTAAAGAGTCTATTCATTTTTGGGTGAACTATCCCTTTAAAGTGATTGCTCAGTCATAATTTAATATTATGTCATCATTTCCCTACCCTCATGTTGTTCCAACCCCGTGTGACCCTTTGTATTATGTGGAACACAAAATATGTTAGACAGACTGTTAGGGACTGACAGCCTCGGTCACCATTCACTTTCAAAATATAGAGGGAAAAAAACATTCACTGAAAATAAATAGTGACTCAGGCAAACATTCTGTCTAATATCTCATTGTGTTGCATGGAAGAAAGAAAGTCATACGGGTTTGGAACAACATGATGGTGAATGATGACAGAATTTATATTAATATTAATAATAATTCTGTAATACATGTTAAATGTGTATTATGTAATGGAATATAGAGGAGTTAATGTCCATTATGTCATTTGTGAAAGTAATGAGTTACTGCATGAGTACTCTTTTAATTGGATACTTTCTTACTCTTACTCAAGTAATTATTTATGTTAGTACTTCTACATGTTTTTTTTTTTTTGTTTGTTTTTTTTTTTTTTTTAAGTAATTGTACTTTTACTTGAGTACAGTTTTTGGCTACTCAACCCACCTCTGCTCAGCTTGTCCCGAGTGACAAGAGATGGTTAGATCGCTCGGTCTCATAGATCCATAGTTATTTGTTTAACTTACTATCAATTTCAACCTCACTTAGACCGTCACCATGGTCTTTACCCTGGATTACTAATATCATCAGAGTCACAAGGGATGGAAACCTCACAACCCTGTTTAGTAGCGGCCGAACAGTGGACCCAAAATAATTAGAATTTGCCACATTAACCCCGTAAAATTTAGTAAAAGTACAGAGTGTGCTCCAAGTCACAGCTGATCAGATATCTGAAAGTGCCACCCCTTTAAGTGCTGCCCAAGATGTAGCCATACTCCTGGTTGAATGAGCAGCCAGGTTACCAGGGACTGGTATATTCTGACTAGTATACGCATGAGCAATCATGTCCACTATCCATGAGACAAATGCTGTTTAGATACTGGCTGACTAGGGCTATCACAATTATGCAATTTGGCTGACGATTAATTGTCAAAGAAATAATTGCAATTATGACGATTAATTGTCTGTTTTAGGGCTGTGATGATTCTCATTAAGGGCTTTCACGATTGTCATATAAATTGTAATATTTGTTAAGGTGTGCTTTTTTTCCTGCATGTGTGCTTCATACACTTACGAGGTAGTTTTTACATATTTAACTTCAAATACTGTATATAAATAAAATAATAAAATAGAAATAAACTATGATTTCCTTTTAAGGCTTTAAACTTATGGATGACATAAAAATTATGTTTTAAATATCAAAATATTCCTAAATATTTTTGGTCAACTTTAATTTTGGTCAATTTTACATTTACACTTGTTTTTTGAACTCATATATTTTATAATTTTTTTAAATAAAATATAATTTTTATATATATTTTATTATATTATGCAACAGTAAAACATTTATTTCCTAATTTATTCACTTTCACACATTATTTTAATGTTCTGATTAAACCCTCGAGCCCTTATTTTTCATGAAAAAAACCTTTGAGATTTTGTTTCATCGTTTTATCACTCCACAGAAACAGAGTAAGCGTGTCTGCTCCTCTGTGTCACTGCGTTTCATTAACACTGCGTATGAACCAGAAACTTCTGCCATTACACAATATTTTAAAGTGAAACTGGAGCACTTTGCATTCACTATCAAAATGTATATTTGTTTGTTTATATTTTCATGGGAGTTTAGCGCAAGCCTTTGCTGACGGCGCGTGCATCAGAGCTCTTCAGGACAGGAGCTGGTTGACCTCCTTGGTGCGATTCAGTAACGCTCGGACTCGGAGTTCAACTGAATGACACACAAACGTGCCATTCATGGCATTTATACAATATATTTGCTGAAAATTCCCTTATTTTGGGCATTAAAATATGATTGGAATTTGAATGCCCTATAATTGCGGTCGTCTCAAATAACCGCGGTTAGATCAAATAACCGCGATCAGACGATTATTTAATGACCAAGACTCTTTTTACCAAATAACTGTGTGTGTGAAAGTAGCAAAGACTGAGTGCACACCACGTAAGCACGTTGTGCCCTGACGGGGCACAAAGTGGAAATATCCAGTCCTGTACCCAAATAAAGCGGGTCAGGCAGAAAAGCCTCCAGTTCAATAACCTGATTATCTGTACCTGGTTTCATCACTTTTGGTAAAAAGGCTGGATTGTGACATATAGAGACCCCAGCAATCTCTGCTTTCCACAAGACAGATCTTCACTGACAGATAAAGAGTGTAACTCACCCTCTCTCTTGGCTGAGGGAATGGCAATCAGAAAAGCCATTTTCAATGATAGCAACTTGAGTACAGTATTATCCAGAGGTTCAAATGGACCTTTGGCTAGAGATTGCAACACCACTGTGAGATCCCAAGATGGTGATCTTAATACTCTCACAGTGCAAAGAAACTGAGACACCAAAAGGTTACTTTCTTACCTTCATACCATTCACCAAATAATGAAAGTGGGAAATGGCTGCAATACAATCCTTAATTGTATAAACCTTCCACCCTGAGTCCAGGAGTGACTGAAGGAAGCAGAGAACAGAGCTGATGTCGCATCTGGCAGGATCCAACTGTTGACCTAGGCACCATGCCAGAAAGGCTCACCACTTGTTAGAATAACAATCCCATGCAGAGGATGCCTTTGAGTTACCTAAACATCTGAGTGAAGGACTGAGAAGAGGTCAGACCCAAAGTTGTAGCATGGCCGGATTCAGGTGCCAGATTTGACCCTCTATTTGGGAAAGAAGGTTTGCTCTTACTGGTAAATGCCATGGGTGACCCTGAACCAGACGTAGAAGAGAAGGGAACCAATGTCTTGTCATCCATCTGGGAGCAATCAAAAGCATCTGTAACAACCCAGTGCTACCCTTCTGAGAACAAGTGGGATTAATGGTAGTGGAGGAAAAGCGTAAAATAACCCTTCTGGCTACTCTTGTGACATCTTGCATCTAACCCCAGGGGCCTCCCTGACCATTCAGAGAAAACCACATTCTGTAATGGGTTGTCTCAGCTGGCGCAATCAGATCGGTCTTGTCTCTCCCAAACTATGTCCTTATGAGGCACACAACTTTTGAGTGTAGACGCCATTCCCCTGGAATTGACCCAGTCAGGGATAGGAGATCTGCTGTCTGATTCATCACGCCAGGTATATATGCAGCCCTGAGTGAGGCAAGTCTCGGAAGGGCCCAGAAAAGGACTTCCCTTGTCACCTGAAGACAGCACAACGACTTGGTACCATCTTGGTGATTGATATGGTACACCGTGGAAATGTTGTCTGTCCTCACCAGAATATGTTTGTTCTGAATGAGAGGGAGAAAAGCTTTCAATGATAGATGAACAGCCTTTAGCTCTAACATATTGATGTGTTCTGAGGTCCAAGGTGATTCCCTTAATCCTCTGACCATCCTGCCTTCCCATACTGCACCCCACCCTTTCAGGGATAAATCTGTTGTCACCACTGTACACCTCTCTGAGATGTGTATGTCTTTCTCCAGGGAAACAGAGCGTCACCAAAACTAGATCTTGTACCCTCTCTTGATGGTTTGGAGTACCCAAATATCTGGAACATTTATTTCACAGCTGTACAGGCATATCTGGGAACAAGCAATGGTGACCTCCCAGAGACTGCTATGCGGGGTCTTCCCAGGGTCCAGAACCCCTGGGAGTACGTTTTTGCAGTGGAGCCCCCCCTAACTGAAGAATGAGATTGGCCACCTTGTGACTGTCTGGCACCTCTATTACTCTCCTGTGCTGCGCTTGTTCGGTTGTATCCAATACGGACTGGGAATCTGGGTGAAAAACCTGTCCCGGCACCACTGGCATGTTAGTCAATTCTTTTAATATAGTCTAAGGCAGATATGTCTGGGCCAGCCAGATCTGCCTGCAGGCCAACACAGCCGAGGAAATAGCTGCTCCAATATCTCGAGTAAGTTAGGAATGAGTAAATAGAGCAGCCTCGATTAGACCCATGATATCACAGTCTTCTGAATGAACCACTTTCCTTAATGTGAGCATTACCAGACCGGGCTGCACGTGTGGCTGCATTGAAAGCCTGGTCTTTTGACATTCTTTTCCAGGGCAGCTTGGATTGTTAGTAATTCAATCTGGACCCAATGTGGTAAGTGTCACAATTACATGCTCTTCGGGAGGTATGTCACCCATACCGCTCTCAGGAGCATAATGGATTTTCATTAGTCTCCTACAACCAGCATTGAATTGAAGTTGGGCTTTAGGATTATTCCATGCTTTGCTTAGCATTTGAGAATAATCTTCTGCCACAGGCACAGAAACAGATAGTTGCGTTTGGGAAATATCTGCCCATACCCCCTGCACTGGTTCAGCTGTCGTGACCTCCTGAGTCTCCAGACCCAAAATCCTTGCTACGCTGAGAATTCGGGCGAGAATGTCAGAGTGTGCACTTCCATCTTCTGAAGTGCAAGACCTAGATTTGTTCTCCTGTTGTGGCAGCACATCTGTTCCATCCCCAAATAAGAAGGGCATTCCTGTTGGCCATCACAGGGATGCATGACAGCATGTCAAACCCGGCAAAGTGATGAACTCATGATGTGCTCACTGGTTCAAGAGGAAAAAGATAGGTTTAAAATGCTGCCTCCAGAGGACCCTCACTAGGTTTTGGAACAGACCCAATATGTATAAATGAGGAGTAATCCACTGCAATCCTCAGAGATGCAAGGCACCTGCACGAATACATGACAGATTGAATGTGTGATTCCTCACAGCAGTGTTAGAGGCAAGCTACCAAACCGTTCTCAGATAAGGAGAATGGCAACAGGAAGAGGTCGACTCACCCAGATGTTTATATATGGTAAGCCAACCCCTAAGCCGGTCACCTGACTTTGTTGATAAAGGTCTCAAGGACAGGAAGTAGAATGGTATCATTCAGGGTAAAGACCATGGTGACGGTCTAAGTGAGGTCAAAATAGATCAGCTATTGCTTCATTTTCAAGTGAGTCAAATATTGATTCAGTAATCACTCTGACTGATTCAGTGAGTCATTCAGTGAAAATTTCATCAGATTTAAACAGATAACTTGAGTTTTTTTTTTTTTTTTAAACTATCCATTAAAAGAACCAGTTCAAAAGAGTCATGTGCTTATGAACTGGACTACATTGGTTGCACGGTTTCTGCATGCAGCCCACAAGGCCAAGTCAATAGTAAGGCATGTTTTTTGCCGTTATTTTATGATACACTGGCTTTTTGATCTATTTGGATTTAATTTATGCAGCAAGATCCCTTCTTGGGTAAAATTTCTTCACTTTTTTTTTTTTTTTTTTTTCATGAATTCAGTATCAGCGCTGTAGATTCAGTAGGGGCAGAGCTGCAGCTTGAAAACCTTATTCAGTCTTTTTAATCTTTTCTGGTCCCTTCTCTCAGTCAGTGCACCCAATGCCTTAGTTACTTATCTTTCTCTCTCTGTTATCTTTAGTTGTTGGTTTCATTTGTTGATAGGACTACAGGTGCATCTCAATAAATTAGAATGTCGTGGAAAAGTTCATTTATTTCAGTAATTCAACTCAAATTGTGAAACTTGTGTATTAAATAAATTCAATGCACACAGACTGAAGTAGTTTAAGTCTTTGGTTCTTTTAATTGTGATGATTTTGGCTCACATTTAACAAAAACCCACCAATTCACCATCTCAAAAAATTAGAATACATCATAAGACCAATAAAAAAAACATTTTTAGTGAATTGTTGGCCTTCTGGAAAGTATGTTCATTTACTGTATATGTACTCAATACTTGGTAGGGGCTCCTTTTGCTTTAAATTACTGCCTCAATTCGGCGTGGCATGGAGGTGATCAGTTTGTGGCACTGCTGAGGTGGTATGGAAGCCCAGGTTTCTTTGACAGTGGCCTTCAGCTCATCTGCATTTTTTGGTCTCTTGTTTCTCATTTTCCTCTTGACAATACCCCATAGATTCTCTATGGGGTTTAGGTCTGGTGAGTTTGCTGGCCAGTCAAGCACACCAACACCATGGTCATTTAACCAACTTTTGGTGCTTTTGGCAGTGTGGGCAGATGCCAAATCCTGCTGGAAAATGAAATCAGCATCTTTAAAAAGCTGGTCAGCAGAAGGAAGCATGAAGTGCTCCAAAATTTCTTGGTAAACGGGTGCAGTGACTTTGGTTTTCAAAAAAACACAATGGACCAACACCAGCAGATGACACTGCACCCCAAATCATCACAGACTGTGGAAACTTAACACTGGACTTCAAGCAACTTGGGCTATGAGCTTCTCCACCCTTCCTCCAGACTCTAGGACCTTGGTTTCCAAATGAAATACAAAACTTCCTCTCATCTGAAAAGAGGACTTTGGACCACTGGGCAACAGTCCAGTTCTTCTTCTCCTTAGCCCAGGTAAGACGCCTCTGACATTGTCTGTGATTCAGGAGTGGCTTAACAAGAGGAATACGACAACTGTAGCCAAATTCCTTGACACGTCTGTGTGTGGTGGCTCTTGATTCCTTGACCCCAGCTTCAGTCCATTCCTTGTGAAGTTCACCCAAATTCTTGAATCGATATTGCTTGACAATCCTCATAAGGCTGTGGTTCTCTCGGTTGGTTGTGCATCTTTTTCTTCCACACTTTTTCCTTCCACTCAACTTTCTGTTAACATGCTTGGATACAGCACTCTGTGAACAGCCAGCTTCTTTGGCAATGAATGTTTGTAGCTTACCCTCCTTGTGAAGGGTGTCAATGATTGTCTTCTGGACAACTGTCGGATCAGCAGTCTTCCCCATGATTGTGTAGCCTAGTGAACCAAACTGAGAGACCATTTTGAAGGCTCAGGAAACCTTTGCAGGTGTTTTGAGTTGATTAGCTGATTGGCATGTCACCATATTCTAATTTTTTGAGATAGTGAATTGGTGGGTTTTTGTTAAATGTGAGCCAAAATCATCACAATTAAAAGAACCAAAGACTTAAACTACTTCAGTCTGTGTGCATTGAATTTATTTAATTCACGAGTTTCACAATTTGAGTTGAATTACTGAAATAAATGAACTTTTCCATGACATTCTAATTTATTGAGATGCACCTGTATGGCAGCTGATGTCAGCGTGATGTCAAGTGTACCATTTATGCACCACTAGTGTCACCAAACAGAACTGCAGAAATAACAGGGTTCCTGTACACTCCCTCATCTTCCATAGGTCAAAAAAGTGATAGTCCTTTCCCAAACTCATGCCATTGGTTGAGTCAATAATGCTGTTTCAGGCTGGTCAGAATGCTCAAACAAAAAGCAATGTTTAGATTTACACATAGACATGCATTAATTACATACATTTCTTGGAAGAGCCACACCAAATGCCTAAGTACAAAAAGACTCTGGGTTTCAGATGATGATTGTCCTGATCCAAGAAAACCTGACTCTGCTGTTGCAGACTATTATCAAAGTCAGAGGGGGTGGGGGTTGAGAAATGCAGAGTCATAGGAAACTCAACTCTGCCAATCTATCATGGATGTGGAGGGTGAGAGACATGGACACCTTTTCAAACATACACATGTATGTATCACAGTCTACTCATTTTCATTCTCATGTGTCATGTGATCCATCTCAATGTGTGGGCTAGTAAAACACGCCACTCAATTTGATTTCTATACAGGGGTAACACACACTTTTTTCTCCTTGTCTGTGTTAATTCATGTTCATGTCCAGGCAGTTTATGGTGCTGCATGTTTCTTCGCACTCTTTGTTGCCACTCTAAAAACTGTAATGCAGAAGAGACTCCGGACCCCAAATTTACATTTATGCATTTGGCAGATGCTTTTATCCAAAGCGACTTACAGTGCACTTATTACAGGGACAATCCCCCTGGAGCAACCTGGAGTTAAGTGCCTTGCTCAAGGACACAATGCAACCTTCTGATTACCAGTTATGTGCTTTAGCCCACTATGCCACCACCACTCCAAACAAATAATGCTGCCTAACAAACTGAACCCACATTTACAGCTCAGAGAGAGAGAAAGGAGGGAGGAAAGGAGCAGAGATAGGGCAGGAGAAAGGAAGGGAGGAACAGACAGTCAGCCAAGGAGGAGAAAAGATATGTGGGAGCCAGATTTTAGCAGAATTTTCAGAGAGAGAGAGAGAGAGAGGGAGAGAGTGGAACAGGCTAGCTGCAATTGTCCTCCAGTGCTCCCGACTGGACTGCATGTGTGCCCCTTACGTGGTGCATCAGTAAGAGTGTATGTACTGTATGTGTGAGTGTGAGAGGGTGTGTGCGTGTGTCTGAGCATTATTGGGAGCAGAGCAGTGCAGATTTGTGTGCTGCCCATTCTGTGGACTGATGCCCTCTTCTTCTCCGAACAGGACACACAGATTTACCTGCACAACAGAGGTACTGCACAGACACTCAGACACACATGCTGACTCAAACACACGAAAATGCATGTCATTTGTATACAATATTGCATTGGTAATTTTTGGCATTCATAGTAAGATATATGGATATCAAATTGTGGAGTAATGTTAATCATTACCAAACACAAAATATAATTAGAACATTTGTGTGACTGTGATCAGCAGCAAAAGAAATGTGATCTTAAGATTTTCTCTTCTTTTTCCTGACTGTCTGCACTGATCTCTCTAGTGTTACTGTAGCTACAGTTAATGTGTGATCAGATTTTTTTAATATAGGGATCTTTAGATAAGCTTGGTTTTTATGGAGTTTTCCACACTTCTCTTTAACACAGGGCATCTCAGAAAGCAACCGAAAAAAAAAAGCACTGAACCAGTTGGAGATGTAGCAACATTGTCCCTGCTGGGCAGGTACTTCCAGAACGCTAAGACCTGGACAGGCCTAAGATTGCCCTTTAAAAGGAGGAACCTCAAGTTTGATGTTAGGAACTGCAAATATAGACTGATATAGGGTGCAGTTGCAGAGAAGCAGATCAGACGCTGCCAATGAGGCAGCATCTTGAGGCAAAAAGGCTTTAAGGAAACTGGCGAAACTGGAAGTGAACCACTGAGGAAAGCTGGTGGATGTGAGAAAAAGAGTGCAAGATGGAGGCAAAGAGCAGAGGGTGTCCAAGAGGTGGAGGAACCCCCTCAGAAATAACCATGTCCTGTCTTTTGCTCACACTTTTCATTGGTAAGACTCTCCCCTACTTTGTACTAAAAAAGCAACAGCTATGCTTATTTCTAGTTGTTGTTGAATTATAAAAAAACATGTAGTGAGTCTCTCCAGGAAATCTTTCTGCATGTGTTTTCAATGTGGTTAGAGTTATAATGGTCTACTGGTAAATATGCCACTGGTCATAGTTTATTCTATGTTTACAGTGTTCACTCAAAAATGAAAATTCTGTTATTATTAATTTTTGACATTATTCGTATTATTTACTGCCATTTCACACCTTTCTTTGGTAGAACACAAAAGGAAATCTTATGGAGAATGTTTCGCTCCTCCTTTCCATATAATGACAGCATGCAGTGACCACAACCTGCAAGCTCCAAAAAGGACAAAAAGCACCATAAAATTAGCCATATGGCTCCTGTGCTGAGTCTTCTAAAGACATCAATAACGGCAAACTTCATGGATTTCTTTTATGACCTTAATCACCATTCACTTTCATCGTATGGGAAAGAGCAAATTAAACACTGTCCTACATTCTAAACATTTCGCTTTGTGTTCCGCAGAAGAAATTCATATGGGTTTTTGAAACCAGATGAGGTTGAGTAAATGATGAATGAATTTGCTATTCCTTAGACATATCTAATTTCTTTGAACTATTCCTCTGTGTTTAACTTTGTTTGGGCCTGGGCATCACAAACCATATACAGTACTGTACATATGAGCTATATCTAAAGATTCTGCAAATATTTCCTCTTTGATTGTTCAGTATTTTCAGAGAGCTTTAATGCAAAAAGTATAAAATTGTAAAAAAAAAAAAAAAAAAAAAGGCAAACTAAACTTGTCAGACCTATAGAACATCACAAAACTTGATATTGCAGATGAGATTCATTTGAAAGCAAATTGAGAACTTTTATTAATTCTGCTGCTTCTCAGACTTCTCCACTAGAGTTTCGGAAGAGTGGAACACACTGTTCTCATTTTTGAGAGAACAGTGATGCCATTGTCTGCAATTAAAAGTCAAAATTTTCTATATGAACTCAAACATTTATAACCATATACTTCCAAAGTCAAGTCAAGTCATATGTATTTGTAGCGCTTTTCACAACAGGTGTTGTTTCAAAGCAGCTGTACATGAAATTATGGTATAACAGAAAATGAATGTATATAATGCCAATATTAGTTGTTTAGAACTTTTAGTGGTTAAAATTAGTAAACTAAGTAAGTGTTGTGGGTCAATGGTTAAACAAAATTATTTTGTATGAACTATAAGTTTTAGTGTTAAAGTCCTTGAAGTCATCCCGATATAACTGAGGAAATACACATAGATGCTTTGTCCTTTGATTTTGGCTGATGTAGGCTTTTGTTAGTGGTTAATTCATTTTCTATGTAGTTCATTTTTTTAAGTGAGTATTGTCTTTATTTTGACCAAGCTGATATACTGTAGGTATCATTAAGTGAGGAGCTTCGCAGTCCGGCTTGAAGCTTATGGCAGGTAGTTTTGGTAAACTCCATCCTGAGCCCATGCTTCAGACCCCATGTCTTTGAGTTTGCATCAATTCATCCTCTGTGAAGTCTGTCTTAGTAGACTGAAGTGAAGTCTGGCTGGCACATAATGCAGTTGGACATCATCACTCAGCAACACAGTGGGAGTTGGACATCAGGCAAGATCGGAAATGGATCTGGCAGGCTCTGGTAACCTCAGGATATAATCCTGATATTTAGACAGGGAAAGAAATAGAATAAAAGTAGCGTAGATGCCATTCACTTTAAAGCAGGGTTAAAAAATGAGTGTTTTCGGTTCCAGTAGACCTAACCTAAGTGGCATAACTATGAATTTAGGGATAAATTAGATGTATGCCTGGCTGAATAGATAAGTCTTTAGTCTAGACTTAAACTGAGAGAGTGTGTCTAAGTTCCAAACACTGCTAGGAAGACTATTCCATAGTTTAGGAGCCAAATATGAAAATGATCTCCCTCCTATTTTGGATTTTGATATTCTCGGTATTGTTAACAGGCCGGAGTTTTGCGATCATAGTGAGCGTGATGGATTATAGCATGATAGAAGGTCACTTAAGTACTTTGGAGCTAAACCATTCAAAGCTTTGCAAGTAATTAACAGAATTTTAAAATTAATACGAGACTTAACGGGTAGCCAATGTAACACTGATAAAATGGGGCTGATATGATCATATTTCTTGGTTCTAGTTAGCACTCTAGCTGCTGCATTCAGCAACCAACTGAAGTTTATTGATTAAACCTGCAGGACATCTGCCTAGTAATGCATTAACATTAGGGATGTGAATCGTGAAGAATTTAAGGATTCCGGTTCAGATTCCAATTCCTCTTAATGATTCCGGTTCCTTAACGGGTCCAGTAACGATTCCAGTAATTCTTTTAGTACCTTTTTTAAAATAATTATTTGGAAATGAGAAATGCAATTTTTTTGTATTTACTACCCTCTGCTATCTGTTACCAAATGATTAGATCATTTCAGATTTCTGCAGAGCAGATATAACAAATCAGAAATAAATGTAATACAATTCTTGTAAAAGGTGTGTTTGCAGACTTTTTAGAGACAGAATTACAATCCAATAATAGATACTAACTATATTTTAAATAAATCTAAACCAACAAGAAATTTGATGGCATATTTCATTAATTCATTTATTCTTTTATAAAATTCCACTTATTACAACAACTCTCATGTATCTTTAATTATTGTCATATGAACAACCAGTCAGTAACTGTACTGCTTGATTTAAGTCTCACAGGTCATCATTAAATAAACAGTAACAGTTCCAGAGATTGTTTAGACCGTGTTTTGTAGCCTAATGTTGTACTTCAGGCTTGTGAGATTTCAACAGTTCTTTTTCATTTTGAGTTGGACATTCATAACTTGCACATCAGTATAAGATTACTAGTATATGGAAGCGCTGTAGATTCAAAAGAACCAGCTCATTAGAATAATTCTTTCGGGAATCAAACTATACCAGAAGCACATATGTTTTGCGCTTTAGATTCAAAAGAGTCGGCTTGAGATCAGGAATCAAAGCCACTGGTAGAGCCGTGTGTTTTACGCTGAAGAGTCAGTAGAGGGCAGCACTGCTGCAGAAATGCACTGCTAGAAACACTGTCAGAGTATTTCAGGATAGTGTTCCAGTCACGTCCACAGAAAATTGCATGCAGGAGAACCGTTAATGGAATCGAAAGTCATGAAGATGATACGATTCTGGTATTTTTTTTAAAGAATGGAACTGGTTCTGAACAAGAACCGGTCCACGGTTCCCAACCCTAATTACAATAATCTAGTCTTGAACACATTAATTAGTTTTTCGGCATCAGAAACAGATTAACGTAGCAATATTTCTGAGGTGGAAGAATGCAGTTCTACAAATATTGGAAATTTGTTTTTCAAAGTTTAGATTTCTATCAAATATAACACCTACATTTTTTGCTGTAGAAGTTGACATTTTGTTGACAAATTATTTTTATTAGGCTTTTGTTCCAATAATTAGTACTTCTGTTTCATCTGAATTGAGTAGAAGGAAATTTCTAGCCATCCACTTTTTGATATCATTTATACACTTAATTTGGAAAATTTGGAAATTTCATTGGGTTTCGAAGAAAAATAAAGTTGGGTATCGTTGGCATAACAGTGAAAACTAATTCCATGTTTTCTGATAATGTCTCCCAGGGGGAGCGTATAAATGGAGAAAAGCAAAGGCCCTATCAATTTAGCCACAGTACTGAATAAACATCCAGGATTGTTTTGGTTATTTTCTATGAGTTTGCTCAAATATGCAGACCTGGCAGTTTTTTAGAGCCTGTCTGTAGACACTATCCTTCCATGCGCGAAATACCTCTAATTTTGTATTCTTCCACTTACTCTCCATTTTCCGAGCTGCTCTCTTGAGAGCATGAGTGTGATCATTGTACCATGGTTCAGGAATTTTCTCTTTAACTTTCTTTCATCGAAGGGGGGCGACACTATCTAGAGTGCTAGAGAAGACTGTATCCATATTTTCTGTGACAACATCAAGTTCTTCTGACCTTTTTGGCGTACTGATGTAGTGGGAAATTTTACTTCAATGTAGGGGTAAGTATTTCTTCTGCAATATCTTGGATGACTAGGAAAATGACAGGATCTAAGTCCCCACTCCTAGTATGATTAATTCCTGTACTTATTATCTAAGTTTGTTTTTATCTGCCTTGATAATCTGTTTTCTTTTTTTAGCAACGACTGGTGAGGAGGAGGCTCCAGGATTAAAAGTGTACACGGTAGCTTCCCAGAGTGTGATGAAATTAATTAACCCCTGTTCCGCTCTACTAGCCTACAAGACAGGAGGAATGCCCCTACTCCAAGATGACAGAAGTTTTAGATTTATTTTTCTTAATGTTCCATAAAATAAAAATAAAACAAAGAGAATAATAGTAATGAGAACCACAGATAAACCCTTGTTTCACTTCACTTATGATTCCACATACAAACAAAGAAATAAAGCTTCATTTAGCTTCAAGCTTTTGTTCAGTCTCTTTTCTTTCTACAGTAATACTCAAGCCAAACAAAAGAAAAAAAACAACAACAACAACAGTTCCAATAGAACGTTTAAATGAGACCCAGTTCACTCAACAGTACACAATAAATGTTACATTTCACATCAGATACTTTTCCTCATGTCAATCAACATACCTGAGTGAGATTTACAACCCAAGATTTGAATTTTACCTCGCTGCAGAACTGGGCTGGCGTTGGACTGTCCAGGTATGGCAGGGTAATCAGATCAACTAACAGCGACCTTTCAAAAACAGCGAGTCTTCTCCCTTTCAAACACAAGAAGAACAGTTCAGAGAAAATCCACAAAAAAAAAAAAAAAAAACATCCACGTGAGCGTTTCCAATAGACAAGGCAGACGTTTCCACGAAAAACACACAGTAATGCAGATTCGTTCAAAACAAAACTCTGTTACCAGTTCAGTAAGTTTATGCAGATGTCCATTCAAAAAGGATTTCCAAATCTTGAAATGAAAAACACTGCAAAGCGTAAAATTTTTTTTTTTTTTTAAACGAACTATGAAATATAGAGGGAAAAAATTATTCTCAGGGCAATGGCTGAATACTCAAAATAGGAAGGAAAATACTGTCAAAAGAAAAAGCGTCAAAGAGTTCGCAATGCCGTTTGCGTCCACACAGCGGCACTATTGTGTCAAAACGACGAGCGAGGATTTTTCTCGAAACAACAGCAGCAAAAATCACTCGATCCGGATCAGCTTTATTCCAAAGTAACAACAAAAATGATGACCGTGTATTTCTTCCAGAGGTCAACTGTAGTTAAACAACAATGAAGAAAACTCACAGTACCTCAGCTCCCTTCAATCAGAGACAAACACTCGGGCCAACACAGCGTCTCAGCAAGCACGATGAGCAATGCCCCTCTTCGTATCACACAGACTCACAGTTCAGTTCCTCAGAGATCACGCTCAGCTGAAACTCACGACAGCACAAGCTCGGTCCACAACCTCGACACTTATCAAATGCTGACCACGTAAAAGCGAAGAAGTCACGAGAAAATGGCTTTTTTTCTCTCTTTCACTCCCGCTCGTCTCACTCACTTCCACTTCCGGTCGCAGTTTTTCCACAAAAAAAAAAAAATGAAAGTCCTTGAATACCTCCACACTGAGTATTTGAGACAAACTTGAAAGATTATTAGTGAAGCTACCTTTAGTAGTTGAAAGAATAGATCTACCTGAATGAAAAAATGTCATAGATTGAGTAACCTTTGCTAAGCGCAGCATACAAGATATGAGATAATGATCTGAGACATCAGCGCTCTGTGGCAGAATTTTCTATATTATTAACATCAATTCCATATGACAAAATTAGATCTATCATATGATTTTGGAGACTGGTTGGACCTGTCACATTTTGTCTAACCCCAACAGAGTTGAGAATATCGATAAATGCTTATCGCAGTGTATCATTTTTGTTATCTATGTGGATGTTGATAGCACCGACGATTAAAGCTCTGTCCACAGCAACTACTAGATCTGACTGAAAATCATCAAATTCTCAAAGGAATTCAGAATAAGGCCCTGTTGGTCTATATACTGTAGCAAAAACAAAAGATGACAAATATTTTTTATTTATATCTGACAATATCACAGTAAGCATTATCAGTTCAAAATGATTAAATTTATATCCAGACCTTTGAGTAACACTAAATATATAACTGTACATTGTAGCAACACCTCCTCCTCAACCTTTCAGGCGAGGCTCATGTTTTTAACAGTTACCTTAGGGAGTAGACTAATTTAAACTAATAAATTCATCTGTTTTAATCCAGGTTTCAGTCAAACAGAGCAAATCCAAACTATGATCTGTAATAATTTGATTTACAGTTAGTGATTTGGATGAAAGCAATCTAATGTTTCGTAGCCCTGCCTTTTTTATGTTGTTTATCTTCAGTTTTTTTTTCTTCTTTTTTTTTTTCTTTCTCAAGTTTGACATTAATCAGATTTTTTCTAAATGACTTATTATTGATTTTGTGTTTGGTAGTTCAGGGAACAGACAGTCTCTATATGATATATAGGTGATTCATTCTCTATGTGTTGTAGTTTATGTGACCTGTGTGATGTCTCAAGGCAGCTAGCAGACATTCGGATTAGCCAGTTTGTCTGCTTCCAGACCTGGGTCCCAGTTAGTCAAATATTATCACTATTAAGACTATGAGCCATATTACTAGAGAGGAGAGCAGCACCTTCCCTGGAGGGATGGAGTCCATCTCTCTTTAGCAGATCAGGTCTACCTCAAAAACTCTTCCAACTGTCTATGAATCCAATGCAAAGTAACTGGACTATGCAATTTACATAAATTTTTTATAGCTCTACACTTTTAATATATGTAAAAACTGTCTAACTTTGCATACTGTTTTTGAGAAAATAAGTCTATTTTTTTCCTAAGGAACTTTGCGAGAATTTTTTTATTCAAAGATAGCAACATTAATGCTAACTGACACAACCAAGTAAAATCACTATAAGTCTCATGAGACTTTCTGCTCATCTACATTTTTTGCAATAATATTTTCCACTGGGGTAAAGCAGCTTGGAACATTTCTGTATAGAAAGTGCAATGAAAGAGAACATGATGACAAGTATAATGCTTATATCAAGCTTGAGTACACAGTGTTTGCATGATCATTCCTTTCCTGGTTTAAAATGTCTCTCACCAAGGGTACAGGCGAATTGCAGGACCGTTTTACTGGGATGGTCATCTTAATACCCTGTGCTGATGAGTTACATAGCTGTGTAAACTCAGCACTTTCAAACCGGCTCGTGTTCACTCTCTCACATTTGGTGCCAAACAAGCTTGTGGATACCTGACATCAGTAGCCCAGGTGTGTATGTAATGTCACCACAGTTTGCGTACTGCTGATCTGAAGTGGAATATGTGTAAAAAAAAAAAAAGAAGAATGTAAACCGGTAGTTATACATTTAAAGTTACAGACTGTACTATTTTAATTTATATTTATTTATGTATTTATAAATAAGGGAGGGCCAGTTGCCTCACTTTGGAGCTGTTACGAGGGCTACATCTCATTAACTATAAGGTTTTGAGTCAAAAGTCCAATTACACAAATGTGTGTTTTCTCTGTAAGAGTGGTTTTATAAGCTGGTTTCAAACACCAAGTTCAAAACCTCTTAGGGTGTTTTCACACTTGGTTCGTTTCAGGAGTCTGAGCTCAATTTGTAGGATTTTTTACCCATATGTGAAAACTCCAAATGATCTCCGACCCCTTTAAAGTGAACCCTTTAGAGATTTGGGGTACATAACTGTACCCTTAAGTACACAACAGGTCCTTATGGTACAATTATGTTCCCAAAACGAGTTAAAAACTCAAACTTCAAAGTACCACCTCAGTAAAAATGGCCCATTGAAAAGGGCCAACTTGTACCATGTTAATCAACAAACAAACAAACCAAAAATTAAACAAATGATCCAAACAACGAAACAAGAAAGCATGCATATAATTATTTCACAAATTAAAGTATACCTATGCATTATATTTAAAGAGTAATTGTAAACACAAAGTGGAGAATGTTAAACAGAGAAACAATATACACTGCCTGGCCAAAAAAAAAAAGTCACCATTTGGATTTAAATAAGCAGATACTTAAGAGCCTGTGATTGGATCATTATTGCAGTGATTAATATGTTTCAGCTGGCAACAATACTTTTAACCCTAACTGGTGCAGTGTGTAGCTTATTTCTTAAACAACCATGTTGGAAGACGTATCCTGTGGTCGTGGAAAAGATGTTACTGTGTTTCAAAAGGGGCAAATTACTGTCATGCATGCAAGCAAAGAAAACAACTAAGGAGATTGCTGTAATCACTGGAATTGGGTTAAGAACTGTCCAAAGCATTATTAAAACCTACAAGGATTGTTGTGACCCATTAACTTCGTGGAAGAAATGTGGTCGGAAAAAAATCTTGAATGATCGTGATCAGAGATCACTAAAATGCTTGGTAAAGTCACATCATAAAAAATCGACACTATGCATGATGGATGCATCACTTCATGCACTTCCCTTCTTACCCTGATGCACCAATCGCTTTGGAATAGGGTAAATCTAGATTCATCAGACCACATGACCTTTTTCCATTGCTCCACAGTCCAATCTTTATGTTCCCTAGCAAACTGAAGTAATTTTTTCTGATTAGCCTCACAAACAAGTGGCTTTCTTGTGGCCATGCAGCTGTTTAGTCCCAATTTCTGTAAGTTCTCATCGCATTGTACATGTGGAAATGCTCTTACTTTCACTATTAAACATAGCCATGAGTTCTTCTCTCTCTCTCTCTCTCTCTCTCTCTCTCTCACACACACACACACACACACACACACACACACACAAACTTGTTTTTATATCATTGTGGGGACCCTCCATAGACTTCCATGCATTTTATACAGACCTAATGATAATTTCTATCCCCTACCCCTAAACCTAACCCTCACAGAAACCTTTTTGCATTTTTACATTTTCAAAAAAAACATCGTTTAGTATGTTTACTAAGCCATTTCTCTTGTGGGGACCGCTGGTTGGCAAACAATATAGGTGATCTCAGGTTTTACTATCCTTGTGGGGACATTTGGTCCCCAGAGTGTAGCATAAATACACATACACACACACACACACACACACACACACACACACACACACACACACACACACACACACACACACTGTTTTTGTTAGTATTTGAGTTTGACTCTGTAATTCTTTGTGGTATTCTGACTATTGCTTTTCACTGAATTAATAGACAAGTAGAAAATTAGCTTTCGGTTTTCTTGTCTTTTATTTGTGTCAATTTTCAATAATTATTTTTCCATCTTGTTTTCTGTCTTACTCTCTTCCTGTCTCAGGTGTGTGTTGTGTGCATGCTACTGGAAAGGTTCCATTTTGGAAGTGGTGAACAGTAGCACTGTTCTCATTCCCTGCACCTATGCCAGCTGTATTGGGATCAAGAACCTCTACTTCAAATGGGAGTTCAATGATAATGGCACCATGCAGAAGGTAGCAGACATTCTCCTCAATGGAATACTTATTAATGTACTGCATAAAATGAGAAATAATGCCAGAATAGAATAGAATAGAAAAGATATTGCCATACAATCACATCCGGCCACAGGCCACTAATTAATCATCAATCACAAACCCTTAAGATAAAACATCATTGATTGGATGGAAATATAAATAGAATACCTGCCTTCTTCTTGAACTGATTTTGTATGGCTTGGTTTCAAGGACTCTTCACTAGGTTGAAAAGTATGCAGTTCTTAGAAATCATTAGATTGACTGTATGCTGTTTCTTAATATTATATTCAGTGCAGGACATTGCAAGCACCTTTTTATGTATCAATGATTAAACAACATTACTATTTCTTTCTACTGACAGATATAAATCTTAAAAGTCATGGAGTTTTATATCAACCAAATTTCTGTTGAACTTGACTTAGATACTATTTGCACATGAATACGAATGAATGACCTCTGTGCGCAGGGAGTAGGCTATAAACAAATGTGTAATAACAGATTAGGATATTGTAAAATGGCATAATAATTTAGGAAAAATGTTTGGCACTACAGTAGGACTTACAGTGTCAAAGGTTGAAAAAAAAGAAAATACATTTTCAATCAATATAACAGACAGCTGTTTTCCAACCAGGTGGCTGATTCTGTGAATCCAATGGATATTGTGGAGCCATCTAAAGTGAATGTTTACCACGAGAGGGTGGAGTATGTTGGCTCCAGTAAAGAAAATAACATCTCCATTCTGCTTTGGAATGTAACATTCGAGGACGCTGGTGTCTACACCTGCTTTGGCAAAAACCCCAAAGAGAAGGACAAAAATCACAGTGCCATTTTCACTCTATACGTCGTAGAGGAACGTTAGTGTTATGGATAAGGAAAAGAGAGGGAGATACAGACAGACAAAAATACATCAGTGTTTCCCCTATATGCATTTTGCAGCAGTGAGGGCAGAGCTGGGGCCAGATTCACTAAACGTTCTTAAGAAGAAATTTCTTCTTAACTACCATTTTCTTCTTAATTTTTAACTTAAGAAAAAAGTTACGAAAATGTTATAAAAAAAAACTTTTTAAGAAAGTTCTTATCTTTTAAGATTATTGTTAAGAAAAAACTTAAGAAGCATTCAAATTCTCGAAAAAAAAAATTCTTAAACATTTTCGTAAATAACATCTTAAAATTAGGATAAACTCACAGTTGTCTTAAATTCTAAAAGGTAAGATGTTTAATGAAATTACTGGGTTTTTTATGTTGAGTCTGAAGTAGCAATGGACTGTTTACATAGAAATGTGATTTTAGACCAAAAAACATTTTTGACTGTTTTATGTTATTTTAATTTTCAGCTTGTAAACCATGTAAATGTTATCACCACATTCAAACAATAAATGTTGTTTTGAAGCTTCTTAATGTGGTGATCAATCATGCTTATTCAAACGGATGCACTGCATATAGTGCTCTCACTCCATGATCTTTAGTTCATAGAAACATAATAAATATAACATTAGAAAGCTGAGACTCTTTTTAACCCCCCATCCACATCCCTATTGGTGTTGGGCACAGCGGAGGCAGCCTCCGCCACCTTTTCCCATTTACCCGCCTCTTCATTTCCGACGTGATATAATTATCAAGCTTCTCAAGGAGAACTTTTTCCTTGCAGTAATTTCCTCAACAAGAACATCCTGCTCTTGTAGTTTTTGTTTCTTTTCCTCCATGTCAAATGAAAAATTATCAAATTGTTAGCAGCATGTAAATTCTCCTATGACGTGTAGTGTTGTTAAACTATCACATCTCATGCACTTTGCTTGCTTCTTTAAAAAAAAAAAAAAGAAGGTTAATAGATACATTTATTGTTATGATTTACCAGTGCTGAAGTATTGAATTCAAGGGCGTAGATTTGGCTTGAACTTTGGGGGGTTGCAACATGAAGCATTTACATGTTTCCATTGATCATGGTATAAATATTGGGGGGCTGTACTTGTTGTTTTGATTATTGGGGGGTGGGGGGGAATCTACACACCTGATTGAATTTGTTCTAGGCTATAGCAAGGCAAGCCCATGAGCAGGCTGATCAGACAATGTCAAAGCCTGTCTTAAGAAAATATTTGAGAACTTCTTAAGAATTTTTCAAGAATTGCACTTAGGAACGTTCTTAAGAATTTATAATTTATCTTAAGAACTTTCTTAATATTTTTCTTAAGAACATTTTCAGGAATCCATCCCCTGGTGCGGTAATTCGCGGACTGGTCTCAATCGCATAGACCATTTTAAATGCGCCTGTGAACGCGTGAGATGGCAATGACCCTAAGTGTGGCAAGGAACACAAACTCCATAAGATGTTGGTTAATGGAGGAAAATAACCTTGGGAGAAACCAGGCTCACTGTGGGGGCCATTTCCCCTCTGGCTAAACAACATGAATATAATGCCAATATTAGTTATTTGTGTGCAGTGCAAGTCATGGTTTTAAATTTGTAAATTAAGTAAGCTTTAAGGTCCAGTGTTTTAAAAAGAAAAAAAAAGAAAATATTTTTTATGAACTTTTAGATTAATGACTAATGTCTTTGAAGTCCATCCTGGATTAACTGCAGACGTTCACATAGATGCATTGTCCTTTGTTAGTTGGCTGATGAAGGCTTTTGTTGGCAATTAAATGATAGTCTATGTATTCCGTTTCAAGAATGTAGTCCATCAATAGACAAAGGAGATGCAGGCAGAGATTAATGAAGTGCATCACAGTTCAACCTGCAGGTCATTTCAATGGGGTCCATCCTAAATCCAAGTTTCAGGCAGTGGCATATGAAGTATCCGATGTCTTACAGTTGGAGTTAGCATCAGTTCATCCTCTGAAGTCAAAAGACTGAAGTGATGTCTAGCTAGCACCAGGGCTGGATTGGTAATCTGGCATATCGGGCATTTTCCTGGTGGGACGACGCACTTTGCAGAACGGGCCACAAAACGGCGCCGCGAGATGCCGAAGGGGGCAGCGATATGCACTGTCCCCCACTCAACAACGTTTCACTTTTAATTGACTATATCACAATTCCAGTGGGTCAGAAGTTTACATTCACTAAATTAACTTTGCCTTTAAGCAGCTTGGAAAATTCCAGAAAATTATGTCAAGCCTTTAGACAATTAGCTTCTGATAGGAGGTGTACTGAATTGGAGGTGTGGCTGTGGATGTATTTTAAGGCGTACCATCAAACTCGGTGCCTCTTTGCTTGACATCATGGGAATATCAAAAAAAATCAGCCAAGAATTGTGGACCTCCACAAGTCTGGTTCATCCTTGGGAGCAATTTCCAAATGCCTGAAGGTAACACGTTCATCTGTACAAACAACAGTACGCAAGTATAAACACCATGGGACCACGCTGCAATCATGTCGCTCAGGAAGGAGACGCATTCTGTCTCCTATGAACGTAGTTTGGTGCGAAAAGTGCAAATCAATCTTCCCAGAACAACAGCAAAGGATCTTGTAAAGATGCTGGAGGAAACAGGTAGACATGTATCTAAATTCACAGTAAAACGAGTCCTATATCGACATAACCTGAAAGGCTGCTCAGCAAGGAAGAAGCCAATGCTCCAAAACTGCCATAAAAAAGCCAGACTACAGTTTGAAAGTGCACATGAGCCGTAGTACACCATCCCAACCATGAAGCATGGGGGTGGCAGCATCATGTTGTGGGGGTGCTTTGCTGCAGGAGGGACTGGTGCAATTCACAAAATAGATGGCATCATGAGGAAAGAAAATTTTGTGTATACATTGAAGCAACATCTCAAGACATCAGCCATGGTGTTAAAGCTCAGTCACAAATGGGTCTTCCAAATGGACATTGACCCCAAGCACACCTCCAAAGATGTGGCAAAATGGCTTAAGTTCAACAAAGTCAAGGTATTGGAGTGGCCATCACAAAGCCCTGACCTCAATCTGATAGAAACTTTGTGGGCAGAACTGAAAAAGCATGTGCGAGCAAGGAGGCCAACAAACCTGACTCACCAGTTACACCAGTTCTGTCTGGAGGAATGGGCCAAAATTCCAGCAAGTTATTGTGAGAAGCTTGTGGAAGGCTACCCAAAAAGTTTGAGCCAAGTTACACAATTTAAAGGCAAAGCTACCAAATACTAACAAAGTGTCTGTAAACTTCTTACCCACTGGTAATGTGATGAAAGAATAAAAGCTGAAATAAATCATTCTCTCTACTATTATTCTGACATTTCACATTCTTAAAATAAAGTAGTGATCCTAACTGATCTAAGACATGCAATGTTTTCTATGATTAAATGTCAGGACTTGTGAAAAACTGAATTGAAATGTATTTGGCTAAAGTGTATGTAAACTTCTGACTTCAACTGTATGTATTTATAGCTATACAAGATCATAAAATGTAGTTTAAAATAGATGAAGAAAGTGTTACACAGCAGGACACTGATGACAATGCTTAAAATGTCATGTTAATGTTTATTTTAAAATATCAGTGAAAACAAATTTGGCCAGAATATGTATCTAATTTATATAATATATGTAAATAAATAAATAAATAAACATACCTCTTAAAGTGTAGAACTTTGAAAATATTTTGCAGATTAATTGCTCATATTTTGTGAGTTTGTTGCATCTTTATATCTGCAGTGTTTTAATTCCTTCCCCAGATTATTCTTGAGAAAAAGTGAAAAGCCCAGTGCTTTGGCAAGCGCTGTTTCTGCTTTCCTTTAAACAAAGAAAGCCTCAAAGACTCAAATAGCCACAGAGTAATATTTTTCATGACTTATTTGCTGCACATCATTAGGCATGAGCATTATTCAGCATGCTGCACTTCAGCTCCCAGAAATGCTTTGCGGCATGAATAAATTATGCAAATAACTATGTACTGCTCATAGCTTTACTTTTTGCAGATTTGATATATGCTGCTGTTATTGTATTTGTTTTAACTTGCAGTTATTTGTCATTTAGTGATTATTCAGAGCTTATCTTATACTTAATATGTTGTTTTTGGTTGACACCATTATTGAGATTTGTATGTCTAATTAATCAATTGATGCATACATTTGGAAAAGCACAATGTGTAAGTGATTTAAAAAAAAAAAAAAAAAAAAAAAAAAAAAAAAAAAAAGCTGGCCATTACATTATTTCAAAATAAACGTCATTGTATTGGCTTGTCTTGCAGAGATTATTAAAATTTCCCTTTGTTATGAGCTCTGAGCGAAATGTTGGAGCCCAGGGCGGCTGTCTATATTGCTTGTAAGACGGGCCGGTACTTGCGCAGCAGCGGGCCCGCCCAAATTACCCAGCGGCCCACCAGGAAAACGCCTGGTGCTCCCTATGGCCAATCCGCCCCTGGTTAAAACTATGGATACTATGGAAGAACTATGGTGCATTTTCATAATTATGGACCAAGCTATCAGTTTTCCATCTGTGTAAAATCTGTACTCTTGTAATGCTCTTTGATTGTAGGAAAATATACATTGTTTTGTTTGCCTTCAGAAATTCCAAGACATGACTGTAGTTTCATTAGTAGGAGCCTGATGAATGGAATCTGTAAAGAAGACCCAACTTATTCACACTGTCAGAATATTTCAATTTAGCCATATAAAAATGAGGTGTTCATTTTTTCCACAGATGTTACTGTTCTTAATATTATAATTTGCATCTGCATCCCAACCTCAAAATCAATGCATGGGTGCTACCAAAACAGGTGCTGATGCCACATTTTCAAAGGGCCCTTTGAGGGCACTAATAAACCCTGATGTGGCCCAGGCTGAAATAGAGCTTGACACCTCTGTTTTAATCTATTCTTTGACCAACACTCGTTAATACGGGTCCGGCGTTGAAAAAAATCCTAGGGAAAACACTGTACATGAAGACCCGAAAACATGTTACATTTCAAGGTCTTCAGTTAAGTAACTCATCTTATTTTTTCCCCCATTCATTTTCATTTTTGTTGCTGTGCTTTTCTCTCTGTCTCAGTAAGGGAGGTTGATAACACACTCACCATCATCATTGCCTCCAGTGTTGGCGGTTTCATCGCTGCGTTAATGGCCTTCATGCTGCTAAAAAACTGTTTACTCTGTTCATTTTCACAAAGCTTGAGGAAAAACGTTAATTGATATATACTGTATGTGCATATATTAACCTGGGAGTGAAGGAATCATTATTGTTCACTTCTGTTGTCAATGACTCACTCATAACATAAAAGATGTTCATTTGTCGCCACCCACTGGCGTAGATGTAATCTGCAGAAATGGTGACTGAACAAATCAATTAAAAAAAAATATATATATATCTTTGGTGAACAAAGTTTAACTGAGATGAATCAAAAATCCCCATTACAGTGTACAGTATATGCTATGGCATGCTCCAAACTTTGAATTTTCCATTTAAACTTGTGCTATTAAGCAAACAATAGGGGCTAATTAAATATAAGTATGGGATAATCTTAACCCGCTTATACCATAGTCACTGGACAGAATTGATTAGTTACAGCTGTCATACATTTTTTTCCAGCACAAATTCTGACTGGAAAAACAAAAAATAACGGTTAATTTTATCTGTCGTTAGATCTACAGCTCTGCCTATTCAGACACAGAGAAAAAGTAGTACGACCACACACTTGGTCAAAACTGTGAATTTAAATGCACAATCCAGAAATAATAATATCCAAAGAATGTAGAGGGGATGGCACTCCAGAGAACATGTATTGTTTAATTGTTATTCATTGTCATTTTCACATAAATGTGGAAAAACCGAAGTTATAAATGTGGCATTGACAGTAAAAGTAGCACTTACTGTATGATAAGGGGGAAACCATTCAAAACACTCTGGAACCTGCGGATTTTGACCTCTGAGACATCTTTATGGTATCCATCTAGGCTGCACGACTGACTGAATTAAGATTGAATTCACAGTTTGTTCTTGAACAGCAGTGATTCACCGCAAAATGCTGTGCATTTTGTAAACAGTGCTTCTCCTGTTTAAGTCAGAGATGTGTGCATGCGGGGGGCCTCTTGTGGCTATAGGCGGCACTTCAGCACATAACAAACAACACATTACAGTTTAAATCTTCGACTTGCTGGACAACGAAAGAGGCATTTAATAGGTCCTGATTTCCTTCTCTCACCCTTTGTGCAAAACAAGCTGAATTCCATTATATTAGCTATGCTGATGAAAGTGGTTAGGAAATGTTTTCAATTGCTATTGCTCACTCTGCTTGCACTGTAATGTTATGTTGCTACTGTTACAGACAGCGCATTAATATTGAACGGTGATTAAAACTGACCGGAACTACCTGTGTATTCAACGGTTTGAACCGCATGCATTTCAGTCAATCAGAATAGAGTATTAGAACAGACCATGGTATAAAATGACTAAAAGGATTGACACCGTATTTTATTACTACAAAGCAAATTAACAGGATAATGTATCATTGATCTTGTATACAAAATATGATGTGTGATATTAGTATTAGTACAGCAAAGCCAAAATGTTTTTTGACACATAGGCAGCACTTGAAAATGTATGAATGTCTTTGCATTATTTAACAAAACTGTCAAGAAGTATATATATTTAAAATAAAATAGCACAAGGGCACTTTTCAGGAAAAACATTAAAACAAATAGGTGGGAATTAATAAACAATACAAGATAGATATACAAGATATATTGTTCATACTTAAGATAATAAGAATTTGGAAACGTTCTTTTTAAATGTACTGGAACATGCCCATAGTTAATGTGATAAAGGTCTAGCATTATTTTTTGTGCTATTTTTGTGCACTATTTTTTGTGCACTAGTTTGCCACATGGTTTGATATCTTGCTATCTGATGTAATGAAATACATTTTAATTGGCTTAAGTGTTCAAAAGTATCCAAATACTTTTTGGGGCTGCTTTATATAAATACTTTTTTTTTTTTTTTTTAATTATTCTCTTCCCTCTTTCTTTCTTTCTTTCTTTGTCTTTTTCAGTAAGGAGTGCCTTGTCACCTCCTCAGGGATTGATAACACACAGAATGGTCTGTCGGCTTCTAAATCTACACCAAAGAAAGCTTGAGAGCGTACACACAGTCACACATACACATGGAAACATGGATCAGCCATCAAGCTGTGCCCTCTCTGTTTATTCACATCCGTGTTTACAAATGCTATACTTTTATATTTCTGTTTTGTGAGAAAGATTAAGGATATTAAGCTAAATGCAATTTTTTTTATTTATAACATTTCTATGGATGATATTTAATTTACATAATTCAATTTAATTTTTTCAAATTAATATTTTGTCATAAACACAGATATGAATGAAAAGAGGAGGCCTTATGTATTTCTGCATATATCTGAATTTATATGTGCATTTAAATATGCACCACACATATGCAGTTTCATGCACTTTAGTTTATCAGCCCACACCAAATCTGTGGACTGATTTTTTCTTATGATAGAAAAATATAGAGATATATTTATTTTTTTTATTTTTTTTCAAATTATGCTATAGCCAGAGAAAAATAAACAGTTCTATTCATTTATGGCATTGTGCCATACTGTCATACTATAATAGTTGCAGTTTGAAATGAGAACAGGTGAAGCAAAACTTCATTTAGATCAGAGCTGGTAGTAGAGTCCTCTTTTGGGATTACATTTTGCAGATTTAATTAAGTCTTTTTATGTTTAGCATAAGTTTGCAGCAAGGGCCAATTCATTTTTATTGTGATTTCTTGTTAATACAAATGCAGTCCTCCTCTCAGATGGCCATCAATTTTTTGGGGGGGAAAAACCTTAAACACTGTCTGTTGTAGAAAGATAATTTGCGCAACCGTTTTAGGGAAATTTGTTGAGTGGGCATTATGTTTCACTTACAGTACGAAAGAGACAGACTCAAAGATGGCTAAAGAAACTGCATGTTTTAATGCAGTACTTCTGGACAAAGCAAAATTGTAATTTGTATTAGGAGAATTAGGCCTTGATATAACAATTTGGAGTCCAGTTCAACATAAACCTAATTACTATATTTGCTTGAAAATGAAGCACAGGTGCCTGTAAACGCTTTTGTCGCCACCTATTGGTGAGAAGGACTGATCAATCCAAAACATGATGCAAAAACTGAAAAATAAATAAATAAATAAAAATAGTAGAAAATCGCTGCAAAATTGCAAAAGCCACCAAACAGTTAGTAAAAAAATAAATAAAAATAATGATATTTGACAATGCTGCTTAAATTTCCAATGCATTATAGCATGTATAGGCTGACTGTAACAGTAGAAAC
Source organism: Myxocyprinus asiaticus (assembly GCF_019703515.2). Classification (NCBI taxonomy): domain Eukaryota; kingdom Metazoa; phylum Chordata; class Actinopteri; order Cypriniformes; family Catostomidae; genus Myxocyprinus; species Myxocyprinus asiaticus. The sequence continues at coordinate 32,429,707 of NC_059347.1, forward strand.
ATTATATATTATGCTTTTTAATTAAAATATTGAAACAATGTCATGTAGTGAACATAATTAGCTTCAGCTTCGGAAATTATAACAGCTTGGTTAATTTCTTGCTAAACAAAATATGAATACCAAAAAGAAATACAGGTGCATCTCAATAAATTAGAATGTCGTGGAAAACTTCATTTATTTCAGTAATTCAACTCAAATTGTGAAACTCGTGTATTAAATAAATTCAATACACACAGACTGAAGTAGTTTAAGTCTTTGGTTCTTTTAATTGTGATGATTTTGGCTCACATTTAACAAAAACCCACCAATTCACTATCTCAAATAATTAGAATATGGTGACATGCCAATCAGCTAATCAACTCAAAACACCTGCAAAGGTTTCCTGAGCCTTCAAAATGGTCTCTCAGTTTGGTTCACTAGACTACACAATCATGGGGAAGACTGCTGATCTAACAGATGTCCAGAAGACAATCATTGACACCCTTCACAAGGAGGGTAAGCTACAAACATTCATTGCCAAAGAAGCTGGCTGTTCACAGAGTGCTGTATCCAAGCATGTTAACAGAAAGTTGAGTGGAAGGAAAAAGTGTGGAAGAAAAAGATGCACAACCAACCGAGAGAACCGCAGCCTTATGAGGATTGTCAAGCAAAATCGATTCAAGAATTTGGGTGAACTTCACAAGGAATGGACTGAGGCTGGGGTCAAGGCATCAAGAGCCACCACACACAGACGTGTCAAGGAATTTGACTACAGTTGTCGTATTCCTCTTGTTAAGCCACTCCTGAACCACAGACAACGTCAGAGGTGTCTTACCTGGGCTAAGGAGAAGAAGAACTGGACTGTTGCCCAGTGGTCCAAAGTCCTCTTTTCAGATGAGAGCAAGTTTTGTATTTCATTTGGAAACCAAGGTCCTAGAGTCTGGAGGAAGGGTGGAGAAGCTCATAGCCCAAGTTGCTTGAAGTCCAGTGTTAAGTTTCCACAGTCTGTGATGATTTGGGGTGCAATGTCATCTGCTGGTGTTGGTCCATTGTGTTTTTTGAAAACCAAAATCACTGCACCTGTTTACCAAGAAATTTTGGAGCACTTCATGCTTCCTTCTGCTGACCAGTTTTTTAAAGATGTTGATTTCATTTTCCAGCAGGATTTGGCACCTGCCCACACTGCCAAAAGCACCAAAAGTTGGTTAAATGACCATGGTGTTGGTGTGCTTGACTGGCCAGCAAACTCACCAGACCTGAACCTCATAGAGAATCTATGGGGTATTGTCAAGAGGAAAATGAGAAACAAGAGACCAAAAAATGCAGATGAGCTAAGGCCACTGTCAAAGAAACCTGGGCTTCCATACCACCTCAGCAGTGCCACAAACTGATCACCTCCATGCCACGCCGAATTGAGGCAGTAATTAAAGCAAAAGGAGCCCTTACCAAGTATTGAGTACATATACAGTAAATGAACATACTTTCCAGAAGGCCAACAATTCACTAAAAATGTTTTTTTTTTTATTGGTCTTATGATGTATTCTAATTTTTTGAGATAGTGAATTGGTGGGTTTGTTAAATGTGAGCCAAAATCATCACAATTAAAAGAACCAAAGACTTAAACTACTTCAGTCTGTGTGCACTGAATTTATTTAATACACAAGTTTCACAATTTGAGTTGAATTACTGAAATAAATGAACTTTTCCACGACATTCTAATTTATTGAGATGCACCTGTATAACCTTCAGATGCAAACCGACACACTTTGACCTGTAAACCATACAACTCACCTTGTGTTATGATGCATAACTAAATGCAATATTTAAAGTCAATAAGGTTGTAATCATACAATCAAGCAATACAAGAAAATTAAAGTACAGTATATCATGTAAATACAGATCTTACAACAGAAAATGTCTCACAGGTTTACTTAGGTTTAACTTAATTTCAAACATTCAATTTATACAATTCAGTGGAGACCAGAGAAGGGACTAACATCAAGTCAGTCAGTTCATTCAAAAAGAATGGGGGATCACAAAATGCCTAAATAACCTATTATTCTAAATATCTTATAGCAGATTATCCTATCATGCAGAGTAATTAATATATATATTAAAATTTGATAAAATATAACCTGTCAAGCAAGTTGTAGATACAATATACCAATTAAGAATATTCAAACAAAACTACCCTAGTGATCTACCACAGTTTAAAGCGCAACTGATTGTATTTTTTGGTTAAGGTTCTGTAGTTGAGGTGATTGCAATTCTATTTGCTGAAGGATTAGAATGTACCCATAATCATAATTGGAAAAACAAGAATTTAACCAGGGCTAAAATTTTGATTTGCAGATCAAACCATCTCTGAAAGTGAAATTTGAATAATTTGAATATTCTGTGTAACTTACATTTGAGACTATACTAGCTTTGTTTTACAATATGATTCTCAGTTTTTAAAATCTTGTGATGACACGTAGGCTGTGATGTCCCTAAAGCAATAACTATTCACAGGGCTCTTTAGCTTCTTTTAATTGGATAACTATTGTGAAGGTGCATCCATAAATTCCAAAGCAATCGTTACCCTACCTTTCATTCAGAAACCCTTTCAATCACGATTAACTTCCATTTAATAATTTTGCATTTAATTTAAGACATTGGAAAATGGTTTTCTCAGGTCATTTAGTGACAGGGTTGGGTGTTCTTAGTTCAGTTCTCAATGAACAGCCTTATATATGACATTAGGGCTTTTTAACTAATTATATTATCCCTCTTAGTGTTTGCATCTTCCTTAAACTGATGCACTTCAGGGGGTCGGCAACCTATGGCACACGGAGGGGTAATCACTGGCACGCCAGCAACAGCTAGAGAGGAGTAAACTATTTTATTTATATGAAATGTCACACCTGCATTCCAATCTACATCTTGTTGTAATCCTTCCTCTTGATGACAGCGTGTTTTCATCAGCTGAATGGGAAGCTAAACAAAAAGTTAACATGTGACGAGACTGCAATATACCCAACAGATTCTTGCAGCGCGTGTAAGCCATTCGCGCATCACGAGCCGGCAGCGCTTCACTTTTGGTTAATCGCGCGAGTAAACGTGCCTGCTTTAATTCGGTTAGGCTGTGCGGATGACAGTTTATATTCCGTGTTTCATTTGTTTCTTTTTGCTTTCAGAACAACACGTCATGTAACAAGGAAAACGCCACGATTAATCCTTGAGATTTCAAATGCAGCATACAGGTACACCCTCCTTAAACCATGGTCACATTAATATCAAAAGAGAAAACAAATCCACATCGTGGGGTTCAAAAATCTGAGTCTATTCAAAATATAAATTGAACCTGGAAATAAAGTTTAAGTATTTTGCAGGTGCGATTAACCAAAAGTGGATAAATAGCTGATCGGCTTGTGATGTGCGAATGTCTTGCACCCGCAGTGCGAGTCTCGTCACACTTTAATAGTGTTTAGTCTCCCATTCAGCTGATGAAAACACTGCGTGAACGTGATTACATCAAGATGTAGATTGGAATGCAGGTGCAAAAAACTTAATATAAATTAGTCTGCTCCTCTCTGGCTTTTACTTGCGTGCTAGGGATTACAAAAATAAAAAATAAATATTCCTCACAATTTAGTGATCAGGAATCAAATGTGACATTAACTGTAATTTTGTACAAAAAGACAGCACTCAATTTGTGAAAACAAAGGCACTCCATGTCAAAAAGGTTGCCAACCCCTGCACTATATAAATCAACATCATCTCGGTTTTGATATGATCCTGCTAGGCTAACTGACAGGCTTGGCCACTATCATGGCCTAATTGCGATTGTCACAGCACTTTAGCCAACAATGTTCTAGAATTTAGTTTGGAACTATGCAGAATGTAAGGTTTTTTTTTTTTTTTTTTGCCAGAATGAGCATTACTCCCATTTTGAACAATGTGTCTTATGGCATCTCAAACAAAATGTGAGTAAATGTAGAAGTTACCCAAGAGTGCAGTTCTGCCAACATTTCTCCAACCAAATTACAAGTTAAAATCATATTGAGAGAGAACGCAAACATGTACTTATTTCAGCATAGAGCTTCCACCACCACTTAATGTAAATTGTGAATATTTGTCTGTTAATGAATCCCCTGTGTTAGAATCTGTTTTGTCACACACGTTTGTTACCAATAGATCACAAAAAAAAAAAAGATCCCCATCTGGAAAAGGATGAATTGAGTCTTTTCACACACAGATTCTAAAACACTTAATTTTTTTGTAAATTGTCTGCAAGCTATAAAATGTGACAGCATCAGTGTGTCACTAGGAACAAAGTTGTTTGGAGAGATGGATCAGGATTTTTACATTTAGGTGATTCATGAATACAGAGGTAGATCAGTTTGTAAGATCAAGGGGAATAAAAGCTTCCAAAACCACCCAGGGCTTATAAAGCCCATACTCTAGTATTGCTTGGACCAAGGAGTCAATAGTCCTTGATTTAAAAATTATTATTCAAGTACCTGTAAATTGGAAATTTGCACCAGTCTTGATACATAATCTCAGTTTAACCACAGACAGTAGACATTGTTTGACAGACCCTTGTCAAACTCATACCCACACGCTATAGCGTTGATGCTTCACCCAGCCCAGAATCCTTGTCCCTTTAAGCGAGTGTATAGGCCTGTTATTCCACAATCATGCACATAAGCTAATAAAATAAAATGTTTTGGATTTTCACTGGATTGGTAAATGCATTAAGATCTTTATTCATTTGTTGATCCACAGAAAGCTTGATTAGGAAAAAAAAAAAAAAAAAAAAAAAAAAAACCCATTCATAGCTATAGAAGGTTGACAGTGCATTCAACAGGCTAACTGGAAAATTGCTACTTTTAATAAATAATCATGACTAAAAAGCACAAGCTTTTGAAAATACTAAGTCAAATCAAAGAGTAAAAACTGACAATTAAAAAAAAAAAAAAAAAAAAAAAAACATTTGTTCTTGGACAGTGCCATTGCACTGTCAGGCCTAGGTGCAAGAACACTGAAGTTTGGTTGTGCATCCTCTGCTTGTCTCAAAAGCAAGCAGTGATGTGTCCATGCTTCTCATTCTCATGGGTGCATCTAAAATGTGAGTCAATGTGGAATTATATTTTCAGTTCTAAAATCTTTTCATATTTATGTGCACAACTAAGAGAACATACCTCCATTACAATGTAGATCCAGTCAAGAAGTTGACTGACATCAGAGTAAACTCCTGGTTTTCCCTCACGTGCACATCCCACTCCAACTCACTAAGCCCAATAATTGCCAACGTGATGATAGGTACACGAGTGGCCCACCACTGTCACCCTAAAAGTGAGAGAACACTTTAGAGTTGATGGTTCTATTCAGTTTAAATTCTTGGCTTGTCCGTTTATTTTTTTCGATACCTGACACGCATCTACATTTCCTTCAAGGAATCCAGCACAAAGCATTCTAGGAGTAATGGTCGAACCATAAACTGAGGGCTTGGAACACTCCGATCTATCAATAAGTGGCACTGAAGCCTTTTGCCCTCAGTATTGCAACTCACCTGTGGAATAAAAAGGGGGAATATGGAAATGAGACAGGGCAACAACCTTTTAAAATAAATTTATATTAGGCAAGCAACACTCCCTCTTACCCTTCTCCTTTAGCATGCCCAATCCAGTCACCACAAGCATGTCCTTCACAGACAGCTGGTGTGGAGGCAAACAAACTGGTAAGATTGATTCTGTGTAGAAAATGGGAGATATGACAATGCCATTGAACGAACATTTTGTCTCATGATAGACAAACTAATGATTCCATCAGTTTTGCATGAACAAATGCTCATTAATGGGTCTCACTATTTAACAGTGAGGTATCTTTTGCTATAAAGAGTTTCCCTTTGTCATCAAAAATAGGAGTTTCATAAAGTATCTTTAAAGATGCATTCAGTAATTTGTGTGTGTTGTTTTGGACTTAGACATCTATGGGCCTGGATGCAGCGTCACTCAATCATTAGTTTTCGGTTTCAGATGCCATTGTAGAAATTCCCTATTCACAGTCAGCCATGTCAAAAACAGGGCAGTTACTGAGATTAAGCCAGTAGTTTATGACCCCATTTACACCTGGTATTAAGATGTGTTTCAGGTGATCCGATCACGTGGTCAGATACAGGTCTAAACTAAAACATTGTGATCGGATCAAAACCACATACAAATGTGGTCAAAAACGCATGTGACCGCATCATATGAGGTGTAAAAGCTAAACCGTCCTGTATGTATCCCAGCAGCAATGAAGCACCACCCTTCACCGGTCAATCAACTGCTGCGCTAAACCAAGAGTTTAAACTTGGTTACGAGCAGCTTTAAAAACCATTGGATTTTTCTCTTTTTTTTTTTCTCCACAAACATGAGAACTTCACAGATCTTCAGTGTCTCTGAAATCAACATGCAGGGACTTTTGAGAAGCACGAATATCTGCACCTCCGGTTAATACAGGTAATTCACTAAAATAAGACAATTCTGCTCAAAATGTTGCTTTTGTGCTTCAATTAAATTTGCTGCATCTGTGAGAAACAGCACTCCTTTTTCACGATCTGTCATACTTTAATGACATACAGTAGCACGCAGACATATTTGTTGAGGATGATCTGTGTAACCAGTCATGCTCGACCTGCCCCAAGCGGGATTGGAACCGGCATCAGCCTAACAAGGAGGCTAAAGGCTACAGCCTCTAGCATCAGTCACTAGTGCGCCTTGAGGCCAGGCGAGTGAGGTTTACACATACCACATAGCTATCATGTACCAGCTGGCTCCCGTTCCATATGTCGTCATGAAACCAAAACCCCTACAAATCTGATTACAAGCAGTTACAGGAGATGCATTTACAACAAGTGACCAGGTGTAAACAGCGATGTGTCACACCTGACCACGTGTTAGGCTCAGCTGAGACGCATCTTAATACCAGGTGTAAACTGGGTCAAAGGCTGCTGGTCATGTGATTCTAACATGGCAGCCCCCCACGAGGAGACCCTTTCCATGTAAAAGGACAGCTTTTATAAGGTTACTGATATGACGGGAGACTTCATCTCATGCGAGTGCTCATGACTTTATACACTTCAAAATTACAATTAATTTCTTTGAATAAAACTTGAGTAAAAAAAACTGAATGCACCTTAACATCCCAATTAGCGGCAAACCCTGCTTTTTCAAAATGCTGGTTGACCAGCAGACAAAGCACAACATGCTGGTCTTTTCAGAAGGTACAAAAAAATAGCCCAAGTCTAAGATTTGTTTCTCTGTTGGTTATAGATACTTGAGACTTTGCCAAAAAAAAAAAAAAGTCCTTAGAACTCACTTCAGCTCTCTAATATCAGAGTTAAGATCATAATGGATGGATGTAATACCCCCAAGTTTGACAGGCCATGTGAGTTTTAGCAAGGCGATGTCGAAGTCATTACTCAAGCGGCTGTAGTCCTTGGACAACAATCAAGTCTACGGTGACACCCTTGGATGTCCCTAGCTGGGTCTCTCCTAACACCACAGTCCATCGACTCAGCTCGTGTTCGGCTGGGAGTTTGTGCGCAAATGAGACAGACAAGTTATCACACCATCAAAAACCACAGTCCAAGTTTAATCATGTAAAAAGTGTTTCAAGTAGAATTTTATTTAAAAGCAATTGGATTTGGTTTCTCCTAAATTAGACATTTCACTAGGCAACAGCTTCAAAATTTGATGGTTGGAATTTTCCGTTGTTTCACCAACAGTCAGGTTACCTCTGACTAGAATTCTACCAGACATGTGTTATGGATGAATGTGACTCACCCTGTGAAACAGTGAGCTGATGAAACAATCCAGCTTGTGGACAGCAATGCTCCTCCACACAAATGTTGGTGGTTCCATTGTAGACTAGCCTGCCACAGCCAAAGTTGTATTTCTGTGTCCACCCCACCAACAATACGGTCCTCTCCCAACACCTCCCCTCAGTCTGCAAAAGCACAGCAACAAATTGATCTTCATCCACTCAAAGCATGTTTACTTTGTCTTCAGGGAAAGATTTAAAAAAAAAAAAAAAAAAAAAAAAAAAAGCTCCACTCTTACTCACCTTCTGGTAATTACATTATACAATGCTGTTCAAAGTCACCAAATTAGACACTGAATGTTTTTCCTCTATCAAATAATGCATGTCCTGTCACTTCTATGTCTTTATTTGAACAGTGTTGCTGTGGATCATAGTAGATATTGTCTATCATCATTTAGGCTATGTCCACACAAGTTCTTGGTAAAAAAAAAAAAAAAAAAAAAGTGCATCAACTTTGCAATGTTTATGGCTCTCAAAACACAGAGCAGCATTTTCCTCCACTGAAAATGAACTTTTGAAAACACCCTCTACTATGATGTTAAGAAACTGAAAACGGGGGGCGGGGGGGACTGGGTATCTCGGCAAGTAAATATGCTGACTACCACCCCTGGAGTCGCGAGTTTGAATCCAAGGTGTGCCGAGTGACTCCAGCCAGGTCTTCCGAGCAACCAAATTGGCCCGGTTGCTAGGGAGGGCAGAGTCACATGGGGTAACCTCGTGGTCACTATAATGTGGTTCGCTATTCTCCGCGGCAGTCACGCACAACTCCCAACGCGGGAAGCCTCCACACATGCTATATCTCGCAGTAACGCACTCAAGCCACGTGATAAGATGCATTGATTGATGGTGTCAGATGCGGAGGCAACTGAGGCTCATCCTCAATTACCCAGATTGAGGCGAGTCACTACACCACAACGAGGACTTAAGAGTGCATTGGGAACTGGGCATTCCAATCTGGGAGAAAAAAAAAATAAAGCTGAAAACAGATTAGTGGATGTGGCCTTCATTCAGTGCACATTTTCCAGCGAATGTATTTGCTACTTATTAATTACACCCTAAATGCCACAAATTTCAAAGGATTTGTTGATTTTGCCTCACCTGCACACTAGCTTGACATTAGCTTTTAGTTGGTGCTTTAAACAGTCTGATAAAATGGCTAGCTACCTTTCCTAGCTGACTTGTTAGCTGTTCTGCAGACAAGACAGGTATTCATGTTTCATTGTTTAAAGACTCGCAGTGCCTTCACTTTTATCAACCGCAGGTAGCTTGTGTGAATTAGTACATTTTGATTACTTGCTATAATCAAATGGTATAGAGATGTTCAGTTTGCAGTGCAAAAACCCAGAAGAGAATCAGCATGTGAGCCATTGGTTCCCTCTGGATTGTCCGAGGTGTTTTTAAATGGCAGTTTTGGTCTGTAGTGTAAACATTACTTGAAGATATTTTGGTCTAAAATATAAATGTCATGTCACAAACCTGAATTTTTAAGCTGCTGTGTGTTTTTTTTTTTTTTTTTATGTTGTTAACAAGTTAAAGGACTATGATGTTTTCCATTTTGTGATAAAAAAAAAAAAAGGTTTTAAACACACAGCAGCAGCAAAATTCTTGAGGTATGACCATGTAATGCATTTACCACAGACATTTTTACTCACAAATCTGCCATTATCAAAAACCCATGGAAAAATTCCAAGGGGACCCATGGCTAATTAGCCTTCCGGGTTCACCAAACAAATTGACGTCACATCTGAACAGCTTTAGCATGTCTGGATATTGGCCGGGAACACACACACCACACACATTCTTACCAGAGCAGGACAAAGACACCACTGAGCCAGAGAAACATTTATCACTGGTAAAAAAATAAATAAAAAAAAAAATATATAATTTCTACTTGTAAATCATATCTTGTAATAATAGTTGTGAGAAATATCACAAGACTTCATATCTTGTAGTGCAGAGCATTTTGGTGTGATGCTCACCTGGAAGTGAGGAAACTCTGGATGTCAGTGTGTGTTGAGTCAGTGCTCATTGTAGCATGTGCATTCTGAAGGCTTGAGAGTAGTAGACTGTTCACTGTGACTCTTGTACTTCGTTGACTCCTGTAATGTAGAATACTTCATAAACACAAAGACATTACCAAGAGTATTGATTGGTTCATACAGCACTAAGCAGGACATTTCTCTTAGTTATATTAATATTACAAAATGTCATTTGTGTGGTTTCACTGCTTTTAAATTTTACTGGCCATTGCTTACAGTGTATAGCCCAGTTGTTGACAGGTTAACCGTGTGTGCATAGTTCTCCAGTTATCAGCACACACTGTTCTCCAGCCACCCTCATTAAGGAACACTTGCAGGACCAGTCTGTCCCCCACCAGCCTCACTACAGTAAAGAGCAAGAGATAAGCAAATCTAGATAATTCATGTTCTCATAAAAATGCATTAGTAAGCTTAAAGCAAAGGCAACATTGAAAAAAAAAAAAAAAAAAGTTTCTCATAGGTGGTGTTAGAATGAATTGCGTGTTGACCTGGATGTGAGTCATTGGTCCGGAGTTTAGATACACAGATGGTCTCGTCTTCACCACCTGCACAGTCGGCCTTCCCATCACATGCTTTCTCAATTGAAACAAACTTCAGAGAACCAGAGCAGAAGAAAAACTTAATATTCACCATCCTGATGGCTGGAGGGGAGTACAAAGAATAAGTCAGAGATATTTTAGTTTTTTTTCCATGGCGATTTTACATTTCAGAGGACAAGGAAGGATATTAATTAGTGGAGAAAGGAAAATAACACAGCAACAGATTCTTACTGAAGTATAACCCCACTATCGAGGTTGTCAGTATGACAATCACACAGCATACGGTGATAACAATCAATCTCCTGCATGCTCTGCTCTCCTCCATCTCCAGTGAGCTTAACTCTCGCCGTTGTCTCAAATTTGGGGTCATGAGAGACTGGAAGAAAGATAATGGATAGAAATTTGGCCAAATCAGTGGAGTTCACAGGTTCTCTTCAAATGTCACCCAAGCCTAAGTGTGTTGTCCTCCCCTTTTTTTTAGCTGTGATTGGGACTATGTTATATTAACAACTTTCTTTGGCTAAGTGTGTTTAGGCAGGTAGCATCCTACAATCCTAACAACTGAATTTCACTTGAGTACTTAACAGCTCACCAGGCACCATCAGTAATTAGGGAGTGCCTGTCTAGTTATCACATTCACTCAGCTGAACTGCATTGACTAATCATTTGGAGGCAGGTTGAATCAGACTTTGATTTCAAACTCTAATTTAAACAGAACCTCCTCAAAACTTTTATATTCATTACAGAAAAGGGGGATTTTGAAATGATTTTTTAAATCTGAGTGGTTTTAATACCTTTAAACTATTATAGCAGAGAGGACATTTTTCTTGGCTGGCAGGTGTTTCATTTTGTTGCTCATCCATGTGACACCTTATTGAATAAAAATTCTTTGACTTACTGGTTTTGATTGAAACATTAAAATATGACAGACACACACCTGTAAGTGAGGTATATTTAACAGTTCTTCTAGAAATGGAAACAGACACCATTTAAAACATGATTATTATTTTGCTTGTTTCTTTGTGTATGTGCAGGTGTGTCCAATATTCTATATACTGTCAGTCTTAGGCCACATCCACACTAATCCTGTTAAGTTTGAAAGCTCTGTTTTCAGTTTCATAATGACATTATTTCCCAAAGGATGGGAAATGTTTTTCAAATAATGGTTTTCGAAAGTATCAGTTTTTCTGAGAAAATGCCTTTCTAGTGTGGATGAGAGGTGAAATTATTGCATTGGAAATTGGAAATACATGATGGTTAGTAATTGATGACCAAATTTTCATCTCTTTAATGTATTCATCATTCAAGTGATTTTGGCTTTATTCTGGTACTGTCTGGGATTGTGTGGGCTATTGTGTGAAATTTGATCTTTGTGTAAACATATGTCTGTGATAGTGGTATGTATGCTTGTATAAAGGAGAAAACATTTTGATGGCATCAACACAGTCAATGAAGCATCCTATGATGAAAGCTATTCATGGAAATGTGTGTTATGTGCGTATCTGTATTACAGTGTTTCTATGGACATGTCATTAAGGAAATCTGTTTGAAAGGTGTGCCTGTTAAACCAGTTAAACAGGAAACAGCGATAAAAAGAGTTACAGGGTGTGTTACATGGTCTTCTGATTTAATGGTTTTGCTGTGCAACAGGTGCATGACAGAACACAAACACTAAGCTGAGGCATAGGTATGACAGACAAATGAAAAGATTAAAAATGAGAAATAATAAATAAGAGGATGTTCTTAAAATGTTAGGGTAGGTTTCAGTAGGCCTACTGGATATTTTAATAAATAATATTAGCAAGTATAACTTGTGTATATAATGAATATGAAGCTTTCTTTTGATTATCATGTCATTTTTAATGACCCATCAGGAATATTCTTTCATCAACAAACAGGAGGACAATAAGTTCCTGATCTCTTTAAACAGAATACTCACCTATGGAGTACAGACAGGTATGAACTCTTTAAGACATAATATTGCAGCAAAATGTGTTTTCAATGAATATTGAGGGGTCAAATTAACATTGGTTTGTGATTAAGGTGTGTATTTCTTTTTGTGGATGATTTGTACAGCAAAATAATTGTAGTTTTGTTATTTTGTAACAATAAGAATATTTTGAATATTAAGTTAATACTACAATTGTATTAGTACCACATTCCAATCGGCACAATGTTTTTTAATCTAGTGGCCAGCTTGTATTTAGCATTAAAGTTGTCTTGGTGTTGTTTCCAATTTGGCACCTGGATAAGTTGACTTGTATCCTTAGCTACCTTCTAATGTAATAATTAAAGTATATACATTGTATTGTGCTTTGTTTAGTAACCATCTGCTAAGGACATAAATGTACATGTTTATAGTAACAGAAATATAACATTGAGGCAAATGACATTTGACTAGGTGAGTGATTCATTGCCTAGAATATAAAGAAAATGTTCCAACAAAATCTGAATATGTCTTATGGAGAGGGAACAGCATATTCTGTTCTTCATAGTTCTATCCTGTAAAGAAGAAGCTACACTACATTTAAAATCATGTTTTCAACTCCTATAGCAAACAAGTGTCTGGTATTATTATGGAAAATAGTAAAACACTCAAACAATCTTCCTATGTATGTAATCCACATAATTAGTTTTTTTTTTAATGACATGATTATCTGCGTAGGGACCTGGCTGAGGTGTTATGTTGCTCTATAATTATTGTGAATGCAGCGTATGTATGAACACAGGTGTGTGTGTTTGTAGGGTTAATTTTTTCCAAACACACTCATTTGAATACAGCGGTGTAGCCAGAAACAAAACTTTCAGTGTGCCAAGAGAAAACTGGGTTTGCGAGAATTAAAGCACAGTTAAGTGAAATATAATAAAATGACCATAAACAACCATTTCATCAGTTTCTTTTTGGCTATATTTTTTTCAGCTCTGTGTTATCTTTAAATTACTTAAAAAATAAATTAAATGCAGTAGGTAGGTAGGCCTGTTAATATATAAAAATATGAGGCTTGATAATTTGTCATTAAAAAAAAAAATATATGGTTTAGAATGATTCATCATTATTTTCCAAAATATGCTAAAGACACAAATTGAAATGGTGGTAAAATTTGCACAATACAGAAAAAATTACATAAATACGCCAGGTTTTAGTTACATTAATTGGTTTAAAAACTTAATTGTGAATAAGAAATAAATCAGTAATGGATTGTGTTGAACAGAAGAATGCACAACTGTAAGAAGATTCAAAAACTTTTTTGAACATTTGTTGTATTTATAAGGAACAGGGAGGTTTGGTTCATAATAAAAATAATAATAATAATGATACTGTTACATTAATTATTAAGCCAATATAAATAAATAATACCATGTCTGACATGATGCAAACAGATGGTAAGTAGATAAAGACCACTGATCATGCACAATATATTTGCATATCATCAAGGGAATATTTACTGAGCCAATAAAATGCAGTAAAAACACAGGGCAGTATAGACTACCCTTTCAAGCATATTCTCTAAATATTCCACAATATGCATAATATATCGTAGTTGGAGAAGAAAAGAACAACAATTAACTTTTGTTTTTGTTTTGTTTTGTTTTTTTGGACACATGCAATTATTAATAATGAGGCATAAATTAGAACTCAGTAGCATAAACTTTCTTCATTTAAAGTGTGTGCTTGTTTCCTCAGTCATGCGCCCGGCATCTGTTGTGAGAGTGCTCGTGTAATCTGAGACAGCCTCTGTAACTGATTATTACTTTTCATAATCGATGCATTGAAGTTTCAGCATAATAATGTATACCCCTACATATTATAATTAAGCGTAAAAAAAAAAACGTAATTTAATTTAGGTGTGCAAGCTTACGTTTTGGGTGGCAGTTGAAACCCTGGCACACCCGTGGCTACGCCACTGTTTGAAGATGGAAAAAGAGGTGTGCACACAGTACGTTTTGGTTTTAATGTTTTCCTTACCCTGCTGCCAAACCCCCACACAGTCGAATGCACAGCCAAATATCACTTGCTGATTCGTGCTGTAGACTGTTTTGTACGGAAGCTCTGAACCGCACGGTGGAAGAAGAAAAATAAAAAAAAAGAGTGAAAACATTTTTTTAAATAATTAAGCTTTCTTTTGATTATCATGTAATTTTTAATGAACCATCAGGAATATACTTTCATCAATAAACGGAAGGGCAATGAGTAGAGAAAAATAGTTCCAGTGATGTGACAATAACTTTTGGTGATGGCGAGATCTTGTGGTAAGAGGGTGTCAAATGTAATAGACCTTATTCACAGTAGCGCCATATTTTTTGACGGGGATGAAATTAGGCTTTGAGGGATGTACTTACTGCCTCCTCAACGGGTTGCACGGCTGTTGAAACTGTTTTTGATCATTACGCGGACAAAACATTGGGAAAAATACGTCTTTCCAAAAGAATTGTAGTAGACAACAAACTACAGAAAGCACAAGTTGTAATAAAAATTTGTATGTGATCTAGGACCTTGATACTGCTTTATTCAGTGCATTCCTGTCAAAAATGTCATAAATGGCCCTACTGTGTGATAGGTCTTTATCTAGAGTGAAGATAAGGTAGAGAGATAATAAACATTGCATGAATCTCTAGAATTTAATGTTATACGTCAATAGAATAAACAACTTAATATGATGAATAATTACGTTTGAAGAAAAGCAGCCTCGCCGCATTTTTCATTGACTGCGAAAAAAATGAACTCTGGATAGTGGTACAAATATGATGCTGTACATTTAATTTGATGTGACTGATAAGATGATTATAGGTCTATGACAAGTATAATATTGGCTTCCTTGTAAAAATCTTGCATTTATTTTGTGAATGCAGACTGAGGCTCCGCCCTCATATGACTCCGTGGTGAATCAGAACACATGTCCACCTTCATATCCGAGTCTTCAGGCATTGTTGACCACCCAAATCCAACCATACTACATACCTCAGCCAATACCCCAAACACCTGCGCCGTGTTTAGTTGAGACAAGTACTGCTGTTCAGTAACATACAGTACATGTAACCTACACACATAGGTCTTAAAAAACATAAGTCATTAAATAGAAACTGAGCAATTACACTTTAACTCTGTCATCTTACTTACATTTCTGTCAAATCAATTTACTGTAATTTTTTGTTGGGTCAATAGCCATTGTTGTTTCCTTTCTGTAGTTCCACAACAGACAAGACAAGTTCTCTCGTACAGGAGCAAAAGGAGTTACTATGGCGGGTCGGGTGGTTCTGCTTTTGTTGTAGTGCTGCTTATAATTGCTGTTGGGCTGGGAGGTGAGCATATATTTTACTGATTTGATAATATTCACACCTGTGCTGTCCTGTCCACACTACTGTTTACTTCTAAACTTTCAAACTTAAAATATTCTGGGCCAAGGGTATAGCCAGGAAATTACTTTTGAGTGGGCCTCAAAAAAAAAAAAAAAAAAATGGATGGGCCAAGATTTCACCCAATTTTTCTTTTTTTCTTTTTTTTTTTTACCACATTTACCTTAACATCAGAGAAGCAGCGCATTCAAAAAGTTCTTTCACACTTTCAGAAATCAGAATTTATGCATTTTTAAACTATTTTATAAATATATATTTGAAGTCAAAGAATAATCTCTAACTTCATTATTTTTCACCTAAAATGTCCTTTTCAAATGAAACGTATGGCCCAGGAAATAGTTTGGCTCTTTATCATATCTGTAAGTGCTGATTTTGAATTAAAAGCTTAGAGAACGTTTTGATTAGGACCCAAGATCTTGATCAAGATCTGAAATTTGGTGCAACCTTCACTTTTTACACTTTTTAATGCACAGTGCGTTATGGACCATCGCTGTGGGCTCTCTCAGACAAAGATAAGGAAACCGACACATGCCCCCCCTCATCGGTCAACTGTGATGGGAAGAGAGACTGTTCTCAAGGCAGTGATGAAGCTCGCTGTGGTCAGTGTCAATCACGTTACAATTAGATGTCAATAATAATGTGACTTTTAAGAAGTATCTTGTCATTTCCTTTAATTTGGTTTAAAATTCGGAAAGCTTTACACTGATATGCTTTTAAACTGTTTCTTTCTTTAGTGCGGTTTGGGACAGCAAATGAATTGCTGGTCATGACCTCTAAGGCCGGGAGTTTCCTTCCTGTCTGTGCACAAGGCTGGAGTAAAGACATAGCAGACCAAACCTGCCAACAGCTTGGCTTCAGACAGTGTGTACACACACACACACACACACACACACATTACACAAATTATTACATTACACAATATTAAGAGTAGTTTGCGTTCATGTATGTTTCTGTGTTTGTGTGCTTCACAGGAGTTATGCAGAAGGTGTCTTGCAAAGCAACTCATCCTCCTTTCAAAGTGTGAACAGTCTGTTTTCAAACACTATCCAAGGAAGCGTTCAAATCAGGTATGAGAATCCAGAGAAAAGTGTAATTTGATGCAGAAATTACAACAATAGAATTCTAGCTCTAAACAAAAAAACAAAACAAAAAGAGAACTAAAACAATCCCACATAAAGCAGATGATGTTACAGTGATCAGTGGAACAATAATCTGTATTAACTGAGTAGATTCGAGATGAATCTATTTGAATTCCTGTTTGTGTAGCTAATTCCATTGCTTTACAAAACAAGGTCTAATTAGCCCAGGGGTGTCCAAAGTCCTCTGTGGCCCTCCGACTGCTCTTTAGAAATTCATATTCTGGGCACTGGATGTCAGTATCACGTATAGCCACTATTCACAATGCATCATCTCCACTAGTGTGTTCTGTGTCGTCACAAGCTTCATCCACTGGCAGAGTTCAACAGGAGTTTGGAATACTCATTTCCATGGATGAAGCACTCCACGAATGAATTATGCATTCATTAAAGAATTGACATCAGGTTAGATACTTTACTCATGTACTTGTTCTTGTCTGCTGTTGTGCGAGCACAGCTGAACAGAGTTTATTGAGCGCGCACAGAGATGCGAGAGCATACTCTTCCAGAACTTCCTGTTTAGCACTGGGAAGTATACTGTAATTAACTGGTTCATTCTGATATTTCGTTGAAACAAGAAAAATGATTCATAAGCTTCCCAGTGCCATTTGAGTGAGGACATACAGTAGGCCTACTGTGGAAGAGAGCGCTTAAAACATTTGCACATCCGTGCCTGTTGCGTGCATTCAGCTTGCACATGTATGTCTATGAAATAAAATGAAGCGCAATAATTTTAATCCAATTTAAATTGTATTTGTAATGCAAGTAACAACAGAACAGAAGATATAATTGAATAGCTATAAAGAGTAATTCCTTGAAAAATAAAGAGTAATTCCTTGCATCACTTCATAAAGTGATAAAATGTAATCTGGTTCTGATTATTGTGATGGGTCACACCCAACACTCAGTAGCAGATCTATATGTTCTTTGCAGTGCCACTGAATGGACGTCAAAAAGATAAAAATGTGAATAGGCCTACATGAGTATAATATTTAGTATAAGACACATCACTGTTCCATTATGAGAGTTCTTTGTGAGTGAAATACCCTATCCTTTATTTACATGTAGGGCCTGCACAAGCAAACCATAGAGCACAAATTATGATTAAAACTTGCGTAATATTAAGCGTACAATATAAAGATTATGCATAGTGGCAATCTAGTAGCTTCTAGACATTTTTTAAATGATTACAGTGATGCGGCAAGCGGCACCTTATTTTTTTCTGCATTTGGCCCCCGACCAAAAAAGATTGGACACCCCTGAATTAGTCCATGTAAAAAAACACTAATTTGGATTTACCATTGTATGACAGTCAATAGGAAGCATTTTGTTTTAGTCTTTATAAAATATAATATTTAATATTACAATATTATATTAACAGAAAACAATATATTTTTTAAATATCTTCTAATTACTTCGTAACTTCTGATCTTCTTATTTTTCCTAAAGATAGAAACTTCAGTCATCAACTGTATGGAATGGCAGATGTTATTCTGATCTTAAAAGGATAGTTCACCCCAAAATGAAATTGATCTCATCATTTACTCACCCTCATGCCATCCCAGATGTCATTTTCTTTCATCTGCTGAACACGAATATTTTTAGAAGAATTTCTCAACTCTGTAGGTCCATACAATGCAAGTGAATGGGTGCCAAAATTTTGAAGCTCCAAAATCCACATAAGGGCAACATAAACGTACTCTAGTTGACTCCAGTGGTTAAATCCATGTCTTCAGAAGTGATATGATAGGTGTGGGTGAGAAACAGATCAATTTTAAGTCTTTACTTATTATAAAGTCTCCTCCCTGCTCAGTCAATCTCCACTTCACTTTAACTTTCACATTCTCCTTCTGTTTTTGGTGATTCACATTCTTCATGCATATTGCCCCCTACAGGGCAGAAAGGAGAATTTGTGATCAAAAATGAATAAAATGTATCTGTTTCTCAACTTCACATATCGTATCATGTCTGAAGATATGGATTTAACCACTGGAGTCATATGGATTACTTTTATGCTCCCTTTATATGGATTTTGGAGCTTCAAAATTTTGGCACCCATTCACTTGCATTGTATGGACCTACAGAGCAGAAATATTCTTCTAAAACTCTTAATTTCTGTTCTGCAGAAGAAAGAAAGTAATACACATATGGGATACCAGGAGGGTGAGAAAATCATGAGAGAATTTTCATTTTTGGGTGAGCTATCCCTTTAAGGCAAAAGGCTGATTCCAGTAGCCCTCAAATAAATAACAGAAAAACCCAAGTTCATAAACTCAAGTTCACAAACACATACAGTATAGTCAGTGTTTAACAGTAAAGTATTAAACTTAATTTTTCTAGCTACAATCAAGTAATGTCGTAATTAGGTATAAATGTATTGTGGACATGGGAAATGCATATTAAAATTAAAAAGTATAATAAACAAGTGTGTCTAAATGCAGAAATGTTTGAAGAAACTCTCTATTGTGTTTGTAACCATGTTGTTTAATATGCAGTTCATCCTGTCCTCATCAGCAGACTGTGTCCCTGTGGTGTTGTGGTGAGCACTTTACACTGTTCTAGGTTCTTGCGACAGTACATGATAATGCTATATGTATCTAAACACTTTCTTTCTCTCACTCACTCTCTTTCTCTGTTCAGACTGTGGAAGGCCACCGGTCGCCACCAGGATCATAGGGGGAACTGTGGCTGTTGACGGTCAGTGGCCGTGGCAGGCTAGCCTGCATTTCCGTGGGTATCACACATGTGGAGGAACTCTTGTGGCTCCAGACTTCATCATTACAGCTGCTCACTGCTTCCCCCAGTCAGTATACACTAGATACCTATCTTATCTGTCTGCCAAAACAATATTAAATAATATACTGTACATTAGTAAGATTAGTTAATACATTAAGATGCAATATCTGTAAAGCATGAATGGATTAGCAGATTAATAAATCTGCTTTTTGCCTTTTCTTAGAGAAACATCTGCCTATCTTTTGCCTAATAACTGGCAAGTGTATATTGGTATGGTGTCCCAGCTCAAGCTTCCCAGCCCGTATAATGTCAGACAAATTATTGTACATGAGAAATATGATCCAGAGACAAAAAACAATGACATTGCCTTGTTAAAACTCAACAGACCTGCCAGTGAGTTAATATACTTTTAGTATATTATGTGATGTACAATACAAAAACAATTATACAAATGTAGTTTAATTGACTGAATTGTGCAGCCATTACCCATATGTGTTTTAATAAGTGCTGTCTAAATGTAATTTAATCTTAAGAATAAATGACCAGACTCATTGTACAGTTATGACAGCTCACACACCTATGTTTGTTCATGCTATTGCAGGTAACATACAGTCTGCCTGTTTACCTGTGTTTGGCCAGACTTTTTTTCCTGGCAGTCAGTGCTGGACCACTGGTTTTGGAGTTACACGAGAAGGGGGTGGTATGTACTGTATGTGTATGTTTTTGTGGTTTTGTTTTGCATTTATCTATGTATGTATTTATATGTCTGGGCTCTCTCTGTGTGTTTGTGTTTGCAGACAGTGGTTCCACTTATTTGATGGAGGTTGCAGTAGACTTGATAGACTTAGCTGAATGTAACAAACCTACTGTTTACAATGGACTAATAACTGAGACTATGCAGTGTGCAGGAGATCTTACGGGAGGAAAAGACTCCTGCCAGGTTAGACATTATCACATTCAAGCTGTCTTGGAATGCAAATGGTGCCACTTTTTGGTAAAATATAATATTGCAGTTAAAACTTTTTATTTCTCACTGCAGTTGCTCAGTTCTGTATTTCTTCTTGCTGTTCACATTTTCAATCTCTCTCTCTCTCTCTCTCTCTCTCTCTCTCTCTCTCAAATTAAATTTAAAGTACTTTATTGGCATGATTGTGTCTACATACAGTATTGCATTAAAGCTGAAGTATATAATTTCTGCGGCAATTGCACCAACAATGGGAATTGCAAAAATTAATTTTGTTTTCAAAACAGCATTCTGAATACACCCCCCGTCTGCCGTTGGTCAGACAAAGAGATAGTCCCACCCCCAACTCACACCATTGGTTTAGTTACTTTGTTGGGGTGGGTCTAAGCAGGTCATTCAAAACAAACAGAAATTGTTTATTGTGCCACCGAGACAAAGTATTTACAGTTTTTGAGAAAATTAACCCATGAATGGCTTTCTTATCATTGTCTATGCATTTTAATCTGAGGTGGGAGAAAGTATTTAACACAGAAAAAGTTACAAACTTCAGCTTTAATATTAAAGGTGCACTCAGTAACTTTTTGCTTATGTCATCTTGGACTTACAGTGATATCTAGTGGTGTGGATGCAGCATCATTCAAAATCAATAGTTTTCAGTTACAGATGCCACTGTAGAAATTCACTATTCTCAATCAGCCATGATTAGTTTAATCCAAGAGTCAAAGTGTCCAATAAAAAGACAGTTACTGGGATTAAGAGAGTAGTATTCAGCTGGTCATGTGATTCTAAAATGGCAGACTCCATAAGGGCACCCCTCCCCTTTTAGAATAAAACAGCTTTTATAAGGTTACTGATATGACTAGAGTCCTCTTCTCATGTGAGTTGTCATGATTTTATACATATGTTTCAAAATTACAATTCATTTCTTTAGGAGTAAAACTTTTTTAATGGGGAAAATATTACTGAGTGCACCTTTAAACATTAATACACACAACAAATAATGACAAAACAAAGAGAATAATAGTAAAACAGTAGCAAATAACAATAAAAATAGAATTAAAATAAGGTGCCAAGTAATTAATAAAATAATAATAAATATATACACAATAAAATAAACGTTTAAATAGACATTAATGAACAAAAAATAAAATACAATAACAGATTAACAATTATACCCCTAGATTATGTTGATCAAGGCAGTGATTGGTTTCTGAAGGTGAGCAGCTCAAAAATGAATTTTGCTGCAACTGATGAGTAACTGTCAGTAACTCCTCTAGTAACACCTGCATTTGATCTCTCTATCTCTTAAAGGGGGACAGTGGGGGTCCGTTGGTGTGTAAGGCTGACAATCATTGGTATCTCACTGGTGTAACAAGCTGGGGAGATGGCTGTGGAAAGAAAAACCGTCCAGGTGTTTATAGTAACGTAGGTCGCCTTTTAACGTGGATACAAAGCAAGATGCAGGTAAACACATTATCTACACACATTTGTACATATGCTCACACAAACAGAAACTCATATTCAGATATTAAACACATATGGAGATATGCACAAAATAATTTGGTATATCTTATAAATACACAATTACACAAAATAAGGTTGGTACATGCTTTTATGTCCTTTACAAACAATTGTTTTTTACAAAGACAACTTATAAATTCTGTTCTTTTCTCTCCATTTCTTGAATTACAGCAAGAGCGACCATGAGGAACAAAACTTCGCATTCTTCTTTGCTGTGTACACTCCACAACAAACTTTTTTCTAATTTTTTTAAAGTGAAAGAGTAAAGTTGACTTGCACTTTTAACAGTAAATATGCTTTTCTGTAAAGATGAAAACTCACTAACTGTATAATTGTACTGATAATTTATTAATAATTTACATTAAAATAAATGGTTGACATATCTTTTATTCAATTCTGAAGTTTTTCACATGCTTTGAAAATGTTTGTTGGCAACATGAAAGTAGACGGCTGTCATTTTTTACTCCAATATGCATTTTAGGATTTATACGTTAAATGTAGGTGCCATGGCAACAAAATGTAAGGATACAGTCCTCTCTGAGAGCTCTGTGTGCTGTGTATTATATACTGAGGAGGTCATCAACTAACTATTATTTTCTAACAAAACTTCCATACATAAATAGATTTTAAAAACTGTTTACTGACCTGAAATATTTTACAGACATTATATTGTGCAGCATATTGTGCTGCAGTCTCATTCACTCTGTAGTGTAATGCAACAGGCAGTGAAGTTTATATTTCAGACTTCGGCAGTGTTCTTGCTAGCATTTGCTTAAAAATTTGAACAAAGTGCTATTGTCCTTGAAGACAGTTTCTTTCCTTCTGAAAAGGTGAAAGTTAGCATGATCTTTCTTCTCAGCCTTAATCATTAACTTTGCAAAGAAATACCTCCCTTATTCCCTTTTATACTCTGATAGATTTATCTTCCACCTTATTAAAGTGAGAGAGTGTAAACTCACACCTGTTGTATTTGGACAGAAGAGAGTGGTCACTGGAAGAGTCACTATTTTCTACTTCCTATGTTTTAAAAGAAAAAACTATTAAAAGAACTCCTATTAGAACAATGCTTTTAACAGAATTCTCACATTTTCAACTAAAGTGATTAGTTATGTATTTGTTCTACACTTTTTTCATGTGTTGCTCATAAAACAACAGATTAATTCTTAACAACCCACTGAAACAGAACTAACAGATTAACAAAACCAGTTTGGAGTCACAATGCAGTTATAAACTAGGATAAATATATCCATCCAAAATCTCAATGTAATTAATCAATATAATTTTAATTTTATGTACCTTACACAAAATCTAAGCACAAAAAAGTGTTGTAAATTATATTGTGAGATATTAATTAATCTTTTATCTCTTTGTCTCTCCTTCAGAGACAGAATCTGTCTCTCACGGCCTGTGTGTTTCTCATTGATCTTTAATGACCTTGCCCGCTGATTCTAAGGGCAAATTCCCCACTGCTTAAAGGTTAGATACTGTTTTAAGAAATGGCTTGTGCATGTGTGCGTGTTTTGAAGTTTACTGGATAAGACAGGTCAGAGAGAAGGGTCTGAAGGCTGGTCATTGCAAAACATGCACACCCCCTCTCTCCTCCCTGTACATCTCCCTGATTTGTCATTTGTCTCATCAGTCTAAGGAGCTCTGCCTACCCCAAAACTCTTCTCTGGATACTTGTAGAATTGTAAACTTGAGAACTGAAGACCTTGCACCATTGTTAACAATGGTATTGGGTAAGATTATGTGAATGCTATATCCTTCTTGAAAATCAATACTTGACAAAACTACAAATATGTAGGTAACCATTAAATTGTTGGGTGTATGGAGGTATTTTCAATTATATATATATTCTAGATTATGAGTTAATTAGAAGAGGTGGGCTGATCTTTGCAGCTGTTTTGTTCTGTTTGGGCATGTTTATCATATTCAGTGAGTATGTCTAGATTTATGCAATCTGCTGGATGCCTTGTACTCCCTGCTTAAAACATTTCATTTGAATGGTATTAAAGAATACCATCAAACACAAATATGCAAATGCACAGCCTTATTTTTATTTTTCTCTGTGACAGGCAAAAAGCTGAACTGTGGAAACAAGGCAGCATCTAATTAAGACAAATACATACATACATAAAATTCAAAAGATAGCACAACACAGTTACTGTACCTCTTATCTATAGGCTTGAGGACAATGGTGAACTATGACCTCTCCTTCCTTGACCTACAATTCACTGTAAGCAAGCAAGCACACCTGCATTAAAGGTGCAATCAGTATTTTATAAGTATGTCTTAGACTTACACTGACACCTAGGGACATGGATGCAGCATCACTCAATCGTGATGATGCAGTTACCAATGCCATTTTAGAAATTCACTATTCACAGTCAGCCATGACTAATTTAATCCATGACCGAAAGTGTCCAATAACACGTCGGTTACTGAGATTACGTGAGAAGTATTCGGCTGGTCATGTGATCATAACATGACATGCTCCATGAAGGGACCATCTACATGTAAAACAGCTTTTATAAGGTTACTGATATGACTGGAGTCTTCATCTCATGTGAGTTTCAAAAAGTACTATTCATTTTTATAGCAGTATAACTCTAACCCTAACTCTTTTTTTTTTTTTTTTTTTTTTTAAGGAAAATTTTACTGAGTGCACCTTTAACATACAGGTTTATAAAGTTCTCCCTCTGTATATTTATTTGTTTCTAACCAATCAAAGACTTTTTATAGTTCCTAAATGTTTTGTAGGAAGACTGAACTTTACTTGTTATTTCCAATATGTCTTATCCAGATCACATGTCATTTAGAGTTTATTTAAAACTGGACCTTTTACCACATCAAAGTGCATCATATCACAGACTTTCTGTTAAGAAAAGATGGGCTATGTATGTACGTACGCATATTTCTAAAAAAAAAAAAAAAAAAAAACACAACATCCAACAATATCAGAATACATCATGTATCCTTACACTTCCTTACAGTTTTGTTTACACCTCAGACAATCTTACTGAAAAAAGAGATTCACAATAGATGTGTCAAATATTTTAAAATGTCTTGATTTGCAAAGAATGGTTCATGACAACACTTTGACCCATGCAAACACAATGAATTTGTGTATCAGAGAAGAATCGTGTGTTGATGGTCAAGAACAACATTTGCAGTTCTCATTCTTCTTTTTACACCTCAATAAATTCCATGGTCTAAGAGTACAAGTAAGTGTCCTGTCTGTGCAGATCACATTCTAAATGTACATACAGAACATTATGCAAGGAACTTTATGAATTCAATCATAGGTACTGGATGTACCTGTCAAAAAAATCACCTGAAATTATCATGTATTCCAAGGATTTCATGGTGGGTTTACTCCAATTTTATATTTTAATATGCTTTACACATTAGAACAGTATACATGATCACAATCAAATTCAACAACGTCAATCACTCTGTCTTTGGGCCTTACGTTCGCGTGCACGCGCTCGAGCTCGAGCTTGTCATTGGCTCAGCGCTGTGCTGTTGTCCATGCGCCACACTGGGCGAGTCTCTCTGCTGTCTCCGATACCCTCTTTTATCCTCATAAAAGGAGAGAGAAAGAAGACAGTTGAAGAAAGTTGGGTTGGGGTGGACGGACCGCCATTATTTGGAGGCTTGAAAAACCACTTTCACCCTCACGCACAATGTAAATATCTTAGTTTAGTGACATACTTGGCCCAGATTATTTGTGATCTGGCTACGAAACTGGATGTTGAGTCTCGCGGTAAATGCATTGCTGCGTGCCGTCTGCATATGTCGGTGAAATCAGCATTTTATGGCCACAATAAAGGGCATTACAATTAACCAAAACCAATGTGGTTAGGCCATAGGAAGGTATTAAAACAAGCCATTTTCTCCGCGGAAACAACTGGCCTCCAATAAAGGACATTTCTTTGTTTGGATATGGTAAGCCTTCGGTGGATTTTGAGAGCCGTTTCTATACTTGCGTCTGACCAAATATCTCTTGGAAACTGCAAGTCTGTCACGCCACTGAAACAAAAATAAAAGAACCTGCGAGGGATTTAATGTCATCGGCCTTTTGTGCAGTCTTGTGGCCTTTTCCTTCTCTCTGGTATATACCAACGTTGGCCGAGCTGGTTTTAAGCCTTCTCCCGCTGGCCTGAAAGAAGAAGAGGCTTTCAGAAGGGACGGAGAAAGACACCGGTATGTATTTTCCCCCGATGTTTCGATATTAGACAGCAACTACGACGTGACAATTTTTGTATTTTAGGAAGTCTACAAATCGAGTCTGTAACGAGGAGTGGAGTAGCAGAGAAGGGAAATTGTATTAAAGTGAGTGATCTCTGTTGTGCAGACAGAGCCTTGGTTGCTCTGAAAACGGATTTATCTAACCCTTTTTATTGCACAGGGCTACTAAGATCTAGTTATCTTCTATAATCTCGCAGGGTTTTAAATTGGCAGACTATTTTCTCACGTGGTGTGCACCTTTTTAAATTGCTGGTCAGAATTGTAGAGACCGTATTTGTATTATATATTTGCGATTTGCATTATACAGTACTTTTTAAGTGGCTTAGTCGCTTACTGCTTTGATTTTAACGGCCTTCTTTATTTATATACGTAAAAAATGCCACATACTGTGTAATTTCTGTAGAACAACCACATACAGCTGAACCGCTCTAGAATGGCAGTTCTTCTGAAGCATGGCATCCAAATTACGTAGCTGGTAGGTATATGGGATGAATAGAGTATCAAAATTAGTCTCAAATGTGTAAACACTTATACATCAATTCAATAAATGTATGCATTTTACTATCCACACACAAATGCCTTTCAGCTTGTGTCTGTGAAATTCCGAATGGAATGAATGTGGACCTATTTGTACAAATAGGCATGTTTGTGAATAGTGCCCGACAGGTATATCGTTCGGCTGATATTATCGGCTGATATTAGCCTTTCACCGATATATCGGTATCGGCGTATATGTTTACTGATTTGCCGATATGAAAACTTTTTTACAGCACACATAATGTAGAAAACAATGCTTTAGAATTGGTGTCATTACATAGTTTGTCCAGCAGAGTGCGCTCCAACTCCATTGTTTATAGAGCTGACTCTGAACTGACGGCTCTGCAGACAGGGCGGAGTTGAGCTGTGTGTTTTCACAGTAAATTGCTAACTAGTTTGTTTATTAACTTTCCAGTATGTATTTCACAATGGCCCCATCATTTTCCCTTTTCAATATTACTAATATAATGTTAACCCTGTCCCTGACAACCATGTAACTCATGTTTATCTTTGCTATTGTTTTCTATGTTAGTCAGCTATAGTTTGTCAGTGCAGTAAGTAATGCAGCAGATTGAAAGGTAAACATCAGAGCATCTTTTTGCAGCTCAGCAGACAACAGTGTGGTGGTTTATTGTGTCTGTTGAGTGTTGATTTCATGCTATGTTATTACCTAGTTGGTGAGACACAATGCTGGAAAGTAAATAAACAACGTCCGTCTTTTACTCTCCATGGCAACGAGCTTACAGCTAACTAGCTAATCACGTAGCTACTTTCATTGTTGTCAGCTGCGTGGAAGAGAATGAGTAGACGTATTTACCAAACTGTTTTGTTCAGGATTCACAGTTTGGTACCCCCTTCAACCGAACAATTCCAATCGTTGCATTTATAAAATGTAATATTTAAAAGTCTAGTTTTCCACCATTGAAAGTTTTCCATGAACTTGTATAGCAGAATATGATGTAACACCGCTGCCGCTGTTTCTCTCCTCTCGGCAGTATTAATATAGTCAGCTTTGACTGATACTAAACAGGACTGATGTTCATTTAGCTATTTATTTTATTTTTATTTCTTAATTATTTTAATGGTCCACATTTGATTGATACTAAACAGTACTAATGTTTCTTTAGCTATTTATTTTATTTTTTATTTATTATTTGTTTTAATGGACAGCATTTGACTGATATTAAACAATACTGATGTTTATTTAGCTGTTTATTTTATTTTTATTCTGTATTTTAATGGTCAGCAATTGACATAGTAAACATACAGTAGTGATGTTTATTTAGCTATTTATTGTATTTTTATTTCTTTATTTTAATGGTCAGCAATTGACTGATACTGAACATAGAGTACTGATGTTTATTAAGCTATTTATTGTATTTTTATTTATTCTTTATTTTCTCAGTGTTCATTTCTAGAATTTGTTGACAGTGTATAATAATAATGCCAAATATTCTTTGATAAAAATATTTAAGAAAGCAGCCTTCTGAGTACCTTTGCATAGTCATATCGGTGCAAAATTGGTGAAAAATCCACTTAGAAAAGGTCTGTTTTCATTCCAGCTCAAAAAATAAGTATATCGGCCACCATATCAATAATCGGTGAATTTTCTCTCTCTAAAATCGGTGTCAGTCTCAAAAATCCCATATCGGTCGGGCTCTATTTGTGAATATAAATGTTCCCTTTTGTACAAATAAATCACAGTTTGTGTATGCAACCAAATGAAGACGTTCCAAATGAAACACAAAATGGCCTTGTGAAGTATTTAATATGCATTTGTGTTTCAAGTGACATGTGCATTCATTGACATGTTTTTGTGTGTTTTCTGTTTTATTTATTTGAATTTTAAGACTTTTGTTTTGCTGATTTTTGCCATGGCCGACCCACACACAAACAACTACCAATGAAAAGTCCTAAATTCATTCATAAATGTGGGCACATCTACACATCAATTTGGAAAAACTTCACAAATGTGTGTTATTAGCCTCAGAAAATGTATTTTTATTTGTGCTTGTGTAATTTATTATTAAATGAATGTGCACGTATTTGTACAAATAGAGACATATTTGTGAACATAAATGTTCTCTTTTGTATAAGTAAATCACGGTTTGTGGATACAACCAAATGAAGATGTTCCAAATGAAACACAAAATGGTCTTGTGAAGTATCAAATGTGCATTTGTGGATCAAGTGGCATGCGTGCATTCATTGACATCTTTTTGTGTGTTTTCTGTTTTATTCATTTGAATTTTGACTTCCTTTCCGCTGGTTTTGCCTTGCACGATCCACACGTAACTTTGTGTAATAAAAGCAGCTACCACTAGATGGCGGTCTCATTTTACAGATGTACCATCAGGCGGGGCGTGGTTTATTCACAAGGTCACTCGGCATGTGCAGTTTACAAGCACCACTTCAAGCAAACAGCGTCTGAGATCAGCAGAAAGAATCAAAGGTTTGTCTCAATTTTTCTCATATATAACCAAGGATAATGTCATGTCACATTGTAAAAGGCGAAAAAAGGCAATTTTAGAGTGCAAGTACTGGTGACAATATGTTTGTGTTACGTGTCAGAAGCATTCTAGCTAATAGGATTCCAACACCTGCCCAACCAGGTCTTTGTTCCAGGTCAGCGTTAGAGTCTGCTACTTCAATCTTAACTAAGTTTCTAGACTGAAATTCCTGTCTATACAATGGGAAATAACTGTTTGTGTAGTCAAAGCATGAGTACAATTCTTAATGTTGTAGTATCCAATAGAGCTGAGCAGAATGGCGATATGTACCATGGCGATGGAATAAAGTGTCAATTGGTAGAAATGTTTCTATATCATGGTATGCAAATATATGACTATAAATAGTAAATCCAGAGAAACTGATAATTTTGCAGTGCTCTTTTAATTTTTTCCAGAGTTGTATATCACAATATATTTATATCCAGAAAAAAAAAACGTTAAATAACCATGTGATTGGCCATATAAGCAACAAAGTATATGGTAATGTTATGTACATTTTTGGTCAATAATGATATGTATGATATGGAATATAGCCTACGCATTTTGATGGAAGTGATTCAAAAACGTATGAAAAAATAATTAGTTCCTTTTTTTTTTAATTTTTTTTTTTTATGATGCCCAATGTAGACTAATGGAAGACCTGTCATGTCCATTACAATTAAAAATAATATATGATCCGTTTTATCTACTCTGCATCATTTTTCAATGCAAAATGCAAATAGGCTTTTCTATTTCAATATAAGCATTTGCTTTGATTCTGAAGCAAAGCCCTCAATCACTGTTTTGTTTTGGATTTTGTTTTCCATTAGATACTAG
This sequence comes from Myxocyprinus asiaticus, assembly GCF_019703515.2. NCBI lineage: Eukaryota > Metazoa > Chordata > Actinopteri > Cypriniformes > Catostomidae > Myxocyprinus > Myxocyprinus asiaticus. The sequence goes on from NC_059347.1 coordinate 32,459,938, forward strand.
AAACCGTTTTGGTAACTATATAGTCTACTTGATATAAATGCACTGTTGACAAAGGTGTTATTTATTCATTCCTGATGTAATTGCGATCGCTTCTCTCTCCGTACTTGCAGGAGAACAGTAGGAAAGCTTGAATGTGGCAATGGTAACTAACAGCAGCTGAGGCACGCTCTGTGTACATGCGCATCATAAACAGGGCTCTCATCCAATAACATGGGACCGCACCTTTTAATGCAAATATATATTCTCCTGTGTTTGACTTGATTCTGAGTTGTCCTGCATTCTGTTTGTTCATCTACCTCTGTGTATGTTTGTCCGTCTCTCTCGCCATCAGTCTCACCTTCATCCAAGTGGAGCATTGCATGCACAGATATTTCCATACCACGATATAGAAACATTTCTACCGATTGACATTTTATTCCATCGCCATGATATATATCGCCATTCTGCCCAGCCCTATTGGATACTACAACATTAAGAATTGTACTCGTGCTTTGACTACACAGTTATTTTCCATTGTGTTGACAGGAATTTCAGTCTAGAAACTTAGTTAAGACTGAATTAGCAGGGGGCTTGGGTAGCTCAGCGAGTACTGACATTGACTACCACCCCTGGAGTCACAAGTTCGAATCCAGGGTGTGCTGAGTGACTCCAGCCAGGTTTCCTAAGCAACCAAATTGGCCTGGTTGCTAGGGAGGGTAGAGTCACATGGGGTAACCTCCTCGTGGTCACGATTAGTGGTTCTTGCTCTCAATGGGGCGCATGGTAAGTTGTGCATGGATCTCGGAGAGTAGCATGAGCCTCCACATGCGGAGTCTCCGCGGTGTCATGCACAACAAGCCACGTGATAAGATGCGCGGATTGACAGTCTCAGAAGCAGAGGCAACTGAGACTTGTCCTCCAACACCCGGATTGAGGTGAGTAACCGCACCACCACGAGGACCTACTAAGTAGTGGGAAGTGGGCATTCCAAATTGGGAGAAAAGGGGATAAAAAATTAAAAACAAAAAAGATTGAATTAGCAAACTCTAATGCTGACCTGGAACAAAGACCCGGTTGGCCAGGTGTTGGAATCTTATTAGCTAGAAAGCTACTGACATGTAACACAAACATATTGTCACCAGGACTTACACTCTAAAATTGGCTTTTTTCACCTATTACAGTGTGACAGGACATTATCCTTGGTTATGTATGAGAAAAATTGAGACAAAACTTTGATTCATTGTTCTGCTGATCTCAGACGCTGTTTGTTTGAAGAGGTGCTTGTAAACTGCGCATGCTGAGTGACCTTGTGAATAAGCCATGCCCCAACTGATGGCACATCTGTAAAATGAGACCGCCATCTAGTGGTAGCTGCTTTTATTACACAGTTACGCGTGGATCGTGCAAGGCAAAACCAGTGGAAAGAAGTCTCAAATTTCAAATGAATGAAACAGAAAACACACAAAGACGTCAATGAATGCACGTGTGTCACTTGATCCACAAATGCACATTCGATACTTCATGAGACCATTTTGTGTTTCATTTGTAACATCTTCATTTGGTTGCATCCACAAACTGTGATTTATTTGTACAAAAGGGAACATTTATATTCACAAATATGTCTCTATTTGTACAAATAGGTGCACATTCATTTAATAATAAATTACACAAACACAAGCAAAAAGACATTTGTTTAAGGCTAATAACACACATTTGTGAAGTTTTCCCAAATTGATGGGTAGATGTGCCCACATTTATGAATGAATTTAAGACTTATTCATTGGTAATTGTTTGTGTGTGGGTTGGCCATGGTAAAAAACAGTGAAACAAAAATCTCAAAATTCAAATAAATAAAACAGAATAGACACAAAAACATGTCAATTAATGCATGCGTCACTTGATTCACAAATACACGTTCAATGCTTCACAAGGTCATTTTGTGTTTAATTTGGAGCATCTTCCTTTGGTTAGACATGCAAATTGTGTTACATTTATACAAAAGGGAACATTTGTATTCACATGTCTCTATTTTTACAAATCGCTGCACATTCATTTAATTCGGAATTTCTCAGACACAAGTTGAAAGGCATTTGTGTGTGGATAGTAAGATGCATGTATGACATTTATCGAATTGATGGATAAGTGTTTATGCATTTGTGAATAATTTTGATACTATATTCATCCCATATTACTATGCCAGGGCCTGTGCTTTTGGTTTTTTAGACATGCATATAGTCATTTTATGTGTTTTTGTAGTACTGCATAAAACAACCTCTGAGATCATAGTCTGTCATGCTGTATGTTAAACCATATATTTCAGAATTTCTCACAACACACCTGGCTACAGCAAGTACAAGGCTATCAGATCATCCAATTGTCTCTTGGTGTGTCAGGATGACTCTAAAGTCATTTAATAATCCAATAGCATTTTCACTAGCTCTCTCACTTAAACTGCACCTGACCTAGTTGGAGATCACCCAATTTGAGCTCTGTAGCCAGACAAGATCTGTATTTGGGGTTCCATAGCTTCAGAGTATTTAACACAATTTAACCTCAAGGCCACAATTTCCTGTGTCTGTTCCCCCAGGACAGATTTTTCAAATTACCATGTGAAATAAACCTGGTGTTGAATGCATTTTTCTGAAGCAGTCTTATAAAACAAAACACAAAGATATTTAAAATAAATTAACAAAGGATAGCAGCCAGTCACCATTAATGTAACAATACATGTAAACACTTGTTTTGAACTATTTGGTGCAGCCCCATCAAGAGCTTTAAGTTATGGATACAGATTTATTTATATACTATTCTGCTGATATTTTATTTATAATAATTTAAATCAAATAATACAAAATAAAATAATTTATAAAAATTCAGCCTAAATATGTTAGCCTGTTAGGGTGTTCAGGGCACTCTAACAAGTTTATGATCATTCTGTTGTTAAATAATGTTTGATAGGTGTTTCATGTATAGTTCATGCTATTCAGGTTATTTTTATCAATAAAAAAATGTTGTTATGTTATGTTATGTTTATGCATAACAATTTAGGCCCTGGAGGGCAGTTGTGGGAAATTCAAGGGCATACATATGTGTACTGTGACAAGTCAAAACAAAAATTTGCGAACTTTTTGTTATCATATCAAATTTAGTGCAACTCACACAGCTTTTTGTATTCTTGTTTCCATTTTTTTTTTTTTTTTTTTTTTTGCATGCAGAAAAATAACTAATGTTAAGTAATTTTATAACCTGTCATCCCTTTCTTGACTAGTCTTAAGGCCTATTCACACCAACAGCCAAGAACACATGCTGTAAACAAGATTTCGTATCAAAACCGAGCATTCCAATGGACTAGGGTTGTAGCGATTCACGATTCGGTTCGCGATACTGAACACACAGTTCGTTTCATGATTCTTTAAGCCTGAATCAAGATTTTTTTTTTTTTTTTTTTTAAAGTTATTTAAGATGTATGTAAAACAGCTCCTTTTTTTATTTTAATTTTATCTTATCCCCATTTGTCCCCAATTTTGGAATGCCCAATTCCCACTACTTAGTAGGTCCTCGTGGTGGCACGGTTACTCACCTCAATCCGGGTGGCGGAGGACATGTCTCAGTTGCCTCCGCTTCTGAGACCGTTAATCCGCACATCTTATCACGTGGCTTGTGTGCATGACACCGCGGAGACTCGCAGCATGTGGAGGCTCATGCTACTCTCCGCGATCCATGCACAACTTACCACGTGCCCCATTGAGAGCAAGAACCACTTAATCGCGACAACGAGGAGGTTACCCCATGTGACTCTACCCTCCCTAGCCAATTTGGTTGCTTAGGAGACCTGGAGTCACTCAGCACACCCTGGATTCGAACTCACGACTCCAGGGATGGTAGTCAACTTCAATACTCGCTGAGCTACCCAGACCCCCAACAGTTCCTTTCCTTTAAAATTTAGCTAAAAGTACTGTTCTTAAAAGTTCTAAATGATCCATCAGAGATGTAGTGGAAAGCCTACATCAGCCAAATAACAAAGTCATTGCATCTATGTGAATTTATGCAGTTAATCCAGGTTGGACTTCAAAGACATTATCATTAATCTTACAGTTCGTACAAAATCTGGTTGTTTAAACATTGGCCCTTAACACTTACTCAGTTTACTGATTTTAAAGCATGACTTGCACTACACACAAAAAAACTAATACTGGCATTATATTCATGCTGTTTAGGAACTGGCCCCAGCAGTGAGCCTGGTTTCTCCCAAGGTTATTTTTCTCCAGTAACCAACATCTTATGAAGTTGTGTGTTCCTTGCCACAGTCACCTTGGGCTTGCTAACTGGGATTGTAAATACAATTATTTACTTATTTATTTTTAGATACAATTTAAAATAATATTTTTATCAAACTGCACAATGATGACTCTAAGACTTTATAGATATTAGTTTAATTTTCTGTTAAAGCAAGATTTTCTGTAAAGCTGCTTTTAGATTAATATGGCACTTATTAATCATTATATCATTATAAATCATGATATAAATCTTTAAACCTCTGTAAATTATCGCACAATCAGAGCAGATCACTCTCATGCTTCAAGCGGACATTCGATCCCTCGCATTGAAAAGGCGCTCCTGGTTTTAGTTTCCGCAGTTTCAGCCAAACTCGTCATTTTTTTTTTCTCATCCAGCTATTACATTGATATCCTTCATAAGTTTATTGTATAGCTGCTCTTTTGTTGTCAAACCAATCTTGTTTTATATTGTTTATGTAATTAAAAAATATATTTTATGAATGATTCCTGAAATCATTCTGTACTATGTAGCATCTGTGAGATAATGTAAAAATATGTCTTAATGCCCAGGTATACTTGGCTTTCCTGCACTCGGGATCAGATCGTGCCCGGTCGACCGAGTTGCCTTTCAAATTATACTCTTGACGGCGAGTGAATACGAACAAGTTCGATGCATGCGCACTACGACTGTTTTGCGATACTCTTTTAGGACCGTCAGCGGCAGGTGCATGACTGAAATTTGCATCACACATATTATGCGTGTAGTGATCAGCAACATGGACAACCAAATGATACTTTGGCCTTTAGACTTTCAATTAATAGGCTACTGCTACTCAAGACGCCTGTATATGATAACCCATTGTATTGGAAATGATACAGAGATATTTATAAAGAGAAATTATTAGGAGTCGTTTTTGGCTGATAATATCAACCAATCAGCATGGTCAGTCTTTATCCATAAAGTTCTAATATTTGTTTCGGTGTGCTCCCTGGATCTTGACTTTGAAAGTGCAAGCTAGCCTTTTGACCCACATTCACCTTTTATTCAGCTGTGTTGGAGTTCAGTGGGGAGAAAACAGTTACATTTTTAATAATTATTTTTATTTCAGATGTTCTGTATTTTACTTCATATATTATTCTGCATGTTGTATTGTTTAATTATTAGTGCATAATAATAATTTATTAGGATTGGGGATTTGAACAAGCCACTATGCCTAAGTAAGTATTTAAAAGAGGTGTGTGATTAATGTTCTAAGCAACTACATGTAGATTTACGAATTTTGAACATAAAACTTTTGAAAAACAAAATCTATAGATTCTTAAAGGAAGGACCTAAGCCATATCAAGGGACCAATATATTTCGGGAGCAAGATTAAATGCCACAATCAACATGGTTTCATCAAACAGACATTTATTTCTAGTTTTAGATTATTTTGCCATTTCTGATTGTAATGCAATATATTTTAGACTACGATGTATTATTTCTGATTTGGGCAGCAAACCTGGAATGACTTAACTGCAGCAGTTTATCGTAATTAATAGGGCTACATTGTATACATATATAACATATACAAACAGATGTGACAACTTGTACCCCCCCCCCCCCAAATGTGACCTGCCCTGCCCTGACATGAAAGTACCCTTTTTCCTGTGAACACCGTTTAATGGGATAATCTTCCTTCATTATACTGTTGACCCTTGCCTTAATTTACTGTATGCTAATATGGTTTTATTGTGATCACTTATTTACCCAACCTCTACAGTAAAAGTATGATGGTATTGGTTTTTCTGGTTTGAAGTGAGACCACTGTGTCCAGGGGGTAACCCCCCGGCAGCCAAAGTCTCGTGAGCGTCTCATTAGCTGTTACTAAGATTAGGTTTAGGGTTAGAAAGATTTAATGGTAGGGTTAAAGTTAAGTTTAGTGGTAGGGGTGGGTGAAGGGTTTCTGTTGGACTCCAAATAAACACAACAAACACTGTGTGAACGTTGCATGCGACTCTCGCATGACTTTCGGCAACTGGGGAGTTACCTTCTTAACACAACTGGATGAGACTGTTCTCACAGTCTTCATCATTTCAGGTAACTACATTCAACACATCGACATGCAGAGAATTATTAATGGAAAGGCAGATTATTTCTACTTTTGAGGACTGTCAATTGGTACTTCATTATTGTTGAATATGAAGTAGCCTCTAAATGTTTCTAAAAATTTTGTATTGTTTTTTTTCTACTTCAAAATGTAGTATATTCAGTTTTTCTTGTAAGAACACAAAATAATAACAAGGATTTGGATGTACTCTACAATCAGTTATAGGGAAAGTATTATTAATCATTTTCATCTACTGACACACAAATCAAGGCTAGTATTAACAGTGGTTGAATCGGCACGCACTTCACTTCTACTGGTCGATTTTGAATTTGAAAAATTAAATTAATTTATTGAGACATGAAAAATGTAACCAAAAATATTTCTAAATTCAAATTACCCTTTAAACTAAATGAAAATCAAATCAAATTAACAAAGTGGTCAAAAAAATCATACAAAATCCAAACATTTTATCCTCTCCAACTTCTTCCACTGGCCCTTTTTGCAGTGACCTAAAAATCACTCTACAACAGTTGGAAAAATACCAGTAAAAATTAGATCATAAATACAGTTGTAAATGTAAGCAGAATAATAATAATTGAAAAATAATCCATGACTAATAGATAGTTTAACACAAATCTTTGTTTGTTTCATAAAACGGCTACTACAGTGAATATCAGGGACTTTTGGACCGAGTTTGGACATGAACATTATTATCACCTGCTGGTGAAATCTCCGAACTGCAAATGCAGGAACTGAGTTTAAATTTTGCACTGAGATAAGACATGGTTTTGAAACATCTTAGCACAATGACCTATTTCTCAGGAAAATAGCAAATTGCGCTTAATGCCACTTCAGTACCATATAATACATCCACAGTTTGTGTGCATACACCTACAGATTGCGCAAACACTCCCACCCGCGCCAACTTGCACTTTGTGCTGGCACGAAAATTAAACTTAAAATTAGAGCTCTCACAAAAATTGGATAAGACATTATGCACAGTCGCTTTGCGCACTCATGAAAATAGAGCCCCAAAGATTCTTGCCACAAGCCTACAGCATTGATCCAGTTACCTTCTCATTAACGTGTGTTTCACTCAAAGGTGATATTCTACTATTCAAAAGCTGCACAAATGACTTTACTTTTAATAAAACTCTCATCTTGATTTTTATTTATATATTTATTGTCCAAAAGGTCTTTCTCAATCATTAAATTAGGTAAATGCATTAACTGCATGAAATTACTGCATCTCTCTCTCCTCTCCCACACACCGGAGCATGGTATTTTAAATGTTTACTTGTTTCACTCAAAGAACACTGGCACTGTATGCTTTACTGGTCTCTTTTGACCTTTGGTGATTTGCAGTTCAAGCTGATCTGTGGTGAAATGTCTGCTACAGATTGTTGTTTGAGGTAAAACCATGAAATTATTTCAGTGTATGTTTATCAGCCATTACTTTCTTAGATTGGCATGAGCTTGGAAGCTTTAACAACTTAATGTGCTGTTGAATTTCAAAGACGCTGCACAGTGTTCAGAATATTAACACTACTAAGGACACTAATTAAAGCAGTGTTTTGGGACACAAATAATGTAAACAAAATAATGTAAACAAGTGAGCAGTATAATTTCAAAGTATGTCATGATGCCAAGTGCCCAAGTATCCACTGTATCAAACTTTGTGCAACACATCACCTACATAGGATAATGTATTTATTTGTCCTTGTGTAGGAATTTTCAGGTTTCCTAGGATAGGAATTGATTACATTTCAAGACGTAGAAATCCATAACCTCTCGGAACATGTTACAAATGAGCTTTTTGTTTTGATTAGGTTTTTATTTCTCATATTAATGTTTGTTGAGGTTATTGAGTATTAATGAAGAAACATTTTGAGAGACTCATGGTAGATTGTGAGCTACTTCAAAGGAGTCCAATTGTGAGACACTTCAAGGGGTGTCAATGTAGAATTATGCCATGTAAATTTGTGGGATTTAATGATGTAGTTTTATTATTGCTTAAAGTTGAGCCTAATTGAGCCTCCTGGGCAAATGAAGCACATACTTTTACCAGTAATTGGTTTGTTCTCTCTCTCCCTCTCTCATTTAGGTTCACCCCAATTCCTGCCTCCATCAACTTCACTCAGGTCCCCCTGCCTGACCCTGATACCCCATAAAATGGGCAGTTTTCTTGACCACATAGGATGATTGAAGCATTAAAGCTAAAGCATCAATTATAAATCATATACAGGGCCCTGACTGTCAAGCTTTGGCCCATGGCAAGATGAATGCCTGCATACGATGATGATGGCTAAAAAGCAAGAATCCCGGATGCCTATCTACAACCTAGTTGTTGTTGGTCTGTCAGGTACTGAGAAGGAGAAAGGCCAATGTGGAGTTGGCAAATCCTGTCTTTGTAACCGCTTTGTCCGTCCTAGTGCAGATGAATTTCATCTTGATCACACTTCTGTTCTAAGTACCAGTGACTTTGGTGGCCGGGTTGTCAACAATGACCATTTCCTGTTCTGGGGAGAGGTGGGGCGAGTTTTGGAAGATGGGGCAGAGTGCAGGATGCATGTGGTGGAGCAGACAGAATTCATTGATGACCAGACATTTCAACCCCATCGCAGCACAGCCTTGCAGCCTTACATCAAAAGAGCTGCCTCCACCAAACTGGCTTCTGCAGAAAAACTCATGTACTTCTGCACTGATCAGTTGGGGCTGGAGCAGGACTTTGAACAGAAGCAAATGCCAGAAGGAAAGTTGCAGGTGGACGGCTTTATGCTTTGTGTGGATGTCAGTCGTGGGATGAACCGCAACTTTGATGACCAAATGAAATTTGTCACCAACTTGTACAATCACTTAAGCAAGACAAAAAAGCCTATTGTACTGGTTCTCACTAAGTGTGATGAAGGGGTGGAGCGATACATCAAGGATTCTCATACCTTTGCCATTTCAAAAAAGAACTTGCAGGTTGTTGAGACTTCGGCAAGGTCCAATGTCAATGTTGACTTGGCTTTCCTTACTTTGCTACAGCTCGTTGATAAGGGAAGAGGTAAGCCCAAGATCATACCTTATTTTGAGGCATTAAAACATCAGAGTCAACTAATTGCCTCTACAAAGGATCGCTATGAGTGGTTGGTGAACCAAATCGTGAAGAATCACAATGAAACTTGGCCCAACATCAGCCGATGTATGCAAACCTCAACTGAATACAAGGAGTATGTTTTTTTAGAAGGTACAGGTAAGGCCAAGAAGCTATTTCAACAACATATTCACCGGCTAAAGCAGGAGCACATTGAAAGGCGTCGCAAAGGATATTTGAGCACTCTTCCACTTGCCTTGAATACCTTGGTGTCTGAGTTGGATGAAATTGAGCATTTGAGCTGGTCTGGGGTGCAGAAGGTCCTTGAGTCCAAAAAAGACTTTGATCATTGGTTTGTGGTACTGGAAGATGCGCCATGGGAGGAAACACCACATCTTGACAACCTGGAGGATGATCGAATTCCTTTTGATGTATTAGACACAACAGCTGCTGAAATAATCTTTGATGCACACCTTGAACACCTGCGCAATGAATGCAAGCGTGCTCAGATGCGACAGGAGTTCAAAGCTAAATTGGCATCTTCACCTTTTGTTACCCCTGGCAAGCCCTGGGAAGAGGCCCGCAGCTTCATCATGAATGAAGACTTCTACCAGTGGCTTGAGGAGCCTGAATATTTGGACATTTATAACCGGCACCAAAAAGCAATCATAGACAGAGCAAAAGAGGATTTTCAGGAGCTTCTACTGGAATACTCTGAGCTTTTCTATGAACTTGAGGTAGATGCCAAACCTAGTAAAGAGAAGATGGGAGCAATTCAGGAAGTGTTAGGAGAAGAACAACGCTTCAAGGTACTGCATAAATTGCAAGCTGAAAGGGATGCTTTAGTGTTGAAACACATTCATTTTGTGTATCACCCTACTAAAGAAACTTGCCCTAACTGCCCACACTGTGTTGATAACAAAATTGAGCAAATACTAGCTTCATACTTTCCCACACGATACCCTTTCTTTGGAAAGTCCCACGTGACTGATGGAAAGGTCGATAGGATAAATCTTGTTATACTTGGCAAAGATGGTCTAGCTAGAGAATTAGCCAATGAGATTCGGGCTTTGTGTACTAATGATGATCATTATGTGCTTGAAGGTAGAATGTATGAACTTGTCCTTCGGCCCATAGAGGGCAATGTTAGACTTCCTGTTAACTCATTTCATACAGCCACATTCACTCCTCATGGATGCCTGTGTTTGTACAATTCAAAAGATTCATTGTCATATATTGTAGAAAGTATTGATAAGTTGCGAGAGTCCACGCTTGGCAGAAGGGACAACCATATTGCTCAGCTTCCTCTGTCACTCTTGTTAGTAACCAAAAGAGGTGTTGGAGGACTGGGTGATATTGGTGGAGAGACTGCCCAAACATTAATCCCACAGGGTCAGCAGGTAGCCATAAAACTGCAATGTAACTACCTGGAACCAGCCACTCCAGGCACTGGCTATGGTCGAAATGTGAATGAAAGGCAGATCAACCAGGTCTTGAAAGGTCTACTTGAAACTAGGAGGACTTCTACATTCCATAGCTGTTCTCCACCTGCACCCCCACTTCCTCCATGTATTAGAGACTTACAGCAGGACCAGAGCCCAGAGGCTGAATTGCGTATTGTGTTGTGCCTGATGTGTGGAGACCCTTATGACACTGATCAACTTCTTGCGCCATTCCTGCACCCTCAACATTGCAAGCCGACCTCTCCTCTGGCAAGTGGTACTTCGGTACTGCTTGAACAGACTATTGGTGGCCACAAGCATACAATTGAACTATTCCTACTGTCATACCATGCTGCTTTTGCCACACGTAAGAGTCGGCTGGTGCATGGCTACATTGCTGTATACTCTGCCTGTCGTAAGGCTTCTTTTGAAACTCTGTGTGCCTTTTTGTGCGAGGTTCAGGACATTATCCCAATTCAGTTGCTTGCAGTGGAAGAAACCCAGGCTGAGCTTATAGACTCTGAGTCTGCTCATGAGTTTTTAGTCCAAGGTGAAGAACTGGCCCATGAAATTGAGGGACGGTGGTGCAGTCTTGTTTGTGGCCCTGGTGGAGTTGTTGGAGGGCTACACAAAATAGACCTCTTGGAATCATTTTTCAAAGAGGTATTAGAAAAGAAAACCATTGTTGAGGCCAGCCACATGTATGAAAATGTTGCAGAAGCCAGTAGCACAAACGAGAATGTTTATTCACCACACTGTGGCTCCCCTAGCCCTGTCACAATGCTGTTAGATTCTGAGGAAGACATGGAAGCTTCCCCGCCTTACCATGATGGCACACTAACCTCTCATGGTGGATTCAAACTACCTGACTTGGACTCAGGTGACACACTCTCTGTAATCTCTGACCTTAGCACTTTTGAGAACAAGCTAAACAATAAAATCCCTCCACAAGTGAGACCCAAACCTAGTGTCACATTTGACCTCAGAAAAACAAATTTCAGCCCTTATGTGGATGCAGTCAGCCAACGGCGGTCTCTTACCACCAATGTGACATGGCCTCTAGGAGGAGATTACGATCCTTCAGACTATGCTGAGCCAATGGATGCTGTTTCTAAGCCACGCCCCAGCTATGAGGACAGCATATACTCTGTACCACATGACAGCACACAGGGCAAAATTATTACCATCCGCAATTCCAATAGGATGCACTCCAATGGAGTAGGCAATGGATCGGACAGTGAAGGGGATGGCAGCTCTTTGGAGAGACGTTGCAAGTTGCAAGCAGCGAGGGTGAAGCCACAACTCTATCGTGATCGTTCTAAACGACTGGGGAAGTTCAGTACTTTTCGCACTAGTTTTTCCATTGGTAGTGATGATGAGATTGGCACCCTTTCAAGGTCAAAAGAAGATGATGTTTCAGGACTGAAAGGAGACATACTCAATGAAGAAGGCGAAGATCCCAAAAAGAGGAACATACTGAAAAGTCTTCGCCGACCAGGAAAAGTGAGTTTTATTTTATTTATTTAACATGGCTTTTATGCCACTCTTTTAAAATAATGTGATAATTTGTCTTCAAATTAATTGATCTTTTTTTATATACCACATGAATGAGAAGGTCTTTTTGCCTTTAACATCTCATTGTTTTAACAGTATTTATAAAGTATTTGTCTGTGTCTTGCTGTTTGGCAGAAAACAAGACCAAAGCCTCGACATTCTATCTCTAAGCCTTTGGAGAGTAACTACTTTGGGGTACCTCTGGTGAACGTGGTTTCCCTTGAAAGGCCCATTCCACTTTTCATTGACAAGTGCATCCGTTATATTGAGACCACAGGTACATTTGCTGCTGCTGTCATTTCCCCATTGTAACACCCCACCAGAGATGTGCAAGGGCTCCATATAAGCTTATCCTTGTCACAGTGTTCAGTTATAATTAGATAGTTAATAGGTCTTAACTGTCATAAATCAACCACAGCATACTATTGAGCATGGTTAACTTAATCACTAGTGTTTTCTTCAGCCTGGATGTCATTTTTGGTCTTGCAATAAGATTCTGACAAAATTATGTGACTTTAATGTGAACTGATTATATTTTGTCCTTTTTATTGCCTCAATACAGAATACTAGACCTATATCGAGTACCAGTTTGTAGCAATGGTAATTTGACAAGAAAGCCAGAATTTATTAGTGCTTAACAATGTTTTCATATTTAACTGACAGAGCAAGTTGTGCAAGAAAACCGATTGATCTCTCTCTCTCTCTGTGTGTCTCTCTCAGGTTTGACCACAGAGGGTATCTACAGGGTAAGTGGAAATAAGGCGGAGATCGAGAGCGTGCAGAGACAGTTTGAACAGGGTAAGTTCAGAAGGATAACAAAACTTAATAAAACTGGGGTCATCATACTTAATATAATAACGGGTTTGCTTTTATATATATATACATTTTTTTTACATGTACATTTTGTATGTTTAAACATTTTGTTAGTGTTTATTAGTGTGTGTTGTTTAAGAATTAATGGATTTCACATTATACCACTCTGTTTTTTGCCGTTCCTTCCAATCCCCCCTTCTTGTCGATTCATTTGTTTGTTTGTTTTTAGACCACAATCTGGACCTAGTGGAGAAGGACTTCACTGTGAATACAATTGCTGGGGCATTGAAAAGTTTCTTCTCTGAGCTGCCTGAGCCTCTGATTCCTTATAGCTCACAGGTGGAGCTGGTGGAAGCTTTCAGTAAGATTTCACCTATCAGTCTTAAAATGTGTATGAGAGGCATATTATATCTTAAATGCACATTTTTAAATTATAAACTAACAATGTGTTGCATGATGATGAAATTAATTTGGGTGTTATGTCACCCATAACACAATGCCTTTTCTAAACCTGTGGAACAATAAGTTGTTTTTTTGTCAATAGAAATTAATGACAGAGAAAAGAGGCTACACACTATGAAGGACGTGCTAAGGCGATTTCCCAGGGAGAATTTTGATGTCTTCAAACATGTTATGAGCCATCTAAACAAGTAAGTGTCAAACCACCTGCAGCTGATAACTGTTGGAGAAAAGTTAAAGGAGTGAGACTTCAAACTTTCTCTCTCTCTGTCTCTCAGGGTTAGTCAGTGGAACAGAGTCAACTTAATGACCAGTGAAAATCTATCCATCTGTTTCTGGCCGACACTGATGCGGCCAGACTTCACCTCTATGGATGCCCTGACAGCCACACGCACCTACCAGACAATCATCGAGATATTCATCCATCAGTGTGCTTTCTTCTTTTACAACCAACCTCCGGCTGAGTCACCCACTGGCCCCTTTGGAACCCCTGGACCACTGGTGCCCTCTGGATTGCCCCCATCCCCCACAACTGCCCCTTCTTATTGCCCTCTGACCCCACATTTTACCCCCCTTTTGCAATCCCCCCCACATTCTCCCCCTCAGAGCCCACACACAGTCCTTGAAGAACCACAAACACTGTGAGTGGGGGAAAATGCAGCCGATGATATAAGTGAATTGTACACACACACTACAATGCATGCATACACATCTACATTCACATATTAGCCCTGCACACACACAGACATTTAAATGCCTCTAACACATGTAGCTTGTTTAGGTCAGTGTTGTATGTGAAAAAAGTGTGCTGATCTCTCAGTACTTGTATTTGGGAAGGAGTTGGTGATCATCTACAGTTACTTACACATCAAGCAATCCAAACACTCACCAGATGAAGGTCTGTGCACTTATGAGCACTTATACATTCTTTAAAAGCCAGCAAAGGCTAGTGTTTGTGATTGCCATGTCAGCACTGCCCTCAATATAGTTTATTACAAAAGGGGGATGTTCTTATTTTCCAGAGTGTGAACATACGTAGATGTTTTAATCAAAAAGGAAATGAGCAGATTTGAAGGACTTGAAGATCTTCCTGCTTGCTCTTTCTCACTGCATACTAGCCAACCTATGTTGTTTTTAAAACTATCTGTGTATCTGATATCTTTCTATCTGTCCCTTTTTCTATTCTGCTTATCTTTTTCTATCCACCAATGCCTCTCTTCCACCATCTATCTGTCTACCTTTTTTATATGGAACTGTAGTAAATGGGACACTATAGTCATGAAAAATCATTAGTACTTAATGATGTTCAACCTTCCATCATAAAGCATTTTGGGAGAATAATAGAATTAACTTAATTTTCCCTCTTTTCTCCCCTTTATTTCAAGAAAATGAAATCACTTTAGCTGCAAACATATTCATCACTTTGCCTGGCTTTTGTGTTCAACACTACCATCATTGGTTTGTATCCTATGGAAAAAATTCTGAAAAGATAAATGCTATGGATTTTGGAGGATTTTTTTTCTCTTGCGTCCGAGACTTGACGTTCTGACACCTAATAGGCCAGAAGGTGAAGTTGATGAGGATTTGCTTGGCTGAGTGGCTCCTGTGAATTTTTTCTGCCTTCAAGCCTTTTCTTGAAGGCTGGGATTTAAATGGCATTGATATCACATGGTTTTAGGGAATGCATTTCCAGTTAGCACTGGTGAGGGGCTCAAGATCACTAAGACTTCAGATTTACTCTGACCTTGAAACTCAAAACTCTCTCACCCTAATTTTGGACTCAATTTCAAAAATGTTTATGTCGAAGGCCTTTCATTAATGACAAATCTGACTGTTTTTAAAAAACGTCATTGTTTTTACTTCATAGACTAAAGCACTTTTTTGTCTTTTTATAAAGACTAGTTGTGAATTGCAACACTGACGACTGGTTGGTTTAAAATGTTGCCACCATGTTTGAAGGATCAAAAAACTTGGAGTGATCAGACAGAGATTAGTCCTATTCTTGGACTAAATTTCCATTTTTGTTCTTATTTTATTTTTATGATTATCCATCTTTATCTGCTATGAGTATTTTTGGACCTGTTATACAGCCTGAATTTTAACTAACATGGACCTTATAGTCATATCACAATTTTTGTATTGTCATCTTCATGTAACTGGATCAGAATGACAAATTTGGCCTTTTCTGCTTTTAACATCTCATGATTTGTCTAAACTCGTCTGGACAAATCCATAATGTATAAAGATACAATATTTCATTGTGTGTAGATTGTATGTATATTACCTAATTACCTTAATATTTTCTCTTAAAACATGAATCTTCTGAAGTGAAGGAAATTATTCCTAAATGTGTTTTGCTTGCATATGCCACTTCCTATTTCTATCCAGCCAAGGTAGAAAAGCTGAAGTACCAAAGTAGTGCAATGTGGTGGATGAGGGTTCAACACCAGTTGTAAATATTTTGATGACGGGGTTGGGGATGAGTATTTCAGATTCAACTCAAATACTTGACAAATAACCCATGGCAAGTCCTTGATGATTTGAAAATGTTTTTTGTTCATTGTCTTCATTCTGTGTACCTGCTGCTTTTCTACCAGGCTAAACAAATATGAATTCATCCCAGCTTTACTTGAAGTGTACAATGTTTCTTTCATATTGAACTTTCCAGCAAGCTGCCTGAAAGCTCTAGAATTACTGTAGTATCTAGTCTGGATGTTGATACAGCCATTTTTGTCTGTAATGGTTATCATAATGGTTGAAGATTTGAGGCCCCTGAAGAGTGCCACAAAATGTTCTCTTTTTAAGTAGAAGTGTTGATATAGAAGTAGAGCTTCTTTGGATTATTTCCACAAAAAAAATGTGAAAATGTGATCATTTCCTGTTCTTCGTTGCTTTGTGTTGAATCCAGAATGTAGATTACAGGCTACACTCCATTGGTTGTGGTTCTGCAGCATTGGGAGTAATATATAAACAATGTGTTTTATGTTGCGCTTCACAACATCTAACCTGCTGAGTTTACATATGTTTGCACCCTGAAATTTTATAAATGAACCCTAGCAACTAGTAAGCGAGCCCAAGGCAAAATCCTGGGGTAGATGTGACCGTTATGGCAATTCTTATGCCACTGTATTAATTGATAATTATCATTATAATACTCATTAAACCATTTCTTGCACTTTTAAATATGTAATTTACCATGACTTTATCAGAATGACTGAGATATGTGTATTTTGTTTTCGTGACCTAGCGAGCATTTAAAGCTTGTTTGACCCTTTTTTTTTTTTTTTTTTTTTTTTTTTTTTTTTTTAAAGCCTCTGAGTTGAAGTGTATATGTTTTGGGTTTTAGCTCACATAAACTAATATCAGTGTAATCAGAAGGAAGTCTGACCAAGTTCAGCTGTATTACTTTGGGGTCTAAATACAAGCTTAGATTGGACACAAGAGCCAGTCGATGCTAATTTCACACTTTTGGCTCTATGAGAATGAATGTTGTACTGCCCTCTTGTGGCCATAATTTCATCAGCAGGTATGAGTTTGTTTAATTGGAAAGAAGTGCATTTCCTAATATACATAACAAATCTGAAAAAATATAAATAATGAGAGAACCCGCTCACAGCCGCTTATTTTTTTATGTTGGCTGGTCTGTTGAAAAAGGATCTGTAATCTGTACTCTAAAGATTTCGTTTTTTATCATTTGCTCTGTTCTCCGTACACCTACCACCCCATTACACCCCCTCCTTGTGTCTTTTGTTTGTATTTAATTGGTAGAGAAGTGCTTTCTGCTGTGAACAGTTGGTTTATTTCCTTTAACGTGGGAAAGAGACAGCTTTTGTTTAACTTAAAAATGTATTTGTTTAGGAGTGATTTGAGAGACATTTAGCTGACAGTATGGCTGTATAATGTGGCTCTTTTAATTCAAGCAACAACAATTTGTTGTGTTTGAGGTGAAAAACACTGCCTTTTAGTTGGACGTGTTTGTTTCATATTTGAACAGAAGACAAGGCCAGGCTACCTTAGTAGCATGCATGACTAAAGATCTATACAGGGAGAAGTTTTTCATATGTTTTCAGTATTTCAGAATATGAGCCTGATTAAAAATATATATTATGAGAAATAATGAAAAAACATCAGCAACATGATCCTGTTATGAAAGAGGGTCAGGCTTTAAATAAACTGAACAACAAACAATAAATCAATTTTGTAACATGATGTTCTCAATTGTTTGTGATTCTCGTATACTGTTTCCTTAATGAGTGACAGTTGTTTGAATATATGGTTTATAGTGGCTATAATCATAAACAATTATCTTTGATACACTATATGGCTAAAAGTATGTGGAAACCCTCAGTGTTACACTATACATTGATATTCTGTGATTCCAAATTTGTGGCTACAATTTGGGCAGGGTCTTTTCTGTCTAAAAATGACAGTATCACTGTTCACAAGCCCAGACCTGAACCCCTTGTTGAACACTGCTGGGATGAACTGGAACAGAGTGCTATAACCCACTGTCAGTGCCTGACCCCACCTGATGCTCTTGTGTTTGTTTTTTTTGTTTTTTTTAAACATTAAAAAGCATGGCAAAAAGTTTGAAATCCCTCCCTTTGCTACTATACAGCTTCCATTCTTCTGGTATGGCTTTCCATTTAATGTTGGAATGTGGATGCAGAGATTTTGAAATGTAAATGATAATCAGGGACCTTGGTAAAAATTAACTTTGGGCATTTGTTTCAAACACTGGGATCATTTGGTAGGCTTGGCATAGCCACAGGTGCAACCCCACAGCCAGAAATGGCACAATGTTTGGATTTGTTCAGTGTACAAGATTCGTTCAATTAAAAAGTAAGTTACTTTGTTACTATGAAATAGAAAATTATACTTCACTGATGAGTTCTTCCCTGAAAACTATAAGAAGTGGGTGCTAGATTTTGTCAAATGATTTCAGCATCTTTTTCTCACTTAAATATTTGCACTTTTAAATAGCTTATTCTTTTCACTTCTCATACTGCAATGATGGATATTAAATATAAATTAAATGCACTTTTGAAATATAAAAAAGCATCCACTGTGTTATTTTGAGATTTTATTTTCTTTGAAAAACACAAAGAGAAGGCTGATACCTGTCTGAAAACAGGTGGTGTCATTGGTAGTTGTCATTAGAAATGTGCAGGTTCTTTAATTGCAGTAATTCTGCAGTTCAAAGATGCTGCAGGGTTTGTGGCAACACTGCTCTACAATGCCTCTCTTCCTTATCAGCTCAGCATGATCTGTGAATGCAAAGTCAGCCACCTCATTTTCCTGGCCAGATTTAGGAGGAAGGAAACCTGGAAACGAATACAACAATGTTTTGATATTAGTCTAGTAGTTTAATGTAAGCAAGGGCATAGATTTGGCTTGAACACTGGGGGGGTTGCAGTGTGAAGCATTTACCCATGTTTCCATTGATCATGGTATAAATACTGGGGGGGGGGGGGTGTACTTACCTGTTTTGATTATTGAGGGGGTTACCTCCCCCCAGACAGCCCCACCTGGAATCTATGCCCCTGAAGGTAAGTGTAAAATTGAGCCAAATCTAATTGTGGCACTTCTTTGAAAATGAACAGCAACATTTATTCAGTACATCTGTAAACCAGGGTAGCAACAAATTAGCTTCTTTTATGTTATGAGTCGTGCAATTATTATTAAAGGAAGAGTTCATCCAAAAATGATAATTCTCTCATAATTTACTCATATGCTATCTCAAACTCGTATGACTTAACACAAATGAAGATATTTTAATTGAGATATTAAAATATCTTGTTTTTGTCCATACAATTCAATAGGGTCTAACACTTTCAAGCTCTAAAAAGGACTTTAAGAAAGCATTAAGGTAATCCATATGGCTTACATGGTTTAATCCATGTCTTCTGAAGTGATAGAATTGGATTTTGGGTGAGTAACGGACCAAAATCTCCCTTTTCACTATAAATGTTGACATCTCCAGTCTCCTTGGCGCAATCATGATTTGAAGCTTGATTACACTTACTCGCACTTGACGCAAGCGCAGAGCACGTGCACGGTGCGTGTACATACACAGAGCATGTGTGTTGCTGCGTATGCATCAAGCACGAAGAAGTGTAATCACTCAAGTCTTATGAATTACCTTTATGCTACATTTATGTCCTTTTTGGAGCTTGAAACTTTTGGACCTGATTGACTTGCATTGCATGAAAAAAAAAAAACATGACATACTGCATCTCCATCAAAAAAATCTTCACAAATGTCCCGTAGAAGAATGAAAGTCATATGAGTTTGAGACAGCATAAGAGTGAGTAAATGATGAGAGAATTATATCATGTTTGACCATTTTTTTTTAAAGCCTCTGAGTTGAAGTGTATATGTTTTGGGTTTTAGCTCACATAAACTAATATCAGTGTAATCAGAAGGAAGTCTGACCAAGTTCAGCTGTATTACTTTGGGGTCTAAATACAAGCTTAGATTGGACACAAGAGCCAGTCGATGCTAATTTCACACTTTTGGCTCTATGAGAATGAATGTTGTACTGCCCTCTTGTGGCCATAATTTCATCAGCAGGTATGAGTTTGTTTAATTGGAAAGAAGTGCATTTCCTAATATACATAACAAATCTGAAAAAATATAAATAATGAGAGAACCCGCTCACAGCCGCTTATTTTTTTATGTTGGCTGGTCTGTTGAAAAAGGATCTGTAATCTGTACTCTAAAGATTTCGTTTTTTATCATTTGCTCTGTTCTCCGTACACCTACCACCCCATTACACCCCCTCCTTGTGTCTTTTGTTTGTATTTAATTGGTAGAGAAGTGCTTTCTGCTGTGAACAGTTGGTTTATTTCCTTTAACGTGGGAAAGAGACAGCTTTTGTTTAACTTAAAAATGTATTTGTTTAGGAGTGATTTGAGAGACATTTAGCTGACAGTATGGCTGTATAATGTGGCTCTTTTAATTCAAGCAACAACAATTTGTTGTGTTTGAGGTGAAAAACACTGCCTTTTAGTTGGACGTGTTTGTTTCATATTTGAACAGAAGACAAGGCCAGGCTACCTTAGTAGCATGCATGACTAAAGATCTATACAGGGAGAAGTTTTTCATATGTTTTCAGTATTTCAGAATATGAGCCTGATTAAAAATATATATTTAATTATTTTTTTATATATTTTAATTTATATTTTATTATATTATTCTTATGCAGACCAGAATGTCTCTGAAGTCTCAAGACGATTGCTTTCTTAGTATCTATTCCCATATTAGTAGTACACCACTTTTCAAAGTTCCTCTAGAAACATATTTTTTCTTACCAATGAGGGGGTCAACATCTCTCTTGGGGTTATAAAAGAAACCTGTTGGACCACAGACCAGGTAGAGCGCATCAACCAGATGAGATCCACACAGATGCTGCGGGGCCCCTCCACTTGCGTTGACACCAGAGACAGCCAACAGAAACAGCAAAGCACCAGCCTGGAGCCACACTGCCATAGTCACACTGAGATAAAGAGACACATATTCCCTTTTAATTAATAAAACACATAAAATTGTAAGTATATATAATAAACAGTCATCATCTCATCTCTTTAGCAATGAGAAACAGTTGTAAGCATTTACTGTTAATTTACAATCCTGCCAGTCTTTTACCTGTTCTTAATGCAGAGGACGAGAAATACAGAGGTAGACGGTAGTGGAGCTGAGAAAGTCGAGATGGTTTGGGATGAACAAGATGTCTTACTTTTATATCTACACAGGTGATGCTGGGTTAAGCCAGGTTCTGCAGACTTTGACTGACTCAGGGGAAAACAAGTCTTGTGAGTGCAAACACACTAGCTTCTTTAAGTGACTGTCCAATTACACATGCCACATTAGCTGTGTTTACCCAACCAATTCATTTTAACGTCTGAGCAGTATTACGCTTACAAAAGACAAACACATTCTGGTGCTCATGCAGGTCTAGTAACCTATGTTGTCAATCTGAAGTCAGTTTTGTTAATTAATAATGGTTGATAATGGAAGTTTACACAGAATGGCCTGATCATGGATCTGCCTGATGAATATTGGGTAATGAGGAGCAGCAGCAGGTGACAGCTGGCGAGCTTTCTTTGTAAAGATCATTTGTGTGAAAAAGCAAGTCTCCTGTTAGCCCATTCTCAAGGACATGGGATGTTAAAAGATGCCCGATTAGTCGTAAGTAATGTGTGTTACGTTGTCAGTGTGACGTTTGGATTGTCATAATGTTCAATTAATGCAATAAAATATTTAGTTGCAAACAACCACATACTGTCATAATGTTCCAAAGAGTTTCAAAAGTTGTAGATAATGTGTTTAGTTAAAAGTTCAAAATAATGTACTCAAAAAAAAGCCACTAATCTCATCTGAAATTATTCATATTTGGTCAAAATAGCACTTTGTAAAGCAGTCCTTTAATCTTTTATGACATTGTGCTATATGTCTGCTTTTTAGATACATGTATGGCAAATTTTGTTAAAGAAGTGTAAAAACACTTATTCCGTGTTTTTGCTTTCTAAATTTGAGATGATAAAAGATAATGATGATAAAGAAAGAAAGAAAGAATAAAAGGAAGAAAGAAAAATGTCCAGCTATAATTTTGCCCAAAAGATGGTTATTTTAAGAGAAACATAAAAAGGAATAATAACACAGCCCCAGCAAAAGTAGACAGAATAAAGGTTCCAAAAAGGGTGTTTCGCAGCAATGCCATAGAAGAACCATTTTTATTTCCCCAAAGAACCTTTCAGTGAAAGGTTCTTAAGAGAACCATTTTGAAGAACCTTTTTCCAGTCTAAAGAACCTTTTCCTATTACTAAGGACCTTTTTTGCAATGGGAAGGTTCCATTGATGTTTAAGGTTCTTCGTGGAACCATACATCTAATAAAGAACATTTATTTTTATTTTTAAGTGTAGAGGAAATCATACAGAAGACTAATAATTTCTTCAACAATGAATTTGAAAAGTATTCAAAGTAATTGTGAGGAATGTAATTTGATAAACACAAATTAAGATATGAAAATATGAGTGAATGAAAGAGGATTTAAAAATTGAGTTGGGAAATTCCCCTGATTTTGCACGGAGAGACAGATGTGCTGGTTTGGTTAGGCAAACCTTAGATGTTAAATAGACGTTGGATGGAAGCTCCATGCGGCACTCACAGTTCAGCATGTGCTTCTCACATGTGTGCATAATTCAGTGCAGGCAAACAGACGAATTTGTTTTTTTGTTTTTTTCAATATTTTGATTAAAACAAGAAACAAAAGCCCTTTAGTACTAAATAACCACTAAGATATTAAATTTTGATTACCTAAGCATCTGGAACCTTTAGAATTTGTAATTTTATTACATTAACCTACTATAGAAAATCAAACTAAAGTAATTTAACTTAACACATTATTTATATAGGATTAATTATAATATTATGATTATTCCCTTGAGTAGACCACTTTGCTGTTGGGACTGTGCTTCTCATAAAAAAATGTGTTTACTAATAAAATGTTGTTTTCCTTTAATCAGGCTCTTTGTAATTTACAGAAAGTAATCTATTGAAATATCTGAAGGCAAACATGGCCAATTTGTTGAATATAAGACATCATTAGAACAAGAGGAAAATGTTGTCTCTAATTTGTCCATAATTAATGAAGGTCCTGACTTTAAACCCCTTCATTCTACACTATACTTTCCCTTATGAAAGTTTAGCTAGCGCTTCCATTGTAAAACTGTGGCATTTGTAATAATAAGGATATTACATAAGCCCATGGATGCCTCGTCATTACTGTGGTTATCAATGTAGCTAGTCTTTCTAAATAATAATAATAATAATAATAATAATATAATAATGGCCTAAACACATTTAGAAACTTTAACAATATAAAATAATACAATAATAAATAAATGAAATCTAATACTTCCCCCTAATAGTTTTAATGTGAAACTATAACATTTCTGTCACTGTTACTACAGTTAAAACATTATATGTTTTGGAAAGGGGGATGATGTGTATAGGTCAGTACAAGTTAATCTCAATTGACAGCATTTGTGGCATAATGTTGATTGCCACCCAAATGTTTTTTTTTTTGTTGTTGTTTTTTTTTTTCGTTGCTTTAAATAAAAAAAGGTTACAATGAAGCACTATACAATGCAGGTGAATGGGACCAATTTTTGTAGGGTTTAAAGGCAGAAATGTGACGCTGATAATTTTATAAAAGCACTTACATGAATTCTGCTCTTGAAATTTGTGTTATTAGAGTTGTGAAAATTTTTAAATCGTAATTTTTACAGCCATTTTAGAGATTTAGGGTATACGCCCCATCATCATGGCAACAAAGTTGAAAACTTTACACTGAAAAGTTTAGCAACTGATGTTATTATGCTAAAATCATGTTAACATGCATATCGTTTACATCTTGTGGTCATACATTTATTTGAAACAGTGAGTATTTTAACGTTCACGGATTGGCACCATTCCCTTTCATTGTAGGTGCTTCAATGTAAGACAAGGTGGCAATCAAAAAAATTTTTTGTGTGGTAATCAACATTAAGCCACAAATGCTGTCGATTGAGTTTCACGTATTGAACCCGGAATATTCCTTTAAAGGGGCCACTGCTCAAATTTACAGGGCCTGGGACAAAAATTTAAGCCCAATGAGTAGGCTATACCTTACAGGACCTTAGTGCCCCACCACTGCCCATCACAGGGCCCAGTACAACATTCTTGATTATCACTCCCCCCTTCCCTCCGCCATAACGAAAGCCCTATTCCTTAACTGGTGTTGCCCTCCTTTGGCAGACATCGCTTTATATATCATTGCTAAAGAAAATGTATTGTTTTGATAACCTTGAATAAAATTGTACAGCCTAGGGATGAAATAATGAACAGACACAATCAGATGTGATTACTGTAATGCAAAGTCAGTCAAGTGTCATTTCTAGTATGAGATCATGCATGTGAGAGATACCAAAAACATGTTCTGTTAATTTAATAAAATTGTATTTTCTATGAAAGCGCAAATTAAGAGCCTTAAGGCTGATACCAGTCTGTAAACTGGTGGTGTCTTTGGCAGTTGTCATTAGAAATGTCCAAGTTCCTTAGCAGTAATTCTTCAGCTCATTGTATGTGCAAGCGTTGAATCAACACTGCTCTACAATGCCTCTCTTCCTTATCAGCTCAGCATGATCTTTAAATACGAAGTCAGCCACCTCATTTTCCTGGCCAGATTGAGGAGGAAGGAAACCTAGAAAAGAATCTGACAATATTTTGATATTAGTCTAGTAGTTTAATATTAGTGTAAAATTGAACCAAATCTTATTGTGGCACTTCTTTGTAATCCCCCCTATTTGATGAATAAAACTGCAGATGATCAGGTTATTTCCACAACATAGACAGGAGGTTTAGCCTTGTTGAGATACTGTAAACCCTGTTTTACTATTTTACCTTATATTTGTTATTGGGAATCTTTTGCATTATTTGTCTTCCAGCCTTTCACTATTATGCACTATTATTCTCTCTTACCTTTCTGTGTTTACTTGAATCAAGAACACCTACTTTAACCGATATTATCATTTTTCTATCCTCTTTATGCTCTGTTTGTATTTTTTTTTTTTTTTTAAAAAGCATAAAATCGACTGTTCAATGTATCAAATACATTATTTAAGGCATAGGAGCAGTATCCTTCCAGTTCACCACATGTCCTCTACTAGAAATATATTCTTTCTTACCCAGGAGGAGATCAACATCTCTCTTGGGGTAAGAGCTTTTTTGACCACAGACCAGGATGATCACTTCAACCAGGTCAGATCCACACAGAGGCTTATGAGTTTCTCCACTAGCGTTGACACTAGAGACAGCCAACAGGAACAGCAAAGCACCAGCCTGGAACCACACTGCCATAGTCACACTGAGAGAGAGGTGCATATTCCCTTTTAATTAAAACGTTTTTTTGTCTTTAAGTGCCTGTCCAATCAGACATGCTACATTAGCTGCATTTACCCAACCAATTCATATTAACGTCTGAGCAGTATTACGCTTAGAAAAGACAAACACATTCTATTTCTCATACGTTGGATCAGTCATAAGGTAATGTCCAATGTTTTTAAAGATTTAATAGCAAACTACAGTACCACATACTATACCTTCATAAAAAAATTTTTTAGAGTTTCAGGATATCCTACATGTTAAGGTTATAGATACTGTCATTTTTATAGGTCCAATATATGCAGTTGAAGTCAGAAGTTTACATACACCTTAGCCAAATACATTTAAATTCAGATTTTCACAAGTCCTGACATTAATCGCAGAAAACATTCCCTGTCTTAAGTCCGTTAGGATCACTACTTTACCAGACAGAACTGGTGTAACTGAGTCAGGCATCCTTGATCGCACACACTTTTTTTAGTTCTGCCCACAAATTTTCTATCGGATTGAGGTCAGGGCTTTGTGATGGCCACTCCAATATCTTGACTTTGTTGTCCTTAAGCCATTTTGCCACAGCTTTGGAGGCATGCTTGGGGTCATTGTCCATTTGGAAGACCCATTTGTGACCTAGCTTCAACTTCCTGGCTGATGTCTTAAGATGTTATTTCAACATATCCACATAATATTCCTTCCTCAAGATGCCATCTATTTTGTGAAGTGCACTAGTCCCTCCTGCAGCAAAGCACCCCCACAACATGATGCTGCCACCCCCATGCTTCACGGTTGGGATGGTGTTCTTCGGCTTGCAAGCCTCACCCTTTTTCCTCCAAACATAACGATCGTCATTATGGCCAAACAGTTCAATTTTTGTTTCATCAGACCAGAGGACAGTTCTCCAAAAAGTAAGATCTTTGTCCCCATGTGCACTTGCAAACTGTAGTCTGGCTTTTTTATGGCAGTTTTGGAGCATTGGCTTCTTCCTTGCTGAGCAGCCTTTCAGGTTATGTCGATATAGAACTCATTTTACTGTGAATATTGATACCTGTCTACCTGTTCCCTATCTGTCACTCACTCGACGTTGTGTCAATGTAGTGACACTAGGGGTCACTCTTGGGAGCCCCAAACACCTCTGCTTTTTTGAAAAAAGGCCAATGAGAATTGGCGAGTGGAACTTGCATGCCACTCCCCCGGACATACGGGTATAAAAGGAGCTGGTATTCAACCCCACTCATTCAGATTTTCTCTTCGGAGCCGAGCGGTTGTATTCAGTGCACTGAATTCAATTCCCTCCAAAGACGCACCTCAAAACTGGTGGATTTATGGCACATTTCAGCGGCTTCTCCCCCTCTGCACCCGTGGAGTGCAGAGAACGCCCCTGGGTGCATAGTCAGTGCTAAAATAAGAGAGTATATTCTAAAAGAGTATATTTTCATTCACAAAAAGAGCGGCACACACACGGAACGTCTTTTTAAAGATGCCTTTGCGTTTGTGTGTTATTCCTGGTTGCGGTCATTATCTCTCTGCTTCTGACGGCCACGATCGCTGTCTTACGTGTCTGGGCACTGCCCACGCAGAGACATCATTCTCTGATGAGTCATGTCCTCATTGCGAGAACATGACAATGGCAACATTGCGGTTGCGGCTAGCTTTCGTAAAGCAAGCCACCCCAGCGGCTCCCCGCACCGGTTCTTCTACCTACGGGTTTGTGGCTGCGTCGGTTAGCACTGGGGGCGATTTGGGGACATCAATGGGACCACCTCCGCTGGGTATCCCCCCACGGACCTCCCATTCCCCAGCACGCTCGCTTGCCCCGATCAGGCTCTCGCATGAGACCGCCAGCTCGTCTCAGCACGAGTTTGACTTCTCGTTCGGAACTCGGGAAGACGATGAGTTATCGAGTGCAGCATCGGAGAGCGGGCTTGTCCAGTCTTAAGCAGAGGCTTCGGCTGGGCTTCCTCCTTTGGGAACGGTCACCCAGCCTCACGCCGATGCGGAAATGACGGACATTTTTTCCCCGGCGGCCGCGAGCGTCGGGCTAGAGTGGAACCCTCCGCTCTCCCCTGAACCCTTGCAGCTCGACAATTGGTTCCGGGTATCGGGGCGCCGCCCAAGGCTACGCCCCGCCCCCATTTCTTTCTTCCCGTAAGTGCATGAGGAGCTGACAAGGGCACCTTTTACTGCCCGGTTCCGGTCTTTCAGCTCCCCCGCTCTCACTACCCTCGATGGTGGAGCGGCCAGGGGGTATACGGTGATCCCCCAGGTGGATAATGCTCCTGTACAGGGCCTGTAGGTTTACGTCGTCCCTGACTACTATGGCCTGCGGTGCCGCTGGACAAGCTGCCTCCGCCCTGCACGCCATGGCTCTCCTGCAAGTACACCAAGCGACCGACCTCGCTCTCCGGGCGATGAAGGTCACGGCGCGGTCTCTCGGGCAGGCGATGTCCACGGTAGTCCAGGAGCGCCACCTTTGGCTCAACTTGGTCGAGATGGGAGAGGCAGACAAGGCACGGTTCCTTGATGCTCCCATTTCCCAGGTTGGCCTGTTTGGCGACGCCGTTGAGGACTTTGCCCAGCAGTTCTCGGCGGTGAAGAAGCAGACGGAGGCCTTACAACATATCCTGCCTGCTCGTCACCAAGGGTGTCCTCCTACAGCAACAACACCGGCTCCGCCGCAGCCCGCCCCTGTGGCCCGGCTCCGGCGTGGAGCCCTCCGCAGGAAGCAGACACCACCCATCTCGCGGCCAGCTGCTAAGAACCCGAGGAAGGCTTCGAAGTGCCCCCGAGACGGGCGACCCAGGGGCGAGGAGACCCACGGTCGACCAGGTGGCTGCGGCACCCAAAAGCTTGACAAAAGAATGGTTCACTCGTCTCCTGGGTCACATATCCGGTGCGCACGGCCATCGTCACGACCACCGTCCACCATCCCATTTTGGCAGGTATGGCGTTCCAGCGGTGGACCCCCCGCCCCAGTGCGCCCAGCTGTGGCACAAACACGCCCACACAGGATTGGTTCCAGTGGACTACGGGGACGAGATTCCTCCTCCCCCCTCCTCGGCCAATCTTATGGTGGGCGGCAGGAGCCAGGTAAGTGCTTCGATGTCCCCTCGACATGGCACCTCGAGCTCCGCGCTGCCGTGAGGCCCCACCCGCCGGTACGTCCGACATGATCATTCCTTGGTCCCCCTTGCCCGGAGTTTGGGCGCATGGCTCGCACTTTCCAACCCGTCGCAATGGCTGACTCGGACCATTCATCTCAGCTAAGCGATTCAGTTTGCCAGGAGTCCGCCCAGGTTCAGCGAGTGAAGGGTGAGAATGCTGCTACCTTGCGTGCGGAAATCGCTACCCTTCTGCACAAGGACGCGATAGAGCCTGTCCCTCCAGCAGAGATGAAGAAAGGGTTCTACAGCCCTTACTTCATCGTACCGAAGAAAGGCGGTGGGTTGCGACCAATCCTGGACCTGCGAATACTGAACCGGGCTTTGCACACACTCCCGTCCAAGATGCTGACGCAAAAACGCACTCTAACGAGCGTCAAGATTGGTTCACGGCAGTAGACCTGAAGGACGCGTACTGCCACGTCTTGGTCTTACCTCGACAGAGACCCTTCCTGCAGTTTGCCTTTGAAGGCCAGGTGTACCAGTACAAGGTCCTCCCCTTTGGCCTGTCCTTGTCCCCTCGCGTCTTCACGAAGGTCGCAGAGGCAGCCCTTGCCCCAATAAGGGAAGTGGGATTCCGCATCCTCAACTATCTCGATGACTGGCTAATCCTAGCTCACTCTTGAGAGTTGCTGTGTGCACAGGGACCTCGTGCTCTGGCACCTCAGCCGACTGGGGCTTCGGGTCAACTGGAAAAAGTGCAAGCTCTCCCCGGTTCAGAGCATCTCTTTTCTTGGTTTGGAGTTGGACTCAGTCTTGATGACAGCGCGCCTCACGAATGAGAGCGCGCAGTCGGTGCTGAACTGTCTGAAGGCGTTCAGACAGAGGACAGTGGTTCCACTGAAACATTTTCAGAGGCTCCTGGTGCATATGGCATCCACAGCGGCGGCCACACCGCTCGGGTTGATGCATATGAGACCGCTTCAGCACTGGCTTCAGACTTGAGTCCCGAGATGGACATGGCACCCCGGGAAACATCGCATGACCATCACGCTGAACTGTCGCCGCCTCTTCAGCCCTTGGACTGACCTTGCATTTCTATGGGCGGGGGTTCACCTAGAGCAGGTCTCCAGGTGTGTCGTGGTTACAACAGATGCCTCCAAGACGGGCTGGGGGGCCGGATGCAATGGGCACACAGCCACTGACTCCTGGACTGGCCCGCGGCTGCGTTGGCACATCAACTGCCTAGAGTTGTTGGCAGTACTGCTCGCCCTGCGGAGGTTCCGGCCGTTGATCCAGGGCAAGCACGTGTTGGTCCGGACGGACAACACAGCGACGGTAGCGTACATCAACCGTCAAGGCAGTCTATGCTCCCATTGCATGTCACAACTCGCCCGCCGTCTCCTCCTCTGGAGCAGGTTGTCCTAGTAGCAACCTACTGGCCCACACAGACAAGGTTCTCAGATCTCACGCTCCTTGCCACGTCTGGCCCCTGGACAGGATGCGGAAGACCTAATTGGCCTACCACCCGCGGTGGTAGACACGATCACTCAGGCTAGGGCTCCCTCTATGAGGTGCCTGTATGCCTTGAAGTGCCGTCTGTTTGCTAAGTGGTGTTCTTCCTGACGCAAAGACCCCCAGAGATGTGCAGTCAGATCGGTGCTTTCCATCCTGCAGGAGAGGCTGGAGGGGTGGCTGTCCCCCTCCACCTTGAAGGTGTATGTAGCCGCTATTTCAGCTCATCACGATGCATTAGATGGTAAGTACTTGGGGAAGCACGACTTGATCATCAGGTTCCTGAGATTCACTAGAAGGTTGAATCCCTCCAGACCATGCCTCTTCCCCTTGTGGGACCTCTCTGTAGTCCTTCGGGGTCTACAGGGAGCTCCCTTTGAGCCCTTGGAGTCAGCTGAGCTTAAGGCACTCTCTTTAAAGACTGCCCTCCTGACTGCGCCCACTTCCATCAAAAGGGTAGGGGACCTGCAGCTGTTCTCTGTCAGCGTATCGTGCCTGGAGTTTGGTCTGGGTTACTCTCACGTGATCCTGAGACCCCGACCGGGCTATGTGCCCAAAGTTGCCACAACCCCTTTTAGGGATCAGGTGGTGAACCTTGCAAGCGCTGCCCCAGGAGGAGGCAGACCCAGCCTTGGCGTTGCTGTGTCCGGTGCGAGCTTTACGCATCTATTTGGATCACACGTAGGGCCTTAGAAGCTCCAAGCAGCTCTTTGTCTGCTTTGGTGGACAGCGGAAAGGAAGCGCTGTCTCCAAACAGAGGATTTCCCACTTGGTCATTGATGCCATCGCGATGGCATATCAGGCTCAGGATGTGCCACCCCCTGCGGGGTTACGAGCCCACTCTACCAGGAGTGTGGCAGCCTCCTGGGCCCTGGCCAGTGGTGCCTCTTTGACAGACATCTGCAGAGCAGCGGGCTGGGCAACTCCCAACACCTTTGCAAGGTTCTACAATCTCCAGGTTGAGCTGGTCTCATTCCGTGTATTGGCAGGCACGAGCAGGTAAGTTCCGGGACAGCTGGCCGGGTGTACCGCTTGCGCATAGCGCCTTTCCCCTCCCTTGAGGTGAAGACGTGCGCCCTTGACTCCCAGTTGTGTTCACAGACTGTGATCCCTGGATGACTTTCCTCCTTAGCCCTCTGGCAGTTGAGTTTGCGGAGAAACTCGCTGACCAGTCCAGTACGTGCGCTAATGAGCCCCTGTACTGAGGTAGGTGCTCCACATGTGCTGGTTCCCTGAAGGCGACCCCATGTGATATTTTCCGCAAAATCGTTTCCCTGTCAGCAAACTGTGTCTTCCTTGGGCAGAGGCCCCTCTGCCCCCGGTCACCATGCTCTGTAGAAACTCCTCCCCCTTCGGGTAGGACCTACCATGGGACCTCTCCACATGACATACTTCCGACAAGACTCGGTAAGACCATGTGACGTATTCCACTCAAAATACCCCCCCCCCCTCTTTTTGGGCGGGGTGTGGTCTCCGTGGTGTCTTCCCCTTGGGAGGGACATCCCCTGACCCAGACACTTATGACTCCCAGTCAGTTAACAAATTCCACTCTTTTTGGGGAGAAAAGTGAGGGAAAGAGGCCTCAGCTGGGCTAGCCTGTCCCTATAGTTGGGCAGTCAACTTGTTCCTGATGGACCGTTCGACGCTCATAAGAGTGTTGGGGGAGGTTACATGACGGCCTGGTGTGCTGACTACGAGGCCCGTCACACACCACCAGTTCACGTAACAGTTCAGATAGTTGTGGCGTTTTGTATAGGGAGCCCTAGTGTCACTACATCGACACAATGTCGAGTGAGTGACAAATATGATGGAGGGAAGGAGACGTTGTGTCTCTCTTGCCACAACGCTGAACTACCCGTTGAAATGGCCGGGACCTGGTCTCAGATCCAGCACAAAACCTGAATGAGTGGTTGCTTTCCAGCTCCTTTTATACCCGTATGTCCGGGGGAGTGGCATGCAAATTCCACTCACCAATTCTCATTGGCCTTTTTTCAAAAAAGCAGAGGTGTTTGGGGCTCCCAAGAGTGACCCCTAGTGTCACTACTTCGACACAACGTCTCGTTCCCTCCATCAGGGAATGGAGGTTACGAAAGTAACCAGGACGATTCCTTCAGCATCTTCACAAGGTCCTTTGCTGTTGTTCTGGGATTGATTTGCACTTTTCGCACCAAACTACGTTCATCTCTAGGAGACGGAATGCGTCTCCTTCCTGAGCGGTATGATGGCTGCGTGGTCCCATGGTGTTTATACTTGCATACTATTGTTTTTACAGATGAACCTGGCACTTTCAGGCATTTGGAAATTGCTCCGAAGGATGAACCAGACTTGTGGAGGTCCACAATTTTTTTTCTGAGGTCTTGGCTGATTTCTTTTGATTTTCCCATGATGTCAAGCAAAGAGGCACTGAGTTTGAAGGTAGGCCTTAAAATACATCCACAGGTACACCTCCAGTTAGCCTATCAGAAGCTAATTGGCTAATTGCCTAAAGGCTTGACATCATTTTCTGGAATTTTCCAAGCTGCTTAAAGGCACAGTTAACAGTGTATCTAAACTTCTGACCCACTGGAACTGTGATATAGTCAATTAAAAGTGAAACAATCTGTCTGTAAATAATTGTTGGATAAATTATTTGTGTCATGCACAAAGTAGATGTCCTAAACGACTTGCCAAAACTATAGTTTGCTAATATTAAATCTATGGAGTGGTTAAAAAATGTGTTTGTAAACTTCTGACTTCAACTGTATGTGTATATATATATATATAGACTACTAAACTCATCCATATTCACATTTTACAAATGTACCTCTTTGTAAACAGTGTAAAGCAGCCCTTTAATGCTTTATGAGATTCCACAATCAATGTAATTAATGCCAGCTTGTTAGCTAGCTGTGTAACTAATTTTCTCATAGGACTGTAAAAAAAAATGGCATCCAGTATTTTTTCCCTCAATATGAGAAAGATAATTATCTGAGGCAGAGCAAAGCCCATTTAGCATTACTGTATATTTGATATATTAATTTATAATCAACCGAACCTTATGACCTAAAGCAAATTTAAATTTCTTTTTATATTTATATGAAGACTCTTTTTATTTTATAGTGATGTATGTAGTTAATACGCTAAAACTTTATGGCTGCCCGGTAACATAGAAAAAAAATACAGTTTATGGGAAGAGTGGTAAACAATTTATCACTTTCTTTTTTTTTTTATTACAAGCATTCTTGTTTCATGTCTGCAATACATTTAAAATAATTTTAAAGAGTTATAGCTATACACAAATACCACACTGTTCACATGTAGAAATGTATTAATTTGTCTAACAATGTTTGAAGTTTTCATCTCCATAAGACATGCAACTAATTTAAATATCGCTGATGGATTCGAGGAATGTAAGGAGGCATGAAGCTACAATAAAAAATAAAAAACACTACACATTGAAATTTACAGTAAGATCTACATAATTGAAAAGCATTTCTTATACAATATAAAACAATAAGTCTATATGGAATAAATGTATACAATTCAATTAGCAAAATGTACAAAAAATGTAGCTCCCCTTAAAACAAGAGTCAGTGAAATATAATTTACAAAACATGATATCTATTGTACATTACTATCTGCATATTTGATTATTGATTTTAGGCAGTGCATTACAATATATTCCTTCTTCCTATGTTAACATTTCATCAGGTCTTATGCATCAATAATAATCATTCACCCCGTTCTTACTGATGTAAGGCATACACAAACATGCTGCTCAGTTCTGCAAGTACTGTACAAGTCTTTAGTCACATATAAACATATCAGAAAACATTTTAGTAATAACTTTTTAAGGTTTTTAGTGTAAATGTAAACATTAAATATCTCACTGTTAGTTTCAGGCATTGCATAATGTTAGATTTTATTTATAATCACATTCAATTTAAAGAAAATCTTCAATATTAAACAGCTCACAGGTCACCAGTTTTTCAAATCAGTGCAGCTATATTGAACTCCAACATTATTAGTGATTTTTATTTGACTGACTGACTTTCACAGTTTGTGTAAACAGCAGAGCTTTTGAAACCAGATTTACATCGTGAATAAAGAAGCTCCCATACATGAACATTTTGATATGTATGTCTTCAGTATATATACACCAATCAGCCACAACATTAAAACCACCTGCTTTATATTGTGTAGGTCCCCCTCGTGCTGCCAAAACAGCGCCAATTCTCACCACAATTGTACAGAGCGGTTATCTGAGTTACTGTAGACTTTGTCAGTTCGAACATTGCCATTCTCTGTTGACCTCTGTCATCAACAAGGCATTTCCATCCACAGAACTGCCACTCACTGGATATTTTTTGTTTTTGGCACCACTCAGAATAAATTCTAGAGACCGTTGTGCGTGAAAATCCCAGAAGATCAGCAGTTACAGAAACACTCAAACCAGCCCATCTGGCACCGACAATCATGCCACAGTCCAAAACACTGAGATAAAAATTTTCCCCATTCTGATGGTTGATGTGAACATTAACTGAAGCTCCTGACACGTATCTGAATGATTTTATGCACTGCACTGCTGCCACACGATTGGCTGATTAGATAATTGCATGGATGATTGTTGGTGCCAGACAGGCTGGTTTGAGTATTTCTGTAACTCTGATATCCTGGGATTTTCACACACAACAGTCTATAGAATTTACTCAGAATGGTGCCAAAAACAAAAAACATCCACTGAGCGGCAGTTCTGTGGATGTAAACACCTTGTTGATGAGAGAGGTCAACAGAGAATGACCAGACTGGTTCGAACTGACAAAGACTACAGTAATGTTGTGGCTGATCAGTGTATATACTGTATATATACACTCACCGCCCACTTTATTAGGTACACCTGTACATCTACTTATTAATGTGATTATCTAATCAGCCAATCGTGTGGCAGAAATGTAATGTATAAAATCATGCAGATATGGGTCAGGAGTTTCAGTTAATATTCACATCAAAGATCAGAATGGGGAAAAATGTGATCTCAGCGATTTCAACCATGGCATGATTGTTGGTGCCAGACGGGCTGGTTTGAATATTTCTGTAACTGCTGATCTCCTGGGATTTTCACGCGCAGCAGTCTCTAGTGTATAGAGCATGGTGTGAAAACAAAAACATCCAGCGAGCTGCAGTTCTGTGGGCGAAAACGCCTTGTTGATGAGAGAGGTCAATGGAGAATGGCCAGACTGGTTCAAGCTGACAGAAAGGCTAAGGTAACTCAGATAACCCCTCTGTAGAATTGTAGTGAGCAGAATAGCATCTCAGAATGCACAACATGTCGAACCTTGAGGCGAACGGATGGGCTACAAAAGCAAAAGACCACATCGGGTTCCACTTCTGTCAGCCAAGAACAGAAAGGTGAGGGCCTACCATCTGTGTACCACAGCAGAAATCCAGATTTGTCAGACCAGGTGATGTTTTTACAATTTCTACGGTCCAGTTTTGGTGAGCATGTGCCCACTGCAGCCTCAGTGTCCTATTCTTAGCTGACAGTAGTGGTACCCGGAGGGGTCTTCTGCTGCTGTAGCCCATCCGCCTCAATGTTCAAGGTGTTGTACATTCAGTAATGCTTTTCTGCATAGCACTGTTGTAACATGTTTATTTGGGTTACTGTCACCTTCCTGTCAGCTTGGACCAGTCTGGCCATTCTCCTCTGTCATCAACAAGGCATTTTCATCCACAAAACCACCGCTAATTGGTTGTTTTTTGCAACATTTTCTTTACACTCTAGAGACTGTTGTGCGTGAAAATCCCAGGAGATCAGCAGTTACAGAAATACTCAGAACATTAACTGAAGCTCCTGACCCATATCTTTTGGTTGGCTGATTAGATAATCGCATGAATAAGTAGATGTACAGATGTACTTAATAAAGTGGCTGGTGAGTGTATGTGTATATATATATATATATTTCAAACAACCCTGTGTCTTACATCTTTCACACAGCTGCAGCTTTTTGCTGTCTGTACACCATCGTCCATCAGAACAGAAGAGACATCTAGAGATAAAACATATTTTCACGTGAGCTGCTTTAGCAAGAGTTCATTCAACAAGACTGACATGTTTTATTATTGTACTTTATTGCCTTTTTTAATTGTATCCTGATATAAAACATGACATGGATTCAGTGTTTATTCCCTTCACATCAAAAAATGAAAAACAAGCAACAATAATGAAAAAAATATTTATTTTAATAAACCAACATCATACTGTTGGTAAATTATCCAACAATGGTAAATTAGTCTTGCAGAAAACTGGACTTCACATTGTGTTCTGATCTTCACATACTGATGTCACACTTACCCTTTAGTTCAGAGGAGACTTCTATCTTAGTTGACTGAGTCTTTCCATCGGTAGTTTGGTATTGTTTCCTGTCCACCATGTCAGTCCTCACTTGTCCCAGAGTCCTGAGGAGACACATGGTGTCAAATGCTGCATCCCCTCCCTCTGACAGTAGCTCTAATACCTGCATACACACACCCCAAATATGTTGTTTTCAGTCACTGATAACAACATCCAGATCTGGGAATTAATACAGCTTCAAACATCATGTTGTATGAAAAAATGAAAAAGAAATGAAATCACATTTAAATACACCTGGACACTTACCTGCAAACATTTGTAGCTCTTGAGCTCACTCAAGTTCTCCTCCAAGAACAGCAGGTAGATACCGAGGTCATCATAGCGCCGTGTAGTCGGCTGTAAATCCAGGGTATGACCGAAAGCAGGCAGTAGGCAGTAGGGACGGAGGAACTGAGCACGCTGGTGCTGGCGGGCAGGCTGGAGGGCAGCGGAAAGCACAGCAGGTACTAACAGTACATATACCGCCAGATTAATGCAACTTAGGACGTGAAACACACCTACTGCTACTAGCTTACATTGCACTGCATCTGGTACCCCACTCTCATTTACTAATATACCTGGAGACAACACACACACACACACAATTCAGTATACAAACACCAGCAAATCATTAGTACACCAGCACAGATTAAGAGACACAGTTTCACTCTAATATATTGATCTTGTCATACTTCATTACTAAGGTGCATCAGATACATGCGAATACACACAAAGACAGACACAACTGTGCTATCCATGTAACACACACCTGTGCGCAGGTTACAGTAGAACTGGTCACTGGGTGATACCCAAAAGATGTAGTAGGTCAGATAAAAGCAAGCCAGCAGTAAAGTGAGGAGTGTTAAAACCCGACAAAGGAGATATTTTGCAGCCAAAGCCCATGAAGTAAGTTTTGTCTTTAGGTACTGCTCTACCAGAGGGTATTTAAAACAACCTTCAGTCAATTCAAAACCACTGAAAGACAGAGAGAGAGAGGAGAGAGAAAAATTAGAGATTAGATTTAGGCTAAGGTTGATAAGGATAGGTTAAGATTTTGGGTTAGTGCTGAGCTTCAAGATAAAAAGAAGATACAAAGTTAGCACGGAATAGCAAAATAGTCAGCATTCAGGCAAGAAAAACTGGAGAGAGTAATAATATTCTGTTGACAAAACACACTTTATTTTGTTTAAGGTGGGAAGTTTAGTGAATTTAAAGGAATATTCCAGATTCAATACAAGCTCAATCAACAGCACTTGTGGCAAAAATTAATTTCAACTTGTCCCTCTTTTTTTCTTTTCTTTAAAAAAAAATAAAATAAAAAATTGAGGCTCTAGTGAGGCACTTACAATGGAAGTGAATGGAGCCCATTTTTGGAGGGTTTAAAGATATGTGAAGCTTATCATTTGAAATCTTAAAAAACATATCACTTATTTGAGCTGTAAAGTTGTTTAAATCTGTTTTTATGGTCATTTTACAGTTTTAGGGTTTAGAGCGTTGCATCATCATGACAACAAAATTGTAAAATTGGATGTAACTTTACACAGAAAATGTTAGTAAGTGATTTTACATACTAAAATCATGTTAACATGCATATTGTTTACAACTTGTGGCTATACTTTTGAAAAAGTGAGTATTTTAACATTTACGGATTGGCCCCCATTCACTTCCATTGTAAGTGCCTCACTGTAACCTAGATTTGTGCCTTTTTTTTTTTTTTTTTTTTTTTTTTTTTTTTTTTTTTTTTTTTTTTTTTAGGGATCGATCGGCCACCGATCTAAATCTGCTGATCTTTGTCTTAAGTCTCTGATTGGCCGATCGTGCCAAGAACCAGGGGCAATCTTTTTGCAGCACGCAGGGAATCACAAATACACTGCAACTAAAATGAATGAGTGCTTTCTCAGCTCTTGATGTATGATGCATGTGGCCTCTGGACATAGGTGTATAACGGACCGGGCCAATGGAGCCAGTACCCAGGAGCCTTTGACTACCAGGGGCCCGGAGTGGCTATATGCTGCAAGGTCTCACGGCCCATCAACTTTGAAAACAAATATTTATATACGCTTGAATATGTGGGCCCCACAGCTTATAAAAGGCCCCCTCAATAGGGCCCTGTGACTATGAGGGTCCCTAGCCCTCTTATAGGACCCTTTTGCCTTCTTGTTTCTAATAAAAAAATTTAGCCACTCTTTAACCCTATATTGCCGTACATATCATATTTGATACATGACTTTCTAAATCCTCTACATCATCAACATGATCAAAACTTTGCTGAAAACCCGGTTGTATGCAATGCACTAGATGTCTACTGCCTCCTGGTGAAAGTTTCCATGCTCTTCTGGAAGTAGAAGACCTTGTAATATAATATCCAAAATGGCTACCTTCATATCGTGATGCACTTGTCTTTTTGATGTGAACTCTTTGCAGATTTTGATAAAGTAAAATTAACAATAGCATTTATATTGTTACTGATATTTCAAAATTAGTGTTTATTGAATTAAAGCAACATGTGCTTGCTTACAGTTTCATTTTTTTTTAGAAAAATCATTTTAAATAGGTTTTAAAAAATATAATTTTTTCATGTTAGGCTTTATAGGGTTGAGCTTTATACTTTGTTTGAAAAGTGCTGTCGAACAAAAATATTTATTACAAAAAATAACTGGGCTTAGGTGGTTAGGGAAAAGTAGACATTGATTTTTTTTTAATTTTGTGTTGTGTAAAAAAGTATGATTAAACTAGATATGTAAAGTTTGTTGATACAGACTATAATGTTGTTTGGACAAAACCTTGTCTGAAAGTTTAAAATACTTTTAAATGCTTCAAGTTAGAAATGTTTACAGGT
The DNA here is from genome assembly GCF_019703515.2 of Myxocyprinus asiaticus. Classification (NCBI taxonomy): domain Eukaryota; kingdom Metazoa; phylum Chordata; class Actinopteri; order Cypriniformes; family Catostomidae; genus Myxocyprinus; species Myxocyprinus asiaticus. Next base: position 32,499,376 of record NC_059347.1, read on the forward strand.
GTTACAGTAAGAGAAAGACAGAAAGAGCATCTTACAACAGATTAAAGGGCTTGTGTGTAAGTTTTGACAGCTGAAGTTTGAACTCACGAACATTCAAAAACAGACTTTTAGCTTATTTGAACATTCTGTCAATGTAATGTAGCCTAGGGGATTTTGGCTTAAATGATGACTTCACAGCATGCGCGGACTGGCCACTGGGAGAACCGGGACTTTTCCCGGTGGGACGGCCGTGAAATGGGCCCACATGCGCCACAAAAGTTTTGGGCCAGTTTCTATGTAAAATCCCTGGCTGAATTTTCTTCCCAGTCCGCCCCTGCTTCACAGGGCTTTTTTGATGGGAGAATAATAATGGTAGCCAAGCTGTAGGGTCGTTCCAAACAGAATCTCCAATAAAATGAACACTATTTTTGAGCACCACTCCTTTCAGCCCATCGAAGCTCTCACAATGAAGGGTAAAGTCTTTGAAGGAAATACGGCGTAGGGATGATCACTTCTAAATGGAACACACCATAATTTAGACGAGATAGAAAAGATATGGCAGTGCGAGCCAGAACTGCCTAAACTCTTTGCCAAGTTTCACCAAACCCATGCATAGATGCTGTAGGTGCCTATTTGTTCAATTCTACAATATGTAAAGTGTTTTATGAAGTTAAAATATTTCATAATGTATTATTGCCCCTTTAAATATATGCACATGTACACATTTAATACACATTTTGTCACATTCTTGTTTTTTGTATGCATAATTTGTACTATTTACAAGCATTTACATTGAGTTTCTCTTTAAGAACATTTCAGCTAACTTTTCGGTTGAGTGGTTTCTTTACCACATCCGTGCTGTGTGCTTGAATAAATCTGATTGTAAATAACAGAATGGGTATTTAAGGGAATTAAATCAATCGCTCTCCAGGTTCTCTCAACATCTCATCAGTCACTCATCTCAGAGCTATTCTGTGAGGATCCAAATTTAAATCAGATTAATGTTGGTCACATTACCAATAATCACAGCAATTACATTAGGTGTGTTCGACTTGAATTGCATCTCGATTTGCCGATCGGCAAGAGTTGCCGGTTGCATATGGGATCAAAATCCCGTCAAAAGTATTGCGGTCACGGGTCCAAAAATAACAAGCATGAATCAAAAATATACAAACACATTTAAAATATGCTACAAAAAAAAAACCAACAGAAAAATTAAACCATGTTGGGTTCTGAACTCATGACAACATTGGTGCAGCTAGTAAAAACATGCATCAAACATCCATACCAACCCAGCCTTGTTTTTTTTTTTAATATGCAGCCAATAACCTACAAAGAAGGAAGTCTTATATAATGCCTAAACTAAAGACTCTACTAACTAAATTCAGACTCGATACATGTGTCAATGGACTATGATAATATGATGATAATGATAACACATTGTTTCCTAGAGCTGGCAGAAAATACTAAAAACAGATACAAACAGCATCTATCAACCACAAATAATATAATATTGAGCAGCAGTCGTCAGAGTTGCATTGGAGTGACGTCACATCCCCTCTTCGAATGATTGGATAGAGGAGGAGCTGTCGATCAAGAACTAGTGGACCAATGGGGACACAAAACACACCCTGATTTACATAAAACTCAACTCACAAGTTTTGGAAAACCAAGTGCAGAACTTGGAAACAAAATCAAAGAAAAATACAGCGTGAGCGTACAAAAAACAAATTAATTAATTAATTAATTAAAATATAAGCAAAATTGTCAGAGAGCACAAAAAACAGTAATATAACCAAGGAAAACATTATTTTGTTTGCAATTCTTATGACTTATTAACCTTTGCTTATTATTTTGATCTGCGCATTTTATTTATTTTTACGCGTATTATTTTTTATCTGCGCTTATTATTTTGATTCATGCTTATTATTTTTGGATTCGTGACCGCAATACATTTGATGGGATTTTGATCCCATAGTTGCAGTCGTCGTCGGAGGAGTTGAAAAGAGCCGTCAAGCCGGACACTTTGCGCTTCCAGTCGCATGCTGAACCCACACCAGTCACGGATCACGCGATGTTTGCTTTCTTTATTACAGACGAAGTGGAATTCAGACAGACAGATGTTTGAATTTTACACAAAACTAACCAGAAACATTGTTCATTTGAAAAGTTTATATGCTGCTTAATACAGTGCCTGTTGTTTGTATAAGAAGAAAGTCCAATAAAAGCCTGAATTATTTTAATACCAATAAAGGAGTCAGTATTTTTTATCATTTTGATTTTTTTTTTTATTATTATTAATAAACATGATATTACTATGACAAACATAATATAGCATGATATAAACATGATGAACGTTATAAAAACACAGAGTTGTGAGAGTTTTCGCCGAACTGGAGGTGTCAGAATAAACACCATGGTAATGGCATACTAATATACTACTCTTATTTCTGCCATAGACAGACATAGCAGAAGTAATAAGCATTGTATGTGAAGTATGCAATTGTAGACGCAGCCCATGAAACACGTGTAACCGTTGTCATGTTGTGAGTCTGGCCAATCTCTAATGAGCTGTGTCGTCATCAGAGATTGTGCAGCTCCTCTGGAGCAACTGCAGCGACTGCATCAGCCGGCTGCTCTCGAATCGCTCTCGCGGTACTGTGATGGTATGTCACGATGATGCGGTGGTGGCGCCAGTTCAAATTGGACAAAATTTCTTACCGACATGCACTGCTTCAAGTCCAGTGCCGATCGGTCTGCGCAGCTCTGCATGAAGTCGAACACACCTATTTGAACCATAACGGCACCGTGTCTTTTAGTGATTTGTGTTACAGCAAAACGCCAAAGACAGTAAACAAATCATAGATATTAATGATTTCTCACTGGAGCAGTTTTAGAGCTTGTAATGGATATATTTTTCTTGTAATGGATATATCACAATGACCTTTTGATATTGACAACAGAACTATTCATAACTGTTTCAAAACAAATAAATGTTAGCAATTCACAATTAATGCAATTTTTGTAACTTTATAAAAAGGTTCCATTCGTTAACATTAGTTAATGCATTAGGTATCATGAACAAACAATGAACAGTATATTTTTACAGCATTTATTATTTATAATGATAGTTAATAAAATTACAATTGTTCATTGTTAGTTCATGTTAGTTCATTCATAGTGCATTAATTAATGTTAAAAATGTTGTAACTAACATTAAGTTCATGCTAACTACAGTAATGTTATTAATGTTTACAAATGGAACCTTTTTGTAAAGTGTTACCGTAATTTTACTGTGTGCAGCATAAACATATAAATGCACAATATAACTTGCAAAAGTGTGGAGATCGGTACTGGCCTAAAATTTCCTGATTGATGCACCACTATTTTTTTTTTTTTTTTTTAAGAAAACAACTTAAATACTTTTAAGTAATTCTGTTTTAATTACTAGTATTGAGTGGATCTCAAATCTCACAGGCTAGCTGTGGGAGGGAACCCTAACATGTACAAGCGTTGCAATGTGTAACAACCAAGCCTTCATAACAGTTTCGAAGGTGAAGTAAATTCAAGCTTTTGCTTTGAATGCATAGAATATATTATTGATTATGCAGATTAATAGGCAGCACTCAGGCACCAATGATGGGAGGGTTAAAATTGTAAGAATTTATGTAAAATTCATGTTTTCATTATTGAATAAGTTTAGCGCGAGATGTGCTATTCAACAATTTCACACTGTACCTGTGTGGGTCCTCTGCTATGTCTTTGCCTTCAAGGTTGGACGTGAGGCTCTTGGCAAGGCGGATGGCACGGTTATAGCAACGGTCAAGTTCCTCCATGATAAAACTGAGGTCAGAGGAGAGGGAAGGGGCAGCCGTAAAACGCCAGAAGAGAGCAGGAATATACATGAGGATTGCAACCAGCAGAAGGATATAAGGAAAGAACTGCAGGAAAGAAACAGAGAACAGATGAGAGGACAAACAAGCAACTTTGAACTTTGAAATTTGACATATCCCTGCTCATAAGGGTGTTTGTGAATCATCAGTGAGACTGAAGGGCACTCCCAAGTAGACGTTGGCCGATATTCAATAATAAGGTATACCGTGATAATTAACATGCACAATATTGTTATCGTGAGCAATTTCTGGAAAACCTCTTAACCAAATTATTTAGATTTTTCTGAATGCACTGTAGCATTTTCATCAATAAATCAATATTCCCAACACTCTAACTCTTACGGTAACAGGAAGACATACCAAATTACTAGGAAAGGTTTCTTTTGCAATTAAACGTTTCCCTCAAAATGTTACGTTTGATGTTACATTTTCATTTGCAATGAAAATAAACCGAAATAAATCAGATAAATGCATAATAGAAGCATTGGACTCCATGTCTCTTTGAATCTTATATGGTTTGATCTTTGCAAAGTTACTTTCTTTGTGATTTCTAGTAACTAAATCTTGTAATTAAGAACAACAAAGTTTATTTATCTTTCAACCATTTTGTAATTCAACACAATACTGTGATAATACCGTATACCATGATAAATGCTTCAGCAATTGAACCTTCGCTAAGCCCCGCCTTAAAAGCACTTCTGACCAATCCTGTCTTAGCAATTTTTGCCCTGCCTCCATTACTCTGACATGCGTTTGCTATTTTCCAATGAGAGCATATGGAAGTAATGTGTGTTTAAGTACTTTTAAGTGGGATTTTATCAAAATAAAATAAAAAATTTAAAACATGTTGTTGCCAGGTCATTTGTAATAGTGAAACCAGTGACCCAGAGAGAATACCCATAGGTTTTTTCTTCTCTTTTTTAAATATTCTTTAAAAAACAAATCTGGAGAAGAGCATGTTATGGATTATGTGTCAGCCCTCATTCCCAAATGAACATATAACACCTGTAAAGACACCTACATTTGCTCCAAGGTAAATTAAAGCTAATAACTAAACGTTAATTCATTTATGTATTGATTCAAGTCATAGTAAAAGCGATAGTAAATAAAACAGTTCACAGCATCAAAATTTGTATTATGATATGTTATAAACAGCTCAGTTCACTTATGCTAATGTTATTACATGTGTAATAACTATTAAGTGAAGTTTTTTTCTCTTTTCAAGTGACTATAATAATCATTTGCCTTGATTCTGATTCACATTCTACACAGTTTGTAATCAAATTACTGTGTAAATTAACAATATCTTTTACAAAAAACTTCACATAAATATGCATTAAAATGTCACTCTTCATATCAGCCCATGTAAAAATATTATCCATTCTGATGATGAGAATATTTTGTCAAAAACCACATCCTTCACGGCAATCTCCCATTCATTCCAATGGGGCGTTTTGCAGAGCTTGTCAGAGTGAGCAACCGTAACTAAGGGTGGCAGAGCTTAGCGAAGGGTCAGTGTCGTGATATGGAGAATGTATACCATCACATCCCTGAGACTGAGACTGTCCTCACTGCGGACTGTAGCGCGATGACGTAGTGGATTTAATCCACAATGTCATCGACCTCAATGACGTACTGGATGTTTTTAATGTGCATGTGCACAGCTACATATTATATTAGATTCTCTTTACAATATTATATTATTTAGTTATGTCAGTGTGGCATATAACCTATACGCAATTTTGTTTGACAGGTTATATTAGCTTAGTGGCTCCTAAAATTTAGTAGTTTAACTACTGCAGGTAGACATCTGTGTCTGTATAAGTTTTAATGTTTAAATTCATCCATATAACAAATGTTATTTTCTCTCTGGCAGCTTCAAAGTTTGGTGTTTATTTGAAATACTGGATATTTGCATTGTTTTGTATTTATCTCCACGAAACTAGTTGTGCCATTTTGTAATCAACCATTGCAGGATGCAGAAAGACAAATGTTTTCTTCTTTTTATTCTTGTCATCATAAGTACATAAGACATTTTATACTAAAATAAGATTTTAATCCCAAATCAATTTAAAGAAGAAATAGGACTGTATATGTTCTCGAAACAGAATTTTAAAAAAAATGTAAACAAACTTTTTTTTTTTTTTTTTTTAAACATATAGCCTAATAGTTATCATCCATTCCAAACAAATTCACTCCAAATAGTCAGCAACCTCTCATATTCTTTGGATGACTGAAATCCCAGAAGATCAAAAGTTATTAATACACTATACTATATTATAAACATAAAAAAGTTTAAGGATATACAGTCATTATTGCACTCTCTCACTTTTTATTTACATATAACGCTACATATTGTACACACTGAATAAAATGTTTGCATTAAAAACATCCAGTATATCTTGGCTCCGAATGTTTTAAATCCATTAAAACATGGATTTAATCCACTATGTAATGGATGTCCGTGATGTAGTATATGAAATCCACTACGTCATCGCGCTACAGTCCGCAGTGAGGACCTCTTGGACCTACTCAAAAAAAAAAAAAAACCTCTTGGACCTACTCCCAAGTAAAGAATGCATTACATTACCTTATGCAGTCGAAGGGGGGCGCTGTAATCCCCATCCTCCCTGGGCTGGCTCTCCACTGCAGCCCAGCAGAAGGAGTCCACATAGGCAGCCTGTCGCCATGAGAAGTTAGTGGGTGGGAAACATGTGATCTGAGTTCCTAAGGAGGAGGGAATAACATGAAGCAAAGAGTTTTTAATTTTTAGAGCAGAAGAAACCGAAAGAACTTGGGCTGTGTTTAAAATGATGCACCTCTTACATGCACAAATATCCTACTACTTAAAGGAGCAGTATGTAACAATGACATCAAGCGTTTAAAATGGGTACTGCATTCCCCCGCCCCCTCCTCCCAAGACTCGAAGCTCACACGGGTTGCCAGTTTGAGGACACGCAACAGAAACAAGCAAACTGACAATGGCAAGCGACGAGCCTTACACTGTAAGTTGATCAGCAAATGTATACGTTTGCAATATTTTTACTGTTTGCAAATTATAAACCAGCTCATGTGGATTTTTTATAACTCTGTCAATGTTAGCTAGATGTATTGCTGGCTTCCATGGCTGCAGTGCGCTGTGTTTGCCCGCTAACTTGTTTCAAATCTGGCAATACTATTGGGAAATGGGCAGTGGGCGGGAGCACACAGGCCAAAACACAAACAGAAATTCCAGTCCGGTCATTTCAAAGTAGAATATACTGGCAGTAGCATTGTTTTCGGAGAAGCCAGTATTTCAACTTAGCAAGGGTGACAATACGTCCTCTTTTTTCCCAGGCATGTCCTCTTTTTCGGAACGTCCGGCCGGGATTTCTAAATTTGCGAAAATGGCTGGGATTCGGCTTAAGTTGCATTATGATGTGCATCTGGTCTAATACTTCATTGTGTGTGCGCGCATATTTGCATTGTTTTAACCAATCTTTGTAAGTCCCGCCTTCTTGCACACCAATTGGTCGATTATAAGAGGCTTGCAGCAACTATTGGCCAAATTCCTGCCTGTCAATCTCTCTGCAGACACGCGAAGCGCTGTTGTGTTCGGCATCAAACAGTTGCTTGACAGTAGCAGCAAATGACAGCTGAGTGGAAACAATGCCCAAACAAAAGTGCAAATTTACAGAAGATTTGCACACAAAATTCCCATGCTTTCGTCCACGTCGAGGTCCGTGGGAAGCAGAATGTATGACATGTAAAGCTGGCACTTATGTGTCAGTTGCTAATAAAGGTGCAAGTGATTTAGAAGCACACATTAAGCATAAGGGTCAGCAAAAGGTGAAAGTTCATCAGGTAAATAATCGGACAACTTTTTGCGACCAGGTAAAATTATTATCACATTGCTTCATTTTCCATGGCCATTCAAAATATTAGTAATAGTAAATGAAGTTACACTCATGGCATCAAATATTTTATTTTAGTACATGGACATTCAAAAGAATGTTGGAAATGTTTATTTGTTTATTTATATATATATTTATTTTATGCTAATAGAGTGTCTTTTTCACTGTATTAAAGTTCATTCATAGTAACACTGTTTTGAACCCTATTATTCCACCCCAACCCAACCCCTCCAAAAAAGGTGTCCTCTTTTTGGAAAACCAGAATATGGTCACCCTAACTTAGCATGTTTCCTAAATATCTGATAAAAACAAAAAATGATTATTTTATGCTTTAGAACAGTAAATATATTACATAATGCACCTTTAACGCACAGAACATGTACAGCCCCAAGCTGCATCTTTGTTATGAGCAAGCGATATCGCTAGTGGAATTTAAGTTTATACATTAACATGGTGTTCTTGAATGCACGTGTATTTTATGGAATGCCATTATCAAAATCACAGACGTCTGACTCAAGTTCATCGCCATAGGACGGGGGTAAGTACTGACAGATAACATGCCCAACAAAACATAAGAGTTCATTCAGTCTGCAAAATATGACGTTACCTTTTGCGTAAAAATCACTGTATTGATCTTTATCGTTAATACATTATACGTTTTGTGTTGTGAACGCTCAATGCGCTTTTTGCATCAATTGTTTGACGCGCCCATTCTGGGTTTACACACAAAACCGATTATTATCAGCTTGCTTGAGTCTCTTTGTTGCAGTAATCGAGAGTTTCGATCGATGTGTTAAAATGTGGCCTTCGATCTGTAAAGCAATAGGCTAATATCAAATCTTCTACCAAAACACTTGGAAATTACGTGTCTGTTAAGGGTTTGTCTTTTGTTGTTGTTTTTTCAAACAATTGCTCATTTATTCAATGCAGACGTAAACCAGAGAAACAGCCTAGCCAAATACCCGAATGGACTACGTAAATATAGTTTCAAAATGCGTTTGAGCCTATATCTCCCATGTGTAACCTCTAATATATTTAAATGACGTTTCAATGCAACCCTTCATTGTATGATTTTAAGATGGCTTGAAGGTAGCCACGTATGGAATAAAGAGATCGGGAACTCACAGGACAACCATTTGTTTTTATAATTTATCAAATTCTGAGCACGTTTTTATTTACTTTTACGAAAATTAAGGTAGGGATAAAATATTTTACTGACCCACGGAGACTTCTTGTGCAAAGGCGAGTGAGATGAGTAACAAAGGAAGCCCAACCGCGATAAAACTGACCAGTTTGTCTACGGCCAATTCCAGCCGCACGCCTTTATACTTCGATTCACTCTGTTCTTTCAATAAAAAATCAGAAAATACATATTCTGTCGCGACGTGTGCTATAGCCATTGTTGATATGTATATGTGACAAGTGCACCGCTAGTTCCGGTGGGCAAGGTTTTGTGTAGTTATCCAACCAGTATGAGACAATGAAAACAGACCTATGAAAAATATTACGAGGCTGATATCAAATAAAGACAGCAGTAAAGCTGGAAAAATATTATGTCTTATAAGCTAAATTCAAACATTTTTGTAATTTTGAATCAACATTTCATTTTCATATAAAAAGTATATTTTTTCTTTGAGGAAAATGTAAGCAATATAGAGAGATAAATGTATGTAAAAAATACATTTATATTAATAATTTTTATGCAAAGATTTGGAATTGGAAGCCTTATTTATTTTGCCTAATAGTCCCAAATTTCCCAAAGTGAATTCCATGACAAAAATGGGTGACTTGAGAGAAACAAAGGCCAACCATAATTTTCCCCAAATGATTATTTTAGAAAAATATAAGCAGGAATAATTACACAGCCACAGGAAGGAGTATTTAGAGGAAACCATCCATTAGACTAAAAATTCCTTAAAAAATTTAATCTGACTGCTCTCTGTCCCGGAGTGCATATGAAACTACATATGAATCTGAAACGTAAAAAGAAAATGAGGAATTTAATGTAAACAACACAAAATAAGAAGTGAAAATATAAATGAATTAAAAAGGTTCTAACAATTGAAGTTGGGAAATTTCCCTGATTTTGTTCAGAGAGACAGATGTGCTGGTTTGGTTAGGTAAACCTCAGTAAAATATTACATCAGATGGAGGATCCATGTGGCATTCACAGTTTGGCATGTGCTTCCCACAACTGTCATTATTACTGTCAGTGACATTGACCCTGCCACTCCAATTACATATTACATGCGTGTAATTCAAAACAGACAAACAGAGGGATTTTGGATTATTCAATATTTCAGATTAAAAAACAAAACAAACAAAAACCATTGTAACACAAAAACAATATTATGAGGTTTGGTTAATTTGCCATTCATCCTGCAAAACCAATGTCATCACAACATGAGTGCTGCATTAAGCATTAGCCTAAACATAAATGTGTCTAGAAAGAATTAAGGTTTGCTTTACTGCAGACTCTTTTTACAGTACCACAATTCAAAACTAAAAAAATTAAGGGTAAGCAAAGAGAGGAGTGGGATAATCTTTAAAAAAAAAAAAGCCACATTTGAGAGGCATACAGCCGGTTTCATTTGTATCAAACCAGATGGTATATAATATCTTAATGAAAGTGTATGAAACTCATGTCATTGCATTGTGCATATTTCAAACATAGGCTATAACTCTTTTAGATATATTGATAGTTAACTTTTATCTGGCTTATTATAACTTGTAGCTATTTATTATTAGTAGCTTTTGCCATCTTTCTGTGTAAGAATCAAGTCTACAGTAGGCTAATAAAAAATTACTGAACTTACTACTTTTCTTAGTTGCCTACCTTTGTTGTGTTCTCTACAGGTCACATCAGTTCACAGGGATTGGGTGGTTTTGGTCATTTGCAGTAGTGAGATGAACACTATATATATACTGTATATATACTGTGCATGTCAAATTTTAAACAAGTATTATTTCTACATTAATCGCTTTATGATTTTTGTCCTGCAGTCTTTTTTAAAATAGATATTAAAATGGATTTCAGTGAAAGCTTAGCTATATTAATTTTATTAGAATGAAGACACAAAGTCGTAAAAGACAAAAACATAGATATCTATGGTCATATGTCATCTTCTGTTTTTCAGTCATGGAACCTGTCGAAGAAGCTGTGGTCATCTGGTGACTCCTCAAATGCAACACCCTCACAGTAGGCCGGGGGCACAAAGACTTGGTGGTCATCAGCTTCCGTTTCAGCTCCATAGAAACTAAGGCAGGAAAATAACTGTTTAGTGATTGATATCCATCCATTTTCTATAGCCGCTTGTCTTATGTAGGGTCGTGGGTTGTGCTGAAGCCAATCCCAACTGTCTTGGGCTGAAGGCAGGGAAAGACCCTGGACAGGTGGCCAGTCATTAACAGGGCAATACACATAGACATACGAATTCACATGCTCATTGACACCTACAGGTAATTTACAGTCTCCAATTCACTTAACCTGCATGTCTTTGGACTGTGGGAAAAACCGGAGCACCCGGAGGAATTCCACGCGAACAAGGGGAGAAAATGGATAAAATTTTCCAACATTACTTGCTGCATTCATACACAGAGAAAACGTAGCTACTGTATAATCGATTGTACTTTTAAAAAATAAAAACGAAGGTAGTATAGTTCGTGAATTAAATATTAGGTTGTTTTGGTAGCAATAAATATGAAAAAAAAATGTTATATCTCTCCACTTATTTGATACTTAACATGCACACACACTATATTCAGAAGCAACCTCAGCGATTTTGATCTGGAATTGGGAGTGCCAAAGGGACCATTTCTAAAAATTGTAAGCCTATACACATCACTGCATTAGATGTACACATCTTTGCATTAGATTATTTCATTAAAGGTTCAAAAATGAGCTCTCTTTCTGACATTTAGGTGACACCGAAAATATGCAATGTCTTACATTGCTGAATTCCTAGATTTGACTCTGAGTAATGCTACACTTTAAAATGTGGTTACATGCAGTTGTTGCCTTAAGTTGTTATTTGTACTTGATCTGACTGTTAAAAATGTATTTTGTAGGTGAAACCTAATACATTCAGGTGTGCTTAGTCAGAATTAATAGAATTTTTGACTTTGATAAAACCAGTTAGTTTAGATTTTAGTACACTCACCACTTTCATTGTTCCACTTGTCAGTGGTGGTGCATCTGAGAAAGATATAGAAAAAGTAAAATTTCTTACAATACTTCTACTAATTTGAGACAATTTAAGAAAAAAAAGGGTAAAACAATATTACAGAAACGTATTGTTCTAAAACATAAAAGAAAAAGAATTTATAAAGCTCTTACGACATGGCTGGCAATTAGACGAAGCCCAGGAAACAGCACAGAGGCACGAAAACACCACACAGAGCAGCTTGACTGTATGCATCATTGCTTTTTCACTTTCTGCAGGTCCAGACACATGCACCCTCATTCAGACTGTGCTTAATATATATGATACCTCAAATTGTGTTGCTTGTTGAGGCTCTTAGAGGCTATTACTGTTCTAAGCTAAGCATTTAGACAGCCTGGCAGACCATATAACAGGCAACAAAGTCACATACACTTATTCAAGGAGGGACCCGAGCCATACACCATATGGCCAAAAGTTTGTGGACACCCCCTTTTAATTAACATGTTTGGCTATTCCATTAATTCCATGGAAGACAAATCATAATGCTACAACATACAGTAGCATTCCAAAGAATTGTGTGCTTCCAACTTTGTGATAACAGCTTCGGGAGGGCCTTTTTTTATTCCAACATGGCAATGCCCCTGTGCACAAAGCGAGGTCCATAAAGAAATAATGAGACTGAAGTGGAAGAACTCGACTGGTCTGCACAAAGCCCAGACCTAACCCCACTGCACAGCTTTAGAATGAATTGGATGCTGACTGCTAGCCAGGGTCCATCACCCAATATCATTGTCTGACCTCACTGATGCTCTTGTGTCTGAATAGGAGCAAATCCATGAAGCTATATTCCAACATCAAGTGGAAAGCTTTTCCAAGAGAGTGGGAAATGTTATTGCAGCAAAGAGTGGGATTAATTCCTATTGTTTTAAAATTAAATGTTTAACAAACATATATAAATGTTGGTGATCAGGGGCCGATTGCACCAGATATACGTACGTTACAATTTAGCCTAGTTGTGGCGTAAATGGGCACTAAGTCACAATTTACGCACTACTAAATATTTGAGCGTTGCACCATTAAACTTAGGTAGGACGTAACCCAAAGTATAAACTAAATATTTACGGAAGCCTTCCACCAGGCATAACGGTTGGAATAAAAAAGCAGACTCATTTAATGACATCAATGAGCTCATTTTTTGCATGACATGCTTCAGTTGTTTCGACATACAGTATGATGTTGGCATTTACACTCATTTACATTTACGAGAGAGAAAAAAAACGTACTTTTAAGCAGCTCTTCAGCATGAAACCGATCTAATGGTGCAGTTTTCAGGGTGCGTTGCCCGGTGTCAAGTGTCAACATATACGAAATATATAAGATATTAAAATGAATAAATGTCTATTTTTCCAGCCTGTTGTTTTAGTATTTATTTATCACCCCTTATTTATTTTAGATACAGTTCCTATTTATTGTTATTTACACAGGGCAAATATACTATTTATCAAATGTACTTTTATTACGTATCGTATTTTAATGGGGATTTAATTTATTACAGCTGACAGATATGTGAGCAAACAAGGTTTGAACATCAAGGGTAGCAAGATAAAACTCACAGCTTTTTAAGACTTCTCTGTACAAATTTGAAGGCTGTTTATTGGATCAGTACAGGTAAACGTCATATTATTCGACTGCGCATTACTTTACGGAGAGCTTACGACCTACAAGTTAAGTCTTGCCTTAAGAACAGTTGGTGCACGTGCAAACAAATTAAGCACTGATTTAGTTACAAACTAACTAGTAGTTACCAGAGCCATTGAAAAAGAGAGTTGCGACACTCCCATAGACGTCCATTGTAATCGAAGAGTGCGGAAGTAATGCGTGTCATGGGCTGACCAATAGTTCCAAACATTGTATAGTTCCAATGTGCAACCGCATTCATTTTCAGTGTTTCCGAAGCACGCTCGCTGGTAAGTTGATGAAATGACAAGCATTGTTCCAAGCATTAGTGGGCCTCTCATCAATTTAGTCAATAGTGGTATTTTATGTAGCCAACTTTAGTTAAAGTTTATCGTAAGATAACAGATCGTTAGATTCTAAATGGAGTTAGCACTAGTAGCTAACATAAGCAACACCGTTATTCAAATGACTTGGTTGTCATCAAGCTCTGCAGAAGCCTGATAATGACCCATTCATTTGAATCAGGTGTGTTGGAAGAGGGAAAACATATAAAACATGCAGGGCAGGGGGTACTCGAGGACCAGGGTTGAAGACCACTGATCTAGATCACCGGATCTAGCACTACAAATAACAGGAGTAGAAGACCATGGGTGGGGGAACAACCTTTACCCTCTCACTGGACATATTGTATAATAAAATGTTTTATTGAATGCAATTGGTTGCCTTGTATATTCTGTACTATTGACTAAACTCCTTTCTTGGCTTAAATTAGGCAGTTGCTGGTGTGATTGATATTTAGATTAGATTTAACTTTGTCATTGCATCGAGTACTATAAATATAAGTATCGTCAATGAAGTAAATTGTAATGTGGGCTAATTAATAAAAGAACATGTTTAACAAGTCCCATTTACTTAACAGTCTAATGTTAAATGTAAAGTAAAACAATAGTCCTCAGTAGGCTACAGTACGGTAGCTAGCATAGCCATTTCTAGCTCTGCTTAACAATACTGCTGCCTGGTGTTATACAGTAATATAAATAAATGTAAATAATAATAATAAAGTAGCAGACATATAAATTATGCAACACACCAGTAACCAATGGACATTAAGTGTTAATATAATAATAATATATTGCTGTAAATCTAGTTGGTGCTGCTATCTGTCCCGCCGAAAACCACTGAAACTGGTTGACAGCGCGGATTTGTTTGGAATTATTGAGAGCTACATGAACCACATGATCGCGTGTCGGCGAGATCAAAGAGTGTCGCAACTCTGTTTTTCAATGGCTCTGGTAGTTACTAAGCCCTTAGTGTGAACTGTACATCCTAACTTATGTGAGAACTTAAGCACAGCTGGTGCAACCCTACCCTGTCGCCCACTAACTTTTGGCCATATAGAGTACAGTATCTAGGGACTGGGATATCATAGAGACTAAGGCTGTTTGATTAGTCCAGTAAGCAGAAATAATAATAAATAATGAATAAAAATAAAAATAATATTATATATATATATATATATATATATATATATATATATATATATATATATATATATATACACACACTTGTGCTCAAAAGTTTGCATACCCTTGGAGAATTTGTAATATATGTAAAAAATTTAAAGAAAACATGAGTAAGCAGGCAAAACACATTTCTTTTATTTCTTATGGATTCATATTCAACTGTAGGTTATAACAGAATGGAACAATCATAAAACAAAACATGGCAACAAAGAAAAAAATGAAATGACCCCTGTTCAAAAGTCTGCATACCCTTAGTTCTTAATACTGTGTATTGCCCCCTTTAGCATCAATGACAGTGTGCAGTCTTTTGTAATAGTTGTCTATGAGGCCCCAAATTCTTGCAGGTGGTATAGCTGCCCATTTGTCTTGACAAAATGCCTCCAGGTCATGCAAAGTCTTTGGTCGTCTTGCATGAACCGCACATTTGAGATCTCTCCAGAGTGGCTTGATGATATTAAGGTCAGGAGACTGTGATGACCACTCCAGAACCTTCACCTTTTTCTGCTGTAACCACTGGAGGGTCAACTTGGCCTTGTGCTTAGGGTCATTGTCGTGCTGGAAAGTCCAAGAGCATCCCATGCGCAGCTTTCATGCAGAAGAATGCTAATTGTTTGCCAGTATTTTCTGATAACATGCTGCATTCATCTTGCCATCAATTTTCACAAGATTCCCCGTGCCCTTAGAGCTCACACACCCCCAAAACATCAGTGAGCCACCACCATGCTTCACAGTGGGGATGGTATTATTTTCACTATAGGGCTTGTTGACCCCTCTCCAAACATAGTGCTTATGGTTGTGACCATAAAGCTCTATTTTGGTCTTGTCACTCCAAATTACAATGTGCCAGAAGCTGTGAGGCGTGTCAAGGTGTTGTCGGGCATATTGTAACCGGGCTTTTTTGTGGCATTGGCGCAGTAAAGGCTTCTTTCTGGCAACTCGACCATGCAGCTCATTTTTGTTCAAGTATCATTGTATTGTGCTCCTTGAAACAACCACACCATCTTTTTCCAGAGCAGCCTGTATTTCTTTACCTTCACCTGTGGGTTTTTCTTTGTATCTCGAACAGTTCTTCTGGTGGTTGTGGCTGAAATCTTTCTTGGTCTACCTGACCTTGGCTCGGTATCAAGAGATCCCTGAATTTTCCACTTCTCAATAAGTGGTTGAACAGTACTGTCTGGCATTTTCAAGGCTTTGGAAATCTTTTTATATCCTTTTCCATCTTTATAAAGTTCCATTACCTTGTTACGCAGGTCTTTTGACAGTTCTTTTCTGCTCCCTATGGCTCAGTATCTAGCCTGCTCAGTGCATCCATTTGAGAGTTAACAAACTCATTGACTGTTTATACACAGGCACTAATTGCAATTTAAAAAGCCACAGGTGTGTGAAATTAACCTTTAATTGCCATTTAAACCTGTGTCTGTCACCTTGTGTATCTGTAACAAGGCCAAACATTCAAGGGTATGTAAACTTTTGATCAGGGCCATTTGGATGATTTCTGTTATCATTATGATTTAAAAAGGAGCCAAACAACTATGTGATAATAAATGGCTTCATATGATCACTATCCTTAAATAAAAGACAATTTTATTGCATGATCAGTCATATTTTCAAAATCAATGCCAAAATTTCACAATTTCTGCCAGGGTATGTAAACTTTTGAGCACAAGTGTGTATATATATATAATTATTATTATTATTATTATATATTTTTTTTTTTTTTTTTATAAATATTTAACAAATATATCTATATAGATATTGGTGAGGGTTTTTTGGGGGCGTGGCCTGTCGCTAACCCAGTGTCTTTGATGAATTAGTTGTTTTCTTTTGCATGTTATTTTAAGCACAGTCATAGGTTAAGTTTATTTATTTTAGTCAGTATTAATGCCCTTGCGACCTGTTTTATCGTGGTAGTCCTGGCTGGATTGATATGCAAGCATGGCTGTGGACGCCAAGTCTGTTCTGGTTTTGCCAACGCAGACTATCGTCTGAGGGATTTCTTGCTATCCCTGCACTACACTGCCAACAACAGCGGTCCTATCCAGGAAAGGGAGATTTAAGACTAAAAATCATGGATCCAGAGTGGGAATTCGTAATCGGCTATGGAAACAGGGAAGCCGTCACCCTCTCCCAGTGATCACACTATCTAATGCTAGATCCCTCAGCAATAAACTGGATGAAGTGGTACTTCGCGTCAAGCGGGAAGAGGAATTAAGATAATCTCATTTGTCTTACTGAAACATGGCTAAGTGAGAATCACAATGTGGATATTGAAGGATTTTGGACTATTAAGGTGGACAGAGATAAGGTAAAATCACACAAATCTGTGGGCGGAGGACTCTGTGTATGTCGACAAGAAATGGGCGACACAGTTTAACATAATTGAACAGACATGTACTCCGGACTATGAGGTTTTAGATGTCTTTTAGACCCTTTTATCTGCCTCGGGAATTTGGTCAATTAACCATACTTCTCGTGTATGTACCTAGGCCTAATTATAATGAAGCAGCAAAGCACATTACAGAGTGTTTTAACAATGTTTTATTGCGATCAGCTGACCAACCAATTTTTATATTGGGAGACATTAACAGTCTTTCATTGGCAGAGCATCTCCCAAATTTGCAACAGTATATTGACTGCCCAACCCGCTTGTCACGCACCCTGGATTTGTGCTATGGGAACATCGAGGACCCGTACAAGGCAGTACGCAGAGCTCCTACTGGAAGATCCGATCATAATGTTATTCATTTTTTACCGAAACATAGACAGTGGGTAAGATGGGAGAAACCAGTGGAAAAGAAAATCCAGGTTTGGAACAAGGGCAAGGAAGATATGCTAAAGGACTGTTTTTGTACAACAAACTGGGATGTGTTCTTCCATACTTGTATAGACCCTCATGAGTTAACTGACTGTATTACTTCTTATATACAGTTCTGTGAAGAGTCTGTTATAGATACTAACCCAATTTTTTATGTGTTTATCCCCAAAATTTATGACCGCCCCATCACCCAAAATACAGTCTGGGGCAGAGTGAAATTCGAGTGCCTAAAACATCACACAAAAAGCTCTGAACCTTCAGCCACAATTCCTGTATCTTAACACACCCCCCAAAAGCATGAGTTGTGTCCCCATCTTCTGATTGGCATCACCAGCAGGTGGGTGTGTATTTAAGACCAAGCCTATACAATCTAGAGGGGGTCCAATAGAATCTATGTAAAATCTTAAATTGCATAAGGCGCACCCTTGCATCTCTAGATGCAGACTTGACATTTTTTAGAATCCTAGCCCACACTCCCTCCTCCAATACCAAGTTTAAATCTTTCTCCCATAATCTCTTGAGAGAAGTTGAAGCTCCGTCCCCCAGACTCTGAATTAGCAGGGAGTAATATACTGATGCCTCATGACCTTTTCAAAAAGCTGTAATCACCTCTCCCAGAGTATCTGCTGCATTGGGGGGGGTGGGCCACTCCCAAAAACAATACAGAGCAGGTGGCGCAGCTGTAAATACCTATAGAACTGAGATCTGGGAATCCCAAAATGTTGAACCAAATTTTCAAAAGATCTCAACACGCCACTCTCATATAGGTCACCGAGTGTATTTACCCCCCTCACAAGCCACTCTGATCAGCAGAAAGGGGACTTATTAATACATGATTTAGGGTTCAGCCATATGCTTGAGGCAACATTTCAATAAATGTCCGAATTAAACACTCTGGACACTTTTGTCCATACTGAGTGCAAATGCGAGATAACGGGGTGTAACTTAACTTCTCCGATTAGTTTGATAGAAAGGCTTTGCAATGGCAAAATAGGGGCAAGAACTTCCTTCAATACAAAATCAGGGAGGGGCTCTCACAGGTGGAAGTGACCAGTGAGCCAAATGACTGAGACTGAATGCATAATAATAAAAAAACATCTTGGGTAGGCCTAGCCCACCTTTGTCAATCGGTCTATGTAACTTATTAAAATGTAATCTAGGATGCTTACCACTCAAAATGAAGAACTTTGCTATGCTATTAAATTGCTTGAAATAAGAGAGGGGGACATCTACAGGGAGAGATTGTAACAGGTAGTTAATTTTGGAATACAATTAATTTTAATAACATTAACCTTCCCAATCATAGATAAATGTAATGAAGCCCACCTACCCACATCGCTTGAAAACCTTTTTATTAAGGGGTCCAAATGAACTAACTAAATCAGACAAATTTGCTGGGAATAAAATGCCCAAATACTTATACCCTGTTTGGGCCACTGGAAGGCGCCTGGCTGAAAAGCCATTACTGGGCAGTATGCTGTCAGAGCCAAAGCTTCGTATTTATACCAATTGTATCCCAAGAACTTTGAAAAGGAATCAATAATTCTATGGAGGCAAGGCATAGTTCTAATGGGGTCGGAGACGAATAATAAAATATAATCTGCGTAAAGCAAAAGCTTAAGCGCCACACCTCCCACCTGGTGAATCATCTTCCCTTCTTATCACGGCTGCTAATGGTTCCAGGGCAAGACAGAACAATAATGGGGAAAGAGAGCAACCCTGGTGGGTGCCCCTATCCAGAGTAAAATAATCAGAAATTAATCCATTTGTTTGTACCGCCACTACCGGGTGTCTATAAACTTAATCCATCCAATAAAAGTATTCCCAAACCCGTATATTTCCAAAATCTTAAAAAGATAATCCCATTCTACCATATCAAAAGCCTTTTCGGCGTCAAGTGAGATGGCAGTGACCGGAGTCTGATAATTGGCCACTGACCACATGATATTGATGAAATGCCTAATGTTATCAGAAGAGCTGCGGCCCCGAATAAACCCCAACTGATCTATATGTATGAGAGATGTCATAACTTAATTGGTTAGTCAGAATTTTTGACAATATTTATATGTGTAGCTGGATCAGGGAAATTGGACGGTAACTCTTACACTCACTTGGATCTTTGTCCTTTTTAAGAATCAGACTGATCCGGGCTTGTGTCATGGTTGGAGGAAGCTTTCCATTCTTTATTGATTCCGTATAAACTTCTAACAAAAGTGGAGCCAGTTCTGTAGCATGAGATCTAAAAAATTCAGCGGCAAAACCATCTGGCCCCGGAGCCTTGCCTGTAGGCAAGGCCTTAATTACCTCGCCGAGCTCCTCCAAGTTTATCTCAAAATCAAGATAAATTTTTTGCTCAGTCGTCAGTTTAGGGAGTTCTAATGGTTCCACAAAGTTTTGAATGTCTTCATCGGTAGACCAAGTTGTGGAACTGTAAAGATCAAGATAGAATTCTTTAAAAGCATTATTAATATCAATGGCTGAGGTAAATATTTCACCACCAGCAGATTTCACTGAGGGAATGGTAGAAAAAGACACTCTCTTCTTTATATATCTAGCCAAAAGCTTCCCTGCTTTGTCCCCCGACTCAAAGTATGACTGTCTTACCCTGAATTGCCAAAACTCCACCTTCTGTGATAAAATAGTATTATATCTGTATTTCAATTGGGTCAATTCTCTGAGGCCATCAGATGACATTCGGTGCTTCAGCTCTGCCTCGGCACTTTTAATATTCCCTTCCAACTCCACAAGTTCTCGTGCTGTGGATATTTTGATGAATGAGGCATACTGTATGATCCGACCCCTAAGAACCGCTTTAAGTGCCTCCCAACCCACGCCCACAAAGGATACTGAGGACAAGTTGGTCTCCATATAAACACTGATTTCAGCCTTTAACATTTGTTGGAATTCAGGATTTTGCAAAAGGGATACATTAAAGCGCCAGCTATATGATTTATTTTTCTCCGTATGTGGCAACACCTCTAAACTCACCAGGGCGTGATCTGAGACTAAGATGTTTCCAACTGAGCAATCCACAATAGATGAAATGAGGGACTTGGATATATATATATATATATAAATCTATTCTAGAATAAACCTTATGGACTGATGAAAAAAATGTATAGTCCCTACCAGATGGGTTCAAAAGTCTCCAAATATCTGTAAGACCAAGATTTTTACACATCCTTTGAAGCATCAGTGTTGCTATAGTGGGCTTACACACTTTTGCTTCACTATGATCAAGGACTGAGTCCATCAAAAGATTAAAGTCTCCTCCCAATATTATATCATGAGGGGTGCCAATGTCTTGCAACATCCCTTCAAGATCTATAAAAATGCATTGATCATCAGCGTTAGGTGCGTAAATATTAGCCAAAATCAACCTTTGCCTTTCTGCTAAAACAAAAATGACTCTTCCTAATTTATCTTTAATCTAAAAAAATAAAAATAACAATAAATCTTGTTGCACTTTAATCTGTTTTGAATACTACTATTCTGATGCCAGTGAAACTTTGTAATATGGCACTTTTTCTTACCACCGTCTCCTTAAGATGATTCACTTATGTGTTTCTCTTTTGTAAGTTGCTTTGGATAAAAGCATCTGCCAAATGAATAAATGTAAATGTAATCTGTTTGAGACATTTGAATTGTAGATGTTTACTTATCAATGTAATGACTCCCCTGCTCTTACTTGAGCCAGCACTAAAGAAAACATGTCCACCCCATATCTTCCCAAATTTTTCACTTTGCTGCGGGGAAAGATGAATTTCTTGAAGAGACACTTCTTTAAGAAAAGAAATAACCTTCCTTCTTTTTATTGGGTGCCCCAACCCATTCACATTCCACATGGAGAGACAATCCACTCATACTAACATTTGACATTTTGACATATTAGAAAAAATAGATAGTGTGTCAAAAACAAAATTATAAAGACCACATTCCAAAATTAGAGCAACAAACAAACCCCGAATTTCCCCCAGAACAAAATAAAAACAGAAAAAAGAAAAACATGCGCATTAACCCCGTGCACAACAGCACCAACCGGCGTCCATTCCTCTAAACTCAAACAGTCCATGTACGCATACGAGAGCCCCTATGACAACTTTGCCTGCGGTATTCTCAAGTCCAGTGCTTCTATACAAATTTTGTGAGACAGAATTACACAACAGAAAATAATCTGTAAATTAAACTCCAGCCAATAGGCGGGATAAACACAAAGATGTGTAGATTCATCCACAACTGTTCCAAAGGAGTGTTATTCCACAAAACAAACTCCAGCCACTAGGCGAAACCAGCACAAAAAGAAACAAAAAAGGCGCTCAGTTTCCTTGGACAGTCAAGTGTATGTTCATTGAGTCAGGCTCACTCGGCTGATAAACGAGAGTAACAAGTGCCTTAATCACTCCAATGATTGCAAGAAATATACCAGAAAACAAACTCCCACCAAAGGAGGCATAAGAAAAAATAACGTGCAGATTCATCCACAAATTGTTGTGAAAGAAAAACAGTTTCTTGCATTCCTTGAATCGATCACGTTTCTCTCTTGTCGAATTTGCAAAGTCTGGGAACAAGAAAATGCTGTGATTCTTCCAAGAAAGCCTTCCTTTACTCCTCGCCTCACGCAACACAAGATCTATATCGGATGATCTCAGAAATTTGGCCAGAATTGATCGGGGCCTGTCTCCATCTGCGGATCTCCGAGCCGGAACTCTGTGAGCTCGCTCGATTTCCATCTTATGGCCTGTTATGTCAAGCAGACACGGGAAGAGCTCATCTAGGAATTTCACCATATCTCAACCTTCTTCGTTCTCAGGAATTCCAACAATTCGGACGTTGTTTCGCCTGCTACGATTCTCTAAATATTCCAACTTTTCCCAAACGTGTTCCAAATCCACCTTGGTCACTAGTGGGTTAGCAGCTAATTCCCTCTCCGATGACTCCAGATAATCGATCCGTTTCTCAACATCCGCCATTCTTGTAACCATCTCAGTTGTTTGCAGCTCAGATTTTCGTTTCCATGGAAGTGATCGATCGATGTATTACAGCAAGATCCTCCAAGTCCGCTACGACCTTCGCCAGCATTGCTGACATACCCGACAGTTGACGCTGAATCTCTCCCGCCGCACCATCCAAACTGAGTCCCTGGTTTGCGGCCCTGTCTGGGGTATCAGCTTGAGCATGTAAGTGTCTTTTAATGTCTCCAGAGCCCGAGGATTTTGAATTCTTTGACATATTGTCTTCATAGAACAGTTATGGTTCAGGGTGTATTGAATCTCACCGGTTTATGACATAAAAAGTATTAAAAACTAGCAAAGTGCTCAGAGCTCGCCGTTCACATGTCCAACCCTCGCATGGCACCACGCGACTCTCCGAAAAATAAGTTTTAACAAAATCAAAATCAACAATTTTACTCGTGATTTGTGTGACAATGATTAAACCACACTGATCAGGAAAGTTTTAATGATACAATTTATAGTTATGATACAAAAAGTTGACTTTAAAAATAAGGTTGAAAGTAAACTATGTAATGAAAATCCTAATGCTGCATGGCAAGGTCTTAACATAATGATGGGCAGGGTTCCAAGGGACCATAATATCGATATCAACACGATATTGACACTGATACATCTAAATTTGTAAATTATTTGAATCAGTTTTATGGGAGATTTGATGTGGGTAAAAATAGAGAAGATATTAATGACTTGTGTGCTGATATCCCAATGAGCCCTATAATTAATTTTACACAGGAGGAGATCAGGACTTGTCTGGCACTTATAAGTTAAGCCTTATAAGGCCCCTGGGCCAGATGGCCAACGAGGCCGGGTTTTAAAGGTGTGTTCTCGTGAACTGTCAGGAGTTGTTACAAAAAAATTTATGTTTTTAACAAAGACACTGTGCCTTTTTCGTGGAAGATATCCGTGATACGACCAATTCAAAAACAAACAAAAAAACTAGTTTGAAAGCTCTTAAAGATTTTCGTCCTGTGGCCTTAATATCAGTTATGGCAAAATGCATGGAAAGGGTCATAAGGCAGCATCTAAGCTTAAAAATTTCTGAGCAACTATATCCATTACAATTTGCCTACAAGTCACATAGAGGTACAGAGGGCGCTTCACTTTCCATGGTAGAAAAAAATCACTAGTTATTTAGAACAGCCAAAAGCCTTTGCCCGAATTTTATTTATTGGTTACAGTTCCGCTTTTAATACAATACAGATACATCTTCTTTTAACGCGTTTTCTAGATTTGGGTGTAAGTGGGCAATAGTTCTTTGGATTAAGAATATTTTAATTGATCGCCCACAGCGAGTTTGTCTGAATGGAGTAATGTCAGACACGATTATTTTAAATACGGGGGTAACCCATGGTTGCGTTTTATCGCCACTCTTATTTTCTATCTACCTAAATGAATTCTAATAGCAGGGATTTTTTTTTTTTTTAAATACGCAGATGATATGGCACTAGTTGCACTTTTAAATAGGAACTCTCTTAATAATGATAAGCACTATGAGAACATCTCTAAGTTGGAACAGTGGAGTAAGTTGAGTTTACTGCAAATAAATGCTGTAAAAACAAAGGAATTGATTTTAGGTCATTCAGAACCCCTTTCGGAAATTATGTTATGTGGTAAAGTGGCGGATACCATTGACTGTTTCAAGTACCTGGACTTTGATTGACAGCAAGCTAACTTTTTCAGAAAATATGGACCTCATTTGTAAAAAAGAGGTTATTTTTGTTGCGGAAGTTGAGAGGGTTTGCTGTCAGCCAAAGTGTTCTGCAAATGGTTTATACCAATTTAATTTAAAGTATTCTGCTTATTAATATAATAGTTTGGTATGGACAGTTAGATTTGAAGAATAAAATTAAACTGGACAGAACTGTAAAAACAGCAGGAAAAATTGTGGGTGTCAAACAAAGATCACTAGATGATATTTAAAAAAGGGAAGGACTTGTCAATTACAAATGACACAACACACCCTCTCAATTGTAAATTCCAGCTCCTTTCATCAGGACAACATTATAGGACATAAAAGGTAATAAAAGCAAGTTATAAAAAATAATTTGTTGTATATACAAAAGGACTTCTTAATAAATAGATCATATTATTATTATTATTATTTTTTAATAATTATAATAAATGGGTTAAATCATACTGGCTTTAATGTACTTTAATGTATTTTTATGCATCATGTTTGGATATATTTATGCTATATTGTATGTAATTTGTATTTATTTTTTATGCTCTTATGTTTGATTATTTCATGCTTTGCGTGTAATACTGTATTCTTCATACTGTTGCTGGAGTGAAGAATGTGTAATGTTTTATGTGTGTGACGAGACCAAAGACTAATGTTCTGAACAATAAAGTAATATATATATATATATGTATATATATATATATATATATATATATATATATATATATATATATATATATATATATATATATATATATATATACTGTATATATACACTGGCAGCCAGAAGTTTGGAATAATTTACAGATTTTGCTCTTATGGAAAGAAATTGGTACTTTTATTCACCAAAGTGGCATTCAACTGATCTGAATGTATAGTAAGGACATTAATAATGTGTAAAATTACTATTACAATTTGAAAAAAAAAAAATCAGAACTTCTTAAACTACTTCAAAGAGTTCTCATCAAAAATCCTCCACGTGCAGCAATGACAGCTTAGCAGATCCTTGCCATTCTAGCTGTCAGTTTGTCCAGATAGCACTTGCCATAGTCTTGTCAGGCACTTCTTATGCACCTTACAGTCTAGCTGATCCCACAAAAGCTCAATGGGGTTAAGATCCTGGGTAGGGGGGCCTGGGTAGCTCAGTGGTAAAAGATGCTGGCTACCACCCCTGGAGTTCGTTAGTTCGCTAGTTCAAATCCCAGGGCGTGCTGAGTGACTCCAGCCAGGTCTCCTAAGCTACCAAATTGGCCCGGTTGCTAGGGAGGGTAGAATCACATGGGGTAACATTCTCATGGTCGCTGTAATGTGGTTCGTTCTTGGTGGGCATGTGGTGAGTTGAGCGCGGATGCCGCGGTGGATGGCGTGAAGCCTCCACACGCACTATGTCTACGTGGCAATGCGCTCAACAACCCACGTGATAAGATGCGCGGGTTGATGGTCTCAGACACGGAGGCAACTGGGATTCTTCCTCCACCACTCGGATTGAGGCGAATCACTACGTGACCACGAGGACTTAAAAAGCACACTGGGAATTGGGCATTCCCCCCCCCCCCAAAAAAAGATCCATAACACTTTTCCAATTATCTGCATGTCTGTGTTTCTTTTTGTTTTTCTGTTTCAAAATTGGCTTTTTCTGTGCAATTCTTCCCATAAGGCCTGCTCCCCTGAGTCTTCTCTTTACTGTTGTACATGAAACTGGTGTTGAGCGGGTAGAATTCAATGAAGCTGTCAGCTGAGGACATGTGAAGCATCTATTTCTCAAACTAGAGACTCTGATGTACTTATCCTCTTGTTTAGTTGTACATCTGGCCTTACACATCTCTTCCTGTCCTTGTTAGAGCCAGTTGTCCTTTGTCTTTGAAGACCGTTGTGTATACCTTGTATGAAATCTTCAGTTTTTTTTTTTTTTTTTTGGGCATTTCAAGCATTGTATAGCCTTCATTCCTCAAAACAATGATTGACTGATGAGTTTCTATAGAAAGCGGTTTCTTTTTTGCTGTTTTTTACCTAATATTGAGAAAGTGGCCAAAAGTTTGAAAGGGGGACAGAAGTTGAGAGAGAGAGAAGTGAGAGAATAAGTAGCCGAGAAATGTAACAAAACTATTGTGTCAGAGGAAAAAAAAATTATACAGTATTGGATGAGTCAGAGCTGTGAATGACAGCAAGAAATAGAGACACTGCTGGAAAAAGAAAAGAGGAAGAACTGTTGGAACAATATCAGGAGAAAAGTTGAATGTGTGTATATATTTTTTGGTTTATCGTGTGTTTTTGTTTATACTATATTACGCAAATAGATGCGCCTTTTGAATTACACAACCACAGAAGTTCCATGTGTCAGTATGTGAATAGTTGGCCTTATTAACGAAACAAGCTCTATGAATTTGTGTAAATTGTAAAATCAGTAAAACCATTCTAAAATATAATTGTTGAAATTCAATGAGGCAATTTCACAAATAAATGGCTTTATGAATGAATTAAACAGAAATGTTGTATGAATGAGCTCAATTGTGCGTTTATGTCTGGATTATTGTAACTATCTATGCGTGCAAATTTACAAATTTGAGACATAGCCAAAGTCCCAGTATACTACATAGTTACCCCCATTGAAATTTCAGTGGGTGGATGAGTGTTGAGAATAACCCCCACCCACGGGTCACCACCGACCAACAAGAAATTACAAATTGTCCGTCACTGCTTTGCTCCGCCTCCACCATTGTGGTTTCCTCCCAACTTCTCTGTTGTTGGACCCTGCAGCTGAGTGCTCAAGAGATCACCAGGAAGAATCATGAGCGAGGATTTGCTAGGCTCTTGAAGAGGAGATAAATGTCCAAACTGCTTAGTATCAGCAACATAAGTGATGAATTGCTTTCTTAATTGTCCCCTTTGATGACTATAAAATGCAGAAAGAACATATTAGATACAATGGCTCTTTGTGATTATATTCACAAGTGAATAGACATCTGTCTTAAATAAAGCAGAGATTTTTTGTTTGCTTGTTTGTTTGTTTTTTACCTTGGACAAATAACACCACCAAATTCCGACTGCACTTTTACTACATGAGATGAACAGGGGTCAGGAACTAAGGGGGCTCGGGGCAAAAATGCCCCCAAAAGTTGCAAGAAATGCTCCTGAAATTCAAAATGTGGGATGAAAAAAGGCCCAAGTTTATTTTTATTTTTATTTATAACATCAAGTAGTTTTTAAAATTTTCTTCCAAGCCTAGTTATAGACATCATCACATAAAATATGCTTTGACGTTGATTTAATGTTTTGGGTAGGAAGAAATATAACCTCAGTCTATTTATTTAGACTGAGAATTTTTGTTAAAGAATTGATTCAGTGGTGTAACTACGGGCAGTGCAGGGTGTAAAAGGCAAGAAAAAAAAATGTTTAGGGGAAACATGCCCTCATAAATATAAAAGATGCCCATGAAAATCAAAATCAGGTGGCAATTACTGCCCTTTCAAGAAAAAAAATTCTGACAATTCTGAGAGAGAGAGAGAGGGGAAGTGTTGGGTGCTGAGTGTTGCTCAACCGAAAACTACTGGGAAGAAAAACATGAAGTGAGAAACTCATGTGGTGCAAGCGTGGTTTTACATCACTAAACCACAGCATTTCTGTTCAAACAATCTCTAATTTACAAATGTAACCTAACTTAACAGATGTGGTATGAATGTGTGCCATCTTTATTTGCATAATGGTCATATGATTACCTCAATAGCCAACTACATGACCCTATGATGCATGTCTAATAATACAACATATCTTTATAGTAACTGAAATAGTTTTATGGCGTTAGAATGGATATTACCATAATATTTTTTTTTATTTTTTTTTTGTTTTTTTTTAAGTATCCGGATATCCCAGTTTAGACAGACTGAAAGAGAGAGAACCTTAGCTATGCAGTAGACTGTGGGAATGTACAAGAATAGCCCAAAGGATTTTTTTTTTCAACCTGCCAGTTTTTATTTTTTTATTATTGTTTCATATATTTATTTAAGTTATTGCTCAAAACAAAAACATTCTGGGTGAAACTAGGTTTTGAATGTACTTAACATCCTTAACCGCTCTGCTGTTTGTGAACTCTGCTCAGTACAGACATGCAAATCAGAAATGCTTTGGTAGGGCTGCAAGACGTATTAATGATACCTACAGTATATTATCAAACCTCTTCTTCCATGCAGCTTGCAGTACTTCAAAAATCTCTCAGCAGCAAGATCATAAAATGCATATAAATCCAAGGGTGTATTTTAGACTTAAACAATATACAGGGGGGAAAAAATATCCGTGAACAACATTCTGATATCTGACAGATAAATGACAACTACAGACTATTTTATTTAATTAACGCAAATGGCAAAATGAAGAAACATTTGATACACTAAAAATAAAACTGATTCAGAAAAAGGACATAGCAATCCAGAGATGTTTGACTGCAGCTCAAATAATTTATGGAATTCTAAAATTTGCTAGAATACTTACAAACATAGAACTTGAGTTGCTAAGTGATGTAGTGCAGCGATGCTTTAAAAGTCGGAAGCTAATGACACTTGTAATTTTGTGTATGTGTGTGTGTGTGTTTAAATACAGATGTCTAGAATTTACCAACAATATTCTCATTATTTGAGGAGGTACTTTTTATGAAAACATGCCCCATCTGGTCATGCATTTCATGGGACAACACAGACATTTCATTTTCTTGTAGAAAACAGCTGTTGAGAAAGACAACGTCAGACAGAGACAGAGACTACACCATGTGAGGAAGAATGGGAGGGTCTGCCCCCAAAGGGACTGTCAGATGAGAGTTTCCATCTATGAGAGGCGAAACCAGCGACATCTAAAACTAGTATTGATCCCTTAGTATCAAACTATTTTCTGCAAAGAAAAACATGACAATGAAACAAATTCATTGTCATGCCTTTTTGTCTACATTTTAGGTGTTTGAAAAAAAGATGTGGTATGAATGTGTGCCATCTTTGTTTGCATAAAGTGTATGCCTCTTGTGTAGTTTTTCTTTCTTTCTTCTTTTTTTTTTTTTTTTTCAGCTGTTAATTTACAACCTTGGAGATGCCTAGGCCATAGATTTTGAAAATTATATTTTTAGAATAAATAAATAAATAAATTGTAAAAAAAAGTACAACAGAGTAAGATATATAAGCTAATATTTGAGAGTCAGAGGGTGCTGGTGCTATCACCTTTGAAATTAAATGTATTTATTGTTTATTATTCTACTAACTGATCTTCTTAATATGTCTGCCCTTATTCTTCTACATATGTTTGCCTTTTTCCCTGGCCAAGTATCAAAATGCATTTTATGTATTATTTAATTATTTCAGATCTATTATTCCTCAGAGACCCAGAAATACAACGTTTGTTTACAGCACTTAAACAATACCTTTTTTTTTATTTTTTTAAGAAAAATAAAGAAAACTACACATAACAGTATCTGACACTCTGATCTGTACCAGTTTTGGTGGGGGAAAAAATTGCATATTGCATCTCACTGCTTGCTAATATCACACAATAGTCACCTCAAAAAAAATAATCTGCTTAAAAATAAAGATTTTCCCATAGACTGCTATTAGTGTCTTAAGTCTCACAAATTTCACCCCAAAACAAAATTTTATTTGTATTATTTTACATAGTGTCTATTTGTCTGTTTTTTAATGTGATTAACCATGGTGTTAGTACAGTAATATGGTGGTAATATAGTAACCATGGTTCATTTTGTGGTTACTGTAAATTTACAAAACAAATACCATGGTGAAATCATGGTTACTGTAGTAAATAAGTAAGGTTAAGGTTAGGTTTAGGAGTAGGGGTTAATGTAGAGTCTTTGGGACTCTAAAAATACACAATAAACACACTGTGGTGATGCCAATATACTGTATGTTAGCATTTAAACATGGGTGCAAATAGTATTTGACAATACTTACACCAGGGTGCAATTAGTATCTACCATTATTTGCACCAGGGTTGGGATGCAAATAATATCTGCCTCTGTTTGCTCTGGGGTGTAAATTGCATATACCATTATTTGCACCATGATAGCATCTGCAATTTTTTTTTTATAATGAGTGGCTTTCTAAAAAATACATAATCAGTCTCTATAAATGAATCTCTGAGGGTTAGATGCATATAGATTTACATGTTCACTGTTTTCCTTTATAGCAAAAGTTTGATGTTTTCCTGGTATTTAATCTGCATACCACTTATTTTTCAGATATCTCTACTTTTAAATGTATATTAATTACACAACACTTATTAAACAAAATATAGCTTTATAATAGGCTGTAGCCTGTTAAAAAGTTTTCATGCATCATTTTTTTTTTTTTTTTTATTTTTTTAAGTTACAGGCCTATGTAGTTCAAAAATGGCTATGTGTATTTTAACCATTCATATAAAATTGCTTAGAAATAATATTTCGATTTAAAAATCAGTTTGACATTGTGAACATATAACTTAAATAAAATATTACTATACTTCCTGGAATTCCAATGCTATAAGCATACTGAGACCAGAAAGGAGAACAAGACTTACAAATTGTAATTCCCATGTAGAACGAAACAGAAACGATGTGTCAGAGCAAATATACCTATATAAAGATGTTATCTCAAATCAAATCATTGCTGACGACTGAAAGATCAAGTCCTGATATTTTGAGGTGAGTGCCAATGTGATCTTCCCTTTCTTATCCATCAATCTAAACAGAAACAAGACAGGATATTTTTTAACTGTTAAAAATCTTTAATGTAAGTAGCCTATTTCATGTTAAAAATTGTTTAATTCAAATTTGACATTAGGCTATAATGTAATTGACTAATTGACATTAATATAATGTTAGAAGAATCATTGCTTTGAATGATCGGACAGTTAATATACAGTACATCTTTCTCCCAGATGTCTTGTCATTGTCGGACTGTTGTATGCATCCTCCTGATGTGTATGGTGTACCAGAGCTGCTCTTCCCCTCTTGGCCACAGAGGGTCCTTCTCCAATTCACTGCGGCTAACACGCACTATTCGCGCCCGTGTGCAACAGCTGCTGTCTCGATACGTAAGCAAATACATCTTCTAAAGACGGAGAAACCAAAACAAATGATTGGTCATTGTGGATAAACGCCCAAATTATTATTTGTATTATTACATTATACATTATATTGGTATATGCTTCGTTTTGTATATAAAAAAAATCAATTTATTTATGGACAGAAACAACAGCTGTTTGGCGACGAGCACTTTGAATTCAGAGAACGCATGGTGCGCACACTACCTGCCGTCACTGTCAATTACCGGACCTGGCTATACATGAAGGTTTGTCTGCAATCATTTTTTTTGTTTGTTTTTTTTTTGGGGGGGGCTTATTTTCTTAAACAGTGGGTGATTCTCACGAAACAAATAAATCCTATATTTAGGACCATTATGAGTTGTTGTTGTTGTTGTTGTTTTCTTTTCTTTTTTTTTTTGCGTTGTGACATTAATTTCAGAACACTATTATTACGATTCCTTTTGTTTTACATAAAAATGTAGTTGTACAATTTATAAAAGTCTGTGAAAATGAAAGGCCCAGTACCAAGAAACCACTATGATGTACTGTACAAATGTAAATTATTAAAATTGAAATTATATATATATATATGCACACACACACACACACTGGCCACTTTATTAGGTACACCTATTCATGTGATTATCTTGCAATGTTTATCAGCTTGGACCAGTCCGACCATTCTCTTCTGACCTCTGTCATTAACAAGCCATTTTCGCCAACAGAACTACCCCTCGCTGGATGTATTTTGTTTTCACACCATTCTCTGTACACTAGAGAGTTACAGAAATACCCAAACCAGCCTGTCTGGCATTAACAATCATGCTACGGTCTAAATCACTAAGATCACATTTTTCCCCAATCTGATGGTTGATTTGAACCTTAACTGAAGCTCCTGGTCCATATCTGATTTATTTTATTGTAGATTTACAGGTGTACCTATTAAAGTGGCCGGTGAGTGTATATGTGCGTATATTTAATTTATTGTGGGATAAAATGTGCATAACTGTCATGAAAATAATGCACAAGGGTAGGTTTTAACATAATGTGTTTGGATTAGGAAACTGAGCGTTTGCGTTTGGCCTCTCACCATCTCCACACCTTCTGGACTCACCTGGAGTATCAGCGGCAGCAGCTTGAGAGAGAGAGGGATGAGACGAAAGACAGAAGACAGCAGAGAAGAGACAAGCGAGGAAGGCCCCAGCCCACCTTATGTAGAAGTTTTAAGGGTCTACAAATAGATCTGTGGGACCTAATGAAACAAGTCAACTCTCAGGTAAACACTTGTTAGATACATAATCGACTCGACAAATATGTAATTTATAATGCACATAGCCTATGCACTGTATAAGCATATTATATACAGTAGTAGCCTTATACAGTAAGCACAGTGTTTACACAATGAGAAACATTATGTATGCTTTTACAAGTACAGTATTCACAGTATTGCACAACTCTAATGACCCAATCATCATGCATGTTTTGAGTTGCCATTACAAAACAAAGGGGCTCCTGGCAGAATATCTAAAAAAATTCCAAGGGGTTTTTTAGGGCACATAGAAACATGTTTTTAAATGTATTTAAATCTAAGAATAGTAACATTAATGGTTAAGACATTAACTCTAGACGAGTTTGAGAGTTTATTATTCTGTAATATTCTAAACTAGGTCTCCATTTCTATAGGGTCCTCAGACCCAGTTTGAAAATGTCTGTTCTAAAACAACAGAGACAGATAAAGAAACTGAAAGACTAAAACTCATGCTTCTCATCCTCTGTCTGCAGTTGATCAGTTTGAGTATCAGACAGGACCCTGAGTTTACATCCACAAAATCCCCAATTCACTATCCCCTGCACTCCACTCCAACTCTGATTCCCAGCATCCATCATTCCACAGCAAGCTCCACTCCAACCATCAGTAAGAAGCTCCAGACTTTATTTCACACTGACACTCCTCGCAGCTCCACACACTTCACCACAGAATCAACCTCAACGTCCTCCAACATGAAGCTTCCATACCGAGGATTGACTGCAAAGACAGAGAGAACCTCTGTGGGTGTCACAGTGACCCCTAGACCCCCAAAGCCCACTCAGGCATCAACAGTCTCTCATTCCAGGGGAAGCCTGCTGTCTGTGGACAACCAGCAGACAACAAATCTTTCTTTAGGGTCATCGCGATGGGTTCAGCATCTGAGAGGGTACATTATACTGAGAGATCTAGAACGGTACTTGAGCAGATTGGCACGAGATTACACAGTGCTCCAAGCTAAATACTGACAAACACACATAAGCCGTTAAACAATTAAGGAAACAACAACAAAAAAAGCAAAGACCTTGGGGAAAAAAGCAAAACCAAGTCTCACATAACAGACATGCACACTCACACATAATTGAATACACTAACATTCATATACACAAACAACTTCACAGTGTCACAGTTGTTGTTTACCTTGTTTAGAAACTGTTATATTTATTAGAATAATTTATGATCTTTATGTTTACTTCATCAAGGCCAATGAGAGGTACATACCTTGAGAAGAGTGAGAAAGTTTTACCTTTAGATGTGATTTTATTTAGTATTTTATATTTCATATTTCATAAGCATATCCATGTACTGGAAATGACTCAGTATGTGAGAATATGAGCAGGCAGCTAGAACTTTTATTTCAAAGATACCAAGAACAAATTCAAAGAATTTATAGAATTTGTATGCAGTATTCTTATATAGAAACAATCAAATTCTCTCTTAAGATCCTTTTTGGATTTTTTTTATTTAACTGTAAGTTATCATTATTGCCAAAGCACTATTACTTGACCAATAATATATGTCTTCTTTTTTATATAAAATTATTGGGTGAATAGGATTAATATATATATATATATATATATGTCATTCATTAATGAGGCTTTGTTTGAAATTTTAAGCACTTTAAACAGTACAGATATTTTTCACAAAAACAACAGCAAAAAAGTTAGTCAGCCATTCTCGAAAATAAAAATTCCCCAAACACCCCACTTCCCTCCACCACTGATAATCAGCCAATCAGAGGAAAGAATAAGAGATTAACTTTATATCCCCTTTTTTGTTGTCTTCCCCAGTACTTTCCACCTCTTCTTATTTATTAAAATATTTATTTTATTTATGTGAAATGTGTGGCAAGTTTTTTTCATGCAATATTTATTTTTTTATAAACAATTAAAGACAATGCAAAAATATTACAGTATGTTTTGTACAATCTGTATCACGAGCACTGAATAAAAGTACTGAGAAGCAGTTGCAGTGTGTGTGTGTGTGTGTGTGTATATGACAAAGTTATTTCAGACAACAAAGTTAAACCAAGAACACACTTGACTAGACTAGTGTCTAGTCAATATTTTAGAGAGAACATTAAACAAAACAACAACCTTTCTGCACAACAGGCCTTCATAATGCTCATTGGTTATTGCATTCAATACTGAATATCGAAAGTCTTTATTTTATATATATATATAAAATTCAAAAATGCTTAAAAAATTGGAGGGTTGAAACTTTTTAATAGATTGTGGTGCTATTTGTGGAGCACTAAAACAGCTTTTGTTATTTTAAATCTTACTAGATTAACTAGCTAATTAGATAATAAAAAACAATTTAATATATTTGAATTAAAGCTAGAATTACTATAACATAAAGTAAAACGAATTAATTTGATTGACCAGCTGAGAGAAAATATGAAATTGCTTACAGAGTCATTACAATATATGTACTATATATATATACAAACTAATTATTGATATGTGGCTTTGAATTGAAATTAAGCATAAAAAATTGTTATCTGGCTGTGTAGTGTGTCGCTCTGTGTTGTGATTGGCTAAAGTACTCCTGTGAAGTGATTTGTCCACTGTTTGACCCCTCCAGCAAGTGAGCTCTCATTGGCTGATCATGACATTCGTGGGGTGGTCTGGAAAAGAGGGACCAGAATTTTAATGTTTACGTACATCCAGCTAAATTAGTCACCCAGTTAAACTAGTCAAATAATAAATGTTGTTCTCTCTGAACCTCTGCTCCTTCACTTTCTACTTTCCTAATCAAAACCAGTCCACTTTGGTAGTCTTATATTTTCTCAACAGTGCAAGTGTGTGTGCAGGTCTCACCACAGACAAGTGTCCATTCTTGGTCTTGATCACTCGCAGATCTGAACCACTGGTGAAATCTATTACTGCCTCCTTTCCCCTTGCGATGGCAAACCTGATTCTGGAGAGAAATAAATTTATTGAGTTTGAAAGGTAAAAAAGCTTAACTGTGCAACACTTTGGTTGAAGTACTATACTGTATATATATATATTTGAAAAAGCACACATAAATTAAACAACAACAAATAATAAAATCATTGTTGTTGTCACAAGGTTTGTTGATCCAGGGGTATGATACTTGCTTTGAGATTGAGGGATCCTGGGTTTAAAACTCAGAGTGTGTAATGTTTTTTTAAATAAACCCAGCAAATTTGCAAGTGTATTTAAGCAGATGTATATCAGAATCGGGAGTGCTTTTGGTTGCATTTTATTTGGTGATTTCACTCCACTGGAGAGCCTGGACGAGAGATAGAAAAGTGGAGTGCAAGTCTGAGAGCTGTATGTGGGAACAATACCCGTCCCTTATCCTATACACTGGCGAAAGCATTTGTTGTCTGTGCCAGAATATACCACAGCACACACACACCTGTCCTGACTGATGTTGATATTGTGTATCTTGTCTGCCATGATGGCCAGCTTGGTGACGGTCTCAATCACATGATCACACTGCAGCACCAGGTCACCCTGGAGATCAGAAGGCCAAAGGTCAATGTTAAACAACAGAGGACTAGACAACAAAGACAATGAAAGAGCATGACAGCACTCAGACAAGACAGTACTTCTCTCTCACCTTCTGTTTACTGTCAGCTGTGGGAATATGCAAAACTAAGAACCCGTCGCTGAGGGAACTAACAGAGATACCTACAAAAAGAAAGAAAATAAGAATGAAACCCCCTCAAAATTTGAATGTATTGTAGAGTATTGCCCAGTTAATGGTGCACTGGTAGTCTGATACTGATGAGAATTGGGGAAGAGTATAATTACCTAACAATTCGATGTGTTGTAGCACAGGAGTATTAAACATTTATAAGCTTTATTGTCGTACTATGCAACAATGGAGAGAGCTGTATTACAGTAACATTACCCAGCAATGCGCTGTAGTCGATGCGTTGTTTGATTTTTGCTTCCTGGACCAGCACAGCAGCTGAAGTGGTCAACAGCAGCTGACGCACACGTGCACGGAAACCATGACGGTCATACTTAATGACATCTACACCATACTGACAAAGAGAGAAAGGGAACCTGAATCAAAGCAATCAATAAAATGTTTATTATATGAAATTATCTGAAATATATACAGAAAAGGACTCCAGACTTAAGCTTTAAAAAAACTTTTACCTTCACCTTGTTGTCATTGCCAAGAGTTTGCAGTATTTTGAGGTTGATCTCTTCAGTCTCTGCAGAAGTAAAGATGTATCACTGAGTGCCTGTATTTGTTTGTGTGTATGTGTGCATTACACCGTCAAAGACTTTTTATTTCTGTGTTAATATTACCTAGCCTGGTGGCTACGAAAAGTTTGGGAACACTTTGAGGGTAGCAGTCCTTTTGACCACTAAAGATTGCACTGGCAACAACCTTCTGTTCCAACTGCAGATAGAGAGACACAACAGATACAGTAAATGAATTAATCTGTGAATGTGTATGATTGCTTGTGTGTGCTCTTATACGAATGTGTTACCAAGGGCCGTGGGAAGATGATTTATGTTGGGGGTGCTGTAGTGGGAGGTGCATTTTTGCATGTACATGTAGGGTGACCAGATGACCATGAAAAAAAGTCGGCATGATCCATGTATTGGAATATTTGGCAAATTACAACAGATTTCAATGCTCTATTACTCTCTTGAATTAAAAAAGATGAACAATACATTCAAGTTATGTAATTTTATTTGTAGCCTACTTCTGGAAAGTATATCCCAAAATGTGGGGCTACAATTTTCCTAACCAAAAGAAAATATCATCCTTTCTTCTCTTTAAACATTTGCTGGCTGTTGCGTATATAGGTTGATGCCTGTTTTTCTTAAGCGTTTATTTAAGGATGTGAAATGCGTCTTTTCATTTTCTGGTGTCTTTGACCAATGACTTTAGACACAGAGAACTTCAGAAACAACAATAGTTAAAGTGCTCACAGACAGCACAGATTCATTGGCTTTTTACAGCATGTTAATTCACAGTGGGCCACCTTTACCTGGGTTATTTTAGGGCATTTTGTAGAAGATAAAAACATTGTAATCTTAATTTTCACGTGCATTTCCAGAAAAAGTCCCAAAAAATCAGTAAAATATACTGATATGCTCATTTTGGATGGGATTAAAATCAATAAGAAGCTCTGGCAATCATTACATTGCCCCACATAAAATGAATCCCGTCCATATAGTGGTTTATGACATCAAATGGCTCATTGATACAGGGTTGAGATTTTACTGATGGTATGTAAGAAGATGTACATATATGGGGACACCTTTTTTTTTTTTTTTTTTTTTTTGCTATTTGATTACCTTGACCTGTGCTTATATCATCTCTCCCTCCCCAGTTTTTGGCTTCAAGCACATGAGTAAACTTTTCTTAAGGGCTGACAGACAGCAGCAGAGGTGGGAGGGGGTGATAATTAAAGGGGAAAGTTCAGCACACTGAAAAAAAAAAAAATCACAGCTGATACTAAGACTTCGGGAATGAATGATTCTCTTATTATTCATTGCAAGTTTTTCAATACAGAAAAAGCACAAAGCACAGCAATGATCATTTAAATAAAATATTAGGCTAAGGCTGATTATCGGGGCAGTCACTCCGTCAGGACGCTGGACACAACTCGTAAAATCGGGACTGTCCCGATTTTATAGGTATGTCTGGTCACCCTATGTATATGGCTTTTTGAGGGCCGCACATAGCACTGGCACAGATAAATAGACTTTACACAGTGTTCAGTGGGTGTTCTGAAAACAGCAGGTTTCAGCGAACATTTTTCCTTTTTCTTTTCATTACATGCATAACGTCACCGTGTAATACAACATAGGCTTGCTATAGGGACTACTGTAACAATCCCTTTTAATGAATGAGTGCAGTCGTTCTACTTTTCTGAGATTTATTCTTGGCCGTACAACAGGTAAGAGGCAGCACAAAGCTAATGAACAATTCTTTCTCAAAATCTTTCACTCATTTCTCTCTCACACACCCGTGCGCCGTGCATGTGCATACACACCGAACACCACCCCCCCCCCCCCCCCCAAAACTGTTAATATTAAATTTCTCGGTGGCAGCTTACAAAAAACCAAAAGCGTTACCATGAGATGCATTGGCTAGGTACTCCAATAATTAAAATAATCCAAATGTGGCTTGGCCTTCAGGGGTTGCTGAGATGAAAGCCCTCATGGTATTCAGTGTTGTAAATTATTTCTCAAGACTTCCTCAAGTATACACTTTAAGGAAAACATATCCAAAATGTTTTAATGTGTTTATAAAAATAAAAAAAAGACCTGCAACATCCCTATTTCCCATGGCCTTAGTGTTACCTGCTTCTTCCACTCTGGCTGGATTTTCTTGATGTAGTCATTGACTAGGTTGCGCATGCAGATTCTGTGAAGGTGCTCTGATGCCTGCAGGGGGAGACAGAGACTGAATCAGAATCAGAATCAGAATGAGCTTTATTGCCAAGTGTTCTCACATACACAAGGAATTTTTTTTTTTTTTTGGTGATAGGAGAAACAAGTACATAGAGAACATTACAGTGTGACACAGAATATAAAACAAGGTAAGATTATAAATAGACATACAAATAATAGGACATATAAAAGAAAGGCATATGTACATGAGCAAGTGATAATGTATGTGCAAGGTAGGGGTATGTACAGTTATTGAATTAAATATGTGAATTTACATATGTACGTAAGATATGTATTTACATTATTGCACTGCATATCTCATGTACATATGTAAATTGTTAACCCCTTACCCTTGTTTGATATTCATTCAGTCTGACCAAATGGAGCTTGGTGGTTACACAAATTATATGGAAATCAACTTTTGAATACAGGTCAGTGAGAACATCCAAAAATCTCAAACTTCAATGTGCGCACTGCACTGCATACTGCAGATAAACAAATACACCTCACCAGTGATCGATTTGTAAAAAATGTAAAGGGAGATGGAGTAATCAAAGATGTTTTTTTTTTGGGGGGGGGGGGGTCTAATGCTTATGGGCTACAATTTGGCTTCATACATTTTTGAAAAACCTTTATAGCATTTTCTACAAAAAATAAATAAATAAATAAAAATAAAAAAAAAATAAAACTTTAAAATTATCATGTGGTGTAACCATAAAGTAAAAGTATTATAATACTTTCATTGCATCTTGAATACATGAGAGTATAAACAACTTAATCGTTAATTTCCAAAAAGTTTTCAAACATTTTTCAAGAAAAAAAAAAAAAAAAAACTTTTATAAATATTATGCATTATTTTAGTCAAAAATATAAATAATTTTTCTCAGGGTTACACCACATAAACAAAATGTGCCTTTTCATAAAAAATTTCAAAATAATTATCAGATGTTTTTTAAAACTTCACACTCAGTCTTGAGGGTCTAAAGGTGTCCGCTCTGTTTTAAGGTTTTTATGGTCAACATAAACAACAAAATAACTACCTACATGTTGGTTACTTACACCCAATGACTTCGATTTGGTGGACAAAAGCATTTTTAATCATATTTTAAAACAATTTTTTCACTGCTTATTTTTTCAACGAAATAACAGTAAAAGATTATTCTTCACTAGTCATGCCAACATTTCTTTTTTCAGGATTTTTTTTTTACTGTCTCTGGACACCACATGACATTTTTTAATTTAAGCCCCAGAAAAAAACATCAATATGACTTTAAACTCAGCAATTGAAAAATTTTCATCATAGAAGAGGTGTATTCAAGTAAATGGTTTGTGAGAATTGCATTTTTTTATGTACTTATAATTTAATAGACCTGGACAAAAATTAGCGTCACTTCATTGACCCTTAGTACACATGACAATAATATGCACCTGTTACCCTCTGTTACTGTATTTTATGATGAATCTTGTAAAAATAATCCACGTTATGAAACGTTTTTTTTCTAGATTGCTCGCCCACTGCAGACACACATGTTTTCTAATCCAATCTACAACTTGACCATGTTTGAAAGTGCCTGAAACATAAACTTGTGCCGTAAGTTTCATGTGAACACTAGGAAGGACAAGTCAACCCATCGCAAACTCCGACATACTTGTTTTACAGTGTTTTCAGAAACCGCCGCTGCAGTGCAGAGAGAGCTCACGTGCTCATGGTTGCCAGATTGCGTGACTAAAGTGTCACCCTGGCAGTAAATATCCAAAGTGTACAAGTGTCCAGATCTGATTGGGGGATTTCACCTATAGAAATCTGGCAACCTCACACGTTGAAATCTATTCTGACTGGCTAATCGCCCTTATTTAAAGTCTGTTATTTATCAAACGTATTAAAATTAAATATTAAATATTTTACTTGCATAATTATTTCTAAATAATACAAGACACAATTGGTCTAAAGGGGATGGTGGTTTTACAAGGGGGATGCTTTTTGGTGTTTCTTGCAAACCCTTACCAGATCAACAAGTTACAGGGAGTGTAGTTGTAGAGACTAAAAACTAAATGTTTTTCATTTCGTTTTTTTTCTGAGCAGAAACTGTATTTTTTCATAAAGGTTCTGGCGTTCCAAAGCCTTCTTTCTAAATGGTGAGAATGAAATAAAATAACGGTTAATAATGTTCTTTTTAAAATGATAGTGCTCTGTGCTAAGGGTGGGTGATATTCCAGTAGCTGTGCTTCCAGATCTCTCAAGAGAAACAAGGTACCCGTTTTGGAAAAACAAGCTCAAAATTAGGCACTTGCCTCACCCAAAATAAGCAAAAATTAAGCCATTAAATTTTTCCCATGTGGGGGAATTTTCAGGATAGAAATCATAGCAAAAATAGTATACAGAAGCCTACATAAAGTAACATCTTTTCAATAAATGTATTCTTAATATTAAATATATCCCAAAATAGTTCAAATATTTCAATTTTCATTTGGCCATCTAAAATCAAATAATAGCCTAAATCTCTCTCCTGCATGCACATACTTTTTTGAGGGCCGAAGGTTTTTTTTTTACATTGGCTTTTAAAATAGCAGTGTCCTTCAGAATCAAAGTGCATGCTTATGTTCTACTAAAAAGAGAGAAGCCTCATTTTTCAGGCAACAGGAGGTGTTGTTCCAAAAATTAACTGTGATAAACCCTGTGGTCTTTACTTTCATGAAAAAATTATCAGAACAAAATTAACCAGTTATTAACCCGTTACCAGCATTTAAAAATAATGTTTTCACTCCAGAACAATTGAAAGGGATTTCGTTCCCATTTTCAGTTGCGTTCTGCATAAAAATATGTTTGTTTCCTTGAACCGTTTTTATTCCCTGTGTAGCTGTTCAGCAGTTAAATCAGAAGTGAACTACATGCTGTTAAATCTTTGGCCTAGCGGTTATCACATTTCTCACTGAGCTGTGGTGCTTACGTGGGAGATGTTCCTGATCCACTTCACCCCTCTTCTCCCCATCTTATCTCCATTTTGAAAAGTGAAAATAATAATAATATTAAAAACATTTACTGAAATGGAATAAAAGTCATGAACTGCATGCTCCTTGTTCAAACACCTCGAATTCAATACTCACTGTACTTAGCCCTATTCTCTGAAAATGGTTAAATAGTTGATCGGCTTGTGATGCCCAAATGGCTTGAACGGGAGTCTTTACTCTCCCATTCAGCTGAAGAAAACACGCTGCGTGATCATGCGGAAGGATTACATCAAGATGTAGATTGGAATGCAGGTGCGAAAAACTTCATATAAATAAAATAGCCTGCTCCTCTCTCGCTGATACTTGCGTGCTATGATTACCCAGCTCTGCGTGATTTTGAAAAATGTATGACATAATATAAGAAATATTTAAGATTCCACAAAATTTCATGATCAGTAATCAAATAAACAAATTTGTGACATTAACTTTAAGTCATTTTTTGTGCAAAAGGACAGGTTTTCTTTCATTAAAGCACTTTCACAAGATGCTCTGTGAAAATTCATATCCAGGGTCATGATTATATCATAATCATCGGGTTTTGCAAAAAAAATTCACTCAAACTGTTATGCTGATAATATCATTTGTAGTTAAAAATAAACAATTAAATTGGGAAAAATGCTAAATATAAATATTTGTGGACACAAACTTCAGAAAATCACATCCATACGCTTGTTTTTTTTTGGGGGGGGGGGCTTGCCACTGTCACTGAACAGGAAAATAGAAAATGACACTCCATGTCAAAAAGGTTGCCGACCCCTGCTCTAGTATGAATCATTGCACTGTAAGTTCCCACGGAATTCAAACGATGAGTAATCATGTGTCTACACAGAACCAGTTACAGAATATTTAATTCCAGCAGCATGTTGCATCAGCACTTAGAGTTCGATTGTGGCATCCATCTTCATCCACTTATACATGTAAATGAGAGTGGAGGCCTACACTAAATGTTCCACATGACACTTTAAGGGAAAGGGTTTAATACCTCAGTGAGTGAAGGCGGTGGTCTTGGCCAGCTCTTGTCGAGCACACTCTTTGGCAGATTCCGTTTCACTTTCATCAAGAAAGAGAATCGCACGTGGTCAAGGAAGTACTCATTGTCAAGGCAACGAGGCTCATTGCACAGGATGAAGCCTTTGATGAACCTGTGAAAGTGAGATAAACATAAAAACATTATGATGGATTAATAAGAGACCAAATCAATTACACTGAGCAACTCATTCACCTACATACTCAAACACACTCATACTTGCGTATTGTGTTGGCTGCTTGTCTACGACGCTGGGCTTTCCTGCGACCTTTGACCCCTCTCCACCATGACTGGATAACAATTGCTGTGAGTTAAATTTGACAAACACATGGGCTGTAACACATGCAAAGCATTAGGACTGCAAACCTACAGTATTTATAATTGACTGGCTGTAACCTTTTCTTCCTGCCTCTGCATTCTGTCTATTTGTAAAGGTTACCTGCTTGTCGAATGCGATGGTACTTGGCTCGCTCCCTGTAGCCCCGCCAAGAAGTTTGCA
This sequence comes from Myxocyprinus asiaticus, assembly GCF_019703515.2. Lineage (NCBI taxonomy): Eukaryota > Metazoa > Chordata > Actinopteri > Cypriniformes > Catostomidae > Myxocyprinus > Myxocyprinus asiaticus. Next base: position 32,543,301 of record NC_059347.1, read on the forward strand.
GAGTGACGGCTAAAAAAGACAACCCATTTCCAGACATTTCATGATATCTTTCATAAAGGCAAAGATTAACACTTAGACTACAAGTAAAAGGTCAAAAAGTTAGCCAACTAAGTTTAAAAACCAGGAAAATTACCAAAACATTCCAAAACAACTTGCATTGCCAGTAACTGGTTGTAGTGAAAGAACAATGATTATCCTTCTACTCTTCACCATCATCAACACTGTCCACCTCTGTCTTACCGATTGTTTGTTTCTGGGCCTCAAGTGCATCCTCAGTCACAAACAGAGTCCGTGGGAAGTGGATAAAGATTTTGGACCTAAGCAGAAGGACAAATTAAGATCAGTTTTTTTTATCGAATCATCATCATCGGCCCAGCCTCTCTCACTGCCATTCCAGAGCCAGAAGAGGAGGGGCATCTGTAGTTTATAGTGCCTTGTCACCACTGGCTCTTCCCAAGTCTCTCTTCTGTGCATGCACAACGTGTTGTTGATGTCCAGGGTGAATGCAATAAAGCCAGACCACCATCAATACAAGGAATGCTTGGCCAGCACCACTAGAACTCCCACCTTTCTGCACAGCCCTTTCACTTCCAGAACATGACGAGGACACCACACCCTTTCTGTTTCACCTTTCCTCAACCACACAAATCCCCTTTTCTTATTTAGTACATTACATTCAAAATAAATGCCTCTCCCAAGCATCGTGACCAATCTATCCTACCCAGCCTTTACCATCACTCACTTTTCTCTCTACTGCAACACTGTTCACCGTTTATCACCCATCCTTCTATCCATATGTCTGTTCTTCTCTTTACCCCTCTCACCTGCCCAGTTTGTATTCCTCGGGTTTGTAGTTGAGGTGTTTCACCAGAGTGGCGACTCCCTCTGAAAGTTTTCCATGCCAGTTTGGCCAGGTGTCTGGACACAGAGACTTATACCTGCACAAGTAAACATATGCCAAAACAAACCGAAAAAATAAATAAATAAATAAATAAATAAATATCGCAAAGGATAGTTGCAGAACCTTGTCATGTGTTACTAAAAAATACTGGCTGCATGCGACTCTGTATGAGAGACTAACCTCTCTAAGAACACCTCGTAGTTTCTTCTGTATGCGAATCCAGCTCTCCTCACTCTCAGATTCTCCATCAAACCCAAATACTTCACCTGATGCCTGACCAAAACCTCATCAAACCTACCTGAAGAGATGGAGAGTGACATATGGAGGGTGGAGAATAGAATGCACAAGTAAATTTATTGAAATCACATACGAAACAGACATTTTCTTTCCTATTTTTCTAATTTCATATTTTTGTCTTTATTCAATATGAAAAAGAATAGGAAGACAGGACAGGAGAGAAGAGAAGAGTGGGAATGGGATTAGGAGAAGAACTCGAGCAGGGACTCAAAGTCGCTCATCATGCTACTGCACCAAATGTTAAGGCTACGGTTTCAACAGACATTTTCAATTAAAGTTATCAATTATGATTACTAGAGGGTAGGCTGGCTGATGGCCAATATAATGCAGATATATATGATATAACACATTTTAATGATAGAAGTATGAAATGTAAAAAAAACAACAAAAAAAAAAACATTTTTTTTCAGAATAATTGTTGGATTTGGTATTGAACTAAAAAATGCATCATCTGTTGACAAGGCTAATGGTAGATTTTAGCACTAGGGACTATGGAGAGTATTCTTCCTGTAGCACAACTGGTAAATCATGGTGCTAGCCATGCCAAAATCATGGGTTTGGTTCCCAAGGAAACCCACATACTGGTAGAAATGTATATCTTGAATGCACTGGTCCATTGTAGCTGCCAAAGGTATACATTTAAAACAAATAGCACATCTGCTAAGTGGGCACAATTATCAGACAATGCTAATAATATCAAAAAAATCCAAAAATCGTGGGGGACTGGGTAGCTCAGCGAGTATTGATGCTGACTACCACCCCTGGAGTCGCAACTCTGAATCAAGGGTGTGCTGAGTGACTCCAGCCAGGTCTCCTAAGCAACCAAATTGGTCCGGTTGCTAGGGAGGGTAGAGTCATATGGGGTAACCTCCTCATGGTCACGATGAGTGGTTCTCGCTCTCAATGGGGTGTGTGGTAAGTTGTGCGTGGATCGCAGAGAATAGCATGAGCCTCCATAGGCTGTGAGTCTCCGCGGTGTCATGCACAACTAGCCACATGATAAGATGTGTGGACTGACTGTCTCAGAAGCGGAGGCAACTAAAAATCCAAACATCAGCAGATTAACTGGCCTGGTCAATTAAACAATCTACCAATACAACATATCTATGCGCCTACCTGGCTGTTTGGCATCATTGGGTTTTATACAGCGGACATACGCTGGTTCCTTAGACATCAAAATCTCCATTAGTTTAGCCAAACTGAGCTTAAACTGTGTGGCAGCCTGAGTAGAGACAACCAGACTTAATAAGTAAGTGTTAATAAGTGTGTGTTATAAACCAGTGTGTTAATAACTGTATATGTGTTTCTGTGTAATATGTGTGTGTGTGTGTGTGTGTGTGTGTGTGTGTGTGTGGGCAGGTTTAAGTGGTTTATGAGGACTTTTTTTTAGGTTACAAACTGGTAATTACAAGGGTATTATGCTATAAATGTGGTTTATGAGGACATTTCTAGTGTCCCCATAATTCAATCGCTTAAAAAAACATACCAAACAATGTTTTTTGAAAATGTCATAGAAAAAAATCTATGGAGAGTCCTCATAAGGATAGCCACACCAACATATATATGTGTGTGTGTGTATGTGTGTGTGTGTCTAACCGTCTCTGGTCTTTTCTGATCCATCAACTCATCCACATGGAAACACTGACTCATGATGCGATTCTTTGACTGACACATCACCTGCAATGAGACACGCAGGGTTTATTGTCAAACATACATTTTTCACAGTCATAACATCACACCTAAAAATTCACTTTAAAAACACTGTACCTCCTTCAAGTGTCTGTACAGCAGGTCATTATTTTTGTCTAGAAACCCTGAAAATAAAGGAAAAAAAAAGTCTGTTGCAACTGCAGTAATGAGCATAAGAATTATGGATGGATGAAAAAGACAGAGCGATGACTGGACAGATGGATGAAGGGATGATCTCTCCTCACCACTGACATTGTAGTTGACCTCTCCAGCATAGTGAACCAGCCTAAATTCCTCCCGCCCAATTGCCTTGCGAATCTTCCCATTGGCCGTTTTATGACTGGAACATGAAATTGACCAATCAGATTCCAGAAAACAACCCAATGATATTCTAAATTCAGAGCCATGCTGCTCCAGCAATGGAAACACAGAGTTCTCTGAGGGTGCTTCTCAATACTTAAATCGATGCTTCTTCGCTCCACTGTCCGGCATCATAAAGAACGTATGAATTACCTTAATGCACTTTGAAGAAAAAAGGAACAAGGAGAGTGGAAGCTACGAGCAAGGATACACAGATGCATTCTCTTTTTTTTTTTTTTTTTCAAAACACCTGATGTATGCATAAATTCTCCTCGCCCATCACATCTTGTAGTTTTTATAAAAAACATTTTTACAAGGACTTTTTTTTTAGGTTACAAACTGGTAATTACAAGGATATTATGCTATAAATGTGGTTTATGAGGACATTTCTAGTGTCCCCATAATTCAAATCACTTAAAAAAAAACATACTGAATGATGTTTTTTTGAAAATGTAAAAATGCAAAAAAATAACCTTTTTTGTGAGGGTTAGGTTTAGGGGTAGGGTTAGGGGATAGAATCTATAGTTCGTACAGTATAAAAATCATTATGTCTATGGAGAGTCCTCATAAGGATAGGCGCACCAACAGTGTGTGTGTGTGTGTGTGTGTGTGTGTGTGTGTGTGTGTGTGTGTGTTAAAGCTCCTACGTGACAAAATGGGCGTGGGTCCCCAGTGTGTCCTCCAGCTTCTCCAGGAAGCTGATGTCACTGGCATCTCCTGGTCTTAAGCACTCTTCATCCTGATGAAAATAAATGATTGAATTCCCTTCAGCTCAATCTCAGTTTAACTCTGATGTACAGAAAAACTGGATATTCATGATGAAAACACACAGACCAGAATGGCGATGATGCCTCTATGTTTCTCCTCCACCAGGTCACAGATGATTTTGTTGTTAAAGTATTCCACTCTCTCCCACTGGACAAAAAACAACAAATGCAATTTGTAATTTTCACAAATGAATAAGTATTTATTTATTTTTTTATGTGATGTATATGTATAATTAGACTATTGATTCAATTTAAATATTGTTTTGTATTAGGTTTAACAGAAATATTATATTTTATTGAGTTTTTAAGAGGAATAGGACACTGTAATTTTTTAATCGTTCAGTGGTGCCTGAGTTTGCAGCTCCCCTTCAGGTCGTCCAGTGCCCTCACCCATATATTAGTTTTAGGTCAGGGAAAAAGGAAGAGAAGTGTCCCCCTGCTCTACAATGTAATTGTAAATGCAATAATAATTGCACTACACTTAAATGTGAATTATTACTAGAAATGTTTGAAATATTGTAAATGAAGGTGGAGTTGGTGTGGCGAAGGGACACCAGAAGAAGTGTCAAAGGTGAGGTAAGCAGCTGCTTATATATTTTGGGTTGTGATTGACAGTATTAGACAAAAGAGCTCCTCCTAAACTTTCATTTAGATCTCCATATAATGTCATTAGCAATGTGATTGCAATGTAGATGCATTTTTCCAATACAAAAACTCTCACACATAATACACCATTTACACATTTCTGCATCACTTTCATCCCGCACACTCACCACGATTCCCTCAGCCTCATACTCCTCCTGTTCACTCTTCAGTGTGAGCTCAATAAACAGCTGCTGCAGTTTCTCATTGCAGTAATTAATACAGAACTGTTCAAAACTACAGTCACAAAGAGAAAGAGATGAATGTCCTCAATACCTTTTCTTCCATGTCTTAATGTAATTTTCTTTTCCCTTTTTCTTTAATGTGGTACATGTTTATAATGATCTATATAACTATTTCAATCTTATGAAAACAAACAGTAGAATAGTTTCTATGACGCATTATTTCTGCTGTAAAGTTGAATATACTCTCTTTCATGGACAAGCCATACACACCTGTTGTGTTGAAAGACCTCAAATCCATATATGTCCAGCAAACCAATAACAGAAGAACATTTGCTGGAGTAGTAGACCTCATCCTGTTAAAACATATATATATAATAATCTTCCACCATCACTCCACTAGAGGGCACAGCAAAATCAGAAAAAAACATAATAATATCTTATTCATACATCATGATATTCATAACAATAAGTCCATTTAAGTTAAGCAAGGTCATGACTATCATCAATTGAAAGCAGGAGCACACCTTAAAGGCCAACGATTGGTTTATCTTCTGAACAAGCCAGGTAAAGGCACGACCATATGTGGCTTTGGCCAATGAGTCCCGGGCAGAGATAGCCTGTTCTAAACTAAAGGGACTGATCATCTAAAATAAACACACACATACACAAAGAATTAACTGCACAAATCTTTGTTTCCGGCCATTTGTGTCTCTGCTAATGTACTGAATGCAGAATGTGTATGCCACGAGATTACCAAACATAAAGTATGTTGAAAGCTGAAATTGAGAGAGAGAAAGAAACAGAGTGATGTTGTGATATTACCTCCTCCCCTTTGGCAAAAATTTTCTTGTGAGTAAGAGCTTCTTTCAGAATTGACCCATCCACACCCAGCAGCTGTTAATAGAAAAAGAAACACACATTCCATGTGTCTAAGTATGTGTGTGTGTGTGTGTGTGTGTATGTTGGGGGAAGACTTGAATTGATTATTAAACCTGACATAGGTACCTGAGACGGAAGCATAAAACAATAGCGTTAGCCACCGAAGATCATATTTAACCAAGCTTTTAAATGTATACATCCTAAATCAGACAACAGAATGAGAACAGCTTTGTTCCTCACACAAGAATAGTACACAAAAAACCTGAGACAAGTAGTAACTAATGACACTGGTATCTAATTCCCAAACAGTATAAAGTTCAGACAGATATTGATATAGACAGGACATTAATAGTGCACTCAGTAATATTTACTTATTAAAAAGCTTTACCCAGATAGAAATGAATAGTATTTAAAAAAAATAAAATTTCAAATCTTATACACTCAGATGAGATTAAAGGAATAGTTCACTCAAAAATGAAAATTATCTCATAATTTACTCACCCTCATGCCATCCAAGGTGTGTATGGTTTCTGTCTTTTAGAAGAATATTTCAGCTCTGTAGGTCCATAAAATGCAAGTGAATGGGAGCCAACTTTTTGAAGCTCCAGCAAGTACATATGGCCATCATAAAAATAAACCATACGATTCCAGTGGTCTAATTAATGTCTTCTGAAGCGGAACACTAGGTGTGTGTAAGAAATAGATCAATATTTAAAATTGTTTTTACTAAAAATTTTCACTTCCGGCCAGCTTGAAGTTTGTACATTGGCGAGAGTGAATATTCATACATAGATTTCTTATTAGCAGCTGTTTCTATGGACCACAGTACTTTTTCGACACAAAAGGAGTTTATGCAGTGGCCTGAGCAAGGAGCTTAGTCTGAGGCATCTCATCCACTTGCATTTAAACCAATTCAAAAAGCTCTCCTTGTTCACCGTTCCAAAATGGCGCCGCAGTTGACGTGTCTAAACCAGCCAAATTTTCTTTTTTTTTGGGTGAACTAATCCTTTAAGACTCCAGTCATATCAGTGGCCTAATAAAAGTAGCCTCATGGGGGCCACCATGTCGAGATTGCATGACCAGCCAAATACTGCTCATTTTATCCTGGTAACCCCTCTATTATCAGACATTTTTGTTAGTGGAATAAATGAATCACGGCAGAATAATGCATAAATAGCGCATTTCTACAATGGCACTGATAAATAAAATCTACTCCTGTTACACGATGCTGCATCCATGCCGCTAGGTGTCAGTGCAAGTCCAAGACAATTGCCATATTGGCCAGTGCAGCATAAATTAAATCACATTTGTTAAGTACTAAATCATATTAGTTAAGTGCATTGTAAAGCATGAGTGCTTTAAACACCTGGGACAGATATCTGAGCTGAGGCTCAGTGGTGACTTGTGTTTCTCCCTCCTCGTCCTCACCAAACTGTGTGTTACCCAGATGTAGAACACTGGCCACAATCTCCATCAGTTCCTACAGAGGAAAGGATCTTTGTGAGTGTGTACTGATTTTAATTTGAGATCTAAAGCCATGAATGTCCAAGGCGTGTCTGTACATGCATCACCTGTATCTCATCCTCATTAAAGCCAATGATGGTAAGAGCGTTTCTAACAACTTTCCAACCATTCTTGTCACTGATGGCACTCACCCGTGGACAGTTACCCTGACACAGAGAGAGAATATCTGTCTGTTAGAAAGACAAACACACACCAACATACAATGTCTTCACACACTGCAGACACCTAAACAACAGTAGACAATTATATGTAAAGAACTGTATAGGGAGGACTGGTAATGATGATGGAGAAGAAGGGGGGAACATGAACGGGAAATGACGTGAGCCGGATTCGAACTCTCATTACTTGCATGAGCACTCAGTAGAATGAAGCATACCGCCAATCCATGGCTCTTGATAATGGTAGACAAATCTGCTCTCTTTCATGGACAAACATATACACATTTCACATAACACATACCGTAACTAGGTAATGATAGTGTTGTGGGTTGGTTTTCTCCAAACCAAGTCTCTTCAAAAGAGAATCCTCTCCACCTTCCAGTAGCTGATAGAAGATGTGGAAGTTTCTCTCTCCATGGTTCTGATGGGCCACACGGGATTTTTCTAGCAGGTAGTTGAGAATGTGACCTCCAATTGGAGCACCCTGAATAAGTCAGAATTTTATTTAAAGGGCTACAAGCCTGACCACCAATATCTGAAGGACCTGTCAACAGTACGATGCACAGATACTGTAAAGGATACATTCACACTGCAGCAGAATAAGGTTTTCCGTCCTGTTTGTACTGCTGAAGACAGTTCTGTTCATGGATCATTCAGTTATGAAATAGATAGACAACCGCATTCTGTAAGTGAATTCAATAACCGAATTTTGAGAGCCAGTTCGGTTGATGTGTGATGTGTAAACTGAGCTGCAGTCAACAACTAGTTGTCTTGAACGTCACTGATGTATGTGTGACATAAGTGCATGCTTGGGTAATTATTTTGTTGATCACTACTGTTAGGGCAACCTCTTTCTAAATGCCAGAAAAACTCCTGTGTTTGAGAGCAGGAAGAAATACAAGGAATATGGATCTGGAAAGTTTTTGACCACAAATCTGAGGATGAAAGGAGCGGGAGTGTCCCGAAATGCTGAACACAATCAAAATGTAATCCTTAGTGTTTTGATTGAATGCTTTTTTTCATTCAATCAAAGTCAATTTTTATTTAATATTTTCATCTGTCACTGTGGTTACAGGCAATACTCTGGAGTTAATGAAGGGGATTGACTTCAGTTACCTGATCCTAGAGCCATTATTCAATCCACTCCTGTTTGGATATAATGTATGTACAGAACAATTTGAGAGTCACACATGTCAGTGAATATGGTTATCAATCCCAAACACTGACAGTGTGAATGTAGCCAAAGTGTTGCCGTGGTTGCCAGTTAGAGTTTTTTATTTTTTTTAAATAAGCTGAATTTCAGCTCAAGGGTCGTGGTCTTTAAACAAATGTAGGCTTCATTTACCTTATAGTCAAACTGAATGTCCATGTATTTCCCAAAACGACTTGAGTTGTCATTCCGAAGAGTTTTGGCATTCCCAAAAGCCTGGTGTGACAGAGTGAGAGTGATATTTAGTATGTTCAGCACCCTTGCTGTTTTCTTTTTTTTTTTTTTGGGAGGGTGCTTGTGGGTGCATACCTCCAGTATTGGGTTGGACTGCAACAGTCTCTCTCTAATAGTGTGTGTGTTGTTGCGGGTGGGACAGATGTGTGTGTAGTACTGCAGAATCTTTTTGGAGGCCTCAGTCTTTCCAGCACCACTCTCTCCTGAAATCAGAATACACTGATCTCTTCTCTCAGTCCGCAGTGCACGGTATGAATTATCCGCCAGGGCAAAACTGAAGTCACACGGATACAAAAACACAGATGTGGACTGTGCAATCACATATGGCACAATAAAACTAAAGTAGCACTGTTAAAAATACAGAGCGCTCAACAGTTAAACATTAATGATGAATTCACTGAACAGTTGCACTTTTTGGTCAGGTGTTTCAGTTCAAAAAATATTATTCACTAACCACTTGAATTCCATTTTATTCATATAAATATAAGTCATTAACATTCTTTTCAGTGCAAGCACGCCTAAGTAAATTAGGCTTTTCAGAGATAGTGCCTTATTCACAATTACCGGCCACGGAAAGCAGGCATTAAACAATTATTTTAGAAAGAGGTTTGTGTACATCTTCCAACAGTAATTTATCAAATGATGATCAAATGATGGAGAACAGAGTTATAAACAGGCATATTTCCAGACATGCAGTGTATATGAGGGTACTTTCGGCATTTTAAAAAAACGGTTCAGGTGTCTGGATTGCAATGGTGGAGTGATGCTGTACAGTCCCCGTAGTCTCCTCAGATCGCAATCTACTACATCCTACACAATCAAGCACACAACTAACCCGCATGATCAGGAATTGCACTGACATCGCATGCACAAAAAAAATTCTTAGTGAATTCACCACTACAGATTTCAATGCCATGATGAACTACTCTTTATGTGTAAAAACTTCATGTGTAGAGGTGTAGAGGTTTAAATAAAAACAAGTGTGATCTTCTAAAATCATTTTATAAGGACTACTTAAATAGTGGTATCAAACTATCAGCCATGAATCTGACTCCAGTAACTGGCAACATCTAAATTTACCAAACAGCTTGGAATATCCTGGGTGTGAAGAAGGATTTCACATTTTAAAAGAGTGTTTAATTGTGTGTGTGAGCGTGCATAAGTGGAAAGTTGTGTGCATGTTCCAACCTCCGGAATCTCCATGAAAGTGAAGAGAACCTGCGGAATGTTCACAGGGATTCTCACAGCCATGACACACATAAACACACACACATTTAACACTCACATGTGAGGCGAGATCTCATAAAAACTGACTCCTCTGTGACGCTCCATGTTCTGTTTGGAGTAAATCTCCAATTCTCTGTAAGGATTCACCGACACCAGCACTGATCCAATATATGTCTTTTAAAGAGAGAAAGACAAAGAGACAGAAAAAAAGAAACAGAGAGAGAGAGAGACCACATGTATCATACATGGTCATATACTGTATATTGTTTGTGGCTGTGGTTAAAAGTATTTTTTATGTGAAACTAGTTAAAAGTATTAATTATATATTGTTTACAGTTTATTTTACAGTAGGGGCAGTGCGTGCATCCCTCTGGAAAGATGTGTGTGTCTGTGTCTTACATATATGAGGCCCTCTCTGTAACGTCGCCGCAGGTTTTCAATGAAGGCCGCTTCGCTATTGTAGTTCTCCAAGAGCAGGAAGTCTTGAACACCGACCCGATCTCTTGCAGAGAGAGCGTTCTCCATGACTAACCTTACAGCACCTTCTCCAGCTTCCTACAGAGAGAGAGAGAGAGATAAAAATAGAACAAGACCAAGAAAATACAAAAACTCACACACATAGCAGGGTCGTACAAGGACTGAGGGTGTGTATTTGTCCACTTATGTGTGAAGGACACATACTGTAAATAACAGCAAATATTAGAACAAGCAAAAACTCCAATCACAAAAGACAAACAACACGCATGCAAGTACAAATATACTAAGAAAGAATGCTATGGGAAAACATGGGATAGGTTTCCTGTGACACAAACATGGTTGTCTGTTTTTCAGCATGAGTGTTGGTATGGCCTGCAACTGACCTCTGCCTGTGAATCCAGTGGAAATTCTGAAAGGTGCTAAGTGTTTGAGGAAGTGTGTCTTTGTGGGTTCAGTAAGAGAGAGCGTTTGTGTGTGTGTGTGTGTGTGTATGTATGGGCAGGTTTAAGTGGTTTACGAGGACTTTTTTTTAGGTTACAAATTGGTAATTACAAGGGTATTATGCTATAAATGTGGTTTATGAGGACATTTCTAGCATTTCCATAATTCAAATCACTTAAAAAACATACTAAACAATGTTTTTTTTTGAAAATGTAAAAATGCAGAAAGTTTTTTGTGAGGGTTAGGTTTAGGGTAGGGTTAGGGGATAGAATCTATAGTTAGTACAGTATAAAAATCATAAGGATAGCCGCACCAACATGTGTGTGTGTGTGTGGTTTAAAGAGAGAGACAGGAAGGTCACCTGTGGAAGCTCATGCTAGAACAATGATCTGGTTGGAGTAATACAGTGTGTGTGCATATGTGTGTGAGTGGATGTTCACTTTCCTTGGCTTTGCTCCACGGTTGTTTTAAAGATTCTTTCCCAATGAATTAGCGATAGCTCACATCCTAAAATGCCTAACAATATTTGAATGACTCACCACCCCCCTTCCCCAGACACCTGCATTTTCAGATCTTTCCTTTTTCCATTCTTAATCCATTGCTGTCTTAGCCCTCTGTGTGTCTATGCATGTTTTGTGCTTTTAAGTGCTCTACACTCAAAGATTTAGATAAACAAGCTCCAGCAACAGATTTATTACCTGTCCCTAAAATGAATTTCTCTCTGATTGGGACTCATTCATGAAATTTTTGTGTAAATTGTCCGTAAAGCCGATCTGACGTAAATTTTCATGATTCATGAAGGTTTTCATATTCTCAAAACTTTAGATGGTATGAACAAAATTTACACCTGCTCCCGACAATGTGTCGTTCGTAAGACATCCGAACGTTTTGTGTTTCTTATAGATAAACTTCCATGAATACATTTTGATAGAAGTAAATTTAAATAAGGGGACCCTCACACTGTCGTATGGCTTGCAAATTTGTAATATCTTATGGCGTTTCGGTCAAAGACCTTCTTTAGGCATTCAATTTCTTTGAAGATTGTTTTCTGTTGCAAGGGAAGTATATCACTGTTACAGTATTGGATTTAATCGAGATGTTTCTCTGGCGATGTGCTCAGCTGAACCAGAGAAGGTTAATGGTGGTGGACATCCTCCTGTCTGCATGAACTGAAATTTTTTTACGCTAAAGCTTCACGTCAAACCATTTTTATTGACCTCTTGGACTGTTTAATTCACAAAAGAATCTCTGATGACAGCAACTGACTGTAAGTTCCTCAATTTCTTTTTAGATGTGAGTGTTTGCTAAATCAATATTTCACAATGTGAATGCACTCCATTAAAAAAAAAAAAAAACTTTTATTACTGTTCACATGGATGTTAATAGTTTCCTATTCTCATTTACTAGCGAGTCTGAAGCCTTCTTTAAATGGTGTTTTCATGGGCATGGATTATGATAATTGTGAATGAGCGTGCATACGTGCTCTATTTACTGGAATTCTATTTTTTTTGGAATTCACTTACTGAATACACGTTTAATTAACGTTTTTGGGAAGCTCCAATTTACGTGTGAAGTACTCCCAATTTTTTGCGTATATTTACTTTTTTTTTTTTTTTTTTTTTTTTAACTCATTTAGAGGTATTAAAATTGGCCATGCACTTCTTTATACAAAACAAGTCTTCAACCACTTAAAATATCAAAAACAACCCCTTATTAACTTAAAAACAACTTCTGTTTGCTTAAGATTTGTGATTTTATATAATTATCTAATACATTGATTTGTTATACTGTATTTGGAATATGGCAATACATATATGTAACTGTATATATGATACTGTAATGGCCTTGGAAGCTTAATCAGTTGTTTAATTTAATGGCTTTGGCAAGTTTCTTCAGTTTTTGATCTTGACTGTTGTTAACATTACTTGTTTGAGTCGATTTGACAGAGAAGTATTATTAGCTCAACTGAAGCCAAGTCTGGTGTAATCTTCTGTAAGACTTGGGAGCCTTTTTAGGACCCATGTTCTGTTTTGTTTTTTTTTAAAGAAAATCAGTAATCCACATTTCACAAATCCATAAATCCTGAAAAGAAGCCCAAAAGCAAAAGTGACTAAACTATCATGAATAGAGAACACACTTCAAATAACAATACTGGAAAAACAACAGAGGACATATAAGGGAGAAAATGAGAAGAATCAGGAGAATTAGAAGAATGCTTGAGCTTCATCTGAAAGATCATGCTGGTCAACCAGCCACACCAGCTCAGTTTTGCTGCTGAAAAGCATGATGGTCCACCAGCTAGACTAGCACCAACCCAGCACTAACCAGCTTAGAACAGCATGGGAATTGCATGCTGGTTAAACTGGCCTTTAAAGCAGGGATTTAACACATAAAGTCCTGTTTCTAAGAGATGTTTCCAAATTCACTACTGACTCGATTAACTGTGGTAATAATAATCTATTTCAGATAGCACGTTTTGAGTTTTGGTTTACTTGCTCAGCAGAGTTCATATACTTGTGTGGGGTTACCTGTACCTTGGCCAAATCTTCAAAAGATTTAAGATTCTTGTGTAGACCTTAATTCTAAAAAAAAATATATATATATATATGAAATGAGACTATCACAATGGAGAGCATCCTCACCCCCGACACACACACACACACACACACACACACACACACACAAATTCACATCAACAGATGATCTCTATGTTGCCATCAACATGTACAAAATCTACTGCAGACTTTAAACATTACAATATTTTCTTGGATGTTAAAGGTTCATCATGAAACTATACATGCCGATAAAGAACTTCTATTTTTAAGAATGTATAGGTGCCATTATTTGACCAACAAATTAACCAACAAATAAAATTCTTAAGTGACATTTTTGTGTGCAGATACAGTTGTGCTCAAAAGTTTGCATACCCTGTCAGAAATTGTGAAATTTTGGCATTGATTTTGAAAACATGACTAATCACAAGTATTGTGCTCCTTGAAACAACCATACTGTCTTTTTCCAGAGCAGCCTGTATTTCTCCTGAGGTTACCTGTGGGTTTTACTTTGTATCCCGAACAATTCTTCTAGCAGTTGTGGCTGAAATCTTTCTTGGTCTACCTGACCTTGGCTTGGTATCAAGAGATCCCCAAATTCTCCACTTCTTAATAAGTGATTGAACAGTACTAGCTGGCATTTTCAAGGCTTTGGATATCTTTTTAGATTCTTTTCCATCTTTATAAAGTTCCATTACCTTGTTACGCAGGTCTTTTGACAGTTCTTTTCTGTTCCCCATGGCTCAGTATCTAGCCTTCTCAGTGCATCCACGTGAGAGCTAACAAACTCATTGACTATTTATACACAGACACTAATTGCAATTTAAAAAGCCACAGGTGTGGGAAATTAACCTTTAATTGCCATTTAAACCTGTGTGTGTCACCTTGTGTGTCAGTAACAAGGCCAAACATTCAAGGATATGTAAACTTTTGATCAGGGCCATTTGGGTGATTTCTGTTACCATTATGATTTAAAAAGGAGCCAAATAACTATGTGATAATAAATGGCTTCATATGATCACTATCCTTAAAAGTTTTTTGCATGATCAGTCGTATTTTCAAAATCAGTGCCAAAATTTCAGAATTTCTGCCAGGGTATGCAAACTTTTGAGCACAACTGTATATGAAATTGCTGATATAATAAAATATGCCAATGTGCAGCACTGTGGCTGACAACTCATTCCAATAATTATGATCTACATTCGAGGTAGGACTTAAAATAATCAGAGTTCTTGTGATGCCCAAAGTGTAAACAGGACATTCAGTAATTTACAGTGTCAAATGCTGCAGTCAAGTCCTGCAGAATGAGAATGGATGATCTGGAGGATGCTCTCACAGATGCAAGACTTTGGTGTTGGATAGCAAGGTGGCCTCTATGAATGTCTGCCTGACTTATTGCTGTCTAACAGTCTAGAGAGGTTCTAACATCAGGACGGTTGTGGACCAATTCTAAGACTCAATAGTAATTAGAATACAGTTACATTCAAAAAGTATTTTGATTACTGAAGAGATTACTTTGCATTTTATTGTCATTTGTTTCATTTAATAGTTTAGTATTCGCTTTAGATCATAATTTCTTTTTTTTAGTAAGACCTTTGATATTAGGGCAAAAACCATATTCTTGATAATCATTTTTGTATTGCTTTCCTGTAAAAATTTCTAAAAATCCTTAAAACAAGATCAATTTGACTGATCTTGTTGTAGAAACAACACTGCATATGATATTTAGGTTTTTCAGAGAATGTATTTTTAACATGTGTATTCTGTCTTACTGTACTGGCAGAGATTTTATAGTCAAAACAAGTGAAAAAATATACCAGTGCTGAAGAAATAATCTTAAGTATTTAGAATTTGAGTAATCTAACGGAATACGTTACAAATTACATTTTACAGCATGTATTCTGTAATCTGTAGTGGAATACATTTAAAAAGAAACCCTCCCAACCCTGAAGATTACTGAGCAACACTCAAGAAAATAAAAAGAGAGGTACAGTATCTCAGCCTTTATTGATACTGAAAGCAATCAATGCCGACATCAATTCTCTACCACTAGAAAGTCCAACCACAGGAGAAAGCAGGGTGTAAGCAAAGACCCTATCAAGGTAAGCCAGTACACTAGGCATCTTTGGAATGCTCCCAGGCAGCTACATTCTATGGATACAAGCAACACAGAAGTACAGCTCCTATCTACTTGAAAGGGAAATTACTGAAATTTCCGAAATAGTTGGTTAAGGTTCCAATTAAATAACATTTCAAATCAGAAATGAAATCTGACAATAAAGGGATCAAAAACGTCTTGGTTACTAGTGTAACCTCTGTTCCCTGATGGAGGGAATGAAACGTTGTGTCGATGTAGTTTCACTAGGGGTTCCACTGGGGGTTCGCTCTTGAGAGCCCCAATCACCTTTGATTTATTCAGAAAAGGCCAATGAAAATTGGCGAGTGGAATTTGCATGCCACTCTGTGCCCCGGACATACGGGTATAAAAGGAGATGGCGTGCACCACTCATTCAGAGTTGTGCTGAGGAGCCGAGAGAGAGTCCTGGCCATGTCAGCGGTCGGTTCAGCGCCGCGGCAGGAGGGACACAACATCTCATTCCCTCCATCAGGGAACAGAGGTTACACCAGTAACCAAGACGTTCCCTGTCTGTCACTCACTCGAGGGGAAACACAGGGTTCACCTGAGGGGAAACCGAACAGTGGAAACGCATCATACGGGATTAATGAGGGGGGAATCACCATGTATGGAGCACTGAGCCAAGTACACGGGCTCACCTGAAAAGGAGCATACCACGAGTACTGGGCATGGCGGCGTCACTCCTCCGCCGAGTTTGCCACCGAATAGTGCTTAAGGAATTAAAGAGGCATCCAGTGTTCACCAGTTACAAGACAGCGCACATTATCAAAATCAAATCAAATCAAATCACTTTATTGTCACACAGCCATATACACAAGTGCAATGGTGTGTGAAATTCTTGGGTGCAGTTCCGATCAACATAGCAGTCGTGACAGTGATGAGACATATACCAATTTACAATAACATCAGATTAACACAACACAATTTAAACATCTGTTATACACATAATTACATTCAACAGTATTCAAATAATAACATACACTGTACAGTATACAATACGCACTATATAGATACACATTATTCATTAAAAATTAAAAAATAAAAATATATAAAAAAGTATATATATATATATAGAAAGTACAGTATTGTACTGTATTGACATTCAGGCTGTCGGTTGATAGTCAGTTGTTAAGAGAGAACATAATATAATAATAATATAATTTATGACAGTCCGGTGTGAGATATAAGAGTAAGGGTAATAAAGTGCAGTGCTGATGTATTTTGATCGTGGGAGATCAAGAGTTCAAAAGTCTGATTGCTTGGGGGAAGAAGCTGTCATGGAGTCGGCTGGTGCGGGTCCTGATGCTGCGATACCGCCTACCTGATGGTAGCAGTGAGAACAGCCCATGGCTCGGGTGGCTGGAGTCTCTGATGATCCTCCGAGCTTTTTTCACACACCGCCTTGTATATATTTCCTGGAGGGAGGGAAGCTCACCTCCGATGATGTGTCTGGCAGTTCGCACCACCCTTTGCAGTGCTTTGCGGTTGTGGGCTGTGCTATTGCCGTACCAGGCGGAGATACAGCCAGTCAGGATGCTCTCCACAGTGCAGGTGTAGAACCGTGTGAGGATGTGGTGGTTCATTCCAAACTTCCTCAGCCGTCTCAGGAAGAAGAGGCGCTGATGAGCCTTCTTCACAAGACTTCAGTGTGGATGGACCATGTGAGTTCCTCACATGATGTGGACACCCAGGAACTTGAAGCTGCTGACTCTCTCCACTGGTGCTCCATTGATGGTGATGGGACTGTGTTCTCTGTCTTTTCTTCTGAAGTCCACCACAAGCTCCTTTGTCTTGCTGATGTTGAGGGAGAGGTTGTGCTCCTGACACCAGTGTGTCACAGTGTGTACCTCGTCTCTGTAGGCTGTTTCATCATTGTCAGTGATCAGACCTACCACCGTCGTGTCATCAGCAAACTTAATGATGGCATTGGAGCTATGTGTTGCCACACTGTCATGTGTGTACAAGGAATACAGTAGTGGGCTGAGAACACAGCCCTGCGGGGCCACGTACACCTTCAGGGTAGAAGGAGACAGCTGTATCTCCAGTCCCTCTTCTAGAAAGGACAACACAGACCTGACTGCGCACCTCCGTGGATCTTCCCCGTGGGAAGAACACCAATTCGCGAAGAGACGCCACTTCAGAGCATACAGCTGCCTTGTGGTGGGGGCTCTGGCCTGAGTGATCGTGTCTACCACCGCTGGCGGAAGGCCTACTAGGTCCTCCGCGTCCCGTCCAGGAGCCAGACGTGGAGATTCCAGAGGTCTGGCCACGGGTGCCGGAGCGTGCCCTGCCCCTGAGTGTGAAGCTGCTTCCTCAGGGGAATGCGCCAGGGAGGGGCTACTGCCAGGAGCATCAGGTCTGAAAATCAAGTCCGGTTGGGCCAGTATGGCGCAACCCTCAGGACTTGTTGCTCGTCCTCCCTGACTTTGTACAATATCTGTGCAATGAGGCTCACTGGAAACGCGTACTTGCGCAGCCCCCAAGGCCAGCTGTGCACCAAGGCATCCGTGCCGAGGGGGAGCCTCGGACAGGGAGTACCAAAGGGGGCAGTGAGAGGACTCTTGGGAGGCGAACAGGTCTACCTGCCCCTCTCCAAATCTCTCCAAAATCAGCTGGACTGTGCGGGGGTGGAGTCTCCACTCTCCGCACAGCATTACCTGCCATGAGAGCACGTCCGCTGCACGGCTGAGGATGCCCGGGAGGTGAGTGGCTCGCAGAGACTTCAACGTCTGCTGACTCCAAAGGAGGAGGCGGTGGGCGAGTTGCATTATGCGACGTGAGCGTACCCCACCCTGGCAGTTTATGTATGCCACAGTCGCTGCTCTGACCAAGGACTGAAAGTTTGATGGCACCCAGGCATGATAGTCACACGCTGGGTGCCGTGGCACCATGCCCACCTTGGGACTCGAGTCTGTAGCCAGTGCTGGAGCAGTCTCATATGCATCAACCCGAGGGGGAGTACCACTGCGGAGGATGCCATATGCCCCAGGAGCCTCTGAAATTTTTTGACCGGGACCGCTACCTTCTGCGTGAAGGTTTTCAGGCAGGCCAGCACTGACTGTGCACGCTTGTTCGTAAGGCATGCCATCAGGGTGACCGAGTCCAACTCCATAACGAGAAAAGAGATGTTCTGCACCGGGGAGAGCTTGCTCTTTTCCCAGTTGTCCTGAAGCCCCAGTCGGTCAAGGTGCCGAAGCACAAGGTCCCTGTGCGCACACAATAGATCTCGCGAGTGAGCTAGGATCAGCCAGTCGTCTAGATAATTGAGAATGCGAATGCCCTTCTCCCTCAACGGGGCCAGGGCAACCTCTGCGACTTTGGTAAAGATGCGAGGAGACAGGGACAGACCTTGTACTGGTATGCTCGTCCCTCAACGGCAATCCGAAGAAAGGGTCTGAGTCAAGGAAAGATCGATATGCGAAAGTACGCGTCCTTCAGGTCGATGGCCGTGAACCAATCCTGATGTCGTACAGATGTCAGGATGTGCTTCTGCGTAAACATCTTGACTGTTCAAGGCACGCAGATCCAGGATTGGGTGCAACCCCCCCCCCCCCGGGCACGATAAAATAAGAGCTGTAAAAGCCCTTGTGCGACTCAGCTAAGGGGACGAGTTCTAGGACCAAGGCAATCTCGCCTCGCACAGCGGTGGAGAGGATGCCACTGAACCTGGGCAGCCGTCTGGCAAACTGGATCACGTAGCCAAGCCGGATCGTCCTGCTGAGCCATTGCGATGGGCTGGAAAGTGCTAACCAGGCTTCCAGCCTTTGCGCTAACGGCACCAGGGGGACGACTGGATTTATCACGCCTGGGGTGGGTGGTTTGCGGCAGGGCAGGGCAGAGCAGACGCCACACCAGGAGAATCATCCAGGGGAGGCGTGCTGCTCCATGAGCCCACAACGGTGACCGGTGGCTGGGGCGGGCGAGCGGCCCTAAGAACCACCGTACTTACCTGTTTGCCGGCTTTCTTTTGACGGAAAACAAGGGAACGCGAGATACTCGCATCCTGCTTGCTGACCGGAAAGTGGTGCCGCCTTCCCGCGGGAGGATCTTCTTCTCAAAGACCGGCGTACGGGCTCCGATGGTGGGGGAGCCGGGGCCGGCACCGCAGAAGGACGGCCCTGGCGAGAGGCAGACGGGGCACGGGACTTTGGAGGCCTATAGGCGGCCGAGCCGTGCCGTGGCAGGATGTGTTTGATGGCCTCCGTCTGCTTCTTCACCGTCGAGAACTGGTGGGTGAAATCCTCGACAGTGTCGCCAAAGAGCCCCCCTTGGGAGATGGGCGCATCGAGAAAGCAGACTTTCTCTGCATCACGCATCTCCACAAGATTGAGCCACAGGTGCCGCTCTTGGACCACCAAGGTGGACGTCGTCCGGCCCAGGGCGCGCGCCGTGACTTTCATCACCCGTAGATCGAGATCGGTCGCGGTACGCAGTTCCTGCATAAGCCCTGGGTCGGTCCTACCCTCGTGCAGATCTTTGAGCGCCTTGGCCTGGTGGACCTGGAGGATGGCCATGGGGTGCAGGGCGGAAGCAGCCTGACCCGTGGTGTTGTAAGCCTATCGCCACTTACAAGCCTTGGAAGGGAGCCTTGGTCGGTTCCTCCAGGTGGCTGCGCCCTACGGGAATAAATGCACTGCAACGGCGTGTTCTACCTAGGGAAGCTCGACATATCCCTTAGCTGCTCCGCCGTCGAGGGCAGTTAGGGTGGACAAGCCGGCAAAGCGTGTACAGGCAGAGAAATGTGCTACACCCACCATATTGGGCATTCCAGTTCCTCCCATTAATTTTAATAAAAGTGGTCGGTCTCAGCTAAACTATCTCTGGTGTAAGACCAGTTGGGCAATTTGGCTTTAGCAGCAAAAGGTGATTTGATTTTAATGTCCCAATTTGCCCTGGTTAGTGAGCACTTGGACACTGCTGACATTGTTTATATTACATACAGTTTACGTGTTTATGTTGTAGACAGCGAGTTTCACCAGTTTCTTATATCTCAGCTTTTTCTTTGCCTTTCTATACATCTCAGATTCTTTGAGTTGCCTGTATAATTTAAATCATGTGTTATGTTTATGTTGCACTTCATAACAAATCATAATCTATAACTGTGTAGTCTATCTTAAAGAGAGTAATTATTAAGCTAGTGTATTCTGTATGGCATTTTAAAAGCAGAATCCTGTAAACACTATTTTTACAGCAGTGAAAGTGGGCTAGCCCCTAAGAGTTCTGGCACTGAGCTGTTTCTCTGGGTTTTTTTAGTTTATAAGTCTACAGCTCTTCCATATAAGGGATGTTTCTCTGCTTTCCAGCCCATATGAGTGCTCTCTGGGTAGGACATTCAGACAGGCAGGCTGGCCTCCTCAGGAAAGATATATTGTGCAGTGTCACCACAGCTATGCCATGGCTAATGTGGCTTGTCTGACCAAAATAAACAAATGAGTGGCAAATCATCATCAGTTATCCACAATGAACAAAATGTGGGAAAAAACACACTCACAAAACTATAAAAACATGCCTGCAAACACATGCACAAATACACACACCTGGAATACTAAGGACGTTGGATTTATACTTTGTGAACTAAAACACCACTGTTTGAATGGAAGCATACAGACATCAACATAATAAAAAACACCCACATAGACAGATGTGATTAAAACAAGAAGTCTTACCCTGCGGCGGTACCTCATCCTTCTCTCTTTCTTTTGTCTCTCTTTCTCTTTAAGGGAATCCCTTGCTCTTAGCGTTCTTCACTAATAATCTTCAGGGTGTGTCTAACTAATCAGGGAGTACTTGTCTGTGTGTGCATCTTATACAAGCAGTTCCTCTTCTTTTGGCTACCTTGTCATACAATTAAACATCCACATCCATATTCATGCACGCTTACTCCTCATTCTGCAGGCTTGCCCACTAATACAACTCGCCTTTCTCTCTCACACACACGCAAACATATATTCGTTCTCTTCTTTCTTGCTCTAGAAGTCTGAGGGGAAAAATTTGATGACAATATCCAACACCCAAAGCCACACCCACAACTGATCTGTCAAAAGACCACTTTAAAAACTTCACAAATGAAACACTTCTCTCCCTCCCTCTTTCTTTCCTGCTATCAAACTCTTTGTTTTTTGTTTTACTCTGTCTGTAAGTCAATCTCTTATCTCCCCTCCCTTTTTCTATCTTCAGTCAATCTCTTAGATTCTTTTTCCACAATCTCCTTTTCTTTCTCCCATTCTTTCCCTCTGGACAGTTCACAGAAAAAAGCAGTGCTGAGTCACCCCTTTAAAAAGGAGGAAAGAGAAAAATGTTTGCATGCTTAGCTTTGGCAGAATCTAAATCGTGCAAGCAAGAGGCACATAAAAACCTGCAAGACATGGGAAAAAAAAAAAACTGCTAACATCTAATCGCTCATACAACACAGCAACATGACTATAGGCTATTAAAATGCCCAAACAAGTCACATGAGTCAACCTCGGAAATTTTTTTCTTTTGCCTCCCTTTTGCTCTCTCTCCCTCTTCAGTCCCTCCCTCTTTTCCTAACACACTCAGGCACATTTGCAACAATTGATCACTGAATAACAGCCAGATGCATAAATGTCATATATCAGCAACAGTCAAACTTTTACTCTCTCTTTCTCTAATTTTTTTTTTATCTCTCTTTAAAGGGATAGTTCACCAAAAAATTAAAATTCTGTCATCATTCACTCACCATTATTGTGAGTTGTTCCAAACATGACCTTCTTTCTTCTGTGGAGCACAGAAGGAGATGTTAGGCAGAATGTCTTTTTTTCCACACAATGAAAGTGAATGGTGACTGAGGATATATTTCATCTAATTTTCATCTCCTCTCAACATCTCTTTTGTGTTCCACAGAAGAAAGGGAGTCATACAGGTTGGGAACAACATGAGGGTGTTTAAATGATGACAGAATTTTCATTTTGGGTAAACTATCCCTTTAAATTACAAGTGGATGAAGTACAGAAACACTGACGATATCACTGACAAACAACAGCTGTTCTATAGCTAATATATCTGAGCACAACTACACTAAGCAAGACCTGAGGTGTGTCCCAAACTGCACACTTCTGCACTATTTTACGTCATTTTGAAGTGTAAAGGCCAAAACATACTTCACACAAGTACGCGAACGAAGACACGAGAGCTTGGCCGACGCATTGCCTACGCGTGGTCCCACTGTACATACTTTACGTGCGCTCTTGCGTTTATGAACCTCAAACCACAAGGGGGCAATAGAGTTTTTTAGGCGCCACGAAACCAAATCACAAAAATTTGACTCTGTGGTCCGGTGTTTTATGAAGTCAAAAAGTCATCCCGACATGTCCAAAATGACTGGATATCCATAGTTAGTTGCGGCATCTCTGCTGCAGACGCCTTTCCATTTCTTCCTGGCTCAGACAAATCAGTCCTGTAGTTGTTTCCATTTTCTCTTTACGGTGTCGCTGTTTTATTCGAATGGAGAGGGGACGAGAGGTTGTAAATATGTTTGTATAATCAAGCTTGGGTTTGAAATGTCACTTCTGTCAGCTGTTAAACAGTGAATGCTTTGAAATTCATACACTACATGGCTGAGTGCATAGTACATTTTTTAAGTGCATAGTGTGTAGTGTGTCGTTTGGGACACAGCTCAGGTTCTACAATTCTCAGTCTTTTTTCCTCTTGACTGTACGTTGAAAATTGGGCTAGATTTTGCAGTCTGGCTGCATTCTAGCAAATAATTGTCCAATTGGAAACACTTGGCGGGCTTGTGTAAAGGGGCCTGATGTATGACACAATCATGAATCATATTTATAGAACTCTTGGCAGGCAGAAGTGAGACAGCAAGATAATCAATCCAGTGTGCCACACATAATACAAATACAGTTGCAATCAAAATTATTCAACCCCCCTGACCAGCAATACATTCTGGTGATGTGAATTAAAACACATCAACTAAAACCTCAGTAAACAAAGTAAGTTTTTAATACACATTTGAGTGATTTTGAGAACAAAGACTTCAGTTTACCCAAATTTTAAAATAAAAAATAACTAATTCTCTCCACAAATGTCATGTCAAAATATTCATCCCCCAAAGTCAATCATTTGTGGAGCATCCTTTATCCTTAATAACAGCAAATAAATGTTTCAGGTAAGTGTTCTCAGGCTTCGGACACCTCTCTATTGACTTTTTACACATTTCTCATGAGCAAAAGCTTCCAGCTTATTGACATTCTTTGGTTTCTGTGCTGCCACTGCTTCCTTGAAATCCCAATAAAGGTTTGCAATGGGATTTTAATGATGGACTGAAAGGGCCATTTAAGGACATTCCACGACCTGTCCCTGAACCAGATTTTGGACAACTTGGATGTATCCTTGGTGTTACTGTCTTGCTGGAAAGTCCAGTGATCACCGAGCTTCAATTTACACACTGAAGGCATCACATTTTTCATGCCAAAATGGCCTGATACCTGAAAGAATCCTTGGTGTCAGTCACATAGTCAGGATAGCCGTTTCTTGCAGCCGCAAAACACCCCCATAACAGGACTGACCCACCTCCATGCTTGACTGTGGGGATGGTGTTGTTCTTGTCATTACCTTGTCATCTTACTCCAGACGTACTGTTGACCCATGGGTCTAAAACTCATTTTCAGTTTAGTGTCATACGTCTATAAAAACTTCTTCCAGGACTCCACAGGTCTTTCCTACTTCTTTCCTATTACTTTTTGAATATTCAAGTCAACATTTCCCTTGGTGAAGTTTTGCTTTCTTCCACACCCCAAGAAGGTTGCTGTTGTACCATATTCAAAACATTTATGAATGGTGCTGCCAACTTTGTCTATTGGAAATTGAAGTGCCTTGGAAATGTATAAAACTTAAATAAGTGTCATTGCAGCTTGATGACTTAATACTTGTGTAGCCTTAAATATTTAAGGAACAGCTACATGCAATAGGGGTTGAATAATTATGACATGGCTGTATTTTAAAAAAAAAATCCTGCTATTTACAAATATTAGGTTATATATTCACACTATGACTTTGAATGTCACTCAACTGATATAGATGTAAAGTTTAAAAATCCTGGGTCATCAGAAAAGCTTACCTTTGTAAATCCTTACTGTCTTGGGGGGGGGGGGGGTTGAATAATTTCGATTGAAACTGGACAGACAGTTATGCACTTTTGTAATGTATGTATAAATATTCAAATTGAGAAAACAAAAAAACCCCCACAAAAATACACATGGATACCAATGTTCTGTACATGCATATTGCAAAGTGAAGGACTGAATGAATTATTTACAGCATCAGAAATACCAAACATGGAGTAGTGATGGATGTGGTAACCAAGGAGGCAGACAACAGATACGCATAAACACACCCACACACATCTAGTGCATAATTAATCTGGTGATAAACACATGATAAAGATAACAAACTCATGTCAACCCCCTGAAGGTTCATGAAATGTCCTTTCAAAATCAGACATTACTAAACAGTTTGTGTGTGTGCTTAAAGTTCACTTCAGAGCTGCTGTGTCATTTTTGTTTCAGCATGGTATTGAATTTCCCCTCTCTACATGAACAATCATGTCTTTCACTTCAAGCAAACATATACACAAACAAGAATGCATGCACACATGGACATGAACAAACATCCTGTACAGACCAGCTGTGTTAACCTCTTCATCAAATCAATGTGTACTGTATGTCTATGTCTTGTATCTAGTTGATACCAACATCTGGCTGAAAAGACCAATTTAGCCCAGCAAGAATTTCCATGCTGGTCCAGACTGGTTTATACTGGTGCCGGTCTAGCTGGTGGACCAGCATAGGCAAGATGCTGGCCAACAAACAGATTAACATGGTCGTTCTGGTGAAGCTCACTGACCATGCTGGCCAAGCTAGTTGAGAAGCATGGCGGGGACACCTGCACACTAGAATCTAAAACACAACATGTGCTGGTCTTTCCAGCAGAGCACACAGACATACACATGCACAAATTCACACTAAATACAATTAACTGCTATATTCCATAAAAGATAAACACCATTGCACATGTTGATGGCAAAATATGCCTTCACTAAAAATAAATAAAGATACTTTTTTTTATAAAATTTCTGATGTAATTTCTAATGAAATATTCATATTACAATTCAAAATGCACATAGGTGTTTTTGTTTTACTTCAGTGCTACGCTTCACTCTGATGAAATTCACTTTTCATATATTCACAAATAGCTGCCTGCAGGCATCACTAAAATGACACTGAAGCGAACAGACTTGCTCAAAAATCTATGCCGTTCATTGCATCACAGCAAAATTTGAAATAGTTGGAATTCATCCTAATGTACTGTAGGCTAAGTATTGCTTGGGGTGAAAAACAAGATGAGAACTCCCATTCAAAGGTGCTTTCAGCAATCACCAGGATAGGAATCATATGAAGGCTGAAAAATGGTCACATGTACAGTAGTTGCCATACCTACCGTCTCCATTGTCACAATCGTCAACGCTATCTGAATATTTTGGGAATAATAAAAACTTCCGTTAATAAAAAAATAATAACTGGATCTGCTATAAGAGAAGGAAAAAAAGACTGTATGTGTAATGTAATCACTTTATTTTGCTTAAGCTGCAAACACATAATAATGCTCCAGAAGTCAAATTTTAAAAGATGTTTGAAACAAAAGCTACACACATACAGATCTACCAACCTCAAAACTGGTGGCAATAGTTGCTTTCACAGACTTTAGAGGTCATGTGTGAACACCCGTTTGAAAACACTGGTAAATTTTGCACTGGTTATTTCCCTGAATGAGAAATTGTTTTGATGCTTTGTGTGAACAGAGTTGTAAGATTAACGGTTTGAGCATGTACAGTCAGGACGCGCTGATGTAAGATGGAGAGAATTCAGTTAATCTGGAGTCCAAATAGTTTAATCAGATTGGACAGATAGTGAAATTAATCCATTTAACCAGAGGATATAAAAAATATTTGATATTTTAGAGCAGACTGTAGAGGATCTTGTAGTGTTTGATGCTCCATGACTCAAATCTGAAGTCATACACTGAGGAGCCAATGGAAATCGACTATGTGTGGCCACAACACTGGAGCACGAAGAAATGGAGATGGTGAATATGCACTCAAATTGGAGACATGTAAAACACTCACCCCCAACTCACATTGCAGTCTCCGTCTTTCCAACCAACACGGTACCAAATGCGCCCGCCCCGTTTCTTTTGAGACATGGAACAGCAAAATCAATGGCAGCACTTCCGTACATCCATGTTTGCTTACATCTGTCATGTGTCTCAAAACGGGGGTGTGTGTTTCCAAGTGAGTTTGTGATTGAATCGACTTGGCAGCCAGTGTGATCCTCAGTCGTTTAGTGTGTGATGCCCAGTTTATGTCTGTAGCCATTTATATAGTCAATAAGTGTGTGATACCTCGTATTTTTAGAAATAAATTATTCTGTTCGGATTTTAGAAGTGGTGTTGTATAATCCAGCCTAAAAGCGATTCTCTTCATCTGAGCGGACAAAGAAATTTGTCGACTGATAAAATATCTACATCTCAGAGTTTAATGGCATTTTGGTGCTGATGTTTTTTTCAGCAAAACATAAAAAAGACAGTAACCGTTGCATGTGAATAGCAGATGTGGTACATTTACCAGTAAATGTAATCCAACAATTTTTTGCAGTTTACTATGTTGCTTGTGTGAAAAGGGCTAATAAGCGAGTAACAAGTTAGACAAGTCTCTAAGTGAGACAAACAGTGTGAATGCTGAAATTTGGAGGTTCCGACTGTACCTCAGGCCTGACCTTGAGACAAGTGCTTTAAGCAATGTAAATGTGTGTAAATTAAAATGTAAATTATATTTAATATCACTGTGAACTTCTGAACCTGTTTTTCATATTTTCTTTTTCTAAAAAAAAATAATAAAAAAACGTTTATGAGATATATGCTATAAACCTGGTGTTCTAATTAATACATAACTTTCTGTCTTTGAAAAACTTCTTTGTTCAATCATTTATTAAAATTATTAGGCTTATTCTTTTTTTTCTATTTTTTTTTTCTTAACTCATGTTTTTTATTTCATTAATTAATTTGACAGATTTTGAGGCATCTACCAACTCTGAGTGACATTCTGGGCTACCTGTAACTGAGAAAATAAAATCTCGGTGTACAGTGGTGGCCAAAAATATTGGCACCCTTGGAAAATATGAGCAAAGTAGGCTGTGAAACAAAATCTGCATTGTTTATTCTTTTGATCTTTCATAAAAATAAAAATATAAAAAAATCACAAAAATCTAACCTTTAATTGAAGTAAAACAATTGAAACGGGAAATATCTCATTATTAAATAATTATTTTTCTCCAAAACACGTTGGCCACACTTATTGGCACCCTTTTATTCAATACTTTTTGCAACCTCCCTTTGCCAAGAGAACAGCTCTGAGTCTTCTCTTATAATGCCTAATGAGGTAGGAGAACACCTGGCAAGGGATCTGAGACCATTCCTCTATACAGAATCTCTACAGATCCTTCAAATTCAGAGGTCTGTGTTGGTGGACTCTCCTCTTCAGTTCACCTCACATATTTTCTATGGGGTTCAGGTCAGGGTACTGGGATGGCCATGGCAGAACCTTGATTTTCTGGTCAATGAACCATTTTTGTGTTGATTTTGATGTTTGTTTTGGATCATTGTCCTGCTGGAAAATTCAACCAGGGCCCATTGTAAGCTTTCTGGCAGAGGCAGCCAGGTTTTTAATTTTTATCTGTTGGTATTTGAAAGAGTCACTGATGCCATGTATCCAAACAAGATGTCCAGGACCTCTGGCAGAAAAACAGCCCCACAACATTAAAGATCCAGCACCACATTTAACCGTGGGCATTGGGGACTACTTCATCTCTGTATGCGCCAAACTCATCTCTAGTGTTTGCTGCCAAAAAGCTATTTTTTTGTTTCATCTGACCATAGAACCCGGTCGCATTTGAAGTTCCAGTAGTGTCTGGCAAACTGAAGACGCTTGAGTTTGTTGTTGGATGAGAGTAGAGGCTTTTTTTCTTGAAACCCTCCCAAACAACTTGTGGTGTTGCAGGTGATGACTAATTTCTATAATTCTCCAGCTGTGATCTTTGGAGATTCTTTGGCCACTTGAACCATCCTCCTCACTGTGCGTGGAGACAATACAGACACACGTCCTTTTCCAGGCCAATTCTTAAGATCTCCAGTTGATTGGAACTTGTTAATTATTGCCCTGATGGTAGAAATGGGTATTTTCAATGCTTTGGCTATTTTTTTATAGCCACTTCCCATTTTGTGAAGATCAAAATAATTTTTCTGCACATCAGAACTATATTCTTCAGTCTAACCCACTGTGATTAATGATTAAGGGAATTTGGCCTGTGTGTTACCTCATATTTATACCCCTGTGAAACAGGAAGTCATGGCTAAACAATTTCATGTTCCTAGTCACCCAGGTGCACTAAAAAAAATGTAAAATATGATTGAGAATATACTTCAGATATATTTTACTCATAAGAATTTCTAGGGGTGCCAATAATAGTGGCCAACATGTTTTGGAGAATGATATTTATTTAATAATTAGATATTCCCCCTCTTTCAATTGTTTTACTTCAATTAAAGGTTAGAATTTTGTGAATTTTCTGAATGAAAGATCAAAAGGATAAACAATGCAGATTTTTTTTTTCACAGCCTTCTTTGCTCATATTTACCAAGGGTGCCAATATTTTTGGCCACCACTGTAATTCACACCACAAAAATGTGGGTTGCCTTAACAAACGACTGCTGTAGCACGCGATTCTATCGTGTTTCGTGAAACTTAACCTAACATGTGCTCTAATTAAATGGGTTAAATAGCTGTAATTACTCTTTACTAATGACTCTAGCCACAAGACGCTTAGAAGTGAGAAAAACCTAACAGGCACCGAGAAACGGTGAAGGGATGTCAAAACTGATAGATAATTCCACAAACAGAATGGTTTAATTAAAATTGTGGAATTTGTCGATTTTATAATGCACACAAAACAAACGTCTCATCAACGTGCTAGTTATATTGACAGGACATTTATCTTACCTGTATAAGTTTTCCGATCTGCTTCAGAAGTGATAAAAACACAACAGCCCGGAGTCCAGCTAAAGGTCACACTCACGTTTGTTACGGTCCGCTTGGCTTCAGTGATGCTTCACGGGCATCACATATCATTCCTGTAGACAGGTGTATAGAGCACAGCCCACCTGTAGCGGGAGCACATTTAATGTAGTCTTTAAACGTATACTAGTAATAGGGAAGCCAGAAAGACGAAAGAAGACGAATGGGAACACATTAATAAAAATGTAAAAAAGACAAACGAAAAACAAATATTCTGCCAACTCGGTTTGCTTGATAATGTGAGTACATACCTTAAAACTTTAATAGGCATTCAAGCGTTATGCACTTTAGAGCTGTTGTATAGTTCTTATCACTATAACTTGTTAAAACAATGGAGAAAACGCCTAAGGTCGCACACACCCCACCAAATAATTGTTTTTGCAGATGGTTTCCCCTTATTGGTCCAGCCTCTGAGGCGCCCCTGTATCAGAACATCCCGATGACTCAAACGTCTCTGTTGAAGAGTAGAGCGCAATATAAACCTTTCATGATAAAACATGCATCTTGATTACAAGTCTATAGTATTTAATAGCCCAAGTCGAGCGCTAATGTGGTCGTTAAACTTGTAAAAACAGCCCATTTTCAGGTGTATCTGCTGAGAAACTGTCTGGCGCCCCCTGCTGTCCCTGGCCAATCTGCGCAGGCAGAACAGTGTATCAAGCTAAAAAACGATAGGGTGCAACAGGGCTTAAAGGAATAGTTCACCCAAAAATGGAAATTCTCTCATCATTTACTCACCCTCATGTCATCCAAGATGTGTACGAGTTTCTTTCTCCTGCTGAACACAAACAAAGATTTTTAAAAGAATATCTCAGCTTTGTAGGTCCATACAGTGCAAGTGAATGGGTACTTAAATTTTGAAGCCCCCAAAACAGATAAAGGCAGCATAAAAGTAGTTCTTAAAACTCCAGTGGTTAAATCCAAGTCTTCAGAAGCAATACGATAGGTGTGGGTGAGAAACAGATCAATATATAAGTCCTTTTTTACTATCAATCTCCACTTACACTTTCACATTCTTTCTCTTTTGTTTTTGCCAATTCACATTCTTCATGCATATCGCCACCTACTGGGCAGGGAAAATAATTTATAGTAAAAAAGGACTTAAATATTGATCTGTTTCTCATCCACACCTATCATACTGCTTCTGAAAATATGGATTTAAACACTGGAGTCTTATAAATTACTTTTATATGCTTTTTAGAGCTTCAAAGTTTTGGTCACCATTCACTTACATTGTATAAACTTACAGAGCTGAAATATTCTTCTAAAAATCTTTTCATTCCCTATCTGTCACTCACTCGACTTTGTGTCGATGTAGTGACACAAGGGGTCGCTCTTGGGAGCCCCAAACACCTCTAATCTTTGAGAAAATGCCAATGGGAATTGGCGAATGGAATTTGCATGCCACTCCCCCGGACATACGGGTATAAAAGGAGCTGGCTCGGAACCACTCATTCAGATTTTTTCTTCGGAGCCAAGAATTCAGAGAGAGCTGAATTCCACTGCCGGTCCATTCACCTCTGAATGCTGTTGGATTTACGGCGCATTACAGCGGTTTCTCCCCATCGTGCACAGATTGAGTGCAGAGAACGCCCCTGGGCGCTTCAACAGCCTAAAAGAGTATATATTCTTGCAAAATAAAAGAGTATATTTTCTCTAAAAGAGTGCCACTGACGGAGAGCGTCTTTTTAAAAATACCTTTCCATCTGTGTTTAGTTCCTCGTTGTGGTCGCTACCTCTCAACCTCTGATGGCCATGATCGCTGTCTCACCTGCATGGGCTGCGCCCACACTGAGACAGCATTCGTGGATGGATCATGTTCCACGTTGCGGTCGCGGCTTTCCTTCTTCAGAGGGAAAGCCACTCCAGCTGCTCTCTGCCCCGGTCCTTCTACCTACGGGTATGAGGGCACGTCAGTTAGCACTGGGGGCGATTTGGGGACCCCAGTGTGAGTGGTTCTGCCGGGTAATCCCCCACGGACCTCCCATTCGCCATTATGCTCGTTTGCCCCAGTCGAGTTCTGGGATGAGACAGGCAACTCGCCCCATGGCAAGTTTCATGTCTCATTCAGGGCTCAGAAACAGGATGAGCTGTCATCGCAGCATCGGAGAGCGGGCTGATCCAGTCGGACACGGAGGACTCGACTGGGCTCCCACCTTCAGGTGCGGTCACCTAGTCTGAGGCCAACGCGGAGCTGGCGGCCATGCTTGCTCGGGCGGCCGCGAGCATTGGGCTGGAGTGGAACCCTCCACCCTGTCCTGAAACCTCGCGGCTTGACAATTGGTTCTTGGGCTCAGAGCACCACTCAAGGCCGCGCCCCACACCCATTCTTCCCGGAGGTGCACGAGGAGCTCACAAATTTGTGGCAGGCAATATTTACTGCTCGGACCCGAACTCTGAGCTCCTCCGCTCTCACTATCTTCAATGGTGGGATGGCCAGGGGGTACACGGCGATTCCTCAGGTGGTGCATCTGTGTCCGCAAAACGGCGCCACCTGGCGGAATCGTCTGAGACTCCCGTCCAGGGCCTGTAAGCTCATGTCGTCCCTGGCGACCAAGGATTACAGTGCCACTGGGCAGACCACCTCTGCCTTGCACACCATGGCTCTCCTGCAAGTGCACCAGGCCAAGGCACTGAGAGAACTGCATGAGGGTAGTCCTGACCCGGGATTGATGCAGGAGCTGCGCTCGGCGACTGATCTCGCCCTCCGGGCGACGAAGTTCATGTCGCGTTCTCTCGGGCAGGCGATGTCCACCTTGGTGGTCCAGGAGCGCCACCTGTGGCTTAACCTGGTCGAGATGAGGGAGGCCAACAAGGTGCATTTCCTTGATGCTCCCATCTCGGCCTATTTGGCGACACCATCGAGGGTCCACCACCATCGATCAACTGCCCAGCAGTTATCGGCGGTCAAGAAGCAGACGGAGACCATCCAACACATCCTACCCCGGTGCGGATCAAGGTCCTGCCCCATCTGCTCATCGCCAGGTGGCCCGGCCCTGGCATAGAGCCCCCCGCATGAAGCTGACGCCCCCAGTCTCACGGTCCACCACCAAGAACCCTAGAAAGGCTTCAAAGCGCTCCTGAGATGGGCGACCCAGGGACATGGAGACCCGCTACAAGTCTGGAGGCGGTGAACAGACCACTCCATCCCCGATGGAGGGCTGGGAGGAGAATCCTTTGTTTCCTTTTACTTTGATTTAGAAGAAAGAGCGGTTTCCTCATTCCCTGGGTCACACACCCGGTGTTTACGGCCGTCGTTGTTACGATCGCCGGACACCGCACATTCACGGCAGGCACATTCCTTCCCTGTCACTGACCGGTCCTATGGTGGGTATGCGGAGCAAGGTAAGTGCTTTGATGTTTCCCTCAGCACAGCCATGAGCTCGGGACGTCAGGCTCCTCGACGTGGCGTCTCCTGCTCCTCCCCGCCGTGAGGCCCTACCCACAGGTACGTTAGATGCGATTGTCCCCTTGGTGCCCCTCACCCAGAGCTTGGAGGCATGGCTAGCGCTCTCCAAACCATCACGATGGCTGGCCAGACCATCCGACTTGGCTATGTGATTCGGTTCACCAGGCGCCCGCCCAGTTTCAGTGGCATCTGCTTCACCTCAGTGAAGGGTGAGAACGCCGCTGCCCTGCATGCGGAGATCACGACCTTCTGCAGAAGGACGCGATAGAGCCTGTCCCTCCAGCCAAGATGAAGAAAGGTTTCTACAGCCCCTACTTCATTGTGCCACAGAAAGGCGGTGGGTTTTGGCCAATCCTGGACCTGCAAGTACTGAACCGGGCCTTGCACAGACTCCCGTTCAAGATGCTGATGCAGAAACGCATTTTGCCATACGTCCGGCATCAAGATTGGTTCGCGGCAGTAGACCTGAAGGACACATACTTCGAGGGCTGGGCGTACCAGAACAAGGTCCTCCCCTTCGATTTGTCCCTGTCGCCTCGCATCTTCACAAAATTCACAGAGGCAGCCCTTGCCCCACTAAGGGAAGTGGGCATCTGCATCCTCAATTATCTCAACGACTGGCTGATTGTAGCCCATACTCGAGACCTGTTGTGTGCGCAAAGGGACCTGGTGCTCAGGCACCTCAGCCAGTTGGGGCTTCGGGTCAAATGGGAAAAGAGCAAGCTCTCCCCGGTTCAGAGCATCTCTTTTCTCGGGATGGAGTTAGACTCGGTCTCTATGATAGCACGCCTCACGAGCGAGTCAGTGCTGAACTGCCTGAATTCATTCAGGCCCTCAGCCCCTCCCTGGCGAGTTCTCCTGAGGGAGGACCTCCTCTCTCAGGGATGGGGTACCATCTGGCACCCGCGCCTAGACCTCTGGAATCTCCATGTCTGGCCCTTGGACGGGACATGGAAGACCTATGTGACCTACCACCAGCGGTGGTAGACACGATCACTCAGGCCAGGGCTCCCTCTACGAGGTGCCTGTATGCCTTGAAGTGGCATTTGTTCACTAAGTGGTGTTCTTCCCGATGTGAAGACCCTCAGAGATGTGCAGTCGGGTCGGTGCTTTCCTTCCTGCAGGAGAGGCTGGAGGGGTGGCTGTCCCCCTCCACCTTGAAGGTGTATGTGGCCGCTATAGCAGCGCACCACGACGCAGTAGACGGTAAGTCCCTCAGGAATCACGACCTGATCATCAGGTTCCTTAGAGGTGCGAGGAGGCTGAATCCTCCCAGGCCACACCTCATTTCCTCATGGGATCTCTCCGTGGTCCTGTGGGGCCAGCGGAGAGCCCGGTTTGAGCCCCTAGAGTCAGTTGTGCTAAAGGCACTCTCATTGAAGACTGCCCTCCTGACTGCGCTCACATCCATCAAGAGGGTTGGGGACCTTCAGGCATTCTCTGTCAGTGACACCTGCCTGGAGTTTGGTCCGGCATACTCTCACGTGATCCTGAGACCTCGAATGGGCTATGTGCCCAAGGTTCCCACGACCCCATTTAGGGATCAGGTGGTGAACCTGCAAACACTGACCCAGGAGGAGACAGACCCAGCCTTGTCATTGCTGTGTCCGGTGCGTGCTTTGCGCATCTACTTGGATCGCATGCAGAGCTTTAGATGCTCTGAGCAGCTCTTTGTCTGCTTCGGAGCACAGTGGAAAAGGGTCGTTGATGCCATCGCCCACTGGGTCATTGATGCCATCGCTTTGGCATACCACACCCAGGACGTGCCGCCCCCCTTGGGGCTTCGAGCACACTCCACCAGGAGTGTGGCGGCCTCCTGGGCCCTGACCAGTGGCACCTCTTTAGCAGACATCTGTAGAGCAGCGGGCTGGGCAACACCCAATACCTTTGCAAGATTCTACAATCTCCGGGTTGAGCTGGTTTCGTCCCATGTGTTGTCATGTACGAACAGGTAAGTATGCGGGGCAACTGGCCTGGTGTACCGCTTGCGCACAGCGCCTTTCCCCTCCTGGAGGTGAAGACATGCGCTTTTTCCCCCCAAACCAAGTCACGAGACTGTGGACCCAGGATGTCCTTCCTCCTTAGCCCTGTAGCAGGCGAATTCAGCAGAGAAATTTGATGCCGGCCCAGTACGTGTGCTAGTAGGCTCTGTACTGGGGTAGGTGCTCCATATGCATTTGTTGCCCATGAGTAACCCCGTGTGATGTATCATCCGTGGTATGGTTTCCCCGTTGGTAAACCCACATCTTCCTTGGGCAGTGTTCCCTCTGCCACCGGTTGCTGTGTTTTTAGAGCTCCGTCCCCTCCGGGTAGGACCTACCACAAGGACTTCCTCCACATGCGATACTGCCGGTCGGTAAGTCGATGTGACATATTTCCACACAATTACCTCCACTTCGGGCAGGGTGTGGTCTCCGCAGTGTCTTTCCCCTTGTGAAAGGACACCCCCCACCCCCCGACGCGGAACGATTTCTACTTTTTGGGGAGAAAAAGAAGAGAAGAGGCCATGGCTGGTGCAGCCTGTCCCCATTATGGGCAGTCGGCTTGTCCCCGAGGTGCGAGGAACCGTACGATGCTCGTGGAGTGTTGGGGGAGGTTATGTGAGGGCCGGGTGTGCTTGCTATGAGGCACGCAGTGGCTTGCCTGCACCACCAATCCATGTAACACATTTCAGCTTGTTGTGACGTTTTGTATAGGGACCCCTAGTGTCACTACATCGACAGAACGTCTAGTGAGTGACAGATAGGGAACGTCTTAGTTACTGTCGTAACCTCCGTTCCCTGATGGAGGGAATGAGACATTGTGTCTCTCTTGCCACAACACTGAACTACCCGCTGAAATATCCGGGACCCTGTCTTGGCTCCTCAGCGCAAAACCTGAATGAGTGGCTGCGAGCCAGCTCCTTTTGTACCCGTATGTCCGGGGGAGTGGCATGCAAATTCCACTCGCCAATTCCCATTGGCCTTTTCTCAAAGATCAGAGGTGTTTGGGTCTCCCAAGAGCGACCCCTAGTGTCACTACATCGATACAATGTCTCGTTCCCTCCATCAGTGAACGGAGGTTACAATAGTAACCAAGACGTTTTTGGGTGAACTACCTTGGGCACACCTTAAGGAAAAGTTTTTTTGTTTTGTTTTTTCTGGTCGCAAAGTGTATCAAGACTGAAAAAAAAAACTTTTTTTTTTTAAATATTGAATAAGCAGCATAATGTTTGTGAAAGAAATAATAACAGAAGGTTATGATTCAAATATTTTTATTTTATTTTATATATTTATTTAAAGGTGGCAATGGGGCCTTTTACCCCCTGGGAGTGATATAGTGTAGATCTAGGGGCAATAGTTATAAATAATAAATAATTAAACATTCTAAATACATAAATCAAATGTGTCAACTTAGGCAAATACTTTTGAGAATTTTTTGTGTGTGATGAATCAGAACAGGTATTGGGCACGCTGTGCCATTAAAAAGAAGCAAACACATCCCTGTTTTGACACTGAACAGAAACTTTCTTGTGTGTGAGTGAAGCCTCACAGTGTATTATTGAAAGTGTGTGTGCTCATTGTTGCTCATTCTTGTTTGATCATGATTCATTCAAATAATATATTTTTTGGAATCCAACATATAAGTACTCAGTTGTGCCGTTCATCTAAAATTCCAATTGCCCTCCTAATCGGTTGTTCTACCTATAAGTGAAAACCAATTAAAAAATAAAAAGAAACATTGAAAAATTTTGCCTTAGGGTTTGCGTGTCCTGCTTCACAACTGTAGAGCTTCTTTTATGAGACAAAACACAGCCATCCCAAGCACAAGTTTATTTACAACTTTTCTTACCCCCTCTCTTGCTCTCCCTCTCCCCTCAAAATTTCATCTGGTCTTTTACACTTCTCTTCTCACTCAGTCGCAGTAAACTGAGACCTGTACAGTAAAAACAGTAGACCTGTTTTTCATCCACTGGCTTTAATTAAACAAATAATGTCAGCATAAGCCAGAGAATGAACTTTGGTTTACAAACTTCCACAATTAGCCATACAAGTAAAATGATTGTAAAACGCATCCTCTGTATCTAAAGAAAAATGCACAACTTTTCACAATCATGTCTAGATGTCTTTAAATGTACTGTCTTTAATGTGCTTACATAATGTCACAATGCAAGAAATAATGGGGAAAAAAATAGGATTAATTTAATCAAAATATAATTAATATTTCTCATTTGAAATTTTGAGAAATATTTGGGGGTAAAATATGACTCCAAGTTCTTAACACGTTATGTGAGTTTCACTCCTTAAATAATAATAATAAAAGTATATATAGCTGATTAATTATTATCATTACTTTAAAAAAATAAAAATAAAAATCTGGCTACTGCTTGCACAGCCACCTCTTCAAGTCTAAATGCAAACTACACTTAG
Organism: Myxocyprinus asiaticus; assembly: GCF_019703515.2. Lineage (NCBI taxonomy): Eukaryota > Metazoa > Chordata > Actinopteri > Cypriniformes > Catostomidae > Myxocyprinus > Myxocyprinus asiaticus. The sequence continues at coordinate 32,580,954 of NC_059347.1, forward strand.
TTCATAGTTGTAGTGATGCACTTAACCTCATCAGTGTTCAGAGCTCATTTCAGGTAAAAATGAAGAGTGGTGTCTGCACGTCGTCACTTGTGCTTTGAGTTTGAACAGTTAGCAGCCTCTCATTCCATATTTACACAAGTTATGACAGCCACTGCAGCTCAGGTCCTGTAGCAGAAAGAGTATGCATTTCCACCTCTAGCTATGAGTTGGATGAGCCAGTGGGGTACAATATTTTCTACCTTAAACAGAAAACACATCGATGGATGTAGCTGTCATCTGAGCATTGGCGATCATCATATCCAGAGGTACTTCAAGCTTGCAGGCACAGAGTGGATACCATCAAGTGTTAGTGGCCCACAGTGGACACCTGGAGGCAACGGATAAATAAACATATCATGTTTATATTCTTTTAGGAGCCTCAAATAAACTGTAATTATGGGGAACTACAGTTTTAAGAGCCATTACCAAAAAGGTAAGTGTCAGCTGTTTATCAATGCATTTACATTTTGTAAAAAAAAAACTTCTTATAATGCCAGGTCCAATATTTCAAAGATCATAATTCATCAAAGCATAGTCACCTATTGATCTTCATAAAACCTTTAGACTCAGGGCATACTGCAAATAGATGTTTTAAAGCATTTGCTGTATTTGAATCCACTGACAATCAATGTGGAAGACTGTTTCCAGTTAATTGTTCTATAACTGAGACTAGGGAAATGAAAGAGAGAAATGTCCATTAAAATAGGAGGTGGAACTGTGCTGCTATGTTAGTGGAACACAACAGCTTTTCAGAAATTTCAAACTTTTGCTGTAAGTTTACAAGGCTGTACAAACCGACCACCATGAAACATAAGCCTAAAGGTTTCCAAACATCTAATAAGCATTTTTTTAAAAACAAAAAATATTACAATAAGCATTTGCTGTATTTGAATCCACTGACAATCAACGTGGAAGACTGTTTCCAGTTAACTGTTCTATACCCGAGACTAGGGAAATGAAAGAGAGAAATCTCCATTAAAATAGGAGGTGGAACTGTGCTGATATGTTAGTGGAACACAACAGCTTTTCAGAAATTTCAAACTTTTGCTGTAAGTTTACAAGGCTGCGCAAACTGACAACAATGAAACATAAGCATTTTTAATAAGCATTTTTAAACAACTAATAAGCATATATATATATATATATATATATATATATATAAATTTTAACTATTACAACTCAGCCAATTTACTTGTGCTATTTTAATTTAAAATAAATTAAAAAGCAATCAACCAATTTCACAAATAATTTAAAATTGGAAAATATTAATTTATATACTAGAATTATTATCTGTTTAGCTTAAGATCAGTTTTCTTATTAAATACGGAATGCTTTCTTCACATTAAAGTCACTTGTGTTCTGAAGCTTGTGTGTTATTAACCCTCCTATGGTATTCGGTCATTTTTGACCAAAATACATTTTCCTCTTTAATAAAAATGGTTTCCTTTATCTGAGCAGTACAGGACTTGGTGACTTTTCCTTTATTTGCCATCTGAACATGCAAAAAAAAAAAAAAAAAAAAAACAATTGAGAGAAAAGTGGTCATAAAATAAATAAATAAAAAGCAACGCCTTTGGTATTCGTGGTCAAAATTGACCGACCACTGAAAAGTAATGATAAAGACCAAAAACAGAGCAATTTTTTTTTTATCTGTCAAATACAGTCACTAAATCAGCCACAATGCAGGAAAAAAAAAAAAAAAAACAGACCGAAATTACAGGGTGAGACTCTAAAACATCCTCAGTGCAAAACATACACACCCACTCACACACAAACACACACACACACAAATGAACTGGTCAGACTATAAAACAGAGCTTTTATTTTTACATTTGTTAAAAAAACAAAAAACAAAAAAAGTCATAATGCTAAATAGACACACTCATAAATAAAATAGTGAGACGATAAGTCACAATGAAGAACACACTCACACACACACATTGACATTTGCACTGCATCTCGCTTTTTCTTCAGCACCTCACACAGGACTGGCACATTTTAAACACCATGTCAAGTTAAAAAGAACTTCAAATTGTCAAAAATGCATGTCGAGACACCTGCGCTCTGTTTCATTATTTGCGCTACATCTAGATTGTTTTCAGTGCAGTTGTTACAAAGATTCAACATTCTAAACAAGTTCAGGCTTTCATTTTATTCCACATTGTTCTGCACCAAGTGAAGTTTCAGCAAATAAATGGTAAGGCAATGCTTTTTTTCCCTTCTGCTCTAGTGTACTAAGGGGCTGCTGTGCCTTGTTCAAACTGTGTATGTTTACTGTTTCAGTACTGTTACAAATGTTGCCTATATGCTTACATAAAATACAACCTGTTACAACAGTACTTGCTAGGAGCAGAAATTAGATAGTAAGCAATTTGGGGTGGGGTCAGGCTTAAAATCTGATGGTATCATTCGGGCTGGGTAGGGTCTTGGTTACGGGTCAGGTTTCATTTTAAGGCCCGTGCAGACCTCTAAATCTGACACACACACATTTGCAAAATAAATTTGTACTATAGAAAGTTTGAAATTGCTAAATGTTTACTCTGATTCTTCTGTTTTATACTCTAATAGAATTTACAGAATTCTGCAGTTCATTTCTGTTTCTTGATGTTCGTTTTCTTGACATTATTATGCATTTAATTTGAGTTACTTAATTTTTATGTTTCAAATAAATTATTGGTAGAAAAAGGCTTATTTTGTGTTTTCTTTTTGTAACCCCATGGTCAGGTTTGATTGCAAGCATAATGACATTAATTGCAAAAACTGACACTTCAAATCAATTTTAAAATGCTAAACTTTGACAAATAATAGTTTGATAATGTCTAAATATATCTCCAAATGCATATATTATGATAAAATATAAAATTAGGTTACAACAAGCTATCAGACTACACAGTAGGTGGCTACATGGTTTTCAAGTCATATTATTTATATTTTGTTCACCAGATTGCAGCAATCTGCCTCCAGTTTGTCACATTCTCATATTTTCTTCATGTTTCAACTTATAGAAGTTTAGGTTCTGAATTTATCTTTTTCAAAAATTTGCTTATTTGTATATGCAAATTAGTAGTAAAATTTTGAAATTTACATGTAAATAAGATAAAAATAGCATTAAATCCCAAAAGAAATGCATAATTATATTGGTCTTCAGGGAAGAATTTTTTTTATCATTATCATCATAAAAAAAGGGTTACACATCTGACCCTTACGGCCCAAAATGGCCACGAATACCAAAGTGAGGTGCAATTTTTCAATACCATAGGTGGGCTAAAAGGCAACTTATCTATTATGCCATATCTGTATATGTCAACTTGTGGCTGTGGTTCTGTAATCCGGGTAATTCATGTTCACTTGATAAATGACCAAGCAAAAAAAGAATACTTACCTTCAATTTCTTTTTCCTAAGGAAACCAGTGTCATGAAGAATCTGCAGTGTTTGCTGTCAGTAATGCAGGAGACATCACTTCCTGAGGAATGCATTTGGCCCTTCAAGGATTTTAAGTTGTGTCTTCCCTGGAATCATGAACCTCACTTGCGTCTTTACCAAGACAACAAACTTAACTATTGATCCCCTTGGGGGCCACCAGGTATGGGAGGTGGTTCTGATTGTGCTTGTGTCTGGGCCTCTTTCCATTATCACCATCCTAGGTAACCTCCTGGTGGTCATCTCATTCCGTGTCAACAGTCATCTACGAACCATCAGTAACTACTATCTGCTGAGTTTGGCAGTGGCAGACTTGATCTTGGGTACTGTGTCAATGAACCTATATACAGCATATGTAATAATGGGTCGCTGGACATTGGGACATCTCGCCTGTGATCTGTGGTTGGCACTAGACTACGTAGCAAGCAATGCCTCAGTAATGAACCTGCTGGTCATAAGCTTTGACCGGTATTTTTCTGTGACTCGACCTCTGACTTATCGTACAAAGCGTACGCCCAAAAAAGCAGCAGTTCTGATTGCTCTTGTATGGGTGGTGTCATTTATACTGTGGGGACCTGCTATCTTGTTTTGGCCACATGTGGTAGGACGACCATCTGGGGATGAAGCTCATGACTGTTCAATTCCCTTCTTGAAGGTGCCTCCACTAACATTTGGCACAGCAATCGCTGCATTCTACCTACCTGTCAGCATTATGATTATTCTGTATTGGCGAATTTATTGGGAAATTGAGAACCGAGCAAAAGGGCTTGCCAGTTTTATTGGGTCTGTGAAAAAAACTAGGGAAGTTATGGATGGGTTGGAAAAACAATCTATATACGAAGCCAGCGACAAGGGCAGCTTAAGTCACTCAAAGAAAAACATTTCTCGAAAGGGGCAAGGGTTGGCCAAAGACAGTTGGGTGTCAGTTCAGTGTTTTCCTTGGAGACAAAATTCCCTCAGGTCAACAAGGAGCAAAATGGCAGCCATTTTGCCAAAGTCAACTCAAGAGCATTACAAAGAGGCTTGCAGCAACAGTAGCTGGAACATTGAAGATGAGGATGAGGAAGATGTTGGTTCCTTGTCTTCCTCTACTGAGGAGGAACATGAGCAGAACAGTAAGGTAAGAAGACCTTCATGCAGTGCAGCTGTAATTAAGTTAAAGGACCTGCAAAGTAAATCAGAGGATACCAAGGGTGTGCAAGAACAATTCACAACAGCAAGAAATTCATCAACAGAGCTTCCCACAAGAGAGACACTCTCTAAAACACCCAGAAAAACTGACCACATCATCTGCCACCAGCCTAGATCAAAACATCGCACAAGTATGATTATTAAAGAAAAAAAAGCAGCCCGAACATTAAGCGCCATCTTGTTGGCTTTCATCTTAACTTGGACACCATACAATATCATGGTTTTGGCTTCCATTTCATACTGTGTTCCAGAAAAGCTCTGGCAGCTCGGATACTGGCTGTGTTATGTAAACAGTACAATCAATCCCATGTGCTACACACTCTGCAATGAGTCCTTCCGGGTTACCTTCAAGGCGTTGCTGCTTTGTCGACATGGAAATAAACAAAAGTGGGACACAAGTGGCTGGAGTCACAATGCCTTGGTGAGGCTGAATAAGTCTTAATAGTACTGTGTAATCTTTGACTTCACCATTTATCATTCTACAGGATTTGTGCTTTTAGTCCATGGCAATTATATAGTGTCCAGTTCAAGAGAATATGCTTTTCATGTTTTCATGTGTACTCTTAATACGACATAATCTGCTTTTTTATTTTTTGTCTATATTCATGTAACAAATAGGGTACAAAATGTATCAAGGTCAAAAATATTTATTTTTATTGAATATTAATGGAGCAACATATTTTGTGTGAAAAGAAATAATAAGGTTGTTTAGATTAAAATGCTCCCTCACTTGGGATAAAAGGCCCCTTGGGGGTTTAAAGTGATATTGTGCAGATATAGGGAAAATAGTTATAGTACAAAATTTGTCAACTAATTATTGAGACACCAAGATGCTTTTTTGAGCAAAAAATGAAGATGATGCTTACTCAAAATTACTACATCAGAAAAAAGTCAACCATTTCCTGTTAATTTTAAACACATTTGGCATTTTATTAAATCTCAAGTATTCTATAAACAAACTAGTCTCTATTATGATTGGAAGAGTCAATGTGAGCCCACTTTGAACAGATTTCATAACAAATCTATTCGCCCCACATTTAAAAAAAACCAACGTGTTTTATAAGGGTCTTTAGCCCCTGCAACAGGAGGGCTTTTTACCCCAAATACTATCCTTACACTTATTGGAGTTATTGAAAAAAAAAAATATTTAACCACCTTGAACAAAACTGAAAATAATACAAAAGCATTTTGTCTTAAAATAAATTTGATAATTTCCAGGATATTCATTAGTTACATAAATCTGCAATATTTTAACAAAATTTTAAAATTAGATCAAATTGCCTCAAAATCAACCTTTAGACTCCACACGCAAAGTGTGGATGGATCAGGAAAACTTTGCAGTGCATAGTGACAAACAGGTGTTAAGGAAAGTGCTGTGGCAGTTTTTGTTACTATTTAGTGTTTTGTGAGAAAATAAAATCAATGGAGCCTTTTACCCTGCGGAGCCCTTAGCCCCATTGTACTCTACCCTTTGCACACCAGGGTGGTCGCTGGAGGGTGCATAGGGCACGTCATACAAAAATAGAAAAAGTCACATATGTAGCTAAGGCGCCGTCATACAAAAATAGTGTATGTGGGTAACACTGTCGCCTCACAGCAGGTCATTTCTTAGTGTCTTGGCTCAACCTGTGCCTTTCTGTGTTCATGTGGGTTTCCTCTGGGTGCTCCCATTTCCCCCACAGTCCAAAGACATGCAGTTCAAGTGAACTGGAGATTCTAAATTGCCCTACTGAGAGTGTGAATATTTGTCTGTGTGTGTAAGCCCTGTGATGAACTGGCTACCTGTTCAGGGTGTTTCCCTGCATTCAGCCCACTACAGCTAGGATAGGCTAGGATAAACGGCTTTAGAAAATAGATGGATGGATGGACATATAGAGCTTGAGAAAATGTATTACATTAGTGTTTAGGACTTTTCTATTTTTGTACATTTACATTTGTTACGTTATTTTTGTATATTTGAGTTTGCCTCTGCATTTACGCAATACACAAGAGACCTGTTCACTGTATAAAATAAATAAATAAATAGTCTCATTTTGAATTCTGGCACCAAATAGAGGAAGTTAGTTAGACTTGTTGTTAGTCTTGCTACACAAGTAGTGCCATTATGTCCTTTATGTCAGTCTATTTATTAGTGGATTTACGTAGCTCTTCAGCTAAGCCAAAAGCTGCAGTTGTACTTTGTTGACATTGATTGTGTGCCATTTTTAACTTTGTCTTATGCTTGGATGGAATGAATAAATAAAAGCATCTGTCACTTGGGACAACTTTCTATATACAGATTTATGAAACCATGTCATGACACTATTACATTGTGAAAATTCTTTCCGTGAGTGGTATGGGGTTGCGTTACAATTTCCAACTCAGCATCCGGCTAAAGTCTAAACACCAAAAATTATGTTGTTGCCATATGGGATGTGCTTGATACACTGAATACATCCCAAAAACTTCAATCTTGTAAACAGCAGCAAGACACATTTGTGAAATTTGTTTAGTGTACTTTTATAACCAACTGTGCACTGCCAGGTGAAAATTACTGAACTTGACTTGGCAAATTTGAAGGTTAAATGTCCTTTTGCATCAGTTTTAATTTTTTTTACTAATCCTTCAAAAGAAGAACATGTAACCTCTTGGTACAGCAAGCAACAAGTAAACTGGTATTGAACAAGTAAACAAAGAAGTGATGAACAGTATACTGTAAACACAAAAGTTATGGTCGTTTTATTTTTTCTTGGAAAAAAAAAGTGTACCATACACCAAAATAATTCATGAATCCGAATAAATTCCCCCAATAAACAACCAGACAAATACAGTCCTTTTGAAATAAAGCAAACAGAAAATCAAATTACAAATAAGAAACATATTCAATAAATGGCCACTTTCTCTCAAAATAAACTATTTAATCTCTAGAAAAAATCCAGAAGTTAATTGTTGCATTTCTTAATTCAATTAATAATAGTTAGCTTCCTGATATTATGATGATAAATTATAACATTTTCTGTAATCCTTTATTATACCGGTACTGAGAGAGTACAAGAGAATGAATGTAAGCTAAACAGTGTTATGAATAAATGACAATGTAAGGTAAACATGCAGTAACTGAACTGAGAATGCAAAATAATAAATGATAAAATACTGTACATGTTATGGGTGTCATGAGCAGTAATTAATGTATTACCAGTATCTGATATAAGCCTAACTCCCTTTATGGATGTCTGCAGTTGAACCTTTACACAAAAATAAAATTTTGGCTAGTTTGCAAAGGTAAATGGCAATGGACGACAGGAAAGAAGGGAAGATTTGAAGAAGAATTTACTTTAGCTTACTTTTTTAAACTAAGAACGTTTTTCAAACTTTGCTATGCTAAATTAAGCACATACCAAACTTGCTCATCTGTGTTGTATTGAGCTTTGCACTGGGTCACTGCGCTGAATACCCTTGTTCACACAGCTCCTCTTTATCTTTACTAGAGAAGTTTCTGTACTTTCAGTCCTTTAAGTTAAGGGATGACAACATTCATATTTGATCAATTATAATTCAGTTTTCATAAATTGCAGAAACACATTAAATGGCACATGTCTGATTAAGACACATATCCAGACCTCAAATTGTAAAACTCAGTAGCCTACCAGTTCAATCAAGCTGAATTGAATTTACCAGCTTACTAAGCATTTAACTCTCCCAATTCTGCCATTCTGCTAACTCAATTCAAAGGTGGTTTGAGTATTAATTAAAACTTCATGTACCATTTCATTAGTGGATCATTTACTCTACTTTTGCTCACTATTCTCCAGAAATTTGTAATTTGCAATTTACAGAATTGAGTTTGGTAAATGCATAAATATGAGTGGAAATATATGGCTGTATAAATGGAAATTATGTCCTCAGTAAACATGAGAAGTATGGCATTGAAGTTGTTTGTCCACATAATTCCTTACACTATTCCAATTTTTTCTTAAAGCCTGAACTCCACAACAAACCATTCAGAAGAGTTCCTTGGTAGGAACATTCTTGGTGGACAATCTGACTATGAACACTCACTGTGGTGTCGGCACAATTAATTGCTAACAATTATTACTGTTTCTGGAGGTTTATTTTAAACTGGGACCTGCTTGGATGCCCTCTCTTCCTCATTGCTTTACCTGACACATACGTACTGTCCTTCACTAAATTTAAACCAACATAATTAAAAGCAAAAATAAAGGAAAACCACAAAAATAGATGTAATATGACTATGCTAATCTGCACCATTAACCAATTAGTTACTAAAGAACTCACACACTGACTGCAAGATTCTGTGCTTCAATTGCATTCAGTATGCAGATAATACTTACACACGCTATCATCAAGTATCCCTAGAAATCCCCAAGCAAATACCATTGTTATAATGAACCATTTCTATTTTTAAGGTCTTAAATATACAACACACATTTATAAGCTATACAAATATATAAATATACAAAAAAACATTTGTTTTTTGTTTTTTTCCTATTTCGCTTATTATGAACAAGCATTGGCATGCTAATTGGTTTCAACTATTTCTCTCTGTGAGAAGCAGTGTCAGTACACTAAGCAATTCGGATATGGCTGTGCGCAATCTTAATTTTGGCTGATTTTAGCTGTGGTTTATAATTAGTTTTCTATTGAACTGTGTCTGTGGAAACAGGTGGAATAATTCAGGTCTAACATGAGCAGGAACTCAAAAACAGAGTCATATATTCTCATAGTGACATCCTAGAATTATGTACTGCTAAAAAGGTGAGAAGAATTTCTTATTGGCTGTGTCATTTGGCACAGAGGTATTTTGGGAGGGCAAATAGTTGAAAACAAAGAGCGGGGTAGTTTGAAACTTGAAACTGTGTAACAGTCATACTGAGATCAAACCTGCTGAGATGCGAGAGAGGAAAAGGGAAGAGAATAATGCCCTCCGTCTTATTCTCATTCTCTCTCTCTTTCTCTCCCTCCATTTGTCACTACGGTGCTAGGCGAGGTGCTCATCCCTTTTTTTGCTCCACTACAACTTTTGTGCAACCCCTTCAGTGTGCTCATTTGAACAACTCTAGGAGGGAACTTTGAGTATCCAAAGGAACCATCATGAAGGGGGGGCATTCTGATTCTGGTATATGGAGGCTTTCTCTTTCAGGAGGGCCAAACATAGATGGCAACTCCAACTTCCTGTGAACCACAAAAAGACAAAGATATTTACTCTTTATACAGTTATTTGCGACAGCTGGATCCCTGTTCCAAACCAAAGTCTTTTTAGCAAGTCAGTTCACTAGGCGGACATCTCTGGAATGCTCCTGGGCAGCTGTTTTTCTATGTAAACAAGCGGCATACAAGTACAGCTCCTAAGTACTTGAATGGAGAAAGATCTCCAAAACAATTGGTCGAGATTACGATCAAAAACATATTTTAAATCAGCAGTAAAATTTGACAACACTGTTATCATAAATTGTGCTTCTTCTTTACTATTACGCTAAAAACGCAATTTTCCCGGGTTGTATAGCTAATGCGCATGCACGTTCTTGAGTTGATTGACAGGTGATGTCTGTATATAAAAGGTAATTGGCTCTTTTACTTGTAAGGGGGGACTTCCTTTTCTACATCCGTTGACCGTTGGGCATTCCAATTTCAACATTCATTTTAAATGAAGTGACCTGTCCCTGCTAAATAGACTCTGACCAAACCTATACAACTGTCTAAGTGAATTCTCTGTGCTTCGATGTGCATACGGTATACAGCTAATCCAAAAAGTATTTTGGACATATAGGCCACATTTAAAAATGTATGAATGGCTTTGCACTATATAACAGCTCAAGCAAAAGATTTTACATACAGGACACCTGCATGTTTTTTCTTTTCTTACCTTCAGGAGGTTCAGACATAGGGGGTGAGAGGCAGTACATGTGGTAACCTCGGTCGCAGTCATCACAGAACAACAGCTGGTCCTGTGGAAAAGCAGAATAAATTACATTCCCCATTGTCAAAATGAAGTCTCTTTGCTATACCCACACCTTCCTCTTTAGCAAATAATTTCTACCAAAACAACAAAAATCTTTCCACTTAATGAAGTACTGTACACACTGACACACAAACTGAGCATCAGATATTAAGGCAGTAAACATGTTTTTTCAAGGCTAAGCAGTGCTGCACAAACTTACATCATTTTCTGAGGTTCCACACATATTACAGCACTTGCATTCAATGCACTGCCAACGATATGTTTTCACTGCAGCCATCATCACTGGAGTGAACTGCAGACACGAGGGGTGACCTGAGAATGAGAGCAGATCAATGATCAGTTGGTTAAGAAATGCAAGTCAGTGTCTGTGAAGGTGAATGTTTGTTTTTGTGTGTGACTTGTTTTACCAGAACGACCACAGTCTGAACAGGACACAAGCTCCTCTGATTGGCCAGTTTTTTGGTTCATGCTAGAATCTCCCAAACAGAAATCACAGTAGTTGTTCGGCAGAGCCAAACCATCAGGGCCCTTCTTAGGAGCTGAGAAAGAAAGAGAGAGAGAGAAAGAGAGAGAGGAGAATCAACACCGCACCTAAAAAACACATTCTTTATAGTGTTCAAAGACAATAATACATTTTTTTACAGATAAAATCCACATCTGCTGAAACAGCAACACTGTTCCTAAAAGCTAAAAAATAACATTTAATAGGTGCACAAATATGTATACACAGAGTTTACCAAATCCATCATTTGTGTTAAAGGTATAGTTCATCCAAGTATGAGAATTCTCTCATCATGTACTCACCCTCATGCCATCCCAGATGTGTATGACTTTCTTTCTTCAGCACAAATGAAGATTTTTAGAAAAAATATCTCAGCTCTGTAGGTCCATTCAATGCAAGTGAATTGTGATCAGACCTTTGTAGCTCCAGAAATCACAAAGGAAACATAAAAGTAATCCATATGATTCCAGTGGTGAAATCCATATATTCAGAAGCAATATAATAGGTGTTAGTGAGAAACAGAACAATATTTAAGTCCTTTTTTACTCTAAATCTTCACTTCAACTTTCACTTTCAGATGTAAAAGTGAAAGTGGAGATTTATAGTAAAAAAGGGACTTACATTTTGGTCTGTTTCTAACCCACACCTATTATATCGCTTCAGAAGATATAACTTTAACCACTAGAGTCTTATGGATTACTTTTAAGTTTCCATTATGTGGTCAAAGATGAGAGAATTTACATTTTTGGGTGAACTATCCCTTTAATAGAAATGTAATGGATAAAATAATTTCATGTCACTTAAACATCAAGTTAAAATGGTCTCTTTTCATTTGGCTACAAAAGAGTCTGTACAACAAAAACAAGCATGACTGATCAATTACTCTTGGGTTCGTCCTGTTGAGGTGGAGTCGGTTCACGAATGTCCTCCACCTCTTTGTCCTCCCCCTCCTCCTCAGCCAAGTGAGAGTGGGCATAATGATAACTGAGACCAGGTCTGTTTTTGTAGCGTTTCCCACAGACTACATACACACACACACACACACACACAGAGCGCAAAAAAGGGTTATAATCGCTTGCATAATAAAACAGACATATTTTGATACATTTCCATATGCCCTGAACTACATATGTACTGAAACTTCATCTGCATTTCAGCACATGGGGCATAACTAGTTCAAACCAAAGGTGCTCTCATGCATGCACTTGTACTCTTATGCCCGCATGCTTGCTACTTGAAAATTAAGAGGCCTCCGACAAACAAGGAGTCGCTATCCTATTGCTGCGTTCCAGACAACTCGGAACTGTGAATTTTCCCACCTCAAACTAGAAAATAATGAATGGAATGCCACCGGATGTCAGACATCCGATTTGTGAACTCGGGGCAGATCGCTCAACCCCGACCTCAGCGAGAAGCGTAATTTGACGTCATTTCCAAGATGGCAGCAACCGACGAGCAGAAACCGGAGCTGGGATTTGTGAAACATAAAAACAAACTTTTAAGTATTTTCACAACACGAAGTGTATGAATATGGAATGTACAATAAATATACAAGAGGATGTTAAGAAGAATGTACCCACTTTATATTAGGTGGCCTTAACTACTATGTACTTAATCATTTGATACAATGTACTTATTATGTACATACATGTTGTTGCATTGTAATTATATTTAAAGTATTTGCATTTAATTACATTTGTAGTTACACTGTTAACTTTACCTCTAACCCAACCGTTACCCCAAAACCTAACTCTAACCCCTAATCCTAACCCTAAATTTACTCCTAAACCTACCCGTACCTCAACCTCAGTAGCAGCAAATGTGGGCATTTCACAGAACAACATGTAGTTACAGAGTAAATACATAGTCTTGTATGTATGTAATGTTAGTACATAGTAGTTAAGGCTACCTAATATAAAGTGTGACCAGAAGAATGGTTTGTGTTTCAATCATTGCCAACATTTTCACCTATTTTGCTCTAGAAATAGCTCCTAGATAGCCAGCGAGCTAATGTCTGGAATGGTGCAGTGTTTATGCATTTGGCATGTATTCATGTGACCGTGACGTGTGATTGACTGGAATGCACTGAGCTCGAAAGTGGGAAATTTCAACTCAGATATTCCCACCTCCAATGTCATCTGGAACGCAGCATCTGTCTAATTTCTAACTCTGTTTACTTTGTTCATCTAAACGTTCAGTAATTTTCACCAAAGCATAATATTTAGAACACATATCACACATTCTAGTATTCACATTGGAGAAAACAGGAGTGATCAGTCCTTTGGTAAACGTAAAACAATTTCACTCTAATCAGAAGAGGAGGAATGGGAAAAAGAGAGAGGATGGATGACTTGGAGGTGAAGAGACGATAAGTAACAAGGGATGCAAGATACAGGGACCATTTCAGTTATCGGCCAATAACAGTGATTTTTTTATTTATAGTTTTGGCCACTATTAGATATTTAAGTGCAGACTCTCGTTTCCACCTATTTTTAGATTTAAATGACTTTTGCCATCATCTAGTGCTTATTAAAAAGGATATTTTTGTTATCGGCCATCATTTTAATATCAGTGCATCCCTATGAGCAACAGCTTAAAGAAATGAGAGACACAGAGTTACAGAAAGAGGACACAAAGCAGGTAAAGGAGGACAGAGAGAGATGGACAATGGAGGGAGATAAAGAGACTCAATTTACATTTAAAACTTTAAACTGTAGACAGTATGTAGTATGAGTTACAACTGTGAATAGAACAAAGTATCAGAGTTGTAAGAATAAAATGCTTTTCAAACAGCTTATGCTGTGAGCTCCTCACACTGTGAAGTTATATTGAGCCATGCAGCCGCAAACAACCTGCCTGAACGTGTCTGAAAATTGCAAATGGCTTAAAGGCAGCAACGATCCACTTTTTCCACTTATTTGGTGGAAAAAAAGAAATTCTATGGAAAAATGTCTTATTCTACATGTGAAGTGCAGATGCTGCTGTCAAACTGCTGTTTTAAGTTTTCCTTGTCTCTTGATTCCCACAAAACACGTCTAGTATGACTATCAAATAACCTGTCATTTCAAATAAAAGTTTAGCACACTTCTTGTCAAGCACAAATCCTGTTTGCATTGCACACACAAAATAAACAAAGAGGAAAACTAAAAAAAAAATGAGTGGCTGGGGAAGGAGAATAAAAAGACAAAGAGAATGTGGGAGGGAGAACTAGATAGAGAGAGAGAAATGTACCTCTTTCTGAAGATTTTGAAATATGCTTTTGTTTGAAAGTGTCTGAAAGAGAGAAAGAGAAAGAAAAAGGAGAGAAAGAAGATATAGAAAGACTCACAGACTGACAACAAGAATCAGGAAATCAGGAGAAATAAACTCATAAAGAACATGCATCACAGCATCATGTAACATGTAAGCGCAGAAACACAAATGCAGAGAATAAAGATGCAGAAGTATGAAAGAAGAGCACAAAACCTGAAATAAAATGGACATCATTTCATTAAGAATAAACAGTCCTCTGGTTATAAAGGGGTACAGTAGGTGGCTGAAAAACTGTTTTTCTGTGCTTGAACAGGCTAGACTTGGGATAGATTTGGAATCGGTATGTCAAAGTGTACAGATTAAGGGGTTTAATTTATATACTTTATATTTACTTTAGGGCTGCCCCCGACTAGTCGCACGTTTATGATATTAATTTAATTACTTGAATATATTTTTTGGGGTGGCATCAGAAAATGGTTTGAGTTCCAGGACTGAAAAAGAATGTTATAAGTAACATTGCTAACACTGTTCATCATGACAGAGAAATACTAAACCGTAATAATGAGCCTTTAAAATATACATTTTACAAGCGCACGCACAAAGCGACACCGGCAAAAGCTGTAATGATTCTGAATGTGTCGGAAAAACCAGCAAGGAGACTGTCTGAACATTTTGTTAATTTATAGAGAGAAATGCACATTAGGGTTGTGCCAACAGACGATGATCTCGGGGATTGACGATGGTCAGAGTGATCGCCAATAACTGATGCCTTTGACGATGTCAAGACGATATTTGGCTCGTTTTCCCATTAATGTATTAAATTATTATTATTATTATTAGGCTATTATTATCAAATCAATATTACAAATAATTTGCCCATAGACACACAGAAACGCAATTGAAGAAACACTTTATTATATTATTAAGAACAGATGACAGAAAAGCTGTCTATGCGCAGGTATGACGCTGTTTGTACTGAGGCATGCAGTCTCGTGGAACACGCACATCTAAAAGGTTCTCACTCTTTCTTTGTTTCTGTCTTCTGATTTTTTTGTTTTGTTTTGTTGCAAGAACAGTATTGTCTATGAGTGCTGCAGATGACCTCAGACATCTCAGCTCAGGAGGTGCTTTGAGTTCAGTTCACTTTATTTCCACAGAGCAGTTCATTGTGAACGCAACTCTGCAGCCTATACATCTGTGATTAAAACATAAATAATACAAAAACACCTCCAACCATGATTTATAGTTCAGTGATTATTATCATCATTATAATTATTATTTTTACATTTATAATTGTTTTTATGTCTTCATTTGTGTAAGTCATTTTCCACCTGCATGTTTAGATGGATACTTGCCTGACGGTAAATGGAAAGGTGGTTACTTTATATATATATTATTCTTTTATCACTTCATTATTTTAATTGCCGTTTTATTTGGAGTGCAATTTGAATTCAGAAATGTATTTGATTTAAGTTTTTCGTTTTATAAATAAATTAATTTAATTTTCAATGCAAAATCACTAAAGCAAGAATATTCACCGATCCCTCAGCCCGGGGGTTACCGTTGTAATTGGATATTGCGATATATATATATATCGTGAAGGAGGGAACAAAATTAATTTATTCACACACATGATGTATTTTCCCAGACAACTAAATACTCGACCCGTAGAGAATGAACAGATGAAATAGGTTCTTTGCCAGATGTTCACAACTGTTGTAAAGCCATCTTTCAAAAAGTTGAACAACACACATTTTAATTGCACTTAATTCTTTTCCAGTTTCATTTGAATTTTTAGTTCAAATAAATAAAAAATAAAAGTTCTAAGTTTGAAATCAAGGTGTCTTGCTTTATTGTGTAGGCTTAACCTGAACCCTGCTTAACGAAAATTACCCCATAGTACCACCTAGCGTCCAACCAGCGGAAATACGGTTCGTCCTTTTTATGTGGAGTTTTTTCTGCGACCAACCGACCAATCAAAACTTGGTCGACCAAGACTCTTCTCATCAACTAACTTTGGTCGACTATCAGGAGGCAGCCCTAATTTAATTATATAAATATTTTCAATAAAAATCTCAATGTGGTATTTTTCCGAGTCCTGACTGTCGTGAATAAGAAATAGGTGATAGATTATGCTTAATTGAGTGTGTTGGGCGCAGAGTGGCCTGGAAAGACGATCATGTATATTGTGCTGTTTTGCAAGTTTCCTTGTGGGGAAGTTCATCGTGACATCGTGGCAGCAAGTCTGAGAAGACATGACACAGATCTTTGGATGTATTACAGTTTGGCTTTGTCTTTTTATAGCAAAGAGAAGTAGATCTCCAGATGAGATCACTGAAAGGTCAGCTGGCTGAGCAATGTAGTTTCCTTGAATGTGAAATCTGACTCACTGTCACAAGAGTACGGTTTATCCCGATCCTCCAACGCAGCTGCTGCTTCCAACTTCTTCCGAGCACTGCTGACACCACGACCCTGTGATGAGAAGTTTTGTTTAACACCAATTGTGTATAACTATTTTTTGCTGCATGTTCAATTACTTAGAATAAGCAAATGTAACAATTTTTTATTATGTTGTCACAACTTAATTTCATTGCATACAATCAATTTAAATTAGTAAAAAACAAAGTTTACTTATCCATTCTCATTGGGACTACATGAACACTTTTCATTTGCCATGACCAGATCAGTATTTTTTTTTTCTAATCAAACATATTTTATTTTATTTAGTACTCCAGCTCAGCCCTTTCATTGCATCTAGAAATCATTACAAAATGAATTAAAGTTCATTCAACAAGCATAGAACAAGTTTTCATTAATTTCAAGATTTTATTTTTATTTTTTGAGTGTAGTCTTGGGTGATTCAGCACATGCAGTCCAGGAATAATCTCCATGCTTTTTACTGTCTTTATTATAACACACATAACCAATACAAGATCAGGATCTCACTCCCTGCCTTACCTTGCCCTTGCCTTTTCCCCGTCTTTTCGGAGTATCCTCCTCATAATCTTCATCATCCAGATCATCTAGAAAATCATCTGGTTCCAAAATTCTCTACACACACACACACAAAAGAGGGAGAACATGGATCTTACATGACAGATACTGTAGAAGGACTGTACAGGGGCCTTGGAGAGCAGCAAATATTAAGGACAATTCTCTCAGAATGGGAAAATCGTAAATTGTGTGTGTGTTTTCTCAGTACCTTACGGACCCTGGCGTTGGGGTTCAGTCCCCCAGCGGAGTATTCTGTTGAGTTGGGCTCTTCCTCCCCCGTGCAGAGTTCCAATCCCGATCTCTTTTCCAACGGCTCACCCTTCAAAAGGGCCTCTAAGCTGCTGCCATCACTGGAGAAACCGTCCTTCTTAAGCCCCAGATCCAGCTCTGAAACACACACATTCACATCCATAGGCAACTGCACAGAGATGGATAAAAATGTCATCACAACATAATTCTGAAAATCCAACACATAAATACAATGAATAATAGACTGCATATTATGCAAACACAATATATTTTCACTTCCATTAACACGATCACACACAGAGGAAGTCAGAGGTTGCATACCGGACTTAAGAGAGGGGAAGGCCAACCGAGGATCCTCTGGAGGGTGAGCTCTTCTTTTTTTTCTCCAGCGTCGTGCTGGATATGTGTACAACTGACCTGGAGCCACACCTAGGGAAATAGACGACTTTATTAGAAACACACTTCTGTTTTTAAAACGGACCACTGTGAGTGTAATTGTGTCCCACCTGGTCCTCTGTGTCTTTTCTCCATCCAGAAGTAGCAGTTGCTCTGGGCGACACCTGTCTGAGAGTCGAGGAAGGGCAACCTCACACTCCTCTCTGCACATAGACGGGCATTATAGTTATGACACTGCTCCATAGCATCCCTGTAATACTGCTCACCCAGCCTGGAGACAGAGAGACAGAAATGTATATCCATGTTAAATGCAACAACACTCCAAATTCCACCAACTTTTAAAAGCAGCTTGAATCAAAACTAGGTTTAACTAAATATGCATTCTAAAACTCACACTGAGACTTGTCTAGCCATCTTCTGACTGGAACAAGTGATAGTGTCTCAAAACACACCCAACCATTGCCACCATGCCCCTGAGAACAGCTCAACCCTGTTTGGCTTTTTCGCCCACTTGTGTGTGTTTGTATGCAGCAGGAGGTCTTGCAGGCATGCAGCCCAGTCATTAACTCGCAGCCAGTAACTCTCTCTTGCTCCAGCCACTTAGCAGGTGCCGCTGCTGCTCGTCTCCCCGGCAACCACTAAGAGCCCCAGAGAGAGCACAGGCTTGCTAAAGCCCGTGAGATTAGAGCACAGACGGGCTGTTGATGTCATAGAGGATGAAACAAAAGCTTAAAGCTTTGCTGTGTTAGAAGCAAGAGCTCTGAGGGCTTTACAGCCCAGCGACAAAACAGCATGTGTCACAGTTCTAGGATGGACATCCGCCTCCAAGGCACCAAAACACAGAGCTACAGCATAAGGACACTGGTCAAAGGGTCCTTACAGAAGGAATGCACATTCCACAAAGCAGCCACTCTGAGAAAGATTAAGTGTCACAAATTACTTCACTGAAACTGCATGTGAAGTTTGAAAAGATTTTTTGGAGACAGGCAAACTAGAAAATCCTAACAAGTTATGAGTAACATGCAAATCCTCCTTTTGGTAATATAAATGTAGCTCTGCGTTCAGTGTCCTCAATTCACCAGTCATGTAAACACAGAAAACATTAAGTATAAATAGCACACTTAGTAAGCTTTTGTTTATGCTTCGCTGGCTCTTATTCGTCCTAGTGATTTTGGACTTTATACTGACACCTATCAGTGTGGATGCGTGTAGTTTATTAACTGCAGCCACTTCACACTGCATTGCATGGCAAAAAAAAAAAAAAAAAAAAAAATGCAATGAAAGTAAATGGTGACTGAGAATAACATCTTGCCTAACATCTGCTTTTGTTTTTCACAGAACAAAGGGTTTGGAACAACATGACGGTTAGTGAATGGTGACAGAATTCTTGTGTTGGGTGAACTACCCCTTTAACTTAAAAAAATAAAAAATATTTCTGCAACTAGGCTTGTCAAGCCTCAGAAGTTGTTTTAGATTAATAATATAATTTATCCCCTTACAGACCATCACCAAAAAACATTCTTATTGAATAGCTTGATTCATTTAAAATTTAAATGGAGGCCACACACATTCATCAGCCTAAACTGCATGTCCTGTTTTTAAGCAAGTATGGTTTGGTAAAGTCATACAGAGATCTAGTCAAGCTTGTAAAGTTAGAAAATAGTTACAACTGGAAATCACTTTCAAGCAGCGGAGTAAACTAATTGATTAATAACAGAGCAAGTACAATTATCTACATTAGATATATTATGAATTGTATCTAGTTAATGTGATATGCTTCAAAACGATAATTGACAGAAGAGCAGCAACCCAATATTCTGACAGCTGGTGTTTAGGGATGGGCGATACCACTTAGTTTCTTTTCGATCCGATACCAATAATATCAAGTCCAATATCGTCGATACCGATACTGTGATTTCTTGGGATAAAATGGGTAATTTAAAATAGTATTTTTAGTCATAATTCAAGTAATTAATTATTATTATTATTATTATTTACATTTGTGAGCCTAAACAGAAAATGATTAGACTTCTGTTTTGTTTACCCCTACAAAAATTAACCACGGTTTCATTACAGTAACTAGTTTAACCATGGTATTTATTTAAAGCATAGTTATCACACAATTAACCATGGTTACTACTACAATATTACTGTAGTAAAACCATGGTTTCAGCCCCAAAAAAATTGTTATGGTTAACTAACAACAATTACACACAAACTCAGTGTCTCCTTTAGATATGTTGTTATTTTAGCATGAATTTACTCCAGAAGCTGTTTCTCTGATTTTCTATCATTACCTCTACAAGGCACTGATCCCTCTTGTTTGAACGAGCCTTGTGGCGGCGCAAGCACTTGTCTGCTTGTGTCTTTCAGCATTTATGCACGTTAAAATGAGCGGAAGAAGAAATAGTTCCCATCCTGCACAAGTATTTGCCCTAATCCATTTTATTTCACTTTGTTCATGGTACCCAAATAATAATATCCCTAGTTAAAAAAAAGTTAGAATCTATATTTTTGTGTGAGGAACGATATTTTTGATACAACATCAGTATCGGAAGTTTCGATACTTTAGGATCGATCCGCCCATCCTTACTGGTGTTTTTCACAACTAAAGACGAGAATGGCAATCCAGTCAGTCGACAGCACTAACAAACAACTGAAACAGACATATGAACACTTTAACATTTAATTCCCGCGATGATCTACGTCAGCACTGATATAAATACACTCATCAGAGAAACAGAAAGTCCCTCACATACTTTAATCTCTGCTCATGTTAAAAGGCGGAAGCTTACTGAATCAGCGCATTAGCAGCAATAGAATAGCAGCTTTTAGTCCAGCTAACTTAGCCAGAGCTTGGATAACCTTGTCAAACGCGTTTGTTTGGCACTTCTGAAGCAAAACAACACGAAAGCCCACAAGGTTGTATTATTACTTAAAAGTTAGGGCTCAAGTTTCAACATAGAGATATCATTAGCGCTCAAAAAACAAAGAAGAATACTCACAGTTTCACAACATTATCCACCACCGCCGCCATCTTGGCTCTACTGCGCTTCACAGCGGGTGTTCTGCGCATGCGCCAAAGGAAGGACATTAGGGGAAGGTTACAGGTCAGGGCCGTCAGAAGAGGCGGGAGCCAGATGGAGAGTCTTTCACGTTCAAACACTATTGAAACTGAGTTTGTACACTGTTTTAAAGATTTTTGTGAATAGTTAGGTCTTATGTGTGTTTTGTATGACTTTTTGTTTGTTTTGTTTCTTTCATGTATGTTGTTTCATTCATGTTCAACACATTATAATAAACACACACACAGGTTTGTTTCACTATATTAGTGAGGATATCTCATAGACTTCCATTGATTTCATAACAGGCTAATTCTATTTTCTATCCCCTAACCCTAACCCCTGAATCTAACCCTCACAGAAACCTGTGCACATCAGTAGATTTAAAACTAAACAAGATCTGGCCGATTTATTGTCCTCAGTAGTGGGTTTTCAACAAGTTTCTCTATATTAGTCAGAACATTTTCAAAAATTTGGCACTCACAAATATAGTGAAACCTCACACACACAAACTCCTGTTTTATTGGAGATATATAGTATATTATTTGGTGTCCTGGATAGACATAGAAAGTAATTTAGCTATACACTCAAAAAATTTAAATGTTGGATTTAATTAACTTTGTTGTGTCAACAGGTTCCACCTAACTGAGTTAAGTTACATAGAAGTAACTCTATTGACTTCAAGAAACCTTAGTTAATTACATTTGATCAATTCAATCCTATTTAGTTGAATCAATTTAAAATATCTACTTCTGTCCAAATTTATTAAGCTATCACCCAAGGTTAACATTAAATATTTGACTGTTCTTACAATTACTTATATTCATGTAAGTTTAGTTTAATCAATCATGAAAACATACTTTTATCCTTCTATGGGTCAATGGCATAGTGATATTTAATTGAGTTGAGCATTATTATTACAAGATATTAACCGCCCATCCTCAAACTAAACTCAAACTCCGCTCTTCACCGTAACGGTAACCCCCAAAACTCCAACATAACAAAAACTGTTCTAAATCTCAACATAACAAACGAGTGAACACTAGCACTATCCTGACTATTAATTAGCCACAAAAACACATAGCACTTAATTTTAGCATTTAGCATCCCTATCAATTCCTATGCAAAGAATGCTGGGAACTAGAAATCTCCTGTCCTTGTGTTTTCCATTTGCACTTGGGCAAATTTAGTGCTACCTGTCGACTAGTAATGGGAAGTCAGATTCTTTTCCGCGAACCGGTTCTTTCAGATGGTTCATTTCAATGAACCGGTTCAAAAAAACGATTCACCAGTTCATTTACGTCATCGCCTAATGACTTCATTGTACATAATGCTAATACCCTGGCGTCATAGAATACACGCTCAAATACATTCAGTACAGCCATATGTAAGTGCATATTGCTGAGTATTACATTTTATTTAATTAAGTTATAATAATAAGGGTGTTTATTTTCATCAGTGTTTCATTCAGTGATCTTACAACACATCCTACATTAAAGTTTTGCACATAAAGCACCCAATACTGACACTGATATACAAACGTGGATGTTCTACATTTGTCTAAAGCATATAAAGTGATTAAACTAGTCTTAATCAACTCACCCTTTTTTACAGAAACCATGATCCAGCTCATCACAATTTCAGATATAATCTGCATGCACAATTCTCAATAGTAAAATTTATTTACATCTCTCGACTGAAATATTTCACCCCCTCATTCAAGTCCTCGGTTCACGCATGCTCATCAGCTGCTCCCTGATCAGCAGTTCTCAGTATTATGTCCGAAAGAGGCGATTCTTAGTTCAGTGTACTGGTGACTCGCAAACTTCTGTGATCGACTCAATGTACTGCTGACGCGAGAGCTGCTGTCCTCGGATCAGTGTACTGTTGACTCGAGAACTGCTTTGATTGACTCAATGTACTGCTGATTCAAGAGCTGCTGTCCTCGGATCAGTGTACTGTTGACTCGAGAACTGCTGTCCTCGGATCAGTGTACTGTTGACTCGAGAACTGCTGTGATGACTCAATGTACTGTTGACTCGAGAACTGCTGTCCTCGGATCAGTGTATTGTTGATGCGAGAGCTGCTGTCCCGGGATCAGTGTACTGTTGACTCGCAAACTGCTGTGATTGACCCAATGTACTATTTTGACTCGAGAGCTGCTGTCCTCGGATCAGTGTACTGCTGACTCGAGAACTGCTGTGATCGATTTAATGTACTGTTGATGCGAGAGCTGCTGTCCCGGGATCAGTATACTGTTGACTCGTGAACGGCTGTGAGCGACTCAATGTACTATTTTGACTCGAGAGTTGCTGTCCTTAGATCAGTGTACTGCTGACTCGAGAACTGCTGTGATCGACTCAATGTACTGTTGACGCTAGAGCTGCTGTCCCAGAATCAGTGTACTGTTGACTTGCGAACTGCTGTGAGCGACGCAGTGTACTATTTTGACTCAAGAGCTGCTGTCATTGGATCATTGTTCTGTTGACTCAAGAACTGCTGTGATCGACTGTAGACTGGATCATCTTCATATGTTGATAAAACAGTAATACAATCAAGTCATAAACATATTTCCAGAATGTTTTATATATTATGCTTCCTGCTGTTCAGCAAAATACACCAGAAACATAAATTTTGCCCCTTAATCGCACACATACTCAATGTCAGCAGCTCATCGGTTCTCAGTATGTCGGACACCTCTAAAAGAGGCGATTCTCAGTTCAATGTACTGTTGACTCGAGAACTGTTATGAGCGACTCACTGTAATGTTGACACAAGAACTGTTGCGACCGGAGCATTCAGTCAGATTTGTGAACTAGTTAGAGTGGTTCATTGCAAAGAAGAGTT
Source organism: Myxocyprinus asiaticus (assembly GCF_019703515.2). Lineage (NCBI taxonomy): Eukaryota > Metazoa > Chordata > Actinopteri > Cypriniformes > Catostomidae > Myxocyprinus > Myxocyprinus asiaticus. The sequence continues at coordinate 32,604,866 of NC_059347.1, forward strand.
GGCAAAAGCAGATATCACCAGTTCTAGGATCATATTACTCCCGGTTATCAGCTAATTTCGATTCGGAGTGTCAGGCACATCCGAGAGACAAGTTAGACAAGATAGAGTAACTTGTGGATCAGTGTTGACTCGAGACGCAAACTGTTTCAAACGATTCAGTCCGATTTGGTGAACTGGTTCAACTCGTTCACTAAAAAGAACCAGTTCAAAAGAATGATTCTTTTTTTATTATTATTATTTAGAAACTGTTGGAATTATTGTAAATAGTAGAATTAAAATAGTAGTAGGGAGGTGGGTGTCATTTTAATCTTGTCTTTTCTCCTGTTAGAGATGGAGTTAGAGTGGGTTTATGTTGTTTATTAGCATTTTCTTTTGTAGGTAAGTTAGTTTTGACTCCCCTTTAGCAACTGGTGACATTTTGTTTATTTTGGCCTTGCCCCCTCCTGAAGCCTTTGATACTTCCATTTTCTGTTTTGGATTAAATAAAAGTTTTGTTTAACTTTTAAAGTTGACTGATTCTTGAGTGCTAGGATGGGAGAAGGGAAATCCCATACCTTTTTGTTACTCTTCCCCAACCCTATGGGACAGGACGTAACAATACGACAACTATCTTTTCTAATTTTTCTCAACACAATCGTTTCACTTTTACATACATGACTGCATTATTTAGTTTTAACTTAATTTACATGTTTTGAGCCAACAGCAGCCATGTTTTTGTTTTGTGCTAAATCTCATATTCATAAATGTACATTATCTGTCATGAAATATTCTGGCTTTATGGTTTTCAAAAAGGTGATGAAAGACTACATTAAAGGTTAGTTCATCCAAAACTAAAAATTCTCTCATCATTTACTCACTCTCATGCCATCCCAGATGTGTATGAATTAATTTCTTCTGCAGAACACAAATTGTGATTTTTAAAAGACTATTTTAACACTGAAGGTCCATACAATGCAAGTGAATGGGCGCCAAAATTTTGATGCTCCAAAAAGCACATCAAGGCATCATAATACTAATCAATATGACTCCAGTGTTTTAAACCATATCTTCAGATGTGATATGATAGGTGAGAAACAGATCAATATTGAAGTCCTTCTTCCTGCCCAGTAGGTGGTGATATACATAAAGAATGTGAATCACCAAAAACACAAGAAGAAGAATGTAAAAGTGAAAATATTACTTCTGAAGACATGGATTTAACCACTGTAGTCATATTGATTACTTTTGTGCTGCCTTTATGTGCTTTTTTGGAGCTTTAAAGTTCAGGCCACTATTCTTTTGCATTGTGAGGACCTACAGAGCTTAAATAATTTTCTAAAAATCTTTGTTTGTCTTCAACAGAAGAAAGTCATACACATCTGGGATGGCATGAGGGTGAGTAAATGATGAGAGAATTTTCATTTTTGTGTGAACTATCCCTTAAAAAAATATCGTACGATAACAACGCAGTTATATAGATTTTCAACTACTTGCACAAATTATTACTGCCACAGTGTTGGCCTTCAAATCATTTGGTGACTATACATTTCTTTCGAATTACAAAAAAATGTCATATCTCACATGTTAATAACTCATGGCCATTTCAAATCCTGGTGTTGTAGTGTTTACGAATGAACACGGGGTGGCATCAGTGACCCATCTGATGACGTCTCAGCTCCTGTCGGGGATCAGGGGATTTGTATTCAAACTGGAAAGTCTACGAGTTCAGTAGACTCTGTAAATCAAATTTGTAATTGTGAGAAGAACTTTGTGAATTCTCCTGCTCTGAGAAATCTTAAAAAGCTAGTGACTTAATATTTTTCTTGTGATGGTTATTGTCTGGTTCTGGGATAGGATGTGCTGGCCCGGGACGTAATGAGACCTTTGATAATAGAAATTGAAAAGAAAAGACTATCATAGTTAAAATCTTAACTATTGGAGGACTTTTTTCTAGGTTACAAACTGGTAATTACAAGGGTATTATGCTATAAATGTGGTTTATGAGGACATTTCTAGTGTCCCCATAATTCAAATCGCCTAAAAACATACTAAACGATGTTTTTTTGAAAATGTAAAAACGCAGAAAGTTTTTTGTGAGGGTTAGGTTTAGGGGTAGGGTTAGGGTTAGGGGATAGAATCTATAGTTCGTACAGTATAAAAATCATTATCATTATTATCCTCATAAGGATTGCCGCACCAACAGGTGTGTGTGTAGAATAGTTGCCTGGGTGGTTATTATATGTTACATACTGTCAGTATTTGTGTCAGTAGAAAGGGATATTTCAGAAACAGTTATTGATTTAAATGTCCTATTTCTCTCCATTTATCAAGAAAGATCATTCACAAAAATGCATCAACACACACAGTCTCTGTTGTTTGAGAATTTCATATTTAAACCCTGAACATTACACCAGCTTAATCTGTGCTTAAATTTAATAATAATAAAACTCAAATTCTCATTAAGATATAACACTATCAGAAGAATGCAGATCAGCGGTTTATGATGATATCTTTTGTTTTGAGATGTTTCATTTAAGTTGAATCCTGGAATCTCGCCCTCTTTTTCTTTCACTTCAAGTGTGTGTTTTGTCTATAAAGTCCTGCAGAGTCCACCATGAGCATTGTGATCTGGGGTCTCCTTTCTCGATAGCATCTTTATAACTGATACAGATATATCTGGTCTCCTGCAGTACTTCAATCTCCCTTTTCCTTCATCCTAGCCCTCGTTCACCTTCCTTCAACCCTTTTCCTTCCTTACTCTCTTACTCCTACTCTTTAACGGCTCCCACCTCTCTCTCTCTCTCTCTCTCTCTCTCTCTCTCTCTCTCTGGTATTCCCATGGTATGGTGATCGTAAGGTCAGGGGCTTGGGCTGCTCTGTGTTAATAATGCCAGTTGGAAAGATTCCCAGGGACTGTGCGGAAAATAGAGGAGATACTGCAAATAAGCAGAGTACACAGACACACTCTCAAACGCTTTAAAACACACACTCAACCACAAGGTTTGGCTCAAATTTGCATAAAATGCATTCAAACCAGACACATGTATTCAAGTAACAGAACCATGCATGCTCAGACTTGTGATGACATAGGTGTCAAAGATCCATGCAGTTACATCAGAGCCATTCATGCATTGACATGCAATTGTGCTCTTACACCCACACTACAATCAGCCCTAGATAAAGAGTTCTGTTGCAGTTAAACAGGAAAGAGTTCATACACTTCTCTGTTAACTGGTTAGAAGTTTAGTTTTGCTATATCAAAGCCACATCTCTTCTGGTTCTAAATATACAGTACATAACATGCACAAACTGGTACTGTATAGATGTGAAGTCATGGAAGCATGCACAAACATTTAATTTTACTAGTTTTCTTTATTTTCATTTTCTCTTCATGTTGAAAAGTTGTAGTCTGAGATGACAAGATATAAAAAAGTGTGAACTTCAGAGCACTACACTTCATGGTAAACTTGACTCTCAGCTGAAGTTTTTTGTTTTTGTTCTGATTTTGGGATTACCTATAAAAACAAAGAAAGATTTCACAGCCAGACTTCTGGATCAAAAAACAGCATTTATTTTTCTGTCTCTGTGTCTTATACTGTGTATAGCAGCAGCAAATCAGACATCCATGATCATACAAATTAAAGCCCAAATAAAAACCAACATAAGGGTAAAGATGTCCTCTTATGAAGATCTGAACAGGTGATAAGGAGGCATATTATGCTGGGTTAAGATGGCCATAGTGTTAATGATTAACTTTTATTGAAAAGGCAGCACTATAATATTCCTAACCTCTAGTCTACCATCATTTTTGATGGTAAACAGTTAGGCAGCAGAAGACTTTGTCAGGAATGTGTAAATTGTGTGTTTATGAAATACTTTCAGTAAATAAGGGGAACAAATAGACAAAAACGACAAAAATCTAAGTAAGAAAAAAAAAATCTAATTTCCAAGTCTAATTGTTTAAAATATTGAAGATAGAATTAATAATAGTCAACATGGCTGATCACAGTTTTTTGCTGTGACATTTTATGTAAGAAAAATAAAGAAACCCATAAACTAAAACCTTGCAAAACTTTTCAAATGACTGTTACAAAAATGATTTAAAGTCAGGAGGGTTACACAGAAAAAAGAAAATGGAGTAAAGCTGACTGCTCCCCCTCCTATAGTGGGGACATGGTCTTGGACATGACAAGATACAGTTAAATTATATGGGGGGTAGAAAAGTGAAGTATGTCAGAGATGCTCATTAAGTAAACTTGTTAAGGCATGTGGAATTTTATATCAATGCTATACTGTACCTACCTATATTTAGTAGCTTGTTAAGTGGCCTGACATTTGATTGTTCTGGTTCAGAGTTTTGTTATATTATTATTGTTTGATGATACAGTTTCAGGCTCAAAAATGTATTTATTGTTCGCTTTACTGTTTTAATGAGTCAGTGATGCAAGATCATAGTAACCCCAATCAGTGATCAAATCACACTGATAGTTACAGTTGCTGATTTGAGCTATTTAAGTTGGCCTTAAACTCATAAAAGTTGATGAAATCAAGCAAAACTATATTTGAGAAGACATATTCCACATTACCATTTGTCTCATTCAGGTCAAGTGGCTATGAGAAGGTACAGTTGAAGTCAGAAGTTTACACACACCTTAGCCAAATACATTTAAACTCAGTTTTTCACAATTCCTGACATTTAATCATAGAAAAAATTCCCTGTCTTAGGTCAGTTAGGATCACTACTTTATTTTAAGAATGTGAAAATGTCAGCTTTTATTTCTTTCTTCACATTCCAAGTGGGTTAGAAGTTTACATACACTTTGTTAGTATTTGGTAGCAGTGCCTTTAAATTGTTTAACTTCTTCAAATGTTCAAATGTTTTGTGTAGCCTTCCACAAGTTTCTCACAATAAGTTGCTGGAATTTTGGCCCATTCCTCCATACAGAACTGGTGTAACTGAGTAAGGTTTGTAAGCCTCCTTGCTTGCACACGCTTTTTCAGTTCTGCCCACAAATTTTGTATTGGATTGAGGTCAGGGCTTTGTGATGGCCACTCCAATACCTTGACTTTGTTGTCCTTAAGCCATTTTGTCACAACTTTGGAGGTATGCTTGGGGTCATTGTCCATTTGGAAGACCCATTTGCGACCTACCTTTAACTTCCTGGCTGATGTCTTGTGATGTTGCTTCAATATATCCACATACTTTTCCTTCCTCAAGATGCCTTCTATTTTGTGAAGTGCACCAGTCCCTCCTGCAGCAAAGCACCCCCACAACATGATGCTGCCACCCCCATGCTTCACGGTTGGGATGGTGTTCTTCGGCTTGCAAGCCTCACCCTTTTTCCTCCAAACATAACGATGGTTCATTAGACCAGAGGACATTTCTCCAAAAAGTAAGATCTTTGTTCCCATGTGTACTTGCAAACTGTAGACTGGCTTTTTTATGGCGGTTTTGGAGCAGTGGCTTCTTCCTTGCCAAGCAGCCTTTCAGGTTATGTCAATATAGGACTTGTTTTACTGTGGATATAGATACTTGTCTACCTGTTTCCTCCAGCATCTTCACAAGGTCCTTTGCTGTTGTTCTGGGACTTTTCGCACCAAACTAAGTTAATCTCTAGGAGACAGAATGCATCTCCTTCCTGAGCGGTATGATGGCTGCGTGGTCCCATGGTGTTTATACTTGCGTACTATTTTTTGTACAGATGAACATGGTACTTTCAGCCATTTGGAAATTGCTCCCAAAGATGAACCAGACTTGTGGAGGTCCACAACTTTTTTTCTGAGGTCTTGGCCGATTTCTTTTGATTTTCCCATGATGTCAAGCAAAGAGGCACTGTGTTTGAAGGTAGACCTTAAAATAAATCCACAGGTACACCTCCAATTCAGTACATCTCCTATCAGAAGCTAACTGGCTAATTGTCTAAAGGCTTGACATCATTTTCTGGAATTTTCCAAGCTGCTTAAAGGCACAGTTAACTTAGTGTATGTAAACTTCTGACCCACTAGAATTGTGATATAGTCCATTAAAAGTGAAACAATCTGTCTGTAAAAAATTGTTGGAAAAATGACTCATGTCGTGCACAAAGTAGATGTCCTAAACGACTTACCAAAACTATAGTTTGCTTATATTACATTTGTGGAGTGGTTAAAAAATTAGTTTTAATGACTTCAACCTAAGTGTATGTAAACTTCTGATTTCAACTGTAGCAGATCACAATTTTTGGTTAATTTGGGGGTAAGTTCGAAAATATTCAAACACATTTACTAAAGGTTAGGAATAGTAATAAGCTATAACACGTGTGAAACTTTTAATTCTGTATCTATTTCTACAGTCTCTGAAGGCTATACAGTACACAGCATACAGTATGACCATTTTTCATGAAAAGATTAAACTAGTCCTTATGCTTACAAAGATCAAGGTATTTGGCCAACTATAGGGTTTGCACAAATGTGTGCACAAATTTTTCTACATATCACATTTCAATTAAGTTAATTGCACAGAAGCAATTATTCTGTATATAGATTTAGCTTTGGAAATACAATTCACAATGTAAGGAAAAAAATATTTCACATTTTCAGAGAATTCACTAAATAGAAGAAACAAAAATAAATAAAAAATCTACAAGAAGGAATTCCAAGAATCTTGAGGAAACAATGGCTCAATACTGCTAGAAACGAGAAAAAAAAAAGAAAAAGAGAAAAAAAAACTTGGATGAAATAAAAGATATCTTAAATCTCAGAGATTTAAATATTCAGAGAACCCCGCTAGTTTACTAGTTAACTAGTTTAAATTTGTGTTAAAAATGAATGAATACAGTAGGTTTTTTTTATGGTTGTTACAGTGCAAAGTTAATATAAATAAAATATGACTGAAATTTGACGGCGTAGTTCTGTTAATATTTGCTTGCATTCTCTTATTGTTCTTTCAAGTTTCTTCTCTTGTTGATGACAGTTGATGCACTGTGTGGTACTTCTCATTAAATACTTTTAACTCGTAGATTGGTATTTTAGAAAAGAATGCTAAAGACTACAGCTGTGAACTGAAAACACAATATAAACCCATGTGGTTATAGTTTACATGGAAGTTACAAAGGTAACACAAGCCCTTTCTTTAGGCCCCACACTTCAGCTAGAAAAAGGAAGGACTGCTGCCTGAAAAGTGATCACCTGTCAAGGGGGTAATACAATGAAGTAATAAAAAGGAGTGCATACAAAAAAAAAAAAAAAAAAAAAATTTTTTTTTTGTTTTTTATGAAGTGGAAAGCATTGTTGTATACAAAATATTCCTGCTGTCTGAAAAGAATTAGCTTGTTTTTCCTACCATAAAAAAAATACATTAAAAAAAAGACTCGAGTCTCAACAAAAAGAGGTTGAAATCTCAGGGTGTAGACACAGAGGCCTCCTGGCGTGTGTGTTTGTCCAGATCATTGAGGAGGAGCTGCACATTTTTACCCGCTTACACAAATTGCAACAACACAGAGGGGAGAGATGATGTCATCGCTGCATTTGAGGGACAAATATCAGTTTTTTTATTTTCCTGTAGTGAATCTGTTAACCAGGAAGCCTGTAGGTTGTTACTCTGTAACAGTACATCCAGACATCAGATGTGTTTGTTAAAATGGTAGTGTTTAAAATTGTGTCTAAGAATATTTTTTAAGCCAAAATCGGCCAACTGCTTTTAGCTCCAAAATGACAAAGATTATTTAAAATGTTCCATTTGAACACAGTAGAATCCAAGAAATTATAAAGTGGATTTATTTTTGGTTTGTTCAAATCCTGAAACCTGATAATTAGCAGAAAAGGTCAAAATATCCTGAAAATGCCACTGTACAGCAGGTAAATGAGAGTTTTCTCAGAGGGCAAAATGTTTGATACATGAAGAAAAATGTGATTAACCCAGTTATATACCATAAAGTTTTCACTCATACCTCCTTTCTAAAAGTGATATGAAACTGAACCAGTCCACCCTCTCTTTCGGTCACTCTCAGGTATATATCTCTTGTCGTCCATTGGGTGTAAGTCCCCCATTGAGTGTCCCCATTCTCTGGTTGTCCATGATCTGAAGCACATCCTCTAGGATAGATGGCCCAAGGTCAAGATGGAGGGAAAGGAGAGAGCCAGCGTTAGAGAGACATGGTCTTTCCTCCCCCTCTCCATCCCTTACACACCTTTCATCTTCCTTAGTATCTGGCCGTGGCTCATACCTACGCAAATGATGGGGAGAGCGGTTTGGAGATGCAGGCAGTGATGCATGCCTTGACACACTCAAGTTCCTCTCCTCCAGGTGAAGTCTGGGAGGTTTGGGAGGTGGAGCGAGAGATGGAGATGTTGGGGGAGACTGGGTCGTTGTCAGAGCATCCGTATGATGAGATTGGGCTGTTTGCACCTCAGCAGTCGGCATCACTGCCGAAGTCACAGGAATTTGTACAAGAAGGGTGAGTGCCTGCGCTCCTCCAATGATAGGAAGCGATAGGGCATTTTTCAACAGGGGTGAGCTATCATTGGCTGGTGGGTGACTACTTACACTTTCTGTGCGACTTAATTGGCATGTCCCCTGGTGACCTTGTTGCCCCGGTAACAGGTGAAATTTACCTTGTAAGAAAGACAAGTCACCAAAAAGATCATCAGCCCTCCCTCCGCTGCCAATGTGGATGGTGTGTCGAAAGTCTCCCAGTGGGGGGCTGATCATGTCAGATGAAAGAAGATCACGCAGCTTTTCCTTCTTTCCTTTGTGGCTTTGCCTTTTAAGGTATATGGGAGCCTTGGTAGACATGTCTTACCCACCACGTCCTCCCACACAACAGCGAGACAGACCTTGCAGCAGTGTTAATGGATGAGAGGAAAAGTGAAGAGAACAAATGGACAAGACTACACACAAGAAGAGACAGCTCACAGCACACTAACCATGCCAAGTCAAGACACTTAAAATTTTGACTCCTTCTTTTGACAAAATCCTGATTGAAATGTAGAATGTATCTTCATAAACAAAGCCCAGGTACTTCCAGAATTCCCATGTGTTGTCCACATCCAGAAGGACAGGATTCCTATGAGGACAACAACCCTGGCATCCTTATATACAGTACACTCCACTTTGCCTGCAATTTGTGAGAGAAAGAGAAATAATTTTTAGGGTTTTTTTGTATTTAGCACATACACTGTAGCACACTAATTCTACACTCATTTTGTAAGTTTGATACTCTAAGCATCAGTGATACAGTATGAGATGCTTTTCTGATTCTCTTTTTGTTTGCTTGTTATTTTTATTTACATCTAAACTTGTGGAGCCAATCTTCAAAGAAAAAACAGCTAGAGCCCATATCACATTACAAATGATGAAAATAGTCCAAAAAGTAAACCAAACAGCAAAATCAGAGCTTTTAAAACAAAGGTCAACTTTAGAGAGAGGGACTGACTTACAACATAAAGAAAAGTCAGAAAATGTAATAAGCAGAGAGAGATAATTGAGGTTTGTTAGTCTTGGCATATTTGACTTGCACACTATAAGGGAGTTGATTATAACGTCTCCATGTATCTGCTGATAGTGGACTCAGCTGCTCCAAGAGCTGTGGCTGTTCGAGCATTCAGTTACTGTACGTTTCAATGAGTTTGTTCATGAAAATAGGAAGAGTATTCTGTGTTTGTGTTGAGTGCATGAAGTACAGTTAATAATATTTGTATTTGTGGTGTGTGTGAATATATAACAGTACAGTAGAAGTCTAATGTAGTAAATGTGTATGTACAAACTAGCAGGATACATCACAAAAGAAGTTTGTGTGCTAAAAGGTTTAACAGACTTTGCAGTGTGTAGGTGTGTGTGCATGTTGTAGGCACAAAATATCAGGGGTTCTGGAGCATGACTCGTATTGCATACCTTCAGAATTAAATCATACCTCTGAAGTTACATCAGTTAACTACTCCTGGTGTGTGTGTACTTCCTTTAACCTTGACTACATACAATATCAAAGTGAGCTTAACTGGCGGACACATCGACCAAAGACAAAGGCCAGTGTTTCCATCTCAAGTGTGGGAAAAGCCACCTCAGTGTAACATAAGTGACCCAGCAAATGTCAGAAAGGCTCTGAAATGTTCCAGCGCAAAAACTCTCAGAACTCCAGAAGAAACACAAAACACACACAAGCAAGGCAAATTCAAGCTCCAGTTCAAGTTCAAGAGAAAAATGCTCATGCACAAACACTGAATGGAGGAACTTTTTCCATTCTAGCATTTGATTGTGTGCAGCCTCATGCATATATCTGAGCCTCAATAACACTTAACTAAATGCTGATCCTAGATGTGTTAAATGTGTGTGTGTGACTTGCCTGCCAAATTGCAGGCTATGCGTATGTGAGTGAGCATGGCAAATATGCACATGCATGTGCATTGACATGCTTCACACCATGTCATTTCTGTAGATAGAAGCTGGTGTGCTGACTCACTCAAGTGAGCAAAATAATGATGAACCACAGTTAAACAGAGAGAAAGTCAGAGAGCAATTAGCACATACATTCCAGCTCTAACTGAACAAACGCATAAAGAGTCAGAGTGATTCATTAGATTACATTGCAACCTTCAAGTATTTTGTCTTTTTGTGTGGTTTACTGAATAACTTTTTAGGTGAGATCATTTACGATGGTATTTATTTCAAAACAGTGTGGCATGCAAGGTACACTGCTTGGCCAAAAAAAAAAGGCGCCATTTGGATTTAAGGCAGTGATATGATCTGGGGTTGCATCAGTTGGTCAGGTCTAGGCTTAGCAATGTTATGTGGCAAAAAAATGAAATCAGCTGACTACCTGAATGTACTGAATGACCAGGTTATCCCATCATGGATTTTTTTTTCCCCTGACGGCATGGGCATATTCCAGGATGACAATGCCAAGGACTATCATGCTAAAATTGTGAAAGAGTGGTTCAGGGAGCATGAGGAATCATTTTCACACATGAATTGGCCACCACAGAGTCCTGATCTTAACCCCATTGAAAGTCTTTGGGATGTGCTGGAGAAGACTTTACGGAGTGGTTCGACTCTCCTGTCATCAATACAAGATCTCGGCCAAAAATGAATGCAACTCTGGATGGAAATAAATGTTGTGACGTTGCATAAGTTTGTCGAAACAATGCCACGACGAATGCGTGCTGTAATCAATGCTAAAGGCGGTGTAACAAAATATTAGCTTATGCAACTTTTTTGGGCCAGGCAGTATATAATGTGCGATTAAAAAAATACGAAATTAAAATTCAGTCAGGATCTTGTATTACATTTCAGTCTACTGTTAAGAATGAAATCTCTAGGGGGCCTGGGTAGCTCAGCGAGTATTGACGCTGACTTCCACCCCTGGAGTCGTGAGTTCGAATCCAGGGTGTGCTGAGTGACTCCATCCAGGTCTCCTAAGCAACCAAATTGGCCTGGTTGCTAGGGAGGGTTGAGTCACATGGGGTAACCTCCTCATGGTCGCAATTAATTGGTTCTCGCTCTCAATGGGGTGCGTGGTAAGTTGTGCATGGAGAGTAGCATGAGCCTCCACATGCTATGAGTCTCCGCGGTGTCATGAACAACAAGCCATGTGATAAGATGCACGGATTGACTGTCTCGCTTCAACTGAAACTTGTCCTGTGCCACCAGACTGAGGTGAGTAACTGCGCCAGTGGGTAACTTAACACAGACAAGTGTTAAAATATTTCACTGCATAAATTGGTTGAAAGTAATGTTAAACTGCAAATCTGTGTACAGTTGCAGGATATGGCACAAAAAAAAAAAAAATTACGTCGACATTAGCAAAATTTGTATCCAAGTACTTCTTGGATATAAAAAAAACATATGATACAAATTAGGGCCATAACCACAATACACTTTGAGGTGGAGAAATACTCCCCCCCCCCCCAACCCCCAACCCCCAACAATCAGATATGGCCAGATTGTCCACCCCCATGAATGTGGTAATCTGGCAGGCTTTTGAAGTAGCTTTTTAGAAAATTCTCTTCACATTGTCTAAGAAAATTATCTTTAAAAAAAATAACACAAAGTAGAGCGTTTCTAGATTAGAACTAGAACATTAGGTAATAATATAAAATCAATTTAAGATTTTCTAAATAATTTATGTCTTTAATTCTGAATTTTGTACAGCATCTCCTAAGAGTCTACTTTTAAAAGAGACCATTTTGTTTTGAGTATGTCCTTGTCAGGTTTGTGCTAAAAAAAAAATGAGCCACCAGTTATGAGTAGAAGTCATCTAAAAATGGAAAATTTACTTTTACTCGCTCATTTACTCACCCTTATGTTGTTCAAAACCCAAATGCTGGGTTTTTTCTTGGAACATTAAAATTGATATTTTAAGCAGCTCTATTACATAGAATAACAGTTTATAGTGAGCAGGAGCTGTCAAGCTACTATAAAGCACTATTAAAGGTTCAGTGTAAAGACATCATAACAGTAGTCCAAATGACTTGTGCATGATATTACAAGCTTTCTGGTGCCATACAACAGCTTTGTGTTGTATGGACTACTTTTATGGTATTTTATAATGATTTTTTTTTTTTCTCTTTGGACCTTGACCGCAGTGGTCAGTATGAAGTGTTTTTGTATGGAAAAGAGCAGCATTTGGTTTCCTGAAGAAAATATTGTGTTAAGGTTCTACTGGGAGGAAAAAACGAGAGACAACTTGAGGGCTGTAAATAATTTTGTGTATTTTCTTTTTGCGAGCCAGCTGACACAGTCATGTAATTTTACAGATACATCAGTGATGAAAAGAAATTCTATTTATATTTGTCTTTTCTTTGAGACGGCACAAAAAAGAATGAAAAGATGACTGAAACTGGCAAATTGCTAGTAATGCAGACACAGTGTTTATCTTGTACTGTGAGAACTTTAAAAATACATGTATCTTTTAAAACCAAAAAGTATAACATTTTGGGCCTTTATCGCATTTCAAGTCTTTATTCAGATACTTACTATATTAAAGGACCAAAGAGGACCATTGTATTTGTGACCTCAACACCCGTGACCCCCCCCCCCAACAATGTTCAAGACATGGTTATGGCCTTGATACAAATAAATAAAAAAATAAAAAAAGAGGTTCTAATCAAACACAGCCTTTCCAGAGAAGAGGAATCAGGACGCGCAGAAGAGTGTCAGTGATAACAAATGACTTTTCATGGTGATATCTCTTCGTTTATAACAGTCTAGTCATTGATAATAAACTATTCAGTCGAACTGAGTCTGGAGAATATGATGTGTACCACCATTTAACTCAATTAAAGAAATGGAAATGTTCACTACATGTGGACAACTAACTATGGAGAAAGTTTTGAAGGCCTAATTCCGAAAGTTATTTATTGGTTTGGCAACAGAAGTGAAATATGTTGCTGCAAGCGCAAACGGGGCGTTGTGCTCGGACAAGTCTTCAACAGACCGTTCTGTTTGTTAGACAATGCGGAGAACACTGACACAAAAACACAACTGATTTTGGCTTCACAGAGAATGAGAGAGGGGGGGGGGGGGCTACTACAATTTTTCACTCTTTTCAATTAGATTTTTAGACTTGAAGAAGACGTTTATTATTAAAGCAAAAAATCCCACAAATTACCCTATGCCGAAGACTTCGCAGTTTGCGCTCACTGCTCTGCGCCTGTGTGCGCTATTTTGGCCATAACAGGGACATTCCACGTGACATCTGTCATAGGCGAACACAATAGGCACTTTTCTTTATGTTTGACGAATCATTTCAGTACATCGAGTACATCACACCATGGCCGTTTCAAATAATAATTTGATCAATCGCCACTTCGCATGACCACGTGCTGTCGTGTTGCCTAATAAAACAGATGTGAAGAAACATAACTTTGCGTAAACTTAAATTCTTCTGAGGTAGACGCCGTAAATGCGCACACAAATGAACATTTGAAAGTAATTTTCCCAGCATGGAACTTAAATTGAAACTACTTACGCAAAACTTGCATTTTGTGCCTACCGTTGAGAGATGAGGTGCACTCGCTGTCCGTATGGTCTATTCCTCTCCAACTTCAGTCTATACGCAGGTCCTTCAGGTCAAACATCTATTCCCTACCACCTGACTTTCTTAATTCTGTAAAGTCAAATATTCTTCTTTCAGCGCAAAACCGTCAGAACTGACAGAGGTACATAAATAACCCTTACACTTGTTACCGCATACCTATACCATGTGTATGTGCTGATACAGTAAAACCAGAGCCGTGTTATAGAGATCTGTAAGCTCCCCAACCTCACATCTGCACTGCTGGAACAGGGCGCCACATTTTGTCAGCTGCACAGGACTGGAATCTATGGATCTGGATCGGCGTTTATTTTTCCAATTGTGTTATCCATGCCGTTATTTGGCGTTTACCACTGATCTTGTCACGCTTCATCCGTTTTGCTGAAAATTCCAGCGCCACAATTTTGTGAATCTGCCATCGGCACGCACGCATACACGCTCGTACGCCGGTTAAGCACACGCAGCAGTGTCTCCTCTAACTTAAAGATTTTACACCCTTCACATTCTAAAAACCACCAGCGCAAGCATTTACCCATGCTTAAGTGAGTGCATATTAAAAAGAGTAAATCTGTCTGTGCCCTTCTTTATAGGCAACCTCTCATTCCTCACATACTAAACACACACATACACAATACAGTTGAAGTTTACAAAGTTTACATACAGTTGAAATCAGAAGTTTACATACACTTAGTTTGAAGTCATTAAAACTCATTTTTTAACCACTCCACTGATTTCATATTAGCAAACATAGTTTTGGCAAGTCGTTTAGGAAATCTACTTTGTGCATGACACGAGTATTTTTCCAACAATTGTTTACAGACAGATTGTTTCACTTTTAATTGACTATCACAATTCCAGTAGGTCAGAAGTTTACATACACTAAGTAAACTGTGCCTTTAAGCAGCTTGGAAAATTCCAGGAAATTATGTCATGCCATTAGACAATTAGCTTCTGATAGGCTAATTGGAGTCAATTGGAGGTGTACCGTGGATTTATTTTAAGGCCTACCTTCAAACTCAGTGCCCCTTTGCTTGACATCATGGGAAAATCAAAACCTCAGAAAAAAAATTGTGGTCCTCCACAAATCTGGTTCATCCTTGGGAGCAATTTCCAAATATCTGAAGGTACCACGTTCATTTTGTACAAACAATAGTACGCAAGTATAAACACCATGGGACCACGCAGCCATCATACCGCTCAGGAAGGAGACGTATTCTGTCTACTAGTGATGAACGTAGTTTGGTGCGAAAAGTGCAAATCAATCCCAGAACAACAGCAAAGGACCTTGTGAAGATGCTGGAGGAAACATATAGACAAGTATCTGTATCCACAGTAAAACGAGTCCTATATTGACATAACCTGAAAGGCTGCTCAGCAAGGAAGAATCCACTGCTCCAAAACTGCCATAAAAAAGCCAGACTACAGTTTGCAAGTGCACATGGGAACAAAGATCTTACTTTTTGGAGAAATTTCCTCTGGTCTGATAAAACAAAAATGTAACTTTTTGGGCGTAATGACCATAGTTAAGTTTGGAGGAAAAAGGGTGAGGCTTGCAAGCCAAAGAACACCATCCCAACCGTGAAGCATGGGGGTGGCAGCATCATGTTGTGGGGGTGCTTTGCTGCAGGAGGGACTGGTGTACTTGACAAAATAGATGACATCATGAGGAAGGAAAATTATATGGACATATTGAAGTAACATCTTAAGACATCAGCCATGAAGTTAAAGCTCGGTCACAAATTGGTCTTCCAAATGGACAATGACCCCAAGCATACCTCCAAAGTTGTGGCAAAATAGCTTAAGCATAACCATGTCAAGGTATTGGAGTGGCCATCACAAAGCCCTGACCTCAATCTGATAGAAAATTTGTGGGCAGAACTGAAAAAGCATGTGCAAGCAAGGAGGCCTACAAACCTTACTCAGTTACACCAGTTCTGTCTGGAGGAATGGGCCAAAATTCCAGCACCTTATCGAAAAAAGATTGTGGAAGTTTACCCAAAATGTTTGACTCCAGTTAAACAATTTAAATGCAATGCTATCAAATACTAACAAAGTGTATGTAAACTTCTGACCCACTGGGAATGTGATGAAAGAAAGAAAAGATGAAATAAATCATTATCACTACTATTATTCTGACATTTCACATTCTTAAAATAAAGTAGTGATCCAAACGGACCCAAGACAGGGAATGTTTTCGACAATTAAATGTCAGAAATTGTGAAAAACTGAGTATAAATGTATTTGGCTAAGGTGTATGTCAACTTTTTACTTCAACTGTATTCGTAGATAACTATACTCAATTTATTTGAACAACACTTCAGCAGAGATGTATTACAAAAGCTGAAACTGACCTCTGAGTACCACTGAACTTTAGCTAGCACAGCAGCCAGCAGCTTGCCCAAACACATTAGTCGTTTAAACCAGGATCTTGGGTCTAACAATATAAAACCTACACCAAGACTGTATCCTGGCTGGGACTATCCTTTTATCTTTATTTTCTTGGAAGATACATTGCTGCTTAATACAAATAAATAAATAAATAAACTGTAAATGAACACATAAAAACACTGACATTAAGAACTCAACTCAGACAAAAACTGGAAAAAGTGCTGCCTTTCCAAGAAACAAAATGCAGGCTTTTGCAGTTGTATTGTGGGTGTTGCTTTGTTTTGCTCTTGCATTTTACTCTTTGTGTGAACCAAATGTTCAATTGGTCTAGGCATGGGTGACATGCATCTTGCCAGTGGTGGCACAGAGATAACACATTTTGTTGGCGGGTGGGAGTGTGCTGAAGGGGGGTTCACCCAGGGCGCCATACAAGCTAGACAATTTAAAGCCAACTGCTAAATATGGACAGATGTTGTTCATGAGGTAAACAAAAAATGAGAGGGTTCAAGAACTTTCAGAGCCAGACTGAAAGAAGAGAGAAGGGAAAGACAAAGAAATAATGTCACGATGACATTATAAACTCATTCTCCTTTCTTTCTTGATTGTTCTTTTGTACCTGCCTTTCTGGCATTTCTCCAGCTCCTTCTGGATTTGGGAGTGACATACTGTAGATCTTAGCCTTGTTTTCTTGTCATTTTCTGAAGATATTCTAATTGAACTATGCTCAGTGTAGATAATCCAATATGCAATCCTAGTGACTTGTCTTGGTTTCAGGTTCTTGTCTCTGTTATTCTGGTGCTGAGTTTCTGTGCTGCCATGATTAGTGCCTGACTTTTTTGCAGTCCTGCCCTTTACAATTACTTGTAGGATTTATAAACTACCTTTGCTGGCATTTCCTGTTCTTCTTTCTCTTCATCCATTCTCCCAATCTGCTATTGTTGAGATAGATATTTCATTCTCAGGCGATTAATAGGAGCCATGCACAGCATCTGATGTATTTTTGATGTGGTGGGTTTTGGCCTGGGTGGAGTGCTTCCTGCTTTAATGCTCCAAGTTTCTGGTTTATGCTAGAAGCTACCAATTCATAGTGAGAACCCAGAAGCATATTAAAGACACCAATTTAACTACTTGCAATCACTATCATTTTTCGTTTTAGCTCCTCATACATTATATGTGGGGCCTCCTCCATTCCATCTGAAGAATGTGGGCCTACTCTAGTCCAAACCACAGACTTTTATATCTTCCATTTGTATATCTGTTATTCTTAAAGCTCATCATAATGATTAGTCACAGTTATGTTAATCTCTGTTAAGATGCTGATAATCAGTTATGAACTTGTTTGGATTCTGCCAATTTTCACATTTCAGTGATTTTTGTTATCTAAAACACTCAAAGAATAGACCAGACTAAACAACTAGTTCACCCAAAAATGATAAATTCTCTCATCATTTACTCACTCTCATGCTGTCTCAAACTCGTATGACTTTCTTTCTTCAGCGGAATACAAACAAAGATATTTAAAAGGGTGTATGATGTGTTTTTGTCCATTTACATTGCAATTATTTCAATATTTATGGTGAATAAGTGAATATTTTGGTTTGTTTCTCACCAAAAACGCTTGTATCGTTTAGAAGACTTGGATTAAACCACTGGAGTCACATTGATTACTTTTACGCTGCCTTTATGTGCTTTTTGGAGCTTTAAAATTTTGGACCTCATTGACTTACATTGCATGGACAAAAACACATCATACATCCTTATTTGATAAAAACTGTCATAGAAAGTCATAAAAGTTTGAGACGGCATGAGGGTAAGAGCCGTCTAAGAGTAAATGATGATAAAATAATAA
Organism: Myxocyprinus asiaticus; assembly: GCF_019703515.2. Classification (NCBI taxonomy): domain Eukaryota; kingdom Metazoa; phylum Chordata; class Actinopteri; order Cypriniformes; family Catostomidae; genus Myxocyprinus; species Myxocyprinus asiaticus. Next base: position 32,623,091 of record NC_059347.1, read on the forward strand.
CATTATGAGAAATTAATCATTTTTAGGTTAACTGGTGAATTATCCCTTTAAAATTAAACCTGCCTCAAAGCCCTTTTTCTTTCTTTCTTTTTCAAGATTTTCTAATTACAGCATTGTTTGAAAGGTTTTGCCCAACCAATGGGGACCAGAATGTAGCTAAATCATCTCACCTTTCTCACTTCCTCCCAGATTCACCTTTTTCATGTCTATCTGCTTATCTGCCCTCATGACCTCATATGCTCTCATGAACCACAAGCCCTCATCCTCACGCATATTTGCCTGCAGAACAGTCTGGAGTCATAATCTTGAGTGTGTCTGTGTGTGTGTAGTCAGCTTTGATTGGGAATCGGGGCCAGCTATTATTCATCTTTCTCTGTTCTCCAAATCCAGATGTGCATTTTGTAGAGCAGACCTGAACATGCACGCACACACACAAGCAAAAACATGATGCATACCACTCCCAGCAACACATTATATATCAGATATTGCCTCTAGTGCTCTAAAGTCTGCCTGTAGTATCTTTCATACATTATGAAATATGAGACTCAAGTAAAACAAACACAAATAACCCCTTTCTTAAATAAACATGGCCGATTTATGGATTTTTTTTTTTTTTTTTTTTTTAACTAGTGAGGACCACCTAAAATGTCCTTATTAAAAATAATTGGCACTCACAAATATAGTGAAACCTGTACCAACACACACACACGTTTGTTTCACTATAAAAGTGAGGGCATCTCATAGACTTCCATTGATTTCATAGCAGGCTAATGATATTTCCTATCCCCTAAACTTAACCCTCACAGAAACCTGTGCACATAAGTAGATCTAAAGTTAAACATGATTTGTCTGATTTATGGCCCTTCTTTTTTTTTTTTTTTTTTTTTAACTAGGTGAGGATCACCTAAAATGTCCTCACTAGCGGGTTTTAACAAGTTTCTATATTATTGAGGACGTATAAAAAAATAAAATAATAATTGGCACACAAATATAGTGAAACCTGTACACACACACACACACATACACACATGTTGGTGCAGCTATCATTACGAGGACTCTCCATAGACATAATTATTTTTATACTGTACAAACTATAGATTCTATCCCCTAAATCTAACCCTCACAAAAAACTTTCTGCATTTTTACATTTTCAAAAAAAAAAAAAAACAAAAACATTGTTTAGTATGTTTTTTAAGTGATTTGAATTATGGGGACACTAGAAAAGCCCTCATAAACCACATTTATAGCATAATACCCTTGTAATTACTAGTTTGTAACCTAAAACAAAAGTCCTCATAAACCACCAATTGTTGGAAGAGGGACTAATTGGATAAATGAACTACAATTCACAGTGTCTACCCCCTTGAAACAGACCAAGTTAGTTTGCAGATTCAACAGTCAAATGCCAAAAAAAAAAAAAAATGTTCAAGTTCATACACTTTGAATTAGCCTAGTTAATGCGTGGGACAATCAATAAACGTGAACATATCTGTGTTTTTTTTTTTTTTTTTTTTTTTTAACCAGAGCTTTCAAAAACATTTATTGAGCTAACAATTTTCCAGGTCCGTTTAAAATGTAGGGCTATATGTAACTCGGGGAGCTATTACATTAATAATCAAACACATGCAGGTTTTTCCCTGTAGCTGAGTGCACGCTCTCTCTCTCTCTCTCTCACTCACGCGCACTGCACTGTGCTGACTCTACATTCTGTGCTACACCACTCAGTTCTGCGTCTCTTTCCTTGAGCATGAACAGAGCCGCAATTCACTCAACACTCTTGATATGAAATATGTGCATTGGCCTATCTGCAACGCAAACACGTTTCAACACATTTGCAGCTCCAAGTCTGGTTTGACTGACAACACGGACACGCGCCAGAATTTCCACTCTGTAAATGTTATCGACGGTTATTGAGAAGTTTCTCACAGTCGCGATAACAAATCAGCCGAACGAACAAACACGCCATTCCTTGAAACTATTGCGCAAACAAAAAACAAAAAAACCCTGCCAGTCACACCCTAAAATGCCTTTGTTTAATCTGACACGAATTCTAGAACAAGCCCTCATACTACAGTTGTGCTCAAAAGTTTGCATACCCTTGGAGAATTGGTAATATATGTAACATTTTTAAAGAAAACATGAGTGAGCAGGCAAAACACATTTCTTTTATTTCTTATGGGATTCATATTCAACTGTAGGTTATAACAGAATGGCACAATCATAAAATAAAGCATGGCAACAATGAAAAAATGAAATGACCCCTGTTCAAAAGTCTGCATACCCTTAGTTCTTAATACTGTGTATTGCCCCCTTTAGCATCAATGACAGTGTGCAGTCTTTTGTAATAGTTGTCTATGAGGCCCCAAATTCTTGCAGGTAGTATAGCTGCCCATTCGTCTTGGCAAAATGCCTCCAGGTCATGCAAAGTCTTTGGTCGTCTTGCATGAACCGCACGTTTGAGATCTCCCCAGAGTGGCTCGATGATAGTAAGGTCAGGAGACTGTGATGGCCACTCCAGAACCTTCACCTTTTTCTGCTGTAACTGGAGGGTCAACTTGGCCTTATGCTTAGGGTCATTGTCGTGCTGGAAAGTCCAAGAGCATCCCATGCGCAGCTTTCGTGCAGAAGAATGCAAATTGTTTGCCAGTATTTTCTGATAACATGCTGCATTCATCTTGCCATCAATTTTCACAAGATTCCCTATGCCTTTAGAGCTCACACACCCCCAAAACATCAGTGAGCCACCACCATGCTTCACAGTGGGGATGGTATTCTTTTCACTATAGGCCTTGTTGGCCCCTCTCTGGTTGTGACCATAAAGCTCTATTTTGGTCTCATCACTCCAAATTGCAGTGTGCCAGAAGCTGTGAGGTGTGTCAAGGTGTTGTCATTTGTGACATTGGCACAGTAAAGGCTTCTTTCTGGCAACTCGACCATGCAGCTCATTTTTGTTCAAGTATTGTCGTATTGTGCTCCTTGAAACAACCACACGTCTTTTTCCAGAGCAGCCTGTATTTCTCCTGAGGTTACCTGTGTGTTTTTCTTTGTATCCCGAACAATTCTTCTGGCAGTTGTGGCTGAAATCTTTCTTGGTCTACCTGACCTTGGCTTGGTATCAAGAGATCCCTGAATTTTCCACTTCTTAATAAGTGATTGAACAGTACTGACTGGCATTTTCAAGGCTTTGGATATCTTTTTATATCTTTTTCCATCTTTATAAAGTTCCATTACCTTGTTACGCAGGTCTTTTGACAGTTCTTTTCTGCTCCCCATGGCTCAGTATCTAGCCTGCTCAGTGCATCCATTTGAGAGTTAACAAACTCATTGACTATTTATACACAGACACTAATTGCAATTTAAAAAGCCACAATTGTGGGAAATTAAACTTTAATTGCCATTTAAACCTGTGTCTGTCACCTTGTGTGTCTGTAACAATGCCAAACATTCAAGGGTATGTAAACTTTTGATCAGGGCCATTTGGGTGATTTCTGTTATCATTATGATTTAAAAAGGAGCCAAACAACTATGTGATGATAAATGGCTTCATATGATCACTATCCTTAAATAAAAGACATGATCAGTCATATTTTTGCATGACCAGCCATATTTTCAAAATCAATGCCAAAATTTCACAATTTCTGCCAGGGTATGCAAACTTTTGAGCACAACTGTAGCTACTAGTGTTGAACAGTCGAGATAAAAGTTAGGCTAATCCTTACAAAATGTTACTCTTGTGACCAAAATACCCTAGTTTCTATAGGAAATTATTACTACTATAAAGCCATGATAAATACACCAAAATCTGATCTCCTTCAAATAGTGCAAGAAGCTTTCTGAACATAATTTCCTTACCACCTCCTTTTTTTAATTTTATACAAAAGTGATTAATAACTATTTTTGTAAGGGGTAAATTTAGTTCTCACCTGTACAAACGCAGAGATAAAACAATATTGGCATGAAGAAAATGAAAGCAATTTACTTACAACAGTTCAGTTGCAGAGCTCGAAAGTCAGATTCCGTTATGTACTAACGATCTGTTTTCATCAGTCAGAGCTTTTGAAAAGCTTGAAGCACTCAGTGACACTGGACGAGGGTCCAGCCCCTCACTCTGCGCTCAGGCAGTTTTAACGGTCGCTGGGTAACGTGCCATTGTGACTGAACACAAAGAGGGGGCCCAAGGGGGCAGGAGGTGAGGTGAGGTGAGGGTGCCGTTGCAATTTTAAAATTGCCTTAACATGCTGGTGCTACGTTGCATTGCCAAGCGATTTTGAACACTGGATAGACTTGATACATGGTGCTCGTCAAACTCGAATGGGTTAAAATAATTATAAGAGGAGGAAGGACTGGTCTACACATTAAAAACTAAATAGGGGATTTGCATACTGAGCATCTGAACCATGCAAATACAGAACAAAGCATAAAGGGACAGTTGAGAGGCAAACACAGGACATTTCCTCTGAGATTCAGGCCTTGTTAAATTAATAGTTCAACCCAAAAATGAAAATTCTCTACTCACCCTCATGCCATCCCAGATGTGTATGACTTTCTTTCTTCTGCAAAACACAAAGATTTTTTAGAAGAATATCTCAGCTCTGTAGGTCAAATGCAAGTGAATGGTAACCAAGTAAATGGTGACTTTAAAGCACAAAAGCAGCTTACAAGTAATGCATAAGACTCTGGGGGTTGTATCCATGTCTTCTGAAGTGATCCAATCAGTTTTGGGTGTGAACAGAGCAAACTCCTTTTTTATTATACATCTTGACATCAGCAGATCATGATTTCAAGCTCAATTACACTTTCTAGCTCCATCTAGTGCTCTGCACATAGAGATTGCAATGGCAATATGTTCAGTGAAAAGGAGTTACATTTTGGTCTGTTCTCACCCAAATCAGATTGGATCACTTCAGAAGACATGGATTTTTCCACTGGAGTCACATGGATTACGTTTATGCTGCCTTTATGTGCTTTTTAGAGCTTCAAAATTGTATTCACCATTCACTTGCATTGTATGGACCAACAGAGCTGCTATATTCTTCTAAAAGTTCTGTAGGTAGTTCAAAGCTGTCTTGGAATAGTTTCAAGGATAGATTCAGAACAACTACCATGTTCTCTGCTTGGCTCAAACAAAAAATGTCTCAGACAAAAAAGTATCTCATCCTTTGGGTGACTTCAAAACATCACAAACACACTTCCAAACGAGGCAATACATTTGTAAAAGTGCATTGTCATCGTTTGTCAATTGACTGATTACTGCAGAATATGATAGTTCACAGTTGGATACGACAGCTCTGAGCACAAGGAGCTGAGTTCAGTTACTATTGTTTCAAGTGGAGGAATGGAAGGGAGGGAGAAAGAGAGAAATGCTGAATATTTGTGCATGGGTTGAGGTCAAAGTTCATGACCCATCATTGACTTAGGAAGGAGGGGGTAGTCAGAAAAAGAGGTTTGCCTTGACATGGGAAAGAAAAGGAGGATATTTAAAAGACAAGTATAAGCATATTGATGACCAAATTATGGTGTTTGACTTGTTTACATATTTAAAGGAATATTCTGGGTTTAATACAAGATAAAGGAATATTCAGGATTCAATACAAGTTATGCAGAATCGACAGCATTTGTGGCATAATGTTAATCTCTCTCTCTCTCTCACACACACACACACACACACTCGTCACTCCTTTTCTTAAAAAAATAAACCAAAAATCGAGTTGACAGTGAGGCACTTGCAATGGAAGTGAATGGGGTCAATCTTTAGAGAGTTTTAAGGCAGAAATGTGAAGCTTATAAATTTATAAGAGACAAATGAATTCTTCTGTTAAAACTTGAGTATTATTTGAGCTGTAAAGTTGTTTAAATCATTGTTTTTACAAACATAGAAGGATTTAGGGGTTTATGGCATTATGTCGTCATGGCAACAAAATTGTAAAATTGGATTTTTTTTACTTTACAAAGAAAGGTTAGCAAGTGATTTTATCACACTAAAATCATGTTAACATGCATATTGTTTATGTCTTGTGGCTATACTTTTGAAACAGTGAGTATTTTAACATTTATGTATTAACCCCCATTCACTTCCATTGTAAGTGCCTCACTGTAACCCAGATTTTTACTTTTTTAAAGAAAAGGAGGGACGAGTCTAAATTAATTTTTGTGGTAATCAATTTTATGCCACAAATGCTGTCGATTGAGCTTAACTTGTAACATTCCTCCAGGAGGGCTATACATGATGTAATGTGAGGTAAATTGGATATTTTTGCTATCTGTTTTTAGTTGTATGTCCATCCTCAACAACACTGAGCTATCTGGTTGGAAGTGTGGTTAAGTCCAAGCTTCATACAACTTATAGCATATACATATACATTATATACATAAATGATAGGCTATAAGAAGTATAATACATACAACTGTTAAGGTCAATCGATCAGCATTTGTGGCATCACTGTTTCACAATTATAACCACAAGATGTTAACATGATTTTAGTGTGATAAAATCACTTACTAACCTTTTCTGTGTGAAGTTATAGCCATTTTTACAACTTCGTTGCCATGATGATATAATGTCAACAAACCCTAAAACAACTGTAAAAATGACAATTTAAACAACTTTACAGCTCAAATAATACATGAGTTTTAACAGAAGAATTAATGTAAGTGCTTTTATAAAATTATAAGCTTTCCATTCACTTCCATTGTAAGTGCCTCAATGAATCCAGAATATTTATATTCTTGATATCAAATATATCTAGCAGCAGCTGACTATTGCAGATTTATACAATAAGAATGACACAAATTTCTTTTCAAACCATGTTTTATTCCTAATATTAGATGTAGATACACAAACAAGTCTTTTTCTTGTTAACATCAGCAATGAAAAAAAAAATGCTTCACAGCACACTTTCCCCCAAGTGGTGGGGTTTGGTATTACAGACTAGAAACTCAGCAGGAATAGGCTGCAGATTTTACACGAGGTGCAGTTGCAACAGCAGTAGTATTAATAATGGTAATATTAATAATGAGTTTTATATAATAATAACAATAACATATAATAGTAGTGATATTAACAATTGATATTCTTTAACATATGGTTCTTCAATGAGTTGGTGGGATTATTTTTGAAGACGCATTATAATGTTGCACAATATCCTATTAATGGATGAGGAAAAAAAGACGCTTAAAAATAAGATTTTATCTAATTTAATGCCCAGCACTATGAGGAAACACTCTCTCCTACTGAGAGATGAGTTTTCACTCTTAGAACTGACTGTATAAACATATTACAATAAAATTATCATTCATTCTCCGTTTGCCCTAAAATTTCACTAACCAGATCTTTGAAATTCACATAAATCGACTCTTCTCTGGATTCTCTTATATTCCACAATGCAGCTGACCATCTAGCCAGTGTAAAACATCCCCACTCAAGAGATTAAAAAAAAGATGAGGGGGAAGAAAGAAGACTAGAACTTAGTGACAAAGAGGAAAATAACAGAAAAGAAAATCAACAGCGCAAATAAGTGAGACATAAACTATAACCCAGTGCATTTTGGAACTGATCTCGGGAAACAACTAAAAGTAGTGACTAAATTCAGTAGCACATATAGTCTCAAACTTATCTGCATGTAGGCTCAGGCTAAACAAATCTTAATGCTCAATGACAGTGTTCAGTGAGCAAAATCACTAGTCTACATCTTTCAACCTCAGTGGCGCTTTTATTCTTTAGGGAGGAGAACATCAGATCTGATAAGATGCCTTTCTGATCTTATCAAAATCAATTTTAAGTTTGTTTTGGTGACATTCTCCAGACACTGAAAACTGGAAAGATGGTCATTGGCTGTTTTAGAGGGCTGGACCAGGTTTAATAGGGAGTCTGTATAATTTTGCATCACATCAAACGTCACAGAAAAAACAGCAGCTTTCTGTTTACCCCCTTAAATGCATCTCCATCTAAAAAAAAAAAAAAGATTGACATAAGAGTGTATACTCCACTCATATCAGAGGAAGGGGCTTCATTGTATGACATCAAAAAACCTCACAATAATATCAACACACCAAGGCAAGCTTTCTCACAATCATAGGCAGAAAAATCTTTATCTTACAAAAATACTGATTTCATGCCACAGTACATTTGTAACCTACACATCATGCTCTTGAATAACTGCAAAAGTATGTTTGAAATCTAGTCTGGTTGATTGTAATGGATCCTGCCTTATGTTACTTTGCTGTTACCAGGAGATAATTCCCTCCTGCCCCGCAAGTATAAAACCTGCAATTATATATTTATGCTGTAAAAATTTCACATTCCTCCAAGGAAGATAATCTCTTGTAACTCATACTCTTACAAATAAAGGGAGCAGATTATCTCATTCACCATGAAGGGGGAAAAACTGTTGATTTGGTCCACATAAGAATGCCTAAGTCATTTTGTTTCACATTCAGAGTTTAAGCACATTCACAACTGATACACCTGAAAGCAACTTCTGTGTACACACACACACACACACACACACACACACCTAAAAAAACAGCATCAACCTTCAGGAGCATCACTGACACTAATCCCTACTTCAGCTATCAGAAAAGATGCTAATCCCTATAAAAATATGTAAAGTTTAGGGTTAAGAGAGAAAAACGTGCACGCCTGTGTGTGAATGGTAAAACTGATGCCTGAGAATCAATCCGAAAAACTCTTTAATAGGAAACTCGGTCATCTACATATTCAAATCAAACTATCAAGAAAGAGGAAAAAATATATGTCCCTCCTCACAATTCTTTGTAAGTTTAATGTTGGCTTGTGCAAGGGATTCTTGTGTTTTGTCTGTTTGCTTTAGAGCAAGAGTAAAACCAAAGTCTAAACCACAGCATCACACCTCAAATTCCAATTTTCACCACAAACACTGTCTTTTCAACAAGAGATGAGGTTAAGGGAACAGATGAACTGATGAAAAAGTCACACAATGTAGAACCCATACATCTCAAGGTATCACTCAATCAGAATGAAAGAGGGAGAACAGAGAATCTTAGCTCCAAGATAAAATAAAACTAAAACCGTTATAAATAGTTTTTTTCCCTCTTAAACTTGCAAGCCAAAAATAACTATAATTTTTTTTATATAAAAAGCATTCAACACAGTCATATCTAGTAAAATGAACAAATGCAAAAATTGTCAGTTAGAAGAGCATGTAGTTGACCAGCGCAAACCTTTGACTCATGGCCGTTTTTGTTTTCTCTGAACATGACCCATACCTAACTATACTTACAATTTTTTTTTTAAATAATCAATTTTAAATGGACTCAGAAACGCAAATAAACAATATTAATAGTAGCAATAACAATTAAATCTTTAGTTATACCAAAACAATGCCAAAAAAGGATTGTGGTCCTTCACAAAGAAAGTGAGAAGTTGAAATTCAGACAGAAAAATGAAATAATCAGGTGAAAACAACAAAACAGCACTCTTGGTCTTTCAAACATTACAGTATGGAAAAGCTATCTAGTGCAAAGCTAAAACTATTTTGAGGGGGAAAAACAAAGTGAAGAGGAAACTAGTCAAATTGAAAGGTATGAGCTGAACTTTCACAAAGCCTCTACTGCGTTGGCTCTTAGTTTGGGAGCTGGTCTTAGTCAGAAATGTCACTCCCTCCTCTCCAGAGAAGCCCAATTAACAGGGCTAACTCTGTGGATTTACAACACTTCGGGCCAAAAGTGCCACGATAGCTAGGATGCGAAATTGAACAAGATCCATGTGTGAAATGAGACGAATAAAAAACAAATTGAGTTGAAGAACGTAAAAAATGTATCACATTGTGACATGCGAGTTTGCTGCCCCTTTTCTATCATTTTCAGTTTCTTTCGAGTGTTGACAAACTTCCATCTCTTGTTTCCCTCATTGTGGAGATCGGTGACATATTTGGGTGCTTATTTCTTCTTGCCAAAGAAACTGAAGCGTTTTTCGCGGTCTCTCTCTTTGCCTTCTTTGTTGCGCATGACCACACCTCCTGCTTCGCCCGAGCTGGGAGAGATGGGTGGCATGGTCATTGCCCGACTCAGACCCCGTGTGCCACCTGGCGAACGTTCGTCGGATGACATGGATGTTTGGATTGCTCGAATCCAAGAGCTCATTTCAGCCTGGGGGAGAGAACGATAGTATTACAATATGAAATTATGTCAGGACACAGGAACGTCTTTTACCAAAACTATATGTAAAAATATAATTCTGAAACTGGTAAGAAATCTTGTTTTTTCCCCTTTCATTTATGGAAAAACTCACCTCATCCTTTGCTTGAAACAAGAACTCCTTTCCATCTCCAAGCCTGTAAAAATGTAAATACTGGTCACATGCTAATATTTTTACAGAATCTTGTTAATTAAGTATTTGCAGTTTAAAAAAATAAAAATAAAATACTAATAAAAACTATTTCCCCATCTCTTTCTCACCTAAGTTTAAATACATGTTTCCTCTTCTTGTAGTCATGGGCAACCTCACAGACAGCCTCATTGAGGCTGATGGGAACTTCTCCATGGTAAGGGATTCCATTTGAGGCACTTTTGTTGTCCTTATAGAAGCCCATACTGCCTTTACGTAATACACAATACACATTCTGCCACGATCTTAAAATGCAGAGAAAGAGAATGCCATTAGTCTATAACATCTCAGTAACGCCTTTTCAATTGCAAGTTCACTCAGTAACACTCCAATGGAAATTTTTCAGTGTAGCGCCATCTTTAATTTTTGACTGGAATTACACAGAGGCTGTGAGGGATAGACCTAGGTATAGGTCTCTTCAATGGGTTATACTCATATCTATACATACTGTAGATCCCTTATTAGCAGTTGTTCCTATGGACCGCAATACATCGGCATATCCACCATACTGGAAAGGTCAAGAGCCATCCATCAACACATGAAAGTAAACTGACAGATACGGTCTGCAACAGTCTTGAGTCTTTTCCAGCAAACTTTCAGATGATCTGATTTTCCATAAACATTGGGCAATATTTAGATGATATAAAAATTCCTGACTTCACTTCTAAAACAGTTTTAGAAGTTTTTTTTTCCCCATAGCAAACTGCAAATAAAGTCCTCTTCAAATGAATATATCTTGACAAACACATTGAAAATTAGCACCCAGTCTGTCATTGCATGATGAAATGTTTCCACACAAAAGCAGTTAATGCAGCAGTCTGAGGCTTCTTCTCTATTCACTTGCATTTTAACAGCTCTCCTTGTTGACCGTTCCAAGATGGCGCCTCGGTTGATGTATCCGAACCAGCCGAATGAGGCATCTACGTAGGTATATCTATGGTTATACTGTTGTTTAAAACATTTTGAATAGTTTCGCTGATGAAACACTGAAACAAAATACAAAATCTTTCCAAAAAATTTCAGTGCACAAAATACTCCAGATAACATGAGAAGTGGTTTTATACAAAAATCTTTGGATTTTATACAGCTTTTTACAACGCATGTCACCAGTCTATCCCTCACAGCCTCGTTTTCATTCACGTAAAAAATTAAACAGAGCAAGACCCATCTTCTTTCCATAAGCTCTTGTCATTTATCTGCTTCCAGTTTTACCTGGTGGCTGCTTTTTTGCTGTGCGAATCCATTTCCTGTTTCCTGCAGAGCATGCCCTCCATTGCTTCTGTTGCCGCCTCTGCTCCTCCTCGCCCTGGCAGTGTTGCTGAAGGGTCTTGCCGTGATGCTGAGTCCAGACCACTGTCACGGCCTGGACCATTTACAGACTCAGATTCTGATCCCTGGTTGACAAAAACATGCTAAAATTAGACTTAAAATGGGACACTTCTAATTAGGAGACTTCTAAAATAATGCTTATGTCACTAAGGTCACTGCTGTGCTGGTAAATACTACTGTTATTCATTAAAGGCTTTTTTTGTTCATGGCCTGTATAACTTGTTTACTATGTTACATGCAATACACATTCTGAAATTGCATGTTACATATTAATTGGCAGGCTACAAACTTGCTTTAAACTATTCATATATATAAAATACGAGTATATTCTATCTAAAATAAATTGACCTTATTAGAAATAAATAAATAAATAAATAAATAGATAAAGAAAGAAAGTTAAAGGGTGTTCAGACCAGTCGTTTCTTCATGACAATCTCATATTTTGTCATCTAAAACACATCTAAATGAAACTCCTAACTCAATAAGCATAATATGAACATGCACACAAAAGGAAAGCAAATGCGTACTTTAAAGGGGTTTTCACACTGGCAGTTTAGTCCAAAACAGAGCACGGTTCACATGAAAAATTGGTAATGTGAAAGCTGTTTTGCGAACCGGGCAGCGGACTGTGGTACCGAACCCGAGACTACCTGTAGAGGTTGGTCTGAGTTTGGCTGCAAGGGAACTGTGGTGTGGTTCCCATGAGTGAGAAATCAACCAGTCCAGGTCCTCACTTGTTTAGGAAGTAAAATTACTTGCGCATGTGTTTTTGCTGATTTCAGCATGATGACATCATCAGTTGCACAAAAACAAACACACACGTGCACCATGAGTGGCAGGGGAACATTGTGGGATGCAGAAGAGGTGAGGTGCCTTTTATATAGGTGCGTGAGCGAGCGTGCAACCAGCTGTGTCCTCAAAAAAGACTGTTTGTGAGCATCAGATATAGTCTCCATCTCCTGGACAAGTGCTGAATTACGGCATGCGACGCAATGTTTTATTCACTCTGGTGTGCCTAATGACGTCAGATTAATAAAAAAACACAAATATAGCGACCTGTGTCGTGTTTTCCATCACGTGCATGTTTGTGATGACGGAAAAGCTGCAGGTTTGACAATCATACGTGAGTCTGAAACCAGACCAACGGTGGGGGGGGGGCGCCATGAACAATCACGCTCATATTCGGACCGCAGCAAACCTGCCCAGTTTGAAAACCACCATAGACAAACACACAAAAATGCAACAACACTGGCATGTTACACCAAGGACAAACTAGGGGTAGTATGGAAAAGCAAGGGTAATGTGGGTATAATAATGAACTAACAATGCCACAAGACACTGGGACACATCTACCTGCAAGTTCCTCAAAAACTAGCCTATTTTTAGCAAGTACTGTACATACAATACAAGGAAAAATTGTTGCTTAAAAAAAAAAAAAAGAAAAGCTACTAGCCTTAGAGAAAAATAAAATCCGATGAGACTGAAGGAAATCAGAAGACAGACATTAAATTACGTATGAGTTGGATTAATAGGGAATATTAGTTCAGTTGTTATGATGCACCCCAACAATCATGACAAACTCACACTAGCTACAATACAAAGACAGCTGGCTACAAACAACAAAACTTTACTACAGAGAAAAAAGTTGCTCAATAACATCAGCACATAGAAATTTGATTTGAACTGGGAAACTGTGTGATAAAGTGCATCCCAAACATTGATGTTGAAGCTCAGCCATAAGCAAACAAATCTTTTACAAGTTAAAAAATTACAGTAGCCAAATAGAAGAAAATCATACGAAACAAACACAAAATGATCCATTGACAGCAATAGAAAGCAACAGAGTGTTTTGGCCCTCTAGCTGGTGTGGTATAGCTGCCGCCATGCTGCTAGGCAGTTGGGTTGTTAAGCACAAGCAGTGATGGGGCAGCAATGCTACACTACGGCTAAAGGCTGGCACTAGGGGGTTAGTACTCACACGCTCCTGTGCCTTGTGTGGTTTAGGCACAGGCTTAGAAACTGGGTTAGACTGAGGTTTAGTCTCTGGTTTAGGTTCAGGTTTCTTGAGTTCAGATACTGAGACCGATAATGACTGTGGATAAGAGATGTCACAAGAATATGTGTTAACATACGAGTATGTTAACGAGTTGTTCTGACATTTAAAAGAACATCCACACAATAAGACCACGAAAACATACTGGTCGTTTTGTTACACACTTGGTTGTTGCAACATTCTCACCACAGACACACTCTTCACGGACTCACGAGTTAGATTAAGCTTACGCCAGGATATTTATATCAACAGAAAAAATTGAGAGGAACACGAAAAGGACACTGAACACACAACAAGACAGCACAACTGAGACTGGACTGTGATTTGTGTTGTGATGGGAATTTTAAAACCGTGTCTGCATACTAACATATACACATAAATTGTCTATGTGAAAGTGAAGGCATAACTGGATCAAATGTGGATTTGAGACAACAGAGTGGATTCATGTCTGACCTGTGATGTGTCCTGGTCACTGTAGGCACCATTGACAGATACTGACTGGTTCAATGTCGTCTGGTCCAGACTCGTCCTTAAAAAGAAGCAATTGAGAAATATAAACATGTAAAAGAAAAAACAGAGTTACAAGGTAAAACAAAGAGAGTGTGGGATAAACTAACAAATACAAAAGGTAAGAGTTAGAAGTGAATGGAAAAAAAATGACCATTCCCTAGTGATTACAAATCAGGGGCACGGGGGCCTGGGTAGCTCAGCGAGTAAAGACGCTGACTACCACCCCTGGAGTCGCAAGTTCGAATCCAGGGTGTGCTGAGTGATTCCAGCCAGGTCTCATAAGCAACCAAATTGGCCCGGTTGCTAGGGAGGGTAGAGTCACATGGGGTAACCTCCTCGTGATCGCTATAATGTGGTTCTCGCTCTCGGTGGGGTGCGTGAAGCCTCCACACGCGCTATGTCTTCGCGGTAACACGCTCAACAAGCCACGTGATAAGATGTGCGGATTGACGTCTCAGACGCGAAGGCGACTGAGATTCGTCCTCCGCTACCCAGATTGAGGCGAGTCACTACGTCACCACGTGGACTTAGAGTGCTTTGGGCATTCCAAATTGGGGAGAAAAAGGGAGAAAAAAAGTACAGTTAGTGTTACTATAGTAAATTCAAGGGTGGTGATGTAGAATTCTGTGCCGAATTCAAATGGTTTCCGCTTCTCACGCCATGCTTCTCACTGGTTCTTGCAGAGCTGCGTGTTTAAGAGCTCGAGCTTTAAGAGATTTGTGCTTGCGTTGCTCTGTCCATTGAGCTGTATCCATCTACAGAGCCATACAGGTGCATTAGCCGAGGTTGTGCCTCCGCTTGTGTATTTGGCGCTGCTAAACCAGATACTTCAGATGTGTCGCTAGACTTCAAAATCAGGAGAACCATGTTACAAATGCGTACCAACCCGTAAAATTGAGAACCAACTGATATACTCCAAGTCTAGATAAACATTTTAATGCAAAGAGGAACTATAGATTTGATTAATTTGACTGATAAATGCACCCCATTTGTAACCTAATGCCCCCCTCTCTACTAATTTGCTCTCAGCGCCCCCTGGCATCCTTTAAACGCCCCCTGGGGTTACCACGCCGGTTGAGCAGCCCTGAAAGGAATATTCCGGGTTCAATACAAGTTAAGCTCAATCGACAGCATTTGTGGCATAATGTTGATTACCACAAAAATGTATTTCAACTCATCTCTTTTTTCTTTAAGAAAAAAAAAAAAAAAAAAAGAAAAAGGCAAAAATCTAGGTTATAGTGAGGAACTTACAATGGAAGTGAATGGGGCCAATTTTTGGATGGTTTAAAGGCAGAAATGTGAAGCTTAAAATTTTATAAAAGCACTTGCATTAATTATTCCATTAAAACTCATGTATTATTTGAGCTGTAATGTTGTTTAAATTGTCGTTTACAGTCGT
The DNA here is from genome assembly GCF_019703515.2 of Myxocyprinus asiaticus. Classification (NCBI taxonomy): domain Eukaryota; kingdom Metazoa; phylum Chordata; class Actinopteri; order Cypriniformes; family Catostomidae; genus Myxocyprinus; species Myxocyprinus asiaticus. The sequence continues at coordinate 32,638,745 of NC_059347.1, forward strand.
TTTAGGGTTTGTTGACATTACATTGTCATGGCAACAAAGTTGTAAAATTGGCTATAACTTTACACAGAAAAGGTTAGTAAGTGATTTTATCACACTAAAATCATGTTAACATGCATATTGTTTGTCTTGTGGCTATACTTTTGAAACATTTAACATTTATGTATTAACCCCCATTCACTTCCATTGTAAGTGCCTCACTGTAACCCAGATTTTTGCTTTTTCTTAACCAAAAGGAGGGACGAGTCGAAATTCATTTTCAATTCATTCAAATCAATATCAAACCACAAATGCTGTCGATTGAGCTTCACTTGAACTGAACCAGGAATATTCCTTTAAGGAGGTTATTAACAATTTCTATTCGTTAAGCCTATTAAACTGAAATTCCCAAGTCATTTCTTTATTTGTATTTATCTCATGTCTTTCTCTGAGAAAGCTACTCAAGAAATGCCCCTAAAATCATAAAATTACATACAAGCTCAGGTGTCTCATTAAAGGGAAAAGGAGCTACTTGTGTTTCTGTAAACGTTCTGCAAATCTTTCCACTTGCAGTATCAACTGTTTTATTTTCAAAAGTAAATCAAGGTTCCATCAGAGCCTTACTGATGTGGCTGTAAGGGTACATATAAGAAAACAGTTTGGGAAACACTGCTCTAGTTGAATAGACTGATACAGTCTATATTTTTATACCTTGCAGCAGAATCATTCAACTCGGATGGTACCACTTCCTCTACAGGAGGAGGTGTGGGTGGTCGCCGGGCTCTTTCTTCCTCTTCCCTTCTTCTTTGAATCTCGTGTTCCTCCAGCTGACATAGAAAATGAAATGAAAGAGCGGGAAAATTAAAAGACGAATGATGCCATGAATGCATATTTATTTGTGTGGGTCTGTTTTTAACAAACCGTGGTGAGCTTCTCTAACAGTGTGAAGCGTTCTTCCCAGCCTGCTGCCAGTTTTTCAAAGGCTTCGTGGCGTTTGATGAGACTCTCGACCTCGTCTACATTAGATCCCAATTCTGCCGCCCTGACCAACGGCTCCTGCCCCGCCAGCCATGACTCAGCCATGGACGCATCCCGGCTAAACTGTAACACCTCCAGAACTAACACACAGAAAAGAGTGCTTGGATATAGTATGAGCAATAACATATAGAGAGGATGTGTCACACTGTCAGACAATTTCATCAAATACACATTTTTCTACATTTGAATCTGCTGCCTTTGATGTACACATCCTTAGGATGCCACTAGTGACAGAAATAAGCTTACTCCCACATACTCACCGATCTGTAAGTGGTCCATTTTCTCTTGCCACTTCTGATTAATTTCAGTGCGTTTGGCCTGAAGCTGAACCAATTTCTCTTGAATCTAGAAAATCACAGACATCCAACTTAAGACCTCAGCAACTCAGGGAGTGAGTGTGTGTGTGTGTGCGCATGTGGGCTTTCTTAGCTAACATGCAGTTGTTAATATGTTTAAATATGTATAAGTGTTTGTATATATCATATGTACAGCTCCATGCAGGATAACACAGTTGCATGCATGTGTTATCCTGCATGGTGCATAGAGAATATGCACGTGTTCCTTTTGAGTTACAGTGATTCGTAATGATATGAAAGTGTGAATTAGTGGCTCTTCATTTGTATGAATTTCCAGAGAAAGAGAGACCTCATCTGAAGCATAGTGGTTATTGTCCATGAGGGTGCGTCCCATTTCGCTGCTAGAAGTGAAGCTGTCTGCTCTAGTCTCTATCTCTGACTTAATGTCCTGATGGTTGGCGATGACCAGACCAGCTGAAGAGACATCCCTACAACACACCAATACAGCAACTCGTAATTAATAAAACAACTCATCAGTTGTTCACATACTTATAAATAGACCTTATTCACGGTAATTCCATGTTTGATTTTTGACATGAATGAAAACAAGGCTGTGAGGGATAAACTTACGGGCTCTTCAATGGCATGCACTGTAAAACGCTTTATAAAGCTCCTAGATCATATTTTATTTTCCACAACTCGTGTTTTATGGAGTTTCTTCTCTTCTAAAATTTCTTGGAAAGACGTTTTTTCCCCAAATTTTACTTCAGCAGAATGATTCAAAATACTTTAAACAACAGTACAACCCATTGAAGAGACTGTAAGTCTATCTCTCACAGCCTCTGTGTCATTCCCATCAAGAAAAAGTTCTAGTTACATCATTCATCTAGTTATATTGCCCAACTAATTTCTTATTAAACTGATACATAATTGCAATTTTGTGCGCTATATACAAAAAAATAATACTTAAAACTTTGTACAGTGGGGTCCAAAGTCGGAGTTCAGAATCTTTCTACTGGACCTCATTTTTACACGTACCCGTACCAACTCAAATATTCTTGTTACTCCCTTACATGTCTCTGATCACTACTTTGTTCAATTCCACATGACTCTCCCATCTACATTAAAACAGACTCCACATTTGGTTTTCTTTTGCCGTAACCTCCGTTCTCTTTCACCCTCTCACCTTTCCACTGCCGTCTCTACCTCTCTACCTACACCAAATGTATTTTCCACGCTTGATGTAAACACTGCCACAGACACACTAAGCTCTACTTTAACAACCTGTCTAGACAACATCTGTCCTCTCTCCTCTAGGCCAGCACGTGCTACACCACCCAGCCCCTGGATCTCTGAAGTCCTTCGTGAATATCGGACTGACCTCAAGGCAGCTGAGAGGAGATGCTGGAAATCTAAAGATCCAGCAGATCTAGGTAAGTATCAGTTCTCTGCTTGCAACTTTTTCAGATAATGTTAAAACCACCTATTACCAGAACAAGATCAACAGCACCACAGACACTCGCAGCTTGTTTAGAATATTCAACACACTTCTCTGCCCTCCCCCTCCACCACCTGACACATCACTGACAGCAGATGTCTTCGCCACATTTTTTACTAATAAGGTTACAACCATCAGCAATACATTCTCAGCACCACACCCTGTTAAACACCCATCTCCTGTATGCAACTCTTCTGTCTCTATGTTCTCTCCCCTGACTGACACTGAGGTCTCTAAACTCCTATCCAACCACCCCACCACCTGTTCCCTTGACCCCATTCCTTCTCACCTTCTCCAGGCGATCCCTCCGCCCATCTTACCTGCACTCACTCACATAATTAACACATCTCTGCTTACAGGCACTTTTCCCACTACATTTAAGCAGGCTCGAGTAACCCCGCTGCTGAAGAAACCCACACTTAACCCCACAAAAGTAGAACACTACAGACCAGTCTCTCTCATCCCATTCATGGCAAAAACACTTGAAAGGGCAGTTTTCAATCAAATCTCTGCCTATCTCTCAAAGAACAAGCTGCTGGATGATAATCAGTCAGGCTTCAAAAGTAGACACTCCACCGAGACTGCCCTGCTGTTTGTCACTGAGTCGCTGAGACAGGCGAAAGCTGAATCCAGATCATCCGTCCTGATTCTGCTGGACCTTTCTGCAGCCTTTGACACAGTCAACCATCAGATCTTGCTCTCCACCCTCTCTTTGCTGGGCATCACAAGAACTGTGCTTGACTGGTTTAATTCCTATCTCTCAGGTAGGTCCTTCAAGGTAGCCTGGAGAGGAGAGGTATCCAAGCCACATCAGCTATTTACTGGGGTACCTCAGGGATCTGTGCTTGGGCCACTTCTCTTCTCTATATACACAACATCACTGGGACCCATCATTCAGACACACGGTTTCTCTTACCACTACTATGCTAATGACACACAGCTCTACTTGTCTTTCCAGCCCAATGACACCACAGTGACTGCTCGAATCTCTGCCTGCCTGGCAGACATCTCGGCCTGGATAAAGGAACACCACCTGCAACTCAACCCAGCCAAGACTGAACTCCTTGTCTTTCCAGCCAACCCTGCTGTTGAACACAACATCACCGTGCAGCTGGGTGCAACTACAGTAACGCCTTCCAAAACGGTCAGAAATCTAGGGGTAACCACCGATAACAAAATACATTTCACAGACCACATCTCAAAGACAGCACGATCATGTAGATTTACACTCTACAATATCAGGAAGATGAGACCCTTCCTCTCTGAACATGCCACACAACTTCTTGTTCAGTCACTTGTCATAACTAGACTGGACTACTGTAACGCTCTCATTGCAGGCCTCCCTGTAGGTGCAATTAGACCCCTACAAATGATCCAGAATGCAGCAGTACGTCTGGTCTTTAATGAACCAAAGAGAGCAAGTTACACCACTCCTTGTCTCTCTCCACTGGCTGCCGGTTGATGCACGTATCAAATTCAAGGCTCTGATGCTGGCATACAGAACAGTCACTGGGTATGCTCCAGCATACCTAAAATCATTTCTGCAGAGCGACACGCCCACTAGAAGCCTGCGGTCGGCTAAGGAACGTCGCCTTAGCCGAACACTTTCCCGGACTTTCGGCTTCATCATACCACATTGGTGGAATGACCTTTCCAACTCCATCCGTGAAGCTGACTCACTTTCTGTCTTCAAAAAAACGACTAAAAACACATCTTTTCCATGAGCACATAACCAGTCACTAATTTATATATTTTTTAAAATATTGTTGCACTTTAATCTGTTTTGAATACTATTCTGATGCTAGTGAAACTTTTGTAATATGGCACTTTTTCGTACCACTGTCTCCTTTAGATGATTCGCTTAGGTTTTCCTCTTTTGTAAGTGCTTTGGATAAATGCGTCTGCCAAATGAATAAATGTAAATGTAAATGAATATATATTATATGAAGAAAATTTATTTTTCATTTTATGTCAGAACTTTTCTGATTTACAATTTTCAAAATCCTCATTCCTCATCATTAAAACAATCCCATGTTTTCAATGTGAACTTTTGTACCCCATTGTCTGTCCTGCAGTTGTCTGTATTGTTGTTCATGCAGACCTTACAGTATGTGTCACTGTTTGATTTAGACTTCACAATGTGTTTGTGTGTGTACATGAACCTCGGACTGTCATGTGACTGGATCTGTAAGTTTATTCCCTCCATCCACAGCATGAGATCTCTGACCATGTTTAAGAACCGGAACTTCTCAACTGTGTCCAACAGGAGCAGCCGCCTGGCTTGAGTGGCAGACTGAAGTCCCTCCCAGGCCTCTGTGACCGCACGCTCGTGGCGTTGGATGTCCTCAGCTTTCTCTCCTGCATATGCTTTTTGCAGACGTGCTGCATCATCCTGCACCTGCATGACCTGCAGTGAAGGGGCAAAGAATGATTGTTAAAAGAGGGAGAACAGAGAAGGATGATAAACAGTTCAAACCAGATGTGTTTTTGCATTCAGCCAAAGAGCACAGAAAGGAATAGAAAACACATGTCTCAAGATGTGCTTTTACAAGTTGCATATTTACATAGATGAACAATTAAAAACCAGCGCAGATGGATGTAAGAATGCATCCAGTGTGAACAGCCCCTGAGAAGCACAAGCAAACACTCACTCTCACCTGCCCACTGAGTGCCTGCACATCATGTTCATAGGCTGTATGCTGTCTAAGCAGGTGCTGGACAGTGTTCAGATCTCGCCCAAGTTTGGCCCCTGCTAGCGTTTCCTTCTTCTCCCGTATGAGCCCCAGAGCTTCTCGGGCATCCTGATGGAATCGGTGCAGCTCGTACGAGGCAGCCAGCATTTGTGTGCGTGTGTCGATGAGCTCTAGCAGGTCAGCCCAGGCCTCGTTGAGCCCATCCTTCCACTCAGCCACACTGGCGTTCTCTGGATGACCTGACTCTATAAGTTCATCTGCCTGAGCATTTACTGCATCCACACGCTCCTGACCAATTGTGCTGGTGTCCCGTGCAAACTCCCGGAATTTATCACGCAACATCTGCAAGATCGAGAAAGAACAGCCAAAATGTAAGATTATAACTGCATGGAATAATTTGTGGGTCAGAAGTTAACCAGAACTGTGGGGGCAAAAAACTTTCATGTAGTGAATTTCTTAGTTTTGTTTTTTCTGTAACCTTACTTTTGATACATTTCATAATATTCTATTCTAGGGCTATCTAGTAATTGGTTTAGACACTGTAGTGACCATTTCAATGAACTGATTCCACTGAAGTATTTGACAAGAATGTGAGACACTGTGAATATCTTAGCAAAAAATATACTCTTTTGAAAGGTAAAATATTTACTTTTTGGGTGAAATCAAAAAGCCTCAGTCACCTTTCACTTTATTTGCATCTTTTTTCCTTACAATCAAAGTGAATGGTGAAAAAGACTAACATTCTGCCTAATCTCCTTTTGTGTTCCACAGAAGAAAGAAATACTTTTTTTTTTTTGGTGAACTATCCAGGGGGGAAATATCTCCCTTAATTCAAGTTAACTTTTGAGACTGGTTAAATCTTCCATTTACATAAATATTAACCATGAAATTTAAAGGAATATTCCGGGTTCAATACAAGTTAAGCTCAACTGTCAGCATTTATGGCATAATGTTGATTAACACAAACATTTATTTTCTTTAAAAAAAAGCACAAATCAGGGTTACAGTGAGGCACTTGCAATGGAAGTGAATGTGGTCAAGAGTTTAAAGGCAGAAATGTGAGGCTTATAATTTTAGAAAAGCACTTGCATTAATTGTTCTGTTAAAACTCATGCATATTTAAGCTGTAAAGTTGTTTACATTCAATTTAGAGTTATAGGGTTTGTTGACATTACGTCGTCATGTCAACAAAGTTGTAAAATTGGCTATAACTGCACACAGAAAAGGTTAGTAAGTGATTTTATCACACTAAAATCATGTTAACACACATTGTTATGTCTTGTGATTATGCGTTAGAAAAAGTGAGTATTTTAAAGTAAAAATTTAACTTCCATTGCAAGTGCCCCACTGTAACCCAGATTTTTTAAAGAAAAGGAGGGGCAAGTCAAAATTTATTTTTGTGGTAATCAATATTATGCCACAAATGCTGTGGATTGAGCTTAACTTGTATTGAACCCAGAACATTCCTTAAAGTGCTGTTCCCACAGCCAACAATTCCTTCATTTCTGTGAAGATTAAAGGGAAGAAAAGACTAGTGTATTTCATACCGTCACATGTTCATAGTCTTGTCCGAGTTCATGAGATCCGGCTACAACTTCCCTCTCTGCGATCCACTGCTCTAAATCATCCACCTCTCTCTTCAGCTGGGTCAGTCTCAGTCTCTCCTGCAGTTTGCTTCTCCTTTCTTCTGCCAGATCCTTCAACCCTGCATACAGTTTATCCACCTGAGCCTGCCTCAAAGTGATTCTTTCACTACAAGAGGAAGACAAAGGAAATTGAATCAATACTTCATTTCACATTCAGCACTGACTGACATCTGACAGTCCTAAGATATCCAATCAAGCCCCTCACCTCTCTGGGTGTTCGCTGTTCACCATCAGTCTGCTGCTGTTGGCCAACTGGTGGATGGTCTGGGCGTAGTCCTCCAGAGCCTGCTCCAGAATCTGGTGTTTCTTCACCATCACCAAAGCGCTCTGCTCATCCTACAACAATTGTTCAGATATGTCAGCAAAGTATTTTAAAAATATTTATATTTCCTGCTCTTACAACCATCCAAAATTGTTCCCCAGTATCACCAATTGCACCTACAGTCAAAAAGTTTGAACACACCTACTCTTTCATTTATTTATTTTTTTCCTTTTTTCTCCCAATTTGGAATGCCCAATTCCCAATGCGCTCTAACTCCTCGTGGTCGCGTAGTGATTCACCTCAGTCCGGGTGGCGGAGGACGAATCCCAGCTGCCTCCGCGTCTGAGACAGTCAACCCGCGCATCTTATCACGTGGCTTGTTAAGCGCGTTGCCACGGAGACATAGCGCGTGTGGAGGCTTCACGCCATCCACCACAGCAACCACGCTCAACTCACCATGCGTCCTACCCTCCCTAGCAACCGGGCCAACTTGGTTGCTTAGGAGACCTGGCTGGAGTCACTCAGCACACCCTGGGATTCAAACTAGTGAACTCCAGGGGTGGTAGCCAGCGTATTTTACCACTGAGCTACCCAGGCCCCCCACCTACTCTTTCTTTATTTCTATCATCCATATTTTAGAATAATAATAAAATCATCAAAACTGAAAACAAAAATGGAAGTATAGGAATTATGTAGGGACCCTAAAAGTGTCAAACAAATCAAAACTATCTTATATTTTAGCTTCTTCAAAATAGCCACTCTTTGCCTAAATTACATCTCTGCAGACTCTGGGCATTTTCTGTCAGCCAACCAATTTTTAACAATATTGAAGGAGTTCCCTTGTTGGCTGCTTTTCCTTTATTATCCAGTTCAACTCATTCATTTAAGAATAAAAAAATGTAAGTGACATTTTAGTTGTGTAAAGACACTCATACTTAGGCAAAATTAATATTTGTCTACAAAACTCATTTTAACTTTTTTTGTTTAAGCATTTAGATCAAAAGGTTTTTAAGATTTTAAGAAACAAATTCTGTCAAGTCTGCTGAATCCTGTGTACATGTTCATCAGACTCCAAATGATCATCTTTTTAAAATTAACCTTTTATAACAAACCATTGAGAAAACATATTTGAAGCACCTTAAATTAATCATTGTAACAAACATCTACAACATACAGTTGACTCTCACTGACCTTTGCCTTCTCCTCTGACATCATATGAAGCTCTTGTTCTCCCATCCAGGCCTCGGCCTCTGCAGCATCTGCGTAAAACTGCTGTGCTTTGTTTGCCTCTGTTAGCCTCGCATGTCTTTGCTCTGTCTCAGAAATCAGGAGGGCCCACAATTCCCTCAGCTCTGCCAGACGACCATCTAGAGCTGATTTCCTCTCCTTGTCCACCTCGGACTCCTTTCCAGGGGGCATGTTCATACCATGAGCCTGGATGTCATCGATACGCGGCTGATGACCCTGAATCTCCTTCCGCAGAGTCTGAGGGAAGAATGGAACAATGGTCAAAGAATGAAAAAGAAAAAAAGTCTTTAGGGCCATCAAAAAAAAAATCAGTATTCATATCTTCAAAAACACACTGATCAAGTGATCGATTTACCTGGTTCTTCTTGATGAGCAGCTGGACGCTCGGCAGGTCTTTGCCATGCTCTGTGGATGTGGCGAGGGGCATCCTCTCCTTCACCCATAACTTTAGACAAAACATAAGATGTCACTCTCCAAAGTTTGTTTCATAATTTCTTTTAACCCAAACAAATCTTGTGAATGTGCGTATGAGAGTGAACTGCTCTTGCTTGTGACTCACTATCTCATCTTCAAGGTCTCTGTTGAACTGATGAGCCTCTTTTGAAGCGAGGAGATGCTGCCTCCGCTGTTTTAGAGGGTCCTGCAGCTGAGCGAAGCTGTCAGTCACCCTTCTCTGCTGTCCATCCACCTCCATTATCCCAGTATCCTCTTGGGCCAGAACTAGGGCCTGTGACTGCAGAGACTGGACCTCTTTCTCACGCACCTCCATCTGATGCTCCAGCATCTATACGTGAAAGTTCACATAAGGGTTCATAAGATTTAAAACATCTTACAAGATAAATTGGTTAATGGCAGTCATAATTATCCTATGTAAAAATAATTCCACAAATTTTCTTCAGGAACTTTCACAGTTGGATCTGGCACACTGAGAGAATTACTGCACATTTAAAATGTTTTTTGTGATTTCCATGCATTGCAGGACAGTTTGATTTCACCTAAAAGTGATCTGTGAATATATCGAGTAGTGATCATACTACTCGATCTTTGACTTACCTGGTGTTTCTTGAGCAAAATGTTGACGCTAGTGAGATCTTTTCCAAAGTCATCGCTCTGGAGTTGAGAGGAGATGTTCTGAAGCCAGGAGTCCAGCGCCGAGCAGCTCTGTGTGAAGAGCTCGGCTCGGTTAGCGTCAAACAGACACTGAGCTTTGGCTTGGGTGGTGCTCTCCAGCTCGTCCCACTGCTTCTGCAGACCACTCAGAGTCTCAGATACTGTCTGCTCCAACTCAGGCTTCTCCTTTACTAATGCCTGACCCTCCTAGAAGAAAGAGAGGCAGACATTAAGTCATTGCAGAAGCCAAGACTAAAAGTTACACTCACCAAACACTTTATTAAGAACACCTGTACAGCTACTTATTCATGCGATTAACTAATCAGCCAATCATGTGACAGCAGAGCAATGCATAGAATCATGCAGATATGGGTCAGGAGCATCAGTTAATGTTCACATCAACCATCAGAATGGGGAAAAAATTTATTATCTCAGTGATTTTGATCGTGGCATGATTTTTGGTGCCAGACGGGCTGGTTTGAATATTTCTGTAACTGCCGATCTCCTGGGATTTTCACGTCCAACGGTCTCTAGATTTTACTCAGAATGGTGCAAAAAACAAAAAACATCCAGTGAGCGGCAGTTCTGTGGACAGAAACACCTTATTGATGAGAGAGATCAACAGAGAATGGCCAGACTGGTTCGAGTTAACAGAAAGGCTATGGTAACTCAGATAACCACTCTGTACAATTGTAGTGAGCAGAATAGCATCTCAGAATGCACAGCACATCGAACCTTGAGGCTGATGGGCTACAACAGCAGAAGACCACGTTGTACACTTTATTAGGACCATAGTGTTCCAAATAAAGTGCACAGTGAGTGTATATCTTCTAATTTGACAATTGCATTTTCCATTGTAAACAATTTGCCTGTGGTTGCATTGGTTTAGAGGTACATCAGCAATATAAAAGCACTGGAAGATGATGTGTATATGTGTTTATACCTTGTCGATCTTGTCCAGCCAGTCTTTATTGGAAGCGAGCTCAGCCATGAAGGCCTGGTGCTTCTGCCACTTGCTGTGAAGGTTTCTGGCCTCATCATACGACATGTCCTGAGCCGTCAACATCTTCTCATTTATCCACAGAGTCAGCTATAGAGATGGGGTGGAAAGAAAACTAAATTTTCAATTCAAATGCTCTGAATGGGGCATCACTGGTTTCATTCTGTTGGACGTGCAGTGGTTTCATGCTGAAGCTTTTTTTATTAAAAGTCTCTTTCTATAATATTTAGCACTTTTTCAAAGAACAGCTATGGTAAAGTTTCTCAGTGCTAAAGCTTGATCATTTTCCACCCCAATCCAGTTTAAACATTTGCTAAATGTGCTAAAATTGTGCTGCGTTGTGAGTAATTTAAATAATTCATTATTTTCAGCACAACCACGTCCGTTTTAAAGAGCCAGTTCCAGGTGCCTGCATCACAGTGTTGGGGTGATGCTGTACAGGCTCAGTACAGTGTATCAGTCTGCATCATCCTCCACAATTAAGCACTTTGAAGTGTCCCGCAAGATCAACATTTTTGGCTGTGTTTGTGCTGTAACCGAATTTGCATGCAAATAAACTGTGCTATAGGCTGGTGCAATTCTTCTTTTATATCTTACGTAGTCTTTACATATATACTGTATGTATTTGTTAATCCTGCATGTATGTAGTATTATTACTTCTTGTCCATCCTGTAGGAAGTGCTGCAGCTCTCTGTTATCCTTCAATTTGGTCAGCAGCTCATTAGCAGCTTCCTTGTTCTTCTGGTGTCTGAAAGAAATTGAAAGAGAAGATGAGATAAGAAGAAGACTGGGCCTTTATTTAATGGATATCCCTGTTGGGATCAAATAACAGTGATACTTCAAGCATGTCTTATTCTGTTCCTGCTCACCTCTCCTGAATAGAGTCTGTCTTCTCCTGAATTTTGTCTTCATAGGTGTTACCATCGGATACAAGTCTCCGCCCTGACTCAACCACACAGTTGATCTTCTCCTCACTGGCCTCCATGGTGGTGAGGAAGTCCTCATGTTTCTTGATGGCCTCAAGTGCCCCTTGCAGGCTGGATGGCATCTCTGTGTGTGACAGGACATACTCCTATGGGCAAAGAGATATGTGAATGGGTTATTTCTCTCATCAAGGCTTCATCCTTCAATGATAAGTATTTATTTGCAAGACATGCAACTTATTAAAAATGGATTCCTCTGCAAATTGGTGGCATGTTAAAGTGTTTTAAATGTGAAGTGTTTAGCTAGAAACAAACACAAACAAAAAAGCAAACATATAACGTGAACTTACCTGGCTGTTGAGAAAGCCCTCTGCCTGTTTTGCATCTCGTAGCAAGGTTTGGAAGTCGAAGGCCTGAGCAAGGACACAGTGGCGGCTCTCCCACATCCTCCTCAGCTCATGCCAGCCTGTGTCCAATGCTTGCAGCCGCTGGGCTAAGAACATGTACTGTGCATCCGTCTGACCCTGTGTTACCTAAACACAGATAGAGCAAACTCATTTACCTTATTCACTTCAATTCTCTTCAAAACAACAAGAACCCAATCAGATCAGTACCCTAAAAATCTGTTTTATGTTACATGGAGTTGGGCTGCCTCATGGGGACTGCCATGTTGAGATCACATTACCAGCCAAATACTACTTATTTCACGTGAGAAGTACTCATTAACCCCCTGATTTTCATATACTTTCGTTAACGGAATAAATGATTTATGGCTGATACAAAAAGCATGTTTCTACAATGGCATCAATAACAAAAACTATTGCTTCTGCATGATACTGCACTGTGCCGTTAGGTTACTATAGCAGACCAAGAATACTGCCATGTAAGCCAGCACTACATAAACAAAAACTACAGAGTTCACTTAACCCTGTAAAGCCTGACTTATGAAAGAATTGTCAGAAAATATTAGTTTTTTTTTATATTACACTGTTTTTAGTGCCACTAGACAAACTATAAAAAATATTAGTAACAATATAATCATTACTATTACTTTATTAAAATAAGCTGTCATTTATCCCAACATAAGAGTCACTTTTCTTGCAAGTCCGCCATTTTAAATGGATCGATATAAACATTAAAACCACTTTTTTTTCAACAAATAACCACTAGATGGTCCAATAAACATATGAAACTTATATACACCATACGTTTTTTGGCTTTTAAGCTTGAACAGAGAGTGAAACAGGAGCCATCAAATGTTGTGTATCATATTTGATCATACAGCGTTATAGGGTTAAAGTGTATGCAACTGACCTCAGCTCCGGTAGCTCTCATCTTCTCATAATCTTCCTTGTAATTGTCCACTTCATTTTTTATGGCCTCATGTTGACCGAGCAGATGTTCTGCTTCTGCCAGAGAAGTAGGCGTGTCTTCAGAAGCCACAGTGGTCTGTGTACGAGACAGCCAGGCCTGGAAGTCATCAAGGTCTCTGAGGAAGCCCTGGAGCTTGGAGGCTTCACCCAATGACTCTTCGCGCCGCTTCATGGTGGCTCGAAGCTCCTCCCACACCTCCTGGATTTCAGCCAGACGACCCATAATCTCCTCAGCCTGGTCAGGATGCTCAGACGTCAATTTCTCAGCCTCGGAACGCAGGTCATCCAGCTTTCCCTGTGGAAATGGGCAAAAGCGAATGTGTAACAGCAAGAAAAAAGGACAGGGAAAAGTCAGAAATTATTAGAAGAAAACAGAAAGCCAGAATAAGATGGTTGGCTGGTCTTAGCAGGTTTAAGCTGGACTTATCCTGGCTGAGACGGTCTTTAGCTGGTCTGTCTAAATTCTCAATCTTACTAAGATGCTTTGAAGTTAGTCTAGCTGGTTTCCCAGCCTGGCCAACTGACAAGTGCCCAAAACCTCTCTAAAACCAGCAAACAGACTAGGCTAAACAAAATGGGAGACCAGCTAAGCCAGCAAAGAGTTTTTTTCTTTTCAGCAGGGTTTTTTTATGGTTGCAATGCATGCATAATTCTGCATTGTTTATTTTTACCTGTATAGCCTCGAGGTCTCTCTCCATACCAGTAAGCTTGCGTTGCAGGGCCATGACACCAGCCAGGTCGTTTCCAAGGCTCTGTGTGGACTCAATGACTTTGGTCTTCTCCTTCATCCAGCTCTTGATCTCATTACACTCTAGATGATAGTTCTGGATATTCAGTGCAGATTCTAAAGCTTGCTTACGCTGGTTGGCCAAACTCTGGAAATCAGACCACCTGCGGAAGGGGGAAAATGAAGAGGGAGGAGACGTGTAAGGCCATGTATGTGTTTGCTGTGTTTTCATGATTGCACTTGCACGAATCATTACATGACTTCATAAAACATTTGATCTGACATAATGGATACTTTTTTTGTGTATTTGAGTTGGTTTTGTAAGTTGTTAATCTCTCCTTTGTTGTGGTTTTGTCTGTGTAAGGGCATACAGGTGCATCTCAATAAATTAGAATGTCGTGGAAAAGTTCATTTCTTTCAGTAATTCAACTCAAATTGTGAAACTCGTGTATTAAATAAATTCAATGCACACAGACTGAAGTAGTTTAAGTCTTTGGTTCTTTTAATTGTGATGATTTTGGCTCACATTTAACAAAAACCCACCAATTCACTATCTCAAAAAATTAGAATATTTTGACATGCCAATCAGCTAATCAACTCAAAACACCTGCAAAGGTTTCCTGAGCCTTCAAAATGGTCTCTCAGTTTGGTTCACTAGGCTACAAAATCATAGGGAAGACTGCTGATCTGACAGTTGTCCAGAAGACAATCATTGACACCCTTCACAAGGAGGGTAAGCCACAAACATTCATTGCCAAAGAAGCTGGCTGTTCACAGAGTGCTGTATCCAAGCATGTTAACAGAAAGTTGAGTGGACGGAAAAAGTGTTGAAGAAAAAGATGCACAACCAACCGAGAGAACCGCAGCCTTATGATTGTCCAGCAAAATCGATTCAAGAATTTGGGTGAACTTCACAAGGAATGGCTGGGGTCAAGGCATCAAGAGCCACCACACACAGACATGTCAAGGAATTTGGCTACAGTTGTCGTATTCCTCTTGTTAAGCCAATCCTGAACCACAGACAACATCAGAGGCATCTTACCTGGGCTAAGGAGAAGAAGAACCGGACTGTTGCCCAGTGTTCCAAAGTCCTCTTTTCAGATGAGAGCAAGTTTTGTATTTCATTTGGAAACCAAGGTCCTAGAGTCTGGAGGAATGGTGGAGAAGCTCATAGCCCAAGTTGCTTGAAGTCCAGTGTTAAGTTTCCACAGTCTGTGATGATTTGGGGTGCAATGTCATCTGCTGGTGTTGGTCCATTGTGTTTTTTGAAAACCAAAGTCACTGCACCCGTTTACCAAGAAATTTTGGAGCACTTCATGCTTCCTTCTGCTGACCAGCTTTTTAAAGATGCTGATTTCATTTTCCAGCAGGATTTGGCACCTGCCCACACTGCCAAAAGCACCAAAAGTTGGTTAAATGACCATGGTGTTGGTGTGCTTGACTGGCCAGCAAACTCATCAGACCTGAACCCCATAGAGAATCTATGGGGTATTGTCAAGAGGAAAATGAGAAACAAGAGACCAAAAAATGCAGATGAGCTGAAGGCCACTGTCAAAGAAACCTGGGCTTCCATACCACCTCAGCAGTGCCACAAACTGATCACCTCCATGCCACGCCGAATTGAGGCAGTAATTAAAGCAAAAGGAGCCCCTACCAAGTATTGAGTACATATACAGTAAATGAACATACTTTCCAGAAGGCCAACAATTCACTAAAAATGTTTTTATTATTGGTCTTATGATGTATTCTAATTTTTTGAGATAGTGAATTGGTGGGTTTTTGTTAAATGTGAGCCAAAATCATCACAATTAAAAGAACCAAAGACTTAAACTACTTCAGTCTGTGTGCATTGAATTTATTTAATACACGAGTTTCACAATTTGAGTTGAATTACTGAAAGAAATGAACTTTTCCACGACATTCTAATTTATTGAGATGCACCTGTATTTGTTTGTGATGGTTCTGAGTGTGGTTAATCTATTCTTTGTTTCGGAGAATGTACCTGTTATTGAGTTGGTCCTGTGTCTGGTTAATCTGCTCTTTGTTGCGGTTGTCTGATCCAAGCAGCTGTTGGGCCACTTCATTGACATCAGATACACGAGAGCCCAGTGTGTTCATCTCTGGCTCTAGAGTTTCAAACCTTCAGTCAAACAAAACATCATTATTACAATATATCTACAACAAAGAAAAAACTATTATACCAACAAATTACGACAAACGTTTTTTGCTCTCACCTCTGCTGGACCACCTCCAGGTCTTCTAGTTTGGAGGGGATCTCCATGTTGTGCAGCCACTGTTCTTTTTCTCCGACCCACAGCTGACAGGCGCTAGCTTCACTGAACATGCGGTACAACGCAAGCGCTCCATCTAAGACCTGTTTCCATGATGATGACAACCCCTCTAACTCCTCATACTGCTGCTTTATCGCTGGGAGACGGCCTTCAACCTGTCGAAGAACGAGTGAGACTTTTAAATACATATTCTGGGTAATATACATGTATATAATTTATTTAGACTATCAATTCTTCTTTTTCTGATGTGTGTATGCACCTGTGGGGACTGTGCGTAAGCTGCAGGTAGTGTTGAGGCTTGTTCATGCAGTGAGTCTGTGAGTGATTGGTGACTCTGAATCTCCTCCTCCACCTCTCTCTGTTTTCTGGCCAGAGTCTGTGTGGAAAACTCATCATGGCCCACCTCTTGACTCGACACCTACAATGTCAGGAACAGAGATTAACAAAAGGATTCAGTCTGAAGAAAGAACTACTAAACCACTTAAATGCTGATAAACAAAGGTCTGAGCACAACCACTTTTGCAATACATAACAAGTCAATATACTATTTGAACATAACAAAATTAAACACAGTGTCCCACAGCTTTTGACCAGTTAATTTTCATAAAATTTTCATGATCCTTCTAGTCATTTGTGATTTCTAAATAAGACATTTCTTTTAATCACTTTACAGGGATTTTTCCATTTTACAAAGATTTTTTACAGAGGTTTTCCATGACGGTGGAAAGCCTGACAACAAAGCAGATAGACCAAAATACAATAGAACAAAGCTGAATTCACAATCCAGTAGTATCAAATAGTCAATAAAACAGAGTATATTCTTACAGGCTGTTTTATTCTTTCTGGAGAGTATACTGACCGCGTGTCTTGTTAAAAGAACAGACTTAAAGGAATAGTTCAACTAAAAATGAAAAATCTCTCATCATTTACTCACCCCTCATGCCATCCCAGATGAGTATTACTTTATTTATTCTGCAGAACACAATTAAGATTTTTAGAAGAATATGTCAGCTCTGGTCCATTCAATGCAAGAGAATGTTGACCAGAAATTTGAAGCTCCAAAAAGCATATAAAGGCATCATAAAAGTAATCCATAAGACTCCAGTGGTTTAATCCATGTCTTCAGAAGCAATATGATAGGTGTGGGTGAAAAACAGCTCAATATATGTCCTTTTTTACTATAAATCTCAACCTTTGACCAGCCCTGACCAGTAGGTGGCGATATGCACAAAGAGTGAGAATCGCCAAAAAACTAAAGAAGAAGAATGTGGAAGTTAAAGTGGATATAGTAAAAAAGCTCTTATATTGATCTGTTTCTCACCTATTATATCGCTTCTGAGGATGATGGATTTAACCACTGAAGCGATATAATGGGTATGGGTGAGAAACAGATCAATATAAGTGCTTTTTTACTGATCTGTTTCTCACCCACACCTATTATATTGCTTCTGAAGACATGGATTAAACCACTGGAGTCTTATGGATTACTTTTATGATGCCTTTATATGCTTTTTGGAGCTTCAAAGTTCTGGACACTATTTGCCTGCATTGTACGGGCCTACAGAGCTAAAAAATCTTCTAAAATTCTTTGTTTTTGTTGTGCAGAAGAAAGTCATACACATCTGGGATGGCATGGAGTAAATGATGAGAGAATTTTTATTTTTGGGTGAACTATTCCTGAAAAGTTGAATTGAAGTTAGAAGTCAGACATCTATGGTAGTAAAGTTGCCAAGATGAGTGTAAAGCTAAGTATCATGAAATTAAGTTGACATGAGCAGAGTTCTGCAAAGAAGAGTTGTTCAGTAGATTCTAACACATAATGGGAGAAATCTGAGTTACCAGTCTTAGTGTTTCCAGTATCCAGGCCTCCATGTCATTTGCATCTGTCTGGAACTGATGAAAAGCTACAGACTCTTGTAGCCTCTGCTCACGCAACTTAGAGACCTGCAGAAAGAGAGTTTAAAAGGTGACTAAGTTTTTGTTTAATACTGCAGTTAAATCATTGAGTTCAAGTCTTCCTCTGGTTCTTTACCTCCTCCAGGTGTTCCCACTGTGCTCTCACGTCCATAATTCGCTCAGTCACCTCAGGTGCTCCAAAGTGCCCTTCCTTCACCAGAGCCTCTCCCCCAGCAATGCTGTTCCCCAGAGGGCCATACCGGGCTGCCATCTCATCTCGGAAGGCCTCGTGTTTAGAGAGGAGGTGAAGAGCGGAGCTCAGGTCCTTTCCATAGTCTCCTCCGGAGAGGATCTGCTCCTGCTCTCTGATCCAGGCTGCCTCCTCTCCCAGCTCCCACAGGAACTGCCACAGCCTTTGCGAGTCATCCAGACGAGCTCTTCTTTCCGCTGCCAGCTGGCCCAATTCTCCATATGCTTGGCCCAGTTGATCCACCTTCTCCTCAACCAGCGCCGGGTCACAGGGCTTATAGTCTAGAGAAAGAGAACACAAATTGAAAAAAATTAAATTAATTTTATATATATATATATATATATATATATATATATATATATATATATATATATATATATATATATATATATAAAAATAAGGACCATTTTTGATACAGTTAATCTCATGATGAGCATATGTGTGGGGGTCATATACTCACTCTGTTCGTTTGACGTAAATCTCTTGGCAGAAGCCTGCACGGCTTTCACTCTTTCAGCCTGTGCTGATATATCAGCTTCCACAAGAGTGTGTTTTTGCAGTAAGTCCTGTACGTCATGAAGGTGTTTCCCACTGTCCTGAGATTGCAGACGACTCTGAACACATTCGCACACACAAAAATGTCTAAACACAAAATGCCCTCAAGAGACTAATCTAAGAGATGTTTACATCACCCACTTTTACACTGCTAGCAAGGCATCACTGCTTTTACATTCTGACTGCTTAATGTTAACCTTTGTTTTGTAGATAATTTCAGCTTTGAATGTGCTATTTTTTTGTAAACTTTGTACTTTTTAAAGGAATATTCCAGGTTCAATACAAGTTAAACTCAATCGACAGCATTTGTAGCATAATGTTGATTACCACAAAAATTAATTTAGACTCGTCCCTCCTTTTATTTATAAAATACAAAAATCCAGATTATAGTGAGACTATGGAAGTGAATGGGGTCAATTTTTGGAGGGTTTAAAAAGAAATGTGAAGCTTATAATTTTAGAAAAGCACTTGCATAAATTCTTCTGTTAAAACTCATGTATTATTTGAGCAGTAAAGTTGTTTAAATTGTCATTTTTACAGTCACTTTATGGTTTATTGATTGGTCGGATGTCCCAGTCTGTTGCAATTGGTCTACCGCTTAGTGCAGTGTTTGAGGGCGGGTCAAAGTTGTTCGCGAGCAGCCAATGAAGACCAGAGGTGGGTTTTTTGTTACCATATTACGTAGGTTAGTACAGGAACTAAGTCTGGAATTACTAACGACTCATTTTAGGTGTTCAGAATCAGTTCTTTCTTTTGGGAGTCAATAACTCCATTTGTCGTGCACTTTGATTTTTGAAACTTTGCAGACTTTTTTACATTCATAAACAGCTATATAACACACTACAGGAAAGGTAATATTTGAAAAACCATAATAGGTGCTCTTTAAGAATTAAAGAATTAAGAATTTAAGGAAGATTAAAGTGTGAAAATCTCCTATCGACTTAAATTGGTAAAATGTGCAGCATTCAAAATGTAACCGACAGAGATGGCATCATCGTTATATTTACATCCTGAATTGTGACTGGTCTTCTTTCTTACATATATTTGCAGTATTGAAATACTGGAAACACTAAGACTGGTAACTCTTTGAATTTTGATTGGTCTTTTCCTCTTTGCATATATTTATCATCATCTTTAAACCACAAAGTGACTATATGTTGATTCTTGTATCAGCACACTCTGGATTCTGGGGTGGTAGTCAGCAGCGATACTCACTGAATTACCCCCGCAAATACAGTTTTAAACTGTGACACTAAATCCCCATCTTCTTTCGGCTGCTCCCGTTAGGGGTCGCCACAGCGTGATCCACATATTTGACATGGCACAGGTTTTACGCCCTTCCTGACGCAACCCCCAGTGGCTGGGGGACTCTCAATCATCCGGGCAATTTAGAGTCTCCAATTCACTTAACCTGCATGTTTTTGGACTTGTGGGGTAAACCGGAGCACTCGGAGGAAACCCACGTGAACATGGGGAGAACATGCAAACTCCACACAGAAAGGCCCAGTTGAGCCGGGACTCGAACCCGGGACCTTCGTGCTGTGAGGCGACGGTGCTAACCACTGAGCCACCGTGCCGCCCCAACTGTGACACTGAATCTGCAATACAGTATACACTTCTCAAGAAACAAACATTTCCATCTCACATTGTGAAAGAAGAATGTTGGTCTGTCTGAGTAAGTACCTTCATATCTTCCATCCAGTCCATGATGTATCTCATTTCCTGCAGGAGGCGCTGCAGGTCTCCGTGTGCCATCAACCTCTCTCGCCGTGCCGCAAGTAGTTCCTTCAGATACTCCCACAGCCTGAGCACATTATCCCTCCGTGCCAGTATGCGCCGCACTTCATGATATCCCTCCGCCTCTAGTTCTCGAGCAACGGCTTCTACGGCAGCCACACGCTCACCGTACGCCTGGATGTCTGTCTCGATGGCCTCGTGTTTCCGAGTGGCTGCTTCCACAGCACCCAGGTCAACACCAAAATTGTCCTACAGGGGGCAATAAAGGGAAGTGGAAGATGTACTAAATGCTAAAACATAAATTATATTATGGTACTACATTTCCTCTTTCTCTCACCTGTGACACTAGTCGTTGGTTCTCGCTAAGCCAGGTCTCTCTCATAGCTGCTTTGCGGTCAAAGCGTGCGGCCAACATCTCCAACTTCTCCTGACGAATCAGCTCGTTTCTCAGTGCCAACTCCCTTTCATGTTCTGCTTTCTCCAACCTCTCCCATGCCTGCTCAGCCAAGCAAAAATACAACCAGCCATCTATAACACCAGAAAACACCAGCTACGTTTGGTGCCGTTTCACATCTAGAGGAATTTGTTGTGTATATACCTTGTTGATGTCAGAGATGAGTTTGCCCTCTCTTGGCATGTAGACTTTCTGATTGTTTGCTCTCATTTTACTTTGAATAGTGAAGAGCAAAACCTCCAAATTTCCCTTTTCAGTGAACCTGCCATACACACACAGGAGTAAAGTAAGGTACTCAGTCTGTACTCAGTTTTTTAATTAACCTTTAAAATATGCTTTTACAGTTTTCCCACACTTTTGACCAATGAACTTCCATGACCTTTCCATTTGTTTGAGATTTTTGGATAAATGTTATTTTTTTATTTTTTATCATTGTGATTTAGAACAATTCACTAATTCAAAGTCATTGATTTGTGAACCTGGTTGACCAAATAATTGAAAATAACTGCTTTGAAAGAATGATTTTCACCCAAATGGCTTGCAAACAAGTTTTAGTCTATACAAGATACTATACTATACAATATCTAGCAGATACAATATTTAAGATCAGAGCATACCAAGAAAAATCTATATTCACTATAGAAATTTTGATGACTTAAAAGACTGGTTTCATTTCCATAACTTTTCCAGACCTGGAAACACAATTCTCTGATATTTTCAGGTTTTCCTTGGCCATGGGAACCAAGCTTTTACAGTTTTGGACATAAGCATGTGTGGACATGTGCTCACTTAGGTGGTTTCTCTACGGTGCGGTAGGTGTTGAAGGCCTGTAACTGGTTCTGAACCCCACTGAGTGAGTTAGCGAGCTGGCGGTCATTCAGGGTGAAAATAGTCTGTTCAATCCACTGCAGCAACTCTGAGGCCAGAGTCTCATATTTCTCAATCAGCTGATCAGCCTCGATAGCATAGTCCAGCACCTAAAAAAAACAGAAACAGTCAAATATAGTTGCATTCACTTTAAAGACTGATAACTCACATTTATAGCTAAAGTCACTTATTGAAACACCTCAGGATATGGTTTTGCCTTTGTAAACATAAGGGTGGAATAACTTCAGAAATACATAAGAGTTGTTATTGAATGAAGTTGTTTTATCTCTCTCTCTACCCACCTTGCCAATTCTCTTCCCCTCTACAGCGAGTGCCTTCATTTTGCTGAAGTAGTGGTAGTATGTGGCCACATATGTGATGATGGATTTCTCATCAGGCTGGTCAACATTCACATCTAGAAAGAAAGAGATTTGCAGGATTTTTGTGTGTTTATGATAAAAGGTGTCAGTGAGCTAAATAATGGCCTTAATTCAAAGGGATAGTTCACCCAAAAATGAAAACTGTCTCATCATTTACTCCCCCTCATGCCAGCCCAGATGTGCATGACTTACTTTCTTCTGCAGAACGCAAACGAAAATGTTTTAGAATATTTCAGCTCTGTAGGTCCATACAAAGCAAATGGATGGGTGCCAAAATTTTAAAGCTCCAAAATGCACAAAGTCAGCATAAAAGTAATCTATAAGACTCCAGTGGTTAAATCGTTATTTTCTGAAGTGATGTGATAGGTGTCGGTGAGAAACAGGTCAATATTTAAAGTTGCGACCGACTTTACTTCCGTATTGTGACGTATTTCTGAGTTAAACAGCTTATTGAACAAGAAAAAAATGTAGGGCGGGGTTTATCCATTGGTTGTTAATTGGATTGTGAAAATATTGGCATTGCATAGTGGAATGGAGGCAGATCTGAATGTGAGTTTGCAGCGGACACACACACCCCTACCTCCGTGCTGCTTGAGTCAGAGCCGGTTATCGGTGAAATTGAGCAGCGATCTCAACACATTTATGATCAAACTGACAACATAAATGTATGAGCACATCGAGGTCTTTGCTAATGAAGAGGCTGTAGCCATTGAAAAATGAGTAAAAGTTATTAACGTTTTGAATCACAATACACCAAGTATAAAGGGGGAAAAAACACTTATTCGTGATAATCCCTTATCCCAAGATAACTGCATTAAAAAATACAAATACTGTACACTCCAGAGGCATCTGAATCGTTGTATTCATTAGTGATCACCTCAGCAAATCAGTCGTGAAATGTCTCGAACACAACCACGAATTCGCCATTATTCCTTCTCATTCGAAATGTAAATTCAAGCCAGCTGACCCGTAAACCAAGGAAGTTTGGATTAAGGAACGATAGTTTTGAAGGAAAACAGACAAAAATACACCTTGCCATCTTCACCAACATGCTATTGACACTTCGTTCAACTCTACGCAAGGTTGTGGAATTTATAAGAAAGGGGTGGGGTTTAAGTGGACTAAATGATTGAAGAAGTCCTGCATATGTTACTAGAGAGAAATCTGTCGTTTCAACAGAAGATCGAGTTATGACATTTTGATTAAAGATTATGAGGTAAAAATAAATAAATAAATAAAACTTATGCATAGATGAATCGTTAAAGATAAGATCAATAACATGCATTTAGAACAGGGGTTGGCAACCTGGAGTGCCATTTTTTTATTTTCCTAGTTAATGGCTGCGCCAACGTCCACCC
The DNA here is from genome assembly GCF_019703515.2 of Myxocyprinus asiaticus. NCBI lineage: Eukaryota > Metazoa > Chordata > Actinopteri > Cypriniformes > Catostomidae > Myxocyprinus > Myxocyprinus asiaticus. The sequence goes on from NC_059347.1 coordinate 32,662,323, forward strand.
GATACTGCATATCGCGGCGCCGTTTTGCGGCCCTCTTCAGCCTGTCATGACCTGTTCAGCTTATCACGGCCCATTTGGCCCTGTTTCTCGGCCAGCCCACTGGAAAAAGTTTCAGTTCTCCCTATGGACAGTCCGCCATACTGATTTAAGAAACATTTGGAGCGGGGACCTGGGTAGCTCAGTGGTAAAGACGCTGGCTACCACCCCTGGAGTTCGCTAGTTTGAATCCCAGGGTGTGCTGAGTGACTCCAGCCAGGTCTCCTTAGCAACCAAATTGGCCCGGTTGCTAGGGAGGGTAGAGTCACATGGGGTAAACTCCTCATGATCTCTATAATGTGATTCATTCTCGGTGGGGCGCGTGGTGAGTTGAGCGTGGATGCCGCGGTGGGTGGTGTGAAGCCATGGCAACGCGCTCAACAAGCCACGTGATAAGATGCGCGGGTTGACAATCTCAGACGCGGAGGCAACTGGGATTCGTTCTCCGCCACCCGGACTGAGGCAAATCACTACGTGACCACGAGGACTTAGAGCGCACTGGGAACTGGCCATTCCAAATCGGAAAAAAAAAAAAAAAAAAAGCATTTGGAGTGCTCTCTTAAATTTTTCTTACATTTTTATATATGTTCATGTATGTGATTTTCCAAAGTTTGAGTCCACTTGTGAAAATGTTTCTATTTTGCATTTTTCTAATTTGTTTATTTTTTTTTATTACAAATGATATTATCAGCATAATAGTTTGAGTGAAAACCCGATGATTTTGATATAATCATGATCCTTTATGTGAATATTCACAGAGCATCTTACATGCTTTAATGAAAGAAAACCTGTCCTTTTGTAGGCTGCTAAATGAGATACAGTTAATGTCACAAATGTGCTTATTTGATTACTGATCACAAAATTTTGTGCAATCTTAAATATTTCTTATATTATGTCATACTACATTTTCAAAATCACACAGAGGGGTAATCACTAGCATGCAAGCAACAGCGAGAGAGGAGCATTTGAAGTTTGTCGCACGTGCATTCCAATCTACATCTTGATGTAATCCTTCCTCATGATCATGCAGCATGTTTTCATCACCTGAATCGGAGACTAAACACTATTAAAGTGTAACGAGACTCACGCTGCGTACAAGCCATTCACACATCACAAGCCGATCAACTATTTAGCCATTTTCGGTGAATCACACCTACAAAATCCTAAAACTTTATTTCCAAGTTTAATGTATATTTTGATTAGACTCCGATTTTTATGTTTTCTCTTTTAATCTTTGAATGTAATTTTGAGTGTTTAATGTAATAATGATTGTTTTGAGAAACAAATGAAATACGGAATGTAGGCTGTCATTCGCGCAGCCTGACCAAAGTGAAGCAGACGCGATTACTCACGTGATTAAGTGAACGTGAAGCACTGCCGGCTCGTGATGTGCGAATGGCTTGCGTGAGCTGCACGAGTCTGTTGGGTATACTGCAGTCTCGTCACATTTTAACTTTCTGTTTAGTCTCCCATTCAGCTCATGAAAACATTTTGTGATCAAGAGGAAGGATTACATCAAGATGTAGATTGGAACGCAGGTGCGGAATTTCATCTAAATAAAATAGTCTACTCCTCTCGCTGTTGCTGGCGTGCCAGTGATTACCCCTCCGTGTGCCAATGCTGGCAATAGATAGGGTGAATTTTCATTTCATGCCGACTTTAAGTCAGTTTTTACCATACATTCTCCTCCCTGCCCAGTAGGGGGCGATATGCACAAAGAATGCAAATCACCAAAAACAAAAATACTGAAAATACTGAACTGTTTCTCACACACACCAATCATATTGCTTCAGTAGATATGGATTTAACCACTGGAATATTCTGGTTTAATTTTATGCTGTGTTTGTGCATTTTGGAGCTTCAAAATGTTGGCACCCATTCACTTGCATTGCGAGGACCTACAGAGCTGAGATATTTTACCAGAAAGTCTTCATTTGTGTTCTGCAGAAGAAATAAAGTCATACACACCTGGGATGGCATGAGGGTGAGAAAATGATGAGAGAATTTTAATTTTTGAGTGAACTATCCCTTTAAGTTAATCTTTCAATCAGTCTCTTCATTAGGCAGATTGTCTCTCTTTATCTGTGATTACATCACAGCTATTAAGCGGTGGTGCACACAAAAACAAACATACAGCATGACCAGTGTAGTCAGAATCACAAATGTTTGACTCTTATGGGCAGGTTCTTTAAATTAATCCGTCAAAAAGACTCATTATCAGAATTATTACAACAAATTACTTGTTGAATCATTAAACATCTGACTGACTTACTGAATGGCAAGTCATCATGACTAAAATTCATGTCCAACTCAAAATGAACTGAGCACTGTTGCTGTGCCAAGTGTACTTAAGGTTTTGTTACAGTTAATCAGTGTAATTTAATGACTGATTTACATATTGAATTACATAAAGAATTCTGCTTCACAGACAACTTCCACCCAAAGATTTAGTGTGTGTATTGTTGTATAGTGTGTACTAACCATCTGAAGGCAGATCTCTTTATGTACTTTATTTATTTCAATGTACGGGGAGGCAGTGAGCTATTCTTGTGTGTAGTACAAATGTGATTACATGTATTTGCTACAGATGCAAAAGTCTGTATCTCACCTTCTGGGTCTAGTAGCTTTGTAAGACCCAACTCCTTCTCGGCCACGTTAAAGGCATTCTGCAGGTTATAGTGCGCATTAGACCGCTTGAGATTATCAAAGTCAATCAAGTCTGACCTAAGAGAAAGAGAGAGAAATCAAGAACAGATAAAACGATTGTTCTTTGCAGTTTAGATGCCATAAAACACTTTGCTATGAGAACATTTCAGTTTGCCATCATAAGATTACATAACACTGCAGTGCACTTCTCCAACAACAGAGGGAAGCACTTAAACACTCCATTAGGAAAGAGATAAAGAGGGCTAGAGATGGATTTCTTTTCTCCCTATTTAGGCCAACTTTATTAAACTTTTCTTTTTCTTCTCCTCTACATGAAAAAAAAAAAAAAAAATGAGTGAACAGAAAGAACAAAGGTGCTGGAAGACAGCTGAGAGAAAAAAAGAAGCAAAAACAAGAGGCTGGTGGGACAGATGAGGGGCAGAGCAGGCGATCTTCCAGGGCCCACCTAGGGCCCACAGAAGAAAAACAATGTCACCACAAATGTGAAAATCATGCAATATAGAAAATACTTTTACTTCAGTGTGTTAAAGATATAGAGAACTAGTGTTGCAGTGAAATTATCGAAATGATGGTCTGCTGACTATAAGTCTGGTGTGACTATATGATATCAAAATAAAAACTACACTCAAAAAGAGTTTAATATTTACACAGAATCTCCATTTTTGATATCTGAAAACTTCTGGATACCTAATTGAATACCTAATCACCATCTGAAAATTAAAAAATGTAAAAGTGACCTACGCTCTAAAAGATGATCACAGTACAATATTTCAGATTCTGTGTGGAGTTCATAGCAATTTGTCATGCAAGTTTTTTGTGCTGCAAATCTGGACTTGGAGTCAAAAGGCTTTTACACCTTACATATCTTGGAACATGCAGTTTTAGGGTAAAAGGATTCCATCAGGTATTCCATGTAAATGTATACCATTATGGGCAAAGATTGCATACATTTCTAGAATGCAGCTGGTGGATGAAGCCCCTGCAGGCCTCTCTCTATGTGTGTGGGAACATGCTAAAGAATGTCTATTGAAATCGTAGTTATCAAAGCCTGTCATGTTTGAGAACAAAGGCCTTGTACCAGTGTACTTGTGTGCTGTGTGTGCTCAAATCAATACCTGTGTTTGTGCACAATGGCGTTGAACGCTAGACCATCTCTCCAGCTGGTGGTGAAGTTGTGGACGTTGACATTCGGGTACCTGGAGAGAAAGCAGGGTTTATTAGTACAGAACCAGAAATAGTGAGTGTGTTTACTAAAGCACTAGTAGAACGGACACATTATACTCATTCATGTACTCATTCTTTTCCACTCTTTCGTTCTCCTCCTCTCTTACCCTGCAGTCTTCATCTGACACCATAGCAGCAGAGCGTCTTTGGCTGATTTCTTCTCCTTGTTGTCTTCCGTCTCAACGCTAATATCTTGGATCTGTTCAATATAGCAAAACATAAAACAATAGTGTAAACTGATGTGGATGTCTACACAACAAATCTTTACCTCTTACAAAAAGTTAGTATGATTTGAGAGTGATTTAACCCAAACAATTTCAACCACTTGATCAATGAAGCTTTTCACTGCCAATCACATCATCTTCCACTAGTCTTGAATAAACATTTCCATATTGTGTTTTAGACATACAGGTGCATCTCAATAAATTAGAATGTCGTGGAAAAGTTCATTTCTTTCAGTAATTCAACTCAAATTGTGAAACTCGTGTATTAAATAAATTCAATGCACACAGACTGAAGTAGTTTAAGTCTTTGGTTCTTTTAATTGTGATGATTTTGGCTCACATTTAACAAAAACCCACCAATTCACTATCTCAAAAAATTAGAATACATCATAAGACCAATAAAAAAAAAACATTTTTAGTGAATTGTTGGCCTTCTGGAAAGTATGTTCATTTACTGTATATGTACTCAATACTTGGTAGGGGCTCCTTTTGCTTTAATTACTGCCTCAATTCAGCGTGGCATGGAGGTGATCAGTTTGTGGCACTGCCGAGGTGGTATGGAACCCAGGTTTCTTTGACAGTGGCCTTCAGCTCATCTGCATTTTTTGGTCTCTTGTTTCTCATTTTCCTCTTGACAATACCCCATAGATTCTCTATGGGGTTCAGGTCTGGTGAGTTTGCTGGCCAGTCAAGCACACCAACACCATGGTCATTTAACCAACTTTTGGTGCTTTTGGCAGTGTGGGCAGGTGCCAAATCCTGCTGGAAAATGAAATCAGCATCTTTAAAAAGCTGGTCAGCAGAAGGAAGCATGAAGTACTCCAAAATTTCTTGGTAAATGGGTGCAGTGACTTTCAAAAAACACAATGGACCAACACCAGCAGATGACATTGCACCCCAAATCATCACAGACTGTGGAAACTTAACACTGGACTTCAAGCAACTTGGGCTATGAGCTTCTCCACCCTTCGTCCAGACTCTAGGACCTTGGTTTCCAAATGAAATACAAAACTTGCTCTCATCTGAAAAGAGGACTTTGGACCACTGGGCAACAGTCCGGTTCTTCTTCTCCTTAGCCCAGGTAAGACACCTCTGACGTTGTCTGTGGTTCAGGAGTGGCTTAACAAGAGGAATACGACAACTGTAGCCAAATTCCTTGACACGTCTGTGTGTGGTGGCTCTTGATGCCTTGACCCCAGCCTCAGTCAATTCCTTGTGAAGTTCACCCAAATTCTTGAATCGATTTTGCTTGACAATCCTCATAAGGCTGCGGTTCTCTCGGCTGGTTGTGCATCTTTTTCTTCCACACTTTTTCCTTCCACTCAACTTTCTGTTAACATGCTTGGATACAGCACTCTGTGAACAGCCAGCTTCTTTGGCAATGAATGTTTGTGGCTTACCCTCCTTGTAAAGGGTGTCAATGATTGTCTTCTGGACAACTGTCAGATCAGCAGTCTTCCCCATGATTGTGTAGCCTAGTGAACCAAACTGACAGACCATTTTGAAGGCTCAGGAAACCTTTGCAGGTGTTTTGAGTTGATTAGCTGATTGGCATGTCACCATATTCTAATTTTTTGAGATAGTGAATTGGTGGGTTTTTGTTAAATGTGAGCCAAAATCATCACAATTAAAAGAACCAAAGACTTAAACTACTTCAGTCTGTGTGCATTGAATTTATTTAATACACGAGTTTCACAATTTGAGTTGAATTACTGAAATAAATGAACTTTTCCACAACATTCTAATTTATTGAGATGCACCTGTAGTTCTTATAAAATAAAACAATTAACTGCATGCAAAATAAACTCAGCAAAAAAAGAAACGTCCCTTTTTCAGGACACTGTATTTTAAAGATAAATTTGTAAAAATCCAAATACCTTTACAGATCTTTATTGTAAAGGGTTTAAACAATGTTTTCCATGCTTGTTCAATGAACGATAAACAACTAATGAACATGCACCTGTGGAACGGTCGTTGAGACACTAACAGCTTACAGACGGTAGGCAATTAAGGTCACAGTTATAAAAACTTAGGACACTGAAGAGACCTTTCTACTGACTCTGAAAAACACCAAAAGAAAGATGCCCAGGGTCCCTGCTCATCTGCGTGACTGTGCCTTAGGCATGCTGCATGGAGGCATGAGGACTGCAGATGTGGCCAGGGCAATAAATTGCAATGTCCGTACTGTGAGATGCCTAAGATAGCGCTACAGGGAGACAGGAAGGACAGCTGATCATCCTCGCAGTGGCAGACTACGTGTAACAACACCTACACAGGATCGGTACATCCAAATATCACACCTGCGGGACAGGTACAGGATGGCAACAACAACTGCTCGAGTTACACCAGGTACGCACAACCCCTCCATCAGTGCTCAGACTGTCCGCAACAGGCTGAGAGAGGCTGGACTGAGGGCTTGTAGGCCTGTTGTAAGGCAGGTCCTTACCAGACATCACCGGCAACAACGTCGCCTATGGGCACAAACCCACCTTCGCTGGACCAGACAGGACTGGCAAAAAGTGCTCTTAACTGACGAGTCGCAGTTTTGTCTCACCAGGGGTGATGGTCAGACTTGCGTTTATCGTCGAAGGAATGAGCGTTACACCGAGGCCTGTACTCTGGAGCAGGATTGATTTGGAGGTGGAGGGTCCGTCATGGTCTGGGGTGGTGTGTCACAGCATCATCGGACTGAGCTTGTTGTCATTGCAGGCAATCTCAACACTGTATGTCACAGGGAAGACATCCTCTTCCCTCATGTGGTACCCTCCCTGCAGGCTCATCCTGACGTGTCCCTCCAGCATGACAATGCCACCAGCCATACTGCTCATTCTGTGCGTGATTTCCTGCAAGACAGGAATGTCAGTGTTCTGCCATGGCCAGCGAAGAGCCCGGATCTCCATCCCATTGAGCACGTCTGGGACCTGTTGGATCGGAGGGTGAGGGCTAGGGCCATTCCCCCCAGAAATGTCCGGGAACTTGCAAGTGCCTTGGTGGAAGAGTGGGGTAACATCTCACAGCATGAACTGGCAAATCTGGTGCAGTCCACGAGGAGGAGATGCACTGCAGTACTTAATGCAGCTGGTGGCCACACCAGATACTGACTGTTACTTTTGATTTTGACCCCCCCTTTGTTCAGGGACACATTATTCCATTTCTGTTAGCCACATGTCTGTGAAACTTGTTCAGTTTGTCTTAGTTGTTGAATCTTTTTATGTTCATACAAATATTTACACATGTTAAGTTTGCTGAAAATAAAAGCAGTTGAATGTGAGAGGACATTTCTTTTTTTGCTGAGTTTATAATATTGCAGAAGAAAAAATAAGAGTAGTTAAGCTTCCTTGCTGCAAATAATAACATGCTCCTGTTTACTCATGTAAAGCTATCTACAGACTATAGATCTTTGGCACAAAGGAGACCTCTTGCTGAGAGAAATCTTAAACCAGGCATCCCATGACCTGAATAACCCCAATCACGTGCACTTAGAGTAGATAACACTGGCAAGCTCAATTAATTAAGTAATCTTGATCCATTCCAGAGTATATCAGTACAATTGTTTATTATATGCTTGAATTCTTTCAGCAAAGAATGCAAAATTGTTCAGTGGTTCAATCTATAATTCTGTCATTTCAGCAATGTAATAAAACGCAAATCACAAACATCTCAAACTAATCGAAAGCACTCACAAAAAGTATCATTGGGATTTGATAATTAGCATGTTTCAACTGAGTGAATTTTGAGCAGATAAATGTTTTATTCAAGCCATTTAAAAGGGCAATGAAGCCATACACAATAACATGCTAATTAGAACTGTGATGAATAAATAGATTGATAGAGCTGCTTGGAAGACAAACAAAAAGAACAAAACTGGGCTCAGGGATGAGACATAAGATCTCATCGAGCTGAAGCAGATAATAATAAATTCTGACTAAAAAGACCATTTATGGTTATGCATGTATGTTCGTGTAGATCTGATTGAAATATTCCAAAGTTAGGATTATATTTTACTGTGGAATCGACTGGACAGCACAATATAATGTCAAACTAAAACCATGCACTGACATAAGACTGAGCTTAGATTTAGTTTTAGTAATTGGGTTTAATCAGAGATTGCAACTATGACCTCAGCCTTCCTCATCAATAACAGTAATTCAGCAGTAATTTCTTTGATCACTGTTTCTCTTCACAACAGAATCACTATTTCTACCTGTCCCTCTTTCCATCTCTTTCACCTCTAGCAGATGCCACACCCTCCTTCATAGTATAACCTACCTGGAAACGAAGGATTATGGTCCAGATGAGACCGAGTGTGAGACGGTGGTTTCCATCAACAATATCGTGAGACCCCATGTTCTCCAGATGAACCTTCTGTTCTTTCAGGAACTGCAAAGCCTTGTCAACATTCTCCAGACAGTGGATGCGCATACGGCCCTTGGTGGGCTTTGGCTGAGGGAGAGAGTGTGAGGAATTAAGCAAGTGCATGGATAGGCAAAGAAAGTCAAAGAGGATGGATGGATGGATAGATGGGTGGATGGATGGATGGATGGATGCTGACCAGTTGTTCCCCGGAGAGAACCTCCAGCAGCCGGATAAGCATGCGCCCATCGCGGAGGTCGGTGTACAGGTCACCGATCCTACAGGTGACACGGCCCAGGTGAGAGTTCACCCATTTAGTGAAGGTCTTCTTCTGCACTGCTTCTCTCTCATCTGGAAGAGAAAAAGGAGGTTTGGAGGTCAAACAACACAAATTTCTACTATTATTCGGGTACACTGATGTCCGTGCACACACTCACACTTCATAAATACTGTATTTATATCGACTCATAAAAGACGGTTACAAAAAAGGACATTTACAGAAACCTTGCAGGTCACACATATTAGTACCCAATCACTAATATCAGATACAGATAATAATGCCTTCTCCACACACTACAAGTACCAATTAAGACACACATAAATGCACACACCCTGAACAAAATTCATAAGCAGCAAAGACTGCAACTGAATCTCAAAGATTACATATAAACAAACAAACAAAAAACAAATTACGCTGAGAAAAATTATGACCCTTATTATATTACTTCCAGGCGGAACAAACAAGACATAAATTTAACCGCTAAATCCCACGACAGGCACACATTTACAACTCGTCATAAAATTAACAATCATAAATTTGTGCGGTGGCCAAGGACTGACTCTAACTCTAAACTCTATTAAAGCAACTCAATTACCACAGAGCACTGATAGCTTTGACTGATTACTGCCTACATTAATCAGAGCAGACTTCACTCAAACCAGCCAGTTATTTGAGAGGAGGTGCGGAACTTCACGGAACAGTGGAGCAAGAGCTGTGTGACATGATAAAGCATCCTGTTTAAAGAAAAATCTTTATCCGACCATAACCTAAAACAATGAATGATACAGGGAGACAGGCAGAAAGAAAGACTAAAATGACAGGACTGTGAATAGGAAAAGAACACAATAAATGGAATGAAGGCAGGAATGCTTGATGTGACTGTGGACAGATGAGTGTCTAATGAGCAAAGGAGATGTTTCTCGAATGCAGTATTAGTGTTGCCATACTCTGTGAAAGCATATGGGGCTGGTCAGTAAGAGGCTCAGCCCACTGCTGTCATCTGCTTGACCTTTACAGAGGAACAGCAAGCTGTTTATCACAAACACTATTACATTCTCCAACTTATATACCACCTATATTCAGAAAGACAGAGTGGGACAAAGAGAGAGTGTGGCATGTTGTGTAGCATGCGCTAATACAAGATAATTCCTGTAACAAGTCTAAATGAAGCATGCTAATTCAATCGCTGGTAAGAAAAATGTTATGAGCTCAACACGCCTCAGCCATAAATAAAAATAAACACTGCTCTAAAGTCTAAACACTGAAACACACATGCCAAATAACACAAGAACATAAGAGCAAGAAGTAACACAAGGTCAGCATTAGAGCCATCTGGTCGCAGATCTTTTCTCTCCACACACACACACACACACACACACACACACACACACACACAAGGACTGAGCTAGCTATTACACCTGGTTTTGGGCCGTGTCTTGTCTCACATCAGGATTCACACATGCGCACACTGTTAATGCTTCTGCCCCTTTCCTTTCAGCTTATTAATGATGGAGAGCATTAAATACGTCTCTTAAAGTATCAAGTCAGGCTGAGTTGATGAACGCAGTTGTTTGTGAAGCACTGTATCAAGTTCTGTCCTTTTTGTTGTTGTGTTTGTACAACTGGTGATGTTAATCCTATTCAGTTGTAGTAATGTAAGAAAGTTCAAGTTGTATGTCTTTGTTGCTGTTATGGTCTTCGTTACCCGTTTCAAATAGCTTGTTCTAGATGATGATAACAATATTTATTATTATTATTATTAAGAGTCATGCAATGATGATTAGATGTGGCATGCATAACTTATAAAAAAGCCGTTTGTCTTCTTGAAATCTCATTTTGCATCCCATGTTTCTAGGGTACAGTAATGTTTTGACAGATGTTTGTATCAAGGCACATACAACTTTAAATTGGGTGGTTGGTACTTTCTACATCGTGTGCAGGGGTATTTGGGAACACTGCCAATTCTTGGGCAGGAGTTTTCATTTCATTCGAGTGTGTTAAAATAAGTGCCGATCGGTCGCTATAATGTGTTATTTTGAATGGCTGTAATCAGTCGCATGGAGATGTAATGTTGTCTCATGCACACAGACATGCATTCTACTCGTTCTACTTGCAAAGAAATATGCAAACATAAGTGTTCCCACACAAGATACACATTCACAGATGTGCAGATGCACTCTTGGTTTATTCAAATAAAGTTACAAAAGTGTGAATTTGAACCTGCAACCATATGCACTCGAGATGAAAATACTACCACTAGACCAAGCAGTCAGGCTCCTAACAACAGAGACAATTGATGTATTTTACCACGAGCCAACAATATCTCATGACAAATAGTAGCAGATTTAGAGCTGAAGTTATCCCTTTAATTATGTGAAATATTTGAGCGCTTGAATTTGTCAATCAAGAATGACTATTTAACAAAACAGACAATTTAAAAATAATCTTTTACTTTGCATAACCTAATTAATATCCATGAGTTTTGCTACTTCGCATGCCCATGAGAGCAGCGAAAGCATCAACAGAATGTACATGCACAAAAATCTTGACAGGAGACGATTACCTTCTAGATCCAACCCTGGTATTGGATCAAAAGTTAACTCATGCAAACACATTTTGAAACATAGGCAAAACCTGTAGACATACGACTAAGTACAACAGTGATTGACTATTAGACCGCTAAAGGTACTTGAACAGTAAAGGACACAAAATCTGAAAGTCCAGAATTAAGGAGTGTGTGTTTGTGTGTGTAGAGGCCTGATCCTGGTTAGACTGGACAGATTAGAAACCTATTACTGAAAGAAACTTGCCCTCGGCATGCTCGGAGACACACACACACACACAGGACTCAGAGACACACACACACAGAACTCAGAGACACACACACACAGAACTCAGAGACACACACACACACACACACACACACACACACAGTAAAACCTTAGAATCTAACTCTTGCCCCTGATTAAATTCTTGCCTGTATCATCTGATCTCTTTTTTCCTATTTTTCCATGATGAAACAATCTTTGCTTTACATATTTATTTATTGTTTGTTGCATTTTTACATTATTTTCAGTACACTTGAGCACGTTAACCCGCAAAAAATTGAAATTTTATTTAAGCTATTTTTTTTCTTTCAATGTGAGGACATAGACTAGCAGAGAACAAACACAGTATAATAGTATTGTCCAGCCTATACAGTTAAGCCAGTGTCACTATAGCAGAATCCAAACAACTCGATTTTGGCCAAGGGTGTCACACTTTTGCAGACTGTTTTGCTGTGATCTCTCTGACTCCCTATCATGTGGAGCTGGGTGAAATAACAACAGGAGTACCACAAGAGCATAAACAATTGTAATAGCGTGATTTAGAATGTGATTTATGGAGTAACTTCACCTTGTTATAGTGTGTGGCTGTGTATTTATCCCCTCAAGGCTTACTGTAGAACACCTATGTCCATATGCAGCTTTCATAGTCTCATAAAAACAGACTGTTGTGCCTCCACTTTCTGATTTTATCAGTCATTTTAGTGTGGAAATATGCTTGGTGACAGAATCACTGTGGATAACAATCAGCATTTGTGATGATATGCAGCAGAGTGCGATCGCAGATGAAAACGTTCAGATCAGCTTGAAATCTTGTCAGTTCTTCAGTAAAAGAAGCAGCTCATTGGCCACTTAAACAGAACTCAAGAGCCCACCCCAGCTACAGAAAGATTTTTTTTGTCATATTGGATCCTTTTTCCCCGTTGCTGTAACCATTAACTCAGCAGGGAGTCCTGACGGTCAAGTGATTAACGACCTTCCACTGGCAGACAAAAATACATACTTCGTCTCCCTCCGCTTGGATAATTATTATGTAAACAAAGCTCACACCTGAAAATCACTGGAAATATCGGCTTGCGTGGTGCCGGCTTTATATGTACATAGGCTGTAAAACACGATCTAAAGCCACAGTCAGACAGATGATCTCAAAAGTACTGTACCCTTCTCTTCAGAATAGGGCTTGGACCTTTTACCTTCACAGATATGATCAAACTCTCAATCGCACACAAGCATGTACAGGGAAATTCTCCACACACCACCAGCCGAGAAAACCTGTTCTGCCGCTTTCAAGCACACAAACACACGCACATGAACACAATGTCAAAAAGCACTGCTTTACTTTTCAATGTCTGCTTAACTGGCTTGGATGCACACAGATGCACAGACCTGAACTAGATGAGCAGACCTGGCTTACATTACATGCCTAGATCATTATTCCCTCTGGCCAGTTTGTGCAAATTTATTACTCTGCAATAACTTGGAAGAACATTTTAAACCAGTAGGGAAATTATATCTAAAAAAAACAAAAAAAGTGTATTGGAAGATGTTTTAATTACATATGAACATACATTCAAATATGAACAATTTCTGCGATCAAATATTTGAATGGAATTTTGGAATATAACTGCTAGTCCTACCTCACAAACTACTGCCACATTCACACAGCAGCAGAATACAGTTGTAAGTCCTTTTTTTGAGGGTGTGGGGGTGAGGGCATGGCCGAGCGTTTGTCTGGGGAGAGAGGAAGTGATGAACTGCTGCTAATTGTGATTTCTATGTTCACAGTGAGAGGTGGGGAGATAAAAAGGCTGCCAAAAACCCCAGAGAGTGTGAGCCGAGCCTGCATGTGTGTGTGTGTCCGTGCAGCCCGCAGTGTCAAGTGTGACATTTTCTTTAATTGAGAAAATAAAATACATTTTGAGTTGTATCCATTGTCTCCTGCTTCCTCCTTTCCCTCCACCATGAACGAACCTTATTACACTGGTGCCGAAACCCGGGATTTAGAGAAACAGGATACGCTGCCATGGAGTCGTTGCCACTGGAAGTCTTCTGGTCCCTCGCCAGCATCCACCAAGGCAAACACCAGGCCCTCATAGAACTCAGAAGAGAGCAGCAGCAGTGCTTTGGGGTGCTCTTTCAGGCCCAGGAAGAAGATCGACGGGATCTGCTACCACTGCTGGGAAAGCCCAGATCGCGGCGCAACAGTTTCCGGTCACCAACCTCCTGGATTACACAGTGCTGAAGAAGACCATCTTGCAATGGGTCAGCCATAGCCCAGAAGAACATCACCAGCGTTTATGTTCCTTAACGCCGAGTGAGGTCAGCCATCCGTTTACATTCACCCAGCAGCTCCGCGACACCTGCCGCCGGGTGCTGGCCAAGGAGGACAGTGACGTCGTCGTCAACTTGGTGGTGCTGGAGCAGTTCGCCTCCCAGTTGCCGAAGGGGAGGCCGAGTGGGTCTAGTGCCACCGACCGGTGTCGCTGGATGAAGCGGTCCAGCTGGCGGAGGACCATCTGGCAATGTATCCAGGTGCAGTTGTGCCCCCAGCCTTTCCTTCCATTAATGTCACCCCCCCCCCCATATCCTGTTCCATTTCCCTGGAAACGGAGAAATATTCCCCCAACCAAGAGCGGCCTCTCGGGCTGCTCCACCTAACTCTGTCTCTCTCCACTCTTCATCCCAGGTGAAGGAGCCCATGGCCACGAGTGTGGGCGGGAGGCTTGGGCCGGTCTGCTGGAGTTGGGGGCCTTGATCCGGGTCCCCGACACCCCACAGACCACCACCGATCAAGCAGGGACATACTAAATACCCGTGAGTATTGAGGGGAGTACATACCAAGCCTTGGTGTATTCTGGTTGTAATCAAACCTCCATCTATCAATGCTTGGTTCAAAAAGGGGCATTGGATTCAAATAATTGGGTAAAGGCGAGGTGTGAACATGGGGATATTCATGATTATCCTGTAGTGACCATCACCATAATATTCAGGGGACAAAAGCATAATTTTGAGGTGGTGGTTAGTCCTCGCCTCACCCATCCACTAATTTTGGGAACAAATTGGCCGGCTTTTCACTCATTATTAAAGGGGTTGTGTGTGGATGGGTCCTGTAAGAAAGTGAACTGATGTGGGATGTGCGAAGCACTGGCTGGGGAGGCGAGCCTTGGGCCATCTGCGGCTGCTCCGCGTCAGATTGATGCTGGGAAAGGGGTGGTGTTATCCTCCCCCGCCCTTAGGGAATTCCCGGCAGGGGATTTCCCGCTAGAGCAGTTGCGAGACGAAACCCTGCCACACGTCTTTGACCAAGTGATTGTGGTTGATGGTCAATGGTTCCAACCGGGCATCGCACTCTCATATCCATACTTTAATTATAAAAGATCGGTTATATAGAGTGACACAGGACACTCACACTCAAGAAAATACAACCCAGTTGTTGGTACCAAATAGCCATCGGGAAATGTTATTCCAGGCGGCTCATCATAATCCAATGGCAGGTCACTTGGGACAAGGGAAATCACTAAGCCATCTCATGGCTCGTTTTTATGGGCCGGGCATTCACGGGGATGTCCGGTGGTGCGTGGCATACCGTGAATGTCAGCTGGTGAATCCGCCGTTGCGCCCTCTTCCATTGATCGAGGTTTCTTTTGAGCGAATTGGCATGGACCTTGTTGGGCCATTAGAACAGACCACACACAGACATCACATTTGATAGTCCTAGTTGATTACGCAACGTGATATCCGGAAGCAGTGCAGCTGCGCAACATCTCAGCACGTTGCGGAGGCACTCTTCAAAATTATCTCCCGAGTGGGGATTCCGAAAGAAATCCTCACTGATCAGGGCCCGGCTTTAATGTCACATACACTACATGAGCCGCACATATTATTGGGTATTAAATCGATTCTGACAAGCGTGTATCATCCCCAAATGGACGGCTTGGTCGAAA
Organism: Myxocyprinus asiaticus; assembly: GCF_019703515.2. Lineage (NCBI taxonomy): Eukaryota > Metazoa > Chordata > Actinopteri > Cypriniformes > Catostomidae > Myxocyprinus > Myxocyprinus asiaticus. Next base: position 32,677,876 of record NC_059347.1, read on the forward strand.
GACATAATAAAACCTTAAAGAATATGATTCGTAGGGGTCTAGGTAGCTCAGCAAGTAAAGACGCTGATTACCACACCTGAAGTCGCAAGTTCAAATCCAGGGTGTGCTGAGTGACTCCAGTCAGGCTTCCTAAGCAACCAATTGGCCCGGTTGCTAGGGTGGGTAGAGTCACATTGGGTTAACCTCCTTGTGGTCGCTATAATGTGGTTCTCTCTCTCGGTGGGGTGCGTGGTGAGTGGTGCGTTGATGCCGAAGAGAATGGCGTGAAGCCTCCACATGTTCTACGTCTCCACGGTAATGCGCTCAACAAGCCACGTGATAAGATACGCGGACTGACGGTCTCAGATGCGGAGGCAACTGAGATTCATCCTCCGCCACCCGAATTGAGGTGTCACTATGCCACCAGGACTTAGAGCGCATTGGGAATTGGGCATTCCAAATTGGGGAGAAAATCCCTTTGGTGGTGGTGCGGGAAGCGGATTTCCGAAACATTGGCTTGCAAGTCACTATGGATGTTTTCACATTTGAGTCTTCTTTATATCTGTGCATGCTTGGAAGTTATTTTCCCGCTGAGCGGGCTTTTTTAAGTGCAGGACAGTCGCCTCAGGTGAGTCAAGTCCCGTCTTTCAACTGACTATGTCAACGTGTTAATCTTGCTCATCAAAAAATGTATGCTTTTGAGTAAGTAGCCTAGAAAATGACTGTTTAGGCTAGGTATGCCATTTTTTAAATCTGCTGATTAAGAAGGCTATTTTCAACGAGGTGCCGACTTTTTAACGGGTTAAACTATCTTTTATTCTGTGTGCACATCATGTTTAGAATACATTAGGTTTATTCTAGGCTACATCACAGGCCTATTTTTTTCTATCCTACAGCTATTTTTTTCTTCTTTTATTTACATCGCAACTATTATTGGTTAATGTTCTTTGCTGAACAGCTGTCATATTAGATCAATGGCTAATACACGACTGCACGTAAGTGAAATACATGCAACTTTTCAGCACATTTTTTTCTCTTGTATATTTGGCTTACCTGTTAATTATTTTCAACAATGTCCTGACTTTTTTTATTTGTTAAGTAACTTTTACTTGGTGAATTCCATTTAGAACAGGCTATTAGAGTTGCTCTATTCGTCCTGCACTAGTCATTCAATTGTTTTCAATAAATATGTCTGTATTTGCTAACGTTGATTCAGTGAATGTGTGTCATGTTCTATATTTAATGTACAATGATCATAATGCAAGGCGAGCACATCGCAGATAAATGTCCCTTTTCAGCGGGATTTAGCATCGGATTTGGAATAGATTAAGTACTATAAATGGGTTGCATATACAATTTCTTTTTACTGTTTTCTGAAGGTTAGTTTATTTTTAGACTTGTCGAGTAGTCGACTCCAAAATTTTCATTTAAATGTCAGTGACTGAAATGAGCTCAAATTAGTCATTCTTTCAATAGGTCGGTCCCAAACAAACCTTTCAGAGAACAGGAAGTCACATAATTCTGTACTTATATTTCATCACTAATAAACACAATTAGCTCACATTCATTAACTTCTATGGCAATATTCCAGGTATAGGTAAAGAGTTACCATAGAAACATAAAGGTCAATTCGTTATGGAACAGTCTCCTTTGAAAGTTAATATCTGCCTAGTTATCAATTACGCACACAAGAGAGAGAGAGAGAGAGAGAGAGAGAGAGAGAGATGTCACCTCAATACCAAGACATTTCCTCAATAAAAGTTGAGGAAACATTGGCAAAGAGATGTCGAAAGTTTAGAAGTGAATAATTAAACAGAATGGAAATTTTGAACTCAAGGTGAAGGACAAAATTATTTTAAGCCTGTGCACACATACACACAACTCAAACAATATATGGAGGAAGTGAAAAATGGACAGAGCTTAATCTGATATCAGAACAGAATCTGATTTTTTAAGTGTTTAAGATTTTACATTACTGGTACTCCCACTACAAAAGACATAAATACATGTATTCACTGTAACACACTCTAGGTAAAAGTAGCGGAATTGGAACAGGAATCCAACAGATCCAGTTATCTCTTCAGGATATGCTCCTGTGTACGTGGGACATTTGCAGTACTGGGGTACACCTCAGAGATAGTATATGTGTGAATCTACTGTATATCTTTGTGTGCAAGTGTGTGCAAATTTCACAAAAGGCTGGTTGTGTTGTGACAGAGCTGCTTCCCTGAGGTGATGTTCACAAGAAACAGCGCAAGACGGAGTGAGAGACGGACAGTATGGTCATATGCTCAGAATCAGAATCCTCAGATGGCGGGTTTATGTCTGCCTGTGTGTGCTGTCGGTAACCTGGACAAGCATGCACTCAAAGTAAACTGCCCTAATCCTCCTCATGTATTCTTCTTCTTTAATCGTCACATGAATGGATAAGTCCCAAGTACTGACATCATGTTTCTGACTGTTTCTCTTGTGACCTAGAGTTGTGATGCTGATGTCTTATGGTTGTTTTTGTTTTTAGAGTGTATCTGTGTTCTAGCAACATTAGGCAAGTGCAAACTGTTCTGCACTGCAGGATTTTAAAGCAGCTCAGGTATGTCTGAAAACTGACCATGTTTACATGTACTTCAGAAACTCCAGTTTTAATTTATTTCAGGGTTTTCGCATAAAGCGGCATTCTGAAACGTCATGTAAACAAGAACGTCGATTTCCTTATGCTGTTTAAGCGATAAAGAGAAATCGGTTTAACACACCTGGGTTTCTCCCAGAGAATGCGGCTTAACGTCACCATGTAAACGCATAAGCAGCGTTCTTACAGGTTTTTGAGGAGTGTGCGTTTGCGTGGACTGGATAACAAACTTCATAGGAAGGAGCCAAACAACAAGTCAACGCAGTGTACAGAATTCAACATTTCTGGGAGTACAGTGGTTAAAAGGACATACAGTACACTAAACTTTACCCATTTATACACGGCAATGTAAAATATCGACTGCCCCTCACCTTCACGAGTATGTGCTCATGCATTGGGAGAATCCCAGAGTTTTACGTAAGAGGGAAACCCCACTATTACAGTGCAATTCCACTGCAGGTCGCGAAGGAAACAGCAACAACTCTGGAATATCTAAAAATAAAGCAAAGCAACAGAGAACAAAAATATCGAAGTCTTCCTTGGATGCCATGTTTGTTATTTACACAAGTGTCACAGAGAAATTACATACACTATATTGCCAAAAGTATTCGCTCATCTGCCTTTAGATGCATATGAACTTAAGTGACATCCCATTCTTAATCCATAGGGTTTAATATGACGTCGGCCCACCCTTTGCTGCTATAACAGCTTCAACTCTTCTGGGAAGGCTTTCCACAAGGTTTAGGAGTGTGTTTATGGGAATTTTTGACCATTCTTCCAGAAGCACATTTGTGAGGTCAGACACTGATGTTGGATGAGAAGGCCTGGCTCGCAGTCTTCGCTCTAATTCATCCCAAAGGTGCTCTATCGGGTTGAGGTCAGGACTTTGTGCAGGTCAGTCAAGTTCTTCCACACCAAACTCGCTCATCCATGTCTTTATGGACCTTGCTTGTGCACTGGTGCGCAGTCATGTTGGAACAGGAAGGGGCCATCCCCAAACTGTTCCCACAAAGTTGGGAGCATAGAATTGTCCAAAATCTCTTGGTATGCTGAAGCATTCAGAGTTCCTTTCACTGGAACTAAGGGGCCAAGCCCAGCTCCTGAAAAACAACCCCACACCATAATCCCCCTCCACCAAACTTCACAGTTGGCACAATGCAGTCAGACAAGTACCGTTCTCCTGGCAACCGCCAAACCCAGACTTGTCCATCAGATTGCCAGATGGAGAAGCGTGATTCGTCACTCCAGAGAATGCATCTCCACTGCTCTAGAGTCCAGTGGCGGCGTGCTTTACACCACTGCATCCGACGCTTTGCATTGCACTTGGTGATGTATGGCTTGGATGCAGCTGCTCGGCCATGGAAACCCATTCCATGAAGCTCTCTACGCACTGTTCTTGAGCTAATCTGAAGGCCACATGAACTTTGGAGGTCTGTAGCGATTGACTCTGCAGAAAGTTGGCGACCTCTGTGCACTATGCGCCTCAGCATCCGCTGACCCCGCTCTGTCATTTTACGTGGCCTACCACTTCGTGGCTGAGTTGCTGTCATTCCCAATCGCTTCCACTTTGTTATAATACCACTGACAGTTGACTGTGGAATATTTAGTAGCGAGGAAATTTCACGACTGGACTTGTTGCACAGGTGGCATCCTATCACAGTACCACGCTGGAATTCACTGAGCTCCTGAGAGCGGCCCATTCTTTCACAGATGTTTGTAGAAGCAGTCTGCATGCCTAGGTGCTTCATTTTATACACCTGTGGCCATGGAAGTGATTGGAACACCTGAATTCAATTATTTGGATGGGTGAGCGAATACTTTTGGCAATATAGTGTATGAATACGTGAGCGAAAAGAAGGTCACTCACACAGCTCATGTAAACGCATACACCAATCCGAGCCACGTTCTCCATTATGAATATCAGGTTTTACCATCAGGGAGACGTTATAGGGTCCCAAAGTGTAAGAGCAATCGCTATAAATAATCTTTTGTGCCAGCATTAATTAATATCTTAAACAGTAGACTATAGAGAATTACAAGGTAAACAGGTGATTTTTTTGTGTGTATACATATATATATATATATACACACACACACACACACACACACACACACACACACACAGTATATGTGTGTATGTATACTGCATAAAGTAAATGTCATGGATGTTGTTGTTGTGTATGGCACATGTATGTTGTTGCAGCCGCCGATTCTAAGAAAAATTCTCTCTAAACGGACAAAGTTTAAACTAACTTAACCTGACACCAATTTCGAGCCTCAAGCAGCTCTCTCGCAATAAATGGCTTTCTGGTGTCCATGTAAATGTGGTCACTGAGGAATGTGCATGCGAGAATGGTGTTGTTCCACATTGGTTATGTTGAAAACACACTGACGGGGGTATTAAACTGTGTACACAGCATATTTATCTGCACACAAAAACACACAGACATGAATTATCTCTACGCTTTACATGGTAATACAGTCATGTTTTGAGAAAACAATACCAGTGATCTTATAAGATCACTGTATAAACAACACTAACTGGAAAGAATGAGCTCTGATGTACTAAAGATAAACTCTTTAACTCAAATACGTGCATGTTTTCATGCTGAGCTGTAGCCTCACACCATGCAATCATCTGCTCAAGAACAGACAGAAAAATTAAAACAAAATCCTTTTTTTTTTTTTTTATAGTTTTTTTTTATTAAATAACAAATAAAGTAATAACACATCCAACAGCAAATAAACCAGTTTACGTAAGGGGAAAATAGAGTGGGCGGTGTATCTCTGCAGCATATCAAAAAATAGAAACTAGGCGTCTGTCAACTGTGTTGCAACGGATGCTTCCAGAGTAGACAGCTTTATTGATTATAATGGGAATGATTTAGTTTGTAGACAGAGTCAGACAACATCTTGTTTTTAGCACTAATGAGTAAAGCTGTGATTTACTGACCAGAATCTGACCCACAACTAGAGTAACTCCATCTGGACTGAGTGCATTTGAGCCCATTAATAAACAAACACAATAAACTCACACAAAAACAGAGAAAAGGAGGATCAGGGGAATTCATAGAACAACACATTTTTAAACTCATGAAACTCATTTGGTGATTATTAATAACAGAAAGCCTCTTACACACAAACACACATCTGGTAGCAGTCATGTAATTGCTGCGGTCTAGCTGCTGTTTGGGCGTGCTGTGGGGAGCCATCCATTCCACCCTTTCATCCCTCTCTCTCCTGTCATTATTTTTAAACCCTATGCCTTCCAGGCCTCTTTCCTCTTCTTGCGTTCCTGCCCACATTTCCATCACTGATCACTAACCACTACAGTAGAGACCATCGATGTTGCCATGGTTACGGCCTATCGAGCGGAAATGGACCGCTCTATCCTTCATCATTGTGGGAATGTGGGTAATTGAGTCCTGTGACATTTTGACAGCCCATTAGTACTGTTGAACTATAAAGAAGCTACAGAAACATTCACCTCGAGCTTGTTTGTAAGACTAAGTAAAATGAGAGATGAAAGAGTCTGTATGTGTTCCTTAAAGTTCCTGTACAGCCTTTTAAATAACATGGTTATGTAAAATGCGTTATAAAAGTCTAGGTCACCCATTTGCATAGAATTAGTTCACTACATAACTTTTCAACCTGTATGCTTATCTACACATTTGTACTTTCCTATCTGTTTGCTCATTTACACAATTGTTTTAAAAAGGAGATAAAAATGTGTGACAATAAATGTTGATAATTGTTTAGGTGGATTTTAAATTCAGCTTTGACTAAACATAGAAAAATCATAAAAAAAACTGCATGAAATGCTGAAACTGATTTAAGTGACTGGTTTAAGGAAACAGCAAGCTTTTGGGCCCAGGAACCCGCACCGAACCATGTCGGTGGAAAAGGGCTAACTAAGAGCCCTCCAGAGAGCCCTCCCATTTCGTACCATATGTGTCTATTTTGTCAAGCTGTTTAAATGACATCTTTTCAAATGCCACCACCCTACCCAATTCTGTGAACCATTCTTGAAATGAGGGTGCACCAATTAACTTCCATCCTCTAAGAATGATCTGTCTGCCAATCATTACATTAGTTTGGACCTAGCCTTTTGTATATTTGTCACCTACTTAATGACTGCCCCATCACCCAATATACATAGTCTGGGGAAGAATGAAATTTGAGTATCTAAAACCTCACAGATCAAATTCTGGACTCTTACCCAGAATTCTTGAATCTAAGCGCAGAACCACAGAGCATGGGCCATGTCTCCAACCTCCAAATGACATCGCCAGCAGGTAGGTGCGTCTTTTAGACCAAGCTTAAAACAATCTAGAGGGAGTCCAGTAGAAACTATGCAAAATCTTAAACTGAATAAGGCATACCCTTGCATCCCTAGACATAGTTTTAATATTTTTGTAAATCCTTTCCCACTCCCCATCCTCCAATACCATGTTCAAATCTCTTTAAGTCCCCGTCACCAAGACTCTGAATCAATGAGGAATAATACACTGACACTTCATAACCCTTTCCAAAGGCTGTGAGCACAATACAGAGGGTGTCTGCAGCTTTAGGGGACTGTGTACTACCACGAAAAATTGTACAAAGTAGATGGCACAACTGTAAATACCTGAAAACTTGAGACCTGGAAATCCCAAATTGCTGGGTTATAGTTTCAAATGACCTCAAAACTCCATTTTCATAAAGGCTACCAAGTGTAGCAACACCCCTCTCAATCCATTCTTTGCAGCAAAAGGGGGAATTGTTAATACATAATTTGGGGTTCAGCCATATATTTGAGGAAACATTTAGGCAAGTATCAGAATTGAACATGCGAGAAACATTTGTCCATACTGAATGTAAATGTAAAATAATAGGATGCATTTTTGCATTTTTAGGCAATTTAATAGAAAGACTTTGCAATGGTGAGATTGGGGCAAGGACTGCTTGTTCAGTGTTGTACCAGGGAAGGGTTCTCTCAGGTGGAAGAGACCAATGGGCCAGGTGTCTGAGATTAAAAGCATAGTAATAAAACAAAATTTTGGGGAGGCCTAAGTATCCTTTGATTTACCATTTACCATTCTAAATAAAAGACTTAGATATTCTATCAAATTCTTTAAAATAAGAAAGAGGAACTTTTAGATGGAGAGACTGTAGTAGATAACTGAATTTGGGGATACAATTCATTTTTATAACATTGACCTTCCCTGCCATAGACAGATGTAGTAAAGCCCACCTATCCACATCACACGAGAACCTTTTCATTTATGGGTCAAAATTAACTAAGTCTAATTAATCTCTCAAATTTTCTGGAAATAAAATGACTAAATATCTAATGCCTTGCTTGGGCCATTGGGACAGGTTGGAAAGCCGTGGCAGGGCAATACGCTGTCAGAGTAAGAGCTTCCGATTTAGACTAATTCACCCTATAACCTGAAAGTTTGGAGAAGAATTAATAATATGGAGGCTAGGCATAGATCTTTTAGGGTCGGAGACAAATAATAATATATCATCTGCGTAGAGTAGAAGTTTATGCACCACACCTCCTGCTACAATGCCAGGAAAATATCCCTCTTTTCTTATTGTGGCTGCTAATGGTTCCAGGGCAAGACAGAACAATAAAGGGGAGAGAGGACAGCCTTGCCAGGTTCCCCTACCAAGAGAAAAAAATCTGAAATTAATCCATTAGTTTGCACTGCTGCTACCGGTTGTTTATAAAGTAACTTAATCCACTTAATAGTGTTCCCAAACCCATACATTTCCAAAATAAAAAGATCCCAAGATTTCCAAGTCCCATACCACCCTATCAAACGCCTTCTCGGTGTCAAGTAAGATTGCAGCTCTCGCCGTCAAATGAGATTGCAGCAATCGGGGTCTGATCATTTACTACTGACCATATAATATTTATAAAATGTCTAATATTATCAGAAGAACTATGACCACGTATAAACCCCACTTGACTTATATGTATAATCGATGTAATTACTCTGCTTAATCGACTAGCCAGAATTTTAGACAATATTTTTACATCTAACTGGATCAGGGAAATTGGATGATAACTTTTACACTATTTACGATTTACTTTATATACCTCAACAAGCTCCTCCAAAGTAATATCTTTTCAAGAAAGTCTTTTTGATCATTCGTCAATTTAGGAAGTTCTAATGGCTCTATGAAATTGCTAATATACTTATTGGAAGACGTGGATGTGGAACTATAAAGATCGAAATAGAATTCTTTAAAGGCTTTATTAATATCTGTGGAAGAAGTAAATATTTTGCCTCCAGAAGACTTTACTAAAGGAATGGTGGAAAAAAACTCTCTCTGTTTTATGTATCTGGCAAGAAGTCCCCTTCCTTGTCCCACGATTCAAAATATGTCTGTCATGCCCTGAATAACCAAAACTCTAACTTCTGTGACAAAATAGTCTTGTGCTGTTTGTTTACTGCGTTGTACTATGTTGAACTTACGTCGCTTAAGCGTGTGTGTCTGCTACATTTTTTTGACTTGTCCTAGGGAATTCACTGCTAGGTTTAGAGTTGTTTGTTACTGTGTGTGAAACTAGCATTGTTTTTAGTGTGTCTCTTAACAGTGCTTCACTTGTTTTAGAGTATTATTTATTGCTAAGTTTAGCATTGTTTATTTACAGTGTACTGAAGTCGCGTTTGTTCCCACGTTTGTCATCTCACACGACCCTTAGTTTTGGTTATCCACAAGACTAGCTTTGTTGTTCTAAGCAGCATTAAGTTGTGTCCAGCTTTTTTCACTTCACAACACGATAGCAGTGTGTATATATTTGACGTGAGTGCTGACGTAGAAGTGGCAGCCCTCGTGTGAAGACCTACTTGTGTAAATACCAGCGAGTCCACCGAGCAAGGACACCAACAAGGTACTACTCACCATAGCACTTAAGTATCTTTTAAAAAAATTATATATTCCCTTATGTCTACTCCACGCATAACATGTGCCCACAAGCTCATCCCTGTTATTGGTTACAGACAGTTTACAGGATATTGATGCAGGACACAATGCAACCCACACAACCTATGGCCACTTTGCACATCAGAACCTGCTATGCTCTCTTTTTCGGTTGGACTCTGGAATTGCCAGTCAGCTGTGAACAAAGCTGACTTCATTCCAGCCTTTGCCACTCAGTCCGCCCTCAGGATCCTCGCACTGACAGAAACATGGATACATCCAGAGGATACAGCAACACCCTGTGTTCTCTCCAACAACTTCTCTCACACCCCTCAAAATACCAGTAGGGGTGGGGGAACAGGTTTGTTCATTCCAAACAACTGGACATTTTCACCACACTCCTCTCTATGTAACAAAACTTCTTTTGAATTCCATGCTATTACTACAATGCAACCCACAAAAATCCATGTTGTTGTCATCTATCACCCTCCAGGTCAGCTGGCAAACTTTCTTGAGGAGCTGAATGTCCTGTTGTCCTCCTTCCCTGAAGATGGCAAGGCACTTGTGGTTCTTGGAGATTTTTTAACAAACCAAGACAAGCCCGAGGCCACTGAACTTCATGCTCTAATGGCCTCGTTTGACTTGGAAAGACTAAGCACTACAGCAACTAGCTGGACCTAATTTTTAACTATACCACGTAACGTAACTATACCAACACAAATATTCTTGTTACTCCTTTACATGTCTCCGATCACTACTTTGTTCAATTCAACATGACTCTCTCATCTACATTAAAACAGACTCCACCTTTGTTTTCCTTTTGCCGTAACCTCTGTTCTCTTTCACCCACACGCCTTTCCACTGCTGTCTCTACCTCTCTTCCCTCACAAAACGTATTTTCCACCCTGGATGTAAACACTGCCACAGACACACTAGGCTCTACTTTACCAAACTGTCTAGACTGCATCTGTCCTCTCTCCTCTAGGCCAGCACGTATGACACCACCCAGCCCCTGGCTCTGACGCTCTTCGTGAACATCGGACTGACCTCAGGGCGGCAGAGTGGAGAAGGTGGAAATCTAAAGATCTAGCAGATCTGAGTAAGTATCAGTCTATGCTTGCATCTTTTTCAGATAACGTTAAATCTGTAAAACCTTCTATTACCAGGACAAGATCAACAGCACCACAGACACTTGAAGCTTATTCAGAACATTCAACATACTCCTCTGTCCTCCCCCTCCACCACATGACACCTCACTGACAGCAGATGTCTTCGCCATATTTTTTTACTAATAAGGTTACAGCCATCAGCAATACATTCTCAGAACCACACCCTCTCAAACACCCGCTTCCTGTATGCAGCTCTTCTATCTCTATGTTCTCTCCTCTGACTGACACTGAGGTCTCTAAACTCCTCCTCTCCGACCACCCCACCACCTGTCCCCTTGACACTATTCCTTCCCACCTTCTCCAAGCCATCTCTCCACCCATCCTACCTGCACTCACACATATAATTAGCACATCTCTACTTACACGCATTTTCTCCAAAACATTTAAGCAGGCTCGAGTAACCCTACTTCTTAAAAAACCTGCACTTAACCCAAGTAGAGCAGACCAGTCTCGCTCATCACATTCATGGGAAAACACTTGAAAGGGCAGTTTTCAATCAGAGCTCTGCCTATCTCTCGCAGAACAAGCTGCTGGATGACAATCAGTCAGGCTTCAAAAGTGGACATTCCACCGAGACTGCCCTGCTATCTGTCACCGATTCGCTGAGACAGGCGAGAGCTGGATCTAGTTCATCCGTTCTGATTCAACTGGACCTTTCTGCAGCCTTTTACATTGTTAACTATCAGATCCTACTGCCCACCCTCTCAACTCTGGGCATCACAGGAACTGTGCTTGACTGGTCCTATCTCGCAAGTAGGTCCTTCAAAGGTAGCCTGGAAGTCACATCAGCTACTTACTGGGGTACATCAGGGCTCAGTGCTTGGGCCACTTCTCTTCTCTATATACACAACTGGGACCCATCATTCAAGCACATGGGTTCTCTTACCACTGCTACGCCGATGACACACAGCTCTACTTGACTTTCAAGCCCAACGACGCCACGGTGACTGCTCGAATCTCGGCCTGTTTGGCAGAGATCTTGGCCTAGATGACAGAACACCACATGAAACTTAACCCAGCGAAGACTGAGTTGCTCGTCTTTCCAGCCAACCCTGCTGTTGAACACAACATCACCATTCAGCTGGGTTCAACTACAATAATGCCTTCCAAAACAGTTAGAAATCTAGAGATAACCATCAATAACCAACTCAAATTCACAGACCACATCTCAAAGACAGCACGATCATGTAGATTTACACTCTACAATATCAGGAAAATAAGATCTTTCCTCTCTGAACATGCCACACAACTTCTAGTTCAATCACTTGTCATAACTAGACTGGACTACTGTAATGCTCCAACTGCAGGCCTCCCTGCATGAGCAATTAGGCCCCTGCAAATGATCCAGAATGCAGCAGCACGTTTGGTCTTTAATGAACCAGAGCACACCATTCCTTGTCTCTCTTCACTGGCTGCGGTTGATGCATGTATCAAATTCAAGACTCTGATGCTGACATACAGAACAGTCACTGGGTCTGCTCCAGTGTACCTAAAATAATTTCTACAGAGCTACATTCCCACCAGAAGCCTGTGGTTGGCTAATGAGCAGAGCCTTGTTGTACCAACAAAAAGAGGCACCAAAACACTTTCCCGGACTTTCGGTTTCACTGTACCACATCGGTGGAATGACCTTCCCAACTTGTACAGAACTTGTACTGCATATGATTTAAAAAACATTGTTGGAAATATTGGATAACAAATAAATATTGGAGACATAGTTACTGTATTCTTTCAGTGTATCAAAAACAGCAGCTCAGAGATTCTTCAAAACATCTCTTTTGTGTATGTAACATGGGTTCGGAACATGGTAATTAAGGGCCCAAACTTCAATGCATGGACAATGCATGGTCCCGTTGTACATTCATTACGTGCGCTTGTGTTGCTCTGGTGGTGACAAACCTCAGACCAAAGGTGGCAAAAGTGTTTTTTAGGCACCACGAAACAGCATGTCAAAAGTTGAGGAGTGTGTGCTTTTGTATTTGCTGAAAAGACGACAGAAAAATATGTCTGTAAATCTCAAATTGCTGCTCCGCCAAGACAATTGTTGATTGAAAAAAGAAAATCCGCTGTAGAGCCCCTTGCGCAATGCTGAAAATACAGCTTGTGCTTGCGTTAGGTTATGAATTGTGCTTTGACACATTTCACAACACAACGGCATGTGAATTTTGAGTTTGCGTAGCAACATTTGTCTGTGTTCACGTACTTGAGTATGAAAGGGCCTTAAAGGACAGTTTCATTTTGGTGAACTATTCCTTTAACTTCAAAGAGGTGTGTCCTGTAATCACTTGAATGGGCATGAGGGTGTAGTGATGTGACAGAATTATCCTCCTGCAGTGACTATTTCCTTCAACCAATCAGTTTCATCTCTCGTGTAGTTTGAAGGATTTTTTTCCCCTTTAAACTGAATGAGAGCTGAAATGGTTTGGGGGGGGGGGGGGGGGGTAAAGAACACACCTGTTTATACCGGCCTGTTGTTACAGCAAAGAGAACCAAGTACTTATTAAAGCACACACACAATAGTTACTGAATGACAAAGCAAGAATGTAGACACACACCTCTAATGGCTATAACTAAGATGGATTTTCCACCTGTGAAAGAATCTAAAACAGAAACCTGCCACCTTCATGTTTCCTCCCTGACGTCAGCCTTGCTGCAATGCTTTTATGCAGCAATTTTAATAAGATGTTTTCTAAATATTGATGTCCAGGTTTTTGAGTTATTTAGATTATTTTTGAAGGTACAGGCCCATACTAAGAGGAAAAACATCCTGCACAACACAGAGAGAGCTAGGGTCAAAATGAGTGGGTTCATAGTTGTTTTCATTGTGATGTCTGGAGGATGTAAGTAACACTTACTGGAGGGCAGAGAACAGAACAGCCACTGTAGGCTGCTTGTTCAGAACCTGTGTCCTGTTAAGACAGCACCAGCACTAACAATGTTCGACACATAATTTGACTGTTCTGTAACTTCATCTATACACATTCTTCATCCTATCAGTTTCAGAGATCTTGCATCTCCTGGCATAGGCATTATGTTGCTGCTAAAGTGACTTCACAGAGCACTGTCATCATTTGATCTCCTTTTGACACACTGAAATGTACTTTAAGAATGTTTTGAGTTTGGTTTCAGTTTGTAAAGAGCAGTTGTTTATGGAGGAGTGCGTATTTCTTTTTTGTCTGTTCAGTAGTGATCTTCTTTTGAGAGTGAGCTTTCTGAAAACTCCAGGTTTGAGATAATGCTGCACTTATGCTTGTATTTTTATTTTATTTTATTTATTCTAAAATGGGCTCAGGCATAATGTAGCAAAGTTGACGCAAACCTTAAAGCCATCAAGCTTAATTTCACTGATCGGTCTGAACAAACAGTTTCGGTGTACACTTATTCCAATTTTAGGAGATTATGAAACCACACAACAGCAACTTTGGCTCACTGTAGAGCACATGCGGGGTCTCTTTTCTAGAATGCAGCACACAAGAAGCCTACTATGCAATGGACTTCAATTTGGACAAGAATTCTGAATGCACCATCTAACATTTCTCATTATGACTAAAGCCAAAGCAGCTAATCAATCAATGTATTTGTACAGAGTAACTGATCCTCTAGCAACCAGAACACAGAATGCTGACTAACCACACTGAGATGACTTGGCACATCTGAAACTAAAAGTTTTTTCTTCTGGCACCAAAAAATTACAGAGCACTTAACCATGGCAGAGAGAGTGACAGTAGTTTAGGTTGTTCAAGAAGTTTCTACAGGTCAACAGAGGACATAGTTTGGGGATGGAGGGTAAATTTTGTCCGTGCATAAAAATGACACTTTAACACAAACACTTCAGAAAGAGGAAGTCAAGATATGTGCACTCTTCTGAAGGCATACCATACAGTGTGTTTGTTTCTCTGTGTTTTAGAGTATCATAGCTGAGAGGTTTAATATTTTTGCTGACATCTTGTGCATTACATCTTGCTCCGTTTAACAGAACATGCATGAACTAGCCCAAAAACCTTGGTAGCATTTTTTACAAAAAAAGTTGAAGAGCCATCAGTTTGCCAAGAGCCATCTCCAGCTGCAAGCAAGAACACTTCACTCCACTGAAATGCAGATATACTTGTCTAAAGCCAAATGTTCTTATGTCAGAGGGTGTGCTACTATACTGCGCTACCTGACCCCATTCCATTCCCTGCCATCTCTGTCAAACTAAATAGAATGCAAGCAATGCTCAATGAAAAAACTCTGACTCTTACATTTACAACTTGAGGTTAAGATGTTTGTTTAAAAACTAACCTAGAATCTTTATAATAAAAAAAACTAAAAAAAAAACTTAGTGCTAACAAAAAAGACTGTTTCATATTGTTAGACAGACTTTTGCTGAGAAAAGTGGCAAGCTCTGGGAGCTTTCTATCAGTTTTGAATTCATCTGATGCTCTTTCACCTTTCACATATTTAAGATCAAGTGTCTTGCCAAACCACATTACACATTGCAAGGCTCATGACCATTCTTCTTGCAAGTGAAAATGTAATTAATTCAGCTCCCCTAAACGCAGTTCCCAAGTTAATGTCAATTATATTGATTGGGCTTTTTATATTTCTTCATAAATTTAACTGTATAGGCTAGTCTGTATTTTTTTTTATTTTTTTAATTCATGTACATTGCACCGTTTTCAGTATACTGTATGTAGCTAAGATGTAAATGCTTGGCAATATGAATGGAAAAATATTTGTCCTGCCAATAAAGCACCCTAAGCGGAAAAACTAACACTATGAATTAAAAATGGTGCTTTTTAATTGAATTTGTTATTAAAATATATTTACTGAACAAATGAACCCATTTAATGGCCATTTTATCAAATACTCTGTATTGCTCTTGGCTGAGGAACAATGGTATCAGAGTATTTACACACACAGACGCAAGAGTAAGGACATCTGGACAGTGGGAGAGAGATAAGGAGGATTTTTTCCAGGAACAACACATTACTGTGACCTTCCCAAGAGCAGATCAGTAAATAAGTACGCACTGTAAAATAAGTTGACAGTAACATCAACAGACAGATAATAGGGAGAGTGAGTTTGAGAGTATGTGTGTGTGTCTGCATTAACACTTACTATATCTGTGCAAACTAGGTGGAGAGAGAACAAAAAATGCCATGGTCCATTCAAATGTAACAGTAGTGAGAGATACAGATCACTGATGTTATTCACACAAACTATAACTCACTCTCAAAAACTCAAATTCTAATTAAGTGAGTGCAAAAGTATGCATGCATTTGTGTTTCTGCAGTGGGATTAGGGCGGCATAACATGATTATGAAATTTGGCTAATGATTAATTGTGATTATGACGATTTAGGGCTTTTACAATTATGATGATTAATTGTCATACAAATTGTCATATTTTTGTCATAGGTGTATGTATGATTCATAAATATTAAGTAATTTGTTCATTTTTAATTTACATAATTTCCTTTAAGGGTTTAAAAACTTATGACTGACATTACAAATAATATTTTAAATATCAAAATATGTCTCTCCTTTTTGGTCAACTTTAGTCTTGGTCCATTTTGCATTTACACTGTTGTTGTTGGAATCCAGCCAACCTGAATAGCTACATTATATTATGTTATATTGTGAAAGTATCGTATAAGTATGCAAATCGTAAAATATTTCTGTCCAAAATTCTTCCCTTTCACACATTATTTTAAGCCTCTCTGATTAACCCCATGAGAACCTTATTTCACATGAAGACCTTTGAGAATCTGCATGTTATTAACACTGCATGTATGAACCCATACAAATAACAAATAACATTTGTCATTACACAATCATTAAATTAAAGTGAAACCAGAGCTTGTTTATATTTTTGTTGGAGTTTGGCGCAAACCTCTGCAGATGGCACCTGTATCGCAGTGCTTCAAGCCTGGTTCACAAGCGGTTTGATCTTCATGCCCTCTTTAGGAGCTGCACTCAGTGCTGTCCGCAGTGTGGCTCAGTGAGTCGGTCAGAGTTCAACTGAATGAGACACTCAAAAACACTCTGTTCATTTCCTTATTTGGACACTAAAATGTGATTGGAATTTTAAGTTCACAATAATTGTGGTAAATCTCAAATAACCACGATTAGATCAAATAATCGCGATCAGACGATTATTAAATAATCGCAACAGGCCTAGGTGAAGGTGCAATTTTTTACTTTCTACCTTCTCCACATACACATACTGTATATTTATCTATCTGCTCTCACACAGATCCCCCTCAGATCTCTGTAAACCCCCTGAGCCAGTCAAACAGACATTTATACACCGATCAGCCACAACATTAAAACCACCTGCCTAATATTGCGAGTATTTCTGTAACTGTTGATCTCCTGAGATTTTCACACACAACAGTCTCTAGAATTTACTCCGAATGGTGCCAAAAACAAAAAACATCCAGTGAGCAGAAGTTCTGTGGACGGAAACACCTTGTTGACGAGAGAGGTCAACAGAGAATGGCCAGACTTGTTCAAACTGACAAAGTCTACAGTAACTCAGATAACCACTCTGTACAGTTGTGGTGAGAAGAATATCATCTCATAATGCTATTCTGAGATGCGCTTTGGTGCTGTTTTGGCGGCAAGAGGGGGACCTACACAATATTAGGCAGGTGGTTTTAAAGATGTGGCTGATTGGTGTATGGTCTCAGTAGCTGGGTTTCCATCCAAATGCTTTTCATTTTTTAAACTAATTTCTAATTTCTGTATTTGGCCAACAGAAAATGTGAATCATTGCTCATTTGCATTCACTACATCATGGGCATCTTGAGGGAGTCTGCCTTGTCGTGCTGGATCAGTTGAATGACCTCCTTGGTTTAGGGAAGGTTCTACACTCTATTATGATTGTGAGGTCCCACTTCAATGACCAGCTGTGGGTTAAACACTTCTGAATGTTAAGGGCTATGTTCGAAGAATTGCTTTGTTGCGAGAAGGAATGGAAACGTGCACAAATGGTGAAAACGTCACTGTTTTGCAAATAAACGTTTTCCATCACCTTAATGTGCATTTTGACTAATGCGAAACTCAAAAAAATCCATCTCTGCCTACTGCATAAACTTGTAAGCGAATTTTGAGCTTATTGGCACATCAAGCATTTCCATTCAGGTTAAGCACAAATGAAAAATTTGCTTAAAAATAGTTTGATGGAAACCCAGCAAGTGTGTCTGTGTGTGTGTATGTGGGAGAATTGGAAGAATTTCTAAGCATATCTGTGTAATATTAGAAAAGAGAGAGAGAGGGGATGGGAGCATTTGTTTACCTCTTCAAGGTGACAGACATTAGGGTAGCGAACCCTTTAGACTTAAGCACACTCAAAAACGCATATCAAAATTTCAGAGTGATTTCTTTTCAATGACTGACATTCAATTACTTTTGTCAGCTCATATTCCTAAAGCTCAGGGTCACCATCTCACAAAAGTGTTCCCTATAGAGCGCAACAGCGCCCGCCCATTTTTTTTCAGCGTTCCTGGTTCTGGAAGTATTTTTCCCATTCATTTTTTACATGGGTAAATTATAAAATCCTTCATAAAAGAGTTCTTTACCATGAACCAAACCAACCAGCTCTGAGATAAATTATACAACACAAATTACAAATTTTTGTATTTGATTCCCCTCAGGATCATGGGTAGTGTAGTTCTTCCCCAGGGGGCATATTACAGAAATATCCTTACTTAAGAATCCTGTCTTATCTCTTTGGTAACCATGGCAATATCAGTTAGGATCTCATTTAGGACAAATCCTATTACAGAATAATTTCCTAAATGCATTCTCTCATCATAACTGTAGTTACGTAGCGCGTGTGGAGGCCCACGCTATTCTCCACGGCATCCACGCACAACTCACCACAAGCCCCTACGAGAGCACAAACCACATTATAGCAACCACGAGGAGGTTACCCCATGTGACTCTCCCCTCCCTAGCAACCTGGCCAATTTGGTTGCTTAGGAGACCTGGCTGGAGTCACTCAGCATGCCCTGGATTCGAACTCGCGACTCCAGGGGTGGTAGTCAGCATCTTTACTCACTGAGCTACCTAGGCACCTGTGGGTGAGATATGTAAAAAATATTTATCTTCGGACAATTTTTAAAGACATGATGGTAAAAACAGCTATTTGTCATTTTTGTGTTGGGGCCAGTGAAAATTTTGGCAGGGCCAGTAAAAATCTGAAGCACTGGCCCAACCAGGCCAGTAGAAAAAATTCTTAGCGTTGAGCCCTGCACAAAGTTTCTAATATCTTCATCAGTAGACGAAGACGTAGAACTATAAAGATCAAGATAGAATTCTTAAAAGCATTATTAACATCAATGGCCGAGGTAAATATTTCACCACTAGCAGTTTTCACTGAGGGAATGGTAGAAAAAGACTCTCTCTGCTTTATATATCTAGCCAATAGCTTCCCTGCTTTATCCCCCAACTCAAAGTATGACTGTCTTGCCCTGAACAGCCAAAACGCCACCTTCCGTGACAAATAGTATCCGACCAATATATTGGTCAGCATATATTTTACCGATATGCTCCGATATGAAAACATTTTTCAGAACACATAATGCAGAAAACAATGCTTTAGAATTGGTGTCATAACGTATTTTGTCCAGCAGAGCACACTCCGATTCCATTGTTTGAGCTGAGGGTGGCTCTGCAGACAGGGCGGAGTTAAACGGTGCGGATTTGAGCGATCTCTTCTCGTTAAATTGCTAACTAGTTTGTAAAATACATACTTGAAAGTTAATAAAAAATGAACCCATCATTTAATATAACTAATATAACGTTAACCCTGTCCCTGACAACCATGTCACTCATGTTTATCAAATCTGTTTGCTGTTAGCCAGCTATAGTTTGTCAGTGCAGTAAGTAATGCAGCAGATTGAAAGGTAAACATCAGAGCATCTTTTTGCAGCTCAGCAGACAATGGAGCAATGGTGGATTGTGTGTGGTGAGTGTTGATTTCGCTGTTACCTAGTTGGTGAAACACAATGCTGGAAAGTAAATAAAGTCCATCTTTTACTCTCTGTGGCAATGAGCTTACAGCTAACTAGCTAACCACGTAGCTATTTTCATACCTTGTCAGCGTGTAAACATATATTCACCAAACTCTTTTGTTTAGGATTCACAGTTTGGTACCCCCTTCAACCGAACAATTCCAGACGCTGCATTTATAAAATGTAATATTCAAAAGTCTGGTTTTCCAGACATTAAAATAGGATACATAATAAAAGTAGATTTAATAAATAGTATATTTGCCCTGTGTAAATAATAATATATAGGAACTGTATCTAAAATAAATGAGGGGTGATAAATACTAATACAACAGGCTGGTAAAACAGACATTTATTCATTTTAATATCCTATATATATATTGAATGTGTTGAAGCTTGACACCGGGTGACGCATCCTGAAAACTGCACCGTTAGATCGGTTTCATGCTGAAGAGCCGCTTAAAAGGACATTTTTTTTCTCTCTCTGATGCCTGTCAACCAAAACATGAGCTCATTGATGTCATTAAATGAGTCTGCTTTTTTATTCTATCAGTTACTCCTGGTCAGAGGCTTCCGTATATATTTAGTTTATACGTAGGGTTACATCCTACATAAATGTAATGGTGCAACACTCAAATATTTAGTAGTGCGGAAATTGTGACTTAGTGCCCATTTACGCCACAACTAGGCTAAGTTGTAACGTACGTATAGCTAGTGCAACCGGCCCCTGATGTTTATTTAGCTATTTATTTTATTTTTTATTTATTCTTTATTCAGATGGTCAGCAATTGACTTATACTAAACATACAGTACTGATGTTTATTTAGATATTTATTTTATTTGAATTTATTCTTTATTTTAATGGCCAGCAATTGACTGATACTAAACATACACTTTATTTTCTCAGTGTTCATTTCTAGAATTTGTTATAATAATAATGTCAAATGTTCTTTGATAAAAATATTTAAGAAAGCAGCCTTCTGAGTACCTTTGCATAGTCATATCGGTGCAAAATCGGTGCACAAGCCACATAGAAAAGGTCTGTTTTCATTCCAGCTCAAAAATTAACCATATCGGCCACCATATCGGTAATTGGTATCGGTCTCAAAAATCCCATATCGGTCGGGCTCTAGTGACAAAATACTATTATATCTGTAATTCAATCGGGTCAATTCTCTGAGGCCATCAGACAACATTCGGCACTTCAGCTCTGCCTCAGCATTTTTAATATTCCCTTCCAACTCCACGAGCTCTCGTGCATTGGATTTTTTTGGTGAATGAGGCATACTGTATGATCCGGCCCCTAAGAACCGCTTTAAGTGCCTCCCAAGCCACGCCCACAGAGGATATTGAGGACCAGTTGGTCTCCATATAAACATTGATTTCAGCCTTTAACATTTGTTGGAATTCAGGATTTTGCAAAAGGGATACATAAAAGCGACAACTATATGATTTCTTTTTCTCCGTATGTGGCAACACCTCTAAACTCACCAGGGTGTGATCTGAGACTAAGATGTTTCCAATTGAGCTATCAACAACAGATGATATGAGGGACTTGGATATAAAAAAAGAAAAAAAAAATCTATTCTAGAATAAATCTTATGAACTGATGAAAAAAAAATGTATAGTCCCTACCAGATGGGTTCAAAAGTCTCCAAATATCTATAAGACCAAGATTTTTACACATCCTGTGAAGCATCACTGTTGCTCTAGGGGGCTTGTGCTCATTGGTTGTTTTTGGTTTTTCGCACCATTCTCTATACACTCTAGAGACTGTTGTGCGTGAAAATCCCAGGAGATCAGCCGTTACAGAAATACCCAACTGGCACCAACAATCATGCCATGGTCTAAATCACTGAGATTTTATTTTTTCCCCATTCTGATGGTTGATGTAAAAATTAACTGAAGCTCCTGACCAATATCTGCATGATTTCATTAAACTGCTCAAAAAAACAAAAGAAAAGCACACATATCCAACGGCAAAAAACCAAACTGGTATCAGAAAAAAAGTCAGAACATCACGGCTTCAAAATTAGAAAAACTTATTTTAATGTTCTCACCTAAGTGTACCTACAGTACACTGATGGCACACGACTGGCTGATTAGATAATCACATGCATAAGTAGATGTACAGGTGTACCTAAATAAGTGGCTGGTGAGTGTAGACAGACAGACCTATAAGCGATTAGACAATCGCATGAATAAGTAGATGTATAGGTGTACCTAATAAAGTGGTTGGTGAGTGTAGACAGACAGACAGGTAGACATACAGACAGACAGACAAAGAATGAAAGGCAGAAAGTTTGTAACTTTCATTGCAATTTTTTTTTAATCTGTGATTTATTCCTCAATGATGCATTGAATTCTTTAGAAGTGTCGACAACTGTAAATGGACTCCATTCTGTCTGCGCCATCACACTCATACATACACATGCATTCACACATACTTGCACAAATGATCTTGGCGCATTTATTTAAATGAAGATAATTTCAACCACAACCGAGGAACTTTTGTTGCATTAACACTTGAAAACTGAGGAGAACCTGATCAAGCATGAAGACTTTGTTTGAGCAAGCCCCCTGATATGAGGCACCAGTACTTCAATAAAATGTTAGAAAAAGTCAACCAAAGGGTAACCTGACCAGAATTACCAGTGTGTGTGTAGGGGTGAAAGGAGGGGAGGATCAGCGAGTGCTCATGCAGAGAGGATACATGAGACACTTTGAATGTGTGTGTCTGTGTAAATGTGTGTCAAAACCTTGCTCAAGTCATGAGCCAAATTTCAGGCGGGTACACTGACGCAACCACAGAAATCATTTACAAAGAGCTGTATTCAAACACATGCAAGCTGCTCGCCTCACCTCTCTCAAATCTCCATATCTTCTTTAGTCTCTTTTTAGAGGTTGAATGATAACACAACGATGCACGGGAATGTTGGTTCCTATGTCATGTGTTTGTCTGGAGCTTTCCTAAGAACAGCACTGACTACAAGTTTACCATAACCAAACACTCTGTTATTTGTGTTATCAGTCAAACATTACCAGGGAATCGGCTACAAACGCAAGCTAAAAGCTTAATCAATTTAAACAGACTGGATGCCCCATTAGCAACTGTTCTTACAGAATCCACGGTTTATTTAGCCTACTGTACTTGGACTGAGTCCCTTGAGGTGTGTGTGTTCATAGTTCAAGGACCTGTTTTGCAGATGCCATTCTTTCTGTACAATAGATAATAAGCATGAAATGTACAATGCTCGAGTCATTATTTCCCTATTAACTGAGAAACACTCCCCATGACCTCAAGCACGCACACCACCAGATCAGATCTTGTGTCATGTGGGGGGATTAGCAAAGTTCACACATGCTATGCCTCCCTCTAACGTGTGGTTTTAAAGAGAAATAAATATTGCATGAATGATACACCCCAGGAAAACGCAAGCACAAAAACAAGGAAGGTGTGAATGTGTAACCTGTTCTTCAGACTGAACTCTACATTAATAATACACATGATTTGAGTTTCTACACCTCTTTCCACTCCTGTTATCCTCTCCACTCCCCTTCTTATCCTCTTCCCTTTACGTCTGTTCCTCTCCAATTCTTGCCCATCCTGTTATCCTCTCCTCTACGGTCTTATCCTGCCTCACCTTTCTGCTATCCACTCCCCTCTTGTCCTCTCTTCTTGCTCCCATTTTAACACAGTGTAATTTGGATCTGGGCAAAAGCCCTGTGGTACCTGAAATAAGGCCACTCCCTAGGAGACAAGCACAGGTCTCTGCATATCTCTCTCTCACACAGGAATAAAAATAAATCATTGTAGGCCTATTTTCACATCTGCACCATCTGTGGTGCATAGAGAAAAGGAGAGAGAGAGAGACAGATGGAAAGTAGTTCACTTCTATAACTAAAATCTGCAGAGTCAGACAGAAGTCAGATTTAAAGTTGAGGATGGAGTTCAATGAAGCATCTGTAAGATCACACATGACTGTTGATCCTTGAGTTTATACTTTTAAAGTTAGAGATCTTGATGACATCATCAAGGTTGTTGACTCTCTAAGGGGATTTATAATGCAAGAAAAGTTTTACGGCTCCAAAGACAAAGATGTGAGTGCGCCATGTTCTCAAAGTTCTCTTAGCAGAGAGGTTGAGCTCCTCTTAGAAATATGTAGGCTAATTGTTCATCTGCATTTGAGAGAAAAGAGCAAAGGTTGACGATAATTTAGAGCCTTACCTTGCAGCTGTTTGAAACGGCCCTCCAGGATGTTGGAATATTGCAGCTGGTTTACAAAGGCAGCTGCCGAGAGACATGGCTCAGGTTCCCGCTGATCAAAATCCATGCCTCCTCTCTTTTAATGTAAAACTCGCTAGCTTTCAATATGAACCCGCGCGCTCAGCTTTCATCCAAAACAAATGAAGAAAGCACCTCTGCCTCTGTTAGCCAGAAGTCTCAAGCATGGCACAAAACAAACAACAGAAGGTTGAAAGACAAATAAAACACAAAAAAAGAGCCCAAAATGTTTACATTCCCAGATGCAAAAAAGTTTGCTTTAAAACAAACTCTCCAGGTGTGCGCGTGCATCTAAGCGTTTCATCATTGAATGCTAAGCCGCGCCATGCTGTTTTGTCCGTTAAAAAAAAACCTTATCCTTTAAGTGATTCCTCCTTTCCTTAATCTCAGGTAAAAACAGAAGAATCACATGTGTAGATGAAGGGAGAAAAAGGTAAAGTAAGAACAAATGTTCTCCCCTCTTTCACCTCTTCTCGGCTGCAGGCGATGCAAAGCTCTTTAATCGCTCTCACACACTCACTGCGTACACACACATTTTGTTTGAGTAAGGCTGCAAAACTAGCTGCACTCGGCTTCCTAAGTAAATAAAGCCTCCTACTCTCGTT
Organism: Myxocyprinus asiaticus; assembly: GCF_019703515.2. Taxonomy (NCBI): domain Eukaryota; kingdom Metazoa; phylum Chordata; class Actinopteri; order Cypriniformes; family Catostomidae; genus Myxocyprinus; species Myxocyprinus asiaticus. The sequence goes on from NC_059347.1 coordinate 32,702,453, forward strand.
CTCTCTCTCTCTCGGTTTCTGAGCTTTACCATTTGCATAAGGTGTGTGTGTGTGGGAGGAGCGAAGCCCAGGCAGAGCGAGAGATAAAGACAGACAGGACGGGGGTGTGTGGGTGAGGATATGGAGGTGTGGACTGAACCATTTCTGAAAGTGGAGTGGGGGTGGAGCAGAATTCAGGAGATGGATGGTTTCACAGGAGAAATGGACGTGGGGAACCAGATCTTTGAGGTGATCAGATAATAAATAAATAAAATAAACCATTGAGGAAAATTGAGTTCTGTCAGCTTTTATAAAAAAAATGTGCATGCATTTTTATAAGGTGTAACATTAAGCTTGAGTGATTTCGATTTCTAAGACCACTATCTATAATTCATCATCTCAAACTCTCGCTCTCCAGCACACGTGCACAGATAAAGACGTTGAGGCAGGAAGGAAGTTCTTGTGAAAGATTCAACAAGCCAATACTGTCTTTCTTCCTGTGCAAATGTATGTGCGCTACCTCAGCACCGATGAACGTGGCTGGCAACGTCTGCAGTGACAGAGAGTTTATCATGGACTCTGATCTCTGGATGTAATGACTCTTTATGGACCAGTAAACATAATCTATTCTATTTGAGCAAAGAAATAGTCAGAAATGTCCTGAACAGGGAAGCTCTTTTTTCTAGCACACATTTGCATAAGGAATTGGCACACACCCACTTCTCCTTGTGTGCTTGTGTGTAGATTTTACAAGAGGAAGTGGTTTAATGAAGACCAGTCCAGTTGCAGTTTGTGCTGCTTAACAAGCGTCACAAACAGTGACCATCAAAGAGCAGAGAGCAAAGGTCAAATCATGGCCAGAAGCACTAGGCCAAATGTGAGTCAGCGTGTCAGCATGCATACATTTTCGAAATTATGGCAGAGATTATTTGAACACAAACATACCAAGTATTGATGTCTATGACATGGTATGATTTTTTTAATCTTCATCTTATCTTTTTTTATATTACTGTAGTAAGTACAACATTTATATGACACCAGGTCCCCTTGGTAAAAATGCACAGACTTGCAACATAAATGTAAATGTAAATGATAAAATTATTAATTTGTGCCAACATTTTCCTATCACCACTCCCAAATGAGGGAGTTCACTGTGCTATCACACAGACTTGGAATTGAAGCAATGCCAACAATGCATTTTGCTATAATAAAATTAAACTGTGCATGGGTGTGAGAGTCAAAGCTCTCCAGTACAGCAGTGTGGGACATGAGCTTTAGTCCCTCTGTCCATCAAGTTTAGGTCACTCTGTATGTTTACATACGCGGTTATAATTGAATGACAGCGGGTTTGGCGTAATCGAGCTACTGTCTTCATTTGTTTGTCCAAGTATACATGTCAGATGTGTCATCGAACATATAATATAATTATTACTGCGGATGTAATGTTTACCATCAATTTGCACGGGATAAACAATGTCTGTAAAAATCGCAGAGATGGGTGTGTCTACTCAATTTACACACTGCTGTCACACGTAACTGACCTATTAGAAAATATACACTGATTAATTATGTATGGAATATTAAACATGAGCATATATTGTTTCTATGATTATTAGAAGAAATTGATTGAAATATCTAGCTAAATATAACAGAACTGGTGACATTAACTATCTTGTAATCTTATATTACACTCTTGAATTAAAAATATTGACAATCCCTTCACATTATGTAATTTTATTTGTCCCTCCGGAATAAATATTCAGAAACAGGTTATACATAATTTCCCGCACTCACTCTGCTCAAATCATAAAAAATGATGTGCTTGTGTTCCTTCTAATTTTCCTAAGCAAAAGAAAAAAGGCTGTCACGATTATGACATTTGGCTGAAGATTAGTTGTCAAACAAATATTTGTGATTATGATGATTAATGGTAATACAAACTGTAATACTTCTGTCATAGGTGTATGTGTGCTTCATAAACCTTAAGCAGTCATTTGTTCATATTTAACTTTGACATTATTTCCTTTTAGACTTTAAAAACCTATATCTGTCTCCCTTTGTGGTCAACTTTATTCTTGGCCCATTTTGCATTTAGGCAATGTAAGGCAAGTTTATTTATATAGCACATTTCATACACAATGGCAATTCAAAGTGAAAAATTCAAAGAAAATACAAGATTTTTTTTAATATTAATTTTAAAATCAGTTAAAAACAAGAAATGAGAATAAAAAGAAATAAAATAAATGTAAAAATTATTAAACATTTATAAAACAGAAAAAAAATACAGAAATTGAGTTATGCAGTGCATTTAAACATTATTTTAAGGCTCTTTGATTAAACCCACACGCCCTTATTTCACATGAAGAGAAACCTTTGAGATTCTGCGTTTCTTCATTCTATTATCTCTTTAGGAATTGAGGGTGTCACACAGGGCTCCTCTCTGTGTCACTGTGTGTCATTAACACTGAGTATGAACCCACAACGACAAACAACATTTGCCATTACACGATTGTTATATTAAAGTGAAACTGGAATGCTTTGCGTTCACTAAAATCTTGTTTATATTTTCGTTGGCGTTTGGCGCAAACCTCCGCAGACGGCACGCAGATCACAGCGCTTCAAGCCTGGCTCAGAAGCAGTTTAATCTTAATGCCTTCTACAGGAGCTGCGCTCAGTGCGGCCCTCAGTGTGGCTCTGTGAGACGGTCAGAGTTCAATTGAATGAGACACTCAAATGCACCATTCATTCCCTTATTTGGAAAACATTTCATTGTAAATTTAAATTGCACAATAATCCACATATAAACTAATCCTGTCTGAATAGGGCTTTAGTCTGACTTCTCAAAAATCGGACTTGTATTCTTAGCAAAAACTAAGAATTTACTTATTATATTACAATTTAAAATGTGTGTAATATGATTACATCTACATCGTGCTCATTTTTCATGACCCTTCACTCAGCGACGGACAAATAACGAGTTGCTGTTTGATTTCATACTTCCTTACTTTCAAGTTTACTTAAAAGATTTCAAATTAATAATAAAATTTTCAAAAAACATGCAATTTAAATAATCCAAAACTAATTAGATAGGATTACCTAAAAAGTGTAACACTGGTTCAAGCTTAGTATTATAATCTTTTTTATTCTATCAAAAATAGGGTTTTTATTTTTCCTGATGTTTACTGTGTTATGGTGGTTTTCACAATTCTAGGTTTGAAGCAGGAAGTTGTTTATAAAGGCAACAGTAAATTAAACTCCTTTCAAATTAAATTCAATTATATAGACTGCACTCTTAGCTAGACTCTAAGCTATCAATTCTGTTAAACCTCATGTGTTGCTCAGTCTTTATCCAGCACTTTAGACAGACTAGTAAATAAACAAACTGAACAGAAGAATGAGGGTCCTTAATTTCAGAGTTCTACTAGTCTTTTTTTTTTTTTTTTGGGAACTTGTTTTATTTGAAAAAAGATGAAGTACTGGGTTGTGTTACAGAAGATCAATTCTTAGACAACATGTAGGGTACATAGATGTACGGAGAAACAGACGGCATGTATCTACTGTTGATTTCCAAAAGGAATATCTTAACAAGTATCAGGTAAGAAAATAAGAACACCAATAACAAGAAATTTAAATAAGTTCTCTCAAAAGGTCCACAATATTTGTCCAGGTGTCAATGGTTTCACTCCTTGCTCCCTGGAGTTTGGCACATAATCTCTCGTGGTTAGCAATATAGGTGACATTTATGGTCCAGATGTTGAACAGTGGTAGGGTGGGGGCAAGCCATGCCTGAAGGATAGTTTTTTTTTTGGCTGCTGTGAGAGTGGCAACAAACAGTTTGTGGTGTGCGACAGAGAGCCATAGATGAGACTAATCATTTAATAAGAACAGAGCAGGTGAGGGTATGATTTGGAGTCCCAATACGCCTGATAACACAGAGGCTACACTTGACCAAAAAAACAGAAATAACAGGACAGTCCCAGAACATGTGCATCTGGGTACCTACAGTCTTGGAGTTGCATATATGACAATAAGGATCAGTAGAGAGATTCATCTGACAGCATCTCTGAGTAGTGTAGGCCCTGTGGATCAACTTGAAGTGCATTAGCTGATGTGCAAGGTTCCAGGATGAGGAGAAAGTGTTGCCCCAAACCCTATAACACAGGTTTACTGTCGAGTTATGGCTCCCTCTCCCACGTCACAAATACAGGGATTTTCTCTGGCACCTGAGCAATACAGGACCTATACCAATAAGACACCACCCCCCTACCCACTGACAAGCAACTAAGCAAGGGATGAGAAACAAGCAGTGCATCAAAAGGAATTTTACATGCCTGAAAAACAGACCGAATCTGCAAATAAAAGTAGTATGTATGATCTGGTGAGAGAAGGCAGTTTTTATAATAGGATCGCATTTAACAGATAAGGTTCAATATATTTAAACAGAAAAAGGTACTTGTAGGTGCTGTGGGCTAACGATGGCTGCGTCTCGTTTGGAAGGCTGCGTCCTCCGGAGGTCGCATTTGTCGGCCACATACTTCTCGTTTCATAAAAGCGAGTAGGACACTTCAAATGCAGCCTTCGAATGCGACCTTCTTTCATGGGAATTCGGAGGATGCATGAGGTGCATCCTTCATGGGCACTCACAACCCACAATTCTTTGCTTCAACGGAAATGTCTAAAAAAAATGACGCCAATTTGCCCGTAAATATGATGTTCAAACGCAAGGAATGTTAATTCCCAAGTTGAAGTACCTCAGTAGATGGGTGCAGAGTATATAATATGTATAATTATATTAATATATAATTCAAATAAAGTATTAGACTAAAAGTACACCTGTAAAATCTATTTTCTTTTCTCTTTACATCATTATAACTCTCCTAAAATGTACCTCATGCATTCCCTTCCAGAGGAACTTTGTTACCGTCTCACTCGAAGCGCTCGTGCTTGTTAAAGAGTGGCGTGCTGTCATAGCAACCATGTTACGTTTCGTTTCCGTTTGTCCTATGAAGGTCGTCTCGTTTAAACGAGAATTGTTTAAAGGAGGACACTCAGTATACTGCAGCCTTCAAAGGATGCGTCCTAACTAGCACGCAGCCTTCGAAACGAGACACAGCCTAAAGATGCCTAAATGGCTCTCCAAGGCATCCACGAGCCCACCCCGAGCCAAACCAGGATGGCCCGCATGTGGAAAGCTCAAATGTATAATTCAAAATTCGGGATCACAAGACCACGCATGTTCTTAGGCCTCTGCAGGGTAGAAAAACTGATGTGGGGTCGTTTATTACCCCAAAAGAAGCTTGACATCATAGATTGAGTCTTTTTGAAAAAATCTGAAAGTTCTGTTTATTAAAATTGGTTTGATATTCAGTGATTGGCGAACAGCTTGAGCGAGGTTCCAGGGCTAGAACAAACAACAGCGGGCTTAAGGGGCAGCCTTGACACATACTGCATTGCAAAGAGAATGGTGTTGAACTGTAAGCTCCTGTTCACACAACTGCTGAAGGCTATCATAAAGCGTGACAACACTTTTAATAAAAGCCGGGCCGAAACCGAATTTCTTTAAAACAACCATATATAGTCCCATTCTAAGCGATCAAACACCTTTACAGCATCAAAAGAAAGGACAGCACCCGTCAGACAGTTATCTGTTTTATTAGTTATATGCATGATCCTCCGGATATTATCACTAGCATATCTGCCTTATAAAAAAAACCTGTTTGATCCAATTTTATAAGCGAGTCAATAAAAGCATCAATTCGAAGTGCTAAAGCCTAATCACATATTAGCTTATAACTAGAACATTGGAGTGGATCTTTATCCTTATTGAGAAAAAGGGAAATGAATGAGGTTTTTTGATCTCGGTGAAAGAGCCATGCTCTATAGCAGGGGTTGGCAACCTTTTTGATATGGAGTGCCATTTTTTATTTTCCTGGTCAATGGCTGTGCCGACAGAGTATTGATGGAGGGAGTAATTGAATCTCCATCGTTTAGGTACAGAATGGATAGGCTGCAAAATGAAAGAATAAAGGACTGGTTCATGATCTGATATAAGTATCTGAGCAATATCGACCTACAGACATCAGAGAAAAGAGGGGGAGAAACCAGTAAATAATCAATACGGGAGTATACCTTATGCCTATTAGAGAAAAGTAATATCTTTTGTTGTCAGATTCAGCAGACGCCAGGCATTCCAAACATTACAATCACTCAAAGTTTTCCAAAGTGAGGGACGTGTGTCAGCAGATTGCGGATGTGATTTATCTAAAACATTATCTGTTACTGTGCGGAAATCCCCTCCCAGTATCAAAATTTTAGTCTTTAATTCCCAAAACAGTAGCTGTTATACCATTTACAAATGCCCATTCGAATGGAGTCAGTGCATAAATTGATGCGAAACAAACATTCCTGTGCAACACAGTGCAAAGCACGTAAGTGACTAGGAAGGAGTGAGTTTGTGCTGTTTTCTTGTTCCACTGACTGTCACAGAAGAGAGATGGGTGGAAGGGTGCCCCACAGATGGGTGGAAATGTTTGTAGTAGCGTATGCTACCCCATTCAACATATTCTGCAAACTGTCTCTAATCTTTCATTCTACCATTCATTGGCCTACATGCAATTTACAAGTAATCCCAAATAACTCTAGACCATCATTAATTCATTATGTGCCTCAAATCAAGAGACACACATCTAACGATATAATTTGGATTTGATGCATTTTGACAACCATAACAGATGTGACTTGTGGGCTTTCACACTGGGCAAGTTTGCTGCGGTCCGATTCCAAGTGCGACTGTTCCCGGTGCCCCCCGCAGCGTTGGTCTGGTTTCACATTCACTTGATTCTATCGAACCCCGGTCCATTTGCGTTCATCTTATGCCATCACAAACACGCATGGAGAACACAACGCGACTCATCATACTTTTTTTTTTTTTGTGCCATTATACACAGCAGAGTGAACGACAACTGCGTATATTTGCGCTTCATGGCGTAACTCATCAGATGTCCAGGGGAAGGCGGCTTGCTGCTGCTCGCAAACTGTGTTTTTTGAGGAGACAGCTGATTGCAAGGAATTCATTTGCATCTTTGTTTACACTGCACGCTTACTAACGCTCGTGTCCAAAGTTAAGTTATCGCCACTGTCATCTCCTATTATACCCTATATTTATAACCTATAATAGTATTTATATATAGTATTTATAAGGTGTATAGATAGATAGATAGATAGATAGATAGATGTCATCATCAGCTAAAACACATGCGCAGGTTACTTTACTTCCTGAATGAGTGCGCACCCGAGTTCGAGTTGCTTTCACATTCACGCGAATCGCGCTACAGTTCCACTGCAGCCAAACTCAGACCACCTCCTACAGGTAGTCTCGGGTTCGGTACCGAGGTGCGCTCCCCGGTCCGCATGACAGCATTCACATTACCAATTTTTCATGCGAACCGTGCTCTGTTTCGAACTAAACTGCCAGTGTGAAAGCACCCTTGACCACTGGCTTTAACACATCTAGTGACAACAAAGAGAAAACAAGAGATACAGCTATTCATATTGATATACCATAAGAAAAAGCCCTGGGGGGCAAGATGAGAGAGAATTCACCACTGGAATAATAGCTTTAGAAGAATGTAGATATCAAGCCTCTGCATGTCAAGAGAAGATGTTATCTTACTGCACTCGAACGCCTTCTCTCTCATTCACACACACACACACACACACACACACACACACTGCTGTGTTGACATCCATGGTATGGTATACTTTATCAACAATGTAAAACCAATCTGCTGACAAACACATATGTTGAAATTACTATTATTACAAGGGCATTCCATTGACTTCTATTGTTTTCATATTGACCTAACAATATTTTCCTTACCCTTACCCTTCCAGAAAACTTTTTTTGCATTTTTTGATTTTTAGTTAAATCATTATTTAAAATGTTTATAGTGCTTAATTTGCAATAGACATACACACATACAGTACACACCTGTTTCTTGCAGGCTGGTCACTTTATTTTAACATGATAGCTATACTATGGTGCAATGAGCTTTCCAGGTGCACTGTAAAAGGCATATAGTGTGTATTTGTGCTTATGTGATGTGAGTGAATAAGTAATGCAGCTTTATGCCTCCCCCTACTGGATACAATCACACAATGCAACCTGTTGAAACCTTGACTAGCTGGTAAAGATGACATATCCACACAAACAGACACAACTCACAGCTTAACATGCACAGAAAGCACATGGGTGCAAGAAATAAAACCCCCACTCACGGGCATAAAGCAATGCACAGACAGAGGCAGAAGTGCATTAATCTGACCTGCAAGAGCTTTAATGCGGGAACGCTCGAACAGGCGCGCAGAACTGTTCTCATTATCCCACTCTGTTTCCGTTGCAATATCCCAGCGATTGTTGATGTCGTTGTACTGCTGCTGGATCTCGACACTGTCATAATCAGTCGGTGATATGGTACTCATGGTTGCCGCTGGAAACTCTACAGCTGCCCTGGAAATCAGAGAAGTCCGGAGTTAGACAATAAAAAATGGACTCACTATTTTACTCTTTACTAGAGGTCTCGGTAAATCCGCAATACCCACAGCATCCATGCCTAGTGCTGGTAAATTGTGTCCAAACATGATAACATTCAATCAGTGTGGTCCAGTGTGACAGAGTTTTGCATCAGATGACCAAACTGTCATTTGCCCTATCGGATCATTGCTGTGTTGTCACAATGTAGGCTATTACGTTCATTGACAATGAACGTGTTTTTATGCCAAAACACTCTTATGAGAGGAACTACTTTCTTTCGCCATGGATTCAGCGTCTTACATAAATACAGCTCAAGCCTTCGTTACTAATTCGAAAAACGTCACGTTAGAACTAGCAACGGAGGCTTGAGCTGCTTTAATGGAGTAACAAGTTAGTGTGTGTGTGTGTGTGTGTCCAGGTATTCCCTACATTGTGGGGACCAAATGTCCCCACAAGGATTGTAAAACCTGACATTTTTGACATTGTGTGGACAATCAGTCAGTCCCCATGAGGAAAACAGCTTATAAATCATACTAAATTATGTTTTTTGAAAATGTAAAAATGCAGAAAGTTTTCTGTGAGGGTTAGGTTTAGGATTAGGGTTAGGGGATAGAATATAAAGTTTGTACAGTATAAAAACCATTATGTCTATGGAGAGTCCTCATAAAACATGAAAACCCAACAAAACTACCGGTCAAAAGTTTTAAAACACTTAAACACTCTTTATAAAAAAATAATAATAATTCACATTTAGAATAATAGTATAGTAAGTCATCAAAACTATGGAATAACATAAATGGAACTATGGGAATTATGTTGTGACTAAACAAAATCCAAAATAAATCAAAACTATATTTTTGCATCTTCAAAGTAGTCACCCTTTGCCTAGAATTTGCAGACATGTACTCTTGACATTTTCTCAACCAACTTCTTGAGGTATCACCCTGGGATGCTTTTTAAGATTTTTAAGATCATGAGAAACATTTCAGTCAAGTGTTTCAAAACTTTTGATGGGTAGAGTGTGTGTGTGTGTGTATGTATATATATATATATATATATATATATATGTATAAAATATTCAATTTAACACCAAAGCGTTCCCATCCTTTAGAAATTAATGTAATACTAGATTAAACAGATTCTACTCGAAGCTGTTCACGTTCTTGGAATGAGAAATTCTATTTCTATGGCAACGCTCTAACTCCAAAAAAGCTATCTTAGCAACATGTTAACGCTACTCTACTGAAATCCACTGCAAGTAGAGATCGACAAATAATAGTTTTTTCCTAAATTCTTTCAGATATTCAAGCATTTTTCCTAAATTGGATAGCGTTTTAGTAATATCGGATCACCGACAAATGGCGCCATCTCGTGGCTGTTTTAGAAATTGCAAACAAAACCGCCATTACAGCACTGCGGTCGAGAGGAAACAATACTGTGTTCACAGGAAAAGTAACTTGCTTTTGCAATATGTTGCTTGAATTAATAAACTTTATTCAACGTAACAGCCATTCATGCTCAAGTGGGATGTTTAACATAAATGCTTATGTGTAGTTTAGTGTTAACACTGTAAGAAACGGAGCTGAACTCACGTAGTGAAAGATAAAACCTACAGACTGCCAACGACATATTACATTAATCAAATCGAAAAAGCCTTGAATGAATGCATGTTGGAAATATAACAGTTTAATATCATTCTCTGTTGGCTATGCTCATTAGTCTTGTAAAGTTGCCGTCCACCAGGTTGATGCGTGTTCCAATATAATGCCCAAATTATTATCTTCATGACACACCGCTCTAGTATAATTTTTGCATACACACGTAGAAAATCATGGGGCAAAATACTTGTCACATTAAACACAAAAAGCGTGTCTAAAATTGTTTTGTGTGGGGTGACAATTAGCATTGATGAGATGTGCTTGTCATTTGCTTCTCACTGTAAAACACAAAAAATAGTAATCTTTCGGCAGGTATTTTTAGGCAGCTGCTAGACCAAAGACATTTTTAATAATTCTGATGCCATTAAGGATGGACTCTGTATTTGCAACAATGTATTTACCATTTTTCACTTTCCTAAGAATGTACTGTATACAATTCCAGCACACCATTTGCCTTTGGCCTAAACCTTTTAAAACTATAGTTGAAAATGGAAGATCACATTTATGCAAAGTTGGTAGACTCCCTTGTATACATTTTTTTTTAATGTTATTATAGTTTAATATAAAAATGTTGCTATTTTTTTCTCTGTTGGGTCCTCTTAATAAATAAATGAATTCATGTGAGATTTCTTTCCAACTTGAGTGCAAGCTCTATAATTTACTTTTATAAAATTAAATTAGATTAATAAAAAATAAAAATAAAAAAATAGAAAATCGGTTCTGCATATCGGTTATTGGACATGTAAACATACAAATAATCGGTATCATATCAGTTGTAAAAAATCAATATCGGTTGATCTCTAATTGCAAGTCGATTTTCCAGTGCACTTGCGTGAAGAGGGCTTTTTGATACACCGAGATGCAACACAGAGTGTTCCAAATCAGTCACTTATGTGGCTCCATTTCAGTTAGGAAGCTGCCTATGTAGGCAGTAGAAAGCAAGGCAGCTCCCTAGGTTTTGGAACAGAGCCAGAGCATGTGCATACTTTGTTAAAACCTGTGTTTGTGTGACTACTTTGCATGCTTAAGTGCCGATCTCTGTGGTGGCCTAATTCAGTGTATACAAGCGTGTATTTGTATGTATGTTATAGAGAACAGCTTGTGTAGTATGTGTATCATTGTGTGTCTGTGTGTCCGATCTCTCTCAGCAGGGTCCAACTTTAATCCACTTGCCTCACCCCAACAGCATCTCACCAAAAGCTCCACCAGTCATGAGGGAAACAGAAAGGGCAGCCGGGTCTTACGTGAACATAACATTTTAGCAATTCAAAACGTACGTGCTGTATATCAGGTTTCCAGTGAAATGTCCAGCTGGGGGCACCAAATGCGAGTAAAATGGTGTTGTATTCAGACGCGGTTTTAAGGTGAATTTTAGATAAAACTTTTAAAAAATAAAACCAATAGTGTTTTAAAATAGACATCCTTGGGGGCCTGGGTAGCTCAGTGGTAAAATATGCTGGCTACCACCCCTGGATTTCGCTAGGTCGAATCCCAGGGTGTGCTGAGTGACTCCAGCCAGGTCTCCTAAGCAACCAAATTGGCCCGGTTGCTAGGGAGGGTAGAGTCACATGGGGTAACCTCCTCGTGGTCGCTATAATGTGGTTCGTTCTCGGTGGGGCGCGTGGTGAGTTGAGTGTGGTTGCTGCGGTGGATGGTGTGAAGCCTCCACACGCGCTATGTCTCTGTGGCAACGCGCTCAACAAGTCACGTGATAAGATGCGGGTTGACCATCTCGGACGCGGAGGCAACTGGGATTCGTCCTACGCCACCCGGACTGAGGGGAATCACTACGCAACCACGAGGACTTAAAAAAAAAAAAAAAAAAAGCACTTTGGGAATTGGGCATTCCAAATTGGGAAAAAAAAGGGGAAAAATCCCCCCCAAAAAAGACATCCTTAACAAATCAACGCCTAAACTTAACCATTAGTGTTTTAAAATATACATGAGATGTTAAAAAAGACATCCTAATCTTATCAATGCCTAAATCTAACCATTAGTGTTTCAGAATGCAGAAGCGAAATGAAAAAGCACATTTTGTGAAGCAACCACCTTATTTCGTGCTGCTTCTATGACTTTGTAATGACACGTGTCAGCTTGAGTTCATGGCTGGACTTGAACCATGGTCCTCCGACGCTAAGTTCAACACCCTATCAGGTGAGCTACCGCACAAATTATCCATATTGGAATAAGTGTATAAATGTAAGGGAGTCTGTATTAAAAGCATTAAAATATATAGTTTTTCAAAAGATGTGTTTGAGTAAAAGTGTGTCGATATCATAAAATAGCAGGTTCTGAGTAATAGAGAGAAAATATATATAAAGTCATAATCAGCCATTTAAGTCTGATTTCAGTGAAAGTGAATTAAACACACAGTTGTTGTAGTGTCTCTAGTGCTCATTTCTCCTGGAAACTGCAGAGAATTGCACCTGGAGACACATTTAACAAGTTTTGCAAAAATGTATATAGAGTCATGTTTTCACTATGAGACCATGTTGGAATGGGTTAGGGACTGGACTCTAGAGGATAAAGAAGGTCTTCCAGGGACACATAAACAAAGGAACCCCAGGTGCTCATAATGTTGATATTCTGATTCATTGATGGGCTTATGAGGGACACTGATTTACAGTGCATCACAGGGATTTACATCATACGGAACTACAGACCCTGTTTCACCCTCTTTCATCTATATACTTTTTTTATTGTGAATCTAAGCAACAAGCAAAATAATACTCATTTGACATCAAATGACAAGCTCTTTGACTTCAGGTGACAGAAGGTGTTTGATTAAGGATATATTTGGGACTTCAAAGGCAACTCTTCCCATTCATACCATTAAGATAATAGGGCTGGCTGGGCGATATGTAAAAATATTTTTTTATCGATAATCGTCTTAAAAAAATATCACGATATCCGATTATATCCTCAACTCGCCTGCCGAGGGTCGGTGAATAATTTTGCTTGTTGATTTTGCTATAAAAATTGAATTCATTATTGAAACACAAAAAACGTAAGACATTTCTAAATTCAAATTGCACTTTAAGTAAAACAAAAAAGCAATTAAAACATTAAAACGAAGTGATCAAAAACAATTTTATATAACCACCTCCCCAAATCCAAATATTTACCATCTCCCAAGGCCCTATTTGAAATCATGCAAGCATCTGACAATGACAACAGGTGAAAAATTACTAATAACCTACAAATTAAGAACTTAAAACAATTATACATTTTAAGATAATAATAATAATCATAATAAATAAGCCTAATAAATTCCCTTGTGTTCCCAAAATAATGCTGCCAATTTAAAGTATGCAGCTCATCCACACTAAGATTTCAGCCTTCAGCAGTTTAATAAATCACACTAGGACATATCACGAATTTAATTTGATTAATTGTCCATTTCAGTGTAAAAGGAATAACAGAGCATGCGTTCAAAATAAGCCTGTGAGCATTTTAAAGCTGTCGTGTGTCAATTATACTAGTACCAGATAGAGTCGGTGCTCGGCACTACCGGTACTGTAGAAACGTCGTTTAACACTCCTTATTGTTTCATCTTTTTTATTTTAGTATCAACTTAGTACCAAAGTACCGGTACTTTTGACAACACTAACGCACACACACACTTGCACACACACATACTGGTCTGATAAGAGTTCCTTGTATCTTTCCCCCATAAAAGCAGATCCTCGCCCGTTGGTTTGCATGACTCCAACAAGGCCCGTATACAAAGAGAGTACAATTCAATAAGAACCAAAATATTACAAGTATTGCGTTGTAGTATAACTTGGCTTTGCTTTAGAACAGTGTTTCCCAACCTTTTTTCTGCCACGACACACTTAAAAAAATTAAAAATTAAAAAAACACGGCATACCACTATCCTATATAACCATCGTCGATAGTTTTCCTTGTCCATGTTTTCTGTCTGTCTAAGTAGTGTGTTTACTCGTAATGTTTGAAGTTCGAAATTATCATTGTGTAATGAGGTCACAGGTGGCAAGAGCGCTAATTGGGTAATGAAAAAACTAATTTGCATCTTTTCTAATTTGTAGATTTGTTCTTGCAATGCCATTTATGTATTTATTTATTTTGTGGAATTTTATCATTTTCCACGGCACTACACAGTGGTTGAGAAACACTGCTTTAGAAGTACAGATGCACTGTATCTTCTTCTCTCATCTAAAACTTCTATGACACAACCACAGTGCCCCCCAGTGGACTCAATTGAAACTGTGAGATTTGGTGAGATTTCTGAAACTGATTTCAGAAACTAAAACTGCAAAATTACTGATGCTACAAACGTATTTCTGAGGAATTTCAACCCAAACAAAGACAGAAGGAGGGCTGTTACCAATCCCATTAGTGTGTGGATTAAGGAAGTGCTGAAAATAGAGACTGGACATAGTGTGGTTATCCTGGATTACACCCACACACTCAACGAGCATCCCTTTACTGACGCAACACACTTCTTCTGGCCTGAACACATTCACATACACACATCTTCAGTCACAAATTAGCACTGCCGCTTCAGGCCTGTTCCTATCATCAGCATTTTGATTTGCTCTGCTCTCAGTGTTGGGAGTCACAGTCACGGCATAATGCCAGTGACAGATGCAAGGCCTACATATCACTGTGTTTCAATTAAAAGGAGTTTTATACATTATTCTGCTTCAGACTGGACTTTCAGTCAAGATGATTGATGTTACAATCATGAAAGGTAGTCGATGCAATTTCTGACAATAAACACTGTGGAGCAACTTTAACCGACAGATATTTGGGCTTATTTATTTTCTTCATATTCTGTCTGATGTGTGATCACGTCTTTATCAGATATTTGTGTCCAACAGAAAAATATTCAGCTTAAAGGAATGTTCTGGGTTCAGTACAAGTTGAGCTCAATTGACAGCATTTGTAGCATAAATGTTGATTATCACAAAAAAAAAAACAAAAAAAAAAATTCAACTTGTTCCTCCTTTTCTTAAAAAACAAACAAAAAAAACAAAACAGAAATTGAGGTTACAGTGAGGCACTTACACTGGAAGTGAATGTTGCCCATTTTTTGAGAGTTTAAAGGCAGAAATGTGAAGCTTATAATTTTATAAAAACACACATTAATTCTTCTGTTAAAACTTGTATATTATTTGAGCTGTAAAGTTGTTTATATTGTCATTACATTGTCGTTTTAGGATTTGTTGACATTACATCATCATGGTAATGAAGTTGTAAAATTGGCTATAACTTTACTTTGAAACTGTAAGTGGTTTAATCACACTAAAATCATGTTAACATGCATATCCTTTATGTCTTGTGGCTATACAGTGAGTATTTTAATGATCAAAAATTGGCCCCCATTTATTTCCACTGTAACCCATATTTTTGCTTTTATTTTTTTTTAAAGGAGGGACGGGGGGCCTGGGTAGCTCATCATGTAAAGACGCTGACTACCACCCCTGGAGTCGCGAGTTCAAATCCAGGGTGTGCTGAGGGACTCCAGCCAGGTCTCCTAGGCAGCCAAATTGGCCCGGTTGCTAGGGAGGGTAGAAGGGTAACCTCCTCATGGTCGCTATAATGTAGTTCACTCTCAGTGGGGCACGTGGCGAGTTGTGCGTGGATGCCGCAGAGAATAGTGTGAAGCTTCCACACACGCTGTGTCTCCGCAGTAACGCGCTCAACGAGCCACGTGATAAAATGCACAGATTGACGGTCTCAGATGCAAAGGCAACTGAGATTCGTCCTCTGCCACCCCGATTGAGGCGAGTCACTACACCACCACGAGGACTTAGAGCGCATTGGGAATTGGGCATTCCAAATTGGGAAGAAAAAGGGGAGAAAATCAAAAACAAAAGAAAAGGAGGGACGAGTAGAAATACATTGTTTTGGTAAAAAAACATTGTGCCATAAATGCTTGGAAAAATTCACGTTTGCAGTTATTAAATGACAAATACTGATTTAATTTATGTAAGAAATGGGAAAATCATAGGTCATGTAGAAATTATGTGAAAAAGCTCTAAAGAACTACCAAGTATCAAGATGACAGACCTCTTAATGTGCAGGTCTTACCATTAAAATGAGCTGAGCCTGTACCACAATGAATGCCAAAGTCAGAGGGGTCTTAGCAACCGTCCCTAATCCCAGGATGGCAAAGGTGGTTCAGTCAACCATGTGTTTGCCTACTTGTGCAAATTATCCCTTATGAACGTATTCTGTGCATGTATTCACCCAAACACACACACACACACACACACACACACAGAAACTCCCCTGAGGAGAAGGACTCAGGTGCGACCCTTCAAAACACAAAGTGGGTCCCTCCCTCCAAATCTTTTTTACATCCCCCTCCAGTAATTATCTTAAATAAAATGCCTGAAGCATACTAAGGAATGTTAAAATCACTCTAAATAACAGTAATCCCAAACTCTGATCTGGTTGGGTGGTGCTGGGGTGGGGGTGCTGTAACACTGCAAATCCAAAAAGCAGCGACAACCCCATCCTATGTAGACAACCCATTTTTAAAGATCACCCTACACACAAGGCCCTCCTCAATAAAATAAAAAATAAAAAAAATGAGTGAGGAGAAAATTATGTTTAAATTAGTGAAAAACAAAGAGTGAATACACAAACAGTGCCCTAAAAACCCAATGAACAACCCCAGTCCTGCCTTTCATATGCCTGTAAACATAAGAATACACACACGTGCACAGTTTTTCTAACTAAATCTGGCTGGATGAGCCATATTAGCCAAAATAAAATTGTGAATGAGGGGTGTTCAAATTCTGCAGAAATCATCGAGGAAAAATTGTGCGCATATGTTCTTATGTGTTCAGTGCATTTCTGTACAGTATGCTTTCAATGTAGTACTCGGAGCTCCATTTAACACATTTTACTGTATTTCAATTCATTGTGTAGATTTCTCCGCCATCATTTTTCCCAAATAAAATTTAAGAAAAAACAAAACAAAAACAGAGAATTTATGTGGGCCTAGAAATGAGAAGAAAACTTTATTCAATCATAATAGGAAAGATATTTACTGTCAGTAGCATCAAACACTGGTATTTCAGCTCAGATTCTTTTCATAGGTTTTAAGTGTATTTAACTGAAGGTATTTACAAAATGTAACAAAACCAATTTAATTTTTTCATTTCTCTCACTTCTGTGCACACATGAAATCATACAAGACTGACACATACACAGAGATTGGCTGTTTGACTCCTGCTATTACAGACAAGACAAAGAAGGAGAGGAAATCAATAAAGTTTTAGGGGCAAGTGTGTGTAAGTGTGACCGCTCCTCATGTCTATGAGTGTGCCTGCAGGGTACAGACTGCACAAAATACATACACGCTCAGGCCTTTGTTCGGGCATCTATCCTGCAGATGTATCCTCTGCTAAGACAGCCATTCAGAACAGACCAATGGTGTGACTATAACTGTCTATTAGTAGCATCATCTGTAAGAAGAGAGAAAAAAAAGAACACACCCATTCATTTGTGCTGTCCTCACTACTGTGACTGGCTGTCTGCCAAACTGTCAATAGGTTCAAAATCAATAACCGATTCAAATAAATAACTCTTGAGTTTGAGACTGAATTGTATATATGTTTGACTGATTGACAGTCAAGAGTAATTGGATAAGGAATCAGACATCACTGATCACGCAGTATGTCCATGTTGCATGCAGCAATAGACCTTTTTAGCTCCGTTGAGCATTGTTGTGTATTGAAACTTCAGTTTTATCCTTTATCAATGGCACTGACCACAGGGCATAATAAATAAACAATGCTAGACTGATGTCTGCATTGCTCTCGTGACCTTACAGTTCATATAATCTCCATGTATGTTTTCAGACCAACATAAAATTTATGAAATAAAAGAATCTTTTCACCTCAGAATTTGATTATTCAGGAACCACTGTTTTATATGTCTTAAACGTTGAGTTAAATCTTCTGATTTGAGTGGAAGGATTGGGTAAATGTTCACCGGTGACTAATGAACACAGCAAAATAAATTCCAGATGTGTGTTGGGAGTCTTCTTCTGATTTTTACACAATATCAATAAATACAGTACATAAGTAAATAAAAAAACAACAAGTATAGATACGTTACCTTTGTGATGTTTGGTTTTTAGCAATAAATCATAGTACTTCAAGTTACCTCTATCTTTATTGCATGTTGAACGCTCTTAACAAACCAGGGGGCCTGGGTAGCTCAGTGTTAAAGACACTGGCTACCACCCCTGGAGTTCGCTAGTTCGAATCTCAGGGCGTGCTGAGTGACTCCAGCCAGGTCTCCTAAGCAACCAAACTGGCCCGGTTGCTAGGGAGGGTAGAGTCACATGGGGTAACCTCCTCGTGGTCAATATAATGTGGTTCGTTCTCAGTGGGGCGCGTGGTGAGTTGAGCGTGGATGCCGCGGTGGATGGCGTGAAGCCTCCACACGCGCTATGTCTCCATGGCAACATGCTTAACAAGCCACGTGATAAGATGCACGGGTTGACGGTCTCAGACGCGGAGGCAGCTGGGATTCGTTCTCCGCCACCCGGACTGAGGCGAATCACTACGTGACCACGAGGACTTAAAAGCACATTGGGAATTGGGCATTCCAAATTGGGAGAAAAAAATAAATAATAAAAAAATATATATATATATTTAAATAAAAAAAAACAGCATTTGCATTAAATTTCAGATACAAATGGGAAATTAACAATGCAAATGTGTTATCAATTAAAACGTCATGTTAAAAGTAAAATTAGCTTGAGAAGTGTTCTTTTCAGACTTAGTTCGCTTTGTTTATTCCTTGGATAATAATGTGAGCATTGTGCAGCTCCTCATGTTTCCTCATGGATGGTAACACTTTACCTGAA
Organism: Myxocyprinus asiaticus; assembly: GCF_019703515.2. Lineage (NCBI taxonomy): Eukaryota > Metazoa > Chordata > Actinopteri > Cypriniformes > Catostomidae > Myxocyprinus > Myxocyprinus asiaticus. The sequence goes on from NC_059347.1 coordinate 32,721,477, forward strand.
AATCACCTCGCCATTTTCCACATCAGATATTTTTGTACATTAAAATTGAAGATGACATATGTAGTAAAGTGCTGTGTCAAGCCAAGTAATCAGTTTAAAACGTTGAGGTTTGTTGTCAAGTTCAGTCAAGTAGTTTTCTTGTCTGTCGCTAATTTTGCAAAATTACTGATGCTACAAATTCTTGCATTTGCAACCATTTAAGTCAAAGTTGCAGTCTGGAGCCATGCAGATGAAATAATTTATACTGTTAGATCAGAACATTCCAATAGATGTATGTCACATCTGTTTACATCATATCTGCACTCACAAACTGACCTAAGAGCTACATATATACAGTACAAATGCAAGACCTCCAATGAGGCATTTATTCCTCATTGGAAAAAATTTCTTTATAGCCCTACCCTCATTACTCTAATTTTTCTTTCTGTGTGTCTCAGCTGGCTGATATGTTTTTGGAGGCACCCTTTCAATAAAAGAGATCTAAGAGACCATATGCCTCCTGGGCATTATGTGTGTCTCTGTTGTTCTCCCCTTGATGGTCTTACTTATTGGCACCCCATCATCACAGCAACGGCCTCTATTTCATCCCCGTTTATCCTCCTCTCCTAAATCACTTATTTTGATTAGAATGCAGCTAGTGTTCATAACACTGTCTGGATGTATGCTGGGAGGACAGAAGAAAAAAAATTAGCATGAAAACCACAATTCTCCTCATCCACAAACCTGCACTCCAAAACATTTCATATGAACGAATAATCAAACATGTCAACACTAGTGATATCAAAAAACCGGTACCAAGTACTAAAATAAAATTGAAAATAATCATGATACCAGTGTTTCTGTAGTACAGAGTCGACTTAATTCAATACCTGCACGCTGTCTGACTGACACACAACTTCCATTTGCTCGCACACAAATGTTCTCAAAATATGACAAATTAAAATGATGACATGTCCTATTTAGATTATTAAACTGCGAAAGACTTCAATCTTAGTCAGCACGAGCTGCGTGCTTGAATGCGTGAAGCCGACCACTCATATTCTGGAAACTCCAAAGACGCTGAGAATCATGCATGCTGAGATGACAGAACAGACTCAGAGCACACAGCACATGCAAACTATATATTTATATAATGAAATCACAGCATTTGTGCTTTAATGATCACACTGGGCCATTTAGTGAATGGTTTATCCCAAAGGCTTATCCGGACAGCTTCAGTCAAAGACACACATCAAAACAAAAGCTTGATTCAAAATAAAAGCTAGACACTTGAAATGAAAGAAACTGTGACAGAAATATTTTACAACCGTACAGTATAATAAATTGTAATATTAACTGTATTTATAATAATGATAATTAAGTAATATATCACAAGCAAGTGTGCTGTTGTACTGAAAAGTTTAGTTAAACAAATTGCAATGGTAAGTTGAAAAGTATTTATTCTATATTAATTTGTTAAATGTTTTAGGAATGAATTTGATTAGACACTATATTGATGATGAAATTAAACTTAAAAATATGGAATTAAAAAAAAATTAAAATGGAAAACACAAGATTTTGGAAAAAATAAAACTGATTTCAGTAGGGCCCTACTTAAAAACACAAGCAATGCATACCTCATTGTAAACACGAGTGACACATACATTTGTTTTAAATTATTATTTACTGTACATTGAAATGTAACTTTTTAAACAGGCTACAGGAGTGTGTTCAATAGCACATTACCATATTAGCATATTTTTACTGTGGTATCGGTATATCGAGAACCATGAAATTTCACTGGTATCTGTACCGACTACTGAAATTTTGGTATTGTAACAACACTAATACACAAATTTTTTTTTACAAATCTTTTATCAAAGTGAGGTAAAAGAAAAAACTAGTAATCACAAAACACTTTCGAACTTTCCTCTACTTTATGCTCTCACACACATCATGAAAGTACACAGCAGTGTTGATCAATGGTATGATGATCTGAGTTGATCAATAAAGCTGATTAGTTAACATTCCATTTCCACAATTCATACATTGACACTACATATGGCCAGCATCCATGCATGACTGCAAAACAACTGGGCAAAACTAATTTGGTTAATTTCAAAAGCAACAACCCCCTGTGTTGGGGCCAATAAGTCAACAAGTAAAAAAGGAATATTGTAGACCAGGGGCCTGTTCTTCGTACGCTGATTAGAGAGTTAGCTGGATTTCATTGTTGACAATTTGACACGATCCTGGATTGTTACGTTGAAAGATTACTTTCTGCTTGGCAGGGGTTAATGTTACGGCTCTCTATTAATTAATTAATACAGAAATATTGTGTAGTATAAATTTACCTAATTTATAGGCCTATATATTTTATGTATATATTTATTGACAATGTTATATAAATACAAATATTAAATCTCTTACATAAGTGTGTATCAAGAAATAAATACATATAATGATTTATTTCATATTCATATTTTTACTAAAGTTTATGACGTCACTGCATTGGTCTGTCGTGTCACCAACCAATAACTGCATTACTGATTATGGTTTCGAGTATTGATACATGTGCCCTTGTCAGCAAACACAAAAACGTGCAATTATCTTAGACAAATCAATCAACTTCTTCAAATCTGCTCATGCCTTTGAAGAACAGAATTAGCAAGAGAGGAATTTTCACAATTAGAAAATCTGGAATACACCATATCATCAAAGATGTATTAAGCAATGTATGAAGGACAGGCCCCAGGTTTTTGAACAAAGGACCCCTTTCACAACCTCAAACTGTTTGCGGACCCCCGCCCCACCATCGCAATAAATATAACATTCATTAAAAGTATTAAAATAACCTCAGTAATGAGCTCCAATAAGTTTAAATACATATGATATGAGGCTTGAAGAACAGCCAAGCACTGCTGTCCCATTGTACAGCAATTTACAAGTAAGCAATACAACAGAAGCGCTTCATATTAAAGAGATCACAAACACTACCACCCCTGGAGTTCGCTAGTTCAAATCCCAGGGCATGCTGAGTGACTCCAGCCAGGTCTCCTAAGCAACCAAATTGGCCCAGTTGCTAGGTAGGGTAGAGTCACATGGGGTAACCTCCTCGTGATCGCTATAATGTGGTTCGTTCTCGGTGGGGCGCGTGGTGAGTTGAGCATGGATGCCGCGTTGGGTGGCGTGAAGCCTCCACACGCGCTATGTCTCCATGGCAACGCGCTCAACAAGCCACGTGATAAGATGCGTGGGTTGACGATCTCAGACGCGGAGGCAACTGGGATTCGTCCTCCGCCACCCGGACTAAGGCGAATCACTACGTGACCACGAGGACTTAAAAGCACATTGGGAATTGGCTATTCCAAATTGGGAGAAAAAAGGGGAAAAATCCCCCCCCCCCAAAAAAAAGAGAGCACAAACATGATGTTAGGGAAACAGTCCATTGCTCAAATGTGGTTTTAGCGCCATCCACAGGGCGAGAACACTCCAAAGCTCAAACAGTACAGATTGTTTTGAAAATTCTTATAATTTCGCTTTACTGAATGCATGAGTTTACACATGAGTAAAGCATGATATTCTTCTGAAGAAAAAACATTTTTTATTGATTAATTTATGTTTATTCGTATAAACTGCAAGATCACACCACAATATTCATAATCAAACAACAGTAATGAAACAATAACGTAATTCAATCATTATTTATTGAGTCAAATTATTGTGTCATTGTTAATGGTAACTTTTTAATTTTCAGCAAATAAAAGGAAGGGAGAGTAAGAGTCACTTAGACCTCATTGTGCTCGATATAATTTGAAATACACGCTAAACTCCTTCTCCTTTTCACTGGATGAAGCAACTGCTCTGTGTAAATAACGTGTGTGAAAGTAATCCCGAGTCATCTTGAAGTGACATTTATTCACCAATCAGAGAAGTTGCTGGTACCATGGAAATAAGCTAATCTCCCCACACTTAAATTTGTGGTCCAGAATCTACAATTTTTTTTTTATATAGGCTGTTTGAATATATTGTTCAAAGGGTCAGTTGGTTGCTTGACCATTTTTAATTTTCCTAATTTTGTTTTTGAGTGATTACCTCTATGTATTGGTATTGCAAAACCACCAGTTTTTTATTTTTATTTTACTTGGTTTAACCATGACGGCCATCTTTGTGTCATGGTGTATGACAAATTTTGGTTATACGGATGTTTACGGAAACCTCAATATCTCAGCTCAGGATGGTCCTAGCTCCTTGAAAAAAAAAAAAAAGCACATTACAGTGTACATGTACATATATGAACATTTTGCACATTCTTTTTCCTTAGACTTAGAACTTGAGTCCTAATGTAATGATCATGATCGCTGAAAGTTCCACTCTTAGGGTCAATTTATAATGGGAAGAGTCTCAGTTCCAAATTGTTTTAGGGGGTACTGAGGTAAGCATAGTGTGCATGCAGAACATGTCAGGTTTGAGACATATATTTTTTTTTTTTTATGGGGCAAGGAAGTGCAATTCTTTTAACATTTCACCTCGCTTTTGGGTTGATTATCTCTGGTGGGGGACCAGACAGGAACCTGAAATTTTCACAGATATAAGTCCTCCATGGTAGCATTCTCTTGAGGTTCCACTGGTTGCAGAGCTAGGGCTAGTAGAAATATGTGGAAAAGCCTACATTATTCTTGCGTTTTGAGAAACGAACAGATGTAATACAAGTATAACAAATAATAAAAATGAACAGTATTTTACAGTAATTGTTTATGATTGACATACCACAATTTCAAGCTACACGTTTGATTAGAAGCTGTGAGATTTCCTCACTCAGTCTCTCGGAAATGTTGTGGGAGAGTCCGGTGGCAGTAGTCCACTCGGCAGGTGTCAGTTTACTGAGAACATTGTTCATGGGAACCCACGCGTTGTCCTCAGTAGATATTTTGAATGATGTTCTTGGTCTGGGTGGGTGTTAGAATTTTACAAAAACATCACAGTTTTCCTCACTGATGTCCTCAACCAAACCTAACAACCACTGGTCATCATAGACACAAGTGACAGTCATTATTACGTAGGATCAGGGGGACAGATTACATCTGCATGTTCTTCAAACTCTTGTGATGCAGATAAAAAGAAGCACCTGATAGTACTCTCTGATACCGCCTAAAATGGTGAATTTTTCTTGTACCTAGAATTCTCTCACACTTATCGAATCCGTCCTTGAGTTTCAGTTCATGAAGTTTAGTTACTTACTCGCTTTTGACATAACCCCCTTAATCTTCTCGTTGCAAAAGAGTAACATATCTTCAGGGGTGAGGACTGGACCCTCTGTTGTCTATCTGTGTACTATCAGTTCTAAGTCTAAGGAACAAGAATGCGCAAAATGTTTATATATGTGCATGTACCCTGTAATGTGCTCTAGAAATTAGTTTTTGTTCCAAGGAACTAGAACCATCCTGAGCTGAGATATTGAGGTTTCCGTAAACATCTGTATAACCAAACATTTTTGTGTGCCATGACACAAAGATGGCCACCGTGGTTAAACCAAGTAAAATTAAATTTAAAAAAATGGTGTTTTTGCAATACAAATATATAGAGGTAATTAGGGCTGGGCGATATGTCATAAAAAATTCTCTCTCTATATTTTTCAGCCTATTGACGATATTCGATATATATCTCGATAATTATGTATTTGCTCTAAAATGGCTCAAAAGTTATTTTTTTTTTTTTATCAGAGGAACCATCATTTCATCCAAACAGCCACTGTAGCTTAAGTAGATTAAATATTTTAAAGGCATTAAATAAATATCTAATAAATCGTTTTTCATTTTTCAACACAAGGGAGAATGAAATTCAATAATTTTCACTGATATGCACTTTATATTTATATTTCATACACAATGATACATAGTAGCTTAATAAAAAGCATTATTTACCTTCATATTGTAACGAGGAGGAGGGCGCGGCTGGGCCATGATGATGCACAGCCGGCGCTGAATCAGCTGATCAGTGAGATAAAGGGGAGCCGGAGGCACTAGTTCGGGAGAGAGAGAGAGACGCACGTAGCCGCGTTGCATGTGTGTGTGTGTGTTTGTTTATGTTTGTTTTATGTTGGTTTAAGTTTACCATTAAACTTTATGTTTACTGTTCAGCCATTTCCCGCTACCTCCTTGCCCGTCCTTTACCTGTTACAGTGGGGCTGAGATCCAGGAGGGAGGAGGGATGAGCTGTCTTGGAGTCCTCGCCCCTGCCATCCGCCAGGGGAGCAGCTGCGGCCGTCTGCCTGAGGACAGAGGGGTCGCTGCCATCCGCCGAAGAAGAGGAGGAGCGGTTCTGTCTGCCAGGGGCCGGAGAACTTGCTGCCATCTGCCAGGGGAGGAACGAGCTGCCGTCTGCCAGAGGGCGGAGGAGCGGTTGAGGACTGGGCGACAGCGCATCCGGGAGCCGGTGAGCAAGTTCTTCTCTCTCTTTCTCTCTCTCTCTCTCTCTCTCTGCATGTTGGGATTGTTGGGTGTGTGAGCGTTTTATGGGTGAGAAGAGCGACTGATTTTTCATTTTTCTTTCTCCTATTTCTTTTTTGGGTTGTTTTTTTTTTTTTTTAATTTATTATTATTTATTTATTTAGTGTGTGTGTGTGTTTGTTTGTTTGCTTGTTTGTTCATTTGTTTGCCGACCTCGTGGCGGGGTGTGGAGATGGAAGCTCACCCGAGTGAGTGGAATTCTTCTCTTTCACTCCGTCATGGAGTCAGGTGTGAGCCTGATGCCGGTGCATCTGTGGAAGATGTGCTCGTGGCTGTGGGTGAACATATTGGCTTTGAGAATATCATCTCGGCCTCAAGAATGAACAAGGCCATCGTGATCTTTTTGAAGGAGCGCGGTTTGGTTAGTCGGCTGATTGAGAGCGGCGTGTGGGTAAGTGCCGTTTTTTCTGTTATTTCACCGCTTGTCTCACTCTCAACGAGGGTTACTACTTCCAATATCCCGCCGTTCATATCTAACAGTGATATTGAGCATGAATTTCTGAGATTTGGAAAACTTGCTAGTGGAATAAAAATGATTCCACTCGGTTGTAAAAATCAAGCATTAAAGCACGTGTTTTCATTTAGACGTCAGGTGTTTATGTTCTTGGAATCGCAGTCTCTGGATATCTCTTTCCGTGTTCAGCATTTAGGGAAATCCTACATGATTTATGCGAGTACTGGTAGTCTGAAATGTTTCGAGTGTGGAGATATTGGACACAAGAAATTTGCTTGTCCACACAAAACGTAAACTGAGAATAATGTGAATACAAACGGAATGAAAACTGTGGTGCCAATAGCAGACGAACAAAGGGTTGAAGCAGGGGAAGATCAAAATGTAACCAAAAATGAGAATGTACAAGGTGTGGTTGTGCAGGAAAGTGTGGAAATTTCAGCAGGTGTAGTGGTGGAGGATAGTTCAACAGGTGTAGTGATGGAGGACATTTCAGCAGGTGTAGTGGTGGAGGAAAGTTCAGCAGGTGTAGTGGTGGAGGAAAGTTCAGCAGGTGTAGTGGTGGAGGACAGTTCAGCAGGTGTAGTGGTGGAGGACAGTTCAGCAGGTGTAGTGGTGGAGGACAGTTCAGCAGGTGTAGTGGTGGAGGAAAGTTCAGCAGGTGTAGTGGTGGAGGACAGTTCAGCAGGTGTAGTGGTGGAGGATAGTTCAGCAGGTGTAGTGGTGGAGGACAGTTCAGCAGGTGTAGTGGTGGAGGACAGTTCAGCAGGTGTAGTGGTGGAGGAGAGTTCAGCAGGTGTAGTGGTGGAGGACAGTTCAGCAGGTGTAGTGGTGGAGGTTAATAGTGAAGATAGAGGCTGCTTGTGTTGAACAAGTGCAGAACAGTCTTCTCTTTCACAGATAGAGGAGACAGGAACTAGTGATGGTATGGAAGAGATAGGTGATGATGATAACATTTCTGAAATGTCAGACAACCCTTCTCAGTGTGGAGATGAACAGCTGCACGCTGTAAAAGAAATTAATGATTTCTTAGATGAAACTTTTGGCAGAACAGTTGAAGTGCGAAAGTTTTTCCCAGACATCAGTAAGTTTTTGATTTCAGTGGGAAAAATACAGAAGTCTGTGGGTTTTGATGAGCTTAGTAGAAGAAAATGGTTTAGATTGAAGAAAACTGTCACAAACTTATGGAGAGGGAAAACCTCAACTAAAAGACTAACCAAACCATGTTAATGTAACAAGGGGTAAATCTTCTGTCTTGTCTTAGATTGTTTTCCTTCTCTCTGTTTGCTCTTTTTCTTTTCCCTCTTTTCATGGAGAGCTTAAAATTAGGAACAATTAATATTAATGGAGGGAGGGATAGAAATAAAAGGGCAGTTTTATCAGAATATATTCAGACAAAGAACATTAATATTATTTTTTTTTTACAAGAATCTCATAGTGACATGACAAATGAAATAGACTGGAAAATGTTGTGGGAAGGAAATATCTTTAGTCATGGCTCTAATGTAAGTGGGGGTGTTGCTATTTTATTTGGGAAAAATTTAAATATGACTGTTGTTTCTTCTTGTGAGATAGAAAGAGGATGGTGTTTAGCTGTTCAAGTTGATATAATGGGCCAGTTGTTTATACTTGTTAATATCTATGCTCCAAATAATGGAGCAGAGAGAACTAGGTTTTTTAATAAAGTACAAGATGGTTTAAGGCAATTTGATAAGAATGCTTTTTTAATTTTAGGTGGTGACTGGAATTGTACCCTAGATTTTACTTTAGATAGAAATGGAGAGGAACCCTGCCCTCCCTCAGTAAATGTTTTAAGTAATATTATTAGAGATTATGATTTATTTGATGTATGGAGAGAACAGCATCCAAAGGCAAGACAGTACACCTGGGTTAAAGCGTCCAGTGCACATATTAGTTCAGCTAGGTTAGATAGGTTTTATATTAGTAGAAATAGGAATAATAGAGTTTTAAAATCTATTATTTCTCAATGGTTTTTCTGATCATCATTTGTGTTTATTTGAAATAAGTTTGAAAAAAATCACAACGCTCTAGTTTTTATTGCCATTTTAATGTTAAATTATTGCATGATGTAGTTTTTTGTGAAAAGTTTGTTTTATTGTGGCATGAATGGAGAGAACAGAAAAGTGAATATGATGATATTATACAATGGTGGGAGGTGGGGAAAACCCAAATAAGAATGTTCTGTCAAAATGATTCTGCTCACAATAATAGTTTGGTTTAAAAAACTATTAGAGAACTTGAAAGAGACATTGAACAACTTGAAATGAGTGCAAGTAACAATAATTTAGCAGATGTAGAAGAAAAAAAAAGAATGCTTTAGGTTCTCTTCTTCATGAACATGCAAAAGGAGCTTTAATCAGAGCCCGTTTTTCCTTGTTGCAGGACATGGACACTCCTAGTTCTTTCTTTTTTAGTCTAGAAAGAAAAGAATTGGAGAGAAAACAGATGCTACATCTGAAACAAACTAATGGACCTTTGACGTCTGATCCAAAAGAGATGCGGACACTTGCAATGGACTTTTATAATGAACTGTTTGGAGCACAAGATTGTGATGGCCCTAGTATGGACTTTTTACTTAAGGATCTGCCTAAATTGAGTGTTGAGCAGCAAAAGAAACTGGACTCAGAGATACAAATACAGGAATTGTCAAAAGCAGTTCAACAACTTTCTGTTGGTCGGGCCCCTGGTATTGATGGACTTACTGCAGAATTTTATAAACATTTCTGGGACTTATTTAAAGAAGACATGTTAGAGGTTTTTAAAGTTTCTTTTGAAAAGAAGGAATTACCAACAAGTTGTAAAAGAGCTATATTGTCTTTGCTGCCCAAGAAGGGTGACCTTGGTCTTTTAAAAAACTGGAGACCTGTTGCTTTATTATGCACAGACTATAAGATTCTTGCAAAGTGTTTTTCAAATAGACTAAAGCAATACCTTGTGTATGTGGTACATAAAAGCCAGACCTACTGTGTACCCAACAGAACTATAATGGACAATCTTTTTTATTAAGAGATGTAATTGTTTTAGCATGTATGGATGATCAAGATTTGGGTATACTTTCTATTGAACAAGAAAAGGCTTTTGATAGAGTTGATCATTTTTATTTGTTCAGTACTCTTAAAGCTTTTGGAATTGGAAAAAAATTCATATCAGGGATAAAACTTTTATATGCTGGGGCATCGGCCATGTTAAAGGTAGGAGGTGGGCTTAATCGGCCAGTTTTAATACATAGGGGCATTAGACAAGGTTGTCCTTTATCAGGGCAACTATATTCTCTGGCAATTGAACCCTTGCTTTGTCAGTTAAGGAAGAAATTTCAAGGTTTTTAATTAAAGGGTTTGAAAACAGACCTGTTAATGTATCTGTATATGCTGATGATATAACTGTTTTTATAAAAAATGATAATGATGAAAGAGTGTAAAAATTTAAGTTTAAAAATCTATGAAAAGGCCTGGGAAAAGTCTGCAAAAGTCAACTGGGAAAAAAGTTAAGGATTTATTATAGGGAGCTGGCAAGAGAGACATCTCCCTGTACTTCCAGGTGGAGGAGGGGGAGAGAGTTGGTCAGACTGGTTGCACCCCGGCCTGAATCGGTCGGGGGAGGACTGTGACGAGGAGGAGGGCATGGCTGGGCCGTGATGATGCACAGCCAGCGCTGAATCAGCTGATCAGCGGGAGAGCGAGATAAAGGGTAGCCGGAGGCAGTTCGGGAGAGAGAGAGAGAGAGAGAGATGCACACGGCCGCGCTGCATGTGTGTATGTTTGTTTTATGTTGGTTTAAGTTTACCATTAAACTTTATGTTTACTGTTCAGTCGGTTCCTGCCTCCTCCTTGCTCGTCCTTTACCCGTTACATATACTTTGGGCTTAAGCCTTAAAGGGATAGTTCACCCAAAAACAGGGCTCTATGCTTACATTTTTAGGAGCACTTGAATAAAATAAATGTAGGAGCACAACTGTAGTCCTTTTTTTTTTTTTAGATGGTAACGTTAATGTGCAACAATATAACATGCACAAAAAGGCATGAGAAAACTGAGCTCATCAATTATGACAAAATTCAGGACAAAACATGACAAAGGAGTTTAAATTATTATAAACAAAATGTAATATTTTCAGTTAATTTGACAGGTTGTCAGCAAAAAAAAAAAAAAAAAAAAAAAAAAAAAACAGCAGCATGTTAACCTGTTTCAAGATAAATATACAAAAACACAATGTTCAGTCTTTGAAGTGTGGTCCTCTTAAATGTATTTAAGAACTCTAAATTGACATCTGCACTGCAAAACTCTTCATGAGCTTCAATCTGGGGTCGGGAATCTTTAGGCACCTCACGATTTGATCCGATTCCAATTCTGGGAGTCACAATCCGACTTCAAAAGGATTCCTGATACATCTACATTTTTTTCGTATTGCTTATTCTACTGTGCAAAGGCAAATCTATCAAGCATCTCGTATGTAATGTTCCATCTGTTTGCTCTGCGAGTAGAAGTCTCACCTGCTTATCATTTGTCTAACATGCCGTCAGGTGTGTGCACTCTTCCCGACGATGGCATGAGGTTGAGTAAATGATGAGATAATTTTCATTTTTGGGTGAACTATCCATTTAAACAGATTTTTTAAGATGTAAACAGATATGTACAGGTTGCACATGATTAAAAACAATGATAGCACTCATTATTTTTAATGGGAAAGTGGTTATTATTTTTACGTATTTAATTTTATTGAGCCATTTTGTTCTTCCAGTTTAAAAACAAAAATTTAACATCCAAAAATGGAGTATGTGAGTAAACTCTGAGATTCATTAGGACAGTACAGATGTACGTCAGTAGATTCAGGGCATTATTCAAAAACAGAAGACAATACTGAAAACCGAAAACTCAGTCATGTCAGCTCTCTTTTTTGTAACCTTTACATTGTGTGAAAGTTTCCGGGATTTACGCTTACATGGTTTACAGGCATTACATAGTCATGACAATGGAGTTGAAATATTAGATAACTTTACACAGACATGGTTAGCAAGTGATTTTATTACACTAGAGTTATGTAAACATGTACAGGTGCATCTCAATAAATTAGAATGTCGTGGAAAAGTTCATTTATTTCAGTAATTCAACTCAAATTGTGAAACTCGTGTATTAAATAAATTCAATGCACACAGACTGAAGTAGTTTAAGTCTTTGGTTCTTTTAATTGTGATGATTTTGGCTCACATTTAACAAAAATCCACCAATTCACTATCTCAAAAAATTAGAATACATCATAAGACCAATAAAAAAAAACATTTTTAGTGAATTGTTGGCCTTCTGGAAAGTATGTTCATTTACTGTATATGTACTCAATACTTGGTAGGGGCTCCTTTTGCTTTAATTACTGCCTCAATTCGGCGTGGCATGGAGGTGATCAGTTTGTGGCACTGCTGAGGTGGTATGGAAGCCCACGTTTCTTTGACAGTGGCCTTCAGCTCATCTGCATTTTTTGGTCTCTTGTTTCTCATTTTCCTCTTGACAATACCCCATAGATTCTCTATGGGGTTCAGGTCTGGTGAGTTTGCTGGCCAGTCAAGCACACCAACACCATGGTCATTTAACCAACTTTTGGTGCTTTTGGCAGTGTGGGCAGGTGCCAAATCCTGCTGGAAAATGAAATCAGCATCTTTAAAAAGCTGGTCAGCAGAAGGAAGCATGAAGTGCTCCAAAATTTCTTGGTAAACGGGTGCAGTGATTTTGGTTTTCAAAAAACACAATGGACCAACACCAGCAGATGACACTGCACCCCAGATCATCACAGACTGTGGAAACTTAACACTAGACTTCAAGCAACTTGGGCTATGAGCTTCTCCACCCTTCCTCCAGACTCTAGGACCTTGGTTTCCAAATGAAATACAAAACTTCCTCTCATCTGAAAAGAGGACTTTGGACCACTGGGCAACAGTCCAGTTCTTCTCCTTAGCCCTCTGAAGTTGTCTGTGGTTCAGGAGTGGCTTGACAAGAGGAATACGACAACTGTAGCCAAATTCCTTGACATGTCTGTGTGTGGTGGCTCTTGATGCCTTGACCCCAGCCTCAGTCCATTCCTTGTGAAGTTCACCCAAATTCTTGAATCGATTTTGCTTGACAATCATAAGGCTGCGGTTCTCTCGGTTGATTGTGCATCTTTTTCTTCCACACTTTTTCCTTCCACTCAAATTTCTGTTAAAGTGCTTGGATACAGCACTATGTGAACAGCCAGCTTCTTTGGCAATGAATGTTTGTGGCTTACCCTCCTTGTGAAGGGTGTCGATGATTGTCTTCTGGACAACTGTCAGATCAGCAGTCTTCCCCATGATTGTGTAGCCTAGTGAACCAAACTGAGAGACCATTTTGAAGGCTCAGGAAACCTTTGCAGGTGTTTTGAGTTGATTAGCTGATTGGCATGTCACCATATTCTAATTTGTTGAGATAGTGAATTGGTGGGTTTTTGTTAAATGTGAGCCAAAATCATCACAATTAAAAGAACCAAAGACTTAAACTACTTCAGTCTGTGTGCACTGAATTTATTTAATACACGAGTTTCACAATGAGTTGAATTACTGAAATAAATGAACTTTTCCATGACATTCTAATTTATTGAGATGCACCTGTATTATGTTTAAGTATTGTGCCTATACTTTTGAGGAACAGTGTGCATTTAATGTTTTGTGTATTGGACATGTTCACTTTCATGATATGGGCCTTACTAAACATAATTTTTTTTCTTTAGAAAAAGTGGGGTCAAAATAATTTTCTGAGGTAAACATCGGTATGCCACAAATGCTGTCAATAGAGTTTAACGTGTATTAAACCCGAAACACTCCTTGTAAGTATAAATATCTATTCATTAATGTAAAGTTTCAAACCAGTGAAGCTTTTTTAATGGTAATGAGTGCTGTTCTCACTTCATTCTCAAAAGTTTGAACAAAACATCCAAATCTTTTTGTAGATTTGCAAACTGTTCTATCGTTTTCACTAATCACACTTTTGTCCCATGACTGATATCCAGCAAAGTGCCCCAAAACTCTTCTTTTTCTTAATGTGAAACAGCCATCTTGGTTGTGTGTGTGTGTTTTGAAAGTAGTTCTTGACACCCTCCCATCCTCCCACTTTCCACCCCTATCAGTCAATTCCATCCCACATTAATACATATTTTCACGCATACTTTAAGATAATTTGTTCCATCTGAGATGTGAACAATTGGTGCTGAGCTAGGGGGATTTCATGACACGTTAATGCTGATCATCTAATGTATAGCTATGCAAGACTATAAGACTCAGTTTACACCTGGCATTAAGATGCGTTTTTGGTCATCGCAAGTGGTCAACCCTAAATACAGTTCTAAACGGTGTCTAAAAAGTTTTGTGATTGGATCACAAAAACCACATATGAAGGTTTTTAAAAAACGCATGTGACCACATTGGATTTGAGGTGTAAACACTAATCCATCCTGTATGCATCCTGGACAGCAGTGAAGCTACACTCTTCACCACTCAATCAACCAGTGCACTAAAACAAGAGTTTAAATTTTGCCTGTTACATGCAGCTTTAAAAGGAAATAACAATCAGACCAAAAAAAATACATACACACAATCATGAGAACTTCATGGATCTTCTTCAGTTTCTGATATCAACGTGCAGGGACACTTATGAGAAGCACACATCTAAAGCATCTTTAATAAAGGTACTTCACTTAAATAATGGATAATTGCTGTGTTTGTGTTTAGATTAAATTCAGCAGCATCTGGGAGAAACAGTGCTCCATTTTTTTTCTGCACTTTATTTGTCTTTTCTGTCTTTGTTGCACTTTAATATCATGAAGTAACAAAGTAACATAGTGACTGATATACAGTTGTGCTCAAAAGTTTGTATACCCTGGCAGAAATTGTGACATTTTGGCACTGATTTTGAAAATATGACTGATCATGCAAAAAAACTGTCTTTTATTTAAGGATAGTGATCATATGAAGCCATTTATTATCACATAGTTGTTTGGCTCCTTTTTAAATCATAATGATAACAGAAATCACCCAAATGGCCCTGATCAAAAGTTTACATATCCTTGAATGTTTGGCCTTGTTACAGGCACACAAGGTGACACACACAGGTTTAAATGGCAATTAAAGGTTAATTTCCCACACCTGTGGCTTTTAAAATTGCAATTAGTGTCTGTGTATAAACAGTCAATGAGTTTGTTAGCTCTCACATGGATGCACTGAGCAGGCTAGATACTGAGCCATGGGGAGCAGAAAAGAACTGTCAAAAGACCTGCGTAACAAGGTAATGGAACTTTATAAAGATGGAAAAGGATATAAAAAGATATCCAAAGCCTTGAAAATGCCAGTCAGTACTGTTCAATCACTTATTAAGAAGTGGAAAATTCGGGGATCTCTTGATACCGGTCAGGTAGACTAAGAAAGATTTCTGCCACAACTGCCAGAAGAATTGTTCGGGATACAAAGAAAAACACACAGGTAACCTCAGGAGAAATACAGGCTGCTCTGGAAAAAGACGGTGTGGTTGTTTCAAGGAGCACAATACGACGATACTTGAACAAAAATGAGCTGCATGGTCAAGTTGCCAGAAAGAAGCCTTTACTGTGCCAATGCCACAAAAAAGCCTGGTTACAATATGCCCGACAACACCTTGACATGCCTTTGGAGTGACGAGACCAAAATAGAGCTTAATGGTCACAACCATAAGTGCTATGTTTGGAGAGGTGTCAACAAGGCCTTTAGTGAAAAGAATACCATCCCCACTGTGAAGCATGGTGGTGGCTCACTGATGTTTTAGGGGTGTGTGAGCTCTAAGGGCACGGGGAATCTTGTGAAAATTTATGGCAAGATGAATGCAGCATGTTATCAGAAAATACTGGCAGACAATTTGCATTCTTTTGCATGAAAGCTGCGCATGGGATGCTCTTGGACTTTCCAGCACGACAATGACCCTAAGCACAAGGCCAAGTTGACCCTCCAGTTACAGCAGAAAAAGATGAAGGTTCTGGAGTGGCCATCACAGTCTCCTGACCTTACTATCATCGAGCCACTCTGGGGAGATCTCAAACGTGCGATTCATGCAAGACGACCAAAGAATCTGCATGACCTAGAGGCATTTTGTCAAGATGAATGGGCAGCTATACCATCTGCAAGAATTTGGGGTCTCATAGACAACTATTACAAAAGACTGCACACTGTCATTGATGCTAAAGGGGGCAATACACAGTATTAAGAACTAAGGTATGCAGACTTTTGAACCGGGGTCATTTCATTTTTTTCTTTGTTGCCATGTTTTGTTTTATGATTGTGCCATTCTGTTATAACCTACAGTTGAATATGAATCCCATAAGAAATAAAAGAAATGTGTTTTCCCTGCTCACTCATGTTTTCTTTAAAAATGTTACATATATTACCAATTCTCCAAGGGTATGCAAACGTTTGAGTACAACTGTATCTCGTCATGAAATCAGAGACCCTCCCCTCCAAATCCGGACACAAGTGGTCACATGAGATGCATTTAGCGACAAGTGGGCGTATTACAGAAAACTTCCTATCTTAAGTTAAGATCTGATCAGTTAAGTTAGGATTTTTCACAAATTCACATTACAGAAGCAAATCCTAACTGTAGTTAAGACAGGATAATGCATTTAGGAAATGTTATTCTGTAATAGCTTTTGTCCTAAATTAGATCCTAACTTAAATTGCCATGGTTACCAAACAGATAAGATAGGATTCTGTAATACACCCCCAGATGTAAACAGCGATATGTCTTCCTGACCACATGTGATCAGATAGCCCAAGACTCATCTTATACCAGGGTTAAACAGGTTCTAAATCCTGTGACCCTGCAGAATTTTATAAACATTTCTGGGACTTATTTAAAGAAGACATGTTAGAGGTTTTTAAAGTTTCTTTTGAAAAGAAGGAATTACCAACAAGTTGTAAAAGAGCTATATTGTCTTTGCTGCCCAAGAAGGGTGACCTTGGTCTTTTAAAAAACTGGAGACCTGTTGCTTTATTATGCACAGACTATAAGATTCTTGCAAAGTGTTTTTCAAATAGACTAAAGCAATACCTTGTGTATGTGGTACATAAAAGCCAGACCTACTGTGTACCCAACAGAACTATAATGGACAATCTTTTTTATTAAGAGATGTAATTGTTTTAGCATGTATGGATGATCAAGATTTGGGTATACTTTCTATTGAACAAGAAAAGGCTTTTGATAGAGTTGATCATTTTTATTTGTTCAGTACTCTTAAAGCTTTTGGAATTGGAAAAAAATTCATATCAGGGATAAAACTTTTATATGCTGGGGCATCGGCCATGTTAAAGGTAGGAGGTGGGCTTAATCGGCCAGTTTTAATACATAGGGGCATTAGACAAGGTTGTCCTTTATCAGGGCAACTATATTCTCTGGCAATTGAACCCTTGCTTTGTCAGTTAAGGAAGAAATTTCAAGGTTTTTAATTAAAGGGTTTGAAAACAGACCTGTTAATGTATCTGTATATGCTGATGATATAACTGTTTTTATAAAAAATGATAATGATGAAAGAGTGTAAAAATTTAAGTTTAAAAATCTATGAAAAGGCCTGGGAAAAGTCTGCAAAAGTCAACTGGGAAAAAAGTTAAGGATTTATTATAGGGAGCTGGCAAGAGAGACATCTCCCTGTACTTCCAGGTGGAGGAGGGGGGGAGAGAGTTGGTCAGACTGGTTGCACCCCGGCCTGAATCGGTCGGGGGAGGACTGTGACGAGGAGGAGGGCATGGCTGGGCCGTGATGATGCACAGCCAGCGCTGAATCAGCTGATCAGCGGGAGAGCGAGATAAAGGGTAGCCGGAGGCAGTTCGGGAGAGAGAGAGAGAGAGAGAGATGCACACGGCCGCGCTGCATGTGTGTATGTTTGTTTTATGTTGGTTTAAGTTTACCATTAAACTTTATGTTTACTGTTCAGTCGGTTCCTGCCTCCTCCTTGCTCGTCCTTTACCCGTTACATATACTTTGGGCTTAAGCCTTAAAGGGATAGTTCACCCAAAAACAGGGCTCTATGCTTACATTTTTAGGAGCACTTGAATAAAATAAATGTAGGAGCACAACTGTAGTCCTTTTTTTTTTTTTAGATGGTAACGTTAATGTGCAACAATATAACATGCACAAAAAGGCATGAGAAAACTGAGCTCATCAATTATGACAAAATTCAGGACAAAACATGACAAAGGAGTTTAAATTATTATAAACAAAATGTAATATTTTCAGTTAATTTGACAGGTTGTCAGCAAAAAAAAAAAAAAAACAGCAGCATGTTAACCTGTTTCAAGATAAATATACAAAAACACAATGTTCAGTCTTTGAAGTGTGGTCCTCTTAAATGTATTTAAGAACTCTAAATTGACATCTGCACTGCAAAACTCTTCATGAGCTTCAATCTGGGGTCGGGAATCTTTAGGCACCTCACGATTTGATCCGATTCCAATTCTGGGAGTCACAATCCGACTTCAAAAGGATTCCTGATACATCTACATTTTTTTCGTATTGCTTATTCTACTGTGCAAAGGCAAATCTATCAAGCATCTCGTATGTAATGTTCCATCTGTTTGCTCTGCGAGTAGAAGTCTCACCTGCTTATCATTTGTCTAACATGCCGTCAGGTGTGTGCACTCTTCCCGACGATGGCATGAGGTTGAGTAAATGATGAGATAATTTTCATTTTTGGGTGAACTATCCATTTAAACAGATTTTTTAAGATGTAAACAGATATGTACAGGTTGCACATGATTAAAAACAATGATAGCACTCATTATTTTTAATGGGAAAGTGGTTATTATTTTTACGTATTTAATTTTATTGAGCCATTTTGTTCTTCCAGTTTAAAAACAAAAATTTAACATCCAAAAATGGAGTATGTGAGTAAACTCTGAGATTCATTAGGACAGTACAGATGTACGTCAGTAGATTCAGGGCATTATTCAAAAACAGAAGACAATACTGAAAACCGAAAACTCAGTCATGTCAGCTCTCTTTTTTGTAACCTTTACATTGTGTGAAAGTTTCCGGGATTTACGCTTACATGGTTTACAGGCATTACATAGTCATGACAATGGAGTTGAAATATTAGATAACTTTACACAGACATGGTTAGCAAGTGATTTTATTACACTAGAGTTATGTAAACATGTACAGGTGCATCTCAATAAATTAGAATGTCGTGGAAAAGTTCATTTATTTCAGTAATTCAACTCAAATTGTGAAACTCGTGTATTAAATAAATTCAATGCACACAGACTGAAGTAGTTTAAGTCTTTGGTTCTTTTAATTGTGATGATTTTGGCTCACATTTAACAAAAATCCACCAATTCACTATCTCAAAAAATTAGAATACATCATAAGACCAATAAAAAAAAACATTTTTAGTGAATTGTTGGCCTTCTGGAAAGTATGTTCATTTACTGTATATGTACTCAATACTTGGTAGGGGCTCCTTTTGCTTTAATTACTGCCTCAATTCGGCGTGGCATGGAGGTGATCAGTTTGTGGCACTGCTGAGGTGGTATGGAAGCCCACGTTTCTTTGACAGTGGCCTTCAGCTCATCTGCATTTTTTGGTCTCTTGTTTCTCATTTTCCTCTTGACAATACCCCATAGATTCTCTATGGGGTTCAGGTCTGGTGAGTTTGCTGGCCAGTCAAGCACACCAACACCATGGTCATTTAACCAACTTTTGGTGCTTTTGGCAGTGTGGGCAGGTGCCAAATCCTGCTGGAAAATGAAATCAGCATCTTTAAAAAGCTGGTCAGCAGAAGGAAGCATGAAGTGCTCCAAAATTTCTTGGTAAACGGGTGCAGTGATTTTGGTTTTCAAAAAACACAATGGACCAACACCAGCAGATGACACTGCACCCCAGATCATCACAGACTGTGGAAACTTAACACTAGACTTCAAGCAACTTGGGCTATGAGCTTCTCCACCCTTCCTCCAGACTCTAGGACCTTGGTTTCCAAATGAAATACAAAACTTCCTCTCATCTGAAAAGAGGACTTTGGACCACTGGGCAACAGTCCAGTTCTTCTCCTTAGCCCTCTGAAGTTGTCTGTGGTTCAGGAGTGGCTTGACAAGAGGAATACGACAACTGTAGCCAAATTCCTTGACATGTCTGTGTGTGGTGGCTCTTGATGCCTTGACCCCAGCCTCAGTCCATTCCTTGTGAAGTTCACCCAAATTCTTGAATCGATTTTGCTTGACAATCATAAGGCTGCGGTTCTCTCGGTTGATTGTGCATCTTTTTCTTCCACACTTTTTCCTTCCACTCAAATTTCTGTTAAAGTGCTTGGATACAGCACTATGTGAACAGCCAGCTTCTTTGGCAATGAATGTTTGTGGCTTACCCTCCTTGTGAAGGGTGTCGATGATTGTCTTCTGGACAACTGTCAGATCAGCAGTCTTCCCCATGATTGTGTAGCCTAGTGAACCAAACTGAGAGACCATTTTGAAGGCTCAGGAAACCTTTGCAGGTGTTTTGAGTTGATTAGCTGATTGGCATGTCACCATATTCTAATTTGTTGAGATAGTGAATTGGTGGGTTTTTGTTAAATGTGAGCCAAAATCATCACAATTAAAAGAACCAAAGACTTAAACTACTTCAGTCTGTGTGCACTGAATTTATTTAATACACGAGTTTCACAATGAGTTGAATTACTGAAATAAATGAACTTTTCCATGACATTCTAATTTATTGAGATGCACCTGTATTATGTTTAAGTATTGTGCCTATACTTTTGAGGAACAGTGTGCATTTAATGTTTTGTGTATTGGACATGTTCACTTTCATGATATGGGCCTTACTAAACATAATTTTTTTTCTTTAGAAAAAGTGGGGTCAAAATAATTTTCTGAGGTAAACATCGGTATGCCACAAATGCTGTCAATAGAGTTTAACGTGTATTAAACCCGAAACACTCCTTGTAAGTATAAATATCTATTCATTAATGTAAAGTTTCAAACCAGTGAAGCTTTTTTAATGGTAATGAGTGCTGTTCTCACTTCATTCTCAAAAGTTTGAACAAAACATCCAAATCTTTTTGTAGATTTGCAAACTGTTCTATCGTTTTCACTAATCACACTTTTGTCCCATGACTGATATCCAGCAAAGTGCCCCAAAACTCTTCTTTTTCTTAATGTGAAACAGCCATCTTGGTTGTGTGTGTGTGTTTTGAAAGTAGTTCTTGACACCCTCCCATCCTCCCACTTTCCACCCCTATCAGTCAATTCCATCCCACATTAATACATATTTTCACGCATACTTTAAGATAATTTGTTCCATCTGAGATGTGAACAATTGGTGCTGAGCTAGGGGGATTTCATGACACGTTAATGCTGATCATCTAATGTATAGCTATGCAAGACTATAAGACTCAGTTTACACCTGGCATTAAGATGCGTTTTTGGTCATCGCAAGTGGTCAACCCTAAATACAGTTCTAAACGGTGTCTAAAAAGTTTTGTGATTGGATCACAAAAACCACATATGAAGGTTTTTAAAAAACGCATGTGACCACATTGGATTTGAGGTGTAAACACTAATCCATCCTGTATGCATCCTGGACAGCAGTGAAGCTACACTCTTCACCACTCAATCAACCAGTGCACTAAAACAAGAGTTTAAATTTTGCCTGTTACATGCAGCTTTAAAAGGAAATAACAATCAGACCAAAAAATACATACACACAATCATGAGAACTTCATGGATCTTCTTCAGTTTCTGATATCAACGTGCAGGGACACTTATGAGAAGCACACATCTAAAGCATCTTTAATAAAGGTACTTCACTTAAATAATGGATAATTGCTGTGTTTGTGTTTAGATTAAATTCAGCAGCATCTGGGAGAAACAGTGCTCCATTTTTTTTCTGCACTTTATTTGTCTTTTCTGTCTTTGTTGCACTTTAATATCATGAAGTAACAAAGTAACATAGTGACTGATATACAGTTGTGCTCAAAAGTTTGTATACCCTGGCAGAAATTGTGACATTTTGGCACTGATTTTGAAAATATGACTGATCATGCAAAAAAACTGTCTTTTATTTAAGGATAGTGATCATATGAAGCCATTTATTATCACATAGTTGTTTGGCTCCTTTTTAAATCATAATGATAACAGAAATCACCCAAATGGCCCTGATCAAAAGTTTACATATCCTTGAATGTTTGGCCTTGTTACAGGCACACAAGGTGACACACACAGGTTTAAATGGCAATTAAAGGTTAATTTCCCACACCTGTGGCTTTTAAAATTGCAATTAGTGTCTGTGTATAAACAGTCAATGAGTTTGTTAGCTCTCACATGGATGCACTGAGCAGGCTAGATACTGAGCCATGGGGAGCAGAAAAGAACTGTCAAAAGACCTGCGTAACAAGGTAATGGAACTTTATAAAGATGGAAAAGGATATAAAAAGATATCCAAAGCCTTGAAAATGCCAGTCAGTACTGTTCAATCACTTATTAAGAAGTGGAAAATTCGGGGATCTCTTGATACCGGTCAGGTAGACTAAGAAAGATTTCTGCCACAACTGCCAGAAGAATTGTTCGGGATACAAAGAAAAACACACAGGTAACCTCAGGAGAAATACAGGCTGCTCTGGAAAAAGACGGTGTGGTTGTTTCAAGGAGCACAATACGACGATACTTGAACAAAAATGAGCTGCATGGTCAAGTTGCCAGAAAGAAGCCTTTACTGTGCCAATGCCACAAAAAAGCCTGGTTACAATATGCCCGACAACACCTTGACATGCCTTTGGAGTGACGAGACCAAAATAGAGCTTAATGGTCACAACCATAAGTGCTATGTTTGGAGAGGTGTCAACAAGGCCTTTAGTGAAAAGAATACCATCCCCACTGTGAAGCATGGTGGTGGCTCACTGATGTTTTAGGGGTGTGTGAGCTCTAAGGGCACGGGGAATCTTGTGAAAATTTATGGCAAGATGAATGCAGCATGTTATCAGAAAATACTGGCAGACAATTTGCATTCTTTTGCATGAAAGCTGCGCATGGGATGCTCTTGGACTTTCCAGCACGACAATGACCCTAAGCACAAGGCCAAGTTGACCCTCCAGTTACAGCAGAAAAAGATGAAGGTTCTGGAGTGGCCATCACAGTCTCCTGACCTTACTATCATCGAGCCACTCTGGGGAGATCTCAAACGTGCGATTCATGCAAGACGACCAAAGAATCTGCATGACCTAGAGGCATTTTGTCAAGATGAATGGGCAGCTATACCATCTGCAAGAATTTGGGGTCTCATAGACAACTATTACAAAAGACTGCACACTGTCATTGATGCTAAAGGGGGCAATACACAGTATTAAGAACTAAGGTATGCAGACTTTTGAACCGGGGTCATTTCATTTTTTTCTTTGTTGCCATGTTTTGTTTTATGATTGTGCCATTCTGTTATAACCTACAGTTGAATATGAATCCCATAAGAAATAAAAGAAATGTGTTTTCCCTGCTCACTCATGTTTTCTTTAAAAATGTTACATATATTACCAATTCTCCAAGGGTATGCAAACGTTTGAGTACAACTGTATCTCGTCATGAAATCAGAGACCCTCCCCTCCAAATCCGGACACAAGTGGTCACATGAGATGCATTTAGCGACAAGTGGGCGTATTACAGAAAACTTCCTATCTTAAGTTAAGATCTGATCAGTTAAGTTAGGATTTTTCACAAATTCACATTACAGAAGCAAATCCTAACTGTAGTTAAGACAGGATAATGCATTTAGGAAATGTTATTCTGTAATAGCTTTTGTCCTAAATTAGATCCTAACTTAAATTGCCATGGTTACCAAACAGATAAGATAGGATTCTGTAATACACCCCCAGATGTAAACAGCGATATGTCTTCCTGACCACATGTGATCAGATAGCCCAAGACTCATCTTATACCAGGGTTAAACAGGTTCTAAATCCTGTGACCCTGCAGATTGGACCAAGAGACAGAAGCCAAAAGTTACGGGTTAAAGAAGACAACTGAGCACCAAAATTCGCAGAATATGATTTTGAAATGTACAATTCTTGGTATTTGCTTCTGATAATTAATCTATAGATTTGCTCTTTAAATAACCCGTATGTATAAAGTGTAAGAAAATATTGTACATCGTTTGAACCTCTGTTATTGTGCAGCGCCACTGTGTCTGTATGATTACACAAAATAGGGGACATTGTGACCATTCAAGGAACACACTGTGGAAAATAAGTTTATTTTGTTGTTCTGCAGAAATAGTCCAACTTGTGTATAACCTTTTTAGCGTCTTTGTTCCATTGTTGTAAAAAAAAAAAAAAAAACTCAAGCTCAAAAGATTATTATCCTCCCCACTCTTGAAAAAGAACATGAGGATTGAAAACATTGCAGTCCAACAAAAATAAACGAAACCAGTTATGGTATGTGCATGGCCTTACATCTATACACCATTTCAAGACAGTTTAAGGAAGTGACATCTTTTTGTTCCTTGTTCCTTCCTGCTAGTTGTTGCATTCCAAACGGGATAAATCACCCTTCGAAGGGCACTTTGATGGGAGAACAATCATGATGGTCATGCTTTAAGATCGCTTCAAACAGAATTTCCAATAAAAATGACTTAAAAGGGGAGTTACGAATGACCCTTATTTTTGAGCCCCAGACCTTTTAGGCTTTCAAAGCTCCTACAGTGGACATAGGGATGATCAGTTTTGAATGAAATGCACTCTCATTCAAAACAGCAGTAGGCGCTTCATTCATAGTGACAATTAACGTTACTAACGCTAACACGACTGTCATAAAATGTCTATATTAAAATGTGGATCATGTTCGGTGGCTGGAATCTCCCTGGACAGCTGGAACTAATGGAAATTGAAGTGTTTAGATCTCTGAAAAAGCAACCGCAAATGAACGCATGAATTGCTGCAGTGAAGCGAGGCTGGATAAGTTCAGTCCTAACAACTGTAGCACACATCTTATCTCTAGTCATTTAGCAGACACTTTTATCCTAAACAACTTACAAATGAGGAACACAAAAAAATAAATCATTACCTTGTCCGCAGGCCACGCAGTTTCATTGAACGGCTTCATGATTAGCCTAAAATAGGAGCAAACCAATTTTCCCAATCTCTCCGCTGAATAAATAATTGTAAGCATATAAACTACAATACAATTTCATCGCCTCTTTCGCGTAGTCGCTCAGTATCAACAACACGTATGGATAAGTCACTTCAGGGAAACGTTTGATGTTATTTGAGGAACATATGTTAATTCAGATCCTTATTTAAAGGATCCGGTAATGATACCAAAAGTGCTTCAGGAATAGGTGCGTTCCAATTCCTTTGTTATTGTTTACATGCTTGAAATGGTCTATAAACTTTCAACCAGGCAGAATGAGAGCTGTCAAGTTAGTTCAGGTCTATATATATATCCTTCTCAACAGTTCCAGGGGACTGGCATTTCTTTACAGAGAGTACACTGTCTGTGAAGACATATGTAGGATGTACTGTAATGTGTTTTTTACATTTTACTTAGTGACAATTCATTAGTGTCTGGCTGCTTGTGGAGCTGCTTTGAGAAAATGCAACATCTGCAACATGATTAAACACTGCTGATGATGTGGTAACAGACCAAAACAATGACTCAATTTAATGACTTGATTTCATAAAATAGCCACAAATAAAAAAAAAATATTGTAAGACATAACTGCTCGGAGCATGCTAATCATGAGCCAGACTGCTTGCATTTCATTCTCACTTACTAAAACATGAGAGACAAATTCCCCAATGAACACTAAACATGGTCCAGTTTAGTGCTGAAGGGGAAAATCACCATAAACTACAGTTGTCTCTAAAACCAATTGAGCTGACATTAATTCACAAATTTCTGCAGTTTTCCAGACAACATTATCATTGACTATGGCAATAGTTATCAGAATATTTATGGTGAAGTACTGCAAAGACATGACATAACTGGCAAGTGTAGACATCACATGTGAAACAATAACTGATCACAGCCCAGAACTCCAATTTGGGTACTTAAAGGTAGAACTACTCTTTATTTATCCAAGCCTATATTGTATGTGCCGCAATGACCTGCTTTAAGCTGACATATTACCCTCTGATGATCATTTATATAGGCTAATTCATTTGTTAACCTTGTCAAACTTGACCTTGATTGTCAAAAAAGAATAAAATATTTAAAACAATGTTTAATTGAATAAGAAAAGCCACTTCCTGCAAGCAAACTGAGCTACTAAAAGACATGTGGGCAGCTTTCCAGATGATTTTACATTAGATAAAAGCATCATCTTCACCCTACTATGAGAGAAGGTACCTAATACCATTTCGGAAATGGCCTAATATGATTTAACATACAGATCTTGAATCTTAAAAAATGTAAAAATACATGAATTCTCCACTGCTAAACTGTAAACTCAACTCAGTTCGAGTTCTACAACTGGTTGAGATACTGGAACTGCTCTGGCCTGTTGAGCGTTGGCTGAGACTCCAGCTGACCTGAAGCTTCATAGTCACACTAACCCTGATCCCTGATAAAGATCATATCACCGTCACCATCTTTGCTCTCTGCTGCCTGTGCCCTGGTCCAACATGACACTGTGGTGATGTGTAGGAATGCAAGTGCATTAGTGGAAACAAAAGCACCGGCAGTGGTAATGATGACTTGGCTTATAGAAAACACAGCAGCCTGTGCAGCAGGACAATAGTCGCTTCATCAACAGCAACATGCAGACAGCAGAGTATGGGGGGGATTTAGATCATCAGCACTCTGGGGGGCCACTGTCGCATTCCTCTCATCTCTCCCATTACTGGTGCATCCATCCATTTATCTCTTCATCCATTCATCAACCCAGCCAACATAGTCTTTCAGCCAATGATTCATTAGTACATTTGAGCAGATCTGTATGTCGATCGATCTGTCAGTTAGTATGAATTCATCCATGCATTGATTCTTTGTTAAATTTGTCCATCCACCTATCCGATATTTGGAAATTAACAACAAACCCTTTGGGGGGGTTATAGATGTTGAAGTATTGCAATTTTTCCCTCACAATATTGTATTGATATTTGCATTTTCCACATTAATTTTATGGTCAAACCGAATAGACCTAGTACTTAAACATCAGTCCATTTGAGGCCACAGTTATTATGCTTTTTCGCTAAGACAAACTAAAATCTTTTGACGTTACCCACAGCAAACAAAAGTTGTTGACAGCATGGATGCGTCGGAGACTACTCAAATCCGCTTTCCTATTTAAATTCAAGAGTTTGGCAGCATTTTGGTTTGTCCAGGGTTTTTTCTGCATTAAAAAGTGCATGATATTCATCTCTCGTTTGGCACTTAACACACATTAAATATGCTACGAGAGCCATCACAGACCCACTAGCACGAGGGATCCACTCTGCTGCGTTATTTTGGCATGCACCAAAGTAATGTCATATATTTTCTGTTAGAAAGGTTTTAGATATTAGGAAACAAACTGATCTCGTTTGCCTTCAGATATTCCTAAAGATTACTTTAATCAGTAAGAGCTTCACTAAAGGAAATCAATATCAGTTGATCAGTTTGATTGCACATAGCACCTTAATACATCGAATTCAGGGGGCCTGGGTAGCTCAGTGGTAAAATACGCTGGCTACCACCCCTGGAGTTCGATAGCTCGCAAGATCGAATCCCAGGGCGTGCTGAGTGACACCAGCCAGGTCTCCTAAGCAACCAAAAT
Source organism: Myxocyprinus asiaticus (assembly GCF_019703515.2). Lineage (NCBI taxonomy): Eukaryota > Metazoa > Chordata > Actinopteri > Cypriniformes > Catostomidae > Myxocyprinus > Myxocyprinus asiaticus. The sequence continues at coordinate 32,749,188 of NC_059347.1, forward strand.
GTGGTTCGTTCTTGGTGGGGCGCGTGGTGAGTTGAGCATGGTTGCCGTGGTGGATGGCGTGAAGCCTCCACACGTGCTATGTCTCCGTGCTCAACAAGACACGTGATAAGATGCGCGGGTTGATGGTCTCAGACGCGGAGGCCACCCGGACTGAGGCGAATCACTTCGCGACCATGAGGACTTAAAAGCACATTGGGAATTGGGCATTCCAAATTGAAAAAAATAATAAAAAAAATAAATAAATAATTCAAAAGCCCAAATGCTTAGATGATGAAAATATCTTATATCAAATGTAAACCTAAAATGCAATTAATAATGTTATATATTAATTAGAGGCAATTGTGTAATAAACCAATGTCGATCTTGTGAATCACTGTATTTGTCAGTCATTACCGAGGACGATTTTTGACCCAGTAAAATTCAGCCGGGTCAATTTACGTGAACACAACAACATTTTTGCAATTAAAAATTTATGTGCTGTATAACACATTTGGCTGCAAGTTTCCAGTGAAATGTCCAGCTTGGGGCGTGTAGAAGCCAATAATGTAATAACTACCATTAATGTAATAACTACCAATAATGTAATACATATTCCATTCTTAATGTAATAACTTACCAATAATGTAATAAAATGTCTGAACCAATAACGTAATAACTTTTTGCCCATAATGTAAAAAGTTCTTACATTATTGGCTGGGTAAATAAAAAAATGTATTATATTATTGGCAGTTATTACATTAACAGTAGTTATTACATTATTGGCTGCTACAGGGTGCCAAAAGCAAGTAAAATGGTGTCGTTTTCAGACGAGGTTTTAAGGTGAATTTCAGATGTTTTTTTTTTTTTTTAAACCTAACCATTAGTGCAGTTCCTTAATAGGCAGCCTGCAAGAGACATATGTTTGGCCCATGCTAAAGGCCTGTTCTCACCAAATCCGTGACGATTATGTGAGACAAACTTCCTATTAAAGGTCTACACGGAGTGCGTAAAAACTAAAAATGAAAAACAATTTCACCCCTCTACAGTACGCAGTGCTGTTGTTGTTCTACAAACATTTATACCAGTCTCATGCACGCACTTTCAGCTGTTAGAGATTAATATATTGAATGCTATTAAAGCATTAATTTACCTAATTTGGCATAACTGTTTCATTGTGTTCTGTCCATGGTGTTGATGCATTCTGAGGAGTATATAATCTGTATTTTTATGCGAGTGAGATGAGTAAAGAGCGCTGTTGCATAAATATACGTCCTATTTATATTTGTACATGTATTTTGCTACGAGTGTATTCCAAACAGACTCCCGAAGCCAACTACTTTTTATAATGTCTGGATTAATGTCCAGCCAGATTAATGCCTGGATAATATAACACAAGGTAATGTGATACAAATACACGTGGAATAGTGCACATTAAAGTGCACCTATTATGATTTTTAAACATGCCTAATTTTGTTTTCAAGGTCTCATACTATAGATTTACATGCATCAAAGGTCAAAAAACACTTTAATTTGCTCATAATTTAAATTGCAACATTACCTTTTTTTCCCAGTGTCAAAAACGACTCCTTCAATGATCCGTTCTAAAGGATTAATTCTAAACTCCTCCTTTCAGACAGCCTACTCTGCTCTGATTGGTCAGATGTCCCAGTCTGGTGTGATTGGTCTACCGCTTACAGCGCGTTTCAGAACATGTACATGTAAACAGACCAGAGGCGGGTTTTTTGTTACCAAATTATGTAGGTTAGTACAGGAAGTAAGTCTGGAATTACTAATGACTTGTTTCAGGTGTTCAGAATCGGTTCTTTCTTTTAGGTGTCAATAACTCCATATTTCGTGCACTTTGATTTTTGAAACTTTGTAGACTTTTTTTACATTCACAAACAGCTATATAACACACTACATGAAAGGTAATATTTGAAAAACCATAATAGGTGCTCTTTAAGAATAAAATTGTACAGAAAAAAAATTATGCATAGCCTAATATTAAAGATAATTTATAAGAAAACATTGGCTCATGGTCTTTTCTTTATTGAAATTATTGCAATACCTTGTTATATTATCCTTAAGAACAATAACAGTATTAATGCTAATAGGTCTAATAATTGAATCTGCAATTATTGAAAGTGCAAGGAGGACATGGAGATTCAAATTGTTCATTAAAGATTTTTTTTTCAGTTGTGTAGTTGTGTATCTGTATATAAACAAAATGTTCATAATTGTTTGAATAAAACAGGATACTAATACTGAGAAAAAGAATTAATAAAATAATACAAATATTTATGTGTGACTCTTAATAATAAATAAATAATAATAAATATAGCTGCGAGCAGCAATGACGGGCCCAAGCACCATGGGTCCATTTCCACCTGTTGGCTTTCGGAAAACAATGCAAGATGGACACAGCAACAACTCAACATTAATGTAAATTTGGACCCTAATCATACATTGAGTAATAGATATATGCCACCATTCCAGTTTGACTACAACTTCACAAAATTTTCCATCAGCAGTGTCTAAACAATTTAAGCAATTTGGGTAAATGTAAGAGAACTTTTTCAAAGCCTGTTCAAAGTACTATACTTCCTGCTTCCAGTTGGTGGTGCTATGACCATGACCCACAATAGCCACGTCCATGTGATTAGCCCCCATGAAAAAACATAGAACTCAATTTTAATCTAAAACACACAATGCACGCAGAAGATATGAGACACTTCCTGTTTGCCTATTTTTGCCATTAATTTAGTGAATCGCCATGGCAACACTGTTCGATATTTAAAAATCTGTTTGCAATTTAACATCTTCGATGTCTTGGCATAATGTTGTCTAAATGTGGTGACAGTCTCATGAATCACCATTCAGAGAATCAACCAATCTATGTATCTATCTATCAATATAAATTTTTATTGTAATTTTAAATTTTTTGCTGATTAATTTGACATTTTTGCTACAATTTCATATAATTATTTATTGAAAAAAAAAATTTGATATAAAGATTATACTGTAATGAAGTTATTTAAAAATGTTATTTATCCATAAACCGGCTTTAAATTAAATTAACAAATGTAATTCATGGCATTAGGTGTTAAGATAGTCTAAGTAGATTTTAATATGAGCAGAGAAGTCATTTAGGCTTGTAATTTCATTGCAATTCTGATGTTGCATTTTTTTCTCTGTTCACTGTCAAAATAAATGAAGTACATTAACTTTGAGTGCATTCGTTATTCATACGCACAACTGTTTAAATAGCCTCTAAATTAATGTAGGGCAAATGATTAGTTTAGTTAGTTAATTTAGTTAGTTTAGTTAGTAATTATGAAAAACATAATTAGTTTAGAATACTGCATGTTCGGCCATAGAATAATTATTCAAAGCATAAATTACAAACTGGTTACCAACAAACAACTATTTGTCATGGTTCCGGCATTTGTGCCGGCTCATACTGTTGTTTGTTTTTCTCACTCCCTCGTGTCTCACAGGTGGAGCCGGCACGCGATCAGCGTTTCCATGGGAACGGTGATCAATCTCGGGGAGATGCTGATCACAGCAATGATTTACTTGCTCGTTACCATCTGCTTCACTCTGATTGCACTCCCTACTTATTCCTTGTGTGTCACCTAGTTATTTGCCCATTTATTGTTCAGTGTTATGTTAACTGTGCTCTCTTGTGTAGTTGGAGCATGCTCATGTGTCTGTTGGTTGCCCCTATGTAGAGGTGCAGTTACCTTCCTGTTTGCCGTCGCCCTCGCCAGTTCTGTGCCCAGTTCATGTGGAGGAGTATTCCTCGGTCTCTGCCCATGTCTCGGGGACAATATCATCTGGGCTTTGCTTCACAACACACCAGCTTCAACTCTCTTCGGATTGTTCCTGACTTCCACAAAGCACACACTTATCATACGAACACACCCTTCACTAGCCCATTGCAGCTCGCTGGATTTCAGCCTTCTGCAGCTGGCGCCAGTTGTGCCTTTCTTGACATTGAGAACTTTGTTAATAAAACCATTGAACCATTATCTCTGCTTTTGGGTCCTTTGTCTGTCCCCCCCCCCCGTGACACTATTGATCCACGACCTTGCCACAACGTTGTCACGATGGACTGGCACCATTCCAAAGTTACGTTGTCCCAACGAATACAGGAATTTCACTTTTCCGGTTGTTGCAACATAATCAGTTACATTGCCACAACTAAAGTTTGGTCATCGAATTACGCTGTATTTAGGAAATGGCCATGTAATTTGGCTAGCTGGAATTACAAAATGGCTGAATTTGCTGCTGTTTTTCTCAAATTTTGCAATGCAATTTGCTGTATTTTTTGGGGTTGTTTTGCAGTGAAAACTCACAAATCATCATTATATACCTCTGTAATTGTGTTAATTACATTGTAAATGCAATTACATATAAATATTTTAATGCATAATAACTGAATATGCAGTTAGCAACCAAAAAAATAAATACAAAATGCACACAAAAATATCATACATTTAGGTGAAAGCTGTGGGTATTGAAAGACCTTTAATTATTTTTGTATTACAATTTTCTGCCTCAGTGAATGCAATAAAACTTATCTAAGTTTAAAATAGATGTACAATAAATCTGTAAGCTAAAAGTACAAATGAGGATTCAATAATTAGGCCTGTTGCCATTATTACATTGTCTGATATTTAAATCTGGTATATGACCATATACAGCCATGGCCCATGCATTTTAAGTCTAGGCCTTCAGAGCGATTCATGCCATTAAGAAAACACAGTTTCACAATGAATAAGACACCGTATGCCCATCATACACTACGTGGCAGTCAACTAATAATACCAATTGACATTTTAAAAACATGTCCATGCACGAAAGCCAGAACCAAGGAGGTCTAATACCAAGAAAAATCTCTCTAATAATATTTGCGATTTAAATTTTGCTTGCAATACATTTTGTTTTGTCAGGGTACACGGTTACTTTTCAAAACTTGATCCAACACTGAATGCTCAAGCAGCCTAATTTACACTTAGAAAACTCCTGATGTTGCTATAACAATGCAAAAAGCACTTACCAATTTAATTGAAGTGAAAATCAGCCCTCCTTTCCTGTTTAATTAATCAATCGCATGATCATGTAGAACATCTCAGGTTTGTAAATCCATAAGGATCTCTTTCTCAACAGCAATACCAGCAGTGATGACAGCTGACTCGTTAGCAAGATCTCGCGCTCTTCGCTTTCAAATTACGTACATTACTTAAAGCGTGATTGCGTCACTCAAGGCCTGGACTGGGACATATCCTAAAGACCACACCCACAAGAACAAATAAATCAATCTGATTGGCTGCTGAATCTGACAATCTAACTTTAGATGCTCATTCATTTGCACTGTTGAGGGATTCTGTGGAATTCTGGAGCTCAGACTCACGTGCTGCTTCAGCTAATGAGCATGGATTCAGGCATGCGATTTGTGAAACAGTTGTCACACTTTGCTTATAAGCATCGAGGAATAAATTCTGACTGGATACATTTTTTAGTTTTTTGCTATTTGTTTGTAGATTAATTAGGAGTGGTAAGTGATTGGAAATACATAGGCAAAAAGGTCAATGAGAATGAAAGGATGAAAAAATATTTATTTATTTATTAGGCATGTTACGCCAGCAGAGAAGGCTTTGCTGGCCCTGAGAAATCGCCACTGGCCATATATGAACAAATACAATTAGAGTTCATATATTTGAGCATTTATGTACACATTTAAATTCCACAAGTGTTTAAAAAACATGTTACATATATGAAAATTGTCATTTGTCATATTCTGTATATTGCATATATCTACTGTATATAATTGACATTTTTATATCAGTAAAAACATTTATGAACACTTTCAGCATATAAGTGTTCAGCATATATTGCCATTTTCAGATTCGTAGCCTACTGTATAGCACTTCAAATTCTAATCACATTTTATTACACAACTAATGGGGATTTTATGTGAATGTTAGGGATTTTGTCTCTCATTCTCAGCACGCAGGGTGAAGATTAAACGCGAGCTGTGATGTATGTGTGCTGTCTGCGGTCCGTGAAAGTTTAGAAGGATTTTGATAGTGAACACACAACATGGAGGAGACGCTACACTGTTACTATAGAGATGATACAAACATCATAACATATTCCTTTCTTTGTATTTAGCAGGTATTTAAACCCCATGTTAATCACTCTCACCTGTCTACATCATTTGTGCTTGCTTCTGGTTTGTGATGTGTTTGGTATCGTTGAAACATAAATTTTTGGCAAAGATTTAATCTTTCACCACATCAAAATCAAACACATCTCTACCTGAAGTTGATTGAGAAAATGAACTGTGTGCAGAGCAGGGATGGGCGTATCGATCCTAAAGTATGGATACTTCCGATACTGATGTTGTATTAAAAATATCGATCCTCACACAAAAATATTGATTCTAAATTATTTATTTATTTTTTAACTAGGGACATTATTATTTGGTTACCATGAACAATAATCATAAGCTTCAAAGTGAAATAAAATGGATTAGGCTATATTAGCAAATACTTGTGCAGGATGGGAACGGTTTCTTCTTCCACTCATCTTAACATTCATAAATGCTGAAAAACACAAGCAGACAAGCGCTTGCGCCGTCACAAGGCTCGTTCAAACAAGAGGGATCAGTGCCTTGTAGAGGTAATGATAGAAAATCAGAGAAACAGCTTCTGGTCATGTAGGCTAGGGCCCCCTACCTGAAATAAGTGATGATACGTGTGGCCGCCAGAACAACGAGTAGGCTTTTGACCTGGAACTTTTTCAATCTAATAACACGATGCCGCAGCACCGTTAACTGAATTGTGTTTTATTATTATAATTTTTAAAAATGTACAGAGATTCTCTCTAAATGCACACAGAGATGCATTGGGGAGCACTGGCAAGACAGACAGTCGGACTAAGCTGATCCACCAATCAGCACATTCATTTCAGACACGATTAGATATTTGCTAACCAATCATATTTTCCATTTAAGTAAGGGGCGGGACATTTCCAGCGTCTTATACACAAGCATTCCTGGAGAAACTATAATTTGAACTGCATATTTATTTCCCTGCTAAATGTAAATATATGTATATACATTTAAATTTAACTTACGCAATTAAACATTGTGAAAATACTGCATGTTATTGCACCCCTGATAGTTTTTGATGCTCTTTTTTTTTTTTTGCCTTTTACTGCTGTCGGTGGTGCCTTTTTCTCGTGATATCAATTAAGTTTTAAGCATTTATATTTCTAAGTAGGAAAACAATTTCACTCTACACAGAAAAGCACATTGTAGTACACAAATAAAAAAAAAACATGAATTTTTATGTAGGCTATATATGGTAATACAAGATAATGTGTTAATATGAACATTATTATGAAGTATTAAAAATTAGTTTATTAGTTAGAATAATAAAGTATTAACAATTTTCATAGTAGCCTAATAAAAGGAACATGACACCTATTAATTTAAATACATATTTAACATGAAGTTACCATACCATTGTTCTTAGCAGTGTACTCTACACCATGCCAGCAAGAAACTTACCCTGATATAAATATTGTAAGTTTATGTGGGACTATAATTACAACAGTCCCAATTTTAATGGGAAAAAAATTCTTACACATTTTACATGAACTGTATAAAAATGTAAATTTATTTTAGAGATCGGATGCATGCGTTTTTCATAAATTCACAGTATGCCCACCTCTTCAAACACTACTACACCACTGCTTTGAGTAAATTCACGCGAAAATAAATCTAAAGGTGACATTTCTTATTTCTTATAATTGTGTGTAATTGTTGTTAATAAGTAATTAAAAAATTACTAATAATTATCTGTTTATGCAAAAAAAAAAATAATGAACTTGAATTATGACTAAAAATATTATTTTAAAATTACCCATTTTATCCCAAGTAATCGCAAAAAAATAAATTTAATAGAAGTATCGGTATTGGTATCGACGATATTGGACTTGAAATTATTGGTATCAGATTGAAAAGAGAATAAGTGGTATCGTCCATCCCTAGTGCAGAGCTGGAATAGATGAAAGCTACACTGAAGAAGTTCAAATAGATGTTGTTTCTGATTTAATATGTTTCGGTCACTGCATAATTTCCATACTTTTGTGTTACTTCTTAGTTTTGATGATGTTATACTCTAAAATCTGAAATGTGCAGTAACAAATAATAAAGAAGAGACAAGTGTGATCAAACTTTTCTACAGAGTTCTAGTCTTACACTGAGGGGCCGTTCACATTGAGCGCGTTTGTGTGTCCGTCTGCGCTGTTTTAAACCTGCGCTAGATAGACGTCTTTGATGGCTTGTTTGTGTTTTTAAATGCCATGTCAAGTTAAAAAGAACTTAAAACTGTTAAACGTCTCAAGTTGAGACACATACGTTTTGCTCTTCGTGGCGCTGCGTATAATTTTATTGCAAAAACAAATGCATTCAAGCATGTGAAAGGCACGTAACATGATTTCAAACATTGCGCTGAAATTTAAAGAAATATTTTGAATATTAGCTAATATATAGGACTATGCAATTACACAAACACCGTCAACACAAGTCACGCCAGCTTCTAGCAGAATTAAAACTATTAAACATATTCAGAGTTGAATACTGTGGCTGTTCACTTGCGAAAAAACGTGGAATAATTTCACGGCTCCCAAAAGCTATCTTGTTAATTACAAAGAAAGGAATATGTTATGATGTTTCTTTTAACAGCAAAAATCAGCACAAAGAACGACACCGGTTCAGAGCGATTTGGAGTGAAGTCACTGCTCTCGAAAAGTTTCATACTATTTCTAAGGAAGATAAATAGTTACAGTGTTTCTATTTAACGACACAAATCAGCACAAACGAACGACTCACCGGTTCGGAGCGATTTGGACCACATGGGGTGGAGAGTGACTTCATTGCTCCCAAATACAAGCTGTTATTTCTAAAATACAGACGTTGTTATTTTCCTAGCCATCTTAAACAGATATTTAACTTTATCTTTTTGTTCTTTTGATAAACATAGTTATCTGAAGAATGTAGTTACACATACTTAGACATATATAACAGACTGCGCATGTGCGAGAGGTTGACGAAAGAGGGATCCCTTCAAAGACGAAAGGGACTTTGAGTTGGGAATCATTCAACAATGGAGCTTGGCTGCCCTCTACTGGACATTTCTTGTAATAGCCACTCAGAACTGGGTTAGACATAGACAATAGACAATACTTTTTTTTCTAGTATTTTACATTTCAGTTGATATTTTTATTATATTTTATTTATATAAAAAATAAGAAATATGTTTATTAATAATAAACTTAAATTCAAGCATGCCAAATACGTCAAAACATGTGAATATACACAAAAAGGAATGATGACATTTAATTCATTACCATGGCAACAGTAATTAAGATATCAAGAATTTTAAATCTGCACTGTCTTGACATTATTCAAAAAACTTTTGCCCAGGAACCTGAATGACTCCACTGCTACCACAGTGCTGTTTAGAATGTTGAGCGGGGTCAACGTTGAGGTGTTCCTCCTAAAGTCCACTATCATCTCCACTGCTTTGAGCATGTTCAATTCCAGGTTGTTTTGACTGCACCAGTGAGCCAGCCGTTCAACCTCCCTTCTGTACACAGACTCATCATCATCTTGGATGAGGCCGATGACAGTGGTGTCATCTGCAAACTTCAGGAGCTTGACAGAGGGGTCCTTGGTGGTGCAGTCATTGGTATACAGGGAGAAGAGTAGTGGGGAGAGCACACATCCCTGGGGGGCACCAGTGCTGATCGTACATGTGCTGGAAGTGAATTTCCCCTGTCTCACTAGCTGCTGCCTGTCCGTCAGAAAGCTGGTGATCCACTGATAGATAGATGTGGGAACAGAGAATTGGTGTAATTTAGTCCAGAGAATAGCTGGGATGATGGTGTTGAAAGCCAAACCGAAGTCCACAAAAAGGATCCTTGCATATCTCCCTGGTCTGTCCAGATATTGCAGGATCTGATGCAATTTCATGTTGACTGCATCATCCACAGACCTGTTTGCTCGATAAGCAAATTGAAGGGCATCTAGAAAGGGACAAGTGATGTCCTTCAGGTGGGCCAACACCAGTCTCTCAAATGACTTCATGACCACAGACATCAGAGCGACGGGTCTGTAGTCATTAAGTCCTGTGATTTTGGGTTTCTTTGGGACAGGAATGATGGTGGAGCATTTAAAGCAGCAGGGAATTTCACACTGCTCCAGTGATCTATTGAAGATCTGTGTGAAGGTGGGGGCCAGCTGGTCAGCACAAGATTTTAGACAAGTTGGTGAAACACCATCTAGGCCCTGTGCTTTCCTTGTCTTTTGTTTCCAGAAGGCACGGCACACCTCCTCTTCACAGACCTTAAGTGTAATTTGAGTAGCAGGAGGGGGAGGAGGGTGGTTGCAGGAGGTGTTAATGTTTGTTTGAAGTGAAGGTCAGAGCGGGTGTGGGGTATGAGACTGGGCCTTTCAAATCTACAGTAAAACACATTCAAGTCGTCAGCCAGATGTTGGTTCCCTTCGGTGTTGGAGCATGGTATCTTGAAGTTAGCAAAGTATTTTAGGCCTCGCCACACTGATACAGGGTTGTTAGCTGAAAACTTGTTTTTCAGCTTATCAGAGTAGCTTCTTTTAGCCACTCTGATTTCCTTATTCAGTGTGTCCCTGGCCTGATTGTACAAGATTTTATCCTCGCTTCTGTAAGCATCCTCTTTGGCCTGACGAAGCTGCTTGAGTTTTGCTGTAAACCATGGTTTGTCATTGTTGTATGCTAAATAAGTCCTAGTAGGAATGCACAGATCCTCACAGAAACTGATATATGATGTCACAGTATCTGTGAGCTCGTTCTGGTGTGGCATATAATGTGCTGTCTGTATTTTGGCAGGTGGGTCTGTAATACAAGCATTAAAATGTATCGTTTTTCAAAAGATGCGTTAGATTAAAAGTATGTCGATATCATAAAATTGCAGGGTCTGAGTAACAGAGAGCAAAATAAGTATTTATAAAGTCATAAGCCATTAAAGTCATGATCTGAGTGAAAGTTAATAAAACACAGAGTTGTTGTAGAGCCTCTAATGTTCATTTCACAAGTAAACAGCAGGAAATTGTACGTGGAGACACATTTAACAAGTTTTGCAAAAATGAATATAGACTCATGTTTTCACTATGAGACCAGGTTGGGAAAATCCCTGTATGTCATTTTCATGTCCAAACATTTTAATGTCCAGATAGGTCTCAAAGATCTAGTGGCCAAAAACTAAAAAAGCAGCTCAATTTACACTTATTTTAGTTTTAATTATTGTTATAGTATGCTTTATTGATGTACTTTCAGTTTTGATTTATTGAAGTTAATTTTAAGTCGCAATGACTTGATATTACTATATACTGTATGTTTAGTAAACTTCAAAAACATTGCTCACCTCTCAGAAGACTGTTTTTTGTTTTGTATCTCTTTTAGTTGCAAGGACTGCAGGTCTTAATGTCTAATATAGCTTATATGTTCACTTATCATAAGGCTGTTTTTTATTATTTTTTAAAGGTCAAAGTAAAATGTAAAAAGACTAATTTAAGGGTCAGTATCGCTTATGTTCACAATAAATACACAATAAATGGCTACATACAAATTATTTCAGACACATTTAAATTAATTTTCCGATGCATTTGGTGATTTGGTAACAATTCTCTGAAGTCCTTTGAAGAAAAATGAGAAACAGTGATTAAAATAAACACAATATATCAGAGTTTTGAATCGCAATACACCAAAAGCAAAGAATCACAATAATATTGTTTCGTAACCTAGATTTCGATATAATATCGTACCATCAGTGGAGATGGAATTGTTGCATATTAACATACAAATGAAAAGAGATTCACAAATAAATTGAATGAGATCCACAAATAAATGCAAGGAGTTTCACAAAAATAAAGTGAATTCACACATAAATAAAATGAGATTTACAAATATATTTTTTAACTCACAAACACAACACTTTCAGCATTCATTTGTGAATTGAATGCATTTATTTGTGGATCGCTACAAGCATTTGTCGATTTTGAAATAAATCTAGCGTCAAGATGTGCACACATCTACAAATAGGTGGACTCCACCCATCGTCTACTCAATCCAATCAGATAATGGCCACATTACTCGGACCAATCGTAGCACGTTCTATCTTCAACCAATCACGCTTCACTTTACTATCAGGGCGGGACCAGAGTCACATCTCTCATAAGCAAGAAATTAAGCACATACAGATAAGCACCAAGGCCGCAAACTTTTAAAGAAACGGACATCAGAGGAACTGTGATTTAAGGTTCGTATCATTTTCTCCCAGTTACAAATGTGTAGTGTCTTGTTAAATGTCGACAGCTGAAAATTGCTCATTTGTGGAGTGTGCTGATCATTAGCTTTATAGCTAACCTGGCTGATTGTATGAGTGTTATTTTAACTTTAACCAAGTTTCTTGACTGAAATGTGTCGTAAAAGCCTACTCTTAATGTTACATGGCAGATCCAAACAGACACACTACTAGACACTACAAAAGATCAATAGTACAGATAGTGTCTTTATAAAACCTGAATCATATTAGATGATCTTAGGAGCACAAACCATAATTTAATACCCTATATTAAAGTGTAAAAAATTTTAGTTGTCGAATAGTCGTTTGATCTCTTTTGACGTAACATGAGATCACATTAAACACGAATTATGCATGCAAGAGCAGCACTGCGGATCACGCCTGACTGAGGAGAGGAAGAATTACACAGCTCACAGTCCAGATGCACTCTACACTTTCCAGACAACTTCAGGTGACGTAGATCGCAAAGTATGAGGGAATTATACAAAAATACCGAATAAGTAAATAGAGAAGCACTCTCGTTGTGGAATAAGTGGAGCCGGAGCTCTTTAAAGGAAACGCCCCGGCGTTACATCTTAATTGCAGTTATATTTAATGCGTTATAGCTTTATTAAAGATCAAATAATATGGAAGCAGATCATGTAAATAACCACAAACTCCGAATCTGTCATTTCTGTGTGGTCAGCACCTCTTCTATGAGTTGCGAAGTGTCCCGATCTAAGGGGGAGAGATTGAAACTGCACCCAGCTGAAGCACACTCTGTCGCAGGGACGCTCATCCCTCGAGAGTCCACGCTTAATGCAGCTAGACCATAACGTGATGGCTCTTGACTTCATTGAATCATAATATATGCGTCACTGTGCATTTCTTATCGTGAAGAAAATTGGCAATAAGCAGCTTTATTAATAAGAGAGAGTTTGTTTTTTTGTGGGTTAAAGATGGATTGAAGTGAACAGAAAGGTGAGAGAGATAGTCTTCGCCCCATTACACACTGCAACAAAATATGTTTTTGATTTGTTTTTGTTTTGGCTTATTTTCCAATATAAATATATAAAAATCCTTTAAAACAACGTACATTTTCTTTAGCAGCTATACTACAGAAGAAAAATTTTTTATCTGAGAATGTTATTTTTTTGAATATCTAAAAATCCTTTTAAAAAAGATGCATTCACCTGAGAAGAAGCATATAAGATATTTAGACTTGCTTTTAGAGAACAGATCTTGAATATAAGTATATTTTGTCTTTACTGCACTCGCAGAAGTATAACCAAGTGAAAAAATACACTTATATACAAAATACACTTATATTTAAGATACATTCTCTTACAGGAGTCACGTGATGCCATGCGAGGAGCAGACGTGTGAACGGTGAGCTCTGCACACTTTGCTAGTTTTGAATTATTTTTGTGTCATAATCCGGTGAGATTCGATACATCCTGCTAGATATAGGTTCTTTGAAGTCAACATGGCAAAGAAGTCAAAATCCTCGGGCTCCGGATATATAAAAAGACACTTACGTCCTCAAGCTGAAACCTCCGAAGGGCCTGCGGACCAGGGACTCAATTTGGATAGTGCAGTGGGAGAAATCCAGCATCAACTGTCCAACATGTCTGTGCTGCTGACGAAAGTTGTTGCCGACTTAGAAGATCTTGCTGTAATATGTAGAACGATTATGGCGATGGAAATGAAATTTTCTGAGTTGGTTACAAGAGTGGTGGACGTCGAGAAACGGATCGATTATCTGGAGTCATCGGAGAGGAAATTAGCCGCTAATGACCAAGATAGATTTGGAGAATCGAAGTAGGCGAAATAATGTACGAATTGTTGGAATTCCTGAGCATGAGGAAGGCCGAGATATGGTGAAATTCCTAGACAGGCCCTTCCCGAGTCTGCTCGACATAACAGGCCATAAACTGGAAATCGAGTGACCTCACAGAGTCCCAGCTTGCAGATCCGCTGAGGGAGACAGGCCCCGAACAATTCTGGCCAAATTTCTGAGATCATCCGATAAAGATCTTGTGTTGTGCAAGGCAAGGAGCAAAGGAAAGCTTTCTTGGAAGAATCACAACATTTTCTTGTTCCCGGACTTTGCGAAAACGTGATCGATTCAAGGAATGCAAGAAACTCTTACATCAACGGAAGAACGCAAGAACAAGCCTTGTCTTTCATAGAAACAATGGGTGAGTAACCATCTGTTGTTTCTCATGAGAGTGGATTGTCTCGCTGTACGTACATTTGGCTGTCCGAAGAAGCTGAGCGCCATTTTTGCTTCTTTTTGTGTTGGTTCCGCCGAGCGGCTGGAGTTCGTTTTGTGGAATAACATTTCTTCAAGAAACTTTTGCATTGACGGTAGATCACTTTTACACTTAAGTTCCCGGCCAGATTGAGAAGGGATACTAAGTTTGGCCGCAAAATATCTTCATACCTACAAGCGATGTCTGTCATAAAATCAATGGACTGAGGAAGTCATAGTGTGTTTCTTATGTGGCCTATAGACTCGCTCAATACACTACTGACCGTCTGAAGAACTGGGACACCTGTTTTGTTTCTTTTTGTACTATCCGCCAAGAGGATGGAGGATTACGTCATCTGCTGCACTCATGACCATCCGGCTCGCTGAACATTTGTTTGTCTGTCTAAGGAAACTGTATAGCTTATATATATATATATATATATATATATATATACACATACATATATATATATATATATATATATATATATATATATATATATATATATATATATATACACATTTATATATTATATTTATATATATATATATATATATATATATATATATATATATATATATATATATATATATATATATACACATTTATATATTATATTTATTATACTATCCGCCAAGAGGATGGAGGATTACGTCATCTGCTGCACTCATGACCATCCGGCTCGCTGAACATTTGTTTGTCTGTCTAAGGAAACTGTATAGCTTATATATATATATATATATATATATATATACAAACATTTATATATATATATATATATATATATATATATATATATATATATATATATATATATATATATATATATATATATACACATTTATATATTATATTTATATATATATATATATATATAAAATTTTATTGTGCTGGTTCCGCTAGAGACTAGAGCTTGGCTTGTTTTGTGGAGGAACACACCTTCGGGACAGTTCTGTGAATGAAGATATATAAAGCAGAGTGAGTCTTTTTCTACCATTCCCTCAGTGAAATCTGCAGGTGGTGAAATATTTACCTTGCCATTGATATTACAGGAATACTTCACCCAAAAATGAAAATTTGCTGATAATTTGCTCACCCTCAGGCCATCCAAGATGTATCTACGTTTCTTTCTTCATCAAAACAGAATTTAAGATTTTTAGGATTTAATTTCAGGCCTCCTCCTCTAAACAATACAAGTAAATGTCCTCCATTTTTTGATGGTCCAAAATGCATATTTAGGGTGCATCAAAATAATCCACACAACTCCAGTCGACAAATAAAGTTCTTCTGAACCCAAACGAATGATTATCTTTAGAAACAAAACAATACTTATATACTTTTTAACTACAAATGTTTGCTTCCGTACATCTCTGTGATGTGCGCTCATGAGAGGAATGACGCAAGCTCGTTGGTAAAGTCACATGTCACGTAGAGGAGGAGGCAGGAAGCCCGGATCAGTCTGATTCTTAAAAAGGACAAAGAGCCAAGCTAGACGTTAACATTTTGTCAAAAATTTTGGCTAACCGATTAAGTGAAGTTATGACAGCTCTTATACATATAGATCAGGTAGGGTTTATTCAGGGCTACAGCTCTTCTGATAACAGTAGGCGTTTCATCAATATCATGTGGTCAGTGGCGAATGATCAGACTCCGGTTGTGGCCATTTCACTTGACGCCAAAAAGGCGTTTGATATGGTAGAATGGGATTATCTTTTTAAGATGTTGGAAATATAGACTTTTATTGGATGGCTTAAGTTACTTTATAGACACCCGGTGATGGCGGTACAAACAAATGGATTAATTTCAGACTATTTTAGTCTGGACAGGGGCACCCGGCAGGGTGCACAAATATGAAAAATTGGAGGCAATAACAACTAACCTTAATCAAATCAAATCAAATCAAATCACTTTATTGTCACACAGCCATATACACAAGTGCAATGGTGTGTGAAATTCTTGGGTGCAGTTCCGATCAACATAGCAGTCGTGACAGTCGTAACCTTATTTTGTCATCAGATCACAGTTTTGCTTAGCAATTATGCTTTTAAAAATGTACAAAAAGCTTTTTTATTGTTCAATAATACATAATATCCATTGAAAATGGATCTGTTGAACGCATGATAGACCAACATTTTAATAGAGCCACAATTAAAGATAAATACAAGATAAAAAAATTATTAAAAATTTTTTTTTTAAAAGATACAAGATATGATAACATGACGATTGATGCGAGTGTGTGGGGGGAGGCTATTTCACACATCTAAAAATCATGCATATTCGACATGCTCTATTTTTCATATTTCATTTATTTTGGTAGGTGTTTATGTATATACACACAGAGAAAAAAAATGTAAACTTTACACAGTGCAGTAAATTTAAGTTATCCATATGGGTGTTGTCTTGCTTATGTCCTATATGCCGACAGTTATAATTTAGTCAATAATTGGCTGATAAATATCGGTGACCGATACATCGCTGCATCACTAATAGGGAGCTTCGTAAGGTCTGCCCAAACATTTTGCAACAGAACCTCTTAGAAACTGCTTACAAAGCACATACAGTAAACTTATTCTGTTTGATCTGGACCTGTTTAGTATGGAGGAATGAATAACATTCAACTGTCCTAGATGCTCTTCAGTTTGGGGTATATTTTATCATGTTACCTTAAAAATGACTGAAAGTTCAGAGCAGGGAGCGAAAATGTCAAATTCCTGGGACACAACTAAGGCAGTGGAAATAAATAAATTGTGCTCAGATGAAGGGCTCAAGACAGCAGGGAAATTATTAGTGCCCCAAAATCCCCGTCCAGACAATATGAAAGCCTGTCCCACTGAATTAGGTGTGCAAGTGCAATAGACACTGATGGTCAACACCAGCACCAGACTGACCGCAGATGTGACCGTAATCCCCATCCATCCTCAACCGCATGCTGTGTTAATGTTATCAAATCAAATGTTCTCGCCCTATCATTCCATTTATACAGCATTTAATGGAGACACTGCCATGTCCTTTTTAATTAAATCATTAAACACCCCAATCTGCCTAAGATAGCCTTCCAAAACACTGACATTAAAGGGGACATATTATGTAAAATCACCACTTTTTCAATTTTTTTGAACATAATTGTGTGTCCCCAGTGTGTGTAGACAACTACAAAATATGGTAAAAGACCATCCCCTTGTTTCTTTCCTTTCTCCATCAATAAAAAACAGTGTCTCCAAATGAGCCGTTCAGGTTTGCAGTCCCTTATGACGTCAAAAGTGGAAAGGTACTGCCCACGGCTTGCAAAGCGATCCGCCTGAGTAGCTTAGGTCCACCCTCATTCAAACCTGAGCAAGCAGCGCACAGTCCGCCATATTTATTTCCACGCTAGAGCCGCTTGGGTCTAAGGATCAAGGATGGATTGATACCAACCCTCTGTAACCCAACTTAAGATTTGCAAGTCGTAAGTTTCGCACTTTATACTTTTTTAATGTTTGCAATTTGGCTTTCTGAATTTGCTTGTTTGCACGTTGCGCGAAAAACACTTGTTGTGAAAACATTGTGCTTTGTGTAATGTAACAACTAGTCCCTAACCACCTTATTCCATAACAATGAAGCTGTAGCTCTGTTTCGGTTACGATATAAACTGATTGGCATCCTCCACAGTCCCGCTTAAGTGGTCATGCAATGAAGATTTTCTGTGTAATAAAACCGGTCATTATTTCAAAAATGATTACGAAATGATAGTGGTATTTTTCGACAACTATCGCTGTTTTTCATATTTCATAAATCTAACTTTGTTAAGCACAGTATAGTAAGATGATTGACTTAGGGTTTGTTCACACTTGGCAGGTTTGGTTTGATTAAAATGAACTCTGGTGCGATTGCTCTGTTAATGCGGTTCATTTGAACAAGTGTGAACGCTGCCATTCGAACCTTGGTGCGCACCAAACAACCGGACCAAGACCCCCTGAATAGTGGGTCTCAGTCCGCTTCCAAATGAACTCTGGTGCGGTTCTACTGATATATGAATGCAGCTTGGACCAAAGACGTCTAAACGGACCAATAACAGGATGTGATGTCACAAGATGCGACCCTAAAAATCACGTGATTTGATAGCATATAAAGAGCGGTAAGAGCATTGTACGTAAAACAAAATGAGCAGAGGGCAAACATGGAGCAATGAGGAGGTAAAATTCCTTATTAACATTTGGTCCGACGAGCATATTTCCAGTATACTGGAAAAAATGCTCAAATGTTCAAAATGTTCAGTGATAGGTTAAGGGAAATTGGGTCCAACGAGCACATTTAGCCCAGCAGCCAGCATTGTTTTGGATGTTCGGCAAGTTCCGTCGCAAAATATACGTCATAAAAGCTGTCCAATCAGGCTGTGACCTTATCCTTATGCCTTTTGTTTTGTATCTTTAGGTTCGGTGATGAAAAATGCCAGTGTGAAAGCTAAGCGAACCGGGACTAAATGTATCAATTTATTTTTTGGTTCGGACCGAGAGAACCGAACTACAAGTGTGAACACACCCTTAGTGTGTTCTCCGTGTTATTTATAATTTTTTTAACTGTTTAAGTTCTTCTGCATTGTTGTCACCGGTGTATCCATGGCACCAGCAGGAAAGACACAGCCCACTTCCAGAAAGGGGTGTGGGGAGCAGCAGTTCTTTTGCATTTAAAGCTACAGACACTAAAACAACCCGTTTGGAACAGGGCTACAAAAAAAGGGGAATAAAGGCATTGTAGAGCGATCTGTTAGGTATTTTGAGCTGAAACTTGACAGACACATTCTGGGGACACCGTAGACTTATATTACATAGTGTAAAAAGGGGCATAATATGTCCCCTTTAAAGCTGGTTGTTGTTTAGTACAATTAAACAAGGACGTTAGGTTTTGTAACTCCTATTCTTCCATGAGAATTTTCTGGCTATGTTTTTTCTAGCCTTTGATCCAAACAGCGCAACAAACAGGCCATGCATCTGCCTCCCCTCCAGCGCCTATGACAAATCAAAATAACACAGCAGATGGCATGCAAGAAGCCCAAGATGCGATCAAAGTCATATTGCACTGCATTGCATTGTACTGCATTTAAAAACGCATTTAAAAGCTTGCACAGCTATCTATCACTCTCATCAGCGTGTTGAACTTTACAGACATACAGACACACGTCGAGACAAAAGGGGAGCAGCATGATCATCAACACCAGACCAGTGTGAGCTAACAGTACAACAGTGCCATAAATCACCACACAATTTCACATCAACGACCACACACACAATGCGTGGAACCTGGTCGCCATTATTAAACCGCGATGACTAGAGCGTAATCTTTAAATCAGCAGTCCGTTACCGATGAGTAGACTTACCGATGGCGTGGCTGTTTTCCCAGTCAAACGAATCAGACCTCTCAAAACTGCTCTTGGACGAAGACAAAGCAGAATGGTTTCGCCCAGCTCACATAGGTGTTTCTCCTGTTCTCTCGTTGTCCCGTCTTAAAATCCCAATAGCTCTGTTCTGTTCCGTTAAATCCGCATCCTAAGTGTGTGTGTTTTTCAGCCCGAGCAGTGCGGCGCTTATGAAACACAAAGCGAATCCTTCGCGTGACGGTGAGCTCAGGTAACCAAATTCAACCCGTTATTTCTGTTTTCCTCCCATTTATGAATGGAACATTGGTGTCCACGCGACCTCCTCTGTATCTCTTGTCCCACAACGTCCGTCCCTCTTGTCTTTCTTTAGTCCGCCTGACCGACGAAAGAATGAATGGGTCTACTACAGCGCGAGCGTACACATACAGCTCGATCGCCTACACACGAAAGACAGCAGGCGAGAGTGACACATGTCATATTAGTATTTTAAACGCGTTTCACGCCCACGTTTAGTGCACTTGTGAATTAATTTTGCCGTCCTCATTCCTGTGTTTGCAAAGCCTATGGGTGTTTTAATACATCAATTGCGCCAATGAGCACCGGGAAAGACAGCCCAGACTACTTGCTGTGGATGGATATTTGCCACCATGAAGTAAACCAGATGTAGAAAGCCAGTCAGTAAGAGTGTCATTAGGCTGCTTTTACATGTAATTAATTCGATGCTTTTTCAACAGTCTTCTCACGTACTCACACTATAGGTATACACTTACTGGTTGCATGGTCTATCAAAGCCAGAAAATAAACTGTGCATCAGAACAGGGCCATAGTAAGGAATTCTGGGCCCACTGACTGTATATTACCTTGCTATTTTAAAAAATACAATTCATGTAGTGTTGTGGGGGCCCACCTGGACCTATGGGCCCCTAGAATCATTCTCACCTTTCACCCCACTAGCTATGGTCAACATCCCTTTCAAAGCATGTCAATTCAGTCAGCAGCCATCTTTGGCAGATATTTTCAATGTAAACAAATAGCATAAAAGTACCACTTCTATCTACTGGATGGGGAAAGAATCTCCAAAACTGTTGGTCAAGATTATGATCAAAGAGCATATTTAAAATCAGACAACAATGGTATCACAAATTGTGCTTCTTCAGCTCAGATCACGCTAAAAACATTATTACACTTTACAATAAGGTTCCATTCATTAACATTAGTTAATGCATTAGGTAGCACGAACAATGAACAATATATTTTTACAGCATTAATTAATCTTTGTTAATGTTAGTTAATAAAAATACAATTGTTCATTGTTAGTTCATGTTAGTTCATTGAGCATTAACTAATGTTAACTAATTTTAAACTATTGATTTAAAAAAATGTATTAGTATATGTTGAATTGATCATTAACTAAGATTAACAAATGCTTAAAAAGTGTTCTTCATTGTTAATTCATGTTAACTAATGTTGTTAACTTATGTTAACAAATGGAACCTTACCACGTTATTTTTTAGGCTGGTTCAGCTTTTGTGCTTGCACGTTCTTGAGTTGATTGGCAGGTGATTTTGCTAGGACTAAGGATAAGGCGGAACTTCTTTTTCTACATCTGTTGGCTGTTCCAATTTCTCCCATTCATTTTATTAACAGTGGTCCATTTCTGCTAAAGTGTCTCTGCTAAACCACACATGCAAGCAGGTCCAGACTGGTCCAGATGGATTTCACTGAACAATAATCTATCACATGGGTCAGCAACCTTTTTGACATGGAGTGCCATTTTTTATTTTCCTGGTCAATGACTATGCCAATTATTACCTAATAATATTTGCATAAAAAATATATGACACTGTCCATGACACTGACCTTGCCACAACCTACAAACTCAATTGAAGCCATAAGTCTTACCATGTTCTATGGGTGATAATACTCTACTACTAATTTTCTAAAAAAGCAACAGATTACCACATTAATTCAGTTCATTCATAATATACACACATTTGCTCTTTGTCTTAAGCCTGATTCGCTGAAAACTGCTCCGTTAATGTTTTCACATTCACAGTTATGAATGACATACAAATCACATACTGTACATGACATATTTTCAAAGCAAAACAGCAAATTTAGCCAAACGGTGAATAGTTTGCACCCTTGGAAATTACTGCTGGTCTGTACAAAATTTCAGTCATCAAACAGTGGTCAAATATTGTTTAGTTAGATACTTACATCTCACATGACACAAACACTCTTAACCTGAACTGCTTGCTGATGCGTGTCGCTGGGTTAATCCACAAGGATTCCTGCTTAGCTTCCCAGAATCAGAATGAGCTTTATTGCCAAGTATGCTTACACATACAAGGAATTTGTCTTGGAGACAGAAGCTTCCAGTGCACAAACAGTACAACAAGACAGAGATAATAATAAATAAAAAAAATAGAATACAAATAAAAAGTGAAACTTGAGTCTTGCCTTCATCGATTTGATTGGCTATCTCATATGACATTGACGAGTGGTGTTAGACTACTGAACACGCTAAAATTTTTACTTTATTTAAAACAATGATGTTATTCCCGCAACAACTTAATGACAATTAGACAACGGTGCATAAGGAACAGCAACAAAAGGATATCAATTATTGGCCATATCTGAATATTTGGGGGACTTGTCTCCCTTAATGTATATTATGGTCATGGCCTTGGATCCTGCATGTGAATTTTGACAGAGCATCTTGTGAAAGTGCTTTAATGAAAGAAAATCTGTCCTTTTGTACAAAATAAGATAACACAGTTAATGCCACAAATTTGCTTAGTTGATTACTGATCATGAAATTGTGTGGAGTCTTAAATATTTCTTATATTATGTCATACAGTTTTCAAAATCACACAAAGCTGGATATCACTAGCACGCAAGCAACAGTGATAGAAGCAGGCTATTTTATTTATATGAAGTTTTTCGCACCTGCATTCAAATCTACATCTTGATGTAATCCTTCCGCATGATCACGCAGTGTGTTTTCTTCAGCTGAATGGGAGACTAAACACTATTAAAGTGTGACAAGCCTCGCACTGCGTGTGCAAGCCATTCACACATCACAAGCCTATCAACTAGGCTAGAGATTGTTTTAGCTGTTACTCATTATCTTGTGAGTACTCTATTTTGAAAGTTGTCTGGAATGAACAACAAGTTAGTTCAGTTTGTGTTTTGTGTATGTGTGTGTGTGTTTGTGTGTGTGTACTGGAGTGGAGTGGAGAATGTAAAGATGACATGTCTTGTTCCAAGAATGTCATCTTAATAACAATTTTCCTTAATTGGTATGATGAAAAAACAGAGGACGAAAACTGATTCCCATTCACATAATAGATTACAGATCAGCTTTCTTCCTTTTTATATGCAGTACAAAATGCCTGTCTGTCCATATCTCTCTATATAAACCTCCACGCCTAACACCTACAGTGGTCACCATCCCTACCTGGTCCCCCTTTTTTGAAAGAGGACACAATAGTGTGAAAGACAAAGGAAAAGAGCTGAGTGAGCAGCAGTGTGTATCTGTGTGTATTGGGGCCTGCTGTAGCAGGGACTGACTGGCTGAAGCTGTGCTAACATAGAAGTGCTTTCTGCTCACTACAGCACATTCAATCTCTCTCTTTCTCTCTCAGTTTTATGTCTGTTCCTCCATCTACGTCTTTCTGTATTTCTCCTGACCAGGTCCTTCTGTCTGTCCATTCCCCATGTGGCTGTGGGTGTATATCTGAAGAGATGGATAGACAGAATGGATGGAGAGACAGAAGAGGGTAGAAATAGGCAGTCCCACACACAATCCGCAGAGAGCAGAATTGGAACGCCCGTTATTCACATATACTACCCCTGCAGGTTTGTTTAATAAAACAAACTAATTTAATTCTGATTATGGTTAATTTGGCTATGCTTTCAGCTGTTAATAAGTATGTACAGTACTCTCAGCTCTGTTGAACAAATTTTAAAACCATTCCATTCCATTTTATCCAAAAAATCAATGCAGAAAATGCAAAAATATAAATTAAGTCTGCAGATTCCATCTGGGCCTGTTAATATGAGATTTAATATGTTTTAAATACAACTGTCTCAGTGTACACCAATGGGGTGAATTATTAGAGCATGCCTCTCAATATGTATTTGTGTGTGTGTTGTGTGCAGAAGCCATAATAGTTGCCTCAGGCTTATTGCATTTGTCCAGTACTGGGTTTCCAAATCTGTTGCCCCTAGATGGAGGTGTGTGAACAACACAGCGCTGTTGCTGTGTAGATCATGTTGAAGACAGTGTTTGTTTTGTTTTTCTCCCCAATTTGGAATGCCCAATTCCCAATTCACTCTAAGTCATCGTGGTGGCGTAGTGACTCGTCAATCCGCGCATCATATCACATGGCTTGTTGAGCGCATTACCGCAGAGACCTAGCGCGTGTGGAGGCTTCACGCTATTCTCCGCGGCATCCATGCACAACTCACCATGCGTCCCACCAAGAGCGAACCACATTATTGCGACCAGGCCAATTTGGTTGCTTAGGAGACCTGGCTGGAATCACTGAAGACAGTGTTGATTATAATAGATCTTGTTTCTTGATACCATTGACTCATTTTGCACCCTGATTTACTGGTCACATTTGTGTCCAAAAGAATTCCACGACTGAACACAAATATAAAATACCATGTTTGATGATCTGTGTCCCTGCTCCTCTCTTTGCCTTTCCCCCTTGTTCTTTACTCTCTATCTCTTCCATTCTCTCTCTCTCTCCGACCTACTAAAATATATTTATATTCCTCTCACAGCCTTCTACAGTCATCTCACTGGGACAAGCAAACTATTTCTGTTCTCTCTCTCTCGTCATTCTACCTATTTTCCAGAAACAAGTTTTTGAAGGTCACCTCACTGTTCTAGTTTGGATCAATGAAATTGTTGCTATAAAAATAGGGTATGAAGCGAATGTAGGATGGATAGAGGCAGGATGAAAAGGGGATTGGGAAAGAAGAAGAAGAGAGAGACTGCAACACAATTTAGGTGATGAGACAGTGGCGGATTTAGGCATTGGCAACATGGGCAGCTGCCCAAGGCGGCATCTTACTCCCCCCACCCCTCGCTAACAAATTCGTCCAGGGCGCCATACAAGCTAGAACCACCACTGTGATGAGATTTAAGGTCAGAAGTGGCATCGGTAAAGAAACCATGCTTTTTTAACTAAGCTTTAGCAGTGATTCCTCATAATTTACCCAAAAAGCAAACAAAATTAAAAAAACAACTGAACAAAGCATTTGCAGAAGGCTGATCCCACTTGATGGGACTGTAGTTTTTAAATGCATCAACATTTTATGCTCAAAATGGTCTTAGTGGGTGGGCTAGAGGTTGGTTGTATGTGTCCGTGTGCATGTGTGTGCTTTGCTACACAATTTTTAGATTGTGGTATCAATCACCAGCATGTCTACTAAATATCATCACTCTGTCTGGGATATCTCAAACTGGTAAATTAACCAATATATGAGAAGATGAAGTGATAAGAAAATTAACATAAATTGTCACATTGTGTGGGCTGGGTGGTGTTATTCCCTAAACACAGTTTATCAGTACCAGTTTAGACACAGTTACATGAAACAACCCAGATATCCCAAATATTTTCTGCCCTAAAGCTTTAGCTAAGAACTATTTAAACAATCACAGACCAAAAATAGCCATCCCCCTCCCACACACACAAGCACAGAGCACTCCCATTCTGATTTTTGTAGTATATGGGTAGAGTGACATTGATGCTCTATTATCTTTAATACAATGAGCCTGGAGAGATGCACTGCAAGATTCACAAGCTGGATAGCTGTGAATTTGATATAAACAAAATCTCTGACCTCATTAAAAAGAGAGAAAATGAGAAACAGACCAAGTTTGAGGCTGAGCTTTAGATAGACAAGAATCAGGTCAACAGAGATGCTGGATGAAAGTGAGATGTGAGTTTTGTTCTTTCAGTGGGGTAAAACACACATTCATGTGTTCTAGAATATAACCTTACCAAACATCACTTGTCCCGAAGACTATATTTCATATGTAATTGAGAGGATGAAAACCATGTCAAATATTTCAACTTTGGACTAGTATGTGTGTCAAAAAGCATGCTTAAATCAAGAGACTTTAAATGAGTTGAATATGTGTATGTCCTATATATTTTAGGTTCATTGGTATTAAGGGACTTGCTGACCTATTCATAAGCGCCTCACTAATTATGCTAATTAAGACTTAACAGGGCTAAGGCCATTAGAGAGCCAAGCATTACCTTGTGAGGGGGATGAGGTGCACGCAGTCACATTATTATGAATATAATAATATTAATAATGCATTATTAATATGAACAAATACAAGACTGCACAACCACCCAATGCACAAGCAAGAGACCATGTAGATTACATAACAAAGTTATATCTTTCTGTATGTTAAAATATTACTGTATCTGCCCCCACATTTCTCTCTCTCTGCAAGTGGAATAAGAACAAGCCAAACCTACTAGAACATGAGATGATTCTTGTTGCTATGCAACCAATATATGGGATTGTGTGTTATTTTGCAGTTTATTGCACTACATAACGATTCAAATGCAGATCCAGTTGCATTACTGGCACAGCAAGATAAATGCACAGTATATGATGAGATCCTGAAATTAATGTAAGACAGACTTCCAGAAGGATTGTCATTTAGTGATGCAACTGTTCCTGAGTGAAATATTACAACTAACACTAATTAGAATGGAATTAGAATAGTACTTAAAACTAACAAACATTCAGAGAATCTGTAGTTTGTTTTTCAATGCATAAAGTTCATGTGTCAAATAACATTTCTAGATTTTCCTTTAAAAATCAGCGAGCCTATATATAAAGAAGATTGACTGACATTGTATACCAATTTAAAATCTATACAGATGAGTTAGGATCATAATCTTTAAACATTCACACATTCTTTGCATCAGGAGGTTTAAATACATTGACAGAATAAACAGAATTAATTTTCCAAGCCAGAAAAAACAAGCAACACGCACAATGAAGATTTCATCTGATTCACCTCTTTTGAAAATTTTTTGTCTTTTTTGTTTCTGGTTTGTCTTTTTTATTTCTGGTTTGAAGTTTAATTGGACCAGCTGCAGAGTGGATCGTTACAGCATCCTATAAAACCTCAAAATCTGGCGGGTTATGACACACTGGAGGACAATTCATTAATAACCAATGTCCCTCTGAATGACAGTAAACATCTATTACGACCAGGAGAGTTACAGGTACAGTTAATCTGGGTAGGTAGATAAACAGATGTCAAACTGAGGCTATTTACTATATACATGATGAAGGACAGTGAGTCATACTGCATGGTGGAGACAAAGAGAAAGTATTTCTGAGTTGGAGAATGAGTCACAGCAGGCCACATCTAATCACATGCTATGCTCAGGGATAAAAAAAATAAAATAAAAAAGATACAGGTCCAGTGGCAAAGTGAGATGCAGAGGTTGATGAATGAAAGGATAAAAAAAAGAAATAAACTAACAACTTGTTTGATTCCAATATTTTATTTTCAGTCTTTAAAAGTGCTCAGTTTTTTTCCCCCAATAAAAAAGTTTTACTCCTAAAGAAATTCATTATAATTTTGAAACATATGCATAAATGCTCCTGTCTTTTCAGTAACCTTATAAAAGCTGTTTAATTCTGTATTACGAGTGTCCCCTCATGGGGGTTGCCATGTTAGGATCATGTGACCAGCTAAATATTACTCGCTTAATCTCAGTAAACGGCATGTTATTGGACACTTTCACTTATGGATTAAATTGATCATGGCTGACTGTGAATAGTACTGTGCATTTCAACAATGGATTCAGAATCTAAAAACAACTGTGTTTGAATGATGCTCCATATACGCCCCTAGGTGTCAGTGCAAGTCCAAGATGACATAAACAAAACAATTACTGAGTGCACCTTTAACGCCCATTGTACAAAGGTGCCACGGTTTGTTCCTGAGAGGCAGCAGATGCCCTAACCCCACCCCCACCCTAATCCTAACCAAATGGAGCCTGTAAGGCAGAGGAGCCTGCCAGGAACAACGGATGGCACATTTCTCCCATCGCAGACCTTTAAAGGCCGAAACATACTTCACGCAATATGCAAACGCAGACGCGAGTGCTTGGCCAATGCATGGCCAACGTGTGGTCCCGTTGTACGTACATTATT
This sequence comes from Myxocyprinus asiaticus, assembly GCF_019703515.2. Taxonomy (NCBI): domain Eukaryota; kingdom Metazoa; phylum Chordata; class Actinopteri; order Cypriniformes; family Catostomidae; genus Myxocyprinus; species Myxocyprinus asiaticus. The sequence continues at coordinate 32,777,385 of NC_059347.1, forward strand.
TGCGCTCTTGCGTTGCTCTGGTGGTTACAAACCTCAGACCACAAGAGGGCAATAGATTTTTTTAAGCGTGACCACGAAACCGGGGATGCATCCAAAACCAGGACATTGCTGCCTTCGGAGGCTATATACAGAGGCAGGATGAAAATAAGTTGCTATTCATACTGTTCGGAGACCAGTTTCCTTAAGAGTTCCATTCATTCAAAACAAAACCCGTTAAGCCATTTACTGATTAGGCAGCATGACAGCTGCCTATGTTTTCGGATGCAGCGCGTATGTGGTAGATGATCGATAGCTGAGGACTGGGGAGAGACACAGAGAAAAAACAAGTTTGTTTGAATGGACTGCGGACAAAAAGTCATATGTATTTCGAAAAGATTTAACTCAAATTGCTGCCTGAGTCTGCCATGAGAGTTGTTGACTGAAAGAAGAAAATCCACTCTAGCACCTCTTGTGGCAACGACGCGTGAAATCGAGCTTGCGTAGCAAGGTGTGTCTGCGTTCACGTTCTTGTGTAGAGTATGTTTGGGCCTTAACTCTTACCAGGAAATCTGTCTAATTTTTCTTTTCTCTAATTGACAGTTCACCATGTGCAACAATGAGGGCTCCCCCGACTGGCTAAACTGATTTAGGGCAGCTAAATAATGTACTGACCTTGTGCACTGAACCCAGTCTCTGAGTCTAAGTACTTGCCAATCATAGCAAAAGAAAAAAAATGCATAAACACCACTGTGCAGGTAGTGCACCGTTGCATTTGAAATCCCATCCCACACCATGAAATGGAGAAATATAAAGATCACAATCTTCCTGTCACCACTGGTGCCAACCAAACCCCAGGTGTTTCCACTCGAACTAGCCCTGCAATTTCAGTGAGTCACTCTACATTTAATCACCTGGCTAAAATGTGCCATCTAAATACAAATATGATGGACTTGGGAAAATAAGGATATAGAGACCAGCAATGAAATGCACACACATATTCCAGTTGAATAAAGATGGGAAATCTTGATACTTCTATTTAACATGCAAATCAAGTGCACATGTCCTAATGGATTCAGTATCACAGGACCTTTGGAGAAAGTGTTTTCATTCTTTCTCGCATGAGCCACTGGGTAAATACCAAATGTTTATTCATTTCTATGTTTTGTAAATGTGCACCATAGCTGTGTATCATTCAACTAAAGTGCTAAAACAGTTGTTATGGATAGTGTGTGGTTGAATTTTGATGTTCGTTTGTTTCACTCAGGTCACATGAAGACGGAGAGAGACAAGATGGCTCCCAGATACACTATATTGCCAAAGTATTCGCTCATCTGCCTTTAGACGCATATGAACTTAAGTGACATCCCATTCTTAATCCATAGGTTTTAATATGATGTCGGCCCACCCTTTGCAGCTATAACAGCTTCAACTCTTCTGGGAAGGCTTTCCACAAGGTTTAGGAGTGTGTTTATGGGAATTTTTGACCAGTCTTCCAGAAGCGCATTTGTGAGGTCAGACACTGATGTTGGACGAGAAGGCCTGGCTCGCAGTCTTCGCTCTAATTCATCCCAAAGGTGCTCTGTCGGGTTGAGGTCAGGACTCTGTGCAGGCCAGTCAAGTTCTTCCACACCAAACTCGCTCATCCATGTCTTTATGGACCTTACTTTGTGCACTGGTGCGCAGTCATGTTGGAACAGGAAGGGACCATCCCCAAACTGTTCCCACAAAGTTGGGAGCATGGAATTGTCCAAAATCTCTTGGTATGCTGAAGCATTCAGTGTTCCTTTCACTGGAACTAAGTGGCCAAGCCCAGCTCCTGAAAAACAACCCCACACCATAATCCCCCCTCCACCAAACTTCACAGTTGGCACAATACAGTCAGACAAGTACCGTTCTCCTGGCAACCGCCAAACCCAGACTCGTCCATCAGATTGCCAGATGGAGAAGCGTGATTCGTCACCCCAGAGAATGCGTCTCCACTGCTCTAGAGTCCAGTGGCGGCGTGCTTTACACCACTGCATCCGACGCTTTGCATTGCACTTGGTGATGTATGGCTTGGATGCAGCTGCTCGGCCATGGAAACCCATTCCATGAAGCTCTCTACGCACTGTTCTTGAGCTAATCTGAAGGCCACATGAACTTTGGAGGTCTGTAGCGATTGACTCTGCAGAAAGTTGGTGACCTCTGCACACTATGCGCCTCAGCATCCGCTGACCCCGCTCTGTCATTTTACGTGGCCTACCACTTCGTGGCTGAGTTGCTGTCATTCCCAATCGCTTCCACTTTGTTATAATACCACTGACAGTTGACTGTGGAATATTTAGTAGCGAGGAAATTTCACGACTGGACTTGTTGCACAGGTGGCATCCTATCACAGTACCACGCTGGAATTCACTGAGCTCCTGAGAGCATCCCATTCTTTCACAAATGTTTGTAGAAGCAGTCTGCGTGCCTAGGTGCTTCATTTTATACACCTGTGACCATGGAAGTGATTGGAACACCTGAATTCAATTATTTGGATGGGTGAGCGAATACTTTTGGCAATATAGTGTATGTCCGTGTGCTGATCATCACTGCAGGTTGGTGGCTCCACATGTGTTCATAATAGGCTCAGGGATCATAGCAAAATTTTAAATCACAGCAGAGCAATATCATTTTAAAAAATCGTGAAAATAAGCCATGAAATCAATACAATTTCTAAGGTGAGAACCTTATATATAATCTAGTTACCTCAGAATGAGACAAACTTTATAATAAAATCATAAAGTTATTAAAGATTCTTACCTTTGGGGGGCCTGGGTAGCTCAGCAAGTATTGACGCTGACTACAACCCCTGGAGTAGTGAGATCGAATCCAGGGCGTGCTGAGTGACTCCAGCCAGGTCTCCTAAGCAATCAAATTGGCCCAGTTGCTAGGGATGGTAGAGTCACATGGGGTAACCTCCTCATGGTCACGATTAGTGGTTCTCGCTCTTAATGGGGCGCATGGTAAGTTGTGCGTGGATCGCAGAGAGTAGCATGAGTCTCCACATGCTGTGAGTCTCTGCGGTGTCATGCACAGCAAAGATTGACTGTCTCAGAAGTGGAGGCAACTGAGACTTGTCCTCCGCCACCTGGATTGAGGTGAGTAACTGTGCCACCACGAGGACATACAAAGTACTGGGGCAGTGATGGCTCAGTGGTTAAGGCTCTGGGTTACTGACCAGAAGGTCAGGGGTAAAAGCCCCAGCATCACCAAGATGCCACTGTTGGGCCCTTGACCCTATCTGCTCCAGGGGCACCATATCATGGCTGACCCTGCACTCTGACCCCAGCTTAGCTGGGATATGTGAAAAAAAGAATTTCACTGTATATATGCAAAAATGTATAATGTGTGACAATAATAAAGGCTTTCTTTCTTTCTAGTGGGAATTGGGCATTCCAAATTGAGAGAAAAGGGGATAAAAAATAATAATATTTGTGCTGAATGGTCCATTTATGTGTCTTACATTAATGCAGGTGTGATCATTGTGACTGGATTGCTGGCATCTTGGATGATCAGGTGCAAAACTTTGTAGTCCTTTAACCCTGAACCACACAAAAGTCATGTCACTGTCTACTGAGATTTAAATCTGAAGATATCAGTCTTTCAATATAATTTCATGGGAAAAACACAATAAAATGTTGTAGGGTTTACATACACTGAAAAAGTGGTAACGTAATTTTTACCACAAGGATCAATTTCTACTTAGATCTAACCTATAAAAATAAAAATTACTTTCATTGGTGTAACCTAATTAGTCAGGTAAATTTAGTCAGATTAAAATTTTTGAATGAAATAAAACCAGTTAAGTTAGCTGTTACCACATCAACCACATTTTAGGTTAATTCAATAAACATTTTTATAGTGTACAAGGAGGTTGTTATAAACTTTTTATTTGTCTGTCATTGATTATGGACTAATGAAAATTCTAAAGTTTTGTTTTTCTAGGTTTGAAAGATCTCAGATTAGAATGAAATTTTCCATAAATCAATCAACAGAATGCTCAGATGCAACTCAAACAGAAATGACAAAGTGTACAGGTGCTGTACATTAGCAGGTACAGCACCTGTTACTAAAGGTGTATCAAACATGCTGAAGGCACAAACGTCTGTATCACCTGTGGTATCGAGCATTATCTCCAGTTGCTATACAAGCTGAACCGGCAAATGTCAAACCAAATCTACCACAAAGAACCCTGAAGGCAAACGTGGCCAAGGAAAGGTACCCATGACCCCTGATTAGGGATGGGCATTTTGGTCATTTTGTCTACTCGAGTACTCAATGACATGTACATAACTGTAAATATAATAACATGTTTGTCAAACGTCTTTGGCTGCTGAATTGCATCTTGCTGTTCCAGTGTATCGTCTATTCATTATTATAGGCTGTTATAAAAGAATCTGTTACAAAATGTACAAAAGATTGCATAATCAAAATATAATGCATCATATTTTCATTATTTGAAGATTCGCTGCCCAACTCAATGAAAGAATGTGCACAATGCGCGTCTGTCTGTTCATCTTTCAGGTTACCGTAGTAATCTTAGTAAGCGCGCTGCAATTTTTTAAGTGACTGTCTGAACCGTCTATTTTCAAATCGCGGTTGGATTAACAGGAGACGTCATAACCATCACGTTTTTTTAATATGTGCGTTATCACGTTTTTAATATGCATGTTAAGTTGAAGTTCAATTTTGAAGATGCTGCATTCTGTTCCATTTAGCTGCGCTCTGTCTAGCTGTTTGAAACACTCGCCTGCTGTATATGCGTTCAGTCCACTGCCACACGCGCCTGGTGTGCGTGTGTGTGTGTGTGTGTTCGCTCCTGTGGGGAAAGCCGCAATGCTCCGTATTGTTGTTGCTGTGATAATTCATGAAGTGTTCCATTCAACTCAGAGAGTCTGAATTTCAACCTTTCAACTGGGGAAAGTGCAACGGAATGACACATTATGTCGGACTTCTAACTTGAAAACTGGTGAGGAAATCTTCAACTCCCATTTAGTCAAGATAAAGGTGTGTGTTACGTCACCAGGGCAGAGAGGTTTACAGTCAGTGACAAACATTCACTTTTGTTGAATAATATCTATTAACAAGTCGAAGTTCTTTCATTAAATTATAATAAAAATGTGTTTAGCAAATGTTTTGCAGAGACCGGTGTTTAAAACACGGTTAATTACACTCTCTTTTGATAATCTTAACAATAGCACTGCAGACTCATATCAGTTTGGTTGATATGAGATGACTCTGACAATCAATGTACCCCTCAAAATCACAGTGTAATCAATCTCAAAATTAAAAATAAGCTCCCTCTTTGACACGTGTGTGTTTAGTTATCAGGTATTTGTCACTGAATTTTGAATTAAGTGAAAAGTCACATCATGCGTGATCACCATCAATCATCGTTTTCATGATCGATCATTGCTACCACATCTGAGTACTCGAGTACTTGTGCCCATCCCTACCCCTGTAAGACTTTCTATTCTGCCATAACTATGGGTACCGTCCTAGTTTTATGTGTCCTCCTAGCTCTCATTGTGTTTATAAAGGATTTAGTTTAGTTTAATTGATTTAGCACTGAGAAGATATTCAGGATGTTATTGTTAAATGTTCAATTCTGAATTAATAATTTCATGTGTAAAATTGTGAGAAAAAATAGTTTAAAGATGTAAATAAATTGCTAATTCACTATGAAAATTGAAATATTACAAAAATTAACATAGCAACATTCCTGAGAATTAAAGGGGTAATGCAAATTTGATAACTTTGTGTTTGTTTTTAATAATGATGTACTTGTAATATGCGTGTTTTTTTTTTTTTTCTTAAATTTGACCAGACTCAAACAGCTCAAGAGAGAGAAAAATTTATTTGTAAATTTTGGTAAAAGCCAATTACATGGCTATTGCAAAATTTGTACAAAATGATATTACGTGGTTCCATACACGTATTGCGGCAGTATCGAGTGTGGCGCTAATTGCGAGTTAAATGTTCTTCAAAACAGATGAGGATGCTCTATCGAGTTTTAAATGAACAAAAGCTACCTACCTCCCTACTCTAAACCCAACCAATAGTATCATAAAAAGCAAATGTGAGATGAAAAACGCAATTGCTAAAGTAACAGCATCATTTGTAGTGCTTGTGGTGCACTGGTATAAAAATATTCATTCTTTTTCAAAATAAAATTTGTCATAACATTAAAAATCCATTGAAAAACAACATTTCCATCACCTTTTAATTTTTTGCAACATGCTGCTTGGAAATTTTTGGACTTGGACTTACACTGACACCTAGGGGCATGATTGCAGCTTCATTCAAATGCAGTAGTTTTCTGTTACCAATGGGATGCCATTGTAAAAAAAAATCACTTTTCACAGTCAGCCATGAATGACCAACGTACAGCCATGAAACTCTATGTAGCGCAAGCTGATAAGTTCTTTGAGCTTGCTATTTGTATCACACGTGACATGTTAAGCCAATCAGGTCGCATGGTGTGAGCTGAATGGTCCTTTGACATGTAATTGGGTAGCCAATCAACTTGCGTCACTCTCTTTGAGTAACATTTAAATTGTTCAGTTTTGGAGACAAGCCAGTTTCACTGCAGTCCGCTGCAAGAGTTTGGTGAAACTTGGTGCATATATCTCTTTGGAGCAGCAGCAGTACACAAGTATTGGCGATAGATCTGCTTGGATGGGGGGTTGTGTTTTGTGTTTGTGTTGCGAGTTTTGTGCAGCTTCCCCCAAGGATTGTTTTTAATGTCTATTTGTGCAGCAGCATATCATACATGTTCGAAGCAGCATGTCTTGCAATTTGTCTGATTGTGCAGCAGCAGCAGGATGTCCTCATGCTTAACTCAGTATGTCTGTGTGTTTTCTAGCAGTAGCAAGTCTCCGTACTTGCTCTGCAGCAGCAGGGTAACAGATCTAGTCCACCAAGACTAATATCCTATCAATATGTCATGATATCCACATTATCCAGAGTTGTCATGACTGAAATAATTGAATACAGGAAAGTGTCCAATAACAAAACCGTAACTGAGCTCAAAGCCCAAAGTATACTTTTTTTTTTTCTCCCCTTTTCTCCCCAGTTTGGAATGCCCAATTCCCAATGCGCTCTAAGTCCTCTTTGGTGGCGTAGTGACTTGCCTCAAGGACAAGTCTCAGTTGCTGCCACGTCTGAGATGATCAATCCACGCATTTTATCACATAGCTTGTTGAGCATGTCACCGTGGAGACCTAGCGTGTGTTGATTATTTTCAGAGTGAAAATAACCCTCTGAAACAAGATGGAATGAGCTGCTGGTTTCTCATTTAAAAAGCACGAACAGCAAAACCAGTTTAGACTTTGATTTCATGTAAAACTAATTATGGAGACAAAAGCCGTATTTACTGAAAGTCCGTCGGAACTTGTCACTTATAAATTCGTGACTGTCCCAGTATTATCAAGACGGGACGTCTGGTCCCCATTACTCATGGAAGCCATTACCAGAAACGGACTCGATTGATAGATTACAGGACATTCACAAATACTTGTATAGCCTCGTTGGCGCAGTAGGCAGCGCGTCAGTCTCATAATCTGAAGGTCGTGAGTTCGAGCCTCACACGGGGCAAAATATTTTTAATTTTAGGGTTCTACACGTGTAAAGTGACGAAGAACGCATGTCTTGTTGGGGGTATCAAAAGGTAGGTTGTAGTTGACCCAAATTGAGCCTTGTGTGTTCAAACAGTACACATTATACTATGCATGGAGCATAATGGTTTTCATCAACATCTACAGACAGATAGAGAGAGGGAAACCAACTGGAAATTACCATGAAATGCCAGCTTGGGGATCTCAGATATTTTATAAATATGAAAGATTTATGAATGAATGTGAATGTGTTCGTGTTTCAGCAACAGTTAAATGTTGAATTTGTGAAGTTGTACTTTCCCCTAGTGGTAGAAACAAAGATTTTTTTTATTATTATTTTTATTTTTTGCCACTAGGGGGAAGTAGAACACCACAGAAAAACACGTTCTCATTTGGAAAGTTTTGAAATGTATAATGTGAGAAAAATGGCAAGATGAGCTAGCCATTTACTGTACTATGCTCTAAAGAAGTTTTGTTGCTTGCTGGTACTCACCATTTCTCTCTTAGTAGTAAGGAAACTACACAGATGTTTATGCATGAGGCCTGTGATGATGTTATTTTTTAAAGCAGCTGTCATTACACAAAGCAAATTAAAACCAATTTTTGAAATCAATTGGCAGACTATAATGTCTGTAAACAGGGACAACCAAAATGACAGACTGTATTTCCCTCCCTGTGAAGCTGCTGAGACCTAAAGTCTCTGTTCCCTTACGACTCAGTACACTCGACATTGCATAGTAACACATATGGGTAAGTGCCTTCTTACATGACCTAGTTGAAACCTTTCTACAATTACGGCAATATTCTAATATTGGCTACGGTGTTTGAGCCCCGCCTGTTTTGGCGCAAAACTGTCCGCTACAAAAACAGGTGCACAAACACCATTTCCTCAGAATTTCTTCCTTCAAGACAGCGACCATCTCTTGTCTAGAAGCCCTCTACCTTTGCCATTGATATACACGAGTCAGCGGGCAGAATCTTTGCAGGAAGACTTTCCGCTCCCCTGCAGTGCTCCGGCGAACATCACACCACCTCGCTGCTTGACGCTTCGATGGTGAAAGGGCCTCAGCATCCTGATTCCCTGCAGCGCTTCGGCAGAGTTTGTGTATCCTTACAAAGCAATTGTATATTGTATATTGTGTGATATAATTATAAATCTATATTAATTTATATATTTATATATCTAAAAGAGTCACTTATGTGTTCGCATCTTTTTAAAGATGTCATTCCATAAGTGTTCCTTGTGTGAGAGACACATCCTGCTGTCAGATCAGCATGAGAGCTGCATTTACTGTCTGGGCCACGCCCACGCAGTAAACGACAGGAGACAAACTGTCCTCACTGTGAAGGCATGAGTCTCAAGACGCTTCGCTCATGAATCATTCTTATTCTGAGGGACATTTCAGCCTCACACACCCTCCCACCTGAGGATTCACATGAGGAGGCACGGCGGGGCCGCGAGGTCGAGCAGGATGACTTTGAGGTGGTCCTCGTGGCGGCACACACCCCACGAGCCCCTCAATCTCTACAAAGCGCATGTTTTCCAATACGCTATGTGTGAGACAAGCTCTGACCTTCTGAAAGAACGGGCGGCCTTGTCTCGTGCAGCGGTTCTGACGCTGGGGATAATAATGATGAAGTCATGTCTCTCGCTGCATCAGGCGAGTGGTCAGTGGATGATGCTTCCGCCCCTCCCCCCAGCGAGGGAGAGGTATGTGTACGCGCCACTGACAGAGAGATGCTCTGCGTCCTTACAAGTGTGATCGAAGAGCTTCACCTTGAGTGATCTCCCCCAGAGGAACCTGAACAGTCTCACCTCAACGAATAGTTCCTGCAGTCCGGACACTGTCAAATGGCAGTATCCCACAAATCTGCCCCATTCTTCCCTGAAGTTCATAACGAACTATCTAAGTCCTGGCGCGCACCCTTTTTCAGTGCGCTCACGCAGTGACACCATCCTCTTTAATGTGGATCATGGGGAAGAAAACGGTTATGCCCAATTACCCTGTGGAGGAGGTGGTAGCGGCACACCTCTGCCCAGCGAGTAACAGGCCGTGGAAGTCACGCCCCATTCATCCTTCCAAGCCGTGTCGACAAATGTCTGCACTGGCGGAAAAAGCTTACTCAGTGGCAGGACACGCTGGATCAGTACTCCATGCAATGGCAGTGCTCCAGGTATTTCAAGCCTAGCTCTTCAGGCAAATGGATGAGCATGGCTTCGATCCAGAGACAATCAAAGAGCTCCGCACCGCTACAGATTTAGCGCTGCATGCCACGAAAGTCACTGCGCAGGCCAACGGCTTCCACTGAAGCTGTTTCAGAAAGCATTGGGATTTATGGCGGCGGCATAAGGTCTCTTACACATGAGACCTCTTCAGCGCTGGCTGAAGTGCCGTGTGCCAGGACGTGCTTGGCACCAAGGGCGCATGCGCATCAATATATTCCACCTCTGTATAGCTGCTTTAGCACCATGGACAGCTCCTGTGTTTTACCAGCAAGTTGTCGCGCTGGGGAAATTTGTCACGCGGCACCTAGAGCTATCAGCTCTATTTCTAGCCTTAAAGGCTTTTCAGTCAGAAATAGCGAGCTGTCATGACCCGGTTCGCTCAGACAACATGATAGTTGTGGCATATATAAACCGCCAAGGTGGAATTCATTCACCGCCACTGTTGAGACTGACTATGGAGCAAGCATCATCTCCTCTCCCTGAGAGTGACATATGTCCCAGGCCACCTGAATTATGGCGCTGACCTACTGTCATGCCAAGAGGTGATGCTGGGCGAATGGAGACTTCATCCTCAAACTGTACTGAGGATTTGGGAAATATTCAGCAAAGCGGAAATAGATCTGTTTGTCTCAGTGGAGAATGCCCACTGTCCCCTCTGGTACTCGAAGTCCCAAGCCCTGCTGGGAATGGACGCAATGGCACGCAAATGGCCGGCGAAATGCAAATATGCATTTCCCCTGGTATGCCTGATTCACTCTGTCATATGCAAAGTCTGAGAGGACAAGGAAACGGTTCTATTAGTTGCGCCGAAATGGCCCAACCAGCCATGGTTTCCGGAAATTATGGAGATGCTGTAAAGCTCGCCATGGGAAATACCGCTGAAAAGCGATCTCCTCTCTCAGGTGCTAGGCACAATCTGGCATCCCCAGCTGTGGAACCTGCATGTGTGGCCCTGAATGGGGCACACTGCATGCACCAGAACTGACGCATTCAGTCATGAACACCATTTTACAGGCCAGAGCACCGTCCACGAGATGCATCTACGTACTAAAATGGAAGGTGTTCACTGATTGGTGTCTCTTACATGGTAAGGACCCAGTAAACTGCCCCATACATGAAATTATAATATTTCTTCAAGAGCAATTAGATGCAGGACTCACCCCATCAACGCTCAAAGTGCATGTGGCAATTATATCTGTGTATCACGCACATGAATCCGGTGCCTATATAGGCAAGCATGATTTAATCATAAAGTTCCTTAAGGGAGCAAGGTGACTAAACCATCCTCGGCCGGCTACAATCCCGACTTGGGACATAACTTTAGTCATAAAAGCTCTCACAGGGCCCCCCTTCGAGCTTTTGGACTCTGTTGATTTGCACATGTTCTCTGTTAAGACTGCATTACTGCTAGCTCTGACCTCAGTAAACCAGGAAGACTATCAGTCGACAATTCATGTCTGGAGTTTGGCCCCGGTCTTTCAAGAGCCACTATCAAACCCAGGAAAGCCTATGTACCCAAGGTCCTAACCACGCCCTTCAAAGAGCAAGTGGTTCACCTTCAGGCCTTCTTCCTTCCATTTAATTTGGATGAGGAACAATCATTGCATTTGTTATGCCCTGTGCGGGCACTACATGCATTTGTTGTGCGTACTTGCCAGTTAAGACTGTCTGATCAGCTCTTTATATGCTATGCAGGACACACAAAAGGAATGCCCGTCTCCAAGCAAAGGCTCTCTCACTGGATTGTCGATGCAATTGCCCTGGCTTATGAGTCACAGGGTAAGACTTGCCCAATTGGTGTTAAAGCACACTCAACTAGAGGCATGGCCTCCTCATGGGCATGGACAAATGGTGTGTCCTTACAAGACATGTTTTGCAGCAGGATGGTCCTCTCAAAACACATTCGCAAGGTTTTACAACCTAGACGTAACGTCTCTTTCTTCACAAGTCCTCTCTGTTAGAGCACTTACTATTCATTGGCCAAATATATATATACTTATGCCCTTCCCTTTAAGTACAGGCTCCCCATCATTTACACAACCGCCTGCATTCAGGCCGTTATAATTTACCATAAAGTCACAAGCACTTTCATTATATAATAAACTCCCTTCCCGACTGGATTCATAAGGAGTTAATTCATACTATATGACTATAGTTCATATATTCTTTATGAGTGCTCCCCTCCTGACCAACACGAGGATCACTCGCTGCGGCATACTCATGTCAGTTACCATCCCACAAGACTGCAGCACCATGTTTCCTCTCTGGGAAGTTATGTCGTGTCGTGCGGCGGGATGGGATTCTGTTCCCCATATGCGTTACTACGCAATTTCGAGTGTACTGAGTCGTAAGGGAATGTCTCAGTTACGTACGTAACCTCGGTTCCCTGAGACGAAGGGAACGAGACATTGCAAATGCTAGCCACACTACAAGACTCAAGAGTTCTTGAGGCACGGGCAATGCGCTCCTTGTTCTCAGTCAGAAATTCTGAGGAAATGGTGTTTGTGCACCTGTTTTTATTGTGGACAGTTTCGCGCCAAAACAGGCAGGGCTCAAACACTATAGCCAATATCAGAATAATGGCGTTATTGTAGAGAGGTTTCAACTAGGTCGTGTAAGAAGGCACTTGCCCATATGCACTACTACGCAGTGTCTCGTTCCCTTCGTCTCAGGGAACTGAGGTTACGTACGTAACCGAGACGTTTTGTTGTCAAAGCATGTGCAAATGTTTCATTTTTAATTATTTGAAAATCAGCCATTTTTTCTTAATCCTAATGGTTAATTGCCCAACACTAATTTGAGGGGGGAAAAAAGAACAAAAGTAAGAACAAATAGAGAGAGAGAATCACAGTCATATAGCACTGTACACTCATGGTATTACTTCCTTTCTCATTTATTAATTTTCTTCATTTCTTTGGTAAATAGCATCTTTCTTAATGTTAAAGTATGGAACTTCTATTTTTAGATCTAAACTTTTCTGCCTTTCCCCATCTTTCCATCAAAAATAACATGTCTCTCACAGTCTCGGTAAGATGGCAAAGGTATTTAAGAAATTTAAAATATTTTTGCATTCTGTTTCAGTAAACATTTTTGCACACTTTAAATGGTTCAGTCAATCAAAACATCATTGCCATCTTTTTCAAAGACAAACTTCATTTAACATGCTCAGTGCAACCAAAGAAAAATGGCAAAGGTTGCATTATCAAATAAAGAAAAAATGTACAAACAATGAACAAAGCAAATTAATAGAACAAAACACTGGTGAACAAAAGACAAATAAAAGCAATAATACAAACAAAGGAATATCTCAAATATCAAATCATCATTTATATCAAACTGTCTGAAAAAGAGCTTTGGGTGCAAACCAAAGAAAATAATAAAAGGAGCAGATGAGAAAACAATTTTTTTTTTTTTTTTTAAATGGTGAGCAATGTTAAAGTCTTGTAGAGCAGCAACATAAGTTTATAAAAAAAACAAAAAAACAAGTTAAAACATATTTCATCCAATGGCAATTACTCTTCCAATGACAAATGCATTTTCAAATGAGTGCAACTGGATTACTGGAAGAAGAGTCAAGCATAACATTTATAATAACAGAAAAATAACAAGATAGTTAATGGTGATTAACTCAGTTTCCCAACATAACATACCAGGGAATGACAGGGTGAAAACATGAAATTGTTCATAAATGCAGTTACACTAGATTTGATGAAGTGTATCAGTGGTGGCATATCACTTTTTATGTATGTACATGAGAGTAAGGGCACAAGAGACTGTGTTTGTTCATAGAAGTGTTCGAGAATTGATTGAATGAGCCACTGTGCCGTTATTGGGCCCTAGCACGTATACACACATGAGGTCGGCGTGCCGCTACAAATCCAAGTTTACAGTGACATCGAAATGAGCCAAAGGTGTTAATACAGCGTGCATTCTTGCAGGGGCTCTGCCCTGAGCTTCGCCCTGAACACTCATCAATATCTAGAGAAAGAAAGAGAGAAGCCAACTTCAGTATTGTGACTATTAAATAGAGCAAAGTGTGTGTATGCACTGTAAAAATGTTTTCATCATGTCAAAATCATAAAAAAAAAAAAAATAAAAAAAAAAGAATCATACATTGTATGTATAACATCTTTCTTTTTATCTATTTAACTTAAATTCTATCATTTCTACTTTCAAAGTAAATTCAAAGTGGTCAATAAAGTGTAATGAACTTATCCCAGCTAGTTTAATACTTTAAAGTAGGACTTGAATTGAATTGTGTTAAACTATCTGCACTCATACTCACCTGTACAGCGTGTTCGTGAATGGTCCAGTACAAATCCAGGATTGCACTCACACATTGTGCCCAGATAAGATCGCACACACCGACCATTAGCACAGCTACACTCATCTGTGTCTTCTTCTGAACTGTCTCCATCTGAACAGGTGACAGAAAGAGTAATGGAACATTCATTCTGTTTTGTTACTGAACTGACTTTCTGCTTAGCTCAAGGTGAATAACACTATCACGATTGGCTGTTTCAAGGTCACCTGGGTTGTAGTTGGAGAAAGCTGCCAAGAATTCCCCCTCTCCATCAGACTCAGTTTCCAAATGCATCTCACACAACCTGTTAAAAAGTACTACACACACACACACACACACACACACACACACACAAAAGGGAAATTACTTTACATTACTTTATTCTGCATGATTTAGTCACTTTAAATATGAAAATTATTTTGACAACCAGATCCAGCCAATATAAAATCAATATCAATCTTGATAAAGACCTCAGTAGCCATGGTCAAAGTTATAGTTAAACTGCCACCTATTTTATTATTATTATTATTATTATTATTATTGCTAACTCAGGGAACCTCTGAGAAATCTAATCCCATTTGGTAAGGAATTTGGCCAGGACACTGGGGTTACACCCCTAATCTTTACGAGAAGTGCCCTGAAATTTTTATTGACCACAGAGAGTCAGAACCTCGGTTTAACGTCTCTTCCAAAGGATGGAGTTATGATCCTGATCCTGACCATAATGAATTATTGCCGTAGTTATAATGTATTCCTAAGCCACGTCCACACTAATACATTTTAGTTTGAAAATGCATCTTTTTCTCTATGTCCACACTGAGACAGTGTTTTTGACGAAATATTGAAAACTTAGCTTTTGAAAAGTGGATACATTTGAAAATGCCGTCTTTGTGTTGTAGTGTGGACTGGGAAAATTGATTTTTCTGGAAACGATGACATATTTGTTGTCATTTGAAGCAGTCATGTGATCCATTCAATCAAGATGGTGCCCCGTGTTATAGCGGTGGTTTTGTGCCTGATATTCTCTTTGATAGCTTTGTTAAAGATAAATGTTACTTTGTACAACATTCATATTGCATTCTTTCAAAGGTGACGCAAAGTTTCTCGGAATTGGTGTCCGGCGACGGAACACGAGAACAATTGTGTTTCAGACCATACATGCAACTGCGATTTTTCGCATGCGCAGTAAGGGGATTTAAGCATTTTCATGTGTTTCAGTGTGGACGAGCAACTTTTGGAAAATGCTTGAAAACGGCAGTGTGGATGGAGAGCGTTTCCAAAATGAAAACACCGTTTATCCAGATTAATGCAGACATAGCCTTAATGATATTTATGAACGAAGTTCAACCATGCATCTCTATGTGGTGCAAACTGATATGTTCTTTGACTTATCTGCTAGCCAACTGGCTTGCTCACATGTGAGATGTTAAACCAATCGGCTCACATGGTTTAAGCTGATTTGTCCTTTGATATGTAATCGGGTAGCCAATCTACTTGCATCTCTCTCTCCTTGTTTAATATTTAAATTGCTCAGTTTTGCAAATAAGCCAGGTTCACTGCAGTGGGCTGCGAGAGTTTTTCTCTGAAACCCACCTCCACCCCAGATTCATGTGTCTAGATCTGTCTGCAATCACTACATTAATGTATTGATTTGACTTTCATTATAAAAAAAATGGGAAGCAGTGAAAGTGAATGGTGACTGTCAGGCACTAACATTCTGCCTAACATCTCCTTTTGTGTTCCACAAAGGAAAGAAAACCATTCAAGTTTGGAACAACATGAACGTGACTGATGGCAAAGCACACACTGTAATACATATGATGGACTTTCCACATAAGTTGGACTTTTTTTTAAATATACAGTTGAAGTCAGAAGCTTACATATACATTAGCCAAATACATTTAAACTCAGTTTTTCGCAATTTCTGACATATAATTATAGAAAACATTCCCTGTCTTAGGTCAGTTAGTATCATAATTTTAAGAATGTGAAATGTCAGAATAATAGTAGAGAGAATTATTTATTTAAGCTTTTATTTCTTTCATCACATTCCCAGTGGGTCAGAAGTTTACATACATTTTGTTAGTATTTGGTAGCATTGCCTTTATATTGTTTAACTTGGGTCAAACGTTTTGGGTAGCCTTCCACAAGCATCTCACAATAAGTTGCTGGAATTTTGACCCATTCCTCCAGACAGAACTGGTGTAACTGAGTCAGGTTTGTAGGCCTCCTTGCTCACACATGCTTTTTCAGTTCTGCCCACAAATTTTCTATCGGATTGAGGTCAGGGCTTTGTGATGGTCACTCCAATACCTTGACTTTGTTGTCCTTGAGCCATTTTGCCATAACTTTGGAGGTATGCTTGGGGTCATTGTCCATTTGGAAGACCCATTTGCAACCGAGCTTTAACTTCCTGGCTGATATCTTGAGATCTTTGTACCCATGCGCACTTGCAAACTGTAGTCTGGCTTTTTATGGCGGCTTTGGAGCAGTGGCTTCTTCCTTGCTGAGCAGCCTTTCAGGTTATGTCGATATAGGACTTGTTTCACTGTGGATATAGATACTTGTCTACCTGTTTCCTCCAGCATCTTCACAAGATCCTTTGCTGTTGTTCTGGGATTGATTTGCACTTTTCGCACCAAAATCCATTCATCTCTAGGAGACAGAATGCGTCTCCTTTCTGAGCGGTATGATGGCTGCGTGGTCCCATGGTGTTTATACGTGCATACTATTGTTTGTACAGATGAACATGGTACCTTCAGGTGTTTGGAAATTGCTCCCAAGGATGAACCAGACTTGTGGAGGTCCACAATTTTTAGCTGATTTCTTTTGATTTTCCCATGATGTCAAGCAAAGAGGTACTGAGTTTGAAGTTAGGCCTTAAAATACATCCAGGTGCACCACCAATTGAATTTAATTAGCCTATCAGAAGCTAATTGTCTAATTGTCTGAAGGCTTGACATCATTTTCTGGAATTTTCCAAGCTGCTTAAAGGCACAGTTAACTTAGTGTATGTAAACTTCTGACCCACTGCAATTGTGATATAGTCAAGTAAAAATGAAACAATCTGTCTGTAAACAATTGTTGGAAAAATGACTTGTGTCATGCATGAAGTAGATGTCCTAAATGACTTGCCAAAACTATAGTTTGCTAATATGAAATCAGTGGAGTGGTTAAATAATTGGTTTAAAGACTTCAACCTAAGTGTATGTAAACTTCTGACTTCAACTGTAGTTTCTGGGTTCTTGTTTTGTCCCTGGTCCTGGTTCCCTCCCTGATTGTTTCCCAGCTTGTCTTGTTCCCTCATTAGGTCCTGTGTATTTATAGTTCTCCCTGTCTTTGTCTAACATTGTTCGATGTATTTGTTGTTGTTTGGTGAGTTGTTGTTTTTCCTTTTGATCCTGATCCTAATCTTGTCTTTTGATGATTTTGGATTACTATTATAAAGGTTCTGCACTTGGGTTCACTAACCACGACTCACCAGATCCTTCATCTTTACACACGCTCTCCCATTTTAGGAGATGCATGACAGATATAAACATTACTAAACAAACATGGATTTAAGGGGGCTGGCAGCCTTTGTTGTTGCTGCTCCAAAAGCAGCGGGCCAAGCACTTTTGGGTGCACTCCTGGTTGGAAATCAGAGACTCGCATTTGTTGGAAAGTTGGAAAACTTTGAGCGCTTGTTTGCCATATCCTTTTTATTGACCAAGCTAATTTACCAGTATTTTCTAATGGGCCGTGTCCCTAATGGGACACATGACCTCTAAATGGAAAATTGCAGTTAATTCTATAGTAAAGTCTGTATGTATGAAAACAACTATTGATACGGGCCAATTCATCTGTGGGAATGCTACATTTAAATGTATGCAGGTTGCTCCTGCAGGAGTAGAGAAGTTTTGTTCATTACCTGAATTTCTATTGGGACAGGTACGGCACTCTGGACCCCAGCCCCGACCGTAGTGACAGCAGCACTCAGAGTAGGTCACCGTTAACTCATTCCGAGGCATAGTACACATAAGATCCTCATCAACCTCTTGGAAACATATGTCTTTATGTGCTGCAGTGCGATCTGAGAGAAAGAGATGAGTGATGGAAATAGAAGTGTAAAAAAAAAAAAACAAACAGATGGAGTGTTTACAAAAGAAAGAAAATCCAAGGCTAACAATGCTAAAAATAACATCTTTAATGGTCCATGCTCAGGAGTCATGTGGTGAAGCGAAGCTGAGAGGAGAGAGCAACAGCTTATGGACTGCAAAGCCATATGAAGGCTATCTGAGACTTAAGAAAAACAATTTGAAAATCATATGGAACAAAATGTATTCACCAATCACAGGCAAGTGTTTGGTAAACAGACCAAATGACTTGTGATACCCACCATCATAGACGCATTGCTTGAGGGCTGCACTGAAGGTGAGAGGCTGCTTGCAAATGCAGTGGAAGGAGCCGAGAGTGTTGACACATCTCCCGTTCCTACAGTAGGAGGGATCCTCACACTCATTTACATCTGAAAGGTGCACCACAGACACACCCGTTACTAAAGAGATATACAGAGAGAAGGAGATATATAGAGACAAAGAGAAAAAAGGAGTGAGGAAGACAAGGAGAGAGGCATCAGAAGCACACAGTCTTGGGTGAGAACTTCAATAAATGTGTATCCTTATTTAATAGTTTATCAGTATTTAAGGTAGTTCCGAAGTAGACATGCTGAATGAAAATTACTTCATCACCATGATATGAAATACAGTACATTTACAGAACCTTCTGTACACTATTCTGTACCATTCTAAGAAACCTTCCTCCAAGGCATCCCATCTGTTGTGACAGTGATGACCTATAAAGCCCTACTCACCTGCTTGTTCCTCAGGTGTAACGCAGCCATTACGGTCGGTTGCCAGAATCCAGGGAGGAGTACAGATGCAATAATAGGAATCTTGGGTGTTTACACATTGGCCATTTTTGCAATTAGCAGGGTCCTGACACTCATCCACACCTACAGCAATACACACACATGCTCAAAAGTGTAATATGACCTTAAAAAGAGTAAGGATATGTGACCATAACATGATGCCAGCATTAATCAAAGACAAAAATGATGACACCTGATGTAGGATAGTTTAACTGAATATATAAATAATGTAACTAAATATTCAGACATTTGATTCTAAAATGGTGATTTTCCATAATACTTTTAAAGTTAAACCCAGGATAAACTGAACTGAAATGTACACTAATAATCATCATATTTGATATACAGTAACTTAATTTAAAACATAGTGATAAATACCACTATTTCAGTAAATCTTTTTAAATGAAACCAAAAAATATATAAATTGCTGTGCATGATTCAAACAGTTTTTGAACTGATTCATTGTAACTAACATTAAAAAAATTTAAATAAAAAGATGTAGTCTACTCAGCTGCCATCTTTAGAACGTTCTCGGGCAGGATGGGCAGCTATTTTCAAAGTAAAAATCGTCATAAAAGTACAGCTCCTGTCTACTTGAATGCGGAAAGACCGAAATGTCCAAAAAGGTTGGTCAAGATTACGATCAAAGTACATATTTCAAATCAGTAGTAAAATCGGACAACAACTGTATCATAAATTGTGCTTCTTTAGCTCAAATCATGCTAAAAAAACCGCTATGTTTCAGGCTGGTTCAGCTAATGCAGAGACTACTCAGCAGAGATGGGCCACATCTATTAAAATGAATGGGGGAAATTGGAACGTCCAGCGGATGCATGTAAAAAAAAGCCAGTCAACTTTTAGATACAGACATCACCTGTCAGTCAACTTGAGAACGCCCGAAACATACTCCACGCAAGAATGTGAATGCAGACGCTTCTAGCAACGTCTGGATTCACATGCTTGTGTGATGGAACACTGTGTGCTACATTGAATGTACAGCCTCGTTGGCGCAGTAGGCAGCGCGTCAGTCTCATAATCTGAAGGTCGTGAGTTCGAGCCTCACACGGGGCATAGATATTTTAACAAGTAAGCTTATCTACTAGTTTAACATACTTAAAGACACGTACCTATGACTGTGGGAAAGACACACTTTTTTTTAACTGGGTCAGGAACCCAGGGTAGATTGCAAGTGCAGTAGAATGAGCCTTGAGTGTTTACACAATGTCCATTTGTACACAGGGACTCATCATGACATTCATCTACATCTACAGAGAGAGAGGGAAAGATAGAGTGAGAGAAAGAAAGAGAAAATGGTGATAAATGTGAAAGATTTACGGTTTATTAATGTGTTTGTGTGTTTCAGAATGAGTTTCCAAATTGCTGTATGTGTGGTATTCTAGTGACCCCTATTGATAGACCAAAAAAAAAAAAAAAACAATAATCCTTACCACTAGGGGCTAGTATACTGCCACAGAAAACAACTTTTAGCAGTATCAATCTGACACACAGTATGTAGAAAAATATATTGTATTCTTTGTTTGTTTGTTTGTTTGTTTTTGCTTTTCTAAAATAATATAAGCACACAACCACTTTTTTTGTGCTTTTCACAAGCAAATTAAAGTCTAAATTATAAAACACAATGCAAGATTAATATTGAATGAAAATTTATTTATTTAAAAGTATTTATTGATTTACCAAGAAATAATATCAAGGAATACTCATTTTATAGTATTGTCTGGTGATCAATTTAATTCAATATTTGTAGAGCTCTTTTTTTTACAATACATATTGTATTGTTCCAAAGCACATGAGGATCATCAGGGGTAGATCTCGCTTTGGATAAAAGCATCTGCCAAAATGCATAAGTGATCAAATGAGTTATTTGCATGTACCAAATGTTGAAGCAGTTATCTTTCAATCTCAGGTACTTAGAAATACACTGGAGAGTCTTATGAAGAGCATTGATATGGACAGTTTTGTTATGGAAAGGGATGAAATTGTGTGTATTTCCTTGGAAGTGTGTTTATGGACAAGAAAGTGTTTGTAATTGTATTCATGAATTTACCGATACATTCCAGCAGATTACTGTCATAGTAGAATCCCTGTTGACAGTAGCATTCAAAGCCAGGCTGTGTGTTCATACAGCGTCCCTCCTTACAGATCTCATTAGAAAACAGGACACACTCATCAATGTCTACAAAGAGAAAGACAAAGACTCATTCGTTCATCATGTGAGTGTTTGTATGTACTGTATGGGTAAATTACACATATGTGTGCACATGTACCTCTGTGAACTGCTAATCCATATTCTATCTTTCCTTCCTCATGGTAAAATCCTCTGCCGACTGGACAAAGAGAGTGATACTCCGCTAGAAACAACAGACACCATCAGTCCAACACCTGTAAATCTACTCATCTATTGATGCACCAGTCCATCAATAAATCCATTCATCCATTCATCTCTGTCTTGATCTAACCTGAGTGGTAGACAGGACAGGGGTAGATCTCGCAGTGATCACCCCATCCCACACCGATAGAACAGCAGCATTCCTGCTTAGTAACATTGGTTGCCAGGACGCTGTCACAGAACACAGTGTCATCCAGATTTAGATAGCATTCCTTCTTATTGTTCAGATCCAACTCAACCTCTGTGGGGAAAAACACACACACTTTTGTTTAAAAAAAACTTCTTTACGACAAAGCAATTTCTTCACACAAAAACAGACACTTAAACTATATTGAGTACTTGCTGTAAAGAGATCGTTCACCCAAAAATGAAAATCATCTTTCACTCACCCTCATGTTACTCCAAACCCATATAACTTTCTTTTCCCACGGAAGTCAAAAGGAAATGTTAGCCTCAGAATGGTCACTCACTTTCATTGTATGGAAAAACGATGCACTGAAATTGACATTCTGTGACATTCTAACATTCTGTTTTTTGGGTGATCTATCCCTTTGAGTGAAAAAAAAAAAAAAAAAAAAAAACTCTTACCCTCACAGTTGTGTTTGTCTTCAGATAGTATGAAACCATCGTTGCACACACACACATATCCACCCTGTCTGTTTTCACATACACCATGAGGCTGACATAGACTCCTGTCCACAGAGCACTCATCTACATCTGAGAGAAACAGAGAAAGGGTGAACAAGAGGACAAATACTGGTGTGGCCAATTCAGTGATGTACAGTAAAAGCAAGAAATCTCTGTATCTGTGTCTGTACTAGGTATAAATGTTGATGTATGAGTGTATAAATACCTTGGCACCGGCGTCCACTGACCAGCATATATCCTTTCTGGCACTCACAGCGGTAGGAACCCATTGTGTTAATACAGCGTCCTCGTTGGCAATTGGAGGCTCGCTCACACTCATTGATATCTGAATACATCAAAAACAATATCTTGCTCATCATTGTTGTGCTAAACTAAACAATATAGTGACAGGTATGACAAAACACTTGTTTTCCTAGCTACTGTGCATTTTCCTGCATAGCACCCATACAGGCCAACTAATAATCTTAGATAACATGTCAAGTACTATATCTTCTAATGAAAGGATGTCACTAGGAAGTCATTATGTAGTAAACGTTTAATACAAGCAATAAGGCACTCAACACCATGCTATATTGTGGATAAATTCAAAGCTACAGTAAATGGGTTACAGACTACATTCACATTACAGCAGGACTTCTTGTACCTTGTTGCTTAAAGGGTTAGTTCACCCAAAAATGAAAATTCACTCCATCCCAGAAGTGTATGACTTTATTTCTTCTGCTGAACACAATCGAAGATTTTTAGAAGAATTTCTCAGCTCTTTAGGTTCATGCAATGCAAGTGAATGGGTGCCAAGATTTTGAAGCTCCAAAATCCATATAAGGGCTCCAGACGACTCCAGTCGTTAAATCCATATATTCAGAAGCGATATGATAGGTGTGGGTGAGAAACAGATCAATATTCAAGTCATTTTATTTTACTATAAATTCTTCTCCCTGCTCAGTCAATTTCCACTTTACTTTCACTTTCTCCTCCTCCTGTTTTTGGGATTCACATCCTTCTTGCATATCGCCCCCTAATGGGCAAGAAGGAGAATTTATGACAAAAAATGACTTAAATATTTATCTGTGTCTCACCCACACCTACAATATCGTGTCTGAATACATGGATTTAACCACTGGAGTTGTATGGATTACTTTTATGCTCCCTTTATATGGATTTTGGAGTTTCAAAATTTTGGCACCCATTCACTTGCATTGTGCGGACCTACAGAACTGAAATATTCTTCAAAATATCTTAAATTGTGTTCTGCAGAAAAAAGAAAGTCATGCACATCTGGGATGACATGAGGGTGAATAAATTATGAGATAATTTTCATTTTTGGATAAACTAACCCTTTAAATTTGCAGTATTATCTGTAAAAAAAAAAAAAAAGTTTGAGGAGTCTTGGTGTATTGCATTAGTTGTTAACAGCTGACCTTCACAGTGGCTTCCCTCTTGTGTAGGCTGGTAACCAGGGTAACACTGGCACCGGAATGATCCCTCCGTGTTAATGCAGTGACCATTAGCACAAAGACGATTATCCTGACACTCATTAATGTCTGTGGACAAACAAATATATTGTTTACATACATACAGGGGGTTTAAAAGTCCACATTGAAAATCTGGGATTCAAAATCTAATTTAAACCTGGAAAAGTTACAGGATTTTGTAAAATTACAAAAACAATGTTATGATGTAAATTGAATAAGACATTCTAATTAGGTCACTAATTAAATATTTGTGGCACATTTGTGACATTGACAATGTTAACTCCTTTGCACAAAAGATCAGATCTCCATGCTAACTTCAAAGCACACAGGATGCTCTTTGGAACATTCTTAAATCTGCACAAGCTTGTGGAGTCAATGCTAGTTTGAGTGCATGCTGTCTTTAAAGCAAGAGGAACCTACCAAATACTAACAAATTCTGAAATTATTGGTAATTTTTCAATTTAACTTATTTCAAATGGTAATGTTGAAAATATAATTTATAATGAAAACAAACTATTTAAATAGAAAAAAAAAAAAAAAAAACACTGTACCCCACTGTACATGCAAGCACACACATCCACATATGCTCAAATCTGTTACATATGATGGTGAGTATTTTTCTCTAGAATAAAGTGCAGAAAATAATATAAGGAAAATTAAATCAATGAATGGCAGTATTAGGTTTCCATTTTGCACCATATTTTTTTGGTTTGGTTTTGTTGCCTGTGTGCCACTGACCTCTGCAGCCTTTGCTGTCAGCCTCAGGCAGGAAGCCCTCATTACAGAGACACCGATACGATCCTGACAAATTCTCACAGCGGCCGTTCAGACAGACACCACGCTTCTGACACTCATTGATATCTGATAGGTAGATAAAGAGAGAGACACACACAGACTTAGACATTCCTTGTAAGACTACCCTACTATCAAATTTAACTGTAACAAAAAAAAAAAAAAAAAAAATCATACCTTTCCTACATGCTCAAACTAGCATTTGTCATCCTAATAATTAACATTAGAATTTTGGGGTTTCACCTGCAACTACTTTGGTTCTGTTTTCATAATGTCATGAATGTTAAATCTGTAAGTCCCAGCAGCAGATATTAGATTGCAACAACTGCTTCAAACTGCAGATGCTACTATAGGATACATACATACAATACGTACACAATTATTAATGGTGAACTCAGTAATTTTTTTTCTTATTCCAAATGTTTTACAAAAAAAATTTACATTACTCTAGAAAAATCTGTTTAAAGTCATGACCACTTACATGAGATGTTGACTCCAGTCATACCAGTAGCTTAATAAAAGCTGTTTTATAAATCTGTCTATGAACGTGGGCTCTTCTTTATGTTTGGGATTGGTTACATGTGTGTGTGCACAAGTTTGTGTCTGTGTGTGTGTTCTGACCGTAACACACTCCTCCCTTTGCTTGGTGTCCAGGTTGGCAGGGTATACACTCATAGGATCCAACAGTATTCTCACACTTTCCATTAGGACAGGTATTTGGGTCCAAACATTCATTAATGTCTGCAAAGAGAGAGACACCTTTCAGATTGTTACAATCAAACACACGTTTCTAAAAAAAACAAAACAAAAAACAAAACAAAAAAACACAGAGAAGGGGAATATTTAGCATTGACAGTAAACTGTAAATAACATTACAATGCATTTGTGTGCATGTGTGTAGGCGGGTGTCCTCACCTTCACAGATCGGCTGTCTACGGGATTTGCTCCTGAAGCCTGGCAGACACTCACACTTATAGGAACCATGTAAATTAGTGCACTGCCCTCCAACTCCACAGATATCTGGTTTAGAGCATTCATTTATATCTGAAAAAATTAATGTAAACAAGTTGTAGCAGGTATTGTTTGAAGTTAACATGAAGCATTTGCCTCTAACTGGGTATGTGTCTGGTAGTTAAGAGGTAAACACAATAACACAAGTGTCTCTGACTGGTCATCATTATGGTAGCAGTCAAAAATAGCCTTTGAATGTCTGAATTAATAGTAACTCAGATGGTCACTCACCAATGCATCTGCGTTTCCCGTGAGGCACTGCGAGTTTATAGCCAGGGTGACAGTTGCATCGGTAGGAACCCACAGTGTTAATGCAGGTGCCCCTTCCACATGGCTCAGAGTCACATTCATTCTCATCTACACAAACAGTGAGACAGAAATGCAATCTTGGATTCTATCTATCAGTGTTTGGATAAGTACAATGTTTATGTGTAGATTTTTCATATTTAGGGGCCAAGCACCAAAGGTGCAAAGCCCCTATTGTATCTGTTAGTGTTCTTCTTCTTATTAGGCTATTCCTC
Organism: Myxocyprinus asiaticus; assembly: GCF_019703515.2. Classification (NCBI taxonomy): domain Eukaryota; kingdom Metazoa; phylum Chordata; class Actinopteri; order Cypriniformes; family Catostomidae; genus Myxocyprinus; species Myxocyprinus asiaticus. The sequence goes on from NC_059347.1 coordinate 32,803,294, forward strand.
CGTCGAAAGTTTATGGCAGCCCATAGAACTGAACATAGGAAGATTATTAATTTTGGCACACTGATAGAGAATACTCTCAAATGTAACTGACTCAAATTTGGGGTCTCTCACTCTCTCACTTATGTTTTGGCCTTTAACTTTTGAACCATAAGTCCTAGAAACAAAATTAAATTAAACCCTCTGATTCCTTGGGTTATGTCCCATAAGGAAATATTTTTTCAGCTCTGCTCACTCCATTTTTTGGCATTTCGAGTTTTCAGAAAAACCTACTTTTTCTAACTCCTCCTAGACCGTATGTCCGATTCGCTCCAAATTTAGCACATAACATCTAGAAACACTCATGACAAAAACATATTAGATTTGTTATGATAGACCTAACCGTTCTCGAATAACGCTTCAATGAATTTAATTGTGAACACACCAAAATGGACATGAGGCTGTATCTTCACAACGCTTTAGCGTATAACACGAAACTTGGTAGATCTCATCACAAGCATGACCTGAGGGTACCTGCCATGTTTTGGCACAGTGCCACCTAGTGGTCAGGAGATTTGAAAAATGGTTATTTTTGCTTATAACTTCTGAATAGTTTGGCCTAAAATTATCTCTTTAGATTCCTTAGAGCATAAAGTGTTGAATGATACCCAATTTTTCTATGTCGGGCATATTGTATGTCGGCCATTTAGAAATTAAATTGCTTCATTTTACAAACGCACAATGTCATAATGTCACATGTTATTAGGGCCATGTGCTGAAGGTACTCAAAAAGTTTGGGCATATTGCCAGCTAGTGGTCAAAAGATACCAAGAAATTATTTTAACTTATGTTTAATTTGGCCTATTTCATGAGACTTGTGTCATTAGCTTCTTTGTGTCATAGCGAGTTAGTTGATACCAAATGTGCCATCATCAGCCATACTTCCTGTCCGCCATTTTTTATTTAATTGAAAATCTAATTTTTCAAACTCCTCCTAGAATGTAAGTCTGATTTTAATGAAATTTTGCATGAAACTTCATATATGTCATTGTGACCAAGACCTTACAATACCATATCAATTTGGTGACAGCGCCACCTATTGATCAAAAGTTATAAGCATTTGTTTAACACTATAAATAATAAAACAAATGTCTTTTTTCTCCACTCTCCTTAAAATCATAAATCTAAAATCATAGTCTTAAAGGAGCTGCGCGTCTTTTGCGACATGAGCGATCAGTTTATGCGTGAATATCAGCCGATACCGATCGGTAGCCAATCAATCGGAGCATCCCGGAGATTAAACAAATTAAATTAGGGATACTCCGATCAATCGGCCACCGATTGGTATCGGCTGATATTCACGTCCTATGACTTGATCGGTGATCGGTAATTTGGCCAATCGCATAAACCGATCACTCACGTCGCAAAAGACGTGTGGCTCCTTTAAGACTTTAGCAGCACTGTCATGGCTTCATGGAGTGTGGGGAATACTGGCATAGTGTTGTAAGATAACAAACTTGATTCAGCAGTTAAGAACAATGCAGTGGGTGAGGTATGGTGAATATGAAAAGTTTGTGTACCGTACTGTTAGTGTGGAGTTTCACACGTGAGAAGGCAAAGGGAAAAGAGTGCCAGCTGTGAAACGGTCCTTATTATCATTCATGGCGGCAACTTTTCAGTCTCCGACAAGCATAGGCATCTTGGTAATAATGCGAGTGACAAGATGTGGTATAATTCAAACATCTTTATTAAATAGCTCCCGATTAAATGGCATTAACAATAGTAGCACCTGTAGAGTCCAGAAACATGCGCTCTTTCTCTGCTTTCCTTTCATCTCTTGCCCTCATGAGAAAGTGCATGTTCCCCTCATAAAAAATTCAAGCAGCAACAAGTGAAAAATTAACTGTTAATACAATCATCCAACTAAATTAAAAGGCAGGGAAACAATATATAAATATAATGTACCATAAAGATACCATAATATAATGTATTAAATATAATGCAAAAATAAAATAACAAATAATAATAATTATATGAAATAATGACAATGAATCAATAACCAAGTTTAATTGCACCTATGGGTTATCAGTTTGTCTTCAGCTTGACACTAAGCTTCATTTTTATAGGGCTGTCTGTCTTAATACAGAGAATATTTTTTAGCCTATACTTGTTTTAAAGTCTAATTAAAATGCTATTTTAATAAGCCTTTTAAACTTTTTACACTTTTTTTGTCAGCAAAAACTAGGCAAAGTGATATTACTAGGAAGAGGACAATTCAATTAATAGTAACAGTGTGCAGAAAGCTTACATATAGTCAGTTATGACAGAGATCCTGAAAATGTGTGATTTGTAAATTATATTCACCCTTTGCTATATTGAAAGCTTTACAACTACACATATGATGTTTTACCATGTGAATTACATAATTTTTAAAAAAATGTACAGTAATTTCAAATCAGATGATTGCAACACACTCCAAAAAAGTTGGGACAGTCGAGTGTTTACCACTGTGAAACATCACCATTTGTTCTAATAACACTTGTTAAGCATTTGGGCACTGATGACACAAGTTTGTTAAGTTTAGAAAGTGGAATTTTCCCCCATTCCTCCATTATGTAGGTCTTTAGCTGCACATTTGTACGGGGTCTTCATTGCCATCTAATGCGCCTCATAATGCGCCACACATTCTCAATTGGAGACAGGTCAGGACTGCGGCCAGGCCAATCTAGCACCCACACTCTCTGCTTTCACAGTCATGCACTTAAAATCCAGGAGGTATGTGGTTTGAAGTTGTCCTGCTGGAAAATGCAAGGACGTCCCTGGAAAAGATGGTGCTGGATGGCAGTATATGTTGCTCCAAAATTTGTACATATCTGTCTGCATTCATGGTGCCCTCACAGATGTGAGTTACCCATGCCATTGGCACTGACACACCCCTGGCCCACATATACAGACACTGGCTTTTGGACCTGATGCTAATAACAGCTTGGATGGTCCTTTTCCTCTTTGGCCCGGAGAACACAATGGCTGTGTTTTTCAAAAAACTTTTTGAAATGTGGACTCTTCGAACCAAAAAACACAGCTGCACTGTTCTACTTTCCATCTAAGATGAGACCGAGCCCAGAGAAGTCGGCAGCGCTTCTGGACAGTGTTGATGTAGGGCTTCTGCTTTGCATTGTAAAGTCTTAACTTGCATCTGTGGATGCAGCGGCGAGTGGTGTTGACTAACAAAGGTTTACTAAAGTTATCCCAAGCACATGTTCATGATATCCATTACAGATGAATGATTTTTTTTTAAGACAGTGATGTCTGAGGGATCAGAGATCACGCGCATTCAGAAGTGGTTTTCGTCTTGCCCTTTATGCACCAAAATTTGACCAGATTCCTATATTGTGCACTGTAGAGGGTGAAATACCAAAAATCCTTCCAATTAGTCTTTAGGGAACATTGTTCTCAAGGTGCTGGATTATTTGCTGAGGCATCTGTTGGCAAATTGACAAGTCTTGAATGATCCATGCTCTTGAAGGACTAGGCTGTTTTTGGAGGCTCCTTATACAGTATACAGTACTATGACACAATTGCCTCACCTGTTTAACATCTCCTGTTTCACATCACCTTGTTATTTCAACTCGTCAAATTGTTATTAATCTTAAATCTCAATTTAAGTCTCAACTTTTTTGGAGCGTGTTGCAGTCATCTGATTTAAACTTTTCAACAATAAAATTCACAAGGTAAAACATCATATTATGTGTAGTTTTGGTGCTTTCAATATAGCAAAGGGTGAATATAATTTACAAATCACTCCTTTTTGTTTTTATTAGCATTTTTCAAACTGTCCCAACTTTTTCAGAATTGGACATGTTTTTGTGCCCTGCAGATAAGAGTTTTTAATTTAGGATACATCACTCTATGATTTAATGGGTTGAAGAGTATGTGTATACTCACCCACACAACTCTTTCTCTGTGCATGTGGTCGATATCCAGCATAACAGTGGCACACAAAACCATTCTGTGTGTTCACACACTCTCCATGACCACATATATTCCTGTTCAACTTGCAGTCATCCATAGCTGTTAAGCGCAAACGCAGACACACATATTCACACACACATATACACACACATACATACACACACACACACACACACACACACCAAAAACACACTGATGAATGAGAAAAAATACATCAAACACAAAATTATTTGAATGCACACATGCTAGACCACTCACAGAGTGGCCCACACATTCTCTCAGTTAATTACCAAAAGGAATTTGCTGCAGACAAACATTTTACAGTTATCTGACACTTAAATGAGAGTTGCAATGGAACTCACGTGAGACCTGTGTCTGTGCCACCTCCAGTGAGTCAGTATCTGGGGGAACCCGGAAAATGGGAGGAGGAGTCGGTTTGGCCACAATGACTAAGGAGGCAGAGGCAGAGGCAGAAATAAACTTTACATAAAAAGTTACATAAATCCTAAAAGAAATAGTAGGTAAATGAAAACAAAGGAGAAACAGAAAGGCAGATAAACAAAGATACAGGAACATTTCCAATAAAGTTCCAAACTTAAGTTTCAGAGGAGCTTTTCATCTAGTCCTGCCAATCAAATCACAAGGACATACAGTATAAGCAGCTGCTTCCTTGGCATCCTTCCACCTCCCCATCTCCACATTTATATTTTATAACACTAAAATATAAAGATCTCTGAGTTCAAGACAGAAGCACGGCAAATCAATTTACCTTAATGTGGTCCAGGACTATATGAACCAGTGAACTCTTGAAATGAGAAATTAAAGAGACAAGTGAGACAGATGGGAGAATAGAAAAATGTCTACCTGGGACGCGAGGACCGTGCGTGCTGACTGGTGAAGGCTGCATGGGTGTGGTTGTCTGAATAGGGACTTCCTGTTGACATAATGGTCAAATCAATTCAGTGAAATGTGAAAAGACCCAAATGTATAGTGATTATAACTTGATTTCTCTGAACCAGTGGTAGTTTAGAATTTAAAAAAAAATTATTAATCTTACCGGGGGCTTGTCCTCTGAAACACAAACACAGACAGATACAATAAATAATTACGTTTTGGAATTAAAAACAACTGTAATATACAAAGAAAATCCAATTATTGTACCAGTGTCAGGTTTGAAATTGTGTTCAATACTGGTCTGGAAGGGCTGAATGGACAGCGTTCCATGATAGGTCAAGAAAGACATCCCTTTCCCTGCTGGACAGATCTTATTGAAGGAAGCTACAGAGAGACAGAGTAAGAAGAAGTAAAATATTAGGCCATCAGAGAGAGAGGTATATATTAATTTGCTTGATTTTTGTGTGTGCAAGAGTCTAAGTCAGGGTCCCCAATTAGTTTTCAACAAGGGCCAAATTCTGTCAACAATACAAAGTCACACATGGCAAATTCAAATCCAGGGCATGCTGAGTGACTCTAGTCAGGCTTCCTAAGCAACCAATTGGCCCGGTTGCTAGGGTGGGTAGAGTCACGCTGGTTTAACCTCCTCATGGTTGCTATAATGTGGTTCTCGCTCTCGTGGTGAGTTGTGCGTTGATGCCGTGGAGAATAGCGTGAAGCCTCAATACGCGCTAGGTCTCCGCGGTAACGCGCTCAACAAGCCACGTGATAAGATGCGCGGATTGACGGTCTCAGATGCGGAGGCAACTGAGATTCGTCCTACGCCACTCAGATTGAGGCGAGTCACTACGCCACCACGAGGACTTAGAGCGCATTGGGAATTGGGCAAACCAAATTGGGGAGAAAAAAAAACAACAACAAAAAAAACAATACAAAGTCGAGGGCCACGGCCGTCGATGTAATGACAATTTTTTTGTGCTGCTGCTATTATTATTATTATTATTATTACTATTGTTGTTTTTATTATTATTATTTATTTATTTATTTATTATTAAAAGTCACACATAAATATTCATATTTTTTATTAGTTATTTTTGTCAGTATTAGTAGCCTTTTTTATTTATTTAATCAATTATGAACATTTTGTTTGTATACAGATACACAAAACAACAACTTTGCCTGCTGAAAAAAAAAAGAAAAAAATCTTTAATGAACAATCTGGATCTCCATGTCCTCAATGCGAGTCAACTGTTCCTGCTCATCTCCAAACGGGATCTACTCCCTGCACTTTCCCAAACTGAAGATTCAATTATTAGACCTATTAGCATTAATATTGTTATTGTTCTTAAGGATATTATAACAAAGTTTTTCAATAATTTCAATAAAGAAAAGACTGTGAGCCTATGTTTTCTTATAAATTATTTTTAATATTAGGATATGCATCATATTTTTTTTCTGTACAATGTTATTTTTAATGTGCACTCTTCCACGTGTATTTGTATCACATTACCTTGTGTTACATTATCCAGGCATTAATCCAAACATTATTAAAAAAAAAAAAAAAAAAAAAAAAAAAGCAGTTGACTTCGGGAGTTTGTTTGGAATATACTCGTAGCAAAATACATGTACAAATATAAATAGGACGTTTATTTATGCCACAGCGCTCCTTCCTCATCTCACTCACATAAAAACACAGATTATATACTCCTCAGAATGCATCAACGCCATGGAAAGAACATAATGAAACAGTTATGCCAAATTAGGTAAATGAATGCTTTAACAGCGTTCAATATATTAATCTCTAACAGCTGAAGGTGCGAGCATGAGACTGGTATAAATGTTTGTAGAACAACAACAGCGCTGCGTACTGTAGAAGGGTGAAATTGTTTTTCATTTTTAGTTTTTAAGCACTCTGTATGTATAGACCTTTCGTTGGAAGTTTGTCTCACATAATCATCATGGATTTGGTGTGAACAGGCCTTTAGCACAGGCCAAACATATGTCTTGCGAGATAATTTCAGAACATGGGATGGCAGGTGACCAGAACGTCTCGCTGACCAATATTAACTAATAATATCATCCTTTTCATATGCATCCAAGACTCAAAATCAATGCTAACTGTCAAATGTGAATTTCAATGCACAAAATATGTAATATTATTGGTTTGGCGTACAATTGCATGGGCGTGCTACCATTTCAGGTGCTGGTGCCGCATTTTAAACCGGTCCTTAAAGGGGAACACATAATGCTGATCTGGCCCGGGCTGAAATTGAGTTTGACACCCCTGATCTAGAGAATGACTTCCACCACACAGGGATGAACACACTCACCTGTGCCATCCTGTGGACACCTCTCACAGTTGCTGCCCCATGCTTTACCCACAGTGCAGCAGCATATCTCCTGGGAAAGGTGTGTTGGAAGAGCAAGCTCACATTTCCCAGTCTCCGTAACCATACGAAAACAGAGACTCTGCTCAATAGTTGATGCTAAGAAAAAAGTTAAATACCTGTATGAATGTTTGTTGTACAGTAGTTTGCAACTATACAAACACTGTATATATATATACACACTACCGGTCAAAAGTTTTGAAACACTTGACTGAAATGTTTCTCACGATCTTAAAAATCTTTTGATCTGAAGGCGTATGCTTAAATGTTTGAAATTAGTTTTGTAGACAAAAATATAATTGTGCCACCATATTAATTTATTTCATTATAAAACTAAAATGTAATTAAAAAAAAAAAAAACGTTTTTGAAATTGATGACTTGGACCAAATAATAAAGAAAAGCAGCCAACATAGATGGGAACTCCTTCAGTACTGTTTAAAAAGCATCCCAGGGTGATACCTCAAGAAGTTGGTTGAGAAAATGTCAAGAGTACATGTCTGCAAATTCTAGGCAAAGGGTGACTACTTTGAAGATGCTAAAATATAGTTTTTATTTATTTTGGATTTTGTTTAGTCACAACATAATTCCCATAGTTCCATTTATGTTATTCCATAGTTTTGATGACTTTACTATTATTCTAAATGTGAAAAAAAAATTATAATAAAGAATGAATAAGTGTTTCAAAACTTTTGACCGGTAGTGTAAATATATATATATATATATATATATATATATATATATATATATATATATATATATATATATATATACATGCACACACACTGTGTTTATATGTGAATGTATGTGAGCTTGCACATGTTTATGCCTCACCTACGCAACGTGTCCTGTCTGTCAGTACATATCCAGGCTTGCAGGTACAACGGAAACTTCCCTGTGTGTTTAAACATTCTCCATTCTGACACAATCCCTGCATCATACATTCATTTATGTCTAAGACATCAACAGACAAAGAAACAAACAGGACAGAACAACAAATAAATAATTAGTATATAAGCTCATAAATATTCTGAGACATCTGAGTCATTCTGGGCTGTATACAACCCAAGAATTATTCTTCATATATTCATATTAGGTTTATGGGCAAAATGTTAGGTGGCATATGACCTAACACCTCCTAGAGTGGCCAAAAAACTCTCCTTAAAGACTCTCCTCAAATTCAGTTAGGCTCCTGTGTTACTCCAAATGTCAATTGAGACACCAAATGTAAAAGAGTTACATTTTACTCTCAGTTCTCTACTGATTTTCTCAACTGATTTTTCAGCTGACATTTTTGTTAAATAATTCTACTACAGTCAGGTAAGGTGCTTGTGGTTTTCCCATCATCCAAAAATGTATTGAAGCTGAATTACTAAAAATGAAAGTAACTTTATTTCTGTAACTTTTGCCAACCCTGAAGAAGCAGTTAGATTTCTAAGCTGTCCACTACTGTAAACACTTGAGTATGTGCTCTCTTTCAGGAAAGCACTAAATTATGTTTCTACATGATTCAGGTTAAAGTTAAAATTATTAGTCGTCTGAAGGTCAGAGGTAATGGGTTCAGCCTGGGAAAGGGTGATGGCCATTATCATCCAATACTTGCTGGCTGTCTGAAATAACACCTACACCAGGCTGGTGTGTGATGTTGCTGATCTATTTAAAATGTCAGATGCCAGCTAAAATCTTTGTTTATCTGGATTACACTGGAGAAGAATAATTGCTATGCAAAGTTCTCTTATCTTACTCAACAGGTATTAGAGTATTTCCAGCAGATGTAACATTCAAGCGAATGCATGTTTCAGTCAGTACCACCCTAAATAGTATGACGTTTGTTTATCCAGAGGATTATCCTCTTCTACAATGCTGATGCAACTGATAAAACTGCTGTTCTCAAAAATTCTTCATCTTGTGCAATTTAGTTTTCATAGTTTTCTGCTTCTTGAGGCACAGACTGCTCATAGACCTACCACGAGTTCTACAGAATATGGTTGTTCCATAGCCAAGCAACAGTATTTCTGTTTGTGCTCTTGATTCGAAGGTCGATTATGTTCTTTAGCCATTCTTTCTTGCATTTATATATATATATAACTGAAGAAGGCATCTATATCAAACGTTTGAAGGTTTTAAGCATCAGCCTGCACTAAAACTTGAGAGGTGTTTTCAGTCATTTCGCTATATGGAGCATTTATTTCATTGCATTCTCTCCCAAATTAGCTTCTCTGTGAATGGTTATCTTTAGAAGGACAAGAGGGTCATAAAAGCATAAAAGGAGCTTTTCACTGAAATAATCTGATATCTGATCTTCCTTAATATTACTATTCTGAAACTGAAAGCATCCAAGACTGTCTACCACTGTAATCCAAACTGTCTCCTGACTGGCAGAAAACCAAGTCTTTGACTTCAGTAGCTTTCTTTTGTTCTGGATAGCAGGACTGCTGTGCAGTTTTTTGCCCATTTCTAGGGTGAAATGCTTTTTACAACATGCTCAAGCTCATATTCTGTGACAAAACTATGTCTAGGCCTCTGATTTAAGCAATCATTCAAATAAAAGTCTATTGTGAACAGGTTCAATCTTCAAATGTCTTTCTAACATGTTAATGTGTGGCAAGGCCCAAATGGGAGTCGATGTAACTCTTAATAAAACTCATAATAAAAAAGAAAAATCAATGAATATTTCCTGCAGAAGCCTTCTTTGGCTGGGCTTAACATTGCAACTTAAGCTTAACAATCATCTTAACGTCTTAACGTCGCTCATAATTTTACGATGGAGTAGCGCCTGTTTCCTAAACCAGCACATTGTTCACTTGTTATGAAGTTGAACTTAAGCAGTGGCGAATTCTCAGGGCCAGCAAAGCCTTCTCTGCTGGCCAAACATGCCAAATAAATAAATATTTTTCATCCTTTCATTCTCAATCACCTTTTTGCCTATGTATTTTTAATCACTTTCCACTCTTAATCTACAAACAAATAGAGAAAAATGAAAAGTTTATCCAGTCAGAATTTATTCCTCGATGCTTATAAGCAAAGTATGACAACTGTTTCACAAATCACATGCCTGCAGTGCGTGAGTCTGAGCTCCACCCCGTCAGGCCTTCAGAATTTCCACAGAATCCCTCAACAGTGCAAATGAATGGGCAGCTAAAGTCAGATTGTCAGATTCATCAGCCAATCAGATTGATTTATTTGTTCTTGGTGGGTGTGATCTTTAGGGTATGTCCCAGTCGAGGCCTTCTAGCTGACCTTGAGTGACACAATCACGCTTTAAGTGATGTATGTAATTCAAGAGCGAAAAGCGCAAGATCTTGCTGATGAGTCAGCTGTCACTGCCACTATCGCCATTGAGAAAGAGATCCTTATGGATTTAAAAACACGAGATGTTCTGCATGACCGTGTGATAGCTTAATTTATTAAACAGGAAAGGAGAACTGATTTTCACTTCAAGCAAATTGGTAAGTGCTTTTTGCTTTGTTATATCAACATCAAGAGTTTTCTAAGTGTAAATTAGGCTGCTTGAGAATTCAGTGTCGGATCAAGTTTTGAAAAGTAGTGCTGCATTCCATTCAACTCGGAAAGCCAGATTTTACAACTTCCTACTAGGAAAAGTGCAATGAAATGCATCTTTAAGTCAGAATTACAACTTGTAGGCTCGTGCAGAAATTCTCAACTCCGATTTCGCCGAGATGCAGGTGCATGATGTCACACAAACATGTCGACACTCAGGGAGATATACAAACTGATAAACATTCACTTTATTAAGTAATATCGATAAATGAGTTTGTTTCCACATTGCATGATATTAAAGCTTGTTTAACAAATGCTTGCAGAAATAGGTGTATAAAACATTATAATCTCTTTTGATAATCGTACACCTGAAGCACAAATGCTAGCGCTGCAGCATTGTTTATCAGTTGGGTTGCTAGGAAACATCTCTAATAAGAGTCAAACCCCTGCTAAGCTAATAGGAGCATTGCAGTTCCGAATATCAGGGAATGGAATGCATTTTTACTGCAAGCAACATTTAAATCGCAAATATTATTAGATAGATTTTTCCAGGTATTATAGACCTCCTTGGTAGATTCATATGAAAAATTATGATTTTTGAAAGTCTGTTCGGGAGAAGTTCATTTCACAAAACAGTCAGGCTGCAGTTAAAATAAGGCTTGCTTGAGTATTAAGTGTCGTTTCAAGTTCTGGCTTTCGTGCGTGGACATGTTTTTAAAATGTCAATTGGTATTACTAGTTAGCTGCGACATAATATATGATGCCCAAAGGCATAGGGTGTTTTATTCATTATGAAACTGTGTTTTCTTAATGGCATGAATCACACTGAAGGCCTAGACTGTAAATGCACGGCCCGCCACTGAACTTAAGTACTTCATTACGGGAGCCGTCCAGTCCAATCTGGTGCTGATCACTTTGCCCAGTATGTCCAGGTGTTTGTCTTCTCAACATGAAAATAATGGAAGTTGTTTGTAACCTTGTGGAGGAGTCGAAATGTATTAACTATTACAGAATTTAATTAAAGAAATAATGATGGCTTTATTTCAGATGTATTAATGCTCAATCATAGAGATTAATGAAAGTGACGCAATAAATGCATGTAACGTGAATGTACGCTATGTGACTCATCAGGGGTTCTTACACAGCCTTAAGTTTTTTTGGAAGGAAACTGAACAAATGCACACAGAACAGGATTAAAATGACGGGCATCAGTATTGAACTACTCATTGACCTGTCTTAATATTAATAGATCATCTGATTAGAGTTCAAGGCACTGTGTATTTGTAGCCTTACTGCCATTATGCATCATGCAATTTGTTACTGCCTTTTAAAAAGACTATAGGCGAGCCAATCTGAACCAGCCATGGGATAAAGGAAGAAGAGGAGGATGAAGAGAGAGAGAGAGAGAGAGAGACAGATAGATTTACATGGAAAGGTGAACATGTTTGAATTGAAGCAAAAATGACTGATCAAGAGTCAGTAATTCAAGATCGATTTCAGGTTCCATGAACATTTGGAAGTAGAATGTTGAGATCCCATGCAAACAATGTTGGACCACAAATGGCCACAGATGGCAAAGGTTATTACCATGTGTAAACAGCTAAATAGAATTATTTATTTAGGCATATTTATTTAAGTTTTAAACTGCATGGTTACATTACACACGTATGTCTTCTTAAACAATCTGTTTAATAAGAACATATCATCTTTCTATTGCCATTACAATTATGCTTATCAAAGAAGGCTAATATAATGTTAAACTGTATTACGTGTCTTGGCAATTCAGACCTATCACACTGCATGTGCAGACTGTGGAGTCTTTTTTATCCTCTGAAAGAGTTTACAATGGCTTTCCAATGATCAAAATATATTAATACAGTTTTTTAAATGTCCCATTGTCTTTGATAAACGGTGAAAGATGCCAGAAAGATATGTTTAAGTTGCTCTTAATAGACTTAAGAGCGGTCCAAAGCTCTTGTTAATTTACAATTACGTATTGTTTTTAAATTACAATTACAATAACGTTTTTACAAACTACTTAGATAACAATGCTTTTGGGAAACGCACCTTAGAGATTAAGTACTACTTAAGTGCTACTAATGTTCTACTTAGTGCTTCGGGAAATCCAGCCTTTGTCTAGAATGTTTTTGTTTTTTTTATCTAGAAAACTTATGTGGTAAAAATTTTTTGCAGTTATGTTGATCAGTCATAGTGGCTAAGCAGCTAGAACCAATACCTCTGATTATTACTTAAACTTGAGGTTTCTAAATGGCCAAACCAGAAGTTAATACAAGGCACCCCTTAATTTCAGTTACATTTCCAGTAATATTTTCACATAACTATTACATGTGTCACAGAATTTCAGTGTGGATGCCAGGAATATATCCCCTGATTTAATTAAAATCATTAACTTTTGAAATTTTTCTATGCACTGTAAAAAAAAAATTTGTGAGGTAAATTAAAATTTGTGCTTCATCCGGTAACATCTAAATTAACTAGTTTTATTTAGTAATAATAATTAAAAAAATGATTCAATCTGATTACATTTACCACACAAAAAGGATTACACCAACAAAAGTACAGTCATTTTTATGGTTTAAATCAAGTATAAATTGAGGTAATGTTTGCAGGTTACCACTTTTTTCAGTGTGGCACTTTAGAGCAAGCAAGAAAGACTACATGTGACTGGCTGTGATATTTCACGCACCAATCATTTCAACAAAATTTGTAAATCAAGTGTATGTGTAAAGAAATTTTTTGGCAGGTGTCTGTGTATTGATTCAATGCTTATGAAAATGTTAATTAATTAGCAACCAACAAATCTACAATTTGTAAAACCAATGCGATACACAATTTCCAGCAAGCAGATTACCTTGGCAGTGTGTGCTGTTGAGTCTTTTATATCCCTGAGGGCATGTGGAGCCAAAGTCCTCTACTATAGTCTGGTGTTTTCCAGCATCTGAATGAGAGAAACCCATAAAGTTATTATCCAGTTGACCTACCAGAGAGTCTCTACTGGCTTCATTAAGCCAGACCGTAACTATGAAACATCACATGACAGAATGTTTTTTGTGAGGGTTAGGTTTAGGGGTTAGGGATAAGGGATAGAATCTATAGTTCGTACAGTATAAAAATCATTATGTCTATGAGAGTCCTCATAAGGATAGCCACACCAACGTGTGTGCGTGTGTGTGTTTGCGCTTGTATGTGTGGGCAAAAGATAGAGAAAGGCCTCAGTGGGAACTTTTCTCTTAAGCTTGATGTTTTCTCTTCTGTATAAGAACATGTGAGACCAGAGACATAGTGACTTTCCAGAGAGGTTTTTGCCAAAGCCAAAAAATTTTCATCCGTTTTTCCAACCTTCACTTTTGTCTCCTTTTACTGCAAAGGGTGTAGCATAGGAAAATATGGAGATGTTGCTAAGACACTTGCAGACATTCACACACACTCAAATGCAAACACTCGTACTAACACACATCCACTCACACTGATAAAAGGCATATATTGAAATTTATCTCCAGGACAGCAATGACACATTCCCACCAGTCAAGCTATGACAGGGTGATTTAAAATGGGGAAAGATCTAAATAGAAAAGATCTAAATAGAAACATTTTTTCAATGAAGTGTTTGTATTCATTAATTACTTACAAGGTACTTACAAGGTAGTAAAGGGCATTTGTAACATTTGTTTTGGCCCCAGGAATTACCCACACTGCCACAGCAGTCTTCCTGATTGGTCAGACCAGGGAGAGGGTTGCTACTACACTACAAAAAGAGAGAAAGAGAAATAGTGCGTTTTTAATCTTGGAAATTAATTTCACCGAAAAACCATATTATCAGTAACATCCCATCTAATACGGCCACTCACAGTCTGTTTGGGTGTGGTTTCCTGGAAGCACCTCCCCTTGGGCTTATGTGTCTGTGGAGGAAAGCGGGTCACAGTCTTGGTATTGTGAGGCTTGTTCTCTGATTGGTCAAAAGGATGAATGACAACTGAAGTGTCTGGCGCATGAAGAACACGGACATTGAACTGCACTGGAAAGATGGATTTAAAGAGAGCCAAAAAACAAGAGGTATTTTTTTAATGTTTATAATTATATGTAAAACAGCATTAAGTATGAATGTAAACTAATAAAGCTAATAAAACTAATAAAGGACAGTTCAGTAAAGCTGAAAAATACCTTCAGAGGAGTGGTGCCCAGCACCTTGTGATAAAGGTAGTGTGAATATAGAGCGAGTCTGTGCTAGTTGCTGTCGCCCCCCTGTGCCGCCCTGCTCAGACAGACCCTGAGACTCAGGCATCCCCTGTAGAGATTCATCAGTCATAAATTAATCTAAACAAAGATCAGTGTCTACACAAAACCCTCAAGGGACAGGAGACATTTTCCACTGCATCAAATATTTGAATATTCTTTCTATTTATCTCAGCCTGCTATGGATGTGGTTCTGCCCCCATCTGTCTGTCAATTTTCCTTGGGGTGCATTTTATAATCAAGCCAATGTAGTGACCACATTTATGCTTAGTATAAACATCCATCTCTGGTGATCAGATCACAAGTTGACAGTACTAAAGACAGGCGTAAACAGTATCCAAAATGTTTTGTGATTAGATGACACAAACCACATTCAGAAGTATCCAGAAAGCATGTGACCACATCACTTTTGTAGTACAAAGGCTTATCTGTCCTGATGCGTCTCAGTCAACATGAAAGGAACGAACGGCTACTCACTTGTCAATCATCCACTGTGATTAAACAAGCATTTTAAACTTTGCTGTCTATGTACAGAAAGAAAACAACTATCTAATCAGGAAAAATAATAAATAAATGGGGAAAGCACCTACATACTGTATACATGACTTCATGGAAAATCTTCAGTATACCTGATTTCAACATGCAGTGACACAGATCATGTGAAGCAGGCACGTCCTAAGTTCATTTAATATAAGTAATTGACTAAAGATTAGAATTCTAGTTTAGTGGGGAGAAATGATGCACAGATTTTGGTTGCACTTTATTTTAAAGTACGTGTACTTTCAGTATACTTGCATTACAGTGTACTTACTCAAGAAAGTACTGAGTAATATTAGGTAACTACATGTAATTAATATGGGTTAAGGTTAGGGTTGAGGTTAGGTTTAGGGTTAGTACCTAGTAAATACTGTAGTTGATCTTTCACTTTTGCTACTGCACACTGTCTCCATGTATATATCCCCGTCTCAACAATATGGAACAGCCTTTCTGTGGGCCCCTCCAGTCTGGTCGGGCCCCCCTCAAGCCCAGGCCTGGGACAAAAGGTCCAGTTGTCCCCCCTTATCGGTGGCCCTGCTCCTGAATGTGGTCTGTGCTTACCGATATTCAAACAACTGTCCCCAGTGGCTTAAGCTGGAAGTGTTGTTCAGAAGAAATTATCCACAGCGTGGCCCCAAAAGCGAGTTGTTTTTTTAGTTGTAAATAAAAAAACAAAACAGGAATGCATATTTTATTAACCTAACTCCCTAACACAAACCCCAACCCTAAACCTAACCATCATTGGAGTAAAAATGTAATTTTAGAGCAAAAATACAACCTCTGAAACATGCTCACGATTTTTAATGTGAACAAGATTACTTCCTGTTTTTTATGGGTCCAGAACCCGTGTCTCAGAGGATGCTCACGCAATGCGCTATCAGTACCACTAGATGGAAAGGTGAACATGTTTGAATTGAAGCAAAAATGACTGATCAGGAGTGGTGCTTGTCAGTAATTCAAGGTCGATTTCAGGGTCCATGAACATTTGAAAGTAGAATGTTGATTTCCCATGCAAACAATGTTGGACCACAAGTAGCCACAGATGGCGAAGATTATTATCAGGTGTAAACAACTATCTGTCTCGCCTGACCACTTGTAATCAGATCACCCAAGATGGATGCTAATGCCAGGGCAAATAGGGCCAGTAAGTGAGCTGAAGAAGATCATTACCTGCAGGGTGTAGACGGGCTGCTTGTTGCCACGAGAAGCTTGAGTTCGAACAGGGTACTGGCAGAGGCGTCCAGTGAAGCCTGGTGGGCAGAGACAGTGTGTACGAGTACTACACACTCCTCCATTCATACAGGTGAGAGGACACACCACTGCAAACAGAAAGAGATTCCACAAGAGAAACTGCATTTGATTTGAGTGCATTTGATTTTCAAGAACACAAAAGCGGTTTAAACATGGATGCACACTATCTGCTTTAAACTACGGTGTGTTTAAAGGCTAGGGTCTGGTTAGAGCTCCCCAATGTGGGCTGAAGTATCAGGCCAGGCCTAACCAGGTTATTCTGGAACACTGGCACAAGCAAAAGTATTTAATAACAGCTCATGTGTTTCAAATGGCAAAAATCCAGTGTCTGTTTATTATTCTGTTCTGTTCTACTGTATGAATATCTACTCTTTGATTTATTCATCAGTATATTTGGTGACTGCTGAAGAAAAAGGAAAAAGGAAGCAAATGAAAAGTTCCATTTCAAAAACACAGCTGATGATTTACAGTAAATAAGAGACAAACTATAGCAAGCCTGGAGAGACCAAATATTTAATGCAAAGAATGTAACAGTTGCCAAAGTTATGGATTTACAGTTAAGAAAACATTTAATTTGGGGACAAATATGGCATTTTTGCAGTGGTTGAGCAAAGGAGCAAATCACAGACATTTCCTTTGCTTGCATTCTGTGCCTACAATATATTCAAGTATTGTTTTTTATGCAACTAAGAAAGTCAATGTGAAGTTAACCATTTCAGCACTATGTTGATTTACTGATATTTTAAATATATATATATATATATATATATATATATATATATATATATATACAGGTGCATCTCAATAAATTAGAATGTCGTGGAAAAGTTCATTTATTTCAGTAATTCAACTCAAATTGTGAAACCCATGTATTAAATAAATTCAATGCACACAGACTGAGGTAGTTTAAGTCTTTGGTTCTTTTAATTGTGATGATTTTGGCTCACATTTAACAAAAACCCACCAATTCACTATTTCAACAAATTAGAATACATCATAAGACCAATAAAAAAAACATTTTTAGTGAATTGTTGGCCTTCTGGAAAGTATGTTCATTTACTGTATATGTACTCAATACTTGGTAGGGGCTCCTTTTGCTTTAATTACTGCCTCAATTCGGCGTGGCATGGAGGTGATCAGTTTGTGGCACTGCTGAGGTGGTATGGAAGCCCAGGTTTCTTTGACAGTGGCCTTCAGCTCATCTGCATTTTTTTGGTCTCTTGTTTCTCAGTTTCCTCTTGACAATACCCCATAGATTCTCTATGGGGTTCAGGTCTGGTGAGTTTGCTGGCCAGTCAAGCACACCAACACCATGGTCATTTAACCAATTTTTGGTGCTTTTGGCAGTGTGGGCAGGTGCCAAATCCTGCTGGAAAATGAAATCAGCATCTTTAAAAAGCTGGTCAGCAGAAGGAAGCATGAAGTGCTCCAAAATTTCTTGGTAAATGGGTGCAGTGACTTTGGTTTTCAAAAAACACAATGGACCAACACCAGCAGATGACACTGCACCCCAAATCATCACAGACTGTGGAAACTTAACACTGGACTTCAAGCAACTTGGGCTATGAGCTTCTCCACCCTTCCTCCAGACTCTAGGACCTTGGTTTCCAAATGAAATACAAAACTTGCTCTCATCTGAAAAGAGGACTTTGGACCACTGGGCAACAGTCCAGTTCTTCTTCTCCTTAGCCCAGGTAAGACTCCTCTGACATTGTCTGTGGTTCAGGAGTGGCTTAACAAGAGGAATACGACAACTGTAGCCAAATTCCTTGACACGCCTGTGTGTGGTGGCTCTTGATGCCTTGACCCCAGCCTCAGTCCATTCCTTGTGAAGTTCACCCAAATTCTTGAATCAATTTTTCTTGACAATCCTCATAAGGCTGCGGTTCTCTCAGTTGGTTGTGCATCTTTTTCTTCCACACTTTTTCCTTCCACTCAACTTTCTGTTAACATGCTTGGATACAGCACTCTGTGAACAGCCAGCTTCTTTGGCAATGAATGTTTGTGGCTTACCCTCCTTGTGAAGGGTGTCAATGATTGTCTTCTGGACAACTGTCAGATCAGCAGTCTTCCCCATGATTGTGTAGCCTAGTGAACCAAACTGAGAGACCATTTTGAAGGCTCAGGTAACCTTTGCAGCTGTTTTGAGTTGATTAGATGATTGGCATGTCACCATATTCTAATTTTTTGAGATAGTGAATTGGTGGGTTTTTGTTAAATGTGAGCCAAAATCATCACAATTAAAAGAACCAAAGACTTAAACTACTTCAGTCTGTGTGCATTGAATTTATTTAATACACGAGTTTCACAATTTGAGTTGAATTACTGAAATAAATGAACTTTTCCACGACATTCTAATTTATTGAGATGCACCTGTATATATTTTTTTTTTTTTTTTTTTTTTTTTAAATAATAAAGAAACACATTCTCAGCTTGTTTTCAATGTGTAGCCTACATAAAGAATAGCCTATACAATCCTTTGAATGGACAGTAATAATCGCAATTACAATATCATGGGAAATAATCAAGAATTATATTTTTTGCCATAGGTGTGCATGCTTCATAACAATAAGCAGATGATGTTATGGACAATTGACTGTACACCTGATACCTTTGACAATGTCTAAGTCCAGACACACAAGTACACATTACTATACTATTCTGTCCAGCCCTTTGAGGTGTACTGTCCCATGTTGCATTGTTGGTTTTGTTCCTGCTATGTTCCATATGTTTGCCATTGTAACAAGAAAATTACAAGGTCAGAAATTAGACAACTGGGAGATATTATGAAGAACACAAATACACTGTAATGTATGAGCTTATTGTGTTTGTATCTGTTTGTATAATAAACCTGGCAGTAGCAGACTTTGGCTGGCCTTCCATTGTAGCTTGATGAGGAGGACACAAGGAAACAATTACAGCTTTCCTGAGTTTATCTGTGTGCTTATGGTTCTGAGCAGGAATGGACTGAGACTGAAAAACAGACTGGAGTATTCAATATAATTCACCATATGTCAAAATGTGATTGATGGATGAGATAAAAGATTGATTGATTGATAAAATAAGGGAGGGGCGGGACTTATGAGTGTGGTTGACCAGGTGTGTGTGTTAGATAAGGAGTGACTGTTGGCAAAAAAGGTATCCAAAGCCTTGAAAATGCCAGTTAGTAATGTTCAATCACTTATTAAGAAGTGTAAAATTCGGGGATCTCTTGATACTAAGCCAAGTTCAGGTAGACCAAGAAAGATTTCAGCCACAACTGCCAGAAGAATTGTTCGGGATACAAAGAAAAACCCACAGGTAACCTCAGGAGAAATACAGGCTGCTCTGGAAAAAGATGGTGTGGTTGTTTCAAGGAGCACAATACGACGATACTTGAACAAAAATGAGCTGCATGGTCGAGTTGCCAGAAAGACACGCCTCACAGCTTCTGGCACACTGTTATTTGGAGTGACAAGACCAAAATAGAGCTTTATGGTCACAACAATAAGCACTATGTTTGGAGAGGGGTCAACAAGTATTGTGCTCCTTGAAACAACCGCACTGTCTTTTTCCAGAGCAGCCTGTATTTCTCCTGAGGTTACCTGTGGGTTTTTCTTTGTATCCCGAAAAATTCTTTTGGCAGTTGTGGCTGAAATCTTTCTTGGTCTACCTGACCTTGGCTTGGTATCAAGAGATCCCAGAATTTTCCACTTCTTAATAAGTGATTGAACAGTACTAACTGGCATTTTCAAGGCTTAGGATATCTTTTTATATCCTTTTCCATCTTTATAAAGTTCCATTACTTTGTTACGCAGGTCTTTTGACAGTTCTTTTCTGCTCCCCATAGCTCAGTATCTAGCCTGCTCAGTGCATCCACGTGAAAGCTAACAAACTCATTGACTATTTATACACAGACACTAATTGCAATTTTAAAAGCCACAGGTATGGGAAATTAACCTTTAATTACCATTTAAACTTGTGTGTGTCACCTTATGTGTCTGTAACAAGGCCATACATTCAAGGGAATGTAAACTTTTGATCAGTGCCATTTGGGTGATTTCTGTTACCATTATGATTTAAAAAGGAGCCAAACAACTATGTGATAATAAATGGCTTCATATGATCACTATCCTTAAATAAAAGACAGTTTTTTTGCATGATCAGTCATATTTTCTAAATCAATGGCAAAATTTCACAATTTCTTCCAGGGTATGCAAACTTTTGAGGCAACTGTACATAAATATACGCATATATACACATATACACATATATGAATATATATATATATATATATATATATACATACATATACTTACATACATACATACATACACACACACATACACATATGTAGTGCAAATCTAAATACAAATCGGTTATGTACAGTGCAAGGGAATGTAATGGCAGAAGAGGTAGGACGTGTTGGATAATATAAAAAGACTAAGCTGTGTATTGCACATTAATTATTGCTCAAAGGGGCAGTTTTAACTGTTCATGAGATGGATAACCTGGGGGAAAAACTGTTCCTGTGCCTGACGGAGGACCAAGATGGAGCCATAGGGAAGGAGGTCCCTGGTGGAGCTGAAGGATCGGAGAGACGAGGCGTAGCTAGAGAATTGGAGAGCCAAGGTGGAGCCAAGTGACTGACAGACCAAGGAGGAGCTGGAGGGACGAGGGACCCCGGTAAAGCCAACAAGCTGAAGGACTGCGGTGGAGCCGCGGGAAAGTAGAGCTGAGGTGATGTCGAGGGATCGACAGGCCAAGGTGGAGTCCAGGGCTCGGAGGGTCTAGGCGGAGTCAGAGGTTCGAAAGTTCTCCGTGTCTGGGATATCTCAGAGGGCGATGATCGAGCTGGTGGCTTGGGGGTAACCGGCTGATCAGGAGAACTCAGGGCGGGCACAAGGGCGGGAACCAATTCCAACTCAAATAGCCCAGTGAGAGATAGCTCTGGAATGGACGAGGTTTGCAACGCTGGCTCTGGGACGGACGAGGCTTGCAACGCTGGTTCGTTGGCCATGGCAGACGTGGGCATTGGCTCGTTGAACGTGCAGGCTTGGCCACTGGCTCGTTGACCAGAGATGAGCCTGAGACATTGCATGGAGCAGACTGAAGCTTTGCTGTGACATGGCATAGAGCAGTCTCAGGCGTGGCTGTGACATGGCATGGAGCAGGCTCAGGCGCGGCTGTGACATGGCATGGAGCAGGCTCAGGCGTGGCTGTGACATGGCATGGAGCAGGCTGAGGCGTGGCTGTGACATGGCATGGAGCAGGCTCAGGCGCGGCTGTGACATGGCATGGAGCAGGCTCAGGCGCGACTGTGACCTGGCATGGAGCAGGCTGAAGCATTGCTGTGACATGGCATGGAGCAGGCTGAGGCGTTGCTGTGAAATGGCATGGAGCAGATTCAGGTTCCATGGCAAAAGATGGTGCTAGCTCAGCAACCATGATGAGGAACTCGTGGAACTCTGGCTTGGCGGCCATGACGTGGGACTCTGGCTCGGCGGCCATGACGTGGGACTCTGGCTTGGCATCCGCCTCCCCCACAGTGAACGTAGAACCAATTATCTGCAGGGCAAGGTCGATATACTGAGCCAGATTGAGGGGACAGCGACCGTTAGGCATCAGGGAAGAGATTGGCTCATTCAATCCCACCCAGAAAATGTCCTTGAGGGTGACTTCATTAAAGTCCATCCGGCAGGCCAGAGCGCAGAAGTCCTCCACATAATTTTCCAGGGATCGATTCCCCTGGTGAAGATGCAGAAGCTGGATTGCTGGGTTCATTTTGATCGGTTAGGTATTCTGTAACGTAGCTGGCAGCAATGACAGGCAGATGAAGACGATGATGATGTGAAGAACCCAAGTGCAGTTTTATTTACAAACGTGATATCCAAAAAAAACATAACTCCAAACGTGAACAAAACAAAAACACGAACTTGATTAAACTTGACTTGAACAAAACATAAACATGAACTTGACTTAACATGACTTGACTATGAACTTGGCATAAACCATAACACAACGTTACACAAACAATACCTGACAATGGAAAATGGCAAACATGAGGCTTAAATACATGGACAAGGGAGAAACATGACAATGATAACCAATGACAAGACAGAACTGATAACAAGGTAACTAGACAATAAACCAATGAAAACAAGACACATGAACATGGAAGGGAAACATGAAATCACATGACCAGGGGACCACATGATAAGATCACATGACAAGGAAACAGGAACAAACATGGCATAGAACAAAACACATACAACCCTGACACATTTATGCTCTTATTATCAATCATAAATGTGTACACTACTTAAACATGATTCATTTTTGCTTACAACTGAAATAATGTGAAGAATAAATTAAGTTTTAAACTATCATTTTGTACCCCTCTCTTATAACCTCACTCTATAAAATTAACAATGTAATGATTTTTAAACTCTACAACTAGGTTGCTTAACACGACATTCTATATCATAACCTCTTCTACAAAAGTAAGGTTTAATTACATGTAAATACTTTTAATTTTACTAAGTTTAAACGAATATGGATAAGCAAGAGTACTTACACCAGTCATTTAACTAGCAGCTGTGTCTAAAACTATGTTTTTAAAGTTTATACATCTCTCACTAAACCGCCTCCAAACGCACACACACACACAGGCATGCACGCACACACACACATAAATCCACATTAGTCTTCTGGTCGTGAAACTTAAAGATAAGGCTGGCCAGTCCCAATATGTTTAACACCAACAAAACTCACTCCATCTGGTCAGCACACACTAAAACATAAAGCTTATACTAGAGAAAAGACTTATTTAAACTTGCAGAAAAGACCAAGTGATGTATAATCATTGTCCTCTTCTAACAGGGTAATGAAGTATTAGTATTGACATTTTTCATCTTTTTGGTCTTTGTCATTTTTTGACAAACATACATAGCCTTTAATTTTAAAATTGTTATATATGTACAGTTTCATAAGAATGACAGTCACCATACCAGGAGGGCAGTCATACAACAATACAATGAAATATCTCAAATAATTACAGATATTTCTTAATCTCACTCTTTAAAATCTTCAGTTTAGACACTGAAACAACAATAAACATAGAAAATGTGATTTTAGCACAGTCATGATAATATTGAATAAGTGATTAATCACTGTTGTATTCATATTATTTCAAATGGCAGAGACATCATTTTGGGGTAGATGCAGCAAACATAAGCCTGGTGAGCATGTACTCCCTAATTTGTGATGAAAATAGTAAAATAATAATAGTTCCAAAAATATTAAAAATAATGTTTTAAGGTAAGCACTTGCAATTTTCTTTTAACACTGTAAATGTAACGGTCACACTTAATTAGAGAGTACAAGTAGATTTAGAACTCAACCAAAGACATTAAATATGTATTTATTTAGTCATAAATGATCAATCTATCTTAACAATCCCACTGAATCATTTAGTCTTAGCCTTCTGATACAGTCATTGCACCCGGGTTTATGAAAACAGAGAGGAAGGGTAAACCCCTGTAACACAGTACAACTATGAAATAAATAAAAGAAATGTGAACTTTTGTTTAAATTCAAACAAGTTTTATATTGAGTTCTCATAAAACCTATTAAACCAAATTCAATGTCATAAATTAGTAAGAAAATGGTTGTTATTAAAAAACACACCAATTTATGATAAGCATACATTGCATACTGATCTGCTGTGGTTCACGATTTGAAGCTGATCTGGATGTTTTGTACTTTGTCCTACTCATTCATTCAGTGTATGAGACTAATCGTAGTTTTGGTAAAATTATCTCTTTGAATGCATAAGTCAGACAATGTTATTTTGTAAAATAGAGTAAATATGTGAAATATCACATGACACTGCGTAAGACTTTTTTTAAAAGTGCAGTTGTAGCCATCTTATGACTTTCTATGGTGCAGGTCACATGACATCAGCATAAACAGTTGAGTATAGATGTTTTCCTTAATTCAAATATCAGATAGCCTTCTATCTCAAATTATACCGCTAAAAACTACACATGCTCTGTTAAGTTGTCGTTGTCACACACAAAGACAGACAGGCCATGCTCTAACACAATTATTTTGGTTCACAGATCTGATGTTAAATTTTTTTTTACAGAACTGTATTAACTCCAGGAGCAGTTTTAGGCTCTGTGGATATGTATGGGGATCATCCTTTGATGAAAATAGGAATATAACACACTTTACAATTAAAGTTTACACCTGTGAGGACTCATTTATGTAAAGTATATTTTAAAATATTACTGAAAACTAAAGGATGCACTAACTCTTGTCTCAGACTCTGATACGCTTAATGTACTTTTAACACTATTCATGACTTCAAAAAACACGATCAAAACACACTTTTTGTCCCTTTCCGTAGTTCAATACACATTGTGTACAACTGATGTATCATTAGATAAACTAAAGACACAGATTATCATTCCAGATAGACATTGTTTCTTTTTTCATATATTGGCTGATAAATACAACCATGTTAACATAAAACTTGAAATAAAAGAATTTGGTATAGTACCAGCTGATATTTTGTTTGTAAGACAACAAACTTTAGGTAAATTCACTCACCTTCAGTTTCTAAAGTCTCTAAGAAGAACTGAAATATAAATGTCTGAACTACAATAGAATTTCAAATGTGTGATATTATTAAATGATCATATTACTAAATTTACCATACTTGTTACTAGAACAAATAAACAACATACTCTGAAAACAGATCGAAAGAAAGATATCTGTAAAATTCATACAGGGGTTGCGAGGTAGGATGTGCTATACAAACCACGCCTTTCTTTCACTACGATCCATGTCTCTATCATCAGACTGATGATATTTTATGGTCTATTTAAATGATATTGTATTAGCTTTTGTTGCATATATTGCATTAAAATGTATTTTTGTATTTAATAATGTGGCATTTGAACCAGGATCTTTGAAATACACTAACAATGAAGCAGGATGACTTGTATGACTTGTCTCTTTTTGGTCACTGTCTACAAAATATGACTTTATTTGAATGATACTTTTACATTTGTCAACAGCATTTCCACACAAATCTGTATTCAGATGTGCGCTGTAAAAAAGTGGTAACCAGTATATTTCACTTAAGTTGGGCATAATGTCTTATATAGCATTTTACAAACGAGTGTTACAACTGTTTTCACGTCCAAATCATGTTTAAAAATCCACATAATTTAACATTTTGTACTTAGAAAATTTGATAGACTACATTTATTTAAAAAACAATACAAAAACATAATTTTTTTTCTTTTTTAATTTTTTTATCCCCTTTTCTCCCCAATTTGGAATGCCCAATTCCCACTACTTAGTAGGTCCTCGTGGTGGCGCGGTTACTCACCTCAATCCGGGTGGCGGAGGTCAAGTCCCAGTTGCCTCCGCTTCTGAGACCATCAATCCGCACATCACGTGGCTCGTTGTGCATGACACTGCGGAGACTCCCAGCATGTGGAGACTCGTACTACTCTTCGTGATCCATGCACAACTTACCACGCGCCCTATTTAGAGCGAGAACCACTAATCGCGACCATGAGGAGGTTACCCCATGTGACTCTACCCTCCCTAGCAGCCGGGCCAATTTGGTTGCTTAGGAGACCTGGCTGGAGTCACTCAGCACACCCTGGATTTGAACTCGCGACTCCAGGGGTGGTAGTCAGCGTCAGTACTCGCTGAGCTACCCAGACCCCTAACAAAAACATTTCTTTAGACAACTACTATCAACTGTCTTTTCTGAATATCTTCATCATTCCTGTAATGTTAAGCAGTTCCTTTGCCAAGACAATATCAATACTGATTACCTTTGTGATAAAATCATGTTAAATCACAACTAATCACAACTAATCAGAAATACTCTCTTGGCTTTCCTAAGCCTGATGCAAGGCACCATGTGATATGCACACACACATGTAAATGTGTATTTTGGTTTGTTTGCATGTGTGTTATAGTTATAGTGTAATTGTTATACTGTAATAATGTTAAAACTCAACTTAGACACGACATAGTTAACCAAGATATGATTAAAGTCTAAACAAATATTAAATGTAAATACTGTAAATGTAGAGTTCCCTATCGATTCAGTTCACGAAACATTGCTGGATGCTTTGGGGAATTCCTTTTCCACGACCTAGCTGAAGTCTTTGTATCATAACGGCAATCTTATGATTGGCAATGGTGTTTGAGCCCCAGCCTTTTAGGTGTGCATTTGCCCTATATAAGCGAGTACTCACACACCATTTCTTCAGAACTGTATTCCTTCAAGACCGACATCATCTTGTCTTGACTTCGCACCTGGATCAGCTCTCTCTTCACCGTCGATGGACACCCATCAGCGGACGTGATTCCCTGCAGACACATCAGCACATTCTTCGCATGACTCTCAGCGCCTGCAGCGAGGATCACCAGCCCCCTCTAGTGTTCCGGCGAAGAAGTCTCTCCACCTCGCAGCCGGATCGGGTTCTTTGCTCAGCGAGACATCTACCCGCTTCCCGCAGCATCCAGGCAGGAGCTGGATCCTTTCATATATATATACAGTACTGTGCAAAAGTCTTAGGCACATAATATTTTTCACAAAAGCATTTGTCTTAAGATGAGTTATTAACGCTCTGAGCGAGAAGCTCCCGTCTGATATGTGGCAGCTATCTGTGCCCGTTATCTGCACCCGCTTGCGCGTTTCGCTATCACATGGCATGCTTCCGGGCATCTCAGAGAAAAATCAACCCACACTCCACACAAAATGCTCCCATCTTATAAACAGCAGCTCCCCTCAACACACGCACAAAACTCGGAGCCCACCCGCGCATTACGGGTGGCCGCTTATGGGCATGTCAGATTGGGTATTCGATCCAGTTTGCACGCAGACCGCCTCACTTCAACAGCATTTTGTCTGATGTAATAGAGGTTGTTCTGAGCTGCCGCGGCCGCAAAGAGTTTTACAGCTGCTACCCTTTCTTTCCAAAGAAAGATGGCGGTCTTCGGTCGATCTTAGATCTGAGACACTTGAATCACGTGCTGGCAAAACGGCCATTCAAGATGTTAACTCAGATCTTATCGCACATCCGCCCACAGGACTGGTTTGTGTCAATAGATCTAAAGGACGTGTACTTTCATATCCTAATTGTACCACGCCACAGGCTGTTCTTGAGATTTGTGTTAGAAGCGATGACATATCAATTCAAAGTCCTTCCCTGTGGATTGTCTCTGGCACCGTGCACATTCACGAAACGTGTCGATGCGGCGCCTGCCCCTTTGAAGATGAATGGCATGCACATTCTAAATTACCTCGATGATTGGCTATTACTGGCCCAATCAGAGGCTCTGCTATGTGAGCACAGGGACATTATACTTCATCATTTGAACAGCCTGGGTATCAATGTGAAATGGGCGAAAAGCACACTTTCCCCCAGCCAACAAATCTCCTTTTCGGGGGTTCAACTCAACTCCAACAATTCCATGTTCCAAGCCCCACAGGGAGTGGACGCCTTGGCCCACAAGTGGCCGACAACACGCAAATATGCGTTTCCCCCTATACATCTCCTCCACGCTGTCGTAAGCAAAGTCCAAGAGGACAAGGAAATGGTTCTGTTGGTTGGGCCATTTCGGCGCCATGAACCATGGTTTCCTGAAATGATGGAGATATTAGGTGGCTCTCCATGGGAAATTCCGCTGAGGAGGGATCTGTTCTCTCAAACACAGGGCACAATTTGGCATCCCCAGCCAGAGCTGTGGAACCTACACGTATGGCCCCTGAACGGAGAGCAACGAACGAGCCAGAATTGGCTTAGTCTGTAATAAACACCATTTTGCAGGCTAGAGTGCCATCTACGAGATGCCTCTATGCACTAAAATGGCGTGTGTTTGTGGACTGGTCTGAATTGCCCCATAACGGAGATCCTTACATTCCTTCAAGAGCGGTTGGAAGCAGGTCTTACTCCGTCAACGCTTAAGGTTTATATAGCGACAATCTCAGCATTTCACACCCCAGAGGCTCGGGTCCTCTATAGGCAGACAAGATCTAATCATAAAGTTCCTTAGGGGAGCAAGGTGCTTGAACCCCCCTCGCCCTGCTACGGTTCCAACATGGGACTTGAATCTGGTGCTTAGGGTGCTCAAGAGCCCCCCTTTTGAACTTTTGGAATCCGTTGAGTTACGTGTGCTCTCTTTAAAGACGGTATTGCTGTTGGCTCTGGCCTCATTCAAAAGGGTTGGTGATATACAGGCGCTGTCAGTTGACAGTTCATGTCTGGAATTCAGTCCTGTGCTTTCAAAAGCCACCATCAAACCCAAAAAAGTCTATGTACCTAAGGTGCTTTCCACACCCTTTAGGGCTCGGATAGTGCACTTACAAGTTTTCACTTCTCCACCTCCTAATGAGGAGCAGTTAGCGCATTTATTATGCCCGTGTGGGCATTGCACACGCATGTGGAGCGCACTCGCCAGTTTAGACTGTCAGATCAGCTCTTTGTTTGTTATGGAGGAGGCACAAAAGGCATGTCCATCTCCAAACAAAGGCTGTCTCACTGGATCGTTGATGCGATCGCCCTCGCTTATAAATCACAGGGCGTGAGATGCCCTATTGGCATGAAAGTGCATTCAACTAGAGGCATGGCCTCTTCATGGGCATGGACAAATGGTATATCCCTACAGGATATATGCTTTGCAGCAGGATGGTCTTCACAAAACATGTTCGCAAGGTTTTATAACCTAAACGTGGCATCCATTGTTTCACGAGTCCCCTCTGTCTAGAGAACTTACTATTCCAACACCCGGTGGGTGAGCCAGAGCCCCTTATCACGGGCAGGCTACCTGTTATATTTTAATACAGTTGCCTGTGTAGGCCACTACCCAATTTACTCCCACTAGAAGTCACAAGCACTTCCAATAAAAATAATAAAACCTCCCTCCCTACCTCTGGTGCGAAGGGGTTAAATTATAGTGTGTGTATTATATGACTCATACACATCCTCAGACTAAGATTAATTTCCCATCTGGTTTTCACCATGTGGGATTATTCATATTCATACCAACTAAAGAGATATTATACTAAGTCACCGCTCGACGGGCCTGTGACCTTATATACATATTCTTATATGTTTTATACTCTGGTGCATCCAAGGGTGTTACGTGGCATGCCGTAATGGGACTCAAAGCGTTCAGCAATGTCTCGTGAACTGAATCGATAGGGAACTTCTCCGATTATTCATGTAACCTCGGTTCCCTTAGATGAAGGGAACGAGGCATTGCAAACTTGGCTGCACTACTACTTCAGAGTTTCGAGGTACGAGTGATGCGTTCTTGTCCTCAGTTAGAAAATTCTGATGAAATGGTGTGTGAGTGCCCACTTATACAGGGCAAATGCATGCCTAAAAGGGCAGGGCTCAAACACCATTGCCAATCATAAGATTGGCGTTATGATACAAAGGCTTCAACTACGTTGTGGAAAAGGAATTCCCCAAAGCATTCAGCAATGTCTCGTTCCCTTCATCTCAGGGAACCGAGTTTACAACCCCTGGTAGAGGGGGCCCTGGCCTGAGTGATAGTGTCTACCAATGTGGGTGGTAGGCCGCTCAGATCTTCCACATCCCATTCAAGGGCCAGACTTGGAGGTTCCAGAGGTCTGGTCGCGGGTGCCAGATAGTGCCTCATCCCTGAGAAAGAAGGTCCATCTTCAGGGGAATTTGCCAGGGAGGGGCTGTCGTGAGGAGCGTGAGTTCCGAGAACCAAGCCTGGGTGGGTCAGTAGGATGCTACCAGATCCTCGTCCTCCCTGACCTTGTGTCTGTGCAAGAAGGCTCACTGGGGGAAACGCATATTTGCGCAGACCCTGGGGCCAGCTGTGTGCCAGTGTGTCTGTGCTGGGGGGGGCCTCGGTCAGGGAATACCACAGCGGGCAATGGGAGGATTCCCTGGAAGCAAACAGGTCTACCTGTGCCTTGCCGAATTGACTCCAAATCAGCCGGACCACCTGGGGGTGGAGCTTCCACTCTCCCCTGAGCGTCTCCTGCCGCGACAGTGCGTCCACTGTGCGATTGAGTTCACCGGGGAAGT
Source organism: Myxocyprinus asiaticus (assembly GCF_019703515.2). Lineage (NCBI taxonomy): Eukaryota > Metazoa > Chordata > Actinopteri > Cypriniformes > Catostomidae > Myxocyprinus > Myxocyprinus asiaticus. The sequence goes on from NC_059347.1 coordinate 32,834,148, forward strand.
GGTAGACAATTAAACTTATTAAAATATAATTAAACGTGTTAAATCTTATTTTATATTTCTTGATGCTGTGTGATACAGATTGTTGTGTTTAGTAGCCTAGTTGAATGAAGTGTGCTTTAAAAACTTTGTAAATAAAGAGTTTAAAAATAATAGTTTGTTAAATTATAATATTATAATTTACCGTAAATTATAATTTATACTTGATAGAATTAAACTTTAATTAAACATTTAAATTTAATTAAACATCTGTTTAAATTCGGGCAACAAGCCACAAGTATCACTTGCTGGAGAGTTGTGGGGAGGAGAAAAGTTGTCTTGAGACATAAACATTGTAGTAGATGGGATGGTATTACATGTTGGCCTCTGTGACTACACACACACACACACACACACACACGTCAGGGGTAAAACATTTTATCTTTAATTTGAACGTGCGATCGTACGTCTCACACCAGTTTTCTTATTTTACTGTATCGTTCATTGAACATTTGATCCAAAATTGAGAAACGTTCACTTAATACATTCACGTCAGAGCAGTAGAAAAAGAGGTTTGTTTCAAACAATTCACACATCTTGGCCATTACAGACTAAGATTTTGAGACTGATAAGTTGTAGTTTTCATCAGCTGTGTTTGTATAGCAGGAATTGGTGTCACTTCCTCCTGAGGAAGAGTCATCGTCAGAAGAATCTTCTGTATTAATCCTTGAAGTGCCTATGCAGATATAATTGTCTGACTTTCTGTTTTGCAGTTCAGCAAATACACGAAACATACATTTGTGGTCACACTGGCCCAATCGATAATGTACAGCAAGCTGTACCGGTTCCCCCTCACAGATGTCAAGATGTTTGTATAGAAAAAATGCTAATCCGCCACCGTGAGGAATAAGAGTGGATCGTTGCATTATACTCCATCATCAACTTCTCTAGTGTAGATCTTGATGGTACATGTTGTTTTATTAAGCTCAAACCCAACAATGCTCTCTTGGGATATGGGGAGCTCACGCTTCACAATGTCTGACGTTAACTCTGTCACACTTGATCCATTCTTGTGCTTTGGGGCTAAAGCCAACTTTTCAGGTAATTCAATCTGTACGCTCACTGGAGAAACAACCATTTCAGTGGTCATTGTTACCCGATTTCAGAATATTTTCTGAATGTGGCGACTTATCTACACTCAAGAAAACACACATCTTTTAAACCACTCGCTTGACAAAAATGGTCAAAACTTATTAGACAACCACACATCGGTAACCACAAATGCTAAAAAAAATAAATAATAAAAAATAATTGGATAAACACAGTTCCAGTCAAAACTTATCAGACAAAGACACTTTCAGTCATCCTAATTGACAAACTTTATCAGTTTAAAACATCTGCCAACCACAAACTGTTAATAATTATCAGTCAAACACATATCCTAACGGTCATTCCATATCAGCACAAACACATATCCGGTCATCCTAACTGATATTCCTTATCAGCACAAACACACATCCAGTCGCCAGTCACTCCTTATCTAACACACACATATCTGGTTAACCACACCCCTAAGTCCTGCCCCTCCCTTATCTTATTAATCAATCAATCAATCAATCAATCTCTTATCTCATCTATCAAACAAATTTTGACATATGGTGAATTATATTGACTACTGACTGGGACCTATACCAGCCTAATATAAACTAATGCCTGCTGTATTATCAAGTTAAAATACATTGATTGTCACTTATATTGATATGTCTGAAATGGCCATTTTTACATTGCAAACGCAGTTAAATTGAACAATAAATCTCTATTAATTTTAATTGTTTATGTGGTTTAGAGGAATAATCTCATGAATCCACGATAGAGAAGAGCATATCTGAAGGCCTTGTGCAAGGAGGTCCCTGTGCCTTTTAGAGATTTTATGTCACCTACGCTAGGATCCACCACTGTAGCTTAAATGGACCAGCCTGACAATGTTGGAACTATTTCTCCCTTTAAAATCTTTGTATATTTAATTTGTATCTCAATTTGGTTTCCACAGCCAGCCCACGAGTCCTGGTGGTCCCTATAGCCAGTCTATCTCTGGCTCTGAGAGCACTGGTATTCTGGCTTTTCATTAAAAAAAAATTACTTCTCATGTATTCTATCTACGCTATCAACTGTATAGAAATAGACACGACACAGACAAGACTTTATGAGCATGATTGTGAGAGAAAGAAATAAAACACTTCAATCAAGATAAACATATATGACAGAAATAAAGAAATAACCAAAGTGTCTAGTGCAAATGATAAATAGCCCTAGGAGAAAGTACAGAAGAACTGAAAGGGGAAATGTGCATATGTATTCATAACTCTGTGCAGTAGGGTTTTGTGTGTGTGACTGTTTGTGTGAACCTGTCTACATGTGTGGGAATGCCTAATTGTGTCTGTGCTTGCTGAGTTAATTGCAGTACTCCAGACAGACAGAGGTTTAAAAAAATACAGCTTTAGACTTACTCGCACACATACACTATATGGCCAAAAGTTTGTGGACACCATATGTGCTTGATGAACATTTGATTTCAAAACCTTAGGCATCAATTTCCCCCTTTGCTGTAATAACAGCTTCCACTCTTTTGGGAAGGCTTTCCACTATACTGTATGTAGTAACATGGCTGCAGGGATTTGCTCTCATTCAGACACAAGGCTATCAGTGAGGTCAGGAACTGATGTTGGTCGATGGGGCCTGACTTACAGTTGCTGTTCCAGTTCACCCCAAAAGTGATCAGTGGGGTTCAGGTCTGGGCTTTGTGCAGGCCAGTCAATTTCTTCCACGCCAGACACAGTAAACCATTTCTTTATGGACCTCACTTTGTTCACAGGGGCATTGTCATGCTGGAACAGAAAAGGGCTATCCACAATCAGTTGCCACAAATTTGGAAGCACACAAAGCCCAAGTCATTACATAAAGACATTTTTTTTTCTTTACTGGATTTAATGGAGTAACCAAATTCATTAATTAGAAGGGGGTGTCCACAAACTTTTGGCCATATAGTGTACATGTGACTTTCCCCAGTAGTGTTTAGTTCTGGGGGCATATGGTACTTTCATACTAGTATATCTTTTCTTTTCCTCTTGTACCTCAAATTCTAGTTCATTAAACTTCCCTAAATCAGCTTAGACTAGCTTCTATAATTACTTTAATCTCAAAAAGGCAAGGACTCAAAACGTTATGTGCTTATGATATCAGAAGAATCTGAAACTGTTTCTTACTCTTTGTCTGAGCCAAAGAGAATGTTAATGGATTTAACAGACCCAACATGTGTGGATAGATGGGTGGGGTGTACATAACAGGACAGACTGTGCGATAATAATTTTTGGTGGGTTAATGGGTGTGTGTCTGCTGTGCTCGTCTAATCTACTGCCCATCTGAAAATCACTGTGTTTAAGAAGCTGTAAGTTCCATACCAGCTTACTCACACCAGAGTAAAAAGGCAGCTGAATCCATAAAACTGCCACAGTGGTGGGACAAATCAGCTTCACTATAGCAGGGTTTGCACAAGGTCCTTGAAGTGCTTGATTTCCAGAAATTACAGTACTAGAATACTTGGAAAACACCCTTAAAAATGCTTGAATGGGAGTTTATTAAATTACTGAAAAGTTAGCCATGTTCTGATTGTCAGATCACTCTTGTACTGATGAAAGATTGTATTTCAAGCACAAGGTGATTGTCAAAATACTCAGTGTTATGTCAGCAGGGCTATATCAGATTACAATAAGCTTTTTAGTCTCTGCCAAATGCCAGGTAATGTTCATTTAATAAAGCATCCCATAGGGAAGACACAACTATAAATGAAATCTCTTTAATATGTTAATTGTTCTTCCAAGATGGCAATAAGATTCAATATAGAGAGAAAATCAAGACTTTCACTTTGGTTTTTCTGACCCCAGTAATCTCACGTAAGTCTCTTCTAAAGTTTCAGAAGAGATATAAACAATGTTTCAAAGCGTGCTAAGCTTTGTCCCATACATGTCATTTTTTACATTTTTTTAATTTTTTTATCTCTCTTAAGACTTTTTAGGAAGAACATCTGAGACAAAGTTGAAACTTAAATCATTAAGGATCTGTTCCAAAACCTAGTGAGCAGAGGCCTCTGGAGGCAGCATTTTAAGACATCACAGAAGTACCGCTGCTCCCTATATGCATATTACGCAGTCTGCGTAGGGCACCAACTCCCTAGGAGGGCACCATCTTACCCTGGGGGGCATCAGTAACTCCACCAGTTGCCCTTACTCTCACGTTATATGTTATTCAAGGTCGCGAAACACAGACGATAGCCTCGCACTCGCACTTTCGCACCTCATTAGATCACCTTAATAATAACCTTATTAGAGGTAGGCCGATACATCCGTTTTACCATTTATCTATACCACTAGTAGCTTTTTGGAATTATCGGTTATCAGCAATAATCTATTCTAAGCAGATAGTTTTAATCCTCTGTTTTTCTGTGTCTGGTGCTGGAGGATACTTCATTTTTATTGTATCACTAACTTTATACTTGTGAATAATAATAAACCTTGTTCCTCATTAAACATCATCTGGTGAAATATACAGTATATAAACTTTTCATCAAGTGAATATTCTGTATAGGCTATAAAAAGCTTGAAGTTGCACTCAGTAATTTTCTTCCTCATTTATAAAGTTTTACTTCTAAAGAAATTAATAGAAAATTGAAACATATCTATAAAATCATGACCACTCAGGTGAGATGAAGACTCCAGTCATATAAGTAACCTTACAAAAGCTCTTTTATTGTACATGGAGCAGGGGCGACCTCATGGAGGCAGCCATGTTAGCATCACATGACCAGCTGAATACTACTTGCTTAATCTCAGTAACTGCCCTGTTATTGGACACTTTCACTCATGGATTAAATTAATCCTTCATAGTGAATTTCTACAACGGCATTGGTAACTGAAAACTACTATTTAAATGATGCAGCATCAAGGCCACAAGGTGTCAGTGTAAGCCATACTTCGACTTCAAGTGCACCTTTAATTTTGTAAATACTGCAGATCAAGTCTCCATCATTACAAAAAAGAGTCCCCGGTAAGTTTCAGGCTTGTTTATAGTTAAAAGTCCCGCTTTTGCACCAAATCTTAAATTTTTCTGTTTATTACTGGGATATTGGTTTAACAATAAACTGCATCTAAGATTATATTCATTTTGGACTCTTGAAGCCTCTGTCTGTACCCATCATAGTAAGGAAAGTATTATTCTTTTTTTTTGTTTTTTTTTACATTAAATAAATCGATTTTTAAAATATATCAGCCGATTAATCAGTAATCTGCCTTTTCTACCAATAATCATTTATTATTCATTAGACTATAATTTATTTGACTGTAACATTCTTTTTGCAATATGCTTTATTCTAATACTCTATTCCAGTTTTGCTAGACAAAGCAACATTTAATTGTTACAAGGCCATTGTTAATAAAGTTAAACACAAGTATCAACAAAAACAAACCTCCAAAACTGTTACCACAAGGCCCTCACCAGTCTGCTCTCTACCTCTTTGTTCCTCATTCTGTGTATCAATCATATCTTGTGCTCAACTAAATGTTACCTTTTGAAAGCAGAGAGGTATGAAAAAATGTATGTACAAAGTCTCTCATCAAGACTCCAGGACTTCAATACACAAAGCTTTTAAATACTTTTCATACAGCAGTCTATAGGCAATAAAAGTATTTCCCAAAACAAAGGAAACAACTGGGTATAATCATTTCAGAAGTTTGGAAAGAATGAGAGAGAGAAAGGTAGAAAGAAAAAAAAAGCAGAAATTAGTAAATGAAAGATGGTGGAAAAAGACAAAATGAGCCTGTTTAAAACATTCACACGTGTTTTAGATTCCAAAAGAGTGTGAGCTGCTTTCCCATAATGCAGCAGTGGCTGCGTGGGAACTGAGCCATTAAGTATGTGTGTGAGAAATAGAGTACAGCACATTGATACAGTCATGGCCGTATGCAGGGTTTAAAAAATACCGAGGTCCAAAAACTAAGTCTGCTAGCGGGGTTGGGGGGTGAAAAATATTGATTCCCCGATCGACATATGTGCATTTAAAGACGTTGGATAATAATAGCTTTAAAACCATGTCAGTGTGCAGTAGCATAAATTATCTTTTTGGATTTGAATTATAAAAATGTGTCTCAAGCAGTACATAAACGTAGGAAAAATGTGTTTTATACAAAATTATATCTATACAATTGTACTATACTGTATTATGACACTATACTTATGAAAGTAAATTGAACCTATAGGCTTCACTGTCATTACCAAAGAACATATATCTCTGTGGTAATTAGGCATACATTGTTTGAATGAGATCAGGTCTGTTTTTGTTTGAGTTAAACAGCACAGTAACATAATGCTAATCATATTCTGGGCACAGTGGCTCTTCCTCTCTCATCTCCATCATCTTCTCTTTTTCTTTTTCTCTCAGTCTTATCTTGTCCCCTGTTGCTTCCCTTCCCATAATTGATGCAGTCTTTTCATTTTCGTCTGTGTCAGTAAAGAAAGTAAACACAGGGTAAATTGATATTTATTTGCAAATGTTACCGGCCTCTGCTAGGATAATCTTGCAATGAAAATAAAAATATATAGTGGTACCTCATCATTTTAACATGCATTTTAACCCTACACAAACTGATATGAAAGAAAAGCATATCATTATCAGTCCGTTTCTCTAGTTACCTCGTAACGCTTCGGCGGATTAAGGTGCCTGCCCTGCCCGGTTTGTTGACAGCACAGTGGAGCGCAAAGCCCGCCCCCCAGCCGATTTCATTGGTCAACTCAAGCAAGCAGTCACCTGAGAAGGTTGGTTATCTTTGCAGCATCAAATAGTTATTATTAGGCAATTATTTTATGACTTTTAATATACACCTCGGGAAAAAATACAGAGGTCCGGACCTCGGTGACCTCAATGGTGGATACGGCCATGGGTACAGTGGTGTAGAATCAAAGAAACTTGCACATTCCTCAGATGCCCTGGCTCAAAGGCCAGCAAGCTCAGACACATACAGTACACACATAGATTATGTGCACTCCTGGGCACATGACATAACTACAAACCACTGATGTTTTTATAGATTAATTATCTATAAATTAGACATCTTATTCATATCTCAGCCGATATCGTGACATGAGAATGACAGACAAGAAATTAAAGAAGGAAAAAGACTGAAAGCACTTTAACATACCCCAAAGGAACAGTGCCCTGATCTTACTAGCTCACCAGTTTAGCATGCCCTCATTTACATCCACCCACCTTCTCACAAAAATTAATAATTTTAGCTCCAGTCAAAACTAGTCATGAATGTTTCAACCGCAGGGTTATTAAGTTTCTGATAAGCTTAAACACCCTTAGATATATGTGCAATAGATGCACTGCACCACTGCTGGGGTAATCTGGGACAGAGTTAATGATGGGCCCAAAACCAAAGGAAGCAGATTGAAATAAATAAGGGACAAAGTCACACAGTGATCAAAAACCATTGCTAACACCTTTTAACATGCCTACTAACAAGCCTTATTATGTATGGGGTACCATTAATGACAAAGTTCTTCTGTACACTTTGTTTGGCTTTTACTCTTTTTCGCATTCTCTTGCCTTTTGCCATAATACAGTAGTTGGTGTCTTCTGACCTCGTAAACTGTTTATGTCCATCGTTGCTCATGACTCTTGACATCAATATTTGCATTGGTCTAGTGGGATGTTAATAATAAAAATCTTTCGGTCTGAGTCACGTGACGCTACGCGAGTGGAAGCAGCCTAGTGGCAAGCTCCAATACACTTTGCTACAATTATCCTTTCAATCAATATTACTCAGTGAGAACTGATTTAGTTTTGATTGTTAAACTGCTCTGGGAGTGTAGGATGCCGAAGAATTCGAAATCGTGAGCCTGTGGGGACATTAAAAGGCATTTATGGTTGCACGCGTCTGACGCCTCTCAAGAGCAAGATGGCGAGGGTCCAGTTAGGAATGACAGCGTGCCTCAGGATGTAAATCAAATCAAATCAAATCACCTTTATTGTCACACAATCACATACACAAGTGCAATAGTTTGTGAAATTCTTGGGTGCAGTTCCGAGCAACATAGCAGTCATGACAGTGATGAGACATATACCAATTTACAATAAACTTCAGATTTACACAACACAATTTAAAATCTAATATACACATAATTACACACAACACAATATACAAATAATAACATACAATGTACAGTATACAATACACACAATATAGAATACACATTATACAATAAAAAATAGTATATATAGTATATATAAAATGTACAGTAGGTTGTATTGTACTGTATTGACATTCAGGCTGTCGGTTGATAGTAAGTTGCCAGTGTGTTGTTAAGAGGGAATAGAATTTATGACAGTCCGGTGTGAGATAATAAGAGTAATAAAATGCAGTGCTGATGTATATTGATCGTGATAGATCAAGAGTTCAAAAGTCTGATTGCTTTGGGGAAGAAGCTGTCATGAAGTCGGCTGGTGCGGGTCCTGATGCTGCGATTCCGCCTGCCTGAAGGTAGCAGTGAGAGCAGCCCATGGCTCGGGTGGCTGGAGTCTCTGATGATCCTCCAAGCTTTTTTCACACACCGCATGCTATATATGTCCTGGAGGGAGGGAAGCTCACCTCCGATGATGTGTCTGGCAATTCGCACCACCCTTTGCAGGGCTTTGCGTTGTGGGCGGTGCTATTGCCGTACCAGGCGGAGATGCAGCCAGTCAGGATGCTCTCTACAGTGCTGGTGTAGAACCATGTGAGGATGTGGCGGTTCATTCCAAACTTCCTCAGCCGTCTCAGGAAGAAGAGGCACTGATGAGCCTTCTTCACAACGGCCTCAGTGTGGACAGACCATGTGAGTTCCTCAGTGATGTGAACACCGAGGAACTTGAAGCTGCTGACTCTCTCCACTGGTGCTCCATTGATGGTGATGGGGCTGTGTTCTCTTTCTCTTCTCCTGAAGTCACCACAAGCTCCTTTGTCTTGCTGACGTTGAGGGAGAGGTTGTGCTCCTGACACCAGCGTGTCAGAGTGTGCACCTCCTCTCTGTAGGCTGTTTCATCATTGTCAGTGATCAGACCTACCACCGCCGTATCATCAGCAATCTTAATGATGGCACTGGAGCTGTGTGTTGCCACACAGTCATGTGTGTACAGGAAATATAGGAGTGGACTGAGAACACAGCCCTGTGGGGTTCCAGTGTTGAGGGTCAGTGATGAGGAGATGTTACTGCCCATTCTAACCACCTGGCGTCTGCTTGACAGGAAGTCCAGGATCCAGCTGCACAGCAAGCTGTTTAAGCCCAGAGCCCAGAGTTTCACATCAAGCTTGGAGGGCACTATGGTGTTGAATGCTGAGCTGTAGTCTACAAACAGAATTCTCACATAAGTGCTCCTTTTTTCCAGGTGGGAGAGAGCAGTGTGTAGTGTAGATGCAATGGCAACATCAGTGGAGCGGTTGTTGCGATAAGCAAACTGCAATGGGTCCAGTAAGGGAGGCAGCACAGAGCAGATGTAATCTCTGATTAGTCTCTCAAAGCATTTACTGATGATGGGGTCAGAGCAACAGGATGCCAGTCATTTAAGCAAGTGATTATGGATTGCTTTGGTACAGGCACAATGGTGGATGTTTTAAAGCATGTGGGGACTACAGACAAAGAGAGGGAAAGGTTGAAAATGTCTATTAAAAACACCAGCCAGTTGGATCGCGCACGCTCTGATGACGTGGCCCGGAATGCCGTCTGGACCCGCGGCTTTATGGATATTCACCTGTCTGAAGGATCGGGTTACATCCGCTACAGTGACAGAGAGTGAACTAACCTCTGTAGCTTCGGCCGTGAAAGCTCTCTCCGCAAGGGCGGTGTTGTTTCCCTCAAAACGAGCATAAAAAGTATTTAGCTCATCCGGGAGAGAGGCAGCGGTGTTCACGGCGGAGTTTTTATACCCTTTAAAGTCCGTGATGATGTTAATTCCCTGCCACATGCTTCTAGAGTTGGTGGTATTAAACTGTCCTTCAATCTTGTTCCTGTACTGGCGTTTTGCTGCTCTGATAGTTTTTCGGAGGGCATAACTGGCTTGTTTATGCTCCTCCGCGTTCCCGGAATTAAAAGTGGAGGTCCGCGCATTAAGTGCCGCGCGAACACCGCTATTAATCCAAGGTTCCTGGTTTGGGTAGATCCGTATTGTTTTGGTCGGAACAACATCCTCTATGCACTTTCTGATGAAACACGTGACGCTATCAGCGTAAAGCTTGATGTCGTCATCAGAGGCAGACCGGAACATCTCCCAGTCCGCGTGATCAAAACAGTCTTGTAGCGTAGAGTCTGATTGGTCCGACCAGCACTGAATCGTTCTGAGGGTAGGTGCCTCCTGTTTCAGTTTCTGCCTGTAAGCGGGCAGAAGCAGAATGGAAGAGTGGTCCGATTTGCCAAATGGTGGGCGGGATTTGTAGCCATCCCAGAAGGGAGAGTAGCAATGGTCCAAAACCCGGTCCCCTCGTGTGTTGAAACTGATGTGTTGGTGGTATTTTGGTGCGATTGATTTGAGATTGGCTTTGTTAAAGTCCCCGGTCACAATGAACATAGCCTCAGGGTGCACAGTTTCCTGCTTGCTTATACTCCCATACAGTTCCTTGAGTGCCCGGTCTGTGGTGGCTTGTGGCGGGATGTACACAGCTGTGATAATGACTGCTGTGAATTCCCTCGGTAGCCAGAATGGTCGACACAAAAGCATGAGAAATTCCAGATCAGGAGAGCAGAAAGACTTGATAGAATGTACTCTGATCACACCAGGATTTGTTGATCATAAAACATACACCACCACCTCTGCTTTTACCTGAGAGGTCTTTCGCTCTGTCCGCTCGGTGCACGGAGAACCCCACGGGTTCGATGTCTGAGTCTGGAATCTCCGCAGATATCCAAGTTTCTGTAAGGCAGATAATGCAGCAGTCCCTCATCTCTTGTTGGAAAGAGATCCGTGCTCTCAGCTCGCAGAGCTTGTTGTCCAGCGACTGAACATTTGCCAGTAGAATACTGGGTAGCGGGGGTCGATTTGCACGACGTCTTACTCTGATGAGAATGCCAGCTCTATTTCCCCTTTTCCTTCTGCGTTTCTGCAGCCGGGCTGCCCAGACAAAGGGCTCCGCTGGCGTGTTTGTAAACAGCGGGTCGGCATTGAGGAATTTGAAGTTCGGTTTACGGTGTGTAATTGCAGAACCAATGTCCAAAAGTGTTTGTCTGTCATAGACAATAATGCAGACAACATCCAAGACAAAAAACATAAGAATTGTAAACAAAACAAACAAAATTAGAGGATATGGAAAATCGAAGCAGATATAATAAGGTTTGTTTCGTTGGAATCCCTGAGGGAAAGGAAGGTCAAGATATGGTCAAGTTCCTTGATAGGCTTATTCCAAATTTGTTCGACACAGCGGACCGTCATCTGGAAATAGATTGCGTGCACAGAGCTCTCAGTCGGCTTCCCAGGGCGGGTGACAGACCCCGATCCATTCTGACAAGATTCTTGCGGTCAGCAGACAGAGACTGTTTTATGTGTGGCGAGGAATAAAGGCAAGTTGTGCTGGGAGGATTACAACATAATGGTTTTTCCGGACTTTGCCAGTGCTACACAAGCGAAATGGGAGGGATTCAAAGAGTATAAGAAGTTACTCTTTTCCTTTATTGACTTATTGTTGAGTTTATTTTTTTCATTTTGTGGGTTCAATGATGTTATTTACTTGGGCCTATTTCATTGAAAACTTTTATGTGCAGTTCAATTGAATGGTTTACATAATAAAAAACACACACAAAAAAAAAACCCACCAGACTGAGTGTGCATGGACTGTCGGATTTCTGAGAGATGGACATCAGTTGGACATCAATGGACTGTTATGTGCAAGGTTGAAGCGCATCTCTTTTCTGTTCTGTGGGTTATTAAGGATTTTATGGTTCTATCAATGTTTGATAGTGGTCTATATAATTTAGCCTTGGGTACACAATTTATCTTTGCATGTCAATATGTCACACTTTAATATAGGTAAAATGTTTCTCTCCATGAGTAACGTTAATGGGCTGGGGCAGCCTATAAAAAGAAGGAAGGTTATATCTTTTCTTAAGCATAAAAAATTTGATATAGTGTTCCTTTAAGAAATGCATATTTCTTCACAGGAAGCTGAAAAACGTGGTGTAGCATGGGGTTGGCATGTGTTTTGCAGAGCAGGGGAGTCATCATATTTATGACAAATTAAGTTCAGTTAGGAAACTCTGTGGTGCAGGCTGGTAGGTCACCCTGGCACACCTTGCTACGTTAACCAATCAGAACCTCTTTTTTAACTCATCGAATTATATAACCCACTTACGCATCATAGTGGCACGGCTGTAGCAGCATGGTAACACGCAGCATTTCTCAAGACTACTGCAGCCATCATTTTCACTATTTCTCCTTGTTTTCCCACCTCCATGCCTCATCTCGAGCTTCAGACCCAGAAAGTCCCTTTTTCCTAGAAGATCGTTTAGCTGATTGAGTATTGTATGAGATCCTGGAATCCCTATCTGCAAACACACCGAAGGAAATGTAATCTCCCAAGCCTACTAGGCAGAGTGTTAACATCTCAACGGTGATGCCGATCTACCTACGCTGCCGCTAAACGCAACATATAAACTGCAGCTGACGACCCAGTCATGGAAGCGATTATGTTATCGACAGACCTCATAGACGAGCAAGACAGCATTATTTTAGAATGTTATTACAGGCAGCTATCACCAGAGCCCTTATAAATGGGGCCTACTAATTCAGCTAACGCAGCAGTCTACTGTCAACTATGGGTGCTCTGCTGGAGAGCAGATAAAGATCTTTCTTCGGATATGTTGTAAAGAGTATTTAAAAGATCTCCAGCATCACCTGCAAGGACCACGGTGGTCCTTCGGCTGATCGTGACATCACACTGTTCTTTTGGCAGCAACAAATCCTTTTATCTACAGCTGTTTGATTCCTTCTGCTGCAGCATACCACCATCCTTCGTAGGAGATTTTAGCAGGTAACGAGATCAATTTCATTTTCGTTTTTCTAGAAGAGAATTAAAGCTTTTTTTTCTTTTTTTTCTCCCCTTTTCTCCCCAACTTGGAATGCCCAATTCCCAATGTGCTCTAAGTCCTCGTGGTGGTGTAGTGACATGCCTCAATCCGGGTGGCGGAGGATGAATCTCAGTTGCCTCCATGTCTGAGACCGTCAATCTGCGCATCTTATCACATGGCTTGTTGTCATAGCGCATGTGGAGGCTTCATGCTATTCTCCCCGGCATCCACGCACAACTCACCACGCGCCCCACCGAGAGCGAGAACCACATTATAGCGACCACGAGGAGGTTAACCCAATGTGACTCTACCCACCCTAGAAACCGGGCCAATTGGTTGCTTAGGAAGCCTAACTGGAGTCCCTCAGCACACCCTGGATTCGAACTTGCGACTCCAGGTGTGGTAGTCAGTGTCTTTACTTGCGGAGCAACCCAGGCCCCCACAGATCGGATATTCTAAGATTTTTGTCCTGTCTGCATCATGCAATACATAATGGCTGTATTTACATTAATATCGCATCAAGACGGCAAATATTTTTGTCCCATCTGTTTACACACTCGTAATACATTAACGGCTGTGTCTTTGTATCATTTCGCGTCAAGAGGGGCATTTTAAAGCGAATTAAATGTTCATGTGCGCAGCTCAACATGAGATAGGAGCACTCTCTAGAGCACGCGCAGACTTTCGCATGTAACAGTGATACAAAATAATTTAAAACTCTCTTAGTCCTGTAATTAAAATATATTCCTTTGCATTGACCAGGCAGCCAAGGTATGGCAGCTGCCATACCCTGCCATATGCAACTGACGCTCCTGGTTTGGATTAGGGGATCTAAAACATTGATATGATAGTAATTAGGGCTGTCAATCGATAAAAAATTTTTTTCAAAATAATTACGATACACAGATTAATTAAATTAATTGCAGTTAATCGCATATATAAATATTTGCTGAGAAAGACCTTTAATTAACTAATACAATTCAATATATGATTCAATAACTATAAATACTTATAAATATAATATACTGTATATTATAATAATAATAATTAAAATGCATTATATTATTGTGGCAGACAAGTATTGACAAGACAATTCAAAAAGTGGCTTTAGAAGGCAATATATTTGATTTCCACATTATTGAACATAAGCTATTATCGTCCTACAGTCCACAGCAATCGATTTTGCAACTGAATTCGTCAATCTGTCCCAAAAAGATTTATTATAAGGGCTTTTCTAAAGACACGTAATTGTACACATGCGTCAGACGTTGCTGTGGTGATGCCTCCCTTAAGAGACTGCCCTGGCTTCAAATACCTTAAAACTAACATTCACAAACATACAAATTAACACACCAACTAACACATCAATATAAATACACCAAATAAATTATATGCTAACAAAGTTACTAACACACCTGCTAACAAACAACAAACCCTCCAATTAAATAACATGTTAACAACTATATTTGGGGATTCTGAACACATACAGAAAACTGGCCATTAGTAACAAAACAACAGGAGGTGGGGCCCAAGAATATTCCACAACCTAATGAGTTTCTTGACAAAAGATGGTGTTTTGTTGTGTGTTTATTTTTGTGGCCAGGAAAAAAAATACAAACACAAGCACACACCTATTATAATTCTGACGTCAAGTTTTCCAAGCAATATATTCCCAATATCAACTATGAAAACTAGACAGTTATAAAAATATAATGCGTATAATAGGGGTGTAACAATATATTGTGTATCGCAATGTATCGTGGTTCAAAAAATTACGTTACGTGTCATGGAGACTGGATGGTTTTTTCTATTTTTTTATTTTTTTGTCAGTACTATCCTATATGCATGACGCACAATGTCCTACGCCAACGTCACGTGGAGTCGCTTCATAGCATACTAGCAGCTGCTGCCAGAAAAGTGTTGAATAATGAGTGCGGCTGAAACTGACATGGAAATAGAGGATGCCCCATCCTCTTTTAAGTCGGATGTTTGGCAACATTTTGGTTTTCCTGTTACATGACTGCTCAACCAAAAGATTACGGATAAAACAAGAACGGTATGTAAATACTGTAAAAGAACTATAAAGTACACATCTTCCAATACGTCCAATATGATGCTGCATGTGCAATGTCACCACAACGACAAACTCCGTGAGCAGCATATGACAAAGAGAGTGATCAAAGGCCAGACATCTTTGCAAAGTAGTTTTACAGCCCGTTGTCGCATTCATGTGCAAGAGCGCAAGAAATAACCAGATGCATAGGCGTTTTTATGGCAAAGAACATGAGGCCATTTTCTGTGGTCAGCAATGATGGATTCCACATAATTTGTTTCAAGACTATTTGTTTATGTTTTATCTTTTAAAGTTTAGTTTAATTGTTACTTTAGTAGT
Organism: Myxocyprinus asiaticus; assembly: GCF_019703515.2. Taxonomy (NCBI): domain Eukaryota; kingdom Metazoa; phylum Chordata; class Actinopteri; order Cypriniformes; family Catostomidae; genus Myxocyprinus; species Myxocyprinus asiaticus. The sequence goes on from NC_059347.1 coordinate 32,849,656, forward strand.
TCTATTAAGAAGTTTAGGGTGCAAATTTCTTAATTCTAATTTCATAGTTATTCAATAGTTAAGCTAGTATATTTTTCAGTGACAGCCCAATTCTATTTGTAATTTACAGAGAAGGAAATTTAAACTTGGACTATTGTTAGTGTTAATTTATCCAAAAGAAACTGTTTGAAGATTGTTTATTTTTACATAATTTATGTCTGGCATTTATATTAGGGCAAAGCTGTCATTACTTAATATTCCCATTACTGCAGTTTTGATTGCAAAATGTACAAATAAGAAAGCATGTTGTTTGTTGAACATTGTTGATGTTTCAGGAAATAAATGCATTGTTTTCATTTCAGTATTCTTTTTTCAAAATATTTAAAGTATCGATCCGTGAACTGTGAACCCTGTATCGTGAACCGTACCGAATCGTGAGCTTAGTGTATCATTACACCCCTAGCATATAAGATTATGTAATCCAAAAAAAGAGCCCAACATTAAAAACAACCTCAGCTTTTTGAAAATGCTCACTTGAAAAAGTCCAGCAAAGAAAAGGTGGGTGTAAACTGAGAGGGCATGTTCACCGATTAGCATACATAAACACACCCACAAATGTATAAATACCACACTTAACACAACAATAACATAATAACATGTATAGTATGCATACAGTGGTATTTTCCTGAAAACCTTTGGTATCAAGCAAAAACTGTGATCAAATGCATTACAAGTTGAAATATTTAACTGTTTAAATGTTGTGTTCCAAACACATAAATACAAAGTCATAAACTGTGCTCTAAAACACTATTTCCATTTCTTTACATTCTGAAAAACATATTTCAAAGTGTCTCCACTTTTGTCCAGAGTCTGACCAATGCTAAAAATATTTTTACAAATATTTTTACAAACAAACACAGCAAACAAAACATCAAACAAGCTCAGGGGCAACCCCTCTCTTTCATGTAATTGTTTACATTTCTTGCTATGACATGGCGTCTTGCAAGCTTCTTAAACAAGCCTTGTCCTATTGTTGCATTGGGGGCTTGAACGTGTCGTAACCTTGGCAACAGCAGAGGTTCCAAGATCTGTATGCCAAGCAGATGTGAGAATTCAGGCAGCATAGATGAATGGAATGCTGGCAATGGACTGTGACTGTGATGTCATCATCAGCGGTTGACAGGTATTTGTATATTTATGTCAAGGGAGGAAGAGAGAGGGACATTTAGAACGGAATATTAAGGAAAACTTTTTCCCAAGAGTAGGCTAAATCAGCCAGACACTACAAACACTAACTTTTAATAATATACACCAAGTCTCAGATGAAATGACTTATTAGGGCCCAAGCACTGAAAGTGCAGAGACCCTATTGTTCTTCTAAGGATTATTATTAGGGCCCCAAGCACTGAAAGTGCGGAGGCCCTATTGTTCTTCTAAGGATTATTATTATTATTATTATTATTATTATTATTATTATTATTAGGGCCCAAGCACTGAAAGTGCAATATTATTATCCTCATTGAATTGGAGGATAATAATAACAAAAAAGGAAAAACAGACATTATGCTCATTTTTTCAGTTTGAGGCTACATTATATTGTGTAAAAAGAGAGTTCTATATTAGATTGCCATTGTTCTCCTATGTGGGTTGATATGGTCAAAGATAGACTTAAGCAGGTCTAAATATTCTTCCTCAGATTTCATAAACAATAACCCTATATTGTATGTTTTTATTTTCAAAGTAAAGTTAACCAAAACCTATTTGTTAGGGTGTGATGTTTGTTCTTCAGCCAGATCTTAAGGAATTTATAGCCAAACTCAAATGTTAATTAAATTCCCCTTATAATGTAATTACATACTATTTTTATGTAAATAAATGGATAATATTAACAGTTTTATTTTTGTATTAGGTACGAAGCTGGCCAATTTGGATTGAATTTGGGTTTTTTGAAAAATGTATGCCCTGAACTTTTAATACTACCAAAATTGCTTCAAAATAATTAAAGGTGCAGTACGTAAGATTCAGAAACCCTTGTTATTAATGACACCTGTGGCTGTTAAGTGAACTGCAGTGAGCTACCTGTTGCTCGTGCTCGTGCACACACTCCATAGGGATGTGAGCATCGACCAAAACAATGACGTAACGTACAAAGAGACAACGTGATTCACCGGGATCATGCTGACAGATGAGGTAGCATGATTAAAATTACACAGTTATTATTGTTTTACTACAAACTTTGAGAGTGTATTTTATATTTGACTCTCCAGTGCTGGAACAGGGCTAAAACAAAGTGTGGATATAGGTCTGACTATATGAGACTGTAGTTTGAAGTAATCACTTTTCTTTGCATGATACATTGACTGCATTTATACGATAGCCTATGTCAGCGTTAGCTAGCTAGCTAGCCAGCTTTATCAATAGCTGTTAGCTAAATTTGGTGGATGATGACAGTAGCTGTTTATAAAATAATCTGTACATTATAAATATGTTGATACAATTCAGTATTGATGTGATTCCATCACAACTGACATTTTGATATATCGATGCGCTATTGTCTTATAATAATAGAATGTATATATTTTCTGTATAACCAAGTTAAGTTACACTAATGAATGGGTCTTTTTGCATTATCTTGAACATTGTCTAGCATTCATTTCATGTGTTATTGTAGTTTAGCTAAACGGCACTATATTTCACATGCTTTGCAGTTATGTAAGCTTACCTGTCCAATAAGAAGAATGGCAATTCAGGGTCAGTTTTGATCCCCAAAACCGAACGAAGGTCCCTCCATGAATCAAATGCCCTGCCGATGTTCACTCTAGTTTTCGCTTGACCACGATCAGGTTCACGCTTAGCCAGACGGGATTCAGTAGATAAATGTTTTTTTGGTTTACTCTGAGTTTGTGTAGGAGTCGGCGTTGTGCTGGGAGCCGGTTGTTTGCTGGATTCCATCTCTAAGATAAGGTTACCTAGTATTGCAGTTTGCTGTTGCTGTTGAATAGCGGAAGAGAAGCACTGAGGCACGGCTCTCGGGAGCACGCATAAATGTCACATCCTTTGGATTTTCCCAGCAAAAGTGACCCGCTCCCTTCGCATGAAAATCTGTCTACAGGCTTCAATAGGCAACCTAGGAAGTCCGGGAAGGGCTCATTTTTTAAGTTATGTTACAAGTCGTTCACACAAAAAAAAAGGCGAATATTACATTAAACTTTTTACATATTGCACCTTTAAGAATAATGTCAAATGCCAAATGCATGTGTCCACCTTGCATTGTTTTCTGAAAGCCACTGGGTGGAAATGGACCCATGGTGCTTGAGCCCATCATCGCTGCTTGCTGCTATATTTGGAAATTCCTTTTTGAAAATGTTTACTCTTATTTACTTGTGTGTGCTACTGTGAAGTCCAGAATGATCAAAATAGTCTTGATGCTTTACCAGTGTTTAAATGAATCTGCAAGGTTTAGTCTTACTGAGAAAAATATTGATGTTTTGGAGTCTCTGTTTAAATGAGCACTAATGAAGGAGAAAACCAGAAATGTTGTCTCAGGCCCTTGAAGGTCACTGCAGTGGCAGATTAAATATATACAAGGGCCCAGAAATAATGTGCTGGGTCATGCAATTACTATCAACCTCACTGTTTGCCTCTTGCTGTTTTATGAATTAGTATTTAAACTGAATTATATTTCAACATCTGTCTCTTTCTCTTGTGCTGTCTTGAGGATGCAGTACTGTAGGGACTAAAAATCACAACTGGACAATAGTGGGGATGTAGAAAACATTATACTATAACTTAAAAAACATTCAAATGAATACCATTAGTCTTTAGAAGTTTTCAGCTCTGAATGACTTAAGAGTAGATGGCCAATAACAAATATACACACAAATACAAATTCCTCTACTCTGCTTTAAATAACTGGCCTCATTCTCACAGTGAAAAGCACTGAGTTTACTCTGAGTAAACCAGAATGCTTGTTTAAAGTCCTAAGTTTCAATATTGCCCTTTAAAAAAGCCTCACAGCTGCCACCTCTAGCTCAGACACACACTTATTCACAGTGTTCCCTTATCACTTTCCAAAACAACCTCTAATTGGTGTTTCAAAGTCTTTGACTAGCAGGATCATTTTTTTTTCCGATTGCATCCTCACTCCTCTCTGCTGTCTGGTGAACAGGAAAAGCAGCTGAAGTGCACGGAAGCTCCTCATGGGAGGAATCATGAGAAATATCTCTGATCCACAAACAAACGCAAGGGTCAGATAACAAAAAAGGATGGAGAGGGACAGAAAGAGAAAAAAACAACAGAGGAAGAGAAAAACATAGAATAAAGTTGTATTTGTTAACATAGTTACTGTAATAATTATTCCTATAAACTCTTGGTTAATGTTAATTTAATAATTTACTAATACATTATTAAAACTAAAAGTTGTATACATTAATACAATTTATGCATCATGATATAACATGAACTAACACTTAACAATTGTATTTTCATAAATTAACATTAGCCAAGATTTAAAAAGAAATGATGTAAAAATATTAGTGCTCGACCGATTTATCAGTCGGCCGATATTTGCCTTTCACTGATATATCTGTATCAGTGTATATGTTTTCCGATATGCGCAGATATTAAAACTTTTTTTTTTCAGAACATACAGGTGCATCTCAATAAATTAGAATGTCATGGAGAAGTTCATTTATTTCAGTAATTCAACTCAAATTGTGAAACTCATGTATTAAATAAATTCAATGCACACAGACTGAAGTAGTTTAAGTCTTTGGTTCTTTTAATTGTGATGATTTTGGCTCACATTTAACAAAAACCCACCAATTCACTATCTCAAAAAATTAGAATATGGTGACATGCCAATCAGCTAATCAACTCAAAACACCTGCAAAGGTTTACTGAGCCTTCAAAATGGTCTCTCAGTTTGGTTCACTAGGCTACACAATCATGGGGAAGACTGCTGATCTGACAGTTGTCCAGAAGACAATCACTGATACCCTTCACAAGGAGGGTAAGCCACAAACATTCATTGCCAAAGAAGCTGGCTGTTCACAGAGTGCTCTATCCAAGCATGTTAACAGAAAGTTGAGTGGAAGGAAAAAGTGTGGAAGAAAAAGATGCACAACCAACCGAGAGAACCGCAGCCTTATGAGGATTGTCAAGCAAAATCGATTCAAGAATTTGGGTGAACTTCACAAGGAATGGACTGAGGCTGGGGTCAAGGCATCAAGAGCCACCACACACAGACATGTCAAGGAATTTGGCTACAGTTGTCGTATTCCTCTTGTTAAGCCACTCCTGAACCACAGACAACGTCAGAGGCGTCTTACCTGGGCTAAGGAGAAGAAGAACTGGACTGTTGCCCAGTGTTCCAAAGTCCTCTTTTCAGATGAGAGCAAGTTTTGTATTTCATTTGGAAACCAAGGTCCTAGAGTCTGGAGGAAGGGTGGAGAAGTTCATAGCCCAAGTTGCTTGAAGTCCAGTGTTAAGTTTCCACAGTCTGTGATGATTTGGGGTGCAATGTCATCTGCTGGTGTTGGTCCATTGTGTTTTTTGAAAACCAAAGTCACTGCACCCGTTTACCAAGAAATTTTGGAGCACTTCAGGCTTCCTTCTGCTGACCAGCTTTTTAAAGATGCTGATTTCATTTTCCAGCAGGATTTGGCACCTGCCCACACTGCCAAAAGCACCAAAAGTTGGTTAAATGACCATGGTGTTGGTGTGCTTGACTGGCCAGCAAACTCACCAGACCTGAACCCCATAGAGAATCTATGGGGTATTGTCAAGAGGAAAATGAGAAACAAGAGACCAAAAAATGCAGATGAGCTGAAGGCCACTGTCAAAGAAACCTGGGCTTCCATACCACCTCAGCAGTGCCACAAACTGATCACCTCCATGCCACGCCGAATTGAGGCAGTAATTAAAGCAAAAGGAGCCCCTACCAAGTATTGAGTACATATACAGTAAATGAACATACTTTCCAGAAGGCCAACAATTCACTAAAAATGTTTTTTTTTATTGGTCTTATGATGTATTCTAATTTTTTGAGATAGTGAATTGGTGGGTTTTTGTTAAATGTGAGCCAAAATCATCACAATTAAAAGAACCAAAGACTTAAACTACTTCAGTCTGTGTGCATTGAATTTATTTAATACACGAGTTTCACAATTTGAGTTGAATTACTGAAATAAATGAACTTTTCCACGACATTCTAATTTATTGAGATGCACCTGTATAATGCAGAAAACAATGCTTGGATGATTTAGAATTGGTGTCATAGTGTAGTTTGTCCAGCAGAGCGCGCTCTGTTTACTGAGCTGATGGTGATTCTGCAGACAGTGCGGAGTTAAGTGGTACGGAGTTAAGTGGCGTCTTCACGGTAAGTTGCAAACTAGTTTGTGAAATACATACTGGGAAGTTTATAAACAATGACTCCATCATTTTCCCTTTTCAATATAACTCATATAACGTTAACCCTGTCCCTGACAACCATGTCACTCATGTTTATCACATCTGTTTGCTGTTAGCCAGCTATAGTTTGTAAATGCAGTCAGTAATGTACCAGATTGAAAGGTAAACATCAGTGCATCTTTATGCAGCTCAGCAGACAACAGTGTGGTGGTGGATTGTGTGTGGTGAGTGTTGATTTCATGCTGTGTTGTAACCTAGTTGGTTACGCAATGCTGGAAAGTAAATAAAGTCCATCTTTTACTCTCCGTGACAACGAGCTTATAGCTAACTAGCTAACCACATAGCTGCTTTCATAACTTGTCAGCTGATTGGAAGCTAATGTGTAAAGGTATTCACCAAACTGTTTTGTTCAGGATTCGCAGTTTGGTACCCCCTTCAACCAAACAATTCCAGTCGTTGCATTTACAAAATGTAATATTTAAATGTCTGGTTTTCCACCAGAATATGGTGTAACACCGCTGCCGCTGTTTATCTCTTGACTCGGCAGCATCGGACCATGAGTTATTGTTTGTGACTCTTTTGTTATACATTAACAACAAAATATTGCTGATGATGTTTTGATAAGCGAGAAAACTGTACTTTAGAACAATTTAGAGGTACTTGTACTTTACTTGAGTATTACCATGGCAGTTTCTATTACTTTATACTTCCACTCCACTACATTTCAGAGGGAAATATTGTACTTTTTCCAATGTTGACAATGTATAATAATTATGTCAAATATTCTTTGATAAAAATATTTGTTTAAGAAAGTACCTTTTTATAGTCATATCGGTGCAAAATCGGTGCACAATCCACATAGAAAAGGTCTGTTTTCATTCCTGCTAAAAAATTAACTATATTGGCCACCATAATGGTAATCGGTGAATTTTCCCCGTCTAAAATCGGTATCGGTCTAAAAAATCCCAAATCGATCGGGCTCTAAAAATATATATTGTTCATTGTTAGCTCATGATACTTACTGCATTTACTAATGGTAACAAACTGAACCTTGTAGTAAAGTGTTACCAAATAAAAAATTAGAAAAGGATTTCATCCTTAGCTTAACTTTTATGTGTGTGGTGTAAGCTCAAACTTATTTTGTGACTCAAGTAAATGAAAACACAGACTATGACAAAGAGAGTGAGAGAGTGTGTGCTCAAAAAAGATCTTGAGAATAAAACTCAGGTTAATGACACAGCAACTAATAACCACAGCAAATCGTACTTGGATGACCACTGACGCACACACTCACAAAGACACAAGGATTGGCATGCTTCTGGAATGTTCGACTGGATTTCTGACACATTTTCCACTCTAAACTGCTCTTTTGTGATTTCCTGGATTTTCCATGAAGAGCCGTGTGAGTGCAAGAGAGAAATAAAGCCTGATTAGCTCAAAAGATTCTACATATCTAGTTACATAATATGAATCACTTTGATTCCTCTCAGCTTTTAATTTTTGTGCTTGACCTCAATCACAGCATAGGCCTACACTGAATATTAAACTATAATAACAAGAGATGACAGAGTAGAACCATAAGTAAAACTGAGTTAAATAAAGCAATGAATATAAGTCACCAAATTAAGAGAAAATATGTAACGCTTGCGAGAGGCAGTGTATATGTGAATGAGGACAGAAATAAGTATTGGGTAGCACTGCTGTGGTGGAATGGCATCATTCTGGGCACTCTGTGGCACAGTGCAGAAGTGGACGATGCTTTGGGGTTTACACACCTCTTACCACATAACCCAGATCCTGGCATTGACAGAAAGAGAGAGTGGGTCACATGAAGAAAATAAGAGGCAAAGCTTTCACAGAACTCAACAAACTGTGGTCTGGAATTCTGAATCTTAAAGGAATATTCCGGGTTCAGTACAATTGAGCTCAAACAACAGCATTTGTGCCATAATGTTGATTATGACAAAAATCTATTTTAATTCAAATTAATTAAATTCGACCCTCCTGTTCTTTCAAAAAAAAAAAAAAAAAAATGGGTTACAGTGGAACCCAATTACTCAATTGAAGTAAATGTGTCCAATCCTTAAATGTTCAAATAACAGAAAAGTTTTAACAGAAGTAATGCAAGTGCTTTTATAAAATTAAAAGCTTCACATTTCTGCCTTTAAACCCTCCAAAAATTGTGCCCACTTCCATTATAAGTGCCTCAATGTAACATTGGTTTTTGCTTATTTTTTTATTTTATTTATTTATTTATTTATTTATTTATTGTATTTTACAATATACCACAAATGCTGTCAATTGAGCTTAACTTGTATTGAACCCGATATATTCCTTTCATATAAAAAGGAAATGTAGAGACTATCAGACCCGTGTCATACGAGTCAACATGCAAAGGTTTCTGAAGGGCCTAATCTTTAAGGCTGTCTTTCATTGCATTCTATGACTGAAACCACAAAGTCCAAGTCATAGAAAAATTAAGACTTATATACAGTGTGTGTCATCTTCACAACTGAGTGAGGCCTTAGGGGCCAGAGATAAAATACTTCCATAGCTTCATACCAAAATCAATAATTGTATTAAAGTTTTATCATTATGATTATTATGATTATACAGTTTTAATACAGCTTGAGTGTAACTTCTACTCAACATAACAAAGATCAACTCTTGACTCTAAAGATTTTTCAAGGCTCAGCTTGCAGCTTCGGATATCTTAGCAAATGAAAGACCTTATGGGGAGAGCAGTACTCTTACAAGCACCATGTTTCAGAGAAGTAGGTCCCTATTTTAAGAGTGCTAGCATTAAGCACAGCGCTATGCCATTAGTCATAAGTGCAAAGTCAGTGGGCATGGCCATGAAATTTGGGTATTTTCATGCAAGCATGCACTAAGTCTAGGCGCAAGTAGGTTTGGCGAAATCGTATGTGCAACGCGCAAATGGGCTGGATTAAGCGCAATTTAATTCTGAGGTTTTCTTTCTCCAGTTATTATTCCACCGTCTGCATCCTATTATATAGTCCATTCCCTCAAGCACCAGTGATACAAGGACAGCACATTCATAAGAAATTGGTAGTGGACTGTATGCAATGAATTAGAAGAATTGAAAATTATGTTCTTTTGAGCATTAAATGCATCCTTGATGGTTGTCGGGCATATCTATGACAGTGACATGCTCCTTTTATATGCATAGAAAATTTGATTCGCATCAGAATTTGGATGTAGGCACCGTTAAATTACAAAGAAAGTATTAATAATTTTCATCTACTGACACACAAATCACGGCTTGTTTTAACAGTGATTGTATCGGCACGCACTTCACTTCTACCAGTCGATTTTGATTTTGACAAATTAAATACATTTATTGAAACATGAAAAAAATTAAACCAATCATATTCCAAAATTTAAATTACACTTCAAACAAAACTAAAATATAATCAAAATAACGAATTGGTCAAAAACTCATAGCCTACCAATTCCAAACATTGTACTCTCTCCAATTTCATCCGTTTTACAGTGACTTAAAAATCACTCTTTGACAACAGGTGGAAAAATACCTTTAGGCCTACAAATTAGACCATAAATACAATTGTAAATTTAAACATAATAATAATAATAGAAAAATAAACTATGACCTATAGATAACACAAATCTCATAAATTTTTGTTTCATATAAGACAGCTACATAATTTGATTAATTTGAGTTTTCAGAGTTTGTACATTAACTTTATTACCACCTGCTGGTGGAATCTCCAAACTGCAAATGCATTAACTGAGAACTTTGCGCTGAATTAAGACGTGGTTTTCAAAAGTCTTATCGCAACAACCTATTTCTCAGGAAAATTGCAGCAAATTGCACTTAGCGGCACTTCATTACCATACAATACACCCACAGTTTGCGCGCATACACCCACAAAAGCGCAAACACTCCCACACACACCCACTTGCTCTTTGCACTGGCATGAAAATTGCGATTAGAATTAACGCTCTCATGAAATTGGATAAAACGTTGTGCACATTCATTTAGTCATTTAAGGCTTAAAACCATTTACAAAACTCAGTGAGACTTGCATTCATCTGCAAAAGAAATTACGATTTTTAGAAGAAAATTTCGGCTCTGTAGGTCTTTACAATGGAAGTCAATGGTGACCAGAACTTTAAAGCTCCAATAAGTTTATAAATTCAGCATAAGTAATCCATACTCCAAAACTCCAGTGGTTACATCCATGTCTTCGGAAGCAATATAATAGGAGTGGGTGAGAAACTGATCAATATTTATGTCTTTTTCTACTATAAATCTTCCCTTTCACTTCCACATTCTTCTTCTTTTGTTTCTTGGTGATTCACATTCATTGTGCATATCGCCACTTCAGGACTGGTGGAGATATATAGTAAAAAAGGACTGATCTGTTTGATCTCTTTTTCACCCACACCTATCATATCATGTATGAACACATGGATTAAACCACTGGAGTCTTATGGATTAATTCTATGTTTTCTTTTATGTGATTTTTGGAGCTTCGAAATTCTAGCCACCATTCATTTGCATTGTATGGACAAACAGAGCTGAAATATTCTTCTATAAATCTTCATTTGTGTTCTGCAGAAGAAAGTACACATCTGGGATGGCTTGAGGGTGAGTATGATGAGAGAATTTTCATTTTTGGGTGAACTATTCCTTTAATATCGAACACTGAAATGTATTAATACTGTATGTTTATATGTATCAATGGTTATTTACTAATATTACCATGAATAACTTTTGAAAAACTCAGCAAGCTTATCTGTATTTGAGTGTTTGGTTTAAACTAATCCTAACTGTCTCTCGAATTTCAGTGTTTTTTTATGCTCATGGCAGCCAATAATTCACTGCACAAAACACATAGTTTATCCTTGTTGCAAGAGAACCCATATTTAAGCTAGTCTGGCTCATATTTTCTTTTACCTTGCAAAGTTTTGTTCATAGTTTTTAAGGATGAGCGGACTTGTGCATGTTGGCATGTGCCTGATCTGACTAGTTTCTACCAAGTGAATTTGCACCAAGATACCTTGGGGTTTGATGGGACCCACAGCCTTTTAAATGCTGATAACCCTATATTTTATATTATATCCTAACAACACATGATTATATGGTTAGTTGCATTTTATTATTTACTTTTCGCATTGTTTTTCCCTTACTTTCACTTCAGAACAGGCCCGCAACCCATTTTGGGGTCACAACTCGCCAGTCGAGGACAAATGAAATAGAAAATGTACACAGATTCACACAATTTCAAAGCTTATGCTGCAGTCAAATTTCTAACACTGAGAGGCAAACCAACAACTACATAAGGTTGGTATATTTCAGTGTTATGTATGATGCTATATTGGGAAGTTTTCATTTGATTCAAGGGAACTACTATCTATTCTTGGTTTGGATCCATCCATAAGGCCTTCATGTAGTGCTGATGAGAAATCTGCTCATATCTAACCCTGTAGAACAGGGGTGTGGAACCTTTTTCCTATTAAGTGCCATTTGAGTGTTTACTAATTTATTTGCCGCCCATACAATTGCTTGCAATTTCTGATTGTGGGTTGAAATTACGTGCGCATTCTGTTACGCGCTCACGCACCCCTAAATAAAGTTAAAAATATATTTTTATTAAACAATATTTTGTGTTTGTAATCATTATTTTTATTTGACTTTTTTACAGTTAATGGAATCAAGTCCATTTTTTTGCTTTTCAAATTATTTCTTGAATGGCCTCGCGGGCCAGGTAAAATGGTCTTGCTGGCCTTATATGGCCCTGAGGCCAGACGTTCCCCACCCCTACTGTAGAACTTACTGTTCAGAGCTATTCAACACACCATCACTTGTTGCTACTGATTCAACACTTCAACCAAGACAGGCAACTATAACCAGGAGTAAACAAAATATAGATAAGTAAATAGGACTCAGGGAGGGATAAAATAAAGATTGTTCACTGAAAATCCTTTAATTCAGGGAATATGTGTCAGTTATGATGACATTGCTATTTAGAAAGTCCCATCCCACATCAAAACATGCACTTCCTGTTCCTGTTGACTTCCTGTTCCTGTTCCTATTGCTGATGGCACGCTGCACGAGTGTTTATAGCTTGCTAGCCTGCTTGGCATTGCTTATTCTTATTCTTATGCATTCATCGTTTTATCCTTTGCCATTTTACTGTGTGCTTCAGGTTTTTCCACTTTTCTACTGTTTCATCTGTGTGTATTATACTACGCGCACCTGTTTCTCTGGTTTTTTTAGTTTTCTTTTTTCGCTTTTTTCGCGTCTTGACTGTGTGCATTAGTTTTCTCCACCGTGTTTTACACGGATTATTGCATCAATCTCAAACATCTGCTGATTAGGAACCACATCGATCTCAAACCCTCGCCGTTCAAGAACAACCACAACAACAACAAACAATTGCGGTAAGTCATGGCATCCGCTCATGTTATTGCTTCCTGCATAACATGCCACATGTTTACTATAGCTTCTTCCATCAGCAGTGAGGGATTCACATGTGATAAATGTAAGGAATTAGTCAGGCTGACGGAGAAGGTTAATGAGCTAGAAACACGCATCTGAACACTAGTGGAGGTCAGTGAGAAAGAGAAGCCGGTAGATACTGTTTTGGATGCGGTTAGTACAGCAAGCAACACACAAACTTTGGTTCCAGCTGTAGAGACCCCGCAGCAGCACATTTGGGTGATGTCTCAGCGGCATACTCACTCAGCAAAGCGACACCACTCTCCCGTTCCTGTTAGGGTTTCCAATTGATTCTCCCCACTCAGTGATTCACCCACTGAGAATAATGTTGAAATAGCCCTAAAAATTGGTGATTCTATTGTAAGGGACATGGAAATAGAGACTCCATCCAACATTGTTAACTGCATTTCAAGGGCTTGGGCGTCTGACATCAGATAAAATTTACAAGTGCTGGCTAATGCTAAACATAGATTTTCTAAAATTGTTATTCATGTTGGAACTAATGATGTCTGGCTTTGCCAGACAGAGATAAATAGAGATAATGTTAAAGAGGTGTGTGAACTTGTTTGAACACTGTAATATACTCTGGCACCCTCCCTGCTCGTCGTGGTGATGAAGTTTATAGTAGATTAGTATCACTGAACGGCTGGATGTCTGAGTAGTGTCTGGAGAATAGCATAGGATTTATAGACAATTGGAAGAGTTTTTGGGATAGACCTGACCAGCTAAAGAGAGACGGACTCCATCCTTCCAGGGAAGGTGCTGCTTGCCTCTCTAGTAATTTGGCTCACAGTCTTAATAATGATAGTATTTGACTAACTGGGGCCCAAGTCAGGAAGCAGACAAACTGATTAACCTGAACTAGGGTGACCATACGTCCTCTTTTTCCCAGACATCTCCTCTTTTTCGGACCTTAAAAAAAGTGTCCGGCCGGGATTTCTAAATTTGCGAAAATGTCCGGGATTCGGCTTTAGTTGCATTATGATGTGCATCTGGTCTAATACTTCACTGTACGCATACCTATTATCATTGCTTTAACCCCTCTTTGTAAGTCCCGCCTTCTTGCACACCAATTGGTCGATTATAAGAGACTTGCAGCAACTATTCACCAAATTCCTGCCTGTCAATCTCTCCGCGAACGTGCGAAGCGCTGTTGTGTTCGGCATCAAACTGTTGTCCCCTCCCCACCCCGTGAAAAAAAAAGGTGTCCTCTTTTTGGAAAACCAGAATATGGTCACCCTATCTGAACGTCTGCTAGCTGCCTCGAGACGTCATATAGGTCACATAAACTACAACACATAGAGACTGTATCACCTAGATATCATATAGAGACTGTGTCTGTCCCCCGAACTATCAAACACAAACTCTCACTAAATCATTTAGAAAAAATTTGATTAAGGTCAAACTTGAAAAAACAAAACAAAACAAAAATTAAGATAAACATCATATAAAGGTAGGGCTACTAAACATCAGATCTCTTTCTACCAAAGCACTTACTGTAAATGAGATTATTAGAGATCATAGATTGGATGCGCTCTGTTTGACTGAAACCTGGCATAAACCGGATAAATATATTAGTTTAAATGAATCTACTTCCACAGTTTATTGTCATAAACATGTGCCTGAAGGGTCAAAGAGGAGGTGTTGCTAAAATTTACAGTGAAGATTTTGGTGTTACTCAGAGGACAGGATATAAGTCTTCTGAACTAATAATGCTTATGTGACACCGCCAGATATAAATAAAAAATCTCTGTCATCTTTTGCCCTTGCTACAGTATATAGATCATCCGGGCCTTATTCTGATTTCCTTGGTGAATTTGCAAATTTTCTATCTGATCTAGTAGTTAATGTAGATAGAGCTTTAATTTTTGGTGACTTCAACATTCACATAGATAATGAAAATGACATATTGGGATTAGCATTTATTGATATTCTCAACTCTCTTGGAGTCAAACAAAATATGACAGGACCAACTCATCACCATAATCATACACTAGATTTCATTCTGTCATATGGAGTTGATGTTGATACTATAGAAATTATACCGCAGAGCAATGACATCTCAGATCATTACCTCATCTCTTGTATGCTGCGATCAGCTAATGTTACTCAATCTACACCATGCTATTGTTCAGGTAGAACTATTCTTTCAACCACTAAAGATAGCTTCACTAATAATCTTCCAGAATTGTCTCACATAGTAAGCCAAAAAGTCTAGAAGAACTTGATGAAATAACAGAAAATACAAATACAGTCTTCTCTAGCACTCTTGATAGTGTCACCCCCCTTCGATTAAAGAAAATTAAAGAAAAAGGCCTTGCACCGTGGTACAATGATCACACACATGCTCTCAAAAGAGCAGCCCAGAAAATGGACCGTAAGTGGAAGAATACTAAATTAGAGGTATTTCACGGTGCATGGAAGGATAGTGTCTGTAGCTACAGACAGGCACAAAAAGCCGCCAGGTCAGCATATTTTAGCAAATTCATAGAAAATAACCACAACAATCCTAGGTGTTTATTCAGTACTGTGGCTAAATTGGTTAGGAATAAAGCATCGACTGAACCAGATATTCTGTCGCAGCACAATAGTAATGACTTCATGAATTTCTTTATTGATTAAATTGAAATAATCAGAAATAAAATTGGAACTATGCAATCAAATGTCACAGCACCTCTCATAATTTTGCTCACGAGCAACTTCAATCCTTCGCTGTCATAGGTCATGAAGAGCTAACAAAACTTATCGAAACATCAAAAGCCACAACATGTTTGTTAGATCCAATACCAAACGAGCTCTTAAAAGAAGTATTCCCAGTAATCTCAGAACCTCTTCTTAATATTATTAACTCCTCGCTATCCTTAAGACATGTCCCAAGAAACTTTAAAATGGCAGTTATCAAACCGCTTATTAAGAAGCCACAGCTTGATCCTAGAGAATTGGCTAATTACTGACCGATTTCAAATCTGACTTTTATGTCGAAAATACTAGAAAAGTTAACTCTGATAAAAGTTATCAGAGATGCAAATGACTTGCTCTTATCATCTGATCGTGGCTGCATTTCTCTTCTAGTGCTTTTAGATCTTAGTGCTGCCTTCCACACGATAGATCATGACATTCTCTTGAATATGCTGGAGAATTATGCTGGCATTAGTGGACTTGCATTAGCATGGTTTAGGTCCGATTTATCAGACTGCTACCACGTTGTATGTGTAAAGAGGAATTGTCAAGTCAAACAAAAGTATGGAGTGCCACAGGGATCAGTTTTAGTACCTCTTTTCTCCTTATACATCCTTCCCCAGGGAGATATTATCAGGAATCATGGAATAAGTTTCCACTGTTATGCTGACGATGCCCAACTTTATATTTTATCTAAACCCAACAAAAATTCACAATTCTCCAAATTAGCAGAGTGTATCAATGAAATCAAAGACTGGATGGCCAGAAACTTCCTTCTACTCAATTCTGACAAAACAGAGGTACTAATTATTGGACCAAAAATCTCTACAAATAAACCGCTAAAATATAATTTGACTCTCGATGGATGTACCGTTACGTCATCTTCTTCTGCAAAGAACTTAGGTGTTATATTTGATACCAGTCTGTCCTTTGAAAATCAAATTTCCAGTGTTTGTGAAACAGCATTCTTCCACCTGAGAAATATTGCAAAATTACGACACGTGCTCTCTGTTGTTGATGCAGAAAAATGTATTCATGTGTTCATGACCTCAAGACTAGATTATTGTAATGCATTACTGGGAGGATGTACTGCAAGATCAATAAATAAACTTTAATTGGTTCAAAATGCAGCTGCCAGAGTGCTGACTAGAACCAAGATATATTATCATATTAGCTCAATTTTTATCATCGTTACATTGGCTACCTGTTAATTTTCGTATTAATTAAAAAAAAATTGTTAACTACATACAAAGCTTTGAATGGTCTAGCTCCAAAGTATTTAAGTGACCTTGTACCACACTATATTCCATCACGTTCATTATGATCACAAAATTCTGGCTTGTTAATAATTCCAAAAATATCAAAATCCACAAAAGGAGGTAGATCCTTTTCATACTTGGCTCCTTAACTATGGAATAGTCTCCCTAACACTGTTCGGGACGCAGACACACTCACTCAGTTTAAGTCTAGACTAAAGACTTATCTATTTAGCCAGGCATACACAATAATTTATCCATCAACTCACAATTATGCTGCTTTAGTTAGTTCTGCCAGAACCAGAAACTTCCATCGTGATCTATGAATCTGCATAAAATTGGATTGCATGTACACTAATATTATTCTATTTGTTTCCATGTATCAACCTCGGGATTAATATCCCGAGGTTACCAGAGCCTGCCAGATCCAGCTCCATTCCTGTTGGTGTGGGATTCCACTGCTACATGTTGCTGAGAGATGATGACAAACTACATCCGGTGTTAGCCAGACATCACTTCAGTTTTTTTTTACTTCAGAGGATGAACTGATGCCAACTCCAACTGTAAGACATCGGATACTTCATATGCCTCTGCCTGAACCTTGGATTTAGGATGGACCCCATTGAAATGACCTGCAGGTTGAACTGCGATGCATCTAATAATTTATCTCTACCTGCATCTCCTTTGTCTAATGATGGACTACATTCTTGAAACGGAATACACAGACTATCATTCAATTGACAACAAAAGCCTTCATCAGCCAACTAACAAAGAACAATGCATCTATGTGAACTTCTGCAGTTAATCCAGGATGGACTTCAAAGACATTAGTCATTAATCTTACAGCTCATAAAATTATTATTATTATTATTTTTAAAACACTGGACCTTAATGCTTAATTTACAAATGTTAAACACACATATAACTAATATTGGCATTATATTCATGATGTTAGCCAGAGGGGAACTGGCCCCCACAGTGAGCCTGGTTTCTCTCAAGGTTATTTTTCTCCATTAACCAACATCTTATGGAGTTTTGTGTTCCTTGACACAGTCACCTTTAGCTTGCTCACTGGGTTTCTAAATACAGTTATGATTTAATTATTTAATTTCTATACACATTTTACAATCATATTTAATCAAACTACACAATGATCACTGTAAGACATTATAGATATTACAGTTTCATTTTTTTTTCTTTCTTTCTTTATTTATTTTTTGTTAATGCATGATTTCCTGTAAAGCTGCTTTGAAATTATGTGTGTTGTGAAAAGCGCTATGCAAATAAAAATGACCTGACTTGACACACACCTCTAACCACCTGATGTGTGTGTGTCTCTATCTTCTTTGGACTTCCATAAATGTAGCTTTCACTCAGCAGTGAATCTGCTTCCTCCTTTATTTTTACCACATTCATTTATTTTTGGACTTGACTCGCATTCATTTAAAAGCACATGAGAGCAGCAGACAAAATTAGAGAGTAAGAGAAAGCAAGAGTGAGAGAGACAGAGAAAAAGCAAAAACAGAAACAGAAAGACAACACCCACCAAATTAACGCACTGAGAGGGAGAACGATATAACTACTATAATGATTACTTTCATCGCTAGACTGAATTAAACTGACACAGACACGTATAGATACTCTAACCATATCAGCTCCAGGCATTCTTTACTTGAAATAACAAACTGGTGCATAAGGCCATTTAGTAGGGGGGTTTCTCTCACAAACACACACACACAATTTTGATTTTTGTGTGTCGACTATGAGTGTGTGTTTACATCTCATGGACAAAGAGAATGTACAGTAGGCTATGTATGTGTGTGTTTGAAAGAAGAATATGCCAAATATGTGTGTGTGTAGAGCAGATTTTGCTGCGTAGACTTTATGGCACAATGCCTTACCACATCCAATCTGATACAGCTCAGAGTGAGAGCTATCCTGCCAACTAGACAATATGTAGAAAACATTACGAAGAGTGAGTTAGAAACAGAGAGAGAGGGAGAGAGGGGAGAGGAAGGGAGGGTGGGTTATTATTGCGTTTCCACGCGCAGACTCACGTGCCGTCATATATATATATATATATATATATATATATATATATATATATATATATATATATATATATATATATATATTTTTTTTTTTTTTTTTTTTTTCAAGTTTGTAAATTAAGGCCATTCTTCTGTGAGAATCACTGAAAATCAATCCATTCTTAACTGCAAGAAAGGTAGGTTGTAAAAAAGTTCACTTTACAAGAGTTCGTATTAGTATTAGAGTAGCAATAACTGTCCAAAGACCTGCTTGATTTTGCTTACCGACTCTAAAGCCAGGCCCGGTCAGAGTGTCCGCGGACTGGCCATTTTCCCCGATGAGAGTCGTGTTGTTGCCCTGCTCGCAGGTGTCCTGACACTGGCCCTTCAGGCACGTCCGTTTGCAGATGAGCGGCGCGATGACCACTTTGAAGCGCTCGCGAGTGGAGGCGCGCTCGGCGCACAGAGCCAACCGCTGGAGCGCAAACCAGGTAAGGAGCAGATGGGAAAGAATCAGCGAGGGCATGTTGGCATCCTTCAATGCCAACGCAGGATAACACAGGGCATTCACGCTACCACCCAAAGTATATCCTGTTAAAGCCTGGATCGGTCAGGCAGTCTCTCCAGGCTCGACCGCATAAGACGTTTCGCTGGAGCCTCGCGTGGAAAAGTTATGCAAAACTGCCTCGCTTTTGCCAGGCAGCCCTGGCTAGGAAAGTCCTCACGCAGAAAGTGATGCCTCCCTGTCCCCCTTTTAAGTAAAAACTGTATAAATTACTTCCGTTTCGATGTATAAAAAAAGACAAATGATCCGTACCCCAATTTGGGGCATTTTCAAAAGCCGTTTTACAAGTTGTGCCTGATAGTTTTTCAGTCGAATAACGTGAAAGCACCTTCTTTTCAACTCATTCCTTAAAACCTGGTTCTCCTTCCTTTTAGTCAATGCCTGTCTGGCTCGTATATGTGCGCATCGCAGTTTGGGAAGTTTAGGAGGAGAGGCAAAGAAAGAGCCAATCCATGGGCAGCCGAACTGGCTCAGGTCCAGAGCAGTACAGGAGAGGGGCTCAAAAGGGCTTTTTGCACTTAACCCTGTGTTATCTTCATTCCAAACCCTGCTTTTAACCCCGGGCAAACGGTTCACACTTGAACATTTGAAAGGAGGTTAGCACTGCTTTTTACCCAGGGTTATAAAACCCCACTTCGGAGCAAGGTTAGCACCGGTGCTGAGGTATAGTGTGAAACTATGCGGCGTTAAAATGTTTCAGAAAGTTGTTTAGCAACAGACAATCAATCATATAAAGCCTCAGTACTTACCTCATTTAATATTCGTGCGCTTCGTACCGTCGCTTAAACTTTAACGCGCTGTTTATTCTCCGTCTGGGGGAATCCAGTAAAGTGTCGAACACTGGTGGCAAACGCAATAACGACCATGATGAAGAGACAATATTCCTTGTTTTCATGGCATATTTCAGAAGACGAAAGACAAACAGAGATGATTTGCTTGCCGACATTTCACAGAAGAGAAGAGCAGCTCCATTGACAGGTTGCGTACCCGTTGCGAGCTGCATTCGTCCAATCATTGTTATCGACACCGCAAATAAGAACATTAACCCTGGGTTTACGAATTTACAGTGTGAAACATTGGAACAGGCAGGGGCGTAGATTGCAGGGGGGATGCAAGCCCAAGCCCCCGTGTTCATACCATGATTAATGGAAACAAGTAAATGCTTCACGCTGCATGTTCAAGCCAAATCTACACCTCTGGGAACAGGAATACCCAGGATTAATTATTAATCCAGGGTAAAGTATGAACAGTGTGAAACATGAAACAGGATAACCCAGGATTCTGTTTACCCTGGGTTTAAAATAACCCTGTGTTACGATTTCATGTGTGAAAAGCCCTAACGTGGTTTTGTTGACTGTGCTGTTGCTCATCGCCCTATTTCCCTTATTTCTCACCTATCTAGCACTCAATGTTGGCAGCTGTGTGCGATCTTCCGCTGAGGTCACAGTCAGTAAACACAAGAAACTGCAGTGGCATTGACAGCAGCAGTGCAATGTGCCACAACTTTTACATGAGCCACACTGAGAGATTTCCAGTGCCTTCACATCCTTTAAATGCTAAAACTGGAGCAACAGGGGGCAACCCAGGAGCGGATTGGCCATAGGGAGAACCGGGACTTTTCCTGGTGGGCCCCCGCTCAACAACTTTTGGGCCGGGTTTCTATGTAAAATCCAGGGCCGATTTCTCTTCCCAGTCCACCTCTGATGCAACGTACCACAGGAGGGCTCCAAATTGTGCATTTTATTACCTGCAAGACCCAATGTCACAAAAAGCGTACAATGTTTTTGGATATGTAGCCTATAGGAGGGACTTTTCCCTCCTAATAATAATCATGACATGGTATTACTACCTGATACCATCACTGTGCAATGGTACTGGCTCAGTGATTTTGTTAGAACCCTTACTAATAATTACCATGGTTATCATAGTTTGTGCACTGCACATCAGTACAGTGATTGTAACGACAATAAAATTGTGAAAACATGGTATTAGCTACCAGTGGCATCAAAAAAATGACAGAAGGATTACTTAAAGTGTACTTTCTCAGCTATTTGCATGAAATGCCACAACTTATTTTAATTTCACAATAACTATGGTATTTTGGTGCAAACTGGTAACCATACAAAAATTGTAAAGGGGGATAAATTATTTCCAGATAAAAAAATAATATTAATATTTGGGTTATGGCTGCTAGCTGGGAGTAAATATATTTTCAGAACAAGAATCTTCAAGATAATATGCCATATTATTTCAATGTTTTAAATGAGATAACATTAAAATTTATGAAACAAATAATGAAAACCACAGAGAATGTGATTTAATAGACGGTTTGTGTAAACAAGAGGGGAAAGAGGGAGAATTAAAGAGTTGGATCAGCCAGTTGGAAGAAAAACTGAGGAAGGGATGATGGAGAGGCAAAGTAAGAGAAAGTGAGTTGAGTCACTTCCTTAAAGAAAAGTGAGAATGTTTGCTTTCAGTTGCTAAGGAAATGACTGCATGAGAGAGCTCCTCACACACACACACACACACACACACACACACACACACACACACACACACACACACACACACACACACACACACACACACACACACACACACACACACACACACACACACACACTGGAGAGAGTTCACAGGCAGATCTTACATTTTTGGCTACATAAAGGCATGCAGCACCAAGACCCACAACATACGCAGTTTCTCAAACACACGAATTTCTATGCTAAAATACACTCATACACAGTTGCACCAGAAAGCTATGACATGACCACAAAGACAAAAAAAAACAAAAAAAACACCATGCCAACCTTCTTTTTTACTAACACACGCACACAGAAACATATAGTGAATGACTACGCCACATTCGCTGACATGTACAGTAAATGTCAAAAGTGAATTTCCTATTGTTCCTGTAGCTCGACTGATAGATCATGGTGCTAGCAATGCAAAGGTCATGGGTTTGATTCTCAGGGAACACACAAAGTGATAAAAACAAAAAAATGCATACCTTCAATGCATTGTAATTTGCTTTGGATAAAAGTGTCTGCCAAATGCATAAATGTTATAAACAGTTGTCTCTGAACATTCTGATGTAATTTATTCAAATTTCAGTCAGGCCTACCGTCACAGAAGTCAGTGTTTATGTAATTTGCCTGTAGGGTTAAAAGTTTACTGTTTATCTTTAGAGAAAAAAACAAACAGACAAAAACTGTTAAAAACATAAAACCAAATCTACAGTACATGCAAGTATATTTGCCAATGACAGCATATTCAACTAAAATTATTGAAATAATTCTTCATTGACAAACTTCAAGACCCTCATTAGGTGACTTCAAAAGAGCTTTTAAGATGACTGGTAAAAAATGGGAACAGGGGCTGAGGATCTAGTGTTCATAGTGCCACAATCATCACACCACAGACATGACCCCTCAACATGACATTAAACCTGCTCACTGCAGCATGAAGAGCAAGGACTGTGGTCTGGAGCCAGGGTGTGGGCTCAAAGGGCTGCGTGGTCTTGACTTGCGTCACAGAGACTGTAATCATGACTAAGTGGATATATGAGTCAGTTTGGAATCAAGAAGGGAAGAGAGTTCTGGCCAAACATCAACTAAATGTTGGTCAGACTTTAGCTGACCGATGTCTCATCGTCTGAGACAAAAAAGCACAGTGACATTTTGCAGTGGAATTTCTTAATGGCTAAAGGAGCTGGGGAAACGACTAGAAAAGTGAAGCAGACAACAGTCAGTTACAGTAAAGCTGATTCTGCGCTGTTATCCATAATGTTGTTTAAACCCAAATAAATTGTGTAGAGATTACAATAAACATAAATATGAACATATTACCTCAATTACCTGAGTGTTTTGAGTTAGGTGGATAATTTTCAGGATTTCTGTCATTCTACTGGAATGTTTGAGTTTTTCAATTTATCTGAGCTTTTTTTAGTCTGTTGAACACAACTTTTTCCACAGTAATATTATATGAATTACACAATTTATAACTTTCAAGTCAACTTAACACATTAAGTTGTCAATGTATCAGTTTGTATATTTCAGTTGAAATTTTGAACAATGTTGCTGATTTGCCTGCTCGCATTGCAGCATGAATACATTTTTGTGGTTAGGTTTTTTTATTTAAATTTTTTGCTTTTAGCAGACTTTATCTGTGCTGTTTTTGTTGTTTTTGACATCATGTTAGTTAATGGCTGTGTGGTGATATTTGGAGCTCATCTTTTTTTATTTAATGATGTTTGTTGATTGTCACGTTATTGAGGTTTGTCTGTCAATTGTTGAGGTCAACAGTATGCGCCTCCCTGAATAAGTACCCAATGTTGAGTTTGCTTTACAAGACCTTCATACCCCAAGAGGCAAAGGTTGTACTTCACATAGAGTATACAGATATAGTGCAACAGTCTTAAGCAACAAGTTTAAATATATTTATGCGAACAAAACAGGTTAAGTCCAAATTTCTTACAATTTTGCCAATCTGTTGTCTCAACAAGACCAATAAATTTGAAAAAAAAAAAAAAAAAAATAGATATTTTTATACAAATGTAATTTGAGTCAAATCAGAGAGATAACACAACTAAGTTAAGTCAACGTAATTTTATACCTTTAGAAAAGTTTCCATAAAATGTTTAAAGGGATCATGACATGAGGAATAAAATTTTCCTTGATAATTTGACATATAAGAGGTTTTTGTACTATAAAAACATACTGTAAGTTTCAGAACGGAAAACTTCCTCCTTAATAGAAAAATAGCATTTATTTAAACCAGGCTCCAGAAGCGGTCCGTTTGGAATTTGTGGAACTTGTGACATCACAAGGACCAAATATATCTTTATATGACTGCCTCTCTAGCAAGACATCATGGTCAATTTTTCATCATTGCACCCTTGGCCCCGCCCACTGGTGCTCAAAGTCACAGTTCACAGTTGAAAAGGTTAGAGGGCCAGTCATACAGCAAAGGGGACTTATACACAGGAAACACAGGAATTGGTGGGTTTTTGTTAAATGTGAGCCAAAATCATCACAATTAAAAGAACCAAAGACTTAAACTACTTAAGTCTGTGTGCATTGAATTTATTTAATACATGAGTTTCACAATTTGAGTTGAATTACTGAAATAAATGAACTTTTCCACGACATTCTAATTTATTGAGATGCACCTGTGTGTATATATATAAAGAGTATGTCATGACCCCTTTAAGTTAAATGAACTTGTTCAGGCTTATAGTGTGTGGAGGGTACAATACTATTGTGAAGTCACACAATCTTGACACCTCATTTTTAAAATACCTTTCCACTTAACTGAACTGGCCGAGTATTAATATGGTGTTACACATGCTGTGCAATTACATAAACAACCCTCATGACTTAATTATGACAGCAATTAATTTAACCTTAGTACAGGATAAATTCTATTACTAAATCTGTGACCAAGTTTTGGATTTTTGACACTTAAAGGGTTAGTTCACCCCAAAATTAAAATTCTATCATGATTTACTCAACCTCATGTCGTTCCAAACCTGTATGACTTACTTTGTGGACTGACAGCCTCAGTCACTACTCACTTTCATAGAACCTTTTTTCCCCCACACAATAAAAGTGAATGGTGACTAAGAACATTCTGCCTAACATCTTTCGTGATCCACAGACGAAAGAAAGTCATGTGGGATTTGGAACAGCATAAAGGTGAGTAAATGATGGCACAATTTTCATTTTTGGGTGAACTATTCATAATGCACTAATGATAAATAATATTGTTCCTTTGAAAATTTGTTCTCTAAATTTTGCATTTTTACATAGAGTTTGTTCATTCAAAATAAAAGAAGCAAAAGTTTCCTCTTTTTGTATCCTATAAATCAGACGGTCTCATCCTAGCACAACCTCTGAGCATACCCATACGAAAAGGAATGAATATTCACACAACTAAAAAGACCATTTGCAGGAACAACATTACAGACAGAGAGAATTTTATCTCAGTCCAGTGCTCTTACAAACATACACACCATCTAAAACAACGTCCTTTGCTTTTCAACATATTCATGACCTTAATTGTTCACATATTTACACTGGTAGTCATCACTGCTGTCTGAAATTACCCTTAGATGGCTATCACCCTGGTGTACATGGCTAAATCCCCAAACAATTGTGTTGCCAACAACACTGCTGGAGGAATAATCTTGCAAGAACATTTTGAATGCAGATTCAATAACTAATCATTATAAATACTTTAAATTGTAAGCAATTATTAAGTCTACTATAAACCATTCTGAATATTCATGGTATATAAATGAACTTGAAGATTATGGATATTATTGAGACCAGTGTGGTAAGGACATGTCTGTGCCCTTCGTCATGTAAAAGTAATCATTGGAAATACATAAACTAACATATTTAAGGATCTTCAAGTAGAGATGCGTTTCTACAGCAAAACAATTATCATATCAAAGCTGACCTGTATTTAGATATATTACAATGAAGAATACTTCAGTAAAAAAAAAAAATTATTAGTCATATCTTATAGGGAAACTTAATATTACAAGTAATTACTTTAAATCCTACTCTCATTTGGCTGTGGTGTTACTCCACTCTATTTTAATGACTGGTAAAATATTGGTCTAGAACTAGCACTAAATTTACGAGTTCTCATCTAATCCTTCACAAGACTCGACTCAAACTTTAAAGTTACCCCGCTGCGCTTTAAGTTAGTTAATATACAGCAGAGATCCAAAAACAAAAGGTGGAGTTGGGGTATTGGACAGATGCTGGAAGAATTTGATAGGGAGTAACCTATATATGCTTGTTTTGTGACGACTACATGAACAATCACCTCCCAAAGTTAATTTTTTCACACTTAAGGTTTTATGGGGTGTAACAACAATCACATTTTGATGAACTTTACTAGAGTTGGACCACAACATTCAAACTGCAACAAAACCTCTACAACATCACATGTTGGCACACAAATGAAACATTTAAACAGAGTTATTAAAACACTTGTTATGAATCATTTCCACACAGAAGTTATCAGTTTCTGGCTTGTAATGTTTAAGACTAAATCTATTGCAGTTCAATGTACAGTATATACAACTTCAATGTACAAAATGGCATTTGGATATAAAAAAAAAAAAAAAAAAAAAAAAAAAAGTATCTTTCTGTGGGTAAAAACAAAAACAACAAAAAAACATTATTCACAAGCCACATTATAGATTGGTGCAATGGCCACCACAGAAATGGCTTCTCCATCTTTGAAGGAAAACAAACCAAAGAAGCACTTGAGGAACAGTAACAGTCTTTCCCTTCATCCAGTAGAGGGCACCACTTTTGTGAAGCTTTCTTTGTGTGCTTGCTCGTTAAACCTTCATCTAAAAGAGAAACAATGCTGCATATCAATATATTGTTGAACTGATTACGTAAATCATGTATTTTACAGATATCAATAGTCAGCTGAACTCGGATGACTTGTCAAAGGCCCTGGCAGTCACATTCTTCACTCTTTGGATCAGCACCCTGTGATGTGGTCTTAACCCTGTACTGTACACTACATCCAAACATTCCCAAATATACTGATAAACTGAATTTATATTTTACAACCTACAAACACCCAACAAACAGATGAAAAGATCCCAGCTAGCCTTTATTACATTACATGAAAAAATCTAAATGTTTCTATGCACATCAGTGTGCAAGTCTGTGCAATAAATCTATAGTTAAGGCTTTAATGTGTTTATGTCAGTCATAGCTCTTTAACAGACATATGACAATAGGGCACATTAAAATGATTACACCAATAACAACACCCATAACTTGTGAGTAACAGATCATACAAATACCCTGTTAGTCTCACTGAAGTATTTACAGCCCCTGTACTAAATCACAGTGAATACACAGAAGAAAAAAGGTGCCAAGATCTGCTGTTTGTTTTGTTATGTGAAATCTATTGCATGATACTTGACGTGAGTGAGTAAATGTTGTTATATAAGTGATCAAAAAACATTTGTCAGGTTATAGGTTGCAAAGTATCTAGAAGAAACAAGTTGGAAGTACCACCACTGATGGTGTTTTTTAGTTCAGGACATGGCATAACCTATGTCATACACCACATCTTGGTCTTAAAAATGAAGAGAGAGTGAATTATTATTATTATTTTTTTTTTTTACAAAATTGTCCTCTCAACACACAGCAAGGGTTAGTTCACCCAAAAATGAAAATCCTCTTATCATTTACTCACCCTCATGCCATCTCAGATGTATATGACTTTCTTTTTTCTGCAGAACACAAAGATTTTTAGAAAACCATCTCATCTCTGCAGGTCCATACATTGTAAGTGAATGTGTGCCAGAATTCTGAAGCTACAAAATCCACATAAGGGCAACATAAAAGTACTCCAGATGACTCTGGTGGTTAAATCCATGTCTCCTGAAGCGATATGATAGGTGTGGGTAAGAAAAAGTTTAATATTTCAGTCCTTCTTTACTTTCACTTTCTCCTGTTTTTGGTGATTCACATTCTTCGTATATATTACACCCTACAGGGCAGTGAGGAGAATTTATGACAAAAAATGACTTAAATACTGAACTGTTTCCCACCTACACCTATCATTTTGTGTCTGAACACATGGATTTAACCACTAGAGTCATATGCTTACTTTTATGCTCCCTTTATGTGGACTTTGGAGCTTCAAAATTTTGGAACCCATTCACTTGCATTGTGATGACCTACAGAGCTGAAATATTGTTCTAAAAATCTTCGTTTGTGTTCTGCAGAAGAAAGTAAGTCATACACATCCGGGATGCCAGGAGGGTGAGTAAATCATGAGAAAATTTTCATTTTTGGTTGAAATATCCCTTTAAGTCAGGGGATGTGTTTTAAGTCATGCGTCTAAAACCGAAATCTTCTTTGTTCAGTTGGGCTTTTGGGTGTTTGCTTTTCTGGAACTCCTTGTGTTGCAACGACTACACACAGTCCACTACAGGCTCCCCTTCGTTTCCTTCCTCTTCCCCCCATATCCCAAACCTCATATCCTCATCATCCACCGAGCCTCCATCCCCCTCTGCCAGACCAGCCATGGCCACAGCTTCCTCTGCTCCAGGCTCCCCTTCATGGGCACGGAGGTGTTTCCTCAGGCTGGCCGGATCTTTAAAGGCTCTGTTGCAGAGCGGGCAGCAACATGGCCGCTCTCCTGTGTGTATGCGCTGGTGGTGCTTCAGATGCTGCAGCCGGCTGAGACGTTTTCCACATATGCTGCACACATACGGTTTTTCACCGGTGTGCGTGCGCCGGTGCTTCCGCAGGCCGTCTAGATGCCGAAACTGTGTTCCACATTCGGAGCAGGAATATGGTTTCTCACCTGTATGGATGCGAAGATGAGTCTTAAGTGCTCCTGACTCACGGAAACGTCGCCCGCACACAGTGCAAGGGTATGGTTTCTCTCCCGTGTGGATCCTCAAGTGCTTTTTTAGGCTTGAGATTAAACGGAATGTCTTGCCGCACTCTAAACACAAGTGAGGGCGTTCTCCAGGTGCCTCTCCCATTAGCTCAGAAATGGAGCGCCGTGTGGGCTCTTCTGGAGATGAGCCACCCACCCCAGGGCTCCTACTGGCTGTCATACTCAACCCAGAGGCATCTCTCTGGGCTGATCTGAGCCCGGAGGTCCCCGGTGGAGGTGAACTACTGGAGGAGGGTCCATTGTGAGGCCTGGAGTGGGGAGGTGGTGGCGGTTTGGAAGGATGATGGTGTGAACGGGAGTTTCCTTGTTCCTCGACCACATGGGTGTATGCCAGATCACAGACATTCTGTGCAGTGTGCTCAGTTGCTGTGGGTGGCTCTCTTCCCCGCAAACACACCTGCCCAGAGACAGGACCCTGTTCTTCTTTAACAGAGAAGGTAGTGTGTGTGGAGGGATTTTGTGCTCTAGTGTGTGAGAGCCTTCTGCTGTCTTCCACCATCTCACCTGTAAAACAGATCGCACATTTATACACTGGTAGGACAGTTCCACAAGAATTGACAAAGCTGAAGTCAAACTTTGCCAAGAGAAAAATTTATAGCCTAATTTGTAAAACTTTTTCTCATGTTTCTCAACAGAATATTAGATTCCCATCATATAATAACAATAAGATGCATTTAGTGACACAATGAATAGCCTATAATGTTAAATGCCAGACAGTGAGCCTTAAAAGGATAGTTAAAAAATAAAAACATTTACTCACCCTTATATTGTTCAAAACCCATATTTTTCTTCTACCAAACACAAAAGGATATGTTTAGGCAGACTGATAACCTCATTCACCATTCAGTTTAATTGTATGGAATAAATATGCAATAAAAGTCAACATCTCCTTTTATGTTCCACAGAGGAAAAAAGTAATACGAGTCTGGAGCGACATGAGGGTGAGTGCTGACAGAACTTTCATTTTGGGGTGAACTATCCCTTTAACTATGTGTATTTAGGTCCATTAAATGTTATTTATCAAACTTAAAAGGAATAGTTCACCCAAAAATGATAATTCTCTCATCATTTACTCACCCTTATGTCATCTCAAACTCGTATGACTTTCTTTCTTCCACAGAACACAAACGAAGATATTTAAATGTAGATATGTCTATTTGTCCATACAATAGTGAATGGTGACCAATTTTTCAAACACCAAAAAGCACAGAGGCCACATAAAGATAATCCATAAAACATCAGTGGTTTAATCCATGTCTTCTGAAGCAATCCAATCAGTTTTGGGTGAGAACAGACCAAAATGTAAATCCATTTTTTTTTTTTTTTTTTTACTAAAAATCGTGACACAAGCAGTCTCCTTGGCGATCATGATTTCAAGCTCGATTACACTTCCTAGCACCATCTAGCGCTCTGCGCATTAGTCAAGCACTAGTAAATGTAATCGAGCTTGAAATCGCATGCCTAGAGACTAAAAAGGAGTTGTACTGTGGTTTGTTCAGTTCCCACCTAAAACCGACTGGATCGCTTCAGGAGACATGGATTAAACCACTGGAGTTTTATGGATTACCTTTATGCTGCGTTTCTGTCCTTTTTGGAACTTGAAAATTTGGTCACCATTCACCTGCATTGTATGGACAAACACAACATATCTCCATTAAAATATCTTTGTATATGTTCTGTGGAAGAAAGAAAGTCAAATGAGTTCGAGATGAAATAAGGGTGAGTTAATGATGACAGAATCATCATTCTTAGGTGAACTATTCCTCTATTCTGTTTCTATGTAACCACTCAGTTTTTGTTGTGACATTGTCTAATACCTATGTGGTTCTGTACATCAACAACTGAAAAGAGCAGCAGTACCTGTGTTATAGCATCTATAACACGAACATTGGCAAAACTGGGTGTTATCTTACCAGCTCGGTTCATGTCTGAACAGATGTTAGATGAATGGACGGCTATAGGGTCATAAAAACTGTTCGTCACCGTTCCATCCGCCTGAATGGAGAGGTGGCAGCTCTTGAATTCCTCTCTGGCGTCAAAGCCGTGTATGGCATCACCCAGAGCCCCACTCAACTCCGGCTCACCTCCAGCAAAACAGCGTGGATCTGCCTCGGGTGCACTCCGATGAGTCAACCGACTCGAGTTTAGGGGTCCAGCTGTGGTGTAGATGTGATGACCCGACATGGGTGGGTTGCCAAAGGGACCTTGAAGCTGATCGATTAATTTCTGTGCGCTACACAGACATTCTTGTAACGTTTTGAGCTCTCTCTCGGAGACTTCGAGGCGGACCTTTAGTTTCTCGTTCTCTTGCTCTTTGGAAAACAGTTCCCGCTGGGTTTCGGACAGCACCGTCACTATCTCGCCCAGCAGTGTGTCCACCGCAGCGGACAGAGTGGACCGGATGGTCGGACCGAGGCGACTTCTGAGCGTGGAGATGGACATGCTTTTGTCCCGTGTTATGTTTTGCATGCACTCAACCTTCTCTCCCTTGTTTGACGAGTTGATTATAGTTTGTTTACGGAGGGAAGTGCTCGCTTGTGCGCTGTTTGTTGCTGTTGGCTCCGACACTGAGTTGATCCTACTCGCCCCGTTATCACCGTTGTTACGTTTGGAGTTCATTGCCAATGTTTGGACTGTATGCCCAAGCAAACAGGAAATATGATCTACTAGTTATTGCTGTTATTGACTAATGTTATACGACATGAAACGAGCATGCTGGGAAGTCCAATTACGACAGTAATTCATTTGTAATTATTCAGAAATGAAGAACTAAAATCGCGATTGCAGCCTCCCAAACGAGCTACTCTAGCGTTAGCAAACTAGCCCGCAAATATTTCCTACAAATCCAAGCTTTCACTTGCTTGGATTCACCCAAAAACCTACAGATAAACACAATGAATAATCCAGGTAACAGTATTATTAATATGTTGAAATTAACAAATCGTTATTTCGCTGCGCGCCAGATCCACAACCTTAATTCCACAATACCAACGCTGATGTCAATCCTGACTTTTGATTGGTTTAAAATTTGGTCGCGGCTTAATGACATGCTCTCACGTAAGCGCGTGTAAATGACGATTTTTCAAAGCAGAACTTGATAACTGAGGTGAATAATACTAAACAATCTTAAAATATGTGTTCGTAAATCATGTAGTATTACTTATTAACAGAGCATTAATTTACACAAGAAATATTAGTTGATGCAAAATAATGTATTTTTGAACACTATGCTAAGGTTTAACACATTTTTTCACCATTTTACAAACAGCAAGGACAAGGAGCAAGATTTAGGACGGGATGGGGAAATATAAGAGACTAGACAAGAGTGCACTTAAATAATAAATACTTCGACATAGTGGAACATAAAACTGCAGTCTCTATTTTTTTAAGTATTTGAAACTCTGAAATGTTTCTGAAAATCACAGAAAATTAGTTTCAAAAAGGGGGTTTACATTTTTTTTTTTTTTACATTTTTTGTTTATAGAATACTTCAGATGTGATGACATGCTAAATGTATTTCAAATTAACAGAAAATTGTGCATCCTTTTCTGAAGTAGTTCAGTGTTTTCCCTATATGCATTCAGGAGCACCGCTGCTGAATTAAGAGCGCCGCTATTATCTATTGACATTTCACATGGTTTATTAATATCCATGACGCAACGTAACACTTGCCAGCACCAATCAGTTGCGCGCTTACGCCCGTTTTACACATATTGCGTAAGCTGTGCATATGCGATGTGTAGGCGGAGCAGAAGCAGCACGAGCTTGATTGTGCTTTCTACAACAATAGGTAAGTAGTTCGCAATTATTTTGTGTCCCCCTCCCCCACACAACATATAACTTGCTGTGTAGTGTATTTCACATGAAAATATTTAGATATACTTCTGATCGCATTTGTTATTTTTGCAACTCCTGGTAATAGTGTGTTTTGGTTTTCTTTGCTTTACCCAGTGCTGAAAGTCATATGTTGACACAGTAGACTTTAATTATATGCATTTATGGTCAGTGTTGGGTAACGTTACATTTAAAAGTAACTCGTTAGAATATTGCGTTACTCCTTAAAAAAGTAATTTAATTGATTAAAAAGTTATTTTTTTATGGAAAGTAAAGTGTCACGTTACTTTTGCGTTACTTTTTTCTTACAGCCACTTTCTCTTCTGCATTCCATACAAATAAGCCATGCATTGCATACAAGAGACATTACTGGTCATGCTAGCTACTGGACAACACTCATGTCAAAACAACAGTAAATAAACAGATATTTAGAAAGTAGGTCTTCATGTCATATTTAGAATAAAGAATCAATAACATGGATATGCATGATTTCCGTATCAACATGGCAGCCAGTATGAATAATGAAGAATAACCACTGTCTTACCTAAAGTAGCAAAGTCCAATACTTGAACCTGAATCATATATGTCATCATGTGCTGTGCCCATCGACAATGTCAGAGTGAACTTGACATGTTTTTCAAAAGTCAGGATAAAATTCAGTGGGGAATGCCAGTCTAACATGTTCAAGGAATAAGTCTGATGAAAAAATGAAACTTTTTCACTTAAGTCATCTCAGTGCATGCTTTTTTTGAGTTGATCCACGGTGCATACATTTGGCACAACTTCAAAGGCGCATGTTGATTCAACTTGAATGGAATTGTTTTTAATGCTACCAAAATGACAAAAACAGTTTGTTTCATGAATCAAACCACTTGTTTATTATAAAACAAAAATGTAGACTATTTTTAGAAACTAAGGCCTTGTTCAGACTGCCACTAAAAATCAGATTTTTTGCATATCCAGATTGTATCCAGATGTGTTTTGATAGTCTGGAGAGCAAAAAACCACATGAAATCAGATTTTTCCGAATCTGATTCAAACCACATCGGGAGGTGGTTTCAAATGCTATTGAAATCATATTTTTTCAGATGTGTCTCAGTCCGGACGCTCTGGATGCTCAAATCAGATTTCAAATGGTCTTTTGCGTCACTCTTAACGCGACACACAGCGATGAAGTCAAAAATCGGTGACTGCAGCACGGAACATCACATTATTTACCAGTCTCCTTCATCGCTGAATTTTTCTTGTGCGACGGAGGAGTTCTGCACCGCGAATGGACAGGGCAGTTATTTGGAGAGTGAGATGATGCACCTCCATTTTTCCCGCATCTGTTTTGAAAGCATCGTCACGTGGGTACACCTACGTTGTTGCCAAAGCAACCCATGCAGATAGGTTGGTTATGTCTGAACACGCAAATCTGATTTGATCACTTTCAATTAATAGTGTGGACAGTCTGCCTGAAAAGATCTGATTTAAGAAAAAAATCTGATTTGCCTGCAGTCTGAATAATAATAATAATAATAATAAGTTTTATTTATATAGCGCCTTTCCACAAGCTCAAGGACACTTTACACTCCATAAACTTTTAACAGGACAAAGTACATTAATATACATCTCAACAGAAGTTACGATTTCAGTTTCAAAGGGGGAAATAAAACATCAATCAGTAATGGACAGATAATGTGCTGAGAAAAGATGTGTTTTAAGCTGAGATTTAAAGATAGAAATAGAGGAGATGTCACGGAGGCTCTGAGGTAGTGAGTTCCACAGTTTAGGTGCAACTACACTGAAGGATCTCCCACCAAAAGTGGATAGACGAAATCTAGGGACAGACAACAATTTGGAATTAGAAGAATGAAGAGTGTGTGCTGGTGTGTATGGATGCAGCAGATCACATATATAACGAGGTGCCAGATCATTGAGAGCTTTGTATGTCAGGAGAAGAATTTTAAACTTAATACGACATGAGATAGGCAGCCAGTGAAGACTAAACAAGACGGGAGTAATGTGTGCAGAACACTTGATGTTAGTGAGAACTCTAGCTACAGAGTTTAGATGTATTGTAATCAGGCAATAGTTTTAGCTGGTAGGCCAGTAAAGAGGCAGTTACAGTAGTCAAGACGTGATGATATGAAAGCATGAACTAGCGATTCTGCATCCTTCAAACTGAGAATGGGACGAAGTCGTGCAGTGTGACGTAGATGGAAGAAAGAAGTTTTAGTGATGGTTCTAATGTGAGCTTCAAAAGTAACAGATGGATCGAAAGTGATTCCCAGATTCTTAATGGTTTTAGAGGGTTTGGTCAGATTTCCATCAATATTGACATAAATGTCAATATTTCTTGT
This sequence comes from Myxocyprinus asiaticus, assembly GCF_019703515.2. NCBI lineage: Eukaryota > Metazoa > Chordata > Actinopteri > Cypriniformes > Catostomidae > Myxocyprinus > Myxocyprinus asiaticus. The sequence continues at coordinate 32,884,698 of NC_059347.1, forward strand.
AAGTGTTTGTGGCCCAGAAATCATGATCTCAGTTTTGTCAGCATTGAATTTGAGGAAATTACTGTTTAACCAAATTTTTACATCACTGATACAGGCAGTTAATGAGCTGATGGCATGTGTTTCATCAAAACGTGCAGATTTATAAATCTGGGTGTCATCAGCATAGCAGTGATTACTGAGACCATGACGACGGATGATCTGACCTAGCGGGAGAACATAAATTATGAACAGTAGTGGACCTAGTACAGAACCCTGGGGGATACCCTGAATGAGAGGGGCAGTAGGGGATTTGTTTTTCTTAATAGAGATGAAATACTGTCTGTTAGTGAGGTAGGAAGAAAAACCAGGATAGAGCAGTGCCAGTAATACCAATATCTGAAAGTCGGGAAAGGAGTGTTTTGTGGCATACAGTGTCAAAAGCAGAGCTCAGGTCAAGCAAGATCAGAATACTGAGAAATCCAGAGTCAGCAGAGAGGTGGAGATCATTAATAACCTTCAAGAGAGCAGTTTCAGTTCAGTGCTTGGTTTTACCAGTGAATACCTTTGATCTAGTTACAAATATCACTTGAAACTATGGACACTAATGGAGGAACTATGGCAACTTTTCATAATTATTATGGACCAAGCAATCAGTTTTTCTTCGGTGTAAAATCTGTTCTAGAAGCTGCTCTTAAATGTAGGAAAAAGTAACTGGCAATATTTAAATTTAGCCCTATATAAATTAGGTAGGCCTGTATATAAAAAACTTTATTTTGTATTTTTTTTTTTTTTTTTTTTTAAACAGATGTTACTGTTGCATCAAGTCAAAATAAATGCTATGTCTTATGTGCATTTCAGTGACAAAATAATATAAAACATATAATAATGTCTCTATTTTTTATTAGTTTCTATCATTAATTATTATTTAATTTTGTTTAAGGACAAAAAATATTTATTTTTCCACTGTTGCTACCAAATCAGGTGCTGGTGCCACCATCTGTAGATCTTGGTGGCACCAGTGCCACCGCTCTCATATGTTAGTCAGGAGCCCTGTATGTGACATGTATGTTCTTTTAGATAGGTTTATATTTTCTGTTGGTGTTTATGTTTAATACAAATAGTGAAAGTGATTTTCTGAGCACTTCAAGTTTCAAAAACTCCCAGTAAATAATAAACACACACATGACAAAGCAAACACAAATAACCCATCTATAATTATTCATATTGCTGTGTCCTTGACAAAAGTTGACAAATTTTGCCCTATATTGCCATTATATTTACACAATATCACTATAACCCCCTATTACCTCAAATATGGGGTAAAAGGCTCCCTCACCACCTACTCTATCAGTTTTTCATGACAGACGGTTATGCACATCCACCCAAAGTTTATAAGAGAAATCACATTAGGAAAAGTGTTTCAGAAAAGGGAGAGCAGAAGCTAAGGATCCATCTTGGACTGAAATCTCTTCTGTAAAGAAGAAACAACAAGTTTAAATCCTAAACTGAATTTTGTAATGAGTCTCTTTAACCTGTGGAGCAACTGGGTATGACAAATAAAAGGTGAATAATTTAACCCTCGCTGAAACGTTATGATGAAATTGTGCTGTGTGTAGTGTGAAGTGTTCAGTTTGTGCTGGTGCTGCAGTGACATCTGGTGGCAGATCTTAGTACTGTATATGGTCAAGAATCAGGAATTAGTCATCCAATAAAGCCTAACATTGCTCAAGCAAAACATATGCCACAGAATATATGTCGAATGAGGCAAACACACATTCAGCCCTGGGCATATTCATTTAGAATACTCATTTCATTTACTTGAAAGTGCAAGCATACAAGCAAACCAGATATTAGGACCATATTAGCAATATATCAATGCAATAGTATACTATCAATGAAATTTAAAAAAAGCTTTATTCTTTTTTTTATAGTCATTCATGTTATTTTGAAATCAGTGGTAAACTGCTGCTGCACTCTGTTCCTATCCAGGGACTCTGATTAAGAGGAATTTTTCCCAACCTTAAACACAGTGCAATACAATAGAAAATCAAATACAACATATGATGGTATATGTTACCTCACAGCACACTACAAACAATACAATACAAAATCAGATGCAGTTGTGTAAGACAGATAAGATAACTGCATATGAAGTTGCTTAGAAGGTGTTAACTGATAAACACAAGTGTAAACACTGCTATAGCTTTTGAACTGAAAAATAATTAAATACAGTTGAAATTTTTGAGGTACAGTAATAGAAAATTCAGTGTCAAAACTTTTATATGGCATGGCTGTGAGACTGGCTCAGAATCTGAACAGAAACATCCAAATAGATTTGGACTAATCTGGGTTAATACTTGACCATAGTCCAGGAGAGAAATACTTCAAAGGATTCAAAAGTTCACAACCTTGGTGCCAGAGAATCTCAAAGGTATTTGGTCAGGTGCCTTAACTCTGCCATCGTCCATCCATGAGAAACCCTGATGATAAATCATGATCCATTATAAAGTTCAATGGTAGTGATCTTTACACCACTTCAGAGCAGTTTGGCATTGGTACAGTTATTTTGTGTGGTTCCAGTGGCGTTTCCAGGACATTTTTACTGGGGTGGCCAAGATGGGGCACAGACCTAGTGTGGGGTGGCGATACCGGGAGAACCTTTATGAATGGCACATGATCAAAATGTGTAAATATCGCATTGCTTTGCTTCAACATCTACACATGTAGAATAAATGAATTCTTAAACTCATGTTAGCATTCACTGAATTGTTTGTATTCAATATCAGACTGTTGTTTTGACATTTGACAGTTTTCTATTCCTGTTCTATTTCAACCTATTACAGTTTCTGGGAATCTCTGGTTATTTTAACATAACATCCATTTTTAAATCAGTAATTGTTTAGGAAAAGTCAGTTACACATTTTTAAGAGCTATTCTCATTGTAGAGAATTAATCTGCGTATAACATCAGGTATAGTGTATAATCATAAAAAGATACAAGTACAGGTGATAACTGATTGAGGCGCAATTCAGTCAATCATTCAATCAATTATTCATTCATTTATTAGCTATAACTGCACTGTCCAGCAGAAATATTGTTAAACTGGGTACAAATCAGTGTGTGAAATTGGCTATGAGGGCTTATAGGTGTCTGTCTGGAAACCCCAAAATTGCAGATTGAGCTCTGAATACAGTAAAAAACAAAACTCTATTTACAGTGTCTACTCAGGTTTATTTTCCACATGTTCAGATAGCTTCAATTACTTTGAATATTACCAAATAAAATAGTTAGTCAAATCATTTGTGGCATTTAAGTGCAATTTGCCCTGCCTCTGCATATTTAATATGTCAAATAAGATATAAAACCTTTGAAGATTTTATTGGTCTGACTGACCAATAATACACATAAAGAGCTCATAAATAACTCATGTAAACATTTAAAGTACAGTCACAGCACAAACACACAGGTTAGCCATATATATATATAACTTCAGCTATTGAACATATACATCTGTAAAACGCTTTACACACCTCCGTCATTAAATCAGAAAACATGGCATTTCATATTTCATGTCAATATAAAGATAACATGCTGAATGTGGTGTAGGGTCTAGCTTACTCTTTAACCTAGCTACTGTAACAATGAAAAAATGTTTTCACATTCACATGGAAATTCGGGATAAATTAAACGATAGGTTAGATGAACATACCTCTCAAATAACAGCTTTCTTTTTGACCACACATCGACGTCGTCAACTCATTGGAAGTTGGAGGTAGACGCTAGCTCGTGTCAGCTTCGTGCTTCTGACCGACCGTTATAATCCAGACCTGGCGCCCGCTGCCCGCGACCTGCGGCACCTGCCTGGCCACCCGCGGCCTGCCCCTCCCCCCACTGATCAAAGATCAGCTCACACAGCTTCAGTCCCCCCACAACTATAATAGTCAGAAATATAAAACTGACCCTGGGTCAGTGTGGCTCTAAATCAACAAATGACCTGAGACGTCATCTGTGATTGACAGGTGTTTCTATTGGTTCTTCGTTCTTGTGTTGATGAACATGATGAACTACCAATCAGTTCTGGTGTGGCCACAGAGTGGCCAATGAGATTTCAGGGGTGGCCCAGGCCACCACAGGCCACCCCCTAAAATCGCCACTGTGTGGCTCCAGTGCAAACCCATATAAACCCATTTATGAAGCTCCCAGTGAAAAAATCTTGTTCTGATTTTGCCTACGGTGCAGTTTTGAACTGTGACATGTTAAAACCAGGTTTTATAGGTAGGCTATGCCTACGTGCTATCTGCATCAGCACTCTGTAATCCTGTTTTCTGAGTTCATGTGGCCTACCACTTCCAGGCTGAGATGTTCTTGCTCTTAGAGGTGCAGTTTTAGAAAGATGTATTAAGACATGACTGATACAGATATGGAAGCCAATTTGAAATGGCAGCTTTCTTTTTAACTGTATTCAAACAAGACTCTGCTGTTACAGAACATCTGGTTTTAGATACAGTTCCCAAACTCTATACTATACATCCTGTACATATTTCTCAATCATACTTTTTCAATTTTTACTTTTATACATGAAAGATAATAATAGATATGAAATTGTTTGATTATAGGGGAAGGTGTACAGTAATGATGCATGTGCAGGAATGCAATATACAGTATGTATAATGCATTTTTTTTTTTTGTAACACTTAATCTAATCCGAACCTTAACTGTAGTGTTTTTAAAGCAGCACCTTAAATGTGTTACACTGAAAGTGAGAATTCCTTAGAATAGTTTATTGAAGTTAGACAAGTTGTATGGACATCTGAGTGATAGCTACAGAGAAAGAAGGAAAAAAAGAAGATTAAATGTCATTTAGCTCAAAAGTTAATCTCATAAATGCACAGAATTAGGGTAATACAGGAAATATATCAACAAAGTGACCCTAACAAAACAAATTCAGGTATACAGTATACTGTATGTAGAACATGTTACATTATCTCCTCTGGTCTTCAGGCATTTTTGTTCTGTTGCTAACCTATCAAAAGCATTAATTTATATGAAAAATAGGGTTTGATCAATATTTATACAACAAGGATTAAGAGAACACGTTGCTGTTACAGGATGTTGATATTAATTGATATTAATCAATCAAAGCTGAGAAACCAAATAGCTGATTGATTTGATTTTTTTTTTTTTTTTGGCCTTTTTGGCCTTTTTTGGCCTTTTTTGGCCTATTGGCCTTGCTTTTGCAAAGTACACACAGTTTAGCATGTATAGTTCATGCCTGTCCCTGCCCCCTTTCCTCCTTTGCTATATTTGTACGCAAACATTTACACAAAACAAACATACTTGTATCAAACCAAACAGAATGTTGTATCAAAAGTTAAAGACTGAAAGAAAGAAATCTAAAGAAAGTTCTCTTCAGCCAATAACACGAGTTAACAAAAATCCAGAGACGTGTGGTTTCCATAGAGAAGACCACAAGTAATCACTGTAATAAAGAATGGAATTTTCCAGCAAAACAGGGAGCTGAGTACATTACACTAGACCTTATTTATTCCTGCTTGTTATGACAATTCTGCGTAAGCTAGTTAGTTTCCTATGATATATTTGCAGCTTTCTAAAATATGGTGGATTTCGAAGTGTGCCAAGAATGTAAAGCACTTATATTACAATGGAGAGAGCAGGGGCCGGTTGCATAAAACTGTTTTGGACGAGTCTTACAAGCTAGTCTTCTAAAACTTTTGTCTTAACTTTTTCAGTCAGTTGCATAAAAACTTATATTGGTCTAATTTAAGACCAAAATGTAAGACAGCACACCCATAGGCTAACCTTTGTTTACATTCCATGTTGCCATGGAGAATAACTGTCAGCGGAGCCAGTGGGGGCTTCAGTTGAGACTTTGTAGAAGACTTTAACTTCTATGATGGTAACAACATTTCTTGTGTTTTTTTATTTTTTTTATTTGTATTTTTATTATTATGATTATTTGGGTTTAAATCACTACATTTGTTCATTAGAATCAATTTTGAAGCACTGTAGTCCTCTAATAAGCAAATATTTTCAGCGGATTAAAACTGCATTGAGCATCCACTTTCGGCCATTTTTTTTAAAGCTGTTCAGTGTCTTAATTTTCCCACAATGCAATGCAAATTAGACTGTCTTACTGAAGACAACTGTGAGCTTGTTTGATGCAACAGGCTTTCTATGATGTCTTTGGCTAGTCAGACTAATTGTTTGATAAATTCTTAAGTTAATGGCTATGTTTATACAGCCGGCCCCAGGACTGACTCGGAATTCTGTTAATTCTTCTGATAAAGTCTTCTATCTATTGTAGAGAGATGAAAGTTCACCAATGCTTCCCCCCCTACTAAAACTGATTTTGCTGCCACTTGTGCTGATAGTAAAATTACTCAAAAAAGGGCTTCAGCTGGGAGTTAGAGAAAGAGAAGTTTAGAACTAGTAGCCTATATTTGCCCTGTGTAAATAAAAAATATATAGGAACTGTATCTAAAATAAATGAGGGGTGATAAATAAATACTAATACAACAGGCTGGAAAAATAGAAATTTTTTCATTTTAATATCCTGTATATATTTTGAATGTGTTGAAACTTGACACCAGGCGAAGCACCCTGAAAACTGCACCGTTAGATCGGTTTCATGCTGAAGAGCAGCTTAAAAGTAAGTTTTTTTTTCTCTCTCGTAATGTAAACGAGTGTAAATATCAACATCATACTGTATGTCGAAAGGATTGAAGACTGTCATACAAAACATGAGCTTATTGATATCATAAAATATCAGTCTGCTTTTTTATTCCATCAGTTACTCCTGGTCGGAGTCTTCCGTAAATATTTAATTTATACTTTGGGTTACGTTCTACCTAAGTTTAACGGTGCAACGCTCAAATGTTTAGTAGTGTGTAAATTGTGACTTGGTGCCCATTTACGCCACAACTAGGCTAAGTTTTAACTTATGTATAGCTGGTGCAGCCGGCCCCTGAACTTCAGAACTAGAATTTCAGGCCGGGAGATTTTGATCTTTGAGAGTTTTCATTGTTCCTTATCCTTTATTGGACGCTGTGTAAAACTGGCATCAGCATAGCAACAGATGGAGCTGTCATTCAAGATTAATAGTTAAAACATGGTTTCTCAACACAAATGGTATTCAACTTTAATTATAATCATCTTTTTAAGCTCTTTCATCCAAATAAATGTTCAGTCTGTTAACTACAGGGACAGTCTGCCTAGAGCAACCTCAGGTTAAACAAACAGCCTTATTCAAGAGCACAATCATGATCTCTGGTGATCTCAGCAACTATACAATAGTTCCAGGTTTGAAACCAGAACATCTTTTGGTTTTTAGTGCAAATCTTTAAGGTGCGTAAGTTTTTTGCTGGCTTTTACTCATCCCATGGGTCCCAGTAGTAAGCCACTTGTGGTTTTGGACTCTATACTGACACCTATCATCCTGGATACTGGACGTTTGTTAACCCTAACAAAAATCGAGAGTTCATGGCAAATTTGCCTCAAACTTGCTGCAAATTCACAACTGATTATTTTCACAGGCAAATGAGCATTGCAGCAAATTGTCCATTGTTACCAAAGGTTTGCTGCAGGTTCACCACTACCGGTGAAGAGCTGCACACTTCTGGCAAACATTCACAATCTCATTTGTATGTGAAAATAATGAGTGGCAAATTTGCGGCTAGTTTGACAGAACTCTAGATTTTTGTAAAGGAAGTGCTGCCACTTCAGACCGAAATAGATGTTTGTTTATCTTCTGATTTGTTCCTATTAGTCTGTGTTTATCTCCGTCACATACTACACACAACCCTTTTATGACATTCTTGACAGGACAGCCGCAACTCGCAAACTTGCACGTTGCGTTTGATGTTGCGCCATTTATTCATGATCCGCGCAGTGGGAATTGCAGTTAGTAGCTGTTTGTTTCATGACTCTACAAATCTACACACACAAGAAAATTTTTGTCAGGTAACCTAAAACTGTCCTTCATGTGGAAATATCTAAATTATCTGGATTTATTCAAGTCAAAATGGTATTTAATCTGACTTAAAAAACCTGAAAAATTCAGTTACACCAACAAAAGTAATTTTTATGGGTTAGATCAAGTAGAAGTAGATCCTTGAGGTATAGGTTACCACTTTTTTCAGTGCATAATTTTCAATGGACATATTAATAATATAGTTTTGATTTAATCAGGAAATGAAACCAAGAAAATACAAAAAATCCATATTTTATTTTGCATTTACACTGATGTTCAAAGCAAAAACTTTATCACCAAAGTGAACTAAAGAAAGGAAGTACATAACTTGGAGATCAACAATCCAGAACTAAATCTAAATATAGCAATTGTATGGCTGAGGAATGGGGAATAAAAAATAAACAGCCAGTTCACCTTCACGCACACACACACACACACACACACACACACACACACACACACACACACACACACACACACACACAGACAGATAAAGTGCATATTTTTGGCCCCACATGTTTAATTCCACATGCACTGTACTCTCTCTTCTCTCTTTTAGAGAACCTCATCTGCTCTTCTCTCTGCCTCTGTCCGTGCTGTAGTTTTCTGCCATGTTTTGTGTCTCAGCAGCAATAGAACCAGTACCAGCACCATTATAAGTCCCACCACTCCCCCTATGATCCCCAGCTTCAGCGCTAGTCCAGAGTCTGGATGATGGGGCTCAAACGTGTCACACGATTGGCTCTCCTTTCCGCTTCTGCCAGCTGTATTTACGGCCTCTACACACACATGCACACCAGCTGCCACATTCCCCAGTACTGCTGTCCTTTTCTGCTCCTCCACCTCTATGTTCCTTTCCATCTGTTTGTCTTTGCCTTGCACCCAGATAACATAATGGGTAACCACAGAGGTTGGAGCACACCAGTGTACCACAACCCCTTTGCTGTCCTCTTGAGAAAACTTCAAATTGTAAGGTGCACTTGGGGGGATATTACTTCCACTCAACCCTGGGCAAAGGCACCCAGTGGTAAATGAAAGCTTCAAGCAGGGTTCCTGCTGCTCCACACACATGTCATAGAAGCACTGGAGTTTGGGGCCTTTGGACTGTGTGGTGGATGAGCTGGATGGCTGAGTGGTGATGTCCTCAGATTCGTTGTAATCCTCAGTGTCTCCAGGGAGTTGGACACGGGCTCGAGTGTCATTCTGAGATGGTGATGATGTCATCACGAAGGAGAGGTTGAGCAAATTGATGATGATGAAGAGGAGAAGAAGAAGGATGAGAGGATGTCCACACATCAACATGACTCCTGTTTAAAACACAGAGACCATTTATTCATATCACTATCATGAATAGAGGTTTAGATCAGACCAGTCAGAGGACGACTTGATAACACTATATTTGTGTTTATAAGATTTATAAGTTCTTGAGCTCATTCCTTGTAACTTGATATTACAGTAAATGACAAGGGGAGTTTGTACGTGCCCCCACGTTGGGCTTGGCAACTGATTGATTGTGTCCCACCAGAAATATAGAGGTTCATACAGTATAAGTGACACTGTTCCTTGGTTGGATTGAATAGACCATTTTAACCGTCTTTAACTAATTTCATCAACATTTATTGACATATGATCATATAGTAAAATTTACATAAAATTAAAGTGAATGTTTTTCTTTTTAACATATTATCTTTAGATTTGATCAGTTTTTTTAAACGTGCTGCCAGACGTTTTTGCTGAATACATTTTAGCTTGATGACTTTTTAACACTTCTACTAAATTTTTTTATGTCAAATTAAACATGCAAGGGATAGATACACTTTTGCCTTTACAATTAACAGTAATTCAAAATATCTGGCCAGTTTACTCAGATAGGCCTATACTTGGTACAGTATATCTCTATTTAAAAAATTGCTGCCCTGTTGTTACAGTGTTTTAGGTCAAGGCCTCGGCTTTATCAGCAAAGTTTGTATACTTTAATGACACACTGCAGCAGGCAGTTTGATTTAGTAGCTGCACACAATTCAGATAAGACTATCACTTTTGTTTAGTGACTACACATTTCACTTGTCAAATAAAGGCATACATTTCAATGTAAGCAGTAGTTTGAATTACGCATTCACTGTCAACCTGACTATATTAGGTTAGACCAACAAAAGTCATTTTAAATTAAAAGTTAGATCAGGTGACACTTTTTACAAGATGCCAGGTTGATAATTTATTGTAGCACTTTATATTGTACTGTATATTGGATATTTTTATCTGAAAACAATCCAAACAGCAGTTCCACAGTGTAGCAAGATGGGAAATAAGAAAATGATGAAACAATTGCATGGCTGAGGAATGGGGAATAAAAAATAAACAGCCAGTTCACCTTCAGAACCTGCTTGATATTGCAGTGCAGATTCTTTATTTATAACAATTTGTATTTGCCAGATAATGTTTGCATACGAACCAACCAGTTGCCTAAATTACTATTGCACAGCAAATCATGGAATTATCTATGTGAGTGAGTGGGTGTGTATGTATGTACCAGTGCTTGAAGTGGAAGAAAAAAAGTGCAGGTACTCTCCTTGTTCGTATTAAACTTGTTTTGTTTTTGTTGTTTTTTTGTTTGTTTGTTTTTTTGTGGGGGAGGGGTTATTATTTAAATTGGTAAATAATCTTGGGGATTTATAAACTGAACTGGGGCCAAACCTTTTTATCTGTATTTATCTTACCTAACACTTTTATTGTAACTAACATGATAACATGTAAAAACAAAACAGTTAATAATGTGTTTAGTTACATTAAAATAGTAGTTAATTAAGTTAAAAGAGGTATTTAAATAACATTTTCAAGGTCTGCCCCTAATTTCCTTCTTAAGATCTGGCTGAAGAACAAATATGACCTTACATCCTCAACTAACAAATAGGTTTTGATTAGATTTACTTTGAAAATAAAAACATACAAAGTAGGGTTATTGTTTATGAAATCTGAGAAAGAATATTTAGATCTGCTAAAGTCTGTTTCATTGTCAATATCAACAAACATAAGAGAACAGTGGCAATCGAATGTAGAACTGTTTTTTTACACAAAATAAATGTAGCCTAAAACTGAAAAAGAGCATTATGTCTGTTTCTCCTTTTTAATATTTTAATAATCCTCTCATTCAATGAATGCAAAATTTGCCTTCCTTGTCCTGAACACATTAATTTGCACACAGGAGCCAGATACTTGTGCAGATAATCAGGGGTGTCATGCACTTATTTTGTTTGAGGGGGCACTAAGGTCAGCCACTACAACCCCAATACAACCAACCCCCTCCCCCTTCCTATAAATCATGGGAAACAGCATCACTTTTTAAAATAACTATTTGCAGCTGAAATGGAAATATTTGGTTACATTTTATGTGTTGGTGTGCGTGTCTGACATCTTCAGGCGGTTTTACATCACTTTTTTGCATGCACTTTTCATACACGACAGACAACACCATAATGGTAGAGGAAAAGAGAAGAATAAGAGAAAAAGAGTGAAAAAAGATACATTATTTTTGTAAACCAAAGTTAGCTAATTCCAAGGCTTTCTAATAAATTAAATAATTTAGTGGCATTCTTCTTCTTAATACATATCAATGAAGTACAAAACAAATATACTTCATTAAGTATATTTGCATGTGCCCTCTCACTCTGAATGGGCATGATGCCTCTGCAGATAATAATCATTAGAAACAGTGAACAAACTGATTTGATGATGTTCAGTATTGAGAGTGATGTTGAACCAAACACTGTCAGGATATATGCATAGGCAAGTTCAATGACAATTCACATAATCTTTTTACGAGCACTACAGAAAAGAATGGAGAATAAAAGCACATTTTCCTATGTATTTTCTTGAAGGTTTGGTTTTCATAATCGTTTTGCCTCTTGTGAAAAAAGGTTGTGCATTTGAGCTGACATCACTTCTGTAACAGCTTTGACTTTGACTTTTGAAGTTTGCACTTTTGACTGCACCCAGCAGCTAAGCAATTTGCATAAAGCATTTGAGTGAATAAGACACAATAAAATGTGCTCACCCAAAAGTTGCTGGTTCATGTTTTGGAGAAGAGTGAAACTGAACTCTGTCCAGACAAGCTTAAACATGCACGCTCCTTTGGCACTGGACCACGGATAGCTTGACGAGCACCGATGCTGTTGCACGTGTTGAGTGTTGTTAAACTCACCTCTGAGTTTTGCTCAGAGAGCGTTTGGATGTTTACTGCAATTTTCTCAAAATAATTTCAAAGTTCTGATAAAAGTGATTGGCAGCCTGCATCAAATCACTGACTTACATTAAAGACATTACATTGTAATGGGAGACTCTGAGAAGTGGTATGTTAGAAAAACTGCCAGTACTCTGTAGAGTAAATTATAGAAGTGCAGGTACTGCGTACCACTCCACTTCAAGCACTGGTATGTACCATGCAGTGTCAGCTGCCCTTGGTTAAGATGCTGATTAACATTCCCTTGCATGGGTTAACTTGATTTGAGACCATTTTATGCCATTCTGTAGTCATTTGTAATGGTTTAACAGCAGCATATATGAAATGTCTTTAGAGAGGAAAAAACTTGAAACCAATGTGGAAAATGAATGCAAGGTAATTAGGTATTTAAGTAAAGAGCTGTTGTGTTGAGCTTATTTGTTGTTGACTGTCTCACGGTTAACTTGTGCAACTAAAGTTGTAAGGTGAGTATATCAAAAAAAGAGATTCCAAATGAGAGAATCTCAAAACTCTTACCTGTTGAATCGGCCCAAGAATTATTATTCTATGATCCTAAAATCCAACAGTAATTTTCTGATATCCTCTTTCTTTTGCTCTATTTCCCTCGCTAAGACAATCTGTCTTTTATGAACACCCTCTCTAACTTTCCAGTAATCAACTCCTTTTTCTTCCTACCCCATCCCCCTCTCTCCCTCTTTCTCTCATCGCTCCACCTTTTCTCAGTTAATATGCGTACTGGAAGACAGAATGCGTGCATGTATGAGTTGAATCACAAAGATTCCAGTTGCATATAGTGTACACAGGTCAAACACTTGATGACACACACCCACACACACACTGTGCATACAAAGTGACGTGCACAGACCTTAGCAGGGTCATGGGAGGAAGGATAAAAATGCGCACTGAATTTTTTTAAAAAAATTTAATTTATTTTTTTTATGAGTAGTAATTATAAATACTTAACTAATTTCTTTGCTTTTTGAGTATTTAACGATTTTCTTGTATATACTGTACATATTTTTTTTCCAGTTTTCCTTTATCACAAATAATAGCCTATTCTGTTATATTTCTCACAAAAAGCACGATGGTAATACACTTGTTTATTTATTTTCAGACATGTTCTGTGATAACCCCATGTTTATGACGTGTCATAGTAAAACCATGGTATTTTTTAAAGTACCTTGGAGTACCATAACAGTATCATGAAATATGAACATGATCAATCATTCAGTACCATGGCATTACCCTGGTAAAGTGGTGCATGGTCGACTGTGTTTCACGAATGCTACAGAGACCTTGAATAACATATAACATGCGAGTAAGGGCAGCCGGTGGAGTTTCTGGTGCCCCCCTAGGGTATGATGGTGCCCCCTAGGGAGTTGGTACCCTACGCAGCGGCATAATATGCGTATAGTGAACTGCGGTACTGTGGTAGTCTAATTTTATTTTTCTGAAAGTGATTAGTCTAATGGCTTATTAGTTTCAACAAAACCAAACTGGCTTTGGTTGAACTGGACAGCTCCTTCAGTTTATGTCAATATTCTATAAAAGACTAATTTAATTTATATCACTGAAAGCGACTCGACCGCTCCCATTATAATTAATCAATCTGTCTACACTAGTGGTACTGCGATGTTGGAAATGAGGTAGCAATCGAGTATTATTCTTTTGATGAACTTACAACACAATACATGGAGTGGACTTTTTATCTGACATGTTACTCATCTGAGGTAACAGCACTTCGATGTTCAAAACTGCATTTTTTGCATACATGTTTCCGAGTATGTGAGAAGATTTTGAGTAATAGATACACTGGAAGCTTCCTCATTATAAAACATTCCATTCATGTATCAAGACAATACTATATAGACACTTCATCTATAGAACACATGTCCCTGCAACAAAAGACAAACACATTTGAAATGTAAATGTTTCAGAATGAACTCCCTTTCAATTTATTAGTTGGGATTTGTATTGATTTGGCCATGCCCAACAGGAAGTTGAATTGCAATTTTAATTGGAATGACAGGAAGTACAATTCACTGAAATGCAATTCAAAGAAATTCAACTCAGTCACACTACAACATTTTATTTGTCCAAGACACATTTTTTGACCAATAATTACATTATAATTTTTTTATATGCCTATTTACTCCCTAATAGGTAGAATTATATTTTTCATAACATTTCTCTCTCTCTCTCTCTCTCTCTCTCTCTCTCTCTCTAAAAATAAATAAATAAATAAAATACAAAATACATGGCCAGCAAAAGATTTTGTTTTTTCTGTACAGGACCAGAAATTGTCCACCACATTGTTTTCAGATAAATTCAGTTAATTTTTAGAGTGATTTATTTTATTTATTTATTTATTTATTTTTTGAGAATATGCTGTGAATGTTTATTTTTCTTAGCCCACTGGCAAAAAAATTTTTTTCCCCAACATAAACATCAATAGATTTATTTAATTCAAGATCTATTTTTCTAAAAGCAGACAGAAACACAGAGAGAGCCAAAGTTTGCATCATTCACATTATTACACACCCTTCCTCTCAGTTCACCAACCTTACCACTCAAACATACGGAAAAACATTGTCACATAGGATTTTTGCCTGGATTATGCTTTCGTCATAATATACTAATTTTTGAGTCAGACACAATTGTGTAATTTACTCGACAAACAGTTTTTAGACAGTTTAAAATGTTCAAAGTCACAGTGACATTTTACAATAAGGTTATATTTGTTAACATTAGTTAATGCATTAGGATTTATGACTAACAATTAACAATTTTATATTACAACACTTATTAAAGCTATATATGTAACTTTGGCCTTCTAGCGGCTGAAGCATAAAACTGCAAGTTACTTGTGGAGGAACATCGTTTTAGAGTCGGGTTTTGGCTCTGCTCTTCTGTGCAGATGAATCTGATGGTTTGAGGAGTACCGGCGGAACCATGGTTACAGGTGATCAACTTATCAGTGCGAATGTCACTAACAACAATAAAACTCGCCCCCTCCTCTCAAAACAATATATAAATAAATAAATAACAAAGGATATCCAAAAAGTATGTCTGATGAGCAGGTAAGTAGCATATCTTCTGCTGTTGTTTTGACTTATTGAAAACTATTGTTTTTAAATAAATAACATTACAAAAGTTTGTCAACGATGACATAGACATAATGATTGCTAGTCATATCAGATAAAGTCAAATGGTGGAAACTATGATAACTTAGCTAGCAGACAAATAGACCAAGTTAGTAACTTGGCATTGTTACCAGCGTAAAGTTAACATTTTTCCATTGTCCTTCCTCAAAAATGAAACTGAAACCTGATGCTTTCTAATGCTATCTAACATTCGTTAAGAGAGCTCTAAGAGAGCTACCAGGCTAACTATTGGCCCAATAAAATATCTTACCTGTAGAGCAAGAAAAACTCCATCTCTAAGTCAGTTTTTAATCCTTTAAGATCTCAGAGTTGTCTGCACCTCTGAAAAGCCATTCTGATGTTGTTTCGTGTTTTATTACGGGCTCTGTCACTTTCCCTTTTTGCCTGCAGACTGTTCTTGGTTCGAGGTTTCTTTATTTTGAAAAAGGGTGATTCCCCAGAGGGTTGCCTTTTTGAATGATCCATGGTCAGTGTCACTCATTTGTTGTGGCTGCAAAATGTGACTACCACATCTATCACCGCACATATACACGTGCTGTAGTAGCTCCAGATCTTCTTTTCTTTATTTACGGACATGACATAACCATGCACGGACGAATGACGGAAGTATGCAATTTTCCACACAATCCATCCCGACAGCTCTAAAATATAAATCATTATTATAGACTTACCATAGTATATCGGGGTAAGGCAAAAACATGTGTTGGAAGACAGATTGTTGGTGTACTTGCTCAATAATTACATTTTTTTCATTTCTAACAAAAAAATCTTACATATAGTGTAGCTTTAATCTTGGTTAATGTTAATTTCTGAAAATACAATTGTTCATTGTTAGTTCATAGTGCATTAACTAATGTTAACCTATGCTACTTTACTTTTAAAATGTTGAAATGAACATTAATTATTGTTCAGTGCTAGTTCATTTTAACTAATGTTTACAAATAAAACCTTATTGTAAAGTGTTACCAAAATTACTGAAAAATACCTGTTAATCAGAATAGACGTAGACACCATAAGACATAAAAATCTGTAAAGTGATCATAACTTTTTTATTTCAGATGTTGGAACAAGAAAATAAATAAATAATAATAAAAATAAGCCAATTTTGCCAGCTACAGCAGTGTGTGACACTTATTTTCTTCTTTACCTACACCTGTGACTGTTCAGAGAAACATTTTTGCAATAGCTTCATTATACAAAGCCTCCAAAAGAAATCTGAAAGACAATGCTGGATGACCATAAACTACAGAAGAGTATATCACCTTACTATCTGTATGAATGAATATAAATGAATGGTATGGTTTGGATTGATAATTTGCAATAATATAAACCATTAAAGAGCTAATATAAACAGCTTTCACATATAAACTACCCTTTCCTAATCTATCCTTTGACCCACTTCAGTTTGTGTAATGCCCAAACAGGTCAGATGATGATTTTATATCTCTAGAACTACACACTCCCCTTGAGCATCTGGACTGGTTAACATAGTGGTTCTCAATTTTTTCAGGTCACGTCACCCTTTAAAACAAGAAAAATTGTTGTGCTGAAAAAGTAACAAATATCACGTGACATCACCGTCTACACGCTACTTCGGTAGCGTTCAGGACCTCTGGAAAATAATTTGCACCTGATTAATGATACAACTTTAATAAAAACTGATCATTCTGCCATCATTTCCTAACCCTCGTCGTTCAAAATCAGTATTACTTTTTTCATTCGTGAAACACAAGATTGAGGGACAAGAGGATCGTGCTTGTAGCTGTCCAAGCTCCAAAATCACCCATAGAAGCGGCATTAAAGTCTTCTACGCCCCCGTTGCAATGCCTCGCGTCCCCCGCCCCTCTACAGTGCGTGCCCCACACTTTGAGAACCACTTGGTTAACATACGGTACACAACATTACAATACCCATTTATTGATTTCAAAACAGTACTATACCAAACAAAATGAGATCCACCACAAAGGGCTATGGCAACAGAAAGTAGTATTATTAGAAGTGATTAGCACTCATTCAGTCCCAATCATGCCACCACAAGCTGTTTCACACCCTACCTTCAAGCAAGCAGAACCCATGGCATTGACATTTTTTTTTTTTTTTTCCAGAAACAGGAACATGTGTGTGGAAAGGGTCAGGATGGGTGGTAATTTATCACTGTGTTTAACAGTGTTTTGAGAGGATGTCTGATTTTGGAACAGTTTTTCTCTGGGTTTTACAGCTCCAGAGGAAGAGTGTTAAGAAACACCGGATAGATGACACACAGATACACTCATATGCACACTCACACAGGAGTTATGTGGTATGACATGTTGGGACATCTTTATATTTGACCATTTTCCTTTTTTCATTTACATATGCAGGGTTAGGAAATCAAAAGAGACCTCCTAACACCCTTTTGTTTTCCATTACAACTCTGATCACAGGATGCCAGCCTCTTCTCAGTTTGAAGGACAGTATAAAAATCTGCTGGTGGAGCAATATTTTGTTACCAAGTTCTGCTGTTGATGTCTGGGATTCATGATGACTGGTGAAACTAAACTCAACCTCAGAGTTCCAGAGTTAAGAAAATAAAGGAGTGGTGAAGTTTCCCTAGAACTACCATGTGTGCAAGTCTAAAGGATCAGAGTGGAAATGGGACTTATTGATGCAATATGTAGAAAACAAATTTTGTTCAAGTAATTTGCATTTACAGGTAAATTCTATATGCTACATAAATTGTCCTTTTGAATTAATGTGACAATTTACATTCAGTGGATTATGAATCCTGCTCATCTTTCTTGAATAAGGTCCACTGTGTTTTCCAAGGATGGAGAGGAAGTCATCTAGAGCAGAATAGAGAAATGTTGGAGAAAGAGTCACGAGCCCAGGGGCATTCTTGAGCTGAGACCAAAGTTGATGAGGTAACCCAAGGAGGCTGAATAATTAAACCTCACATGTGAGGACCTTGGGCTCCATTGTGACAGATGGCTTTGCAACATTTTGGTTGGACGAATACCGAAAGTTTCATTTGCAGAACTGGATTTCCCTATCTGTCACTCACTCGACGTTGTGTCAATGTAGTGACACTAGGGGTCACCCTTGGGAGCCCGAGACACTTCTGGTCTTTGATAAAAGGCCAATGAAAATTGGCGAGTGGTATTTGCATGCCACTCCCCCGGACATACGGGTATAAAAGGAGCTGGCGTGCAACCACTCATTCAGATTTTCTCTTCGGAGCCGAACGGTCAATGTTTACTGAGCTGACTGTTCATTCACCTCTGCTGGATCTGACGGCGCATTTCAGCGGCTTCTCTATCCTCTGCACTGGTGCACTGCAGAGAATGCCCCTGGGCACTTCGGCAGAAAAAAGAGAGTATATTTTCCTAAAAGAGTATATTTCTCTAAAAGAGCGGCACACACGTCTTTTTATGATGCATCTTTTTAAAGATGCTTTTCCGTTTTTTTGTTATTCCTGGTTGCGGTCGTTACCTCTCAACTTCAGACGGTCACGATCGCTGTCTTTCGTGTCTGGGCGTGACCCACATGGAGACAGCGTTCGTGGATGGTTCATGTACTCACTGCGAGAACATGACCATGGCAACGTTGCGGTCACAGCTTGCTTTCATAAGAAGCCACTCCAGCGGCTCCCCACCTCGGTCCTTCTACCTAGGGGTATGAGGCCAGCGTGGCTAGCACTGGGGGCGATTTGGGGACGCCAGTGGGACTGCCTCCACCGGGTATCCCCCCATGGATTTCCCATTCCCCAGCACGCTCATCTGCCCCGATCGGGCTTCCAGATGAGTCCGCTGGCTCGTCTCACGGCGAGTTCGACCTCTTGTTCGGAGCCCGTGAAGCTGATGAGCTCTCGAGCGCAGCATCGGAGAGCGGGCTTGTCCAGTCAGATGCAGAAGCCTCAGCTGGGCTCCCCACTTCTGGGACGATTGCCCATTCACAAGCTGATGCGGAAATGACGGACATGCTTTCCCGGGCGGCCGCGAGCGTCGGGCTGGAGTGGAACCCTCCACTCTCCCCCGAACCCTCGTGGCTCAATGATTGGGTCCTCACGGCGCCGCTCAAAGCAGCCACGCCCCGCTCCAGTGCCTTGCTTCCCGGAAGTGCACGAGGAGCTGACAAAATCGTAGGAGGCACCTTTTATTGCCCGGTCCCGATTCCTCACTACCCTCGATGGTGGGGCGGCCAGGGGCTATTCGGCGATTCCCCCGGTGGATAAGGCACTCGCGGTGCACCTATGCCCGCAGAGCACCGCCACCTGGCGTGGACGTCCAAAGCTCCCGTCCATGGCCTGTAGGTTCACGTCATCCCTGACGGCCAAAGCCTACAGTGTTGCTGGACAAGCTGCCTCTGCCCTGCACTCCATGGCTCTCCTGCAGGTCCACCAAGCCAAGGCGCTAAAAGAACTGCACGAGGGTAGTTCCGTCCAGATCTGATGCAGGAACTGTGCTCGGCGACCGACCTCGCTCTCCGGGCGACGAAGGTCACAGTGTGGTCTCTCGGCGATGTCTACATTAGTAGTCCAGGAGCGCCACCTTTGGCTCAACCTGGTCGAGATGGGTGAGGCTGACAAGACACGGTTCCTTGCTCCCAGGCTGGCCAATTCAGCGACACCATCAAGGACTTTGCCCAGCAGTTCTCGACGGTGAAGCAGCAGACGGAGGCTATCCGGCATATCCTGCCCCGGTGCAGGTGTACGTAGCCACTATAGCAGCACACCATGACACAGTGGTAAGTCCTTAGGGAAGCACGACCTGATCATCAGGTTCCTGAGAGGTGCCAGGAGGCTGAACCCCTCCAGACCGTGCCTCGTTCCCTCATGGGACCTCTCTGTAGTTCTTCAGGGTCTACAGGCCATTTGAGCCTTTGCAGCCGGCGGGTGTATCGCTTGCACATAGCGCCTTTCACCTCCCCTGAGCTGAAGACATGTGCCATTAACTCCCAGTAGTGTTCACAAACTTTGTTCCCTGGTTGACTTCCTCCGAGCCCTGTGGCAGTCGAGTTTTCGGAGAGACTCGCTGCCGGCCCAGTACATGTGCTAACTAAAAGCCCTGTTCTGGTGTAGGTGCTCCGCAAGCGTTTCCGTTCATGTAGGTAACCCCATGCAATGTATATCTTCCACTAATTCATTTCCCTGTTGGCAAACCGCATCTTCCTTGGGCAGAGCCCCTCTGCCACAGTCTCCATGTTTGTAGTAACTCCTCCCCCGTTAGGTCGGACCTACCATGAGACTTCTCCACATGACATACTCCGACATAGTTTGGCAAGACCATGTGATGTATTTCCACTTAAATATCCCCCCTCTCTCTGGGCGAGGTGTGGTCTCTGTGGTGTCCTCCCCTTGGGAGGGACACCTCCCGACTAGACCTGGTCGGCCCAGTTGGATATTCCCCCTTTTTTTAGGGAGTGGAAAAAAAGAAAGGGAAAAGAAGCCACGACTGGGCTAGCCTGTCTCTACCTTTTGGGTAGTTGACTTGTCCCCAAAGGGCCGTTCGACACTCATAAATATGTTGGGGGAGGTTACGTGTTGGCCTGGTGTGCTAGCTACGAGGCACACAGTTGTCTGCCCGTCACACACCGGCAGTTCATGTAACACAGTTCAGCCAGTTGCGGTGTTTTGTATAGGGACCCCTAGTGTCACTACATCGACACAACGTCGAGTGAGTGACAGATAGGGAATGTCATGGTTACTTGCGTAACCACTGTTCCCTGATGGAGGGAACGAGACATTGTGTCCCTCCTGCCACAACGCTGAACTACCTGCTGAAATGGCCAGACCTTGTCTCGGCTCCTCAGCATAAAACCTGAATGAGTGGTTGCACGCCAGCTCCTTTTATACCTGTATGTCCGGGGGAGTGGCATGCAAATACCACTCGCCAATTTTTATTGACCTTTTATCAAAGACCAGAGGTGTCTCGGGCTCCCAAGAGTGACCCCTAGTGTCACTACATCGACACAACATCTCATTCCCTCCATCAGGGAACGTAGGTTACACAAGTAACCATGACGTATCCTGTTGAAAACACCAACAAAGACCTGCAGAATTTCCCATTCTATTTCAGGCTCGTTTATGCTGTTCCGTGCTGGTTTAGCTCCCAAAATCTCTGAAGTACTCATGCCAAGTTGTCCTCTTCTTTTCTCCTTTAGTTAGGCTACTACAACCAAGAGTTTCCCTGCTTCACTGAAAATATTGTCTTGAGTGCATTCACTGACCAGTCTTCATAAAAAACTAAAAATACTTCTTTATTTGATGATAAACAAGTGTTTTCCAGGGAGAATCCATCACATGGGAATATTTTTTTGATAAAGCTGGACATATGGACATCTAGGGACAGAGGGACTAAAGGGATAACAATTATTTTATAAACTCATTATCCTCTAAATCCTTCTTCTCAACATCATAGCACTATGATTGGATTACTTTTGCCAATTTGTCAATTTGCAATTCTTGCAATCTCTTACAGCACAATGGAACAGTTCTACAGGTACCTTCCTTTGCTTCCTGTATCTCTCCATTTGCACATGTCTGTTTCTATAATTATTCCCTCATTTTCTTGCCTCTATCTCTCACCCTTTTTTTCTCTATATTCAGTCTGTCACATGCACATGCACATGCTCCCCAACTTCTCTCTTTGTCTCCCTCTGTCTTTCTCTTGGTCACATCTAGTAGTGATTAGCGGGTGTATTGAAAACAGCTGCAAAAGGGAGCAGCTGCAAAGAAAAGCAAGCTGGAAAATACATCCTGCCAGCAGGGTGTGTCTGTCTGTATGTGTGTGTCTGTGTTTAGCGAATTAATGATTGTAGGGAAATTTGGTAGTATAAATGTACATGGTATGGATTAAAGTGCCCACGCACCTCCAACAATTAATATGTAGGAAATTGTATAATGAAATTAGCCGCGTTAGACCATCATTATTAGAAGGATATATGACAAATGATCAGATTGTAAATCTGAATAAAATTCTCCACCATTAACATGTAATACAATGGCTCCTTGTATCCGATCACAATTTATATGTAAGGAATTAGGCTAATAGTGTACGTCTGATCACTCGGCCACGCTGAGTTGATATGATGCATCTGTTAACTCTTTAGAGTAATACTATTCTCATGGCTTATTGAAAATAATATCACAAATATGTTTAGATATGGGTCGAGCTTTGGAGCGCAGATCTTTTAAAAATCAAGTGACGAGACTATTTAGCAAAATATACCACTGTCAAATTATCTTTGAATACAAACAAGACTAATCTAAGATTGCTAATCTAAAACATCAAACTAACAAACACATATAGACAAACATATACAGGTTGGTGAGTGAGCTGTAACAGAAGGGGAGTGGTCGAGCATTAGTGTGTGAATGGAGAGCGAGATAGGGAAATGAGAACGGTAAGGATTGTCACTTGTTTATGATGAGTCTAACACCTGTTTCTTGTTCTAGTGAGGGAGCGGGAGAGTTTAAAAAGAAGCCAGACACCGGAGAAGGGAGAGAGAGACTGACACGCCTGTCCTTTGTGCATGTGTGTGTGTCTGTGCATCTGAGTGTTACGCTTAAGTCGAATTAGTGTGTGTGTGGCTGAAAAGGCAGATTTAAGTTGCCACTGGAAGGCTGTTTTTGTTTTATAAATAAACACGATACGTGGACTGATCACCCGGCTGCTGCTTTCTCCTTTTATGAACATTGCTACACTGGTGCCGAAACCCGGGAATCAGAGAAAGAAGTGCCGCTATGGAAACCTCAACGCTGGGCGAAATCATCCGTGCCCTCACCGGCATTCAAGAGCAGCACCATCAGGATCTCCTCGCCCAGGAGCAGTGTTTCCAAGAGCTCCTACAGGCCCAAGCCAAGGATCGACAGGTGTTGCGGAGCCTGATAGCCCAAGGCAGTTCCTCAGCCACATCCCCGGGGGCAGCAGCTGTACCCCCTCTCCTTTTGTCCAAGATGGGGCCCCAGGATGAGCCGGAGGCCTTCATTGGGCTTTCTGAGTAGGCTGCAACCGCCTCTGGCTGGCCAGAAGCACAATGGGCACTACATCTGCTATTGCTGCTCTCCGGGGAAGTCCAGCTTGCGGCTCAGCAGCTGCTGGCTGAACACTGCCTGATCTATGGGGACTTGAGGAAGGCTCTCCTCCAATGGGTCGGCTACACACCTGAACAACACCACAAGCATTTCTGTTCCCTCACGCTTGGCAAGGCCAGCTGCCCATTTGTGCAAGCCCAGCTGCTCCGTGATGCCTGTCAGAGGTGGCTGCTTGCTGATGGGGAGCCCGACGCCAAGGCGGTGACTAATCTGATGGTGCTGGAGCAGTTCACTGCATGCCTGCCAAGAAAAACAACCTTCCAGCGGCAACTTAAATCGGGCTTTTCCGCCACACACACTAACTCGACTTAAGCGTAACACTCAGATGCACAGACACACACACACGCACAAAGGACAGGCATGTCAATCTCTCTCTCCCTTCTCCAGCATCTGGCTTCCTTTTGTTTTTTTAGTTTTCTCTCAATTTGGAATGCCCAATTCCCACGACTTATTAGGTCCTCATGATGGCGCGGTTACCTCAATCTGGGTGGCGAAGGACAAGTCTCAGTTGCCTCCGCTTCTGAGGCAGTTAATCAGTGCGTCTTATCACGTGGCTCATTGTGCATGACACCGCGGAGACACCGCATGTGGAGACTAATGCTACTCTCTGCGATCCACACACAACTTACCACATGCCCCATTGAGAGCGAGAACAACTAATCGCGACCACAAGGAGGTTACCCCATGTGACTCTACCCTCCCTAGCAATCAGGCCAATTTGGTTGCTTAGGAGACCTGGCTGGAGTCACTCAGCATACCCTGGATTTGAACTCGTGACTCCAGGGGTGGTAGTCAACATCAGTACACGCTGAGCTACCCAGGCCCCATATGGATTCCTTTTAAACTCTCATGCACCCTCACTAGAATGAGAAACATGTGTTAGACTCATCATAAACAGGTGACAATCCTTACCGATTACATCTCCCAATCTCGCTCTCCATTCACACACTAACGCTCGACCCCCCCGCTACCACAACTTTATTTATTATACACTCGATTTGCAGTCGGGTTACTCAAATTATATTAAAGAATCACCAGCACTTTCAGCGAAAGTTTGGAGATGTACCTGGCTCTTTGTAGAAAGTTCTGGTTGTTCCATCTATGTTTTGAACCTTTGTTAAGATCATAGATTGGAATGATGAGGCAGGGCTTTGAAATGAGGCCTCCCGCAAGGGAGACTCGCGACTCCCTGTCACGTGTGTGAGTCCTAGCGCAGAGAAGAGAGAAGAGCTCCTCGGAACTTTACATTCTGCGCTTTCCTAAACTCTACATTGTGCGGATCCTTGGCAGAGTGAAGCCAGCAGAAGAAGGGCTAAGAGCCCAGAGGGAAGAGGGCAAGACTGGGCTTATTGAATTACAGTTATAATTCAGTTATAATGCATGATAAAACTTCTTACTAATTAGTTTGTTAGATTTAAACATGAATAATATATTACACATTATGATAAACATAATTATCAGGTTAAACATTGAATGAGGGTTCTAGGCACTTTTTTAGGTAAGTTTTGCGATTGTGTCAAAGTTCCTAGATTAAGGTGAGATGTCCTGAGATACACATGAAAAGTTCATTTATACATTTGAAGTTATGAGCGGAGCATTGGTTTTCTGTCCTGCTAGAAAGATAATACCAAGGGATCCTTTCAAAGAAAGTCTGCTTTCTTCAAGCCATCAAGCTCTTTTTGTCTTGGGTGAGTTTTAGCATATAATGGTCAGGCGTTCCACAGGAAATTTCTTGTGCTCCCTTAGTCTAATTTTTAAGTGTAAATTGGTTATATCAAAGGAGTGTCTTAGATTAGGAATCTCGTGGTTTCCATGGCCACCATGAGGAATACAGCTCATGTGATGGCCATTAAGTTGGAGGTATATCTGTTTAACACCAGGAATGAGGAGGGGGTTTTGTGCTGCTTCAACAGATTGACCTTTGTTTTCAAGGCAGTTAACATTAGACAGATGCACAAACTCAGACTTACTGGCACCAGTCAGAATTTTTTTTTAACTTCTTAATGCTAAGAGGAATTTCTGGTGTTATAGGCCTCTTGGTGTAATTCTGTTTTAATTTTTCTTAATTTCCTTTTGCCGGGCTACTCCGATCCTATATGATATAAGTGTCTATGTTGGGGAGATGTTCTTGTGTTTAACATGTATAACTGTGTTTTTATCACACTTCATGTATTTAGGTTTTGTTATATCTGGAGAATTAGTGTTGTTGAATACTAATACATGTATCAAAGGGAAATAGTTTCTGAATGACTAAATGTTTAAGTTTATGTGTGGGTGCGTTTATTAAATACCCTGTTAAACAACAATTTATTTTGTTTGTTTATGAAGTACATCCTGTCCCCATTACACAGTCATTGATGGTGTTAAAATGGGGCAATACTGTGTGTCATCAGGGGTCTGAAATACTCTTAATATTTGAGTACATTCTGCCCCTGTGACATTCTGGTCTACCGCTTCTTCAGTTCTGCAGTATACTTCATTCTTTTATTTCACTTAACCCTCTGAAACATTCCTGTTCCACATGAAAGAAAACCTGGCTGGATTTTTTCTCTTCCACACATAATAGTTGCTCAAATCAAGACTGTGGTTGGGTAACACATTGCTTTGTTTGTAGCTCACCTTGTTGAGCAACAGGCAATTCATGAAAGTTCTCAGTGTAAAAACTATAATCTGATGAAACTGCAAGCATGACCCAACTCTATTAAGGGCCTGGCTGACAGTCTAGTTTCTGCAGGTCATGAAGATTGTGAGCATGCGGTTTAGTCACTATATACTGGTTTGAACTTTATTTTCTTAACCAACATTTCCTTTATATCCCTTCTGTTTTAGATAAACTTCCATTTTGTTTGGGTCAAAAAAAGACCAGGTTGAGTACAGTAGATTTACAACACCTTTTGATTATAAACATGAACCATGACACAGGGTTGTTCCCTATCTGTCACTCACTCGAAGTTGTGTCGATGTAGTGACACTAGGGGTCACTCTTGGAAGCCCGAGACACCTCCGGCCAATGAAAATTGGCGAGTGGTATTTGCATGCCACTCCCCCTGACATACGGGTATAAAAGGAGCTGGTTTGCAACCACTCATTCAGATTTTCTCTTCGGAGCCGAACGGTCATGCACACTGAGCTGAATTCCAACGACTGCTGGATCTGACGGCGCATTTCAGCAGTTTCTCCCTCCTCTGCACTGGTGCACTGCAGAGAATGCTCCTGGGCACTTCGGCAGAAATAAGAGTATATTTCTCTAAAAGAGTATATTTCTCTAAAAGAGCGGCACACACGGAACGTCTTTTTAAAGACGCGTCTTTTTAAAGATGCCTTTCCGATTGTGTGTTATTCCTGGTTGCACTCGTTATCTCTCGCCTTCTGACGGTCACGATCACTGTCTTTCATGTCTGGGCACTGCTCATGCGGAGACAGCGTTCGTGGATGGTCATGTACTCATTGCGTATGTCCATGGCAATGATTTGGTCGCGGCTCGCCTTCGTAAGAAAGCAAGCCACCCCAGAGGCTCCCCGCCTCGGTCATTTTACCCACGGGTATGAGGCCAGTGTGGCTAGCACTGGGGGCAATTTGGGGACCCCAATAGGACCGCCTCTGCCGGGTATCCCCCCGTGGACCTCCCATTCCACAGCTACGACATGGTGTGGCACCTCGAGGTCCGCCCCGCCACGAGGCCCCACCTGCTTGTACATCCAACAACGTTGTCCCTTTGGTCCCCCTTGCGCGGAACTTGGACACGTGGCTTGCACTTTCCAATCCATCGCGATGGCTGGTCTGGACCGTCCAATTCGGCTACGCGATTCAGTTCGCCAGGCGTCCGCCCAGGTTCAGCGGTGTCCACTTCACCTTGGTGAAGGACGAAAACGCTGCTACCTTGTGCACGGAGATCGCTACCCTCCTACGGAAGGGCACGATAGAACCTGTCCCTCCGGCCGAGATGAAGAAGGGGTTTTACAGCCCCTACTTCATCGTACCGAAAAAAGGCGGTGGGTTGCGGCCAATCTTGGACCTGCAAGTACTGAACCGAGCTTTACACAGACTCCTGTTCAAGATGCGGACGCAGATACGCATTCTGGTGAGCATCCGGCATCAAGATTGGTTTGCGGCGGTAGATCTGAAGGACGCGTACTTCCACGTCTCGATCCTTCCTCGACACAGACCCTTCCTGCGGTTTGCATTCGAGGGTCAGGCATATCAGTACAAGGTCCTCCCTTTCGGCCTGTCCCTGTCTCCTCACATCTTCACGAAGGTCGCAGAGGCAGCCCTTGCCCCGCTAAGGGAGGTGGGCATTCGCATTCTCAACTATCTCGACAACTGGCTAATCTTAGCTCACTCTCGGGACATGTTGTGCGCACACAGGGACTTGGTGCTCTCACACCTCAGCCGACTAGGGCTTCGGGTCAACTGGGAATAGAGCAAGCTCCTCCCGGTTCAGAGCATCTCTTTTCTCGGTTTGGAGTTGGACTCAGTTTCTTTGACAGCGCACCTCATGAACGAGCGCCCAGTCGGTGTTGGCCTGTTTGAAGGCATTCAAACAGAAAACAGCGGTTCCACTGAAACTTTTTCAGAGGCTCCTGTGGCATATGGCATCCTCAGCGGTGGCCACCCCGCTTGGGTTGATGCATATGAGACCGCTTCAGCACTGGCTTCAGACTCGAGTCCCGAGATGGGCATGGCACCGTGGGACACATCGTGTGGTCATCACGCTGGTCTGTCACCGTCTTTTCAGCCCTTGGACCGACCTCTCGTTTCTACGGGCAGGTGTTCCCCTAGAACTGGTCTCCAGGTGCGTCGTGGTCATGACGGACGCCTCCAAAATGGGCTGGGGCACTGTTTGCAATGGGCACGTAGCCGCCGGCTTGTAGACGGGCCCGCGACTGCATTGGCACATCAACTGCCTCGAGTTGTTGGCAATTCTGCTCGCCCTGCAGAGGTTTCGGCCGTTGATCCAGGGCAAGCACGTGTTAGTTCAGACAGACAACACGGCAACGGTAGCATAAGTCAACCGCCAAGGCAGTCTGCGCTCTCGTTGTATGTCACAACTCGCCCGCCGTCTCCTCCTCTGGAGTCAGCAGCACTTCAAGTCGCTGCAAGCCACTCACATCCCGAGCAACCTCAATACTACAGCGGACGCGCTGTCATGACAGGTTATCCACAGCTGGCCCCCTGGCATGCGCAAATATGCGTTTCCCCCAGTGAGCCTACTTGCACAGATCCTGTGCAATGTCAGGGAGGAGGAGGAGCAGGTCGTCCTGGTAGTGCCCTACTGGCCCACCCAGACATGGTTCTCGGACCTCACACTCCTCGCGACAGCCCCCCCCGGCGAATTCCTCTGAGGAAGGACCTTCTTTCTCAGGGACGGGGCACAATCTGGCACCCGCGACCAGACCTCTGGAATCTCCATGTCTGGCCCCTGGATGGGACGTGGAAATGTGACAAACCACTCAGATCACTCAGGCTAGGGGCCCCCTCTATGAGGCGCCTGTATGCCTTTAAGTGGCATCTGTTTGCTAAGTGGTGTACTTCCCGACGGGAGGACCCCCAGAGATGTGCAGTCAGATCAGTGCTTTCCTTCCTGCAGGAGAGGTTGGAAGGGAGGCTGTCCCCCTCCACCTTGAAGGTGTACGATGCCGCCATAGCAGCACACCACAACGCAGTCGAAGGTAAGTCCTTAGGGAAGCACGACCTGATCATCAGGTTCCTAAGCCTCTGGAAGGCTGAATCCCCCCAGACCGTGCCTCGTTCCCTCATCGGACCTCTCTGTAGTTCTTCAGGTTCCCCTTTGAGCCTTTGCAGTCAGCCGAGCTTAAGACACTCTCCTTGAAGACTGCCCTCCTGACTGCGCTCACTTCCATCAAGAGGGTAGGAGACCTGCAAGCGTTCTCTGTCAGCGAAACGTGCCTGGAGTTCGGTCTGGGCTACTCTCACGTGATCCTGAGACCCCGACCGGGCTATGTGCCCAAGGTTCCCACGACCCCTTTTAGGGACCAGGTGGTGAACCTGCAAGCATTGCCCCAGGAAGAGGCAGACCCAGCCCTGTCATTGCTGTGTCCGGTGCGCGCTTTACGCATCTATTTGGATCGCACGCAGAGCTTTAGGATCTCTGAGCAGCTCTTTGTCTGCTTTGGTGCACAGCAGAAAGGAAGTGCTGTCTCCAAACAGAGGATCACCCACTGGCTCATTGATGCCATAACTATGGCATATCACGCCCAGGACATGCCGCCCCCGGTAGGGCTATGAGCCCATTCTACCAGGGGTGTAGCGGCCTCCTGGGCCCTGGCCAGGGGTGCCTCTCTAACAGACATTTGCAGAGCAGCGGGCTGGGCAACACCCAACACCTTTGCAAGGTTCTACAACCTCCGGGTGGAACCGGTTTCGTCCCAGGTAGTGGCATGCAATACAAGCGGATAAGCCTGGGATAGCCGGCCAGGTGTATCGCTTGCACATAGCGCCTTCCACCTCCTTTTGAGCTGAAGACGTGCACCATTAATTCCCAGTAGTGTTCACAAACTTTGTTCCCTGGTTGACTTCCTCCGAGCCCTGTGGCAGTCGAGTTTTCGGAGAGACTCCTTGCCGGCCCAGTACACGTGCTAACTAAGAGTCCTGTTCTGGGATAGGTGCTCTGCATGTGGCGGTTCCCTGTAAGGCTAACTCCATGCGATGTATATCTTTCGCTAATTCGTTTCCCAGTTGGCAAACTGCTTCTTCCTTGGGCAGAGCCCCTCTGCCCCAGTCCCTATGTTTGTAGCAACTCCTCCCCTGTTGGGTATGATCTACCTTGTAGACTCTCTACATGGTTGGAAAGACCATGTTACGTATTTTTCCACTTAAATATCCCCCCTTCTCTTTGGGCGAGGTGTGGTCTCTGCGGTGTCTTACCCTTGGGAGGGACACCCCCTGACTAGACCTGGCGGCCCCAGTCGGATAATCCTCCTTCTTTTTTAGGGAGTGGAAAAAGAAGGGGAAAAGAAGCCACGACATGGTTAGCCTGTCTCTATCTTTTGGGTAGTTGACTTGTCCCCAAAGGGCCGTTCGACACTCATAACTATGTTGGGGGAGGTTACGTGTCGACCTGGTGTGCTGGCTATGAGGCACACTGTAGTCTGCCCACCACACACCACCAGTTCACGTAACACAGTTCAGCCAGTTGTGGCGTTTCGTATAGGGACCCCTAGTGTCACTACATCGACACAACGTCGAGTGAGTGACAGATAGGGAATGTCATGTTTACTTGTGTAACCTCCGTTCCCTGATGGAGGGAACGAGACGTTGTGTCCCTCCTGCCACAACGCTGAACTACCCGCTGAAATGGCCGGACCTTATATCGGCTCCTCAGCATAAAACCTGAATGAGTGGTTGCATACCAGCTCCTTTTACACCCTTATGTCCGGGGGAGTGGCATGCAAATACCACTCGCCAATTTTCATTGGCCTTTTATCAAAGACCAGAGGTGTCTTGGGCTCCCAAGAGTGACCCCTAGTGTCATTAAATCGACACAACGTCTCGTTCCCTCCATCAGGGAATGGAGGTTACACAAGTAACCATGACGTTTTTCACACTAAACACAAGCTTTTTAAAGTAGCATTTCATCTGGAATATCAATGGTAGCGCTATATATAGGTGCATCAACCTATATACATTATATCAATGATGGTACTACAGCTGAAAAACTATGATAATTACAATACTTACAAATTCTAGATGTTTAAAACAAATACATAATCATTATATATATAATCATTTATATTCAAAAACAGGTTTATTTCAGAATATAAACATCTGTTTGGTAGATGAAATATAAGCAAAAAATCCCATAGACTTCCATTGAAAAGGCCTCCCCACACATATCTAGGGATCAGGATGTCATAGAGACTTGAGGATAACTTGGGCCAGTAAGCAACCATCTCACAATCACTTACTGAACACCTAGCAGCACCCTTGTAATGCCTTAGTAATCACCCAAAACACCCTGTCATTGCATACATTTAACAAGTATCATAAAAATTGTTGTGGAGAATCCAAAGGCATTTTGAAAAAACCTAGGTCCTATAGAAACACTTATTAATGGCACATGCTGATAATTTATTGTATCCACCAAAACGTTGAGCACAATAATGATTACATACCTTTTTATAACATAGAAACAAAGGTAAAAGCTTGAATTACAGTTACATGTGACCTAAGGCTCACTATCAGCACAGCTGTTTTATGGAGGAACAAATAGTACTTTATTGGCTCAAAGTTAACAAGGACTCTTTCTCTCCTGTGTCCTGTTGATCTGACCACTGGTGAGTTATCTGAAGGGAGAAATCTGGTGTGAGGGCTTATGATATTCTTAAAGTCACAAGAGCCAAACAGAGAGAAATAGGCATTGAGATTTCCACTGAGGATGACAAAAACCACTACATGAGCCAATTAAATATTACATTGTGTGGGCATGTGCACAAAATCTAACAGCTTGTATTCTATTTGAACATCAGGATCCATACCACACTAAACACGAGTTGTACTGAGCAGAAATGATCTAATATTCTTATCAATACATTGGAGTGAACCATATCTTAAGGGAAAATGAGTCAAGAAAGGCTAACTGCAAACTAGACAGAAGCAGTGATTTGTATGGCATGGTATTAGAGAGTTACACAGCTCACAGGATTATGGCATATAGATGCAGTTCAGATAATCTAAATCTTTATTCACAGAAAGACAAATTGAGAAAACAACAAGACTTAAAGAAAGAGAATGAGAAATTCTACCTAAATAACAACAAAGCTTCCAAGGAATATCTTTGCTTTGTACATTTATACAGGTTTATTGGATATGATTCGATTTAGTGACTAAGGGGCCGTAGACGAGATGATCGTCTGTGTTCTGCGACTGCTATCGGGTCTTAAGTATAACATGCTAGGAAGGGCAGCTGGTGGAGTTTGTGTAGCCCCCCAGCTGTCAGTGATGTGTCAGGCAGTGGAGGGGGAGGACAGAGAAGTGTGTTGAATGTTCTAAACAAGCTGCGAGTGTCTGTGGTGGTGTTGATCTTGTTCTGGTAATAGGACATTTTTGCAGATTTAACATTATCTGAAAAAGTTGCAAGCAGAGACTGATACTTACCCAGATCTACTGGATCTTTAGATTTCTGCCATCTGCTCTCAGCCACCCTGAGGTCAGTCCAATGTTTACGAAGGATGTCAGAGTGCCAGGAGCTGGGTGGTATCATACGTATTGGCCCAGAGGAGAGAGAACAGATGCTGTCTAGACAGGTTGTTAAAGTAGAGCTTAGTGTGTCTGTGGCAGTGTTTACATCCAGGGTGGAAAATAAGTTTTGTGTGGGAAGAGAGGTAGAGACAGCAGTGGAAAGGCACAAGGGTGAAAGAGAACAGAGGTTACGGTGAAAGGAAACCAAAGGTGGAGTCTGTTTTAATATAGATGGGAGAGTCATGCTGAATTGAACAAAGTAGTGATCAGAGACATGTAAAGGAGTAACAAGAATATTTGAGTTGGTACAGTTATGTGTAAAAATATGGTCCAGCTGGTTGCCCGATCTGTGATTTGCTGTAGTGCTTAGTCTCTCCAAGTCAAATGAGGCCAGAAGAGTGTTGGGCCTCATGTATTCAGATAGAAGACAAAGGCAGGCCTAACAGTCAAAAACATTTTTCAAGCCCCCTCCTTCTAAGTCGTAAATCTTACTGATAAAAATCGCGCCAAAATCAAACAAAGGGAGTCCAAAACAGACTACAGATCCATGAAGCCTTGCCCTCTAAAGGATCGAGCTCTCAACTCCTATTGGATGAGGCACACAACAGAACGTCCCTCAAACATGACATCATCAGGACTTCAAATAATTCTGAAAATGCTTCCAAAGTTGCTTCCAGCGACTTAGTTCACCGAATACGGACGTAGCTTTTTGCTGCTCTCCGGTGCAGCCTCGTGGCTTAAGGAAGTAATGTCCGACTTGAAACTGTAGCCATACAATCTCCATCTCGCTGGACGAGTTGAGATTACTCTGTGTTCAACCGAACACTCTAACGGATCTGAAGGAGACCGCCGAGCAATTCGCATCTTCATCCGTTGGCCTACAGAAGTGAAGAGATTAAAGATTTCTCTTCCGTCTTCAATCAAGTCGACATTTCTGAGTTCTCCGCCAGCCCGCCGAGAATCAATAGCCGTACCGCCCGCCGACAGCGTGAGGAAACGGCCCCCGTCATCACCCGAGCCTCAAGGAACCGGGTCAAAGTTAAAGGACGGATGAAAACACATTCTACCTGTGTCCTCATGCGATTCAAGTAAGAGGTTACGTCTGGGCAGAGATAGAATATTATAGTGTGTTATTCTTGTGTTCCAAGGTTTTTTGCTTGTACAGTTTACGGACTGCCATGTCCGCTCATTATTAATACTCAGGGTATTAATTATCACAAATTTGTTTTGCTGTATTGTGGTCCAACCAAATTGGACTGTTGTGCATTTTCGCCATCGCGGGTGAGACAGCAACTGAGTTCATCCATTAAAGAGTCAAATAACAAGGGACTTTTACGAGCCCCGCTCGTAAAACCGCGTCTCTGAGTGATGAACACGGCTGTTTTATCTCCAGCTATCGCGAAATCAGCTTTCGGGCTGTCACTGAATCATCTCTCTCTCTCTCTCACTAACCACACTGACACACACACACACACACACACTGTCACACACACACCTTATGTGTTATAGAATTATTTTTATTTCCATATCTAATCATATCACTGTTTAGTTTGTAGTTGTAAGTCCGAAGTTTATTGACTGCATTGTATTAATTATTAATTGATATTACTGCATAAATAAACTTTGTTTATATTACAAAGAGAAGTGTTTTGGTTTGTTTTGCATACGCCTGTGTCATGCTGACGGGATGTCAGTGCTCGGATTCAAACCTTCATTCATTGTTTTTTTTTCCCGAAAATCGATATTCTTCGGATGTCGATTTTCCTAAGAAAACAATCTAACATTGAGACTGTTTTAATATTCGGTTATTAGTCCCTGATTTCAGGGTGGTGCCCCGTCAATGTTAATCCTTATTAATATTCTATTGATTTTTGATAACTGATAATTATCTTTGATTGAATTTGAATGATCAATAAGCTAGTGTTAACTTTAATGTTTCATCGACGTTAACAATTAACGATTATCTTTGATAACTGTTGATTTAAAGGATTAAAAAAAGCTAACATTGATTCTCATCAATGTTCTATTGATTTTAATAATTAATAATTATCAAAGATAATTATTAATTATTGCTAATAACCAAACTTGCTCCTAAACGTAGCACACTACATTTACTGTAGTCCCATATGAGGTTTTAATGAGTTAGATCCAATTAATTAATTTAAATATTGATTAATAACTACAGAAATAATTATTAATTATTTCTGATAGTAACACTGATCTAAACAACCAGTAAAGCCCTACAAGAGCATGAAGTTCAGTGGCCTGGGGCTTGTCTTGGTGTATGTTGAAATCTCCAACTTTATGATCAGGTCATGTATGCCTATATAGGAACCAGCCTCTGGAGTGTGAAATGCCAAGATGGTCGCTACAAAAACCTTAAGCATTGACAGAGTAAGACATGCATCCAACCGCTCTCGAAGGAATGTAAGGATCTCCATTATGGAGCAATTCACTGGGTCTTTGCTGCGTGAAGAGCACCAATCCGCAAACACACGGCATTTTTAGTGCATAGAGGTGTCTTGTAAACGGCACTCTAACCTTCAAAATGGTTTTCATTACAGACTGAGCCAATTCAGGCTCGCTCGCTGTGCTCCCAGCTCCGGCTGGGGATGCCAAATCGTGCCCTGCGCTTGAGAGAGCAGATCCCTCCTCAGTGGTATTTTCCATGGGGGTTCGTCTAATATCTCCATAATTTCCAGAAACCATGGATGGTTGGGTCATTTTAGTGCAACCAACAGAACCGTTTCCTTGTCCTCTCTGACTTTGCTGATGACAGAGTGAAGGAGACGTACCGGGGGAAATACTTATTTGTGTTTCATCGGCCACTTGTGGGCCAAGGCATTCACCCCCAGATGGGCATGGAACATGGAGTACCAAAGAGGGCAGTGGGCTGTCTCCGTGGAGGCAAATAGGTCGACTTCTGATTTGCTGAACATTTCCTAAATCCTTAGAACCATCTGAGGATGAAGTCTCCATTCCCCCGCCATCGGTCCCTGGTGCTCAGCGGTCCCAGCATGTCTGCTCCGCAGTTCAGACGGCCCAGAACATATGTCGCATGCAGGGAGAGGAGATGGTGCACACTCCACACGAGGAGGCTCATCACTGGTAGTGATCAAGTGCTGTCCTGGTGATTTATGTACGCTGCCACTGACATAATGTCTGACTGAATCAGAATGTGATGATTCACTATGTCAGAATGGGAAGCCTTCACAGCTAAGAAGACGGCTAGCATTTCCAAGCAGTTGATGTGCCACGCCCGTTTTGCACCTGTCTAAATGCCGAAAGCCAGGCATCCATTGCACAGCGTGCCCCATCCATGGTCACCACATTCCATCTAAAAACCTGACCCAGCATAACACCCTGCTGATAAAGAGCTGTCCTTCTGGAGCTGTCCATGACAGCGGCAAGTCACGGTGATGCACATGCGTCCCCGGTGCCAGGCGTGATGCGGTATGTGGTGTTTGAGTCAGCATTGGAGAGGTCTCATGTGTAAAAAACCTAACAGTATGACAGCGGCTGCTACCACCATAAAACCTAGCATTTATTGAAAGTTTTCTGAAAAGACAGTGGAAATGCTTTCCCCAGTTTGAACTGAGACAGACACTGATGAATGGTCTGAACGTGCTTGCTCGTGAGGTGTGCACACATGCTCATGGAGTCGAGTCAAAACCCCAAAAAGGAGATTTGTTGGCTGGGAGAAAGTGTCCTTTTTGCCCAGTTCACACTGAGACCTTGGCTGTTCAAATGATGAAGTATCAGGTCCCTGTGCTCACATAGCAGAGCCTTTGATCGGGCCAGTAATAGCCAATCGTTGAGGTAATTCAGAATGCGCATGCTGTTCATCTTCAAAGGGGTGAGCGCCACATTGACACATTTCGTGAACGTGTGCAGGGCCAGAGACAATCCAAAGGGGAGGATTTTGAATTGATATGCCATTCCCTTGAACACAAATCTCAAGAACAGCCTGTGAAGCAGTAAAATTTGGATATGAAAGTACGCATCCTTTAGATCTATTGACACAAGCCAGTCCTGTGGGCAGATGTACAATAAGATCTGTTTCTGAGTTAACATTTTGAATGGCCATTTTGCAAGCTCTCGGTTCAAGTGTCTCAGATCTAAAATTGAATCTAAATCGATCTAAAACAGAACGAGAGCGACCCTAGAGCGGAGCGTCTTGAGACTCATGTCCTCACAGCGAGGGCAGGCTGTCCCCATGAGAGCTGCTTTGGCGTGGGTGTGGCCCAGGCAGCGAACGCAGCTCTCATATTGGTCTGACGGAGCGATGTGTCGCTCACAGGAACACTTGCGATACCACATCTTTAAAAAGATGTGTACACACAAGCGGCGTGTTTTACGTCACTTGGACAGAGTATTACACACACACACACACACACACACACACACATATATATATATATATATATATATATATATGTATGTATACACACACATGAAAACAACACATACACTGGTGGCCAAAAGTTTGGAATAATGTACAGATTTTGCTCTTATGGAAAGAAATTGGTACTTTTATTCACAAAGTGGCATTCAGCTGATCACAATGTATAGTCAGGACATTAATAACATGAAAAATTACTATTACAATTTGAAAAAATGTTCAGAACTTCCTAAACTACTTCAAAGAGTTCTCATCAAAAAATCCTCCACGTGCAGCAATGACAGCTTAGCAGATCCTTTGCATTCTAGCTGTCAGTTTGTCCAGATACTCAGGTGACATTTCACCCCGCGCTTCCTGTAGCACTTGCCATAGATGTGGCTGTCTTGTCGGGCACTTCTCACACACCTTACAGTCTAGCTGATCCCACAAAAGCTCAGTGGGGTTAAGATCCATTACAATCTTTTCCAGTTATCTGTTGTCCAATGTCTGGTTCTTTGCCCACTCTAACCTTTTTGTTTTTCGGTTTCAAAAGTGGCTTTTTCTTTGCAATTCTTCCCATAAGGCCTGCACCCCTGAGTCTTCTCTTTACTGTTGTACATGAAACTGGTGTTGAGCAGGTAGAATTCAATGAAGCTGTCAGCTGAGGACATGTGAGGCTTCTATTTCTCAAACTAGAGACTCTGATGTACTTATCCTCTTGTTTAGTTGTACATCTGGGCCTTCCACATCTCTTTCTGTCCTTGTTAGAGCCAGTTGTCCTTTGTCTTTGAAGACTATAGTGTACACCTTTGTATAAAATCTTCAGTTTTTTGGCAATTTCAAGCATTGTATAGGCTTCATTCCTCAAAACAATGATTGAATGACGAGTTTCTAGAGAAAGCTGTTTCTTTTTTGCCATTTTTCACTAGTATTGACCTTAAGACATGCCATTCTATTGCATACTGTGGCAACTAAAAAACAAACACAAAGACAATGTTAAGCTTCATTTAACAAACCAAATAGCTTTCAACTGTGTTTGATATAATGACATGTGATTTTCTAGTACCAAATTAGCTATTAAGCATGATTACTCAAGGATAAGGTGTTGGAGTGATGGCTGCTGGAAACGGGGCCTATCAACGGGGCCTATCAAAGGATACAGCTCCTGCCGGAATGCTGCGGGAAATGGGTAGATGTCTCGCTGAGGCAAAGAACCCGATGCCAGTGGCGAGGTGGTGAACACTAGAGGGGGTGGGTGAATCTTTCGCTGCAGGCGCTGGAAGGTGTTTGTCGATGGTGAAAAGAGGGCTGTTCAAGACGAGATGATAGTCGTAGTCAAGGAAAGATGATGTGGGTCTTGAAGGAAGAAAATTCTGAAGAAATGGTGATTGAGCAGCCACTTATATAGGGCAAATGCGCACCTAAAACGGTGGGGCTCAAACACAATTGCCAATCATAAGATTGCCATTATGATACAAGGGCTTCAGCTAGGTCGTGGAAAAGGAATTCCCCAAAGCGTTTCACTACAATGTCGAGTGAACTGAATCGATAGGAAACCATGGTTACTGCAGTATATTACCACCATGTTACTGTAGTAACACCATGTTTAATTGCATTCAAACTATGGTTTCTGCCGAAAAACATGCTTATAACAATAGGGCCTCTCCCACTGGCGGTACTAAAGACCATTTTAGGTACTTTTCCCCGGGACTAGTACTTTTCGTCACTTTCGCACCTAAGGAACTATAATTCCTTGAAGCCGTTTTAGGGGACATTTTTAGCTCCTACTCCGGGGTAGATACTTTTTGGGCATATCCACCTTTTTCCTTAATGTGGAAGTGTTCCACGTTCGACTCTTTTCAATTTCCAGTCTCCAGTCTTTTCACTCACAATGGCGTATATTCTTATCAGGTAATGTAATGTTTAAGGTATTACATTGGTAAAAATTGTCCAAAAAAAAAAAAAGAAATGCTGAAACTTCACAGAGTACATAAGACAGTTTTTATAGACAGTGCCTCACCTGAGTGTGTAGATGACACGAAGAGATGGTCCAAGGTTTGTTACGTTGATATCGTTAATTATTCCGAGTTATGACAGCCAACAACTGCAAGTTGAGCCTGAAATTAATTTTTACACTAAGCAACACTTAACTAGTTGTTGTTCTCCTCTAGATCGCTTGTTTGGCAGTTTTTACTTGCCATCTCGAGACCAGAAATACAAAACAGGCAATTAGAATCATCATGTCGCCGCCCAGTTGTTGCTCAGGAAAACTGTGAATAGGAACTGTGGGACTGTGGGAGGTGCTGCAGCCTGTGATTGGACAAAAACATGCATTGAGAAAGAAGAGGAGCTCCATAGCCACCAATAGTAAACAACTAGCTGCTAGCCTGCTACTGAGAGGATTGTGCTAATTTTACAATTCCCTTAACAGAAAAATAACATGTAATTAACAAAGTATCCAAAGAGAATCACCTGTTTCACATATGTGTGTGTGTGACTTCATGGTGAGACACGATTTTTCAGCGCATCTGTACTGTGTGACTATAAAGAAAATAAAGTGATTTCTGGATTACTACATTGACTTTTTCCTGGGATGACAGTTATAAATAACACTATGTAACACAATTTTTGTAAGTGTTATTTCCTAATTGCTTATGCCTCAAAAGTATAGAAAATGGCTATTATTCCCCACAAACTTTGCTTTTGTGACCAGGACAGTGATATTTTGAAATTTACCTATTTCCAATGAGAAAACGGGTGAATCTGTGTCTTTTCGTTCACATGAAGTCCAAAATAAGCAATATATGAAACCAAATTAACATGTATTTATACTAAAGTAATACAAAAATGACTACAAAAGATTTAGAAGTAAGTAATTTCTCGAGATTTACGATTATACTGTAAATAACTTTCATGAATCAGCCACCAAATGTACTCATCATACTTCAAGGCGTCCAGCAAGGTCTTGCTGCTGTTGTAATCCTCTTTGAGGTGCACCGAGTGAGCCAGGGGAAGAAACGGGCACTTGTTACCATTATGGAGCAGCATGGCTTTGAGGTTCCTGGATGAGCTGTCAATAAAGAGGCGCCACTCATTCTGGTTGCAGGCGATTCCGATTGCCTCGAACAGACTGGTCACATTGTGGCAGAAGCAGAGCCCATCTTGACGGGTGAAGAAGATGGAAAAAGGTTGGTGACGCTTCCTCATCCAACAAGTTCCACTGCTTGAGCCTAGATGTCAAAAGCTCACATTGGACTTGGTGAGACCAAGATCTCTAATCAAGCCCTTGAGGTCTTTTTGCTTGGGGTAGTATGGGTTTCTCTCCTCAGTTCCACCTCTGAAATTGTCATCTGGATCTACAACGTCTTCCTCACTCTCTGACTTGCTGCTCTCTTCTAAAGACGGCTGCTCTTTCTCCAGAGGAGTGGGTACGGGGAGCTCATGGCAGTGTGGAACTGGGGAGATTGATGAAGGAAGGTCCGGATACGTGATAGCAGGTGCATTCTTGCCAGTCCGACGTTTGGAAGGGTCCACCATGCAGAAGTAGCAGTTGCTTGAGTGGTCAGTGAGTTACCGCAAAATTCTTGGGATAGCGAACTTCATGGCTCTCTTTTCCCCTCTGTACCATCCTACAAAAATACATTTATTTCACCCATGACTAATGTGTAAGAGATTCTCACAACATTTTTCATATATGATATATTTTTTCAATAACATTGAAAATTGTAAAACATAAAAACCTTTACAATTTAAAAAATTAACATTTTATAACATAAAATTCTGAGCAACAATTGTCCATATTACCTTCCAGAGTTTGTTTTTTGCAGTGCTCGCAGGTGAAATAAGGTGCCCTGGGTTTGTCCTGATCCCCGGCAGGCCTGCCGAAATATGCCTTGTAGGCCTCACACATCTTAGCAGATGCTTCTACGGAGTACTTTTTCGCTCTTATCTTGATAAATTGGCTGCAGACATTGCAAAATGTGTCTGCTGGATGCTTGCAGCCTTTTGATGCCATCTCAGAGAAATGCAGATATGTATCCACTTAGGCAGCTGGAACTAAACTGAACTGGTGGGCTTAAGGCCCCTGTATTTATACTACTATTTATATTACTAGAAAGTTCTAGAAATTACTGCAAGTTTACTCAGCACTGAATCTATCTGGAATGTTCTGGAAAATAGGTAAATTTCAAAATATCACTGTCCTGGTCACAAAAGCAATGTTTGTGGGGAATAATAGCCATTTTCTATACTTTTGAGGCATAAGCAATTAGGAAATAACACTTACTACCCAGGAACCAAAAAAAAAATAAAAAAAAAATAAAAAAATTGGTTACACGGTGTAATCAGTGTGGGTTATTTAACTTTATTGTACACTAAACCATCATTAAATCTAGTTTACATTAGAGATGTATTGCATACCTGTTACTGCGTAGTTAACTTGCATCAGGACTCCTTTTTAAGTCAATGAATGAGTATTTCAGTACAGTAATTTATGCAGATTCATAAATTGCAAAAGATTGTGTTGATAAATAGGTTTAAAGTGCATTTTCAACATGTTGTCTGCTGAGTTCAGCGTGTGCTGCACGGTTAAAGAGCGATTTCACCACCTCGCCTCATCTCTCACGCCGGCTGCTGCATGAAGCACTGCAAATGCGGCTCACGAGCCCAGTATAAACTGTATCCTGAAGATTACCAGAAAGTGGAAAATGCTCCCTTCAGAGGCTGTATAAGGATGGATGAAGATAGGATGAAATAAGGTGTCTTTAAAACTGTTCAGAAAGTTCCATCAATCCAGAAACACTGTTGTTTAAACCATTAACTGATAAGGCAGCTGCCTACATTTTCAGATGCAGTCAAAGATCATATAAAACAGCCCTAAACTAAACAAAAGTGTAGCTCCGATCGCTGCATCCTCCATCTGTGTTGTTGATTTTGTTGTTGTTGCTATTGAAATGTGAATGTAAATAACTTAAGAATAAAAATGGTC
This sequence comes from Myxocyprinus asiaticus, assembly GCF_019703515.2. Lineage (NCBI taxonomy): Eukaryota > Metazoa > Chordata > Actinopteri > Cypriniformes > Catostomidae > Myxocyprinus > Myxocyprinus asiaticus. Next base: position 32,926,705 of record NC_059347.1, read on the forward strand.
GATACTAGATGACGTCACTGCAGTGGTTACTTTGAGAATGCGAATGCAACAGGGGAAAAGTCTCCTCGGGTGTTCCGTTCCTCGTAAGAGTTCTCATCTAGAAAGTTACATCTCTTTCCATAGAACTATGAGCACCCCTGCTGTAAATGATGGCGATGGAGGCTTTTCTTTATTTGACAACCATACGTAACATCAAATAATTATCATATGACAATAGCCTCCACCCCTACCCAATGCAGTTTAAATTCTGTCGCAGAGAATTGAGTTGATTGCATAGGTACATTATTAGGTTGGGCATCGATCATAATTTGAGAAAAATATAACATTATATATAACAACTTTGACATGTTACTTGAGCATGTAACTTAAATGTCCTTTTTTCTCTCCGGACAAGTAACTTTTTTACTCGGACAAGTGATTGACCAATTTTCTTGTCCGGAGGACAAGCACATGACAATGCTTAATGTCAAGCCCTGGCTCAAATGTATGCTCTAGTCGATTTTGTGTTTTGGCCATTTGTGAACTGCGTTAAAATCACCATTCATATCTATGCAAGCAATGTGTTTATGATTAAATTACTACTAGAGCACAAAGTTGTTTACAAGAGCACAAAGTTCCTCATAGATCTAGCCTCTTAATTTTGCTCTCAAAGTGCACCAGATTGATGCATTTAACTTTTAAAATGTAAAACATTTCCTTACATGGGAGCATGCCCCTGGACCCCCCAAGAGGGTCCAAGGTCCACCCATCCGAGGTCTCACAAAATCCTGTGGGAAACACTGATTGGGGTGCAAATAGCTCTGCTGTGTGGCATATGCTATTTACACCGGGGTGCAAATAGTCACTCCGTTAAAGATATCCAGATACCACTGATCACAAACACACACTGGTCAGATGAAGCTGTATGATGATTATCTGTCTGCCATGTGTATGTCACTGGGTTAACATCAGACCAGCCATTACACCATGTTGCTATTTTAAACAGGCCAATCCAGCCACGATTGCAATCTCCCACTGTGTTCACAAACCTTATATTATCCTCTTCACTGCTGATGATGGACAAGTCATCATAGACAGCTTCTCTACATAAATGTGTTGTCTTTTCAGGGCTGTGGCTAGCACACTAGGAGCAGCCAGAAGAATAACATAATGAAAAGTCTTCATCTCAGCTACATTACAGATAGTCTGAGTCTTGAGCTACACAGGTACTCTTCATAACACAGCACTAAAAATGTCCATGCAAATTCATGCAAAACAAAAAATAAATAAAGCAATGCAAAATGGTAAGCTTACGAAAATCTATTTCTTCCACTCTTTTTTCATGTTTTTTTAGTCATTTTTTGCAAATGTGAACAGTCACTGCTGTTAGTCAATAAAGAAAAAGAGAATATATATATTATATACATTATTATTAATTGTAAACTAATCAGTGAAAAGGTAAAGTAAGTAAAATGCATTCACACTGTAAAAAGTAGTAACCTGCAGTTGTTACCTTAATGAGCTGTTTCTACTTTAAAAAAAAATATATTGGTGTAACCTTATTCAAGTTGATTCAGCTACTGTATGTTAAACGATATTTTTTATTTAATTTAAACCAGTTAATTTAGATGTTACATGAAGCACATTTTTTAGGTTAATACTTTTTTCAGTGCAAGAAAAGTCTGGGACACAGAGAGACTGAAACACTAAAATAGAAAGATCTAAGTAGTGGGGGCATTTAGCATTTTATTAACTGTATTTTGCAACATTCTCACAACCTTCTAACGACAAAATACATACAGAAAGTGAGAGACATCATCAAAATCTTTCAAAGAAAAATGTATCTCTTTTGTTTTGTCTTAGTCAAGTTCCTTTAGCTGAGTGAAACACATCTTAGTTTGATTAATCTTTGCATTGCAGTGTCAGTTTGCATTTGTCATCTTCTCAGAGAATAGAATAGAATGGGAGGTGGAGCACTTTCTACAGTGATCTCTGCATAGATGAACTTCACATAATGTCATATTCACATTTAAGGGCAATACCTCTCTGCTGTTATACTAAAATGTCAGAAGGGTGACAAATAACTTTTTTCTGCATTGATCTTTGTATAACGTATTCATTCTGTGTGATGTCTGAGGACAGGGTGGAAGAGCAACAGGGTTTTCAAGACACATGCAATGGTGCTAAATGATCAGTATCATTATTTCTACAAATGTTATTGAGAGGTGCATGAGAGGACAGCAGTGGTAAAAACAAATGTACAAGAATGCATCCATAAAGTGTAGAAAACCTGTCATGGCTATTATTTATGATACCGGCTCAAGTTCATGCCCATGCAGATCTCTAAAATAGATCTGACCAACACTTCAAAAACAATGCGGATGGACCACGTGTCCTGTGTGAACAGCCCCAAACTACACTTTGATCATTTCAATGATATTAAAATAATATCAAAACAAATATTTTCTTATACTTTCAGAAAAAAAAAATAAAATAAATTCTGCCAGGTGCGGCTTTCCTTTAGACATCTGCACCTGGCGTCACCTTATACCTGATTCTGAGGTGGTTCATCTCCACTGCCGGGGGTGAAGGGAGGCAGAGAGAGAGAGAGCACACGACCCCACCTCTTATCATTTTAAAGCCCTTAAAAACCATGAAATTAATATTGGAAAAAATAAAAACTCATTCAGATGGTCCTGAGGCAATAAAAACAGACTAACACAACTAACATGACAAACAACAGTCTGCCTCAGGACACCCTCATCCACACAATTCACCCTAACCAAATTATTAAACCACACTTATTGGGCTGAAACAACACAAAAACAAAGTAAACTTGAATGTTATTTGGCCGTAAACAGAGAATATACAACAGCAGAATATCTGAGCACAGTGAAAGTCTGCAAATTAAGAAAAATAATGACACGATACAGACTGAGCAATCACACTCTGGCTATAGAGACGGGCAGATATCGACAGAACTGGCTGCCCAGAGAGAGCAGAATATGCCCATACTGAAGCCAAGAAGATGTAGAGACAGAGCAACACTTCCTCACCATTTGCCCTAACTATATGGAAATTCAGAAAAAAATATATCCCAAATTTGAAACAATTTGCCCTGACTTCAGAAAGTTACACACAACTTCAATATTTATTAGGTGAAAGAAGAGATTCCATTTTACTAGCGGCATGGTAACACACATGTTGGGTTTTCATGTTTTATGGGGACTCTCCATAGACATAAGCAGAGCCAAGATTTCCATTCATTAACTTTAGATATACATCTAACTACCAATACCAAACAGAATTTAGAATGGAATAGAACCAAGAATTTGTTTTAACTTACTTGCAGTTCTATTGGCTTACTTTATTATGGACTGAGTGCAACACCAAGCACTGACTAACTGCATATAAATCAAAGCGGCACTGATGAATATAAGCAGTTTCTTTAGTCTAGGAATGATCCAGGATCAGATGGAGTTTGCCTGTGTGTGTTCCTGCAAAAATGGTTGATTTATGAATAAAAAAATAAATAAAATAAAAAATAAATAAATCAAGCATACTCTGAAAAAGATGTTGGTTCCGTGCTTATATATACAATTATAGTAGTTTGCTTTAATTAGTTTTGTGCTTAGTTTGTTGCTGTAATCATTAGATAAAGTGTAATTTACAGTAATTCATTGCACATAATCTTTAAGGAAAAGTTACATCATGAATTAAAAAATAAGGCAATCTACAATAGAAATATAAAGTAACTGACTACAGTTGCATCTTATAATTTAATTAGTCATGTATTGTATTACTGAAGTACGTGTGGGATATACAGAAAAGCATGACACCCTTTTTAATGTTATTTATTTGTTTCATCATCTTGCTTAGCAGTTCTGTAATGTCTGTGCTATTAATTGTTCTTTCAGCAGCGTTAATGTTTCAGTTTTCTACCACTAGGTGTCATTAGGCACACTAGAGTTCTGCACGGGCCTTAAAATGAAACCCGACCCGTACCCCGAGACATGTGGCTCGACCCTACCCAGACCGAATGATACCATCAGATTAAAAGACCGAACCCGAAATCGCTCACTATCTTTATAATTTCTTCTCCTATTAAGTACTGTTGCAATATACTCTATTTTATGTAAGCATATGCAACATTCGTAAGAGTACTGAAACAGTAAACATACACAATTTTAACAAGGCAGGGCAGCCCCTTAGTACACTACAGCAGAACGTAAAAAGCTTTGACTTACAGTTTATGTGCTGAAACTTTGCTTGGTGCAGAACTAGGGATGTCCCGATACCATTTTTTTGATAACGAGTATGAGTACCTATACTTCATTTTTGGTACTCGCCGATACAAAGTCCGATACCTGTTTTTTTTTTTTTTCTAAACTCCATATCAACAATTTATTTCAATTTTATCATCAAAATGGTGTTTAAATAAATTAATTCATTAAAACTTTAATCAAATGAAAATATGCCAATTAATTTTCAACATAATATTGTATTATTTTTTTTATCAAATGAAGTGCTTATATACAGAACCTCACAACACAATCCAAAATACAACATTGGAGTTATATTGAGTCAAATAAAGTGCTGCATAACAGAGCATCACAGATGTTAGATACGGCTTAAGTATAATACAATTACTACTGATTTAGTAGTAGTAGTATTACAGTGAATATTATATAACTTTACAGTAGTGATATATTTCTATCATACTTTTTTCTTATAAAAGTACCTTTAATTTTGATGGAGCTTTTATTTTGAAGTGTTTCTGTGTTGTTTTGACCAAGGAGCTCTGATGTAATGACAGCAGCTTCCCACTCTGGAAGAGCCGGTTGCTCCGTGACTCATAGTGATAATTAAACTGCAAAAGGCAGCTATTTAATTAAATAAGTATGTACTCTGTGAATTTGCACTCTGTTTACTGTCATCTGCTACAAACAGAGTGCGTGATGCTATATGCCTTAAAAGGTAAGAGTAGCTGGCGTCAGCACAACACCGTCTCCACACATTCACAAGTGCTCACATTTGAATTACATGCAAACTATATATTTAGCGCATTAAATCACAGCTTTTGCAGTTAAATAATCTCACTAGGACATAACGTGATTTTGATTTGTTGGCTGAATGTTTACGTAATGACATTTGTACATAAGATGGTATCGGTTTTTGGTATCAGAGCATTTTTACGAATACGTGTACCAGTACATGAGCACAGTATCGGATCTGAACCCAGTATCGGTATCGGGACATCCCTATACAGAACAATCTGGAATAATATGAAACAATGCAACAGTCCCCTCTATGCAGCTTTGAACTTGTTCAGAACATTGAATCTTTGTGACACCTGTGCTAACAACAATCTAGACACAGCACAAAGAATGAAACAAAGCGCAGGTGTCTCTACATGTGTTTTTGAACATTTTAAGTTCTTTTTAACTTGACACAGTGTTTAAAAAGTGCCGGTCCTGTGCGAGATGCTGAAGAAACAGCTAGACATGGTGCAACGGTCTAAGACTATAAAGTTCAGGATATATGTTTGCTAAATAATTCATAGTCATTAAAAATTAAGTACTAGTACTTATATTTTCTAGGATAGTAACGTTTCAATACATACTAGTCAGTATTAGAATATGTACTAGTATCTAACGAATAAGTACTAGTAGGCTATCTATTGAATAAGTACAATTACCTAATGAATAGGTATCCTACTAGTATCTAATGGAATAGTTCCTAGCCTCTAAAAAATAAATACTTAGTTGTAACAAAAATAGGTAATATAGTAAGTTTTAAGGAATAAATGTTAAAACGGCTTACCATGTGTCACCTGGCTCTAAAATCTGTTGCCTCCTCACTCTCACAAGAGTGTCTTGGCATATGTTGACATCACATCAAGTCTGACAGCATTTCTAAACGTCATGCACTTGTTGGAGATCACATCGGTTCTGCGCAGAACTTGCACATTACAAATAAGCCTAATGACTCTTCCCCTGCCAGTCTACGTGGCTGTGTCTAGAAGGTAACCGTCTGGATGCCAAAGTCTCGCAAGAGTCGCATTTGCTGTTACTAAGGTTAGGGTTAGATTTAGGGGTACACTGTCTGAAAAAAGGGTACGGTTGGGGTCCATTTGTGATCACATGGGGTACAGCTTATGTGGCTTATGTGGTAGATTTCAAACAAGCATGTACAACCCCCCCCCCCAAATATTTATACAATGATCAATGGAAACATGTAAATTCTTCACACTGTAACCCCACCCCCCCCAATGTTCATGCCAATTCTGTTGAAGTGCTTAACCTTGAGTGGTCTGCCCCAGAGTAACCTGAACAATCTTGCCTCAATGAATGGATCCTGCAGTCTGGAAGCATTCTGCAAATCTGCTCCATTCTTCCCTGAAGTTAATTATGAACTGTTTATGTCTTGGCGTGCACCCTTCTCAGCATGCTCGCGCAGTGCGCCATCCTGTCGCCATCAAACGGAAGCAGCCGTATCAGCACCCGCCTCGAGCTGGCGGAACAAACCCCCCGTGCAACAAAAGCACTCCTGACTGGCACAGCCCTTTGAAGTGGAAAGCAGAGCCTGCGGTTCCCTCCGGGTCTGCTCCAAAGAAGGCTTGATTGGAGACACAAAACACTGTTCCCCATCTCCCCACTTCTGTTTGTCGGGAAACAAATATTGTTGTTCAGAATATTGTTGAAAATGTTGTTTCTGTGTCTTGCACTCAAATTAACACAATAAAAAATGCAATGAATGCTAAAAAGAATACAGCACTCGTTGCAAATGCACAAGATACTCACACACTCTCAATAAAGAGCCTTTTTCCTCTTCAAAGCACACACATTATGCGCAACTGCTTCCCTATGGTAAGTGACACATTATATCATACGGTGAACAAACCAAATTTCCCTCTGTCCCGTTACATGGATGCATGGCGAGCCTTAACAGGTATTTCAGAATGGGTGCAAAAAATTATCGAACATGGTTATACGATCCAGTTTGCATGCAGACCACTCCGCCTTCCACGGTTTTGTCCGGAGACGCGCCAGTGTTATGAGCCGAAATATACAATCTCCTCGTGAAAAGCACGATAGAGGTTGTGCCAAATTGTCAAGTCCAAAAAGGGTTTTACAGCCATTATTTTCTTGTCCCAAAGAAAGATGGCAGGCTTCGGTCTATCCTGGATCTGAGACATTTGAATCGCGCACTCACAAAGCACCCATTCAAAATGATTACTCAGAAACGGATCTTATCGCATGTACGCACACACAATTGGTTTGCGTCGACAGATCTAAAGGATGAGTACTTTCATATCCAAATTGTACGACATCACAGGATGTTTTTGAGATTCGCGTTCAAGGGAACAGCGAATCAATTCAAAGTCCTGCCCTTTGGACTGTCTCTGGCTCCTCGCACGTTCACAAAGTGCATCGATGCCCCTCTCGCCCCTGACAGTTGTGGCATATATGAACTGCCAAGGCGGAATTCATTCACTGCCACTGTTGAGACTGACGCGTCACCTCCTCCTATGGAGCGAGCATCATCTCCTCTCCCTGAGAGCGACATATGTCCCAGGCCACCTGAATTACGGCAAGGACCTATTGTCGCGTCAAGGGGTGATACTTAGAGATTTCATCCTCAAACTGTATTGAGGATTTGGGAAATAATTGGTAAAGCAGAAATCAATCTATTTGCCTCAGTGGGGAATACCCACTGTCCCCTCTGGTACTCAAAGTCCCAAGCCCCACTGTGAGCGGACGCAATGGCCCACAAATGGCCGGCGAAACACAAATATGCATTTCCCCCAGCGTGCCTAATTTACTCTGTCATAGGCAAAGTCCGAGAGGACAAGGAAACGATTCTATCGGTTGCGCCGAAATGGCCCAACCAGCCATGGTTTCTGGAAATGATAGAGATGCTGTACAGCTCGCCATGGGAAATACCGCTGAAGAGGGATCTCCTCTCTCAGACGCAAGGCACAATCTGGCATCCCCAGCCCAAGCTGTGGAACCTGCATGCGTGGCCCCTGAATGGAGTGTACAAAACGCCCCAAAACTGACACATTGAAGACATGAACACCATTTTACAGGCCAGAACACCATCCACGAGAGGCCTCTATGCACTAAAATGGAATGTGTTCACTAATTGGTGTCTCTCACATGGCAAAGACACAATAAACTGCCCCGTACATGAAATTCTCATATATCTTCAAGAGCGATTAGACACAGGACTCACTCTGTCAGTGCTCAAAGTGTATGTGGCGACTATATCTGCATATCACGCACATGAAGCCGGCGCCACTATAGGCAAGCATGATTTAATCATAAAGTTCCTTAAAGGAGCAAGACGATTAAACCCAACTCGGCTGGCTACAGTCCCGACTTGGGTATTAACTTTAGTCCTAAAAGCTCTTGCAGGGCCCCCTTTCGAGCCTTTGGACTTTGTTGATTTGCACATGCTCTCCATTAAGACCACACTACTGCTGGCTCTGGCCTCAGTAAAATGGATCGGTGACCTGCATGCACTATCGATTGACAATTCATGTCTGGAGTTTGGCCCTGGTCTTTCAAAAGCCATTGTCAAACCCAAAAAAGCTATGTGCCTAAGGTCCTAACCATGCCCTTCAGAGCACAGGTGTTTCACCTTCAGGCCTTCTTCCCTCCTCCATTTAATTCGGATGAGGAACAATCATTGCATTTGTTATGCCCTGTGCGGGTGCTACACGCATACATTGAGCATACACACCGGTTCAGACTGTCTGATCAGCTCTTTATATGCTATGGAGGACACACAAAAGGAATGCCCGTCTCCAAGCAAAGGCTCTCTCACTGGATTGTCGATGCAATTGCCCTGGCTTATGAGTCGTAGGGTAAGACTTGCCCAGTTGGTGTTAAAGCACACTCAACTAGAGGCATGGCCTCCTCATGGGCATGGACGAATGGTGTGTCCTTATAAGACATATGTTTTGCAGGAGGATGGTCTTTTCAAAACACATTCGCAAGGTTTTACAACCTAGATGTAACGTCTCTCTCTTCACAAGAGCGCTTGCTATTCATTGGCCAAATATATATATACTTATGCTCCTCCCTTTAAGGATGAGCTCCACATCTTTTTACACAACTGCCTGCATTCAGGCCTTGTAATTTACCATAAGTCACAAGCACTTACATTAGAAATAAACTCCTTCCTGACTGGGTTCGTGAAGGAGTTAATTCACACTATATGACTATAGTTCATATATTCATTCTGAGTGCTCCCCTCTTGGCCCAATGTGAGGGTCACTCACTGCGGCATACTCATGTCGTGTAGTGCGCCGTTATGCTTCCTTTCTGGGAGGTTATGTCGTGTAGAGCGGCGTGATGGGATTCTGTTCCCCATATGCGTTAAACACAATGTCAAGTGTACTGAGTCGTAAGGGAACGTCTCGGTTACGTACATAACCTCGGTTCCCTGAGATGAAGGAAACGAGACATTGCGAATGCTAGCCGCACTACAAGACTCAGTGTTCTTGAGGCACGAGCGATGTGCTCCTTGTTCTCAGTCAGATATTCTGAGGAAATGGTGTTTGTGCACCTGTTTTTATAGCAGACAGTTTCGCGCCAAAACCAGCAGGGCTCAAACACCATAGCCGATATTAGAATATTAGTGTTACTGTAGAGAGGTTTCAACTAGGTTGTGTAAGAAGGCACTCCCCATATGCGTTAATAATTGCAATGTCTCGTTCCCTTTGTCTCAGGGAACCGAGGTTACGTACACAACCGAGACATACTCTGTTGACCCGAAAACCTGTTATCTGCAGCTTTCTCTAATACCAGAATAACAGACAGACACACAGTTTGAGGGTTTGAAAATTTGACTAATTTTAATTGAAAGTAAGGGTTTTTGACCAATTAACAAACAATCTTCTGCAAACCAGACAGAAAGACTAACAGTTGTTATTAATACAAAACGGTGAATGTACAGGTGAAATAAGGTAACTATGGGTAATAGGCTTACATATCCAGTAAATGTGGCACAGTACTGTATGCATTTATATTATCCAAGCAACCCCCTACAGATTGTCCTGCCTCAGTTGAAATGTATTGCATTTAGTTATTTGTTACAATGGTTGTAAACTTTTTTTTTTTTTTTTTGCTTTGTAAATGTTTGTTGCTGCGAGTGCGCTTACATATATAGTTGGTCTACGAGTGAAACATAATTTGACAATATATAATAGGTACTCTAAATATATCTAACACATTCAGTTTACATATTGTAGCTTCTTGGCAACATTTAAATATCACTATAGAAACATAAGGAAAATAATGTATGTTACATTGCTGTTGGGGTTGATGAAGTCCTCCACCGTTAAACTTTACTGTCTTCTGACAATGTGTTAATAAACTGTTGATCTGACTCTACTGTAATGTACTGTATAAAGAAAATGAAATTCAGAATTTTGTGCAGAACATGAACAGTGATATAACATGCTGAAGAAGAAGAAAAAAAACTAGGTTTAGATTAGGGGTGTCTTAAACATTCCCTATATGTGAATGAAAAATATAGTGGATCTTTTGGATCTTTTAAGACAATTTTTAGGCAATAAAGTGTCTGCTAGTTCCTGGAGCAAGTACTTGTTTGAGAAGAACAAGTACTTGCTCCAGCAAAAAAAAAAAAAAAAAAAAGAAAGAAAGAAACTTTATGTTTTACATATTCTAATCAACTTTGTGAATAGTATTTTTAGAATACTTATTATTTTTTTCTCACTCCAGAGTAGCACAGGGAACTGAGTTTCTCTTCACAGTCTCTAAACTCCCAGAGATCAGCATGAAGGTTTCGGGCCCCACAGCGTTCAGGATAGACAGGACATGAAGGCAGTGATATCTGTCCGTCCAGAGTCTCTCTGTTCACCCAGAACCATGAGCCAGCCAGGAAGCGTAGACCTGTCCAGACACGAACTGTTGATGCACTGAACATGTTTTTGGCTGTAAGCAGATCACTCTCTGAGGTCAGGCTGGCCAGGTCAGCATAGTTCACCCTGCAGTACTCCAAAGCTTCTTCCCAGGTTTTATTCTCTTCCACCAGAATCAGATCTGGCACTTTGTAGCAAAAAAACATCTGTTTTTCCTTACAATTCAAAAAATCCCCCACACCATTGCTCATCGACACACATTGGTCAGTTTGATCAACTTTTGTTATAAGATACTCTTTCTGCCATGTGTATGTTACTGGGTTACCATCCGACCACTGACTGTACATTTCCTCTTTTGCCTTGTACAGCCCGATCCAGCCATGAGAGAGATTTCCTACTGTATTCATGAACCTTGCATACTCCTCTTCACTGCTGATGGTGGACAAGTCATCATAGTGCATTCGGCAGTACTGCTGAGCCTTTAACCACTCCATATTTTGCTCCTTATGAATGTGTTGTCTTATCAGGGTTGTGGCTAGCTCACTTAGAGCAGCCAGTAGAATGGCAGAGAGAAAGGTCTTCATGTCAGCTATAGAGAGTTTAATCTTGAGCTACAAGTACTCTTGACAACACACAGAAGTAAAACTCCAGGCAAATTCATGCAAAAGAAAAAATATATGAAGTAATGCAAAATGGTAAGTGATGCAAAACATGCTAAATGCATTTCCCTCATTCTTTATGCAAAAGGGTTTACTTTCTTTGCAAATGTGAACTGTTGTTGTAGTCAATAAAGAATAACAAATTCACAGTAGTAGTATAAACTTATAATGTAAATTATAATTAATTATAAAAATAACTAGTCAAATTGCCCAAGTACGTAAGATGCCCAAGAAAGAACCATGTACTGTTGGCACAGAGAGACAGTATCTGACATAACAGTATTTAAAATGTGAAGATTTGTGTGGTAAAATGTGAAGTAGTGGGGGCAAGACTATGCAACCTTCTTCTGACAACCTTCCAACAACATACTTCATAAGTGATAGGCCCCATGAGAGGGTATCTTTAGAAGAAAAATAATATTTTGTCTTTTGTTGAATGAAACACACCTTAATTTGATGAATCTATGCATTGCAGTGTCTGTATGCATTTGCTATTTTCTCACAAACTAGAACAGAATAAAGTAAAATAGAACAGAATAGAATCAGAATCAGAATGAGCTTTGTTGCCAAGTATGCTTACACATACAAGGAATTTGTCTTGGTGACAGAAGCTTCCAGTGCACAAACAATACAGCATCAAGACATAGATAATAAAAAGAATAAAAATAAGTGGATAGAAAATAAAGTATATATAGAAATACACAATAAGACTATATATATATACAATATACAAATACAAATCTGTTATATACAGAAGCAATGCCATGCTAATGGCAGAAGTGGTATAGTATGTTAGATAAATGTAAATAGACTAAGCTGTGTATTGCACATAATTATTAATCAATGGGGCAGTTTTAACTGTTCATGAGATGGGTAGCCTGAGGGAAAAAACTGTTCCTGTGCCTGTCGGTTCTGGTGCTCAGTGCTCTGTAGCGCCAACCAGAAGGCAACAGTTCAAAAATGTAGTGGGCTGGGTGAGTGGGGTCCAGAGTGATTTTTCCAGCCCTTTTCCTCACTCTGGAAGTGTACAGTTCTTGAACAACAAAAGTACTATGGCTGCCATCGCATCATCCAGGTGGATGCTACACACTGGTGGAGATTGAGGAGAGTTCCCTGTTCACTGTGTAAAGCGCTTTGAGTGTATTGTCTGAAAAAAGCGCTATATAAATGCAACATTTATTCACATTCATTGTCATCTTGGATGAGGCTGATGACAGTAGTGTCATCTGCAAACTTCAGGAGCTTGACAGAGGGGTCCTTGGCGGTGCAGTCATTTGTATACAGGGAGAAGAGTAGTGGGGAGAGCACACATCCCTGGGGGGCACCAGTGCTGATTGTACATGTGCTGGAAATGAATTTCCCCTGTCTCACTAGCTGCTGCCTGTCCATCAGAAAGCTGGTAATCCACTGACAGATAGACATGGGAACAGAGAGTTTGTGTAATTTATTCTGGAGTATAACTGGGATGATGGTGTTGAAAGCCGAACTGAAGTCCACAAAAAGGATCCTTGCATATGTCCCTGGTCTGTCCAGATGTTGCAGGATATGATGCAATCTCATGTTGACTGCATCATCCACAGACCTGTTTGCTCGCTAAGCAAATTGAAGGGATCTAGAAAGGGCCCAGTGATGTCCTTGAGGTGGGCCAACACCAGTCTCTCAAATGACTTCATGACCACAGACATCAGAGTGACGGGTCTGTTGTCATTAAGTCCTGTGATTTTGGGTTTCTTTGGGATAGGAATGATGATTGAGCATTTGAAGCACCATGGGACTTCACACTGATCCAGTGGTCTATTAAAGATCAGTGTGAAGATGGGGGCCAGCTGGTTAGCACAGGATTTTAGACAAGCTGGTGAAACACCATCTGGGTGCTTTCCTTGTATTTTGTTTTCGGAAGACACGGCACAACTCCTCTTCACAGATCTTAAGTGCAGGTTGAGTAGCAGGAGGGGGGTTGCAGGAGGTGTTGATATTTGTGTGAAGTGAAGGTCAGAGTGGGTGTGGGGTGTGAGATTGAGCCTTTAAAATCTACAGTAGAACACATTCAGGTCATCAGCCAGTTGTTGGTTCCCTACAGTGCTGGGGATGGAGTCTTGTAGTTAGTAAATTGTTTCAGGCCACTCCACACTGATGCAGGGTTGTTAGCTGAAAAGATGTACAAGATTTTATCCCCACTTCTATAAGCATCCTCTTTTGCCTGACAAAGCTGCCTGAGTTTTGCTGTAAACCATGGTTTGTCATTGTTGTATGTTAAATAAGTCCTAGTAGGAATGCACATATCCTCACAGAAACTGATATATTATGTCACAATATCTGTGAGCTCATCCAGATTGGTGTCTGCAGCCTCAAATACACTCCAATCACTGCAGTCAAAACAGGCTTGTAGTTCCAGCTCTGTGTCATTGGTCCATAACTTTACAGTCTTTACTACAGGTTTAGCTGATTTTAGTCTCTGCCTGCAGGTTGGAAGAAGATGAACCAGACAGTGATCAGAGAGTCCCAAAGCTGCTCTAGGGACAGAGCGATATGCATCCTTTATTGTTGTGTAGCAATGATCTAGTATATTTCTGTCTCTGGTTGGGCATGTAATGTGCTGTTTGTATTTGGGCAGTTCACGTGTGAGGTTTTCTTTGTTAAAATCCCCAAGGATAATAATAACTGAGTCCGTGTATTGTTGTTCCTTGTCTGTGATTTGATCAGCCAGCTGTTGCAGCGTTGCATTCACGCACGCATGTGGAGGAATATAAACACTCACCAGAATAAATGAGGAAAACTCCCTTGGCGACTAGAAAGGCTTACAGTTAATAAAGAGCACCTCCAAATTAGGACAGCACATCTTCTTTAATGTCGTTTCATCTGTACACCAACTTTCACTGATGTAAAAGCACGTTCCACTGCCTCTCATTTTCCCCGTTAACTCTGCGATGCGATCCGCTCTGAACAGCTGGAAGCCTGGCAGATGTAATGCGCTGTCCGGAATGGCTTCACTCAGCCAGGTTTCTGTGAAGCACAAGGCAGCAGAGTTTGAAAAGTCCTTGTTTGTAAGGGTGAGGAGATGTAGTTCGTCCTTTTTATTAGGAAGAGAGCAGAGATTCACTAGATGAATATTCGGCAGCGCTGTTCGAAAGCCGTGCTGACGAAGCTTGATCAGAGCGCCGGCTTGCTTCCCTCGCCTGCGTCTCATAGCGCATTTGAACAACACAGCTGCGCCTCTGACTAAAATGTCCAGCAAAATGTCAGAATAGTCAAAACCGGGAAAAGATTGTCTGGTATGTGCTGCCAAATGTTCAGCAGTTCGTCTCTGGTAAAACTGATTGGAAAAAGATTACTAAACACAGGACAAACTAACAAAAACAACAAAAGAATTGGAGAGCTCCACACCGAGGCGGCCATCCACGGCGCCATCTTGATCCATATATCCATATATTCTATAGAATAGAATGGGTGGTTGAAGACTCTCTACAGTAATCTTTGCATAGATAAACTTTACATAATGTCATTTGGGCATGTCAAGAGGAGAATGTTAAACGCGTGACAGAGGACATTGTCTTTTTCTGCTGTGGTTATTGTAGAAGATTAACCAAATTAATATATACATTTAAGGACATGTGGCTAGCTCACTTAGAGCAGCCAGTAGAATGGCAGAGTGAAAAGTCTTCATGTCAGCTACAAAGAGTTTATTCTTGAGCTACAGGTACTCTTGACAACACAGCACTAAGTAAAACTCCAGGCAAATTCATGCAAAGAAAAAATATATGAAGCAATGCAAAATGATAAGTGATGCAAAACATGCAAAATGTATGCATAAGGTTTTACTTTCTTTGCTAATGTGAACATAGTCACTGCTGTTGTAGTCAATAAAGGATAACAAAGTCATCCTTTATTCAAATATGTGCATATGGAAGCTCCATTGTGCCAGTGCCTTATGCAAAGCTTGTTATAAAAGTACAATAACAATAGAGGAAATGCAATGCTTTGAGTGTGTATAATTGCCTCTAGGAACCAGAGCATTATTATTAAATTGGGGTTGTCAAGAGCTCACAAAATAAATCAATAAAGACACACATTTCAATGCACATCTGGAAAACTCTCATATTACTCTTTGGTCCTCCACCACTACATGACCATAAATGGCTGGTCTAGTTACTCTGGTACCTTTGTTTTTTGTTTTTCTCAAGAAATGGTACATAAGTCAGAGGGTTTTCCTCACCAAATTAATATTTTAATCTCAGCCAGGAGTAAATGAAACCCATCTGAACCCCTTTTTACTCTGATTTGAGGTATTTTGCCTCCTCTAATAAGGTTGGATACTATATTGAAATAAAAATCTAATGTTTTTGACTAAAGATATAAACAGAATTTAAGACCTAAAACTGAATATATTTATAGTTGAACTTATTATGGAAAGAAGTAGGCTTTTTATCATAACACATCATGTACTATTTGCCAATACAACTGAAAACAAAAGCATTGTCTGCCCACTAGATTATATTGCAGTTATATAAGTGGTCAAATTACTATAGCTTGTCATTAGAAGCGTATACTGTCACTATGTCCTTATTTACAGTTTGCAGTGCTTTATAAACCTTGACTGTGGAATCTTAATGAAAAAAGTCAGGAACATTGCATAAAGGTTCACTTTTCACATGAGACAATAAGGCACTGCAGCACACACCTGCTGAAAGAGCAAATACATTTGTGATGGGAGAAAGGTGCCATCCGTTGTTCCTGACAGGTCACTCTTCCTTACAGGTGCCATATGGTTAGGATTAGGGTGGGGGCTGGGTTAGGGCATCTGCTGCCTATTAGGAACAAACTGTGGCCCCATGTACAATGGGCAACTAATTAGCTGCCAGTGGAATATACGGCCAATTTTGCATTTCTTATTCAAGGAATCAATTATTTTGAATCAGTTTGAATTCTCATTCACTTTCATTGTGGATAGCCTATTCTTCAAAAATTCACTTATTTTGCTGAAGAAAGAAAGACATGAGGGTGGTGAGTCAATTATGACAAAATTGTCATTTTTATGTGAACTGTTCATTTAAGACTATCTCTGTATTAAAAGGAAGGAATTCTCAGTGCATTGTCACCACTTACTGTGTTGTATGGTCTCAAGCGTTAAATCACTAAATTTTCCCTATTATCCTGCTTGGGCATTATTTTAACAGGCCGAAGCTTTCGTTCTGAGATCAGCGATGGTTTCATGGTTGCATTTCTGTGCCTCCTGCTGGCCTTTTTATTACCAACATGCAGTTCCATGTTTGGTCACCAGATGTCACTTAGTTATTCAGCAAACAGATGTTGCTTAATATTATGCTCCCAGTTTAATTAGATATTAGCACTGCTAATTATCAACATCCCACTTGCAAACACATCAAAGAACTATACCCAAGGAAGAAAAGAGACAACTGGGAAAAGAGGATGACCAACTAAACGCACACCAGATTCCTCTAGATTCCTCATCTATCACAGGAAAAAAATCCTTATGGATACAATTAACCTACCCATATAATAACCATTAAAAGTTCAGACAGGCACACACAAGTAAAAGGATGTTAGGCTAAATAACCATAGCAACATAACATAAAGGTAACAGTTTTGTGAAAAGGATTATTAACCCCTTTAGGAGAAAGAAAATAGACTATCCACCTTATTTTTCAGCAAAACTAGGGCGCCAGCCATTATCAACCTTGAATGTGGATCACTTCTGGTATCAGCCACTTCCAGCTAATTTAGCGGTACAAAAATACTACATTATGCTGCTTTATATTACTGGCTGGCAATAAACTTAGACATATTATTATCATTAATTACACATATAATTTTACCATTTAACGCATTCTGCCATCATTTTATCACACTGTTGCACAGGCAGAATGAATGAGAGATCAGGCGCTGACAGGACAGTCCTGGACGCCATCTGAAACACCTCCACAAATTTTATACAACCAGCAGAGAGGAGAAAGCCGCTGGGCAAATGCTGTTTTAACTTTCTTTGCACCAAAACTGCATCTTGTTTCATCTTGGCAAATTAATAAACGCATTTTAATCTCCGTTCTTGTCAGAGAGCATTCTCTCTTTCTTAGCGGTGCATAGTAAACAATCACGCAGATCTCGCATTCAGCATGGCTTATGAAACATCGCCTTTGGAAATAAATAAATAAAGGCATCATTGGAGGTTATGCAGGTACAAATAAATGGAGGTTTACATGGAGACAAGAAACACTGCATCGTCACGCTCTCGGTAAAGAAAGAAGCAGATTTTATTACAGTCTCTTCAATACAACCCAGCAACAATGATTTACTTATTCTTTTACTATAAATGCTGAAGTTAGAGTGTAGTAGCTCAGCGAGTAAAGATGCTGACTACCACCCCTGGAGTCATGAGTTCGAATCCAGGGTGTGCTGAGTGACTCCAGCCAGGCCAGGTCAAGCAACCAAATTGGCCCAGTTGCTAGGGAGGGTAGAGCCACATGGGGTAACCTCCTTGTGGTCGCTATAATGCGGTTCTCGCTCTCGGTGGGATATGTGGTGAGTTGTGTGTGGATGCCCTGGAGAATAGCTTGAAGCCTCCACACATGCTATGTCTCCGCGGTAACCCACTCAACAAGCCATGTGATAAGATGTACGGATTGATGATCTCAGATGTGGAGGCAACTGAGATTCATCCTCCACCACCCGGATTGAGGCGAGTCACTACACCACCATGCGGACTAAAGAGCACATTGGGAATTGGGCATTCCAAATTGGGGAGAAATGTGTCAATTCAATCAGAGTGCACACTTACGGTGTGCTGCTTTCTCATCACAACATAGCAGAGTTTTCTACAATGCTGTGCACATAAGAGAGGGATACTTCAACCAACTACTAGAAATATTAAATATTCACTCAATTTATTCACAGATTATGAGTTTAAAATTAATACATGTAGTATGTGGGCTAAAATATATTAGTCAATGTATTCTTTTTCAGTTATCTTCTAAACATCCAGGCAACCTCCAATATTAGATGGAAATTAATCTCTTTGAAATGTTAACCCTAAAATCTGGCTTTCTTTCATTCATTAGTCCTTACCTGCCCTCATTCTCCACTTTTATTCATATAAATGTGGTAAAAGCAATTGCAAGAGAAAATAAACAGAGCAGCTTTTTCTGCTTCTTTTATGATACTATTCTTTCTAAGATCATGGTAGCCATGGCAACGCAGACAGGGTTGAAGGATTAAACAGGAAAGTCAGTGAGAGTTTACAATGCCCTCTTGTGAATGGACAGGGAGTGGTGGTGGTGTAGTGGACTAAAGCACTGAACTGGTAAGCAAAAGTTTGTTGGTTCAATCCCCACAGCCACCACCATGTGTCCTTAAGCAAGGCACTTAACTCCAGGTTGCTCCAGGAGGATTGTCCCTGTAATAAGGGCACTATAAGTCACTTTGGATAAAAGCATCTGCCAAATATGTAAATGGACACCACTGCAGTTGCTTTTCCACTTTCTCCATCTGAAGCTGAACTTCAGCCTGTTACTTTGTCTGTATGTTCATCATCATCTTTTTGTCATCTGTTCTAAGTAAAGACCTCAATATACTTCCTACGAAATAGAAGAACTAATGGGTGTGACGTCATTTATAACAAAATCTAGCCAAAAAGAAGGTGTTTTTGTGTTCGTTTCAGTGGTTCGTAACAGCTCGCTGGGACAAACATTTAGGAAAAATTCTTATCGGCTGCTAAACACCTTATACTGTCATTGGTCCACGTCATCGGTAGGTGTGACCTGGAGCTCCACCTACCTGGAGGCCGATGGCTAACTTTGTTAACGTTGTCAAATTCAATCCAAATGAACACATCAATATGCAGAGTTATTAGTGAGCTGGTTTAAATGTATCTACATCTGTACGATTGTTTGCTTAGAAACATCTGATTTTTGATATATATTTTTTTTAGTCTACTAAAGTAATCAAATCTTCTCAAATACTCTTAAGTGCCCATTCAACTCATGTGCCATCCGTAGCAAAAGTCATTCACACGTCTAAAGTAAGAAATGCCTCCATCATCATTCTATAGTCTTTATTCTGCACATTAACACTTTTATACACTCATCTTTGCAATGGTATCAGTGTCATAATAAATTACAATAACAGAGTGTAACCGGCGCATATTATGGCCGCCTGTAGCATGTTAGCACATTAGCATCATGATTTCAGAATGTAAACAAGACAAATCTTCGGAAAAAAAAAAACATTTTCGAATGCATATTTACAGAGATTATTTAGCAGAGACGGGCCACTTCAATTTAAATGAATGGGAGAAATTGGAACGCTCAACCAAGAAGCTCTAGCGCCCAACGTTCAACAGATGTAGAAAGAAAGTCCCGTCTTACAGTTAAAAGAGCCAATCACCTTTTAGATACAGACATCACCTGTCAATCAACTCAAGAACGCACATACGCATTAGCTATACAAGCCGGGAAAATAGCTTTTTTTAAGAGTAATATGAGGTAAAGAATCACAATTTATTGACACTAGTATTGTCAGATTTTATTGCTGATTTTAAATATGTTCTTTGATCGTAATCTTAACCAACCGTTTTTATTATTTTTTTTAACAATTTTTATTGATTTCATATTCAAATTAACACAAACAGCACATGAAAACATGGAATCAACATTTATCCAAATATGTCCCCCACTCCCGTCACCCAACATACATCCCAGTGGTCAGACATTGAATAACAACAGACACACATATAAACAAACAAAGAAAATACTCGATGACCAAAAAGAAAAAGGGTTCCACATATTAATTAATTACATATATTTAATCTGAATTGTCCCTCTCCACTGCTTCCCCCTGGCAATCCTCTAGGAAGGCCAAATAAGTGCCCCACTAAGCACCCAAACTGCTCAGCCATCTATGTGTCATCTCTTCAAATGAGGGTGCACCAGTCAACTTCCATCCCCCAAGAATCACCTTCCTGCCGATCACCACGCTGGTAAGGACCACGTTTTTTATATATTTGTTTCCTACGTTAATACCTGCCCTATCACCCAAAATACAAAGTCTGGGGCAGAATAAAATCTGAGTGCCCAAGACCTCATCGACAAAACCCTGAACCCTCGACCAAAACTCTTGAATCTTAGTACAGAACCAAAAAACATGGACTGTCCCCATCGTCCAATTGGAATGGCCAGCAAGTAGGTGTGCTTTAAGGCCAAACCTATACAATCTAGAGGGAGTCCAATAAAAACAATGCAGAATCTTAAATTGAATGAGGCACAACCTTGCATCCCTAGATGTAGACATTTTTAAAAATCCTACCCCATTCTCCATACTCCATAACTAAATTCAAGTCTCTCTCTCATAACTTCTTAAGAGATGTTAAACCCCTGTCCCCTAGACTCTGAATTAGCCAGGAACAGTACGCTGAAGCGTCATGACCCTTTCCAAAAGCAGCAAGTACCGTACTACTCTTGCTCATTGGCTGTGATTTGTCAGATTAAAAATAACATGCTCCTCCCGAACCTCTGTTAATTAACTCAATTTCAGTAGTTCGTATGTTAATGTAATCTTGTGTTAAAGCAGTAAACGTATTTGGCTTGCTGTCTGTATACTGGAGGGCTCGGAGCTTGAGACTCTACTCGAGTCCTAACTACCCCCAAAAAAGGCGTTAAGATGAAAGAATGGTACCATGACTATGGCAGGAAGTATTTAGGACAGCAAGCCAGCAACAATTCTATTTGGTAAATTGACTTGGCAGATGCTTCTGAATTGTACTTTCCCCCAAAATCTGTATAGAGGGAGTGCTTTACACATTTATTTGGAAGTGCGTTCTTGTACGATGACTGGTCAAGAGGGTTATGCTGTGATTCGAACAAGAGACCACCACTCGTCATAGAAGTGGATGGGCTCATGGTATGAAAACAGGGAAAGTGAAAATGAGAGTTGGCTCGAGCTGCATTCGAAAGGGAGGGCTCACACTGCGATTCAAATGGGAGACTGTTCTAAGAGAGAGGGGTTTAGCTCACAGCGTTTGAACAGGTAAGCCCAGCATGCATTAGAACGGGGAAAGTGAGAATGAGAGTTGGCTTGCGCTGCATTCGAAAGGGAGGGCTCACACTGCGATTCAAATGGGAGACTGCTCTATGGAGAGAGAGAGCTCACAGCATTCAAACGGGTAAGCCCAGCAAGCAATCGAACAGGGAAGGTGAGCACTAGTTGGTCATGCTGCATTCGAAAGGGAGGGCTCACGCTGCGATTCGAATGGGAGACTCTTCTATGGAGAGAGAGAGCTCATGGCGTTCGAACTTGTAAGCCCAGCAAGCAATCGAACTGGGAAAATAAGAGCTAGAGGTGGCTCGTACTGCGTACGAAAGGGAGGGCTCACACTGTGATTCAAATGGGAGACTGCTCTATAAAGAGAGAGTGCTCACGGCTTTCGAACAGGTAAGCCCAGAAACAGTCAAATGGGGAGAATGAGAACGAGAATTGGCTCGTGCTGTGTTCGAAAGGGAGGGCTCACACTGCGATTCGAACGGGAGACTGTTCTATTGAGAGAGAGAGAGCTCACAGTATTCGAACATGTAAGCCCAGCAAGCAATCAAACGGGGAAAATGAGCACGAGAGTTGGTCATGCTGCGTTCGAAAGGGAGGGCTCACACTGCGATTTGAATGGGAGACTGCTCTATGGAGAGAGAGAGCTCACAGCATTCGAACGGGTAAGCCCAGGAAGCAATCGAACAGGGAAGGTGAGCACTAGTTGGTCGTGCTGCGTTCGAAAGGGAGGGCTCACGCTGCGATTTGAATGGGAGACTGCTTCTATGGAGAGAGAGAGCTCATGGCGTTCGAACTTGTAAGCCCAGCAAGCAAATGAACTGGGAAAATAAGAGCTAGAGGTGGCTCGTACTGCGTACGAAAGGAAGGGCTCACACTGTGATTAAAACAGGAGACTGCTCTATAAAGAGAGAGCGCTCACGGCTTTTGAACCGGTAAGCCCAGAAAGCAGTTGAATGGGGAGAATGAGAACGAGAATTGGCTCGTGCTGCGTTCGAAAGGGAGGGCTCACACTGTGATTCGAACGGGAGACTGTTCTATTGATAGAGAGAGAGAGCTCACAGTATTCGAACATGTAAGCCCAGCAAGCAATCGAATGGGGAAAATGAGCACGAGAGTTGGTCACGCTGTGTTTGAAAGGGAGGGTTCACACTGTGATTCGAACGGGAGACTGTTCTATGGAGAGAGAGAGCTCACGGCATTCGAACGGGTAAGCCCAGCAAGCAATCGAACTGGGAAAATGGGCACGAGAGTTGGTCACGCTGTGTTTGAAAGGGAGGGCTCACACTGCGATTCGAACGGGAGACTGATCTATAGAGAGAGAGAGAGAGAGAGCTGCATTCGAACGGGTAAGCCCAGCAAGCAATCGAACCAGTGCCACTCTGTGTCTGAAACAGAAAGCCGAACGATAGCCTCGGAGGGGAGAGCCCGTGAAATGAGGACATGGATGAGTTGCGCGGCATTTGATGGAGAGGACTATGCTGCAATTCAAATGGGAAAACTTCTAATTGAAATATATATACACATACATACACATGCACACTTACATACACAAGCACATGCGCCCACGCACACACATGCACGCACACCTGCGCCCATACGTATGTGTGCACGTATGCGCGTGTGTATGTAGAATGTATCGACACGGCGGCCGGTGGTTACGTGAGTGATGGTGACAGGTGATACTGATAAAGAATTTAGCTGATTAGTGATTGAATAGCTTTCCTGATGTGGAAACGATTGGATCTGATGTAGGTGTGATATGCGTCTGAGGACCAACGACTGAGAGATTGAATTTGTTGTTCTGATAAACCTTTTTGGGCAGCGGTGGTTGCTGCGCCGATACAGAATGAATGACTGGAGTAAAATTTTGCTGGGATGCCGGAATGGAGGAGGATGGATTTAAGGTGCTTTTGAAACAAGAATCTTGAAACTGCGTGGTTATATCATCGGTAAATAGCGGATCCAGAGGGGACTTGATGTGGGAATGTCTGTAAGCGAGAAATGAAGCGAGAGATTGGTAAGGTTGGATGGGGGTGGACAAGTTGAAAATGTAAATTGAATGCCCCTTTTTAAATCGATCTGTTTTGCTTTGTTTAATGAAGAGTCTGATTGTTTCGTTATCTATAATTTGCAGGTCTGAGAAGATGGGATGGATTTTGGGATCGAATTGAGTGTTGAGAGTGATTTCTGAGCAGCGCAGAAAGCCAAAAAAAGCTAGAATGAATGTAGCGTCAAGCGTACGGGCTGTGTTTAATGAATGGTAACCAAGGTGGAGGGTTGTTAGACATTTTGTTAAAATTTCGATGGTTAGAGGCATTCTGGTGTCTGGGTGTGCAGGTTGGGATTTTTTAATTCCTTTAATAAGCAGAGAAATTTGGGGGTTATTGATTGCTGGGGCTGAATTGCCGAATATTAATTTGTGGAAGAAATGTATGCCGCTCAGATAGCCTTTGATGGTACCTGGTTGAAAACCTCTGAATTGATATAGGAATTAAATAAAAGATGGAATGGATAGAAAGGAAATATTTGGGAACTGCAGCTTATAGGTTTGATGAAATTGTCTGAAGCTTTTCCAGGCTGTCCAATAGGTTTGGAGAGCTCTCAGTGAGACTGCTCGAATTATTGAGTCAGGTGATGCGGTGAGAAGCTGTTTGAGGGGATCATCTTTAGGAATCTCAGCTCCAAACAGGGAGGTACCGGGATCGGAGTCGAGTCTGCCTCTGGAGCTAATGCTCTGAATTTCTGAAAGGAAAAGCGGGAAAGTGAGCCAGCAATTTGGTTCTTTGATCCTGGTATGTGTCTAGTAGAGATTATGAATTGGTTACAGGCTGAAATCCAAATTAGATGTCTTAGAAACGGCATGATTTAGGGGGTACGAGAACGGCCCTTGTTGATGCAATTAACTATGGCCTGATTATCGCAGTGGACTATGATGCTTTTTGAAGTCCATTCGTTTCCCCACAGAAAGGCTGCGACCACGATGGGGTATAATTCGTACAGGGCTGAGGAAGCTGTTGATTGTGGCAGGCTGGTGAGCTATGGGGGCCAGGTGGAGGCGAACCAGTGACCTTGGTAGAATCCCTGAAGCCTATGGACGGAGCAGCATCAGTGAAAAGTTGGATGTCTTCAAGGACTGAGAGGCAGTCCTCGTAAAAGAAGGTAAGTCCGTTCCATTGTTTAAGGAATGGTAACCACAGCTGGAGGTCGGCACATCAGTATGGGTTTAGGGTTATTGAATCATTTAATGCAGCGACGGATGAGGCGAGGGTGAGGAGGTGCGAGATGAAGGTGCGGCCTTGGGGAATGATGCGCATGGTGAAATTGAGATGCCCGAGGAGGGAGAGAAGCTTTTGTTTAGAGCAGCTTTTTTTAGATAGGAGGTTGGACATAATTATGATTATCCTGTCTATTTTCTCTTTTAGCAGGGAGGCTTGAAAGATGTCTGTATCAAGAATGATACCTAGGAATTCATTGGATAAGGAAGGACCCGCTGTTTTCTCATGGGAAATTGGGATTCCTAAATTGGCAAAAAGTTTCTGGACGGTACAGAGGTGGACAGCGGGAGGGGCTTCGGGGGGCGAGATGAAGAGGAAATCATCTAGTAGGTGAATTAAGTGGGGAACGGAGAAGTTATTTGACAGGATCCAGCAGATAGCTTCAACAATAAGTCAAAAATCTTAGGGCTGTTTTTACATCCAAATGTGAGGCGGACGGAAAAATAATAATTCTCTTACTGTAAGGCGCCCGGCTGAAAAGTCGTTATCGGGCAGTATGCTGTCAAAGCCAAAGCTTCAGATTAAGACCAATTAAATCTGTATCCCAAGAATTTAGAAAAGGAATTAATAATTCTGGAGGCAAGGCATAGATCTAGTAGGGTCGGAGATGAATAATAAAATTTCATCTGCGTAAAGCAAAACCTTATGCGCCACACCTCCCGCCACCACCCTTGGAAAATCATCCTTCTTTCTTATTGTGGCTGCTAATGGTTCCAGGGCAAGACAGAACAATAATGGGGAAAGAGGTCAACCCTACCGGGTGCCCATATCCAGAGTAAAATAATCTGAAATCAATCCATTCGTTTGTACTGCCACTACCGGGTGTCTATAAAGTAACTTAATCCAACCAATAAAAGTATTCCCGAACCCGTACATTTCCAAAATCTTAAAAAGATAATCCCATACTGCCATATCAAACGCCATTTCGGCGTCAAGTGAGAATCAAGAATCAAGAGAATTTTTTTGCTCAGCCATAAGTTTAGGAAGTTCTAATGGTTCCACAAAGTTTCTAATATCCTCATCAATAGACGAAGACGTGGAACTATAGAGATCAAGATAGAATTCTTTAAAAGCATTATTAATATCAATGGCTGAGGTAAATATTTCACCACCAGCAGATTTCACTGAGAGAATGGTAGAAAAAGACTCTCTGTTTTATATATCTAGCCAGAGGTTTCCCTGCCTTATCCCCAGACTCAAAGTATGACTGTCTTGCCCTGAATAATAATAGTGTTATATCTGTATTTCAATTGGGTCAATTCTCTGAGGCCATCAGACGACATTCAGTGCTTCAGCTCTGCCTCTGGCCTTTTAATATTCCCTTCCAACTCCAACAGTTCTCGTGTTTTGGATTTTTTGGTGAATGAGGCATACTGTATGATCCGACCCTTAAGAACCACCTTAAGTGCCTCCCAAGCCACGCCCACAGAAGATACTGAGGACCAGTTGGTCTCCATATAAACACTGATTTCAGCCTTTAACATTAGTTGGAATTCAGGATTTTGCAAAAGGGATACATTAAAGTGCCAACTATATGATTTCCTTTTCTCCATATGTGGCAGCACCTCTAAACTCACCAGGGTGTGATCTGAGACTAAAATGTTTCCAACTGAGCAATCATTGAGCAGTCAACAACACATGATATGAGGGACTTAGATATAAAAAAAAATTTTATTCTAGAATAAATCTTATGGACTGATGAAAACAAATTATAGTCCCTACCAGATGTGTTCAAAAGTCTCCAAATATCTATAAGACCAAGATTTTTACACATCCTGTGAAGCGTCTGCACACTTTTGCTTCACTATGATCAAGGACTGAAGATTAAAAGATTAAAGTCCCCTCCCAATGTTATATCATGAGGGGTGCCAGTGGCTTGCAACATCCCTTCAAGATCTATAAAAAAGCCCTGATCATCAATGTTAGGTGCATAAATATTAGCCAAAATAAGACTTTGCCCCTGAATTTCTGCTAAAACAATAATGACTCTTCCTAATTTATCTTTAATCTGTTTGTGACATTTGAATTGTAGATATTTACTTATCAGTGTAATGACTCCACTGCTCTTACTTGAGCCAGCACTAAAGAAAACCTGTCCACCCCATATCTTCCCAAATTTTTCAACTTCCTGCAGGGAAAGATGCATTTCTTGAAGAAACACTAAATCACATTTCTTATGCTTAAAAAGAGAAATAACCTTCCTTCTTTTTATGGGGTGCCCCAACCCATTTACATTCAACGTGGAGAGACACAATCCACTCATATTAACATTTGACATTTTGACATATGAGAAAAAATAGATTGTGTGTCAAAAACAAAATTATAAAGACCACATTCCAACATTAGAGCAACAATCAAACCCGAACTTCCCCCAGAATCAAATAAACAGAAAAAATAAAAACGTGTGCATTAACCCCACGCACGACAGCACCAACTGACGTCCATTCCTCTAAACTCAAACAGTCCATGTACGCCTATGAGAGCCCCCGCAACACTTTTGCCGTCGGAATGCTCAAGTCCGGTGTTTCTATAAAAATTTTGTGAGACAGAATTACACAACAAAAGATAATCTATAAAACAAACTCCAGCCAATAGGCGGAAATAAACACAAAGAACGTGTAAATTCATCTACATAACTGTCCCGAAGGTGTGTTCCTCCACAAAACAAACTCCAGCCGCTAGGCGGAACCAGCACAAAAAGACACAAAATAGGCGCTCAGTTCCTTGAATGGTCAAGTGAATGTTCAGTGAGTCAGGCTCACTTGGCTGAAATGTGAGTACCACAAAATAACTTACTCCATTGACTTCATGAAGGACAATGCTTGTGGTGGCCATGTAAATGTTTTACAGCCATCCTTAGCATCTATTCTCAATTTGGCCGGGAACATCAGTGCAAAAGCGAACTTCCATTGATGTAAGAGATTCTTGCATTCCTTGAATCGATCACATTTCTCTCTTGTCGAATTCGCAAAGTCTGGGAACAAGAAAATGCTGTGGTTTTTCCAAGAAAGCCTTCCTTTACTCCTCGCCTCGCGTAATACGAGAACGTTATCGGATGACCTCAGAAATTTGGCCAGAATTTATCAGGGCCTGTCTCCCTCAGCGGATCGCCGAGCCGGAACCCTGTGAGCTCACTCGATTTCCAACTTTTGGCTTTTATTTCGAGCAGACTCGGAAAGAGCCCATCCAGGATTTCCACCATACTCTGACCCTCTGCTCCCTCAGGAATTCCAACAATACGGACACAGCTTCTCCCAGACGTGCTCCAAATACACCCTGATTGCTAGCAGATTAGCGGCTAATTCCTTCTCTGATGACTCCAGATAATCGATCCGTTTCTTGACATCCCCCACTCTTGTAACCATATCAGTGAATTTTGCCTCCATGGCAGTGATCAATCGATGTATTACAGCAAGATCCTCCAAGTCAGCAACGACCTATGTCAGCATTGCCGACAATTTAACCAATTCTCACCGAATTTCCCACACTTCACCAGCCAAATCTGCTCAATGGTCCACGGTCTTGACAGGGGCATCAGCTTGAGCACGTAAGTGTCTTTTAATGTCTCCAGAGCCCAAAGATTTGAATTCTTTGACATGTTGTCTTCCTAGAACAGTTATGGAACAGGGTGTATCGAATCTCACCGGTTTATGACAATAATAGTGTTAAAACTAGCAAAGTGCACAGAGCTCGCCGTTCACATGTCCGAACCACGCATGGCATCACGTGACTCTCTTGACCAACCATTTTTGAGATTTTGGTCTTTCTCCATTCAGGTAGATAGGAGCTGCACTTGCATGACTGGAAATAGCCTCTCGAGAGCATTCCATAGATGGCCGACAGTGGACTGACTTGTTAGAAAGACTTTGATATATATATTACTTTAAATCATCATCGAGTGGTTAAAACAGCTTCTTTTAATGACCTCATGTGTATTCTACACAAAATGAGGCATAAAGTCATTGATAACACATTTTAATGTCACATTAGTTAGGTTTTACTGAGTGTCCTCATATTTAAATATACTTCTAAACCAGTGGTTTAGATGTGTCTGAAGATGTGGGCATTTATGAGTGTAGTAATGTTCAAGTTAATACATTATCTAGAATTACCATATATAGCCTACATAAGAATTAATGGTTATTTGTTTTATTTGTGTACTATAATGTATTTTTCTGTGTATAGTGAAATTGTTTTCCTACTTAGAAATATAAATTGAAATTGTATGATTTCACGAGAAAAAGGCACCACCAACAGCAGTAAAAGGCAAAAAAACAATAAACATTTTATATTATTAAGGGACACAGTTGTCCAGCATCTGCGAAGAGCATCAAAACTAGCACTTGTGCAAAAACATGCAGTATTTTCAATTTCAAGTTTAACTGCATAAGCTAAATTCAAATGTATATATTTACATTTAGCAGGGAACTTGAGGGCAGAGGTGGCATTTGCGTATGGCAGAGTATGGCAGTTGCCATACCCTAGCATGCAGGCAAAACTGGGAAAATATATACCTCATTAAGATGCAGTTTGCTCAACACACTCTCACAGCGAAATCGTCAGGATTCGTACAACTTTTCTAAATTTGGCTAATTCGTATGATATGTGCAACTGCACTCGTTTGAATTCCTACGACTTTCACTACAGCCAGTGACATAGTTTCCATCTAATACCTGACATTTACTTGCTTGTCACACACAACAGCTTCCTATCATGTTTACACACTCTACTGATTGGTTAAGTTTCGATAAGCAGTTTGTGTAAGGGCATAATATTAATAAGTGTGTCCTTAAGGCCTTGTGTACAGAACCTGCGCTTAATTCCACATTAGACTTCCGGGAATTTGCACATGATGAAGTCGTACGAGTTTATGCGAACAACATCGTGCGAGACCATACAAAATAGCACAACTCATAAATTATGCTACCAGTCAAAAGTTTAGGGTTACTTACTCATTCTTTATTATTCACGTTTAAGGATAATAATAAAGTCATCAAAACTATGGAAGAACAGAAATGGAACTATAGGAATTGTGTTGTTTCTAAAAATAAATAAATAAATAAATAAATAAATAAATAAAAACTATTTTATATTTTAGCATCTTCAAAGTAGTCACCCTTTGCACAGAATTTTGAGACATGTACTCTTGACATTTTCTCAACCAGCTTCTTGAGGTATCACCCTGGGATGCTTTTTAAACCGTTTTGAAGGAGTTCCCATCAATACTGGGCACTTATTAGCTGCTTTCCTTAATTATTCGGTACAAGTCATCCATTTAAAAAAAAAAAGTTTTGTAATGAAATAAATTAATATGTTGGCACAATTATATTTTTGTCTACAAAACTAATTTCAAACATTTTAAGCATATGCCTTCAAATCAAAAGGTTTTTAAGATCATGAGAATAATTTCAGTCAAGTGACCCCAAACTTCTGAACGGCAGTGTATGTATGAATTTTCATGAGATCGGGTTGAGTTTGCTCATCGCTTCGGTTTGTGTCGGCCTCGTTTCCCCAAAGTATTATAAGCCCAATTATATCATAGAACGACTGTACAAATCATCTTAGAATTATGGGCTGTTTCCCAAAAGCATCGTAATTTAACTACTTGAAAATGGTCATAGATCTAGTGTTCTGGAGTAAGGACATATCTGATTTACCTGTAGGACAATCGCGAAATTACGCCTCATACAATTTAATACAGTTAATGTTTTACACTTTATGCAGATGTATACAATGTGACTATGATACTTTATTTTTAATTTTATTTATATTTAAATAGAACATAATCATAAAGGTATATTTAATTAACTTATATTAATTAACCTACATAGGCCTATTTTTTTATTATTATTATTGAGGCATAAAATAGATAAATGGAAGAAAAAAATAAGAAAAAAGAATGTTTGATAAAATAATTCAACAGCATAAATCAATAAATTACTGACACATTGTGTGCAGGACCAAAGTGGCCACATGATTGAATTACAAATTAAATTCAGAGGGAATTGAGATGTTTTATATTGTGAACTTGCAATTGGCCCACTGCCAACTCGGTAAACATATTTGTGTAAACGAAACACTGAAAATGTACTTATGATGAACAAAGCATTGATTGTTTAAAAATAGTAGATCGTACTGTACTAATCGTACAATAATAATAACAAAAATATTTTTAGTTAATGAGTTTAAGATAATTACTTTAAATCTTTCCCAGCTTGGTAAATTACATGTAAATTGTGTAAAGTGATGCGTCAAGTTATAAAAAAAAAAAATACTATGACGAGAGACACTACATGGTCACATTTCAGCACTCACACAGGGACTTAAGAAAATAAAGTGCTCTTAAGAAGCAGTTGCAAAGTGCAATTTTGGGAAATGCACGTGATAAAGGAAAGAACGTTCGTAACTTCACATGTAGAGAACTGCCCCTTGTGTCGGAGCTATTCGGTAACCAAATAGCTAAGACACAAGGAGCAGTTCAAACTTAAAATAGTGGAACGATTTAGGTCAGGAGGAGGGTGAACATAAGGACGTTGTCGTTGCGTGAGGTGAGAGAAACTGGTCGGTGTAAAGTTAATTAATATATATATATATGTATGTATATGTATATATATATATATATATATATATATATATATATATATATATATATATATATATATATATATATATATATAAAATAACGCAAAGTTCGAGAATCGAATGCAGCTTAATAGACCTTTTTCACAGACTGTGAAGACGTATTTTTATCACGTACTGTGAAGATATACAAAATTCCAGTGTACAAGTTCACAGTGCAGTGCTCACAGAAAGGCTGTGCTGAAACGTTTGCTCAGTTTTAACTTCACTGCACTGTGCAGTTTTTCTCACTATGGGATTTTGTATACAATAAAGATGGATAATTTTTGATAGACTTGATTAGTCTGGAATAGTCTGAGTTTTTTGCCATACCCTAGGTTTTTGTGAAGCGCCGCCGCTGCTTGAGGGTCTCACCTAGGGTGCCAAATGGGGTAGGACCCAGCTAGTCTATGAATAATGTAGCATTATTTTGTAGGGCATATAGTGGCTGCCAACTATGCTAGGCCAGGGTGGTCTTAGCAACCAGTGCCATGAGAATGGCCCTCTCAGCCATTCAGAGATGAAAATCGAGCTATCCCAGATCCAGAATTCCCAAACTATGGTTGTGTTTACACTGTCTCAAAAAAAATCAGATTTTATTAACTCACATCTGACACAGATCGGATATTGTTGCACACGTGTAAACACAAAAATCAGACCGAGATGTGATTTTTTTCGCATCCGATCTGTGCCACTTCCAAATATGGTTTTAAATCAGATACATATCCGATATCTGAACACCTGACATACATCTAAACACGCACATCCGATTCCCCTTGGCTTTTCTGAACAGCGTGTCCTTATGAAGCAGACCTGTATGAAGGTAAATCAGTGCCTAAATGATTTGCATGTGTAGAATGAGATGTGTAAAAGTGTAAATTAATTTACAAGCGTGATTTGCATGCACAGAGTGAAATTTGCAAAAGTATATATGAAGTTGCAGGCATAAAAGAAAGATTTTCAGTATTTTTATGTTTTGCATCAGTGTATTACATGTGTTGTGAATCTGTATCTGTATTTTTTCATGATGTAAATGTAATCTGTATTCTTTCAACTTTCATTTTTGTGCACTTACACTTTTGGCACAATTGTTTCGCCTAACTAGGGCCAAAAAGATTCGCAAGAATTGTAAACATGGTTGACTGTGTATAATTTGTCTGTATGTATGAGTTTTTTTTTTTTTTTTTTTTTTTTTTTTTCGTTCTCAAAAATGGGATCTATACGAGCTTAAATTTGCTGTGCTTTCGCCCAAAACTCTCTCTGCGCTTGCGAATCCTTCCATGCGTTTATGGATCTCTCCTGCGCTTGCAGGCCTTTCTCGCTACACTGGTGGCCAAAAGTTTGGAGTAATGTACAGATTTTGCTCTTATGGAAAGAAATTGGTACTTTTATTCACCAAAGTGGCATTCAACTTATCACAATATATAGTCAGGACATTAATAATGTGAAAAATTACTATTAAAATGTGAAAAAAAAAAAAAAAAAAAATACAAAGAGTTCTCATCAAAAAATCCTCCACGTGCAGCAATGACAGCTTAGCAGATCCTTTGCATTCTAGCTGTCAGTTTGTCCAGATACTCAGGTGACATTTCACCCCACACTTCCTGTAACATTTGCCATAGATGTGGCTGTCTTGTCGGGCACTTCTCACACACCTTATAGTCTAGTTGATCCCACAAAAGTTCAATGGGGTTAAGATCCATAACACTCTTTTCCAATTATCTGTTGTCCAATGTCTGTGTATCTTTGCCCACTCTAAACTTTTCTTTGTTTTTCTGTTTCAAAAGTGGCTTTTTCTTTGCAATTCTCCCCCATAACGCCTGTACCCCTGAGTCTTCTCTTTACTGTTGTAAATGAAACTGGTGTTGAGCGGGTAGAATTCAATGAAGCTGTCAGCTGAGGACATGTGAGGCATCCATTTCTCAAACTAGAGACTCTGATGTACTTATCCTCTTGTTTAGTTGTACATCTGGGCCTTCCACATCTCTTTCTGTCCTTGTTAGAGCCGGTTGTCCTTTGTCTTTGAAGACTGTAGTGTACACCTTTGTATGAAATCTTCTGTTTTTGGCAATTTCATGCACTGTATAGCCTTCATTCCTCAAAACAATGATTGACTGAGAAGTTTCTAGAGAAAGCGGTTTCTTTTTTGACATTTTTGACCTAATATTGACCTTAAGACATGCCAGTCTATTGCATACTGTAGCAACTCAAAAACAAACACAAAGACAATGTTAAGCTTCATTTAACGAACCAAATAGTTTTCAACTGTGTTTGATATAATGGCAAGTGATTTTCTAGTACCAAATTAGCAATTTAGCATGATTACTCAAGGATAAGATAAGGTGTTGGAGTGATGGCTGCTGGAAATGGGGCCTGTCTAGATTTGATCAAAAATTACATTTTTCAAATAGTGATGGTGCTGTTTTTTACATCAGTAATGTCCTGACTATATAATGCGATCAGCTGAATACCACTTTGGTGAATTAAAGTACCAGTTTCCTTCCAAAACAGCAAAATCTGTACATTATTCCAAACTTTTGGCCGCTAATGTACACTTTCGGCACGACCTTTCCTCAGTTAAATTGAGTGCGTGAGGGGAAGGCGGGTCTATATGTTCCAGTAACCAATCAAATGATGTTTTGTTGACCAGTTTACTCTAATCTGATTGGTTGAAAAACGCACCAGGCAGACATCATCATTTGGCTCAGCATCATTCACGCTGCCGGAATGGCATCACTCTTTTCATATAAACTGTATATATCTAACTTATAAAAATATACATGATCCTTTATAATATGTGTACAATTAAGCTGGCTGCCACTTGTTAATACTGAATTAAAAAAATGTTTCGAGTTGATGTTTAAAAGTCGTTTCTCATTAAAAAAAACCTTTTAAATTTCCATTGGTTTGGCATTTACATAGATATTATATCTTGCAAACTTGAGTTGATGCTAAATGGTTTAATTAAAACGAATAAAGCAAAATATCTAAAAATGAAAAGTTAACAGTACAGTGTGTGTTGCTAATTGTTATTCTGCTTATTGTCTCCCAAGGAATTGCTTGTTGAAACTGTATTGGACAGGCTCCATTCACAACTGTCTCATCTGCTTAATCGACCACCGATTGATTTAGAATTTTTGGAGTTCACATGTTCCCAGGAGCTGTGTACTCTCGGGCCAGTCTATTCCACAAGGTATAATGGATGGACTCAAAGAGGTCCTACAGGTGATTGCTGTTATCAACAACAACCGACATTGTGTGCACAACACTGTGGACTTTGAAGCTGGCAATCTTGGGTGGCCAAAAATAATTATATCTGAAGAGCGTATGGAAGAACTAATTGCTATGTCCCTACCAGTGCCCTGTGTTGCAAAACTGCTGGGAGTGAGCACAAGAACCATATGAAGGAGAATAGCAGAAATGGGGCTGGCTGTGAGGGACACATACAGCAGTGTTCTAGATGAGGAGCTGGACACATTAGTGTCAACAGTGAAATCCAGACACCCTTATGCTGGATACAGAATGGTTAAGGGTTTGCTGCATGCTGAGGGCACCTCCATGCACCGAGTTGATAGTATAGGCATTATTTCTAGGCTGACACAGTTGGGATGTGTTGTTTGTTGAACATAATCTGTGCCCAGCCCAAGAGTGCTGATGCATATTGATACCAATCACAAGCTCATTCGGTATTTATGTGCACTTCTAATAAATAAATAAATAAAATGTTATTTGCTGAGCTTTTTTATGATCATTGTTTTAAAAAATAAATATCTCCAAAATCAGGTACAACATTGTGATATTTGGAAGCATTGATGGTTTTTCTAGAAAGGTATGTAAATGTGACAAACGGGGCTACCTGAACTAAAGTCCACTAATGAATATTATCCAGCTGCCTCAAACTTTTTGCTCAAGATCTATTAATTTGGGAGGCAAATTAGTTCATATTTTAAATATAACTATATTAACCATTTATTTAACCATAGTAAGATTCTATTACTCACAAAGAGTTATCAATTCCAAAAATTCTGTTTTATTTTCTGCTCTGTATTATTATGGTCTTATTTAGGAGAATAAGAACAGTTTGATATTCCAGATGTCACAATCACATAGACTGAAACAGCCATTTCATCTGTTACATAGATTATGTACCTAGGTGCTGCAACCAACAATCTGGCTTCAACCACCCTCTACTTCTTTCAGTGCTCAGTTGAGGGATTTGGTTTTCCACTAAGGCAAATATTGCATTTGATTAATTTGTATTTTTTTGCATTAGAGCAGAGGTGTCAAAGCCTGCCTTTGGAGGGCCATTGTCATGCAGAGTTTAGTTCCTACCCTGCTCCAACAAGTAATACTAATTAATAGCTCACTAATATTGGCATTATGTTCATGTATAGTCAGAGGAGGACTGCACAAGACATACTTTATATTTTATTCACAGTCATGTTGGTACCTTTAATAGTGTAAACAAATGTGTTTTGTGAAATAACTATATTTAAAATGTTCTATGTATTTCATTGTTTAGGGTCAGAGGAGACCAAGGGGTTGAAAATGTAGAAGTGGCCCGTATGATGTTTTCTGTTCGAGGTACGGGAAGAAGCAGCTTCACGGCAGGGAAGAATGTCCACAACCAAAGGTGATATATGTTGTGTTGTTACACTGAATTCAAATGTTCATAAAGTATGGTGCATTGGTAACCCTCCCACACAGTTTTACAAAGTGTTTACTAAATAATTTAATTAATTCATCATGTAACAGAATAGAGAGGCTCTGGAGAGATGTCTGGGTCACAGTCACAAACATATACTACAGTGTGCTGGGGGTCACGTGACGCCATGCAAGGAGCGGACGTGTGAGCAACGAGCTCTGCGCACTTTGCTGAATTTTCGTTTATTCTCATGTTATAATCTGGTAAAATTTGATACACCCAGTTGCACATTTGCCCTTTGTTGCAAAACATGGCAAAGAAGTCAAATCCTCGGGCTCTGGAGACATTAAAAGACACTTACGTGTTCAGGATGAAAGCCCCGACAGGCCTACAGACCGGGGACTCGATTTAGATGGCGCGGCGGGAGAGGTGATCCAGCGTCAGTTGTCCAACATGTCGGTGATGTTGACGAAGATTCTTGCTGACTTGGAGGATCTCGCTGTAATACGTCGATCGATTACGGCGATAGAAACAAAATTCTCTGAGTTAGCTACAAGAGTGACTGATGTTGAAAAACGAATCGATTTTCTGGAATCTTCGGAGAGGGAATTAACCGCTAATCCGCCCGTGACCAAAATTGATTTGGAACATCTCCTTGAAAAGCTCGAAGATCTTGAGAATAGAAACCGCAGGAATAACGTTCCAATTGTTGGAATTCCTGAGCATGAGTAGGGCAAAGATATGGTGAAATTCCTAGATGAGTTTTTCCCGAGTCTGCTCGACATAACAGGCCACAAGCTGGAAATCGAGCGAGCTCACAGAGTGCCAGCTCACAGATCTGCTGAGGGAGATAGGCCCAGATCGATTCTGGCCAGATTTCTGAGATCATCCGATAAAGATCTTGTGTTGCGCCAGGCGAGGAGCAAAGGGAAGCTTTCTTGGAAGAACCATAATATTTTCTTGTTCCCGGACTTTGCGAGTTCGACAAGAGAGAAACGCGTTCAAGGTTCAAGGAATGTAAGAAACTCTTACATCAGAAAAATATCTCATTCGCTTTGATGTTTCCTGCCAAACTGAGAATAGAAACGAAGGTCGGTCGCAAAGTATTCACATGTCCAAATCAGGCAATATCTTTTATAGAATCAATGTCTGAGTAAACCATTGGATGTTTCTCGTGTGAGTGGGCCTGTCTCGCTGTACTAACTCTTGAGGAAGCTGGGCGACATTTTAGGTTTTTTGCGTTGGCTCCGCTGTGTGGCTGGAGCTTGTTTTGTGAATAACACTTTCCTTAAAGAAACTTTTGCATTCAAGTTCCCGGACAGATTGAGGGTGGATGCTGTGGATGACCGCAGAGTATCTACATGCTCACACAGAGGATGTCTTTTATAAAGCTGACGGATTGTGTAAGTCATGGTATATACTTTTATGCAGCCTCTAAGTGAACTGACTCGATCATCCGGGGAACCAGGATGCCGGTTTTGTTTCTTTTTGTATTGGTTCCACCTAGCGGCTGGAGCTTGTTCTGTTGAATAACATTTCTTTGGGATAGCTGCTGATTCATCTGTTCGTTCTTTGTGCTTACTCCTCCTGCTGGCTGTGGTTTGTTTTGTTGAGTTTTTTTTTTTTTTTTTTTTTTTTTTTTTAACGAGACATTGGAATGATTACGTCATCCGTTGAACTCATAACAGCCAGCTCACTGAACATTCGTTTGTCTGTCCAAGGAATCTGATCGGTTTTATATCAGCTGGAATTTGTTTTGTGGAAGATCACACCTTTGAGACAGTTCTGTGAATGAATATACACATTCTTTGTGTTCATTCTTCCTATCGACTGGGTTTATTTCACAAAGTATTTTCTGCTATGTAATTGAGCAATCCGATGGCAAAGTTGTCATGGGGACTCGTGGGTGTTCATGGATCTTTTGAGTTTAGAGGGATTGTCGCCGGTTGGCGCTGTCGTGCGCGGGGTTAATGCGCATGTTTTTCTTTTTTCTGTTTGTTTTGTTCGGGGGGAAGTTCGGGGTTTGATTGTTTCACTAATGGGGAATGTGGTCTTCATAATTTTGTTTTTGGCACACAATTTATTTTTTCATTTAGATCAATTTTAGATCAGTTGTCAATATAAGTGTACTATCTCTCTCCACATGGAATGTAAATGGGCTGGGGCACCCCATAAAAAGAAGGAAGGTTATTATTTTTCTTAAACGTAAGAAATATGATATAGTGTTTCTTCAAGAACACATCTCTCCCCACAGGAAGCTGAAAAATTTGGGAAGATATGGGGTGGACATGTTTTCTTTAGTACTGGCACAAGTAAGAGCAAGGGAGTCATTATATTGGTAAATAAACATCTACAATTCAAAGTCTCAAGCAGATTAAAGATAAATTAGGAAGAGGAATTATTGTTTTAGCTGAAACTCAAGGGCAAAGGTTGATTTTGACTAATATTTACGCACTTAACGCTGACGTACCGGCAGGTGGGGCCTCATGGCGGGGCAGAGCTCGAGGTGCCACACCATGTTTTGGCCGTGCTGAGTCTAGGGACATCGAAGCACTTACCAGGCTCCTTGTGACCACCTCTGGGAACAGCCTGGGATGGGGGAGGAAGAGGCCTGTCCTCACAACCCATGGAGACTGTCACATCGGGGGCAGATGTGTGCCACAGCTGGGCACGCAGGGGCGGGGAGACCACTGCTGGAGCGCCAATCCTGCAAGGGAAAGAAGGTGGACGGTGGTCATGATGATGACTGTACACATTGGGTATGTGACCCAGGGAAGAAGGAAACCGCTCTTTTGCTGAACTGTTGGGTACCGCAGCCACTTGGGCATGCTGCAAAATCAAATGAAAAGGCAACAAAAGATTCTCCACCCAGCCCTCCACCAGGGGATGGAGTGCTCTTACTACCAGCTCCAATGCAGTGGGTTTCGTCGACCCTGGGTCACCCGTCTCACGGGTGCTTTGACAACCTTCGTGGGTTCTTTGCGGCCGGCCGTGAGACGGGTGGCGTATGCTTCCTGCAGTGGGCTCCATGCCGGGGCCAGGCCGAAGGGGCGGGCTGTGGCAAAGCCAGTGCAGTCACCGCAGGGGGACGCCCTTGGTGACGAGCAGACGGGGTGCGGGATCTTGAGCCACGCCGGGGCAGGATATGCCGGATAGCCTCCGTCTGCTGCTTCACCGTCGAGAACTGCAGGGCAAAGTCCTCAATGGTGTCACCGAATAGGCCAGCCTGGGAGATGGGGGCAGCAAGGAGCCGTGTCTTGTCGGCCTCACCCATCTCGACCAGGTTGAGCCAAAGGTGGCGCTCCTGGACCACATTGTCCACCCAAGAGACCACGCCGTGACCTTCATCGCTCGGAGAGTGAGGTCGCTCACCAAGTGCAGTTCCTGCATCAGATCTGGGGTGGAACTACCCTTGTGCAGTTCTTTTAGCACCTTGGCTTGGTGGACCTGCAGGAGAGCCATGGCATGCAGGGCAGAGGCGGCTATCCAGCAGCGCTGTAGGCTTTGGCCTTCAGGGACGACGTGAACCTACAGGGCTTGGATGAGAGCTTTGGGCGTCCGCACCAGGTGGCGGTGCTCTGCGGGCATAGGTGCACCACGAGCGTCTTATCTACCAGGGGAATCGCCGTATAGCCCCTGGCCACCCTCCATCGAGGGTAGTGAGGGCGGGGGAACTGAGAAATCGGGACCGGGCAGTTAAAGGTGTCTCTCCCACAATTTTGTCAGCTCCTCATGCACTTCCGGGAAGAAAGGCACTGGAGCGGGGCGCGGTGCCCTGGAAAGCAAGTCCGTTATCTCTGCATCAGCCTGTGACTGGGCAATTGTCCCCAAAGGGGGGAGCCCAGCTGAGGCTTCTGCGTCCAACTGGACTAGCCCGCTCTCCGATGCTGCGCTCAAGAGCTCATCAGATTCGCGGGCTCCGAACAAGAGGTCGAACT
Source organism: Myxocyprinus asiaticus (assembly GCF_019703515.2). Lineage (NCBI taxonomy): Eukaryota > Metazoa > Chordata > Actinopteri > Cypriniformes > Catostomidae > Myxocyprinus > Myxocyprinus asiaticus. The sequence continues at coordinate 32,966,763 of NC_059347.1, forward strand.
CATCCAGAAGCCCGATCACGAGCGTGCTGGGGAATGGGAGGTCCGTGGGGGGATACTCGGTGATAGCAAGCCGCGACCGCAATGTTGCCATGGTCATGTTCTCGCAGTGAGAACATGAACCATCCACGAATGCTGCCTCCGTGTGGGTCATGCCCGGACACAAAAGATAGCGATTGTGACCATCTGAAGTTGAGAGGTAACGACCGCAACCAGGAATAACACACAATCGGAAAGGCATCTTTAAAAAGATGTTCCGTGTGTGTGCCGCTCTTTTTGTGAATGGAAATATACTCTTTTAGAATATACTCTCTTATATTCGCTCTGCTGAAGCGCCCAGGGGCATTCTCTGCACTCCACAGGTTCAGAGGGGGAGAAGCTGCTGAATTGCTCCGTAAATCCAGCAGTTTTGAGGTGCGCCTTTGGGGGGAATTGAATTCAGTGCACTGAATACAACTGCTCGGCTCTGAAGAGAAAATCTGAATGAGTGGTTGCATACCAGCTCCTTTTATACCTGTATGTCCGGGGAAGTGGCATGCAAATTCCACTCGGCAATTCTCAAGGTGTTTGGGGCTCCCAAGAGTGACACAACGTCGAGTGAGTGACAGATAGGGAACTGAAAATTTCATACAAAGGTGTACACTACAGTCTTCAAAGACAAACTGGCTCTAACAAGGACAGGAAGAGATGTGTAAGGCCAGATGTACAACTAAACATAAGTATAACATAAGGATAAGTATATCAGAGTCTCTAGTTTGAGAAATAGATGCCTCACATGTCCTCAGCTGACAGCTTCATTGAATTCTACCCGCTCAACATCAGTTTCATTTACAACAGTAAAGAGAAGACTCAGGAGTGCGGGCCTTACGGGAAGAATTGCAAAGAAAAAGCCACGTTTGAAACAGAAAAACAAAAAGAAAATGTTTGAGTGGGCAAAGAAACACAAGTAGTTATAACCTATACTATGTGTCAAAATGTCGAATTGATTGATTTATGACATGTGATTTATGACCCCCTGTCACCCCTGACTGACAGGTATGTGTGACATGTGATTTATGACCCCCTGTCACCCCTGATTGACAGGTAGAAGATAGTCTGGACATGTTAAAGAACATGTTTGGACATGATCTTCCTGGGATGTATTGGCAGGTCATCGGTTGTCAGTGATTGTTTATGGTGTGTTTATGTTAATGAAGTCTTACCTCTCACCATTGTTCCTTCCTGGTTTGCTTTTCACACCTACATCACTACCTACATCCTGAATTTGTTGTTTAAATAATGGTTTAAGATGCCGTAGTTAAAACACAGAAGACACTCTGCAACTTTCTGCTACAATGGCTGCTCCGAGAACTCCTAAAACCCCTAGAAGAGTGATGTGTATGTCACCAAAAAGAGGGCCTGTTGAAATGAGAGAGGAACTAACTTTTGCGCCAAGGAAAAAACAAAATGTTAGTTTGACAATGTTTCTTCATGAAGATGTGGATTTTGTGAAACGTGATTTCTCATTGTCTGGTAATCGTTTGTACAAAGTGGTGTGTCTGCATTCCCACGGGAAAATGTTTTGGCCAAATGCTTTGCAGTGTTTAGGAATTTTGTGTTTTAAAATTTTTGATCTGATCCTCTCGGAAGTGACATCCTGGATACTTGAATAACAAAAAACAAAAACTAACGGCATGGTGTGGTTGACAGTCCTTTTAAATTATTCAAACATAAGTTATACTATCAAATCTACCAAGATCGTTTTCAGTTCTAAAAGAGTTTTTAACAAAATATACATCCAAGAATTAGTTTACTCAATGAATCTTTTGTACTGTATATCGGGGTTAATATTGTAAATTTCATGTCTGTGATTCTGCACACACAATTGCCTACTAAAAATAAACTAAAACAATCAATAATTGTCTAATTAAAAAACAGCTACAACTGATGTAACTATTTCTTCTTCTTTTTGTTGTAAAAAGCAAGCTGAACTGATAATGTTTTTCACTTCTCACCATATGTTCTTTACTTCTTTAAATGGTTAAATTGTTTATTTGGTATTAGGTAATAGCTATCTCCTAATAAAATGCTTTACGATATTTATACATGTGTATTAATCGGTAGTCAATCTAAAAAGAGTTTATTTTAAGCCATAGTAAAAAACTAATTACCATTTGGTGTACATGAGTTTTTCATGCTGATAATTTGGGGACGCCTCCCCACCACAACTCCATCCCCATTTTAAATAGACTGTGGGTTGTAGTTTGTTTTTTATAATCACTGTAGTGGCGTTCGCGTTGAGGTTGGTGCGCAAGACCACGACGGGTTGTTTAATGTGTAACATTACTCTTTTAAAATGGCATTTATTTTCAAAAGTATGTGTTGTTTGTATGATTGATTTATTTATAAAATATTTGAAATTTACAAGAAAAAACTTACAGTTTGTAACTTGATGTTTAACAGGCTTTTAAAAAATCTTGTGTGTATGCAATTCAGGACACGTCGATGACCGCGAAAACTTGGTCTGCATTGATCAACTGTGTAAGTTTTCATAAAGATCATTTTCTTGTATTTATTATATAATTGTTATTAGAACAATTAGGGGCGCTTCGAACACAGTGTGTTATGTGACTATTTTATTTTAATTTTAGTGTCTGGTCCGTTAATTAATAATAGACCTACGGATCAGAGCGGCGCTGTCAACAGAGTTGTTCTGCAAGGTAGGCATACATTATTTGCTGTCGCTCTCTCGAGCATACAATGTAACAATGTTGCTAAAACAAAATGTGATGATGTGCAACAAAATTTACTTTCATAATTACTATACAGAAGATGAACAAATGGGTTAAGAAAGACAAAGTTTAACATTAGCTTAACAAACAGGGTTATGTTACTAAAATGCAACATTGCATTTAATTTTATAAATTTTAGCTGTGGCTTTAACACAAAAGTGTCTTACACTTTTTACTTTTAGCAAAGATAAGAAAGTGTCTTTCTAAAACAATACATACAAGATGTGCCACAAAGCAGCTTACATATTCACTTTAAAATGATGAATAAATGGTTTAACAAAGCTAATGTTTGGTATTAGTTTAACAAACGGGTTTATTTTACTAAAACACAATAATGTATTTCATTTCATTTTAGCTATAGCTCTAACAAAAAAATGTCTTACATTTTTACTTATAACAAAGAGGTGAAAACGTGTTTCTAAAACAGTGGATACTGGCTGTGAAGCAAACTCATTCAGACTTTCACTTTTAAAGATAATGAATAAATGGTTTAACCTAGATAAAGTTTATCATTAGTTTAACAAACAGGGTTATGTTACTAAAATACAATAATGTCTTTCTTTTAATTTTAGTTTTGTCTTTAACACAAAAGTGTCTTACATTTTTACATTTATCAAAGATATGAAAGTATCTTTCTAAAATGATAAGTAAAGGATGTGCTGCAAACTAATCCACATATTCACTTAGCATTACAGTATTTTAGAAACAGGTTTGCGTTACGTCAACAACGGTTTTATATAATTCTAGTTGTATCTTTAACACTTGTATCTTTAAGTTTGTTAATTTTTTTACTTTTAACAAAGAGGATAAAATGTTTTTCCAAAACAAAAAGGTGAACGTTGTGCAGCAAATGTAAGCGCAGCGTAGTTCTAGCGGGAAGACTAGCAGCTGTACATCATCGCACCATTAGCTAGGTAACTCCTAGCCAATCACATGTAAGCCATTGCTTTACAAGTCTGCTCACATTATCACATTGCTGTTTCAGTTGTGCTAACACGGCAACCTCCACCACCCCACCACCACCAGTTGAGTCCCGTCCTGCACGGGGGTAGGCTCCTCGCCCCTGCCTCCTATCTCCGGCAGGATATGACGGTTCCGAGTACAACTTCTTCGGACCACCAGACGGGGCTTACGCCAAAGAGAGACATTACATTTTCTGTTTTATATTCATCAAATAAATGTCATCTTGAATTTCACTCAAGTCTGCAAGTCTTCCTGATAGAAACTCAGTTACTTTAAAGATGACAAACAAATGGTTTAACAAAAATAAAGTCTAACATAACGTTATGTAATCAGAGTTGTGTTACTATAATACAGTAATGCATTTCATGTCATTTTAGATGTAGCTTTAACACAAATAGTTTTACATTTTTATTTTTAACAAAAGAGAAGAAAATTCGATTTTAAACAATAGGGATTAGATTGTGAAGCACATCTCTAATGTTGTCACTAATGTCTCCTCGCCCCTGGGTCGCCCATCTCAGGGGCGCTTTGAAGCCTTCCTCGGGTTCTTAGCGGCCGGCCGCGAGACAGGTGGCGTCTGCTTCCTGCAGAGAGCTCCACGGCAGAGCCGGGCCACGGGGGCGGGCCGCAGACTTGTAAAGCAATGGCTTACATGTGATTGGCTAGGAGTTACCTAGCTAATGGTGCGATGATGTACAGCTGCTAGTCTTCCCGCTAGAACTACGCTGCGCTTACATTTGCTGCACAACGTTCACCTTTTTGTTTTGGAAAAACATTTTATCCTCTTTGTTAAAAGTAAAAAAATTAACAAACTTAAAGATACAAGTGTTAAAGATACAACTAGAATTATATAAAACCGTTGTTGACGTAACGCAAACCTGTTTCTAAAATACTGTAATGCTAAGTGAATATGTAGATTAGTTTGCAGCACATCCTTTACTTATCATTTTAGAAAGATACTTTCATATCTTTGATAAATGTAAAAATGTAAGACACTTTTGTGTTAAAGACAAAACTAAAATTAAAAGAAAGACATTATTGTATTTTAGTAACATAACCCTGTTTGTTAAACTAATGATAAACTTTATCTAGGTTAAACCATTTATTCATTATCTTTAAAAGTGAAAGTCTGAATGAGTTTGCTTCACAGCCAGTATCCACTGTTTTAGAAACACGTTTTCACTTCTTTGTTATAAGTAAAAATGTAAGACATTTTTTTGTTAGAGCTATAGCTAAAATGAAATGAAATACATTATTGTGTTTTAGTAAAATAAACCCGTTTGTTAAACTAATACCAAACATTAGCTTTGTTAAACCATTTATTCATCATTTTAAAGTGAATATGTAAGCTGCTTTGTGGCACATCTTGTATGTATTGTTTTAGAAAGACACTTTCTTATCTTTGCTAAAAGTAAAAAGTGTAAGACACTTTTGTGTTAAAGCCACAGCTAAAATTTATAAAATTAAATGCAATGTTGCATTTTAGTAACATAACCCTGTTTGTTAAGCTAATGTTAAACTTTGTCTTTCTTAACCCATTTGTTCATCTTCTGTATAGTAATTATGAAAGTAAATTTTGTTGCACATCATCACATTTTGTTTTAGCAACATTGTTACATTGTATGCTCGAGAGAGCGACAGCAAATAATGTATGCCTACCTTGCAGAACAACTCTGTTGACAGCGCCGCTCTGATCCGTAGGTCTATTATTAATTAACGGACCAGACACTAAAATTAAAATAAAATAGTCACATAACACACTGTGTTCGAAGCGCCCCTAATTGTTCTAATAACAATTATATAATAAATACAAGAAAATGATCTTTATGAAAACTTACACAGTTGATCAATGCAGACCAAGTTTTCGCGGTCATCGACGTGTCCTGAATTGCATACACACAAGATTTTTTAAAAGCCTGTTAAACATCAAGTTACAAACTGTAAGTTTTTTCTTGTAAATTTCAAATATTTTATAAATAAATCAATCATACAAACAACACATACTTTTGAAAATAAATGCCATTTTAAAAGAGTAATGTTACACATTAAACAACCCGTCGTGGTCTTGCGCACCAACCTCAACGCGAACGCCACTACAGTGATTATAAAAAACAAACTACAACCCACAGTCTATTTAAAATGGGGATGGAGTTGTGGTGGGGAGGCGTCCCCAAATTATCAGCATGAAAAACTCATGTACACCAAATGGTAATTAGTTTTTTACTATGGCTTAAAATAAACTCTTTTTAGATTGACTACCGATTAATACACATGTATAAATATCGTAAAGCATTTTATTAGGAGATAGCTATTACCTAATACCAAATAAACAATTTAACCATTTAAAGAAGTAAAGAACATATGGTGAGAAGTGAAAAACATTATCAGTTCAGCTTGCTTTTTACAACAAAAAGAAGAAGAAATAGTTACATCAGTTGTAGCTGTTTTTTAATTAGACAATTATTGATTGTTTTAGTTTATTTTTAGTAGGCAATTGTGTGTGCAGAATCACAGACATGAAATTTACAATATTAACCCCGATATACAGTACAAAAGATTCATTGAGTAAACTAATTCTTGGATGTATATTTTGTTAAAAACTCTTTTAGAACTGAAAACGATCTTGGTAGATTTGATAGTATAACTTATGTTTGAATAATTTAAAAGGACTGTCAACCACACCATGCCGTTAGTTTTTGTTTTTTGTTATTCAAGTATCCAGGATGTCACTTCCGAGAGGATCAGATCAAAAATTTTAAAACACAAAATTCCTAAACACTGCAAAGCATTTGGCCAAAACATTTTCCCGTGGGAATGCAGACACACCACTTTGTACAAACGATTACCAGACAATGAGAAATCACGTTTCACAAAATCCACATCTTCATGAAGAAACATTGTCAAACTAACATTTTGTTTTTTCCTTGGCGCAAAAGTTAGTTCCTCTCTCATTTCAACAGGCCCTCTTTTTGGTGACATACACATCACTCTTCTAGGGGTTTTAGGAGTTCTCGGAGCAGCCATTGTAGCAGAAAGTTGCAGAGTGTCTTCTGTGTTTTAACTACGGCATCTTAAACCATTATTTAAACAACAAATTCAGGATGTAGGTAGTGATGTAGGTGTGAAAAGCAAACCAGGAAGGAACAATGGTGAGAGGTAAGACTTCATTAACATAAACACACCATAAACAATCACTGACATCCGATGACCTGCCAATACATCCCAGGAAGATCATGTCCAAACATGTTCTTTAACATGTCCAGACTATCTTCTACCTGTCAATCAGGGGTGACAGGGGGTCATAAATCACATGTCACACATACCTGTCAGTCAGGGGTGATAGGGGGTCATAAATCACATGTCATAAATCAATCAATTCGACATTTTGACACATAGTATAGGTTATAACTACTTGTGTTTCTTTGCCCACTCAAACATTTTCTTTTTGTTTTTCTGTTTCAAACGTGGCTTTTTCTTTGCAATTCTTCCCGTAAGGCCCGCACTCCTGAGTCTTCTCTTTACTGTTGTAAATGAAACTGATGTTGAGCGGGTAGAATTCAATGAAGCTGTCAGCTGAGGACATGTGAGGCATCTATTTCTCAAACTAGAGACTCTGATATACTTATCCTCTTGTTTATTTGTACATCTGGCCTTACACATCTCTTCCTGTCCTTGTTAGAGCCAGTTGTCCTTTGTCTTTGAAGACTGTAGTGTACACCTTTGTATGAAATTTTCAGTTCCCTATCTGTCACTCACTCGACGTTGTGTCACTCTTGGGAGCCCCAAACACCTCTTGAGAACTGCCGAGTGGAATTTGCATGCCACTTTATGGGTATAAAAGGAGCTGGTATGCAACCACTCATTCAGATTTTCTCTTCGGAGCCGAGCAGTTGTATTCAGTGCACTGAATTCAATTCCCTCCAAAGACGCACCTCAAAACTGCTGGATTTACGGCGCAATTCATCGGCTTCTCCCTCTCTGAACCCGTGGAGTGCAGAGAACGCCCCTGGGTGCTTCAACAGAGAGAATATAAGAGAGTATATTCTAAAAGAGTATATTTTCATTCACAAAAAGAGCGGCACACACACGGAACGTCTTTTTAAAGATGCCTTTGCGTTTGTGTGTTATTCCTGGTTGCGGTCATTATCTCTCCGCTTCTGATGGCCACGATCGCTGTCTTATGTGTCTGGGCACTGCCCACGCGGAGACATCGTTCGTGGATGAGTCATGTCCTCATTGCGAGAACATTACCATGGCAATGTTGCGGTCGCGGCTTGCTTTCCTATGAAAGCAAGCCACCCCAGCGGCTCCCCGCACTGGTCCTTCTACCTACGGGTTTGAGGCCGCGTCGGTTAGCACTGGGGGCGATTTGGGGACATCAATGGGACCACCTAAGCCGGGTATCCCCCCACGGACCTCCCATTCCCCAGCACGCTCGCTTGCACAAGACCGCCGGCTCATCTCAGCGTGAGTTCGACTTCTCGCTCTCGATGAGTTATCGAGCACAGCATCAGAGAGCGGGCTCATCCAGTCTGACGCAGAGGCTTCGGCTGGGCTTCCTCCTTCGGGAATGGTCGCCCAGTCTCACGCTGACGCGGAAATGATGGACATGCTTTCCCGGGCGGCCGCGAGCCCTCCACTCTCCCCTGAACCCTCGCGGCTCGACGATTGGTTCCTGGGCTTGGGGCGCCGCCCATGGCCACGTCCCCGTTCCTTTCTTCCTGGAAGTGCATGAGGAGCTGACAAGATCGTGGGAGGCACCTTTTACTGCCCAGTCCTGGTCTTTCAGCTCCCCTGCTCTCACTACCCTCGATGGTGGAGCGGCCAGGGGGTATTCGGTGATCCCCCAGGTGGAGGCGCTAAAAGAACTGCACGAGGGTAGTTCTGACCCGGGATTGATGCAGGAACTGTGCTCGGCGACTGACCTTGCTCTCCGGGCGATGAAGGTCATGGCGCATGTCTCTCGGGCAGGTGATGACCACCCTGTTGGTCCAGGAGCGCCACCTTTGGCTCAACTTGGTCGAGATGGGAGAGGCGGACAAGGCACGGTTCCTTGATGCCCCCATTTCCCAGGTTGGCCTGTTTGGCGACGCCAAACTGCGAGGGCAGTTCTCGGCGGTGAAGAAGCAGACGGGGGCCTTAAAACATATCCTGCCCCGGCACAGCTTAAGACCCCGCACCCTGTCTGCTCGTCACCAAGGGTGTCCTCCTGCAGCAACAACACCGGCTCCACCGCGGCCCGCCCCCGTGGCCCGGCTCTGCCGTGGAGCCCTCTGCAGGAAGCAGATGCCACCTGTCTCGTGGCCAGCCGCTAAGAACCCGAGGAAGGCTTCAAAGCGCCCCTGAGATGGGCGACCCAGGGGCGAGGAAACCCACTTCTCTGGGGCTGGTCGACAGACCACTCCATCCCTCGGTGGAGGGCTGGGAGGAGAATATTTTGTCGCCACATGCCCAGGAGGCTGCGGCACCCAAAAGCCTGAAAAAAGAATGGTTCCCTCGTCTCCTGGGTCACATATCCGGTGCGCACGGCCGTCATAACAACCACCGTCCACCGTCCCATTTTGGCAGGTATGGCGCTCCAGCAGCGGACCCCCTGCCCCTGTGCACCCAGCTTTGGCACACAGGATTGGTTCCAGTGTACTACGGGGACGAGATTCCTCCTCCCCTCCTCAGCCAATCTTATGGTGCGTAGCAGGAGCCAGGTAAGTGCTTCGATGTCCCTGGACTCAGCACGGCCGCAGGGCTCGAGTCCCCTCGACGTGGCACCTCGAGCTCTGTCCCGCCGCGAGGCCCCATCCACCGGTACATCCGACATGATCATTCCCTTGGTCCCCCTCGCCCGGAGTTTGGGCACATGTTTGGGCGCATGTCTCGCGCTTTCCAACCCATCGCGATGGCTGACCCGGACCGTCCGACTTGGCTACACGATTCAGTTCACCAGGCGCCCACCCAGGTTCAGGGACGTCCGCTTCACCTCGGTGAAGGGCGAGAACGCTGCTACCTTGCATGTGGAAATCGCTACCCTTCAGCACAAGGGCGTGATAGAGCCTGTCCCTCCAGCCAAGATAAGGAAAGGGTTCTAAGCCCTTACTTCATCGTACCGAAGAATGGCGGTGGGTTGCGACCAATCCTGGACCTGCGAGTACTGAACCGGGCTTGGCACAGACTCCCGTCCAAGATGCTCATGCAAAAACGCACTCTAACGAGTGTCCGGCATCAAGAATGGTTTGCGGCTGTAGACCTGAAGGACGCGTACTGCCACGTCTTGGTCTTACCTCGACACAGACCCTTCCTGCGGTTTGCCTTCGAAGGCCAGGCATACCAGTACAAGGTCCTCCCCTTCGGCCTGTCCTTGTCCCCTCGCGTCTTCAAGAAGGTCGCAGAGGCAGCCCTTGCTGAGGGAAGTGGGTGTCCGCATCCTCAACTATCTCGACAACTGGCTAATTCTAGCTCACTCTCGAGAGTTGCTGTGCGCACACAGGGACCTCGTGCTCTGGCACCTCAGCCGACTGGGGCTTCGGGTCAACTCTCCCCAGTTCAGAGCATCTCTTTTCTCGGTTTAGAGTTGGACTCACAAACGAGAGCATGCAGTCAGTGCTGAACTGTCTGAAGGCATTCAGACAGAGGACAGCGGTTCCACTGAAACATTTCAGAGGCTCCTGGGGCATATGGCATCCTCAGCGGCGGCCACACCGCTCAGGTTGATGCATATGAGACCGCTTCAGCACTGGCTTCAGATTTGAGTCCCGAGATGGGCATGGCGCCCCGGGACACATCATGCCGATCTGTCACCGCCTCATCAGCCCTTGGACCGACCTTGCATTTCTATGGGCAGGGGTTCCCCTAGAGCAGGTCTCCAGGCACCTCGTGTTTACAACAGATGCCTCCAAGATGGGCTGGGGCACCGGATGCAACGGACACACAGCCACTGGCTCCTGGACTGGCCCGCGGCTGCATTGGCACATCAATTGCCTAGAGTTGTTGGCAGTACTGCTCGCCCTGCGGAGGTTCTGACTGTTGATCCAGGGCAAGCACGTGTTGGTCCTAATGGACAACAAAGCGACGGTAGTGTACATCAACCGTTAAGGCGCTCCCGTGACATGTCACAACTCGCCCGCCGCGCATTTCAGCGGCTTCTCCCTCCTCTGCACTGGTGCACTGCAGAGAACGCCCCTGGGCGCTTCGGCAGAAAAAAGAGAGTATATTTTCCTGAAAGAGTATATTTCTCTAAAAGAGCGGCACACACGAAACGTCTTTTTAAAGACACGTCTTTTTAAAGATGCCTTTCCGATTGTGTGTTATTCCTGGTTGCGGTCGTTACCTCTCAACTTCAGACGGTCACGATCGCTGTCTTTCGTGTCTGGGCGCGACCCACATGGAGGCAGCGTTTGTGGATGGTTCATGTTCTCACTGTGCGAACATGACCATGGTAACATTGTGGTCGCGGCTTGCTTTCATAAGAAAGCAAGCCACCCCAGCGGCTCCCTGCCTCGGTCCTTCTACCTACGGGTTTGAGGCCAGCGCGGCTAGCACTGGGGGTGATTTGGGGACCCCAGTAGGACCGCCTCCGCCGGGTATCCCCCCGCGGACCTCCCATTACCTAGCACGCTCGTCTTCCCCGATCGGGCTTCCGGATGAGTCTGCCGGCTCGTCTCACGGCGAGTTCGACCTCTTGTTCGGAGCCCGTGAAGCTGATGAGCTGATGAGGCTTGTCCAGTCGGACGCAGAAGCCTCAGCTGGGCTCCCCCCTTTGGGGACGATTGCCCAGTCACAGGCTGATGTAGAGATGATGGACATGCTTTCCCGGGCGGTCACGAGCGTCAGGTTAAAGTGGAACCCTCCACTCTCCCCTGAACCCTCACGGCTCGATGATTGGTTCCGCTCAAAGCAGCCGCACCCCGCAGCCGCGCCCCGCTCCAGTGCCTTTCTTCCCGGAAATGCACGAGGAGATGACAAAATCGTGGGAGGAACCTTTAACTGCCCGGTCCCGATTTCTCAGATTCCCTGCCCTCACTACCCTCGATGGAGGGTGGCCAGGGGCTATACGGCAATTCCCCTGGTGGATAAGATGCTCGTGGTGCACCTATGCCCGCAGAGCGCCGCCACCTGGCGCGGATGCCCAAAGCTCTCATCCAAGCCCTGTAGGTTCATGCCGTCCCTGAAGGCCAAAGCCTACAGTGCTGCTGGACAAGCCGCCTCTGCCCTGCACGCCATGGCTCTCCTGCAGGTCCACCAAGCCAAGACGCTAAAAGAACTGCATGAGGGTAGTTCCGCCCCAGATCTGATGCAGGAACTGCGCTTGGCGAGCGAATATTTTGACCATATAGCGAGGTTAAGTTAGTTTTGTTTTTGATATTCCAGACACATTCTGCGATAAACGGCGATAACTCTTAAACGGCTTAGAAAATATTTTCCAAAATAGTATTACTGTAAAACATGGAAAGTTAATAAAATTATTCAAGCTTGTTTGCATTATTTTCACTCAATATTATGAGCATTTGCCTGCAAAAGCCGTCGAAATGTGAGTTACCCCGGGAAGAGTTCCTCCTGTCGCAGCGGCAAGTAAGAAACCGTGCAAAAAGTGCAATTTATTTTATTTTATTTTTTTTATTCGCTTGGTGTGTGAACTGCATGGCCAATATAAACCTTCTTTTTGTAATAGCTTTTATGTTGAAAAACATAGAGGCATGAAACCAACGTCATTCAATAGAGTAGGACAGTGCGCAACTTTCTCAACCATTCGTTTTACCCCTAGTGGTTGAATAGGGAACTTAAACTGTACTGGTGAAGTGGGACAGAGGAAAAGTTATTCTCTAGGAAATATTTTTATAAAGTATTTGGAATTAATGTTTATATTTTCTTATACACTTTTACATCATAAATCATAATGTAATATTTAGAAGCATTACACCACAAAAGTTTTTGTCATTTTCTTTACCATTGCTTTTCCCACCGGTGGTCATGAAATGAGCTCTGCCACAAATCCCACAGTAAAATCATCCATTTAAAACCTCAAAAAGTTAGAGATAGTTGACCCTCATGCCATTCCAAATGTGTATGACTTCTTTCTTTTGCTGAACACAAGCAAAGATATTAGAAGAATATCTCAGCTCTGTAGGTCCATACAACACAAGTCAACAGGGTCCAAAACTTTGAAGCTCCAAAAAGCACATAAAGGCAGCATAAAGTGGTTTAATCCATATCTTCTGATGTAATCTAATCGGCTTTGCATAAGAACAGACCAAAGTGTAACTCCTTTTTCACTGTACATCTTGCAATTGCAGTCTACAGGAATGATCATGACTAGCAGAATTTGCAGAGCGCTAGATGGCGCTAGAAAGTGTAATCGAGCTTGAAATCCTCATCGCCAAGGAGACTGTTGATGTCAAGATTTAAAAGGACTTAAATATTGATCTGTTTCTCACCCACACCTATTATATCGCTTTTGAAGATATGGATTTAACCACTGGAGTTGTATGGATTACTTTTATGCTGCCTTTATGTGCATTTTGGAGCGTCAACATTTTGGCACCCATTCACTTGCATTGTTTGGACCTACAGAGATGAGATATTCTTCTAAAAATATTAATTTATGTTCTGCAGAAGAAAGAAAGTCATGCACATCTGGGATGGCATGAGGGTGAGTAAATTATGAGAGAATTTTCATTCTTGGGTGAACTATTACTTTAATTGTTTACTTCCCAAAGATTAGTTTAGTAATGATTTATAAAGTTTTAAGGAAATTAATATGGATACAGTGGGATAAAGCTTAAATGTCCATTGTCACTTTGCCCATATTCACCCTGTATTATAAAATTTGCAACATTTACAATCCAAATTAAACATGATAATACAACTAGATAGATGTAACACAAGACTGCCCTGAGAAATGTAATGATGTTAGACTTTTTAAATGATACCAGTAAACGTTCAGCTTTGGCAGCCACAAAAAATACTAAAACTAAAATAAAAACTGACTAAACTGAAACTGAGAAAAGGAAAACTAAACTAAAACTAACAGAAAAACTGTGAAAACTAACAAAACTAAACTAATTTGGAATGACAAATTGAATATAAAATAGAAATAAAAACTAAATACAAAATCCAAAACTATAATAACACTGGATCATACCTGCCAATACTCCTGATTTTACCAGGTTTCTCCCATTTTTCCACCCCTCCTCCCGCTGTACTCCCGATTTACAGTTTCTCCCAATAAAGTCACGATTTTCCACATGCACACTTAGCAAAGTTTATTGAAATTTTGCTTTGTTATGGGGTTCGCGCAGGCATGTTGGAACACAGGGCTGCCACCTATATCGCCTGTAGGATGGGCCGGGCCAGCCCAAATTACCCAGCGGCCCACCGGGAAAATGCCTGGTGCTCCCAATGGCCAGTCCACCCCTGCATCCCGTATTTAAATATGAAATGATCTACCATCTAGCATTCTGCGCGTACGTCAGGCACTAGGAAGTGTAATCGAGCTTGAAATCATGATCGTGCCGAGAGACTGCAATGACAAGATGTTCAGTGAATAATGAATTACATTATGGTCTGTTCTCACCCAAAACCGATTGGATAGCTTTAGAAAACACTGATTAAACCACTGGAGTCATATGGATTACTTTTAAAAGATGAGAGAATTTCCATTTTTGGATGAACCATTCCTTTAAGTGAATTGGTTTGAACATGTAAAGCTTACAAAATTCTGTATACACAACCGCACATGCACATGGATGAACTACATTTGCTATCTTATTTTATTCTCAGTGTTGCATCTGATTAAAAACATAATTGCAAAGCATTTAAATGCATGAAAAATGATTAATGAATTCTTACTGTGGATGTAACAACTCTTCTACTATTATAAAAACATGTAGGATATGTTTTGTAGTCGGCCACACACTGCTCAAATCCATCTTCTCTATCACAGCACAGATCTAATATTACTCCCAGTATACTGTCAGACCTGGAGTTTAGTTCAGGCCTGATGTGCAATCTGCTGCAATTCGGTACATCACACACTATCAGATAGTCAAGCACTTGTGCATTTCAGGATGTAAATTAATACTGTTTTTATTCATTTTCCTTTGTAGGAATAACAACAGCATTCCTAGCATCACCTGAAGGACATCTGTCACCTGTTTTTCAGAATCTGCCAGTGTGTCCGCTAAAAAAATGTAAGTTATAACATACAAGAACTTGTGGCATGTTTTGTAGACAGCATTCAGGAGAAAATATACTCACATCAACTTCACCTCCACACTATTAATATGTCGGATTTGATCATTGTGTCAGCTGTGATATACGCTGTCATGTCACGTCATAACATGTTTGTATCACACTAGTGTAGTCAACACACCCAGGGCAAAATTTCAGTTTTCACTTCAGTTCATATTTCTTCTTCAGTGACAGCATATGACACAAAGCATAAAATTACAGGCATCCATAACAATAAAACAATGTCTCTCCTCTCTCATTCTATCACTCTCCTGTTCTGTTTCGAAGAACTTTCTACTTTTTTCTTGCTTGCTTTGATTTTTCCCTCTCTCAGTGAATAAAGGATATACAGTGGCTCCAAAATGTATTTGGGCACTTAAGTCACACTTAATGCATAAATGTCATTGTATTAGATAAAATATCAAACCAAATTCCATTAATTTTAAAGAAAGATAGTACAAGTGTACTTTTCAAGCAAAACATTCACAAAATGTAGTGAAAAAAAATGTAGATATAATTTTGAATTTGAATAGATGTTCATAATTAAGACTAAATGTATTTGGACACTTAGTGGTTGTGGAAGACATCTATAGCTAATATGATGAACTACACCGGTGTGAACTTGAGGGGAACTGAAAAAAATAATAAAAAAGGCTACTTCTGAGGAAAGGTCTAGCATTATTTATTTGCAGATGCCACTTGGTTTGACATTTTGTTATCAAGTACAATGAAATTAATACATTTTAAGTGTGGCTTAAAGGGAAAGTTCACCCAAAAATGAAAATTCAGACATCATTTAATCACCCTCATGTTGCTCCAAACCCATATGACTTTCTATTCTTTCGCAGAACACAAAATTAAATGTTTAGCAAAATGTAGGTCTCAGTCACCATTCACTTTCATTGCATCTTTTTCCATACAATGGAAGTGAATGGTGACTGAGACTGCCGTCCTGATTAACATCTCCTTTTGTGTTCTATTGAAGACAGAAAACATATGGGGTTGGAACAAAAACGAAGGTGAACAAATCATGATTTTTTGGGGGGTCAACTATCCCTTTATGTATCCAACATCTTTTTGGGGCAACTGTATACTGTATATACAGTAAATGTACTGACATCTTTCTATACTTGTCATTCATGTCTTTAACTGCAATAATATACTTACATACACTACCGGTCAAAAGGTTTGAAACACTTATTCTTTATTATATGGTTTTTTTTCATCAAAACTATGGAATAACATAAATGCAACTATTGGAATTATGTTGTGACCAAACAAAATCCAAAATAAATGAAAACTGTGTTATATTTTAGCATCTTCAAAGTAGTCACCCTTTGCCAAGATTTTGCAGAAATGTACTCTTGACATTTTCTCAACCAACTTCTTGAGGTATCACCCTGGGATGCTTTTTAAACAGTACTGAAGGAGTTCCCATCTATGTTGGACACTTATTAGCTGCTTTTCTTTATTATTTGGTCTAAGTCATCAATTTCAAAAACTTTTTTTTAATTTTTTTTTTTTAGTTTTATAATTAAATAAATTAATATGGTGGCACAATTAAATTTTTGTCTACAAAACTAATTTCAAACATTTAAGCATACGCCTTCAGATCAAAAGATTTTTAAGATCATGAGAAACATTTCAGTCAAGCATTTCAAAACTTTTGACCGGTAGTGTATATAAATACTGCAAGTTTGCATCGCGTCTGTCTTGTAAACTCATGTGACCCCGCGTCCACATGTTTGGACATTGTATTTTGGCTTTGCTATACACAACGCATAATTTAAATTAATTAAAACCGGCTGAATACCGTTTGCAAGACTCTACAGTGTCATCTAAATGTGCACTCAG
The DNA here is from genome assembly GCF_019703515.2 of Myxocyprinus asiaticus. Lineage (NCBI taxonomy): Eukaryota > Metazoa > Chordata > Actinopteri > Cypriniformes > Catostomidae > Myxocyprinus > Myxocyprinus asiaticus. The sequence goes on from NC_059347.1 coordinate 32,983,568, forward strand.
TAATTCTTTTTTATTTTGTATAATAAATTATTAATTTTTTTATCCCCTTTTCTCCCAATTTGGAATGCCCAATTCCCACTACTTAGTAGGTCCTCGTGGTGGCGCGGTTACTCACCTCAGTCCGGGTGGCGGAGTACAAGTCTCAGTTGCCTCCGCTTCTGAGACGTCAATCCTTGCATCTTATCATGTGGCTCGTCATGCATGACACCGCGGAGACTCTCCGTGATCCACGCACAACTTACCACGTGCCCCACTGAGAGCGAGAACCACTAATCCTAACCATGAGGAGGTTACCCCATGTGACTCTACCCTCCCTTGCAACCGGGCCAATTTGTTTGCTTAGGAGACCTGGCTGGAGTCACTCAGCACACCCTAGATTCAAACTCACAACTCCAGGGGTGGTAGTCAGCGTTAATACTCACTGAGCTACCCAGGCCCCGTGCACTCAGTAATTCTAATCCAATACACTTTTTGTCAAATTCTGCAAATATCTCCTCACAGTCTGCTAGCTGTCTGTTCTGTGGGTGGGCTGAAAAAAATCTAGTATTTGTACACAGCCCTGGCTCTGTAAATGGGGCAAAAACAAAGTGGAACAGACTGATGCACACAACACTACTCCAGCCAGTCAGCAACAGGGGGTGGTTCTTGCACGTGCACAGGATGGGGGGGTGAAGGCAGAGCTAGAGGGAAATTCATAAGAAGAGCAACGACAAATCTGGCTGATGCAAACTTTCTAAACTCCAAGGAGGACAAATGGCTGAGAAACAGACCAAGAGAAAAAGGTCAGAAGAATATAAACTAAAAAAGAAGGATTATGATAAGCCATCAAAAGTGCCTCTGGTAAGAAACCCCTTTAAGTTTTTTTTATTGAAACCTTTTTGGTTGTAAAGAGTAGCGTCTCTGGTTTCGTTTGATTTGCGGCTTTAAAATATCAGTTAATTTTTCACGCGTCAGCGTTCTGATAAACATGATGTCCACATATGTTGAAATTAGGACCGCGTTCCCTCAAAAGTTGAAAAAACATGTAAGTTATTTTGAATATTTTTCAACATTAACACATCTGTGGGGCAATTTGCTTCATTTTTATATAACTTTTGTTATTGTTTTATTTTGTTATCACTGTACAAAATGGTTCTATTTATTAACATTAGTAAGTGCACTCCTATATATTTACTATGCATTTTCACATTGAGAATAAATTTATTCATGTTAAAGCTGAAAAATGTTGCTTTCAGATGCTTTATATGGAGTTAGGATGAAAATAAGGTGCACTTCTAACTGTTCCGAGACCAGTGCAGACAGCACACTGGAGGTTAAGTCATTTATTAAATAGGGAGCAAGGGTGCATCCTATACCTTTCTATGCAGATAAGTGTATTCACTCCTAAAATCCAACCAAAGGTTCCGTTTCAGGCTGCGGAGTATGTTTGGACCACTCAACATGTTTGGCAGACATGGGACAATGATAATCAGTACATAGATTCAGAATTTTATAATGTATAATATTATTTTAACATGGTTGGTAGTGGTTTGATGATGCTGGCCATTACTTTTAATATTAATTATTAATTCAGCTTTATTGAAAAGTATCTGTAATGTGTGTGTGTGTGTGTGTGTGTGTGTGTGTATGTACAAATACAAATCTGTTATATGCAGATAGTGCAAGGGAATTTAATGGCAGAAGAGAAGAGGTAGGATATGTTGGATAAATATAAATAGACTAACATACATTAATTATTGCTCAATAGGGCAGTTTTAGCTGTTCATGAAATGGATAGCCTGAGGGAAAAAACTGTTCTTGTGCTCAGTAGCACCGGCTAGAAGGCAACAGTTCAAAAAGGTAGTGGGTTGGGTGAGTGGGGTCCAGAGTGATTTTGCCAGCCCTTTTCCTCACTCTGGAAGTGTACAGTTCTTGAAGGGAGGGTAGGGGGCAATAAATTTAATCAGCAGTCAGAACTGTCCTTTGTAGTCTTCTGATGTCCAATTTCATAACTGAACCAAACCAGACAGTTACTGAAGTGCAGAGGACAGACTCAATGACTGCTGAGAATAACTGTGTCAGCAGAGGCTGTGGCAGGTTGAACTTCCTCAACTTGAGAAGGAAGTACAACCTCTGCTGGGCCTTTTTCACAATGGAGTCAATGTGGGTCTCCCACTTAGGTCCATTGAGATGGTAGTACCCAGGAACCTGAATGACTCCACTGCTGCTACAGTGCTGTTCAGAATGGTGAGTGGGGTCAGTGTTGGGGTGTTCCTCCTAAAGTCCACTATCATCTCCACTGTTTTAAGCGTATTCAGCTCCAGGTTGTTTTTACTGCACCAGACAGCCAGCTGTTCAACCTCCTGGATGAGGCCGATGACAGTGGTGTCGTCTGCAAACTTCAGGAGCTTGAGAGAGGGGTCCTTGGCAGTGCAGTCATTTGTGTACAGGGAAAAGAGTAGTGGGAGAGCACACATCCCTTGGGGGCACCAGTGCTGATCGTACAGGTGCTGGAAGTGAAATTCCCCAGTCTCACTAACTGCTGCCTATCTGTCAGAAAGCTGGTGATCCACTGACAGATAGAGGTGGGTTTAATTTAGTCCAGAGAATAGCTGGGATGATGGTGTTGAAAGCCAAACTGAAGTCCACAAAAAGGATCCTTGCATATGTCCCTGGTCTGTCCAGATTTAGCAGGATATGATGCAATCCCATATTGACTACATCATCCACAGACCAGTTTGCTCAATAAGCAAATTGAAGGGGATCCAGAAATGGTTTAGTGATGTCCTTCAGGTGGGCCAACACCAGTTTCTCAAATGACTTCATGACCACAGACGCCAGAACGATGGGTCTGTAGTCATTAAGTCCTGTGATTTGTTTTTGTTTGTTTTTGGGACAGGGATGATGGTGGAGTGTTTGAAGCAGCAGGGAACTTCACACTGCTACAGTGATCTGTTGAAGATCTGTGTGAAGATGGGGGTCAGCTGGTCAGCACAGGATTTTAGACAAGTGGGTGAAACACCATCTGGGCTCTGTGCTTTCCTTGTCTTTTGTTTCCAGAAGACCCGGCACACATCTTGTTCATAGATCTTAAGTGCAGGGTGAATAGCAGGAGGTGGAGGAAGGGGATCGCAGGAGGTGTTGAAGTTTGTGTGAAGTGAAGGTCAGATTGGAAGGTCAGATTTGGTGTGGGGTGTAAGACTGGGCATTTCAAATCTACAGTAAAACACATTCAGGTTGTCAGCCAGTTGTTGATTCCGTAAAGTGTTGGGGGATGGTGTCTTGTAGTTAGTATTGTCTTTCAGGCCTCTCCACGCTGATGCAGGGTCGTTAGCCGATAACTTGTTTTTCAGCTTCTCAGAGTAGCTTCTTTTAGCCACTCTAATCCCTTTTTTCAGTGTGTTACTGGCCTGCTTGTACAAGATTTTATCCCCAGTTCTGTAAGTATCCACTTTGGCCTGACGAAGCTGCCTGAATTTTGCTGTAAACCATGGTTTGTCATTACTGTATAATAAGTCCTAGTAGGGATGTACATATCTTCACAGAAACTGATATATGATGTCACAGTACCTGTGAGCTCATCCAGATTGGTGTCTGCAGCTTCAAAAACACTCCAATCAGTGCAGTCAAAGCAGGCTTGTAGTTCCAGCTCTGCTTCATTAGTCCATCTTTTTAGTCTTTACAACAGGTTTAGCTGATTTAAGTTTCTGCCTGTAGGGCAGAAGAAGATGATCCAGACAGTGATCAGAGAGTTCCAAAGCTGCTCTAGGGACAGAGCAATATGCATCCTTTAATGTTGCATAACAGTGATCCAGAATATTTGTGCTTCCAAATTAGTACAGCACATCTTCTTTAACATTGTTACATCTGTACACCAACTTTCATTGAAAAGCATGTTCTACCGCCTCTCGTTTTCCTCGTTAACTCCGCAATGCGATCCGCTCTGAACAACTGAAAGCCCAGCAAATGTAACGCACTGTCCAGAATGGCTTCACTTAGCCAGGTTTCTGTGAAGCACAAGGCAGCAGAATTTGAAAAGTCCTTGTTTGTATGGGTGAGGAGATGTAGTTCGTCTGTTTTGTTAGGAAAAGAGCAGAGATTCGCTAGATAAATACTCTGCAGCGCTGTTCGAAAGCTGGGCTGACGGAACTTGACCAGCGTGCCGGCTTGCTTCCCTCTCTTGCGTCTTATAGCGCACTTAAACAACACAGCTGCGCCTCTGACTAAAATGTCCAGAAAAACGTCCGAATAGTCAAAAACCGGGAAAATATTGTCTGGTATGTGCTGCCAAATGTTCAGCAGTTCATCCCTTGTAAATCTGATTGTAAAAAATGACTAAACACAAGACAAACAAACAAAAACAACAAAAGAATTGGAGAGCTCCACACCGAGGCTGCCATCCGCGGCACCATCTTGAGATTGCGTCATGCGTCTCAAGTAATATGTGTCTATACCAGATATTTATTTATTCTTTAGTCAGTAGATTAGCTAATATGTATTCCGCCTTAATTTTCTAATTCTTTCTTTTTTAATGGCCATGATTGCTCACCAAGGGTTTTGTTATATAAAAGATAATATAAAAAATGTCTTTAGGTATTGATTACAAAAAAAAAAAAAAAAAACTTCAGCATGTGGAAATATAAATTAGTACAATTATATTACTGGTAGTTTGCCTAAAATACCCTTCAAAATTATCTAAACGATTATATAGATTAGAAATGGACAACTGATGTTCAGTATAAAATGGCACAAAGTAAAAACACTCATTTTATATCTTGTGGTGTGAACTTTAACTGTTTTATTGTACTCAAGCATTTGAGTGTGTAAATGTCACAATCATAGGTGACTATTTTTGTGTCTACGAGTTTAACATAAAATGGATTCCGTTTTACATTGGTTTAAGATGTTTTGCCACTCTTGTGTGGCTTCATCACATATTGTACATGCATATACAGTTCCAGTAGAGAGTGTGACCCTGAGTGCTGCCTCTGCCTAGAGGCTTTGGTTTACATTATACCAAGCTCAGTGGAGCACACCATCCCACTGTCACAGCAGGGGCACCCAAACCATTTCTCACTGGTCACACAAAGATGGAAATGCATGGAGAGTGAGAAAATGACAGAAGGATAGAGAGAAAATTGTTTAGTGTGTTGATGAGATGAGTCAGCATTATTTTCTGTAATCAACAGCATGTCACAGATGCTGTCCAGTGCTTAAGATGTATTTAACTCACAACATGAAGTAACAAATAAGCACAATGCAAATGACTTTGATGAACTACATCACCAACACTGTCAGAAAACATTAGCAAAAACTGTACTTTGAGGGGTACAACGTCTTGTCACTGGGGCAGTACCCTCAAGGGTACACCCACTGTACCTTCTTTACACCTTAAGGTACTAATATGTACCTTTTAGGGACATGTAAGACACTTAGGTACAAATATGTACCCTTTCGGGACAGTTCAGGTACAAATACATTCCGATTAACAAATAAAGGGTACAGTGGGTGTACCTTTGAGGGTACTGCCCCAGTGACGAGGCGTTGTACCCCTAAAGGTAAAATTTTTGCACATTGTTTCTGACAGTGAAAGATCATGTTATTTCAATTTGGGTCACAATATGTAAAATCTCTGTGTGAATGGAGTTAATGGAGTGGATAATCTGAAGAAAACATTGGAAAATCCATACTAAAGTTTGAGAAATACAAATTATCAGAATATCCACAAATGTGCATATAGAAACGGGAAAAGCAGTAATCACTTATTTTTATGTTTAATGAGGATAAGCATAAAACTGCTGCTGCTACTGTTCAATGTTTCATGCAGACACACACAGATGTCCAAGACTGGATGAACTGCTCATATAAATACTGAGTGTCTTTGTCAAAGAGAATTTGATATTTAACAATACAAGCCATTATCAGACAGGATCTCTCTCACACACACACACACGTTGATGTGGCTATCCTTATGAGGGCTCTCCATAGACATAATGATTTTTATACTGTACAATTCTATCCCCCAACCCTACCCCTAAACCTAACCCTCACAAAAACCTTTCTGCATTTTTAAATTTTCAAAAAAACATAGTTTATTGTGTTTTTTAAGCGATTTGAATTATGGGGACACTAGAAATGTCCTCATAAAGCTCTCCATTTATAGCATAATACCCTTGTAATTACCAGTTTGTAACCTAAAAAAATGTCCTCGTAAACCACCCAAACCCACCCACACACTCTCTCTCTCTCTCTCTCTCTCTTACTTCACCATGAATAAATCTGAAAAATTCCTGAACAATATGACTAAGTGTTCAGTTCTAGTCAGGTGAGATTTGCTTCACAAAGAGGCCATTTGAATGGCTATTTGGATAGGAGACTTATTGTGGGTCTCTAAGTCCAGCTTTGCCCCATTTAACAAGATTTCATGATCATTATAACATGTAATCTTAGAATTAGAATTGTTCTTAAAGATGTTATATAAATTGAAAGTTGATAAGACACACCACATCCTCATACAAACACAATGTACAGTTGACAAACTGGTTGATTTGGAAGCAACAGAGCCTCTAAGAGAAAAATGAAGTCACAGTTCAGATAAATCAAATATAAAATGTGATGTTTTTGTTGACAATCACTCTAAATCTCTAAGTGATATGCTGACACTTGCTCTTGAAGGATGACAGATTGGTAGAGATAAAAGAAAGAGAGAGGTAGAGACAGTGTGTATAATATAATAAAGTAGGTCTTGGAAGTTCCTTGAAACTCAACATCTCTTCTCTTAGCTCTCTCTCTCTCTGGATTTCTCTATTTTTGGACACAAAGCAACTTATTAAAAACAGGAGCATACAAATTTGTTGTTCAGAGTTGCTGGCTAGCTTTTTTACTCTTTAAGTGAAACTTCTGGGACAGTTGCCTGTTCATATGGGAAAGCGTGGAAACAGAAGACAGCACTTTCATTTAGGTCTGATTCATACACCTTTTGCATTAGCTGGTCAATTTTGACCCAGTGGAATTTAAGTATTAAGTAATAAATAACTTTTTAACTGTTCATACATGTAAAAAGATTTCTATTTTTGGCATATTTTCTGATAAAGTTATTTAATATGCTTTTAATTTTTTAAAATATTAATTTTTATTTTTAGAAACAATAAAATGGAGAAATTCTACGCCGAAAACCACTGGCGCTAAACCAATGTGATACATGTGAACACATTTTTAACTAACATTTAAATGAAATTTTATTTTATTTTAAATGAACAGCTAATGTGAGAATTACTAGTAATTTGAATGAATTTTCTTTATATTACTCATAACTGCTCAATACAATTTGGTGGTCAAAATGTATAAAACCAAAATATTCTTTTTTTAACTAAACAACATCAAAACAACTGTACAACTCAAGCATACAAAATTAATACTTCTTTACTATGTTTTTAATAAAATATACTGTTTACTCTCATGAACTGATAAATGTTATTATGCTGCAGGCTGGTTCATCATCAGACGGCTGCAAGAAAATGTGGACAATTTCCCCTTTCAAGCCCTATTTAGACTGTGTGCATGAACTTTTACCTTTTAGGCAGTAGTTCCTTTGATTTAGTTCATTTGTTATGTTCTTACATCTGTCATGCCTATTTTGTATAGGAATTTGTGTGTGTTCATGTTTGTAAACAAAATGTAGTCCCAGTGGAAGACAAAAAGGTGTGAGAGAGTATGGGAAAGATGGCACTAAATGTATAAGAATAAGTTAAATTCATAGATGTGCAAAAAAAATCAACATAATATCAAGTGTAAAGCCAAAGTTGATGCTCGGGTCAATACTGACCCATGAACGCAATCAGGCTATTATTTGTTTTAAATGGTTATATCTCTCAAATAATTTAATTAAAAAATCAGAAATATATATGTATTTTGATAGTCTTTAGAAAGTCACAAAGCTTTGTTTCCATACTAAAAACTATGTGGAATTTAAAAATCAGTACACCATGCAGGTCAAAGATGACCCATGCACAATAGGAGGGTTAAGGCTATATGCAGGGGCTGAAGTGAATTAGTGAATCATTTATGTGAACTAGTTCATTTACGTGAGCCTTTTCGAACAAACCGGCTCACTAACATGAACTGGAATTCCTAATGGAAAGTATTAAAAGTGAGCTGTTTGTTCCAACATGAACTGTCTGAAAGAACCGATTCACTTAAATTATTTTAATTTCCTAGTACTACATAAGAGAGAGAGGAAGGTTTAGAGGAGCGTGTTAGATTTCTCCCTCGGCTCCATTCCGGCGTGTGCAATATAATGTGACAAATGTAAGGTTTTGTTACTTAAAAGCTACACTACTGTGAAAATAGCTGAGCAACTGTAACGTCACTGAAAAATTTAGTTAAGTTAGTAGCATCACTACTTTAGTTACTCCTCATCAACACTGTATATTATCAGGCCTAAAGGACTCACATGATTGATGTACAGTGCATCCGGAAAGTATTCACAGCGCTTCACTTTTTCCACATTTTGTTATGTTACAGCTTTATTCCAAAATGGATTAAATTCATTATTTTCCTCAAAATTCTACAAACAATACCCCATAATGACAACATGAAAGAAGTTTGTTTGAAATCTTTGCAAATTTATTAAAAATAAAAAACACATGTACATAAGTATTCACAGCCTTTGCCATGACACTCAAAATTGAGCTCAGGTGCATCCTGTTTCCACTGATCATCCTTGAGATGTTTCTACAACTTGATTGGAGTCCACCTGTGGTAAATTCAGCTGATTGGACATGATTTGGAAAGGCACACACCTGTCTATATAAGGTCCCACAGTTAACAGTGCATGTCAGAGAACAAACCAAGCCATGAAGTCCAAGGAATTATCTGTAGACCTCCGAGACAGGATTGTATCGAGGCACAGATCTGGGGAAGGTTACAAAAAAAGTTCTGCAGCATTGAAGGTCCCAATGAGCAAAGTGGCCTCCATCATCTGTAAATAGAAGAAGTTTGGAACCACCAGGACTCTTCCTAGAGCTGGCCGCCTGGCCAAACTGAGCGATCGGGGGAGAAGGGCCTTAGTCAGGGAGGTGACCAAGAACCCATTGGTCACTCTGACAGAGCTCCAGCATTTCTCTGTGGAGAGAGGAGAACCTTCCAGAAGAACAACCATCTCTGCAGCACTCCACCAATCAGGCCTGTATGGTAGAGTGGCCAGACGGAAGCCACTCCTCAGTAAAAGAGACATCCTTAATGAAAACCTGCTCCAGAGCGCTCTGGGGGCGAAGGTTCATCTTCCAACAGGACAACAACCCTAAGCACACAGCCAAGATAACAAAGGAGTGGCTCTGGGACAACTCTGTGAATGTCCTTGAGTGGCCCAGCCAGAGCCCAGACTTGAACCCGATTGAACATCTCTGGAGAGATCTGAAAATGGCTGTGCACCGACGCTCCCCATCCAACCTGATGGAGCTTGAGAGGTCCTGCAAAGAAGAATGGGAGAAATTGCCCAAAAATAGGTGTGCCAAGCTTGTAGCATCATACTCAAAAAGACTTGAGGCTGTAATTGGTGCCAAAGGTGCTTCAACAAAGTATTGAGCAAAGGCTGTGAATACTTATGTACATGTGATTTATTTATTTATTTATTTATTTTATAAATTTGCAAAGATTTCAAACAAACTTCTTTCACGTTGTCATTATGGGGTATTGTTTGTAGAATTTTAAGGAAAATAATGAATTTAATCCATTTTGGAAGAAGGCTGTAACATAAAATGTGGAAAAAGTGAAGCGCTGTGAATACACACAGGTCATAAAACACAAGCATAGCATTCATGATGCACGATAATTGATCTGTCACTCTACCACCCTGAGAGTGAGAATGAAAAAAGTGAGAGAGAAAGAGAAAAGCTTAAGCCAAATTCTGTTCAACTATGCACTTTGTAAAATGTAACAGTGGCCTTTGATGCATAATTATTACATTCAGAGCCATTTAATTAAATATTTACATATTTGTATATTCAGAGTTCATTCTGCTAATGACACCAAGCAAGTCATTAAATCCATTCTAATTAACTGTTTATTATGATATGAAATGCAAAATATTTAACTGCTTCAAGCAAGAAGCAATCTTGACAACAGCAAACCATTTAGACTATAGCAAATCAATTTTCCCACCCCAGTATTAAAGACCAATTCACTATTATCATACCACCAGCTGTAAAAAACCCTCACACACAAATACTGTCAACACATTACCACATCATCATTAGCATAGACTACAAACATCGGTTCCATGTTTTCAGACATATATAATCTGTCTGTAGTAAAACATCACTGCAATATCCATTCACGAGTAATGCAAGCACATTTTGTAACTAGACTGTAATAAATTGCCATTTATTTTTTTTAAATAAAAATGGCCATCACTCCTTCACACAACCTGATTTGTATGACACCATTTCGAGTTCACAGAATCAGAATCTTATTCAGCTAGCAATAAAAGGTCAAAGCTGTACTCTATTTTATGCTTCATATATCATCCCAACGACATCACGGTGCTTTACAAATCCACATGAATGGTCCTTGGCATGACAATGACTGAATATTAACACCACCCGTTTTAAATTATTAAAGCAATTGTTTATTACGTCATTCATATTTAACAATTAAACATGTTCTGTTTGTATGTTTTATGCAAATGTCTGTAATTAATCCAAGACTTCTGAAGCAGCATCTGTTTCACTCCAGAAACTTGCTCAGAGCAGTTAGATCCAGTCTTCCACTAGACCCCTCTCTCCGTCAGAAGATATATCCAAATATCAGATTTCTATACGATACACTAAACCAGTCAATATCAACAGCTTTTGTTAACTCACTCTTCTACCAGCCTAAGAGTTAGGCAGAGTCAGCAGGGGAATAAAGCAGAAGGCAGGAGATGAAGTGATGGTAAAAAATGAGCAGAGTTTATTGAATAATCTTAGTTGTGCCTCTCAATGTTCAGTTTGACTTCGTCTGACCAGCACAAGTTCAACAAGTGTTATTATACCAAGCAAAGACAATGGAAAATTACTGCTACAGAACACTGTCCCATGAGTCAGTGGATATATCTTAAGACCTTGAACTGAGACAGCTCTAATGTGTGATAACTTGTGAAGACAATACAGCACACATCATAAGATGAAACAGAAATAATAATGCATAGCAAGAGCAAGAAACAATACAAAAAGAAGAATAAGTAAACATTTATATTTAAAATGATCAGAAAGAAATTAGTAAATATAACTAAATAATATGAAAGAAAATAAAAGAAACAACATAAATGAAGTACAACACAGATGTATGTTTGTTCTCTTAAAGTAACACAAAACAGGTTGCCTTTAAAAATTCAGATTAGAACCTTAGATTCTTCAGAGGCAAAAATCAAAGTCTAAAGGTCTAACCATTTAAAGGAATAGTTCAGGTCATCATCTCACCCTCATGCCACTTAAAATCCACTAGATTTTTTTTTTTTTTTTTTTTTTATGGTTGTGGAAGACAAAAGGCATTATATGCCATAATGTTCAGGCTGCTCTGTTCCATACAATGAAAATGGGTGATCATTTATACTAAGCTCCAAAAGGCCAAAAAAAAGTACCATCAAGGTAGTTCATATAGATCATGCGCTATATTACAAGACTTTTAAAGCTATAAGATAGCTATGTGTGAGAAACATGCTGAAATCCAAGTTATTATTCACTGAAAATCTTGGTTTCTGACTATTCAAACCTGGTGCATTTACAATAAACCCAGATGATTCCAGATGTGTATGACTTTCTTTCATCTGCTGAACACAAATTATGATTTTTATTTGAATATCTCAGCTCTATAGTTCCATAGTGGATGGCAAGTGAATGGGTGCCAAAATTTTGAAGCTCCAAAATCCACATAAGGGCAATATAAAAGTACTCCAGATGACTCCGGATTAATGTCTTCAGAAGCGATATGATAGGTGTGGGTGAAAAACAGGTCAATATTTAAGTCCCCCCATTGTATGGACCAACAGAGCTGAAATATTCTTTTAAAAAATCTTACTTTGTGTTCTGCAGAAGAAAGAAAGTCATACACATCTGGGATGCCAGGAGGGTGAGTAAATCATGAGAGAATTTCCATTTTTGTGTGAACTAACACTTTAAATGACATGAAGGTGAGTAGATGATTACTGAATTTTCATTTTGGGTGAACTAAGGCAAAAACAAAACCTAATGTTTAAAGGAATAGTTCAGATGAAAATTTAAATTCTGGCATTTGGAAGTGACGTGAGGGTGAGCAGATGATGTCAGAATTATCATTTTTGGCTGAACAATTCCTTTAAACATCAGGATTTGATTTTAGCTTCAGTTCACCCCAAATTTGCAAAACAATTTGGGCCAGTATTTCAGAAAGTTCTTTATGGGAGTGGTGATGTTGTCTATTTGCTATTGCGGCGCAGTGATAGCCAGACAGTGGTGACATTTGTGTTGTCAAACCCAGAACCAGGTGTAGGCAGACAGGAAGGTAACTGCTCTGTTTCTAAAACACAGTTTGTGCAGGACAAGGTAAGTGTACTCAGATACCCAGAAACATGACAGTGGAAAACTGACCTGTACAACAGAGCTTTGGCTGAAAGAAAAATGTGGCAAACACACTCTTAAGTCTAGATCGCAGAGGCCAGACCGTTGTGTGCAAGGTATGGAGAAATAACATCTTTTTGCAGGTTGGGCTGAAACAATACACACTTCATGGACAACTACTAATAAAGTAGTTTTTTTTTTGTCTCTGATGCTATCTGGTGTTCTGATCCTCTGATAGACTGGTTAAATGTAAAGAAAATATGAAGTCATGCATCCCGCACTTTCTTACATATTACTCTTCCAGGAACAATTATGGGATCATGAAGAGCATGCTTAGTGCATATCCCCCCCCACACACACACACAAAAAGGCAATCCATCTGGAGTTACATTTATCAGAGAAGTGCAGTGAAAAAGGAAAAGACCTTTAAAAAAATAGACTTCTTGTACACAATTCAAATATTAACAGTATTGCAGCCGACACTTTCTCTCTTGCACACACACTCTCTCTCTCTCTCTCTCTCTCTCTCTCTCTCTCTCTCGGCTCTCATCTGTGGTCGCCCTTGACCCTGCATTTAGTAGTTTTCCCATGATGCTTTAATGCAATTTAGAATAACTGCTGCAGCCCTGGGCCAAAACACCAACCAGGCCAGATAGTCCCCACACACGCCAGGCAGATATACTGTACACTCTCACTGCAGTAGTTTGCAGTCAAACTGAAAAAATAATGTCTGTGACACGCACTGTCAAAACTCACTATTCACTAGACTAAATTAAATTTGACAAACTAGCACAAAACTTCCCCATAATTATCATGTTATAAAAGACATGAATTTGTTGACTGCCCCACAGGGCCATAGGGTGAGTGTAGATCTAGCCCTGTGGCTCTTATAAATTGTGATAGACTAGTGACCATGTTTCATCTGGAAAGCCACCACACATACAGATTGTGTCACCTTGGCAACCTGGGTACCACTAACATGACAGGCTGAAGTGACACCAGCATGTGTTAGAGAGTGCGAGAGAGATATTGATAAATAGAGCGAGTGAGAGTTATTTTGGTAGACAATTTTATGTTGGACCATTTATAATCACTCGCCAATAAAGAAAACCAAAGACTGTTCGAAACAAGCCAGAAAAGAACAATTTGAATTCAAAGCTTCACTTTAACGTCATTCAGTCATACATTCACGTAATGTCTTGCACGCCCACATTTATCTCCATCCACAGTGGAGACGTGGGCAGCATCCGGCTCTCCAGACAACCTTGGAGTCTCTGCTCATGATAAGTCCACTGAAGACCCATATATACACCAGGCTCTTCTAATAACTGGTGAATTTTAATAAATGGTTCTGATCCTGGATGCTGATTGGTAAAATATATATATATATATATATATATATTAGTAACAGCTATGTATCACTGCACATCACCCATAGCTATCAACCTTAGTTCTAAGGTTTACAAGACAAGGAGTATATCTTCTGGTGCAAGAATGACTTTGCTTAGTAAAATAAAGTATTAAAGAAAATTTAGTAATCATGTATTTATGTAGTAATCATTTTATAAAAGCAATAAGGCTCTCAAGGCAATGCTTTCTTGTGAATATAGTCACTGCTAAAGGGTTTGTAGGCACTCCACTGCGTGATTTTCAAAATACAGCATGACCTCTTGTACCTCATTAGGGCCTAGTCTTTACGCTTATATGCCTCTGTTACAAGGAGTTAGCCCACTAAAAATCTACTTTGTGAAGAAAAAAGCCCTTTTAGAGACCTTAAAGGTGCTGAAAGCGATTTTTTCATGGAAAAGTATGCAAAAATGTTCCTACTCCCTTAAAGATAATAATGTAATACGTGTCCTGAGATATCTCACCGGTCTCTGTGACAGCTGTAGACTTTGTAAACAGCAAATAAAAATGTGTCTGCGACGCTTTCCACCTGTCAATCATTTTGCTCATTCTCATAGAGTTGTATTTGAAACATATCATTGAGGTTATGATTAATATTGTTTGTCAGTTGAGGGTAATATTGTGCCACTGTTGAATTTGACAGCCACAGGAACAAACAATTCTGCTCTTTTGCTTGGTTTTGGTCTCAAAATTATCTTTGGAGGGCAGAGTTTTTGACTGAGGAAGAGAGGCATGGCTAGGCTTACAGCACCTTTAATCTCCTGGTAAATACCTGTAGGAGCCAACATTGTTTACAAAATCCAAAACATCCAAAATTGCTTTCTGTAATTTCTCTCAAAACCATACTAGAGGCTGTGGGACTGCCATTTTACAGTAGCTTTTTGGAAAATTTACAGTAAATGTAATATAAACAACACCATTTTTTTTCCTTTCAAAATTCTGTTTATTAAATTTAGAAAACACAATTCTGTTAATGGTTCATAACAACAGCAGGAGTAACTAAATTAAATATCAGTTAGAGAGGGCGGGATGGGGGCAGGCCAACCCCCGAGTTTAAAACTGTCCTCATCCTGTGGTCAAAGGTCAACTAACCCCCTGAGAGAGACAAAGAATGAGGGTACAAAATTGGGCAAGAGGAAAAAAGTTGAGCGTGGACAGAAACAGGGAAAATGAGCAGGCAAAATGAAGAGAAAGTGATGGGAATGAGAGAACCGTGAAGGGGGAGATGACCTCAGAATTGGGGGCATCAGGGAAATGTCTTCATAGCAAAACTCCGAGACTCAGGTAGAAAAGTTGAATTGCAAAGTCTTTTGTTTTTCAAGTCAAGGTTATTCCTGCCAAAAGAGACAAAACAAACCCCAAAAATGCAGTGTTAACATGTGATTGAGCTCAACCCTTAGAGTATTTCCATTTTCCTTTCTCATCGCAAAACAAAGAAGGAAAAGGGGATGAAGGAGAGAGGGATGGAAGGATTTTTCAGCATTAGCAATCAGGAGGTAGGGAAAAGAGAGATGAGGAAGAGAAGTGGAATTATTTAAGGGAAGGGAGAGGAGATTCACCACAGACAGATTGAAACGTATTTCAGAGGGGAGTGCAAACATTGTCTTTTTCCTGTGGGGACAGAGAAAGAGAGAGAGAGAGAGAGAGAAAAAGATGCATGTACACACAGGGATGGAGCTGCTTTAGTCTATCAATCCATCCATCTGTTCATCAAGCATTCTACCCCTTTATTCCTCTCTCTCTCACTCTCCCTCTATCCATTCTCAAGGAGCAGAGAGGGGAGACTCTCGATTCAGTGAGCCAGAAAGCGAGAGGTCCTCTGGTGGAAACACAGTCAGTGTGCAGGCCCTTATGCCACCGAGGGACTCAGGCAGGTCGAAAACTTTATGCCATTCGTCCTTCTCTGGGTCGTACTTTTGTACGATCTCCACCATGCAGCGGTTGTTCCACGAGTAGCCGCCCACCACATAGATCTTATTCTCAAACACAGCCACGCCCACATCACTCTGCCCGCGCAGCATGGCTGCGATTGGTGTCCACAGGTCGAGGGCGGGGCTGTAGTACTCGCAGCTCAGCACGTCATCGTAGTCGCTAGTGCCCCGGAAGTGGTTTCCGCCGATGACATAGAGGCGGTCGCCAACAGTGCACATGCAGTGCAAACCGCGGACTGTCGTCATGGGAGCCTTCTGAGTCCACTTGTCTGCATCTGGGTCAAAACACATGAGCTCTTTCTGGAAGGTGTCGTGGGTTATTCCACCTGCACAACAAACAAGAGGGAGAGTTCACACAACTTTTCTGCTCGCACCTTTTTAGAAAGCTTTGAAGCATGCATGTACATAATTCTGGAAGCAATGGATATACAAGAAGTAATACATAATTTCCACATACACAAAACAAACTCTCTCATGGTCTGCTGAGAAAAAGATTAAAGGTTGTATGTACTTCACTAAACACACACACACACACACACACACACACACACAAAGCCAAATATCCACAACCCACACACAAGTCCACACACAGTCTGAGGTTCCGTGGCTGAGACTAGAGGGAAGCAAAGGAAAAAGACAAGAGAAGAAAGAAAACAGGACATGCCTACAGGGAGGGCTGAAAATAAAGACAACTATTCCATCAGGCACCTGGGCATCAGCCAACTAGACCCTCCTTCCTCTCCCTCTCTCTAAGTCTTGCCTTCTAACTCTTCATCCATCCCTCTCTTCACTCAGAGAGACTGGAACCCCCCCCTCATATTTGTGAGAGACAAAATACAAATAAGCTAAAGTTTAAATGAAATAGGGAGGCAACTGGAAAAGAGAGAGGACAAGGTGAGATTGGAAAACAAGAAAAATGAGAGGATGAAAAAAGAAAGCAACAATTAACAGAGCATGATGCAGCAAATAACAACAAAAAAATAAAAATAAAAACAGATATAGAAGACAATTTCATATATAAACACAAACGAACAATGTGAGAACAGGGCTTAAATACCAAATACCCAGAACACCAATTCATGACCTATATAACGCGGGGGGGGGGGTATTGCAAGCGTGAAGACACAGACATCAGAGTAAAAACAAAAGGAACAGCAGTTCCAAAAATACTTCTGCGTAATGAAGAAAGAGCATGGGTGAAAAAAGGAAAGGAAGAGAGAAGTGCGAGAATAAATGTAAATGTGTGTGTGTGTACATCACCAGCAAAATACTCAGCGCTTTTGTGAGTTTCCACACATGCATAAATAAGTACACAATGCTCCAGGCAAAACTGAGAGAGATATGGGGGTGGGGTCTGAATAGAAAATAATACTTTATATAATTTAAAAAAGGGTAGTTTAGACAAGAATATTTACAGCAGACATTACCACTTAACAAACTGCACTGCGATACAGACAAGATCAATGTTTTCCCAGTGAAGAACAATGTTTCCATGCCATCTGCCACTATTACCAAACAAACAAAACAAAACTGATTTCAGAATATTCAGCTGAAAATTATAGGATGCACTAGGGTTGGGAACTGAGAACCGGCTCTTATTCAGATCCTGTCCCACTGTTTAAATACATACCAGAACCGGATTAATTGCATGACTTTCAGTTCTGTTAACAATTCTCGAACTTGCATTCTTTTGCTGGTGCGGACAGAACACCAAACTAAAATACAATGACAGTGTTTCCTGCACTACCATTTAGCAGCACTGCAACACCGCTAATGAATCAGCAGCGCAAAAATACAGTGTAACCAGTGTAGCCCAATTCCTGAACTAATGACTGTTATGGGTTCTTTTGGATCAACTCTGCAAAACGTACAGCAATTCCTCCAGAAAGAATTTCATCATGTCCGATTTGAAATTAACCAAAAAATTTGACTGTATGTGAAATTAAGGCTTGTGAGACTTAAATCAGAATAATTACTGGACGGTTGTTGATGTGACTGTGTGTAGTTAAAGATACACATTATGTGTTTTGTTGTAATTCATGGTATTTTATTAACTTGAATGGATGAATAAAATATTTTAATTATAAAGTGTAAACACACCATTTGTTATAATCTGTTCTCTTAAAATATGAAATGATCTCATCATTTGGAACCAGTCTGTGGGGGGCAGTAAATTGCATTTCTGATCTCTGAATATTTCTTCCTCAAATTTGCTAAATGAATCACTAATAGAGCCGTTAAATAACCAGAATCATAAAGAGGAATTAGAATCATTAAATTCCTTATGATTCCCATCCCTAAATGGCACTTGATTTTCTCCATCAGCATTTGACTGAATTGTGTAAAGTATGCTAAAACATTATTGGTTCACATTATTTTCTCTGCCTGCCCATGTGGCCTTGATTATGTAAACAGAAAAAGAAAAAACGTGGTTTTAGAGATAATTACATTTTGATTAAAAACTGTGAAAACAAATATTTGTTTCTTTACAATAACAAGCACTAAATGTAAATTGTACTTGTATATTAATATTTCAAAGACAAACAAATGCAAAGATCATATCTTGTGTTGTTGTTTATTGTTATTTGTGCATTAGTTTACCTTTGTCCTTTTTTCTACATGATTGGATTAATTAGTCAGATTTATTGAAAATAGAACAACGTGCACTGATGCACAGTAGGCACATTTATTTACAGTAAATGGATCAAATTTAATTTCATGTTGTCTTTAAAGCAATCTCTCCAATCTAATATCAGAGTATAAACATCAAAAAGGCTTGGCTGTTCTTTCATACATTATTCTAGGCCATACTTACGGCGTATGATGTCTGAATGGAACCTGCCACACAGAACGTTCCTGCCTACAGCCATATTGCCTAATATATAGAGCTCATATATCATGTTAAGGAGTTGAGAACGTTATTTAGAGGTTGCCGGAGGGTTGAAAGAGAGTCATCTGTCTCATGCTTGTGTAAGTGTAAATGCTGATGTATGGAGAGGTTTCTATATGCCTGTAAATGTGTGTGTGGGATCAGAAAGCCTTGAGCAGCCATATCACAGCTCTGTATGTGTGTGTGATCACACCCCTCCTACATACTTCAATGTTCATTATCACACAGAAACACACTCCTCTGATTCATGTCATTACTACATCTCTTCCTCTTACCACCCTATCCAACCTATCTCTCTCTCTCTCTCGCTCTGTTTAACATTCTCAGAGAAAGTAGGACTCATCTCCATAAAGCAGGATTTGAGCTGCAATCCTGTGAAGTGAACATGTGACAGCAACAATCCTGCAGGTTCACACCCTGTGAGAGTGTGTAAATTTTCCTCTATTGAGATGAGAATTTAATTTCTTGCAGTTTGAACGTGTTTGCATGATTAAGAGAATGCACACATTTATCTGTGCTGCCCTATAAAGCCATAATGCAGTAAACACGACAACTCTGAATCTGAGAAAAATGGCTTCAAAGTTTATTGATTGTCCAGCTAAATGTGGATCATGAAATTGTTTTTCTATTTCTTTTAAATCTGAGCATAGTCGAGCAAAACCCAGCTGTCACAGTACAGATCAAAGTTTAAAACACCCATTATACCTACATTTTGACAGAATGTGTAGGTATGGCATTTTGCCTTTGCAGGGCAGTATTGAGAACCCAGTTTCTGCAGCTCTGTTTCAAAACCTATTGTGCTGCCTTCACAGACAACATTTTAAGGCATCATAGGTGCCCTCCCGACATTGAGGCTGTTCCAAATGGAAAGCAACTTTATCAATCTGACTTCTAACATACCTTGATTTGGCCAAATTCTAAGGTAGCATCGCATTTACCACGGAGATGGCAATCCCACAATCCACTGCAATGAGATCAAATAAATGCGAGGTAAAAAGAAATCCAAGAAGGTGGACAAGGTGAGAGAAGTGTATTTTATAAAACATATAATTCATATACTCAGTATCACAGTATCAATAGTTTGAAATAAAAGCAAACTGTCTGTTTTACCCAAAATTATTTGTGTTTGCCATGTATATGAAAACTTCGGACACAGGAAGCCTCTGGCGGACCATACAGCATTCTTAAATTCAAAACTACTGTTTTCTATGAATGTACCCACACTGCCCCTCCCGCACCCAGCTACGACTTTGGAACTACTCAAAATTGAGCCACTGAGCGCTCAATCTGATTCTACTCAAATCATTATCAAGGGACAAAGGCTACATTATTGACTTCGGCCAAGGCTAGAAAAAACTAAGTGTAAACAATTTTTCAGTAACAAGTTTGTCTTTTTGTGGTTTTACAGAATAAAGCCAAGGCAACATGAAGAGAAATTGCATAATCAACGTCGCCCTTTCTAATCTTTCAGTTTGCGCAGTTGCTCATATTTTTTTATTTTTTTTAATACAACTAACCCTAACACAGCTACGTCACTTTGTTCATTCTTTAATAGTCACTGTTTGGACTGCCAACGGCACGTTTTATGTTTGATACCTGTGTCTTGTAATACAAAAGATGCAGAGACTCTTGTTCACGCTTTCATCACTTCACGACTCGACTACTGTAAAGCCCTCTTTTCTGGTCTCCCCATCAAGACAATCAATAAACTGCAATACATTCAGAATTCTAGAGCTCAGGTTCTCACTTATTCAAAGAAATCATCTCGCATCACCCTCATTTTGTTTTCTGTATATTTGTTTGCTATTTGTAAAGCGACCTTGAGTTTGTAGAAAGGCGCTATGTAAAATAAACGTATTATTATTATTATTACCCACGATGCAACACGGCATGGTGCTTCACGCAAGGTGTGACACTGGCTTTAGAGTTCTTCTTGCATCACCTGTATTGAAATTGCAAGTTGAATTGCAAGTCGAGTCTCCAATGTGCTTGATGCACAGTTGCTGATAACGTAGAGTTTCAAATCACTTATAAGGTTTCATTTTAGTTATGATGCAGCCACAGAAGTCAACTATGTTTGAAGGCAGTAGGCAAAAAGGTAGCTCACAAGGTTTTGGAATGCCTGTGTGTGTGTGTGTGTGTGTGTGTGTGTGTGTGTGTGGTGAGAACGTCACATCCTCTCCCTTCAGATATTTCTCTTCCTGTCATTGACACCAGTTACCTGATGTGTGAAAATGTGTGTGAATAAGGATGTGAATGTGCTACTAAATCTAAAGGTGATGTGTGTAATTTTTCAATGTTACGTTTTTCAGTGTTAACCTATCCTAGCTTAATGTGGATAGACAACTTTAAGTCATTCATAAGTTGTTTTCCCCAAAAAAGCTAAACAGAGCGGCTTTATGCATCTGCGCTACCTGTCAGGAAACGCCTCCCACCTGATCAGATTTGATCCGATCAAATCATGACTTAAACATCAAACATATGCACAAACAAGCAAAAGGTACGCGAGAGGTACCTGAAATGTACATGAATCCTCCATAAACTGTGCCTGCGTGTCCGTAATGGGGCTCGTTCATTTTGGCCACGTAAGTCCATTCATTCGTCCTGGGGTTA
The DNA here is from genome assembly GCF_019703515.2 of Myxocyprinus asiaticus. Lineage (NCBI taxonomy): Eukaryota > Metazoa > Chordata > Actinopteri > Cypriniformes > Catostomidae > Myxocyprinus > Myxocyprinus asiaticus. Next base: position 33,004,963 of record NC_059347.1, read on the forward strand.
TAACACTCCACAGTTGCTACAAAGAGAGAGAGAGAAAAAAAGAATGAGGAAAAAAGTCAAGTATAAATGCCAAGAAACTAGATGACTTTTAGACTAACAGCTGAGTTAATGTGGGTCCAGGAGGACAGGACAGCATGAGATCTGTCCTACATTAGTCACGCTTTAGTGCTGTTATACATGACCACGCTAATGTAGTCTTACACTTGCACACAGAACATGCACAGATAGAATGGATGAAAGATAAGATGCTGATAACCTGCAACCCAATAAAGACCATATAAAAATAGATTATTATTATTATTATTTCACATACTGTACTGTACGCATCTGGGCCTCTGGCATTCAGCCAAAGAAAAGATGAATTCATATAATATGAACACAAAAAGAGTTTTAATCGCTCTTTCTTTTCTCCTTCATAGACACAAAGACACACCTTTCAATAAGACTGCTGGTCTCATCTAATCTATCCAAATCTGAATCTATGCTCATCTTACATTTTATATAAAAAAACAAATCTGTCCAAACACATTTGAATAATGCTTTATATTGCATTCATCATTCTCAGATAAAACTGATAAAGAAGAGATCTGATTTAGGCGCATCATAATACACTTCCTGTTCAGACACAGTACTGATCCACTCTAGAACTGAAGAGCTCCAAATGCACCTACTTTGGCACATCACTCTTTCATATCAGATAATATCCAACCAATCATAAAACAGCTCTTAATGCGAAGTCTGACTTTTGGCTTAAAGGACAAAAGCAATGAGAGTGGTCTAGATTTCTGTTCATTAAAGCAAATGAAAGCATGAAAATAAATAGACAACAAATTGTTAAATACATGCTGCAGCTCATTTTCTACTAATGGCCTTGACAATTCAGGAGAATCTGCCCAACTGACTGATACAGAACTAAAAATACTACACTCAGTGCTTTAAAAAACAAAACAAAAAAACTTTATCCTTCTGATTACATAGACAGTGCCATTGAAAGTCTGTCCAAAAACAATGACCTTAAATGTCACTCAGCATTTTGTGTCTAGAGGATTTCAATTATCATTTCCTAAAAGATATTTATTAACTCATTTAAAAAAAAAAAAAAAAAAAGACTTAAAATGTATATATAAAAATGAATTGCATGAGACTTGCACAGGCTATTCTCCATTTATTTGACATCTTTCATAAAAAAATGGAAGCTGAATAAGAGTCTCCTTCACCAATTATCTGGGGACTGTAGTTTTAGAAATCAATCATTTGGCATTTGTAGCTCCCATAATGGCGAGTTTCAGCAAAGTTTGCATTGAGTTTGACATTCACAGGTACTGGGCTGTAATATTAGACAGTGGGCAGAGCTCTCAAACATAGTATGGGGTAAAAAGAATAGATTAAACTCAAAGCAATAAATTTGACATGACCGCAATCACAGCGGTCGCTATGGAAATGAAGACCTTGGAAACATGGGCAACTGAGGGGTAAGTAATTTAAGTATTCTGCTAAACATGAGAAAGGCTAGAGAATGTAAGTTTTATCTATAGGGCTGTGAGTCAAAGTGATTGCTCTCTTTCTGTGGGAGGAAATGTTTGTGAGTCCATAATCAAAACTCTGCAGTATGACTCCTGTGTGTGTGTGTTTGTGTGTGTCCTTCCTGTCTATTGTGGGTAACCTCAGGCTGCTTTACCTGGCTGGTCAGGACCTTGTACAGTCTGTTGTGTAAAAGATAAAGAGGTTGTGCATTTGTGTTCATTGTAGTTGACAAGAATATAGGATAATTTGATGGAAATGTTAATTTAGTTTGTGTGCGCACATGTGAATACATGTGGACATCCATGTGTCTGTCTGTCTGTCTATTTCCTGGCAATCCACTTTTGCTATCTGGCGCTATACTGGCATTTTAATTCTCAATGTTCCATTGGGGCATTCACCCTGCAAGAACCATCTCTTACAGTTCTCCTCCAACTTTGCCTGAAATGGTCATGTAACCATAGCAACTGGAATAATTACAGCCAAAGTGCCAAAAGTGTAAGACTTGCTTCAGTGTTTGACTGACTTAACAAAAAGCGTGCACTTTTTTCATATTGTTTAGTCATGATTCACCATTAGTTCCTGTCCAAAAAGCTTTATTGGGTTAATTTTAGAACTGAGAGTCCTTTCAAAACTCCAGAAACGAGCACTCTGAAATAATAGCATTAATTCCCCCCCAAACAAAAAAAGAAAAGGGTGAAAATGTAGGGGTGGAAACATCAAATATAAACTAATTCTTCTTTAGGATGAAGTCAGATCTTTGTATAATTTGGACCAAGCCAAAACATAATATTTTCAGCATCTCTCAAATAGGCTCAAGGTGTTAATCATTTAACATTTATCCAAATTGAAGCAGTATTAATATTAAACTATCTTTCTTCTGTGGAACACAAAAGGAGATGTTAGGCAGAATGTTAGGGACTAGTAGGCTCATGCAATGAAAGTGAATGGTCACAAACATTGTGTCTAACATGTCTTTTTGTGTTCTAGGTTTGCTCAATACCAAAATTTTGGCTTTGATACGATACCAGCCCTGGGATCACTGTTTCACTACTAAATCGATACTTAGAGATACAGTATTCATATTTACACAGTAGACAACTTTTATTTTGTTCTTCCCGATTTTTCCCTGTGGGTTTTTGATGATAGTTTTAATAAGCTCCCCATTCCAAATGAAATGCGGAAATATTAGGGAGCTGAAATCTAAGAGCTGCACTGGAGAAGAGTGTTAACAGCCATCCTTACACTGAACACACCACATCATGAGCATCAATATATATTGCATCCTTTTGCAGTTTAATGATTACACTTGGCCATTTCAAATTGTCATTAATTTCTTCCCAAATAATTTCAAATTCTGTAAAATTTTGCTAATAGCACCATTCTGTGGAAAAGTACCAAAATCAGCAAGACGAAAATACTGTACCGTTTTAAAAATTTTGCCATCTTGATATTTAGTTACTACCGGTATACCGCACAACCCTATTGTGTTCCACATAATAAAGCAAGTTATACACATTTAGTAAGTAAAAGATGAGTGAATTTTCATTGTTGGGTGAACTATTCCTTTAAAGGAATATTCTTATTCCTTTCTCATCATTTAATCACCCTCATGCAATCCCAGATGTGTTATGACTTTCTTTCTTCTGCAGAAAACAAATTAAGATTTGTAGAAGAATATTTATGCTCTGTAGGTTTATACAATACAAGTGAACGGGTGCCAAATATTTGACACTCCAAAAATCACAAAGGCAGCATAAAAGTAATCCACATGACTCCAGTGGTTTAATCCATATCTTCTGAGGTGATATGATAGGTGTGGGTGAGAAAAGTCAAATTTTGCTTGAAATTTTTCTCCCTGCCCAGTAGGGGGCATATGCATGAAGAATGTGAATCACCAAAAACTAGGGATGGGCAATACCACTTATTTTCTTTTCGATCTGATACCAAGTACTTTTAGGCCAATATCACTGATATCAATACCAATACCGATACCTCTATTAAAGTTAATTTTTACAAATTATTTGGATAAAATTAGTAACTTTATTATTACTTAATTTTTTTTCAATATATTTATGGGCCTAAACAGAAAATTATTAGGCTGCTTTTTTTTACCCTTTAAAAATTAGTTTGTATAAGCCACATTTAAAATTAACCATAAAAATTATTATATGGTTACTACTACTAAAACCAAGTTACCATATGGATACTACAGTAATGCTGTAGTAAAACCATGGTTAATTGTATCAAAACCTTGGTTACTGCCAAAAAGAAGAAGAAAAAAAACATGGCTACTACAGTCGTGGTTACTAAAGTCATGGTTAATACAATATTACTACAGAAAATCCATGGTAAGTTTTCATAAGGGTATCATTTATTAACAAGGATTACAGATCATTATCAATGTTTTAACACCTCTGACTTTAAATAAACCTGTAAAAATTGTCAAACAAGCCCATAATAATAATACATGTCACATCTAGGTTTGTCACTACTTAGTGTGAATAACTCCAGATGCTGTTTTTCTCATTACCTCAGGAGAGCACTGCTCCCTCTTTGAACGAGTGCTATGACTGAAAGGGTGAGCGCTGTTTGACTGCTAGTGTATTTTAGCATTTCTGCGCGTCATGATGAGAGGAAGAAAAAATTGTTCCGGTGCCATGCAACTATTCGCTCATATAATAATTTTTTCCACTTTGAAGCTTACGAGATGAATTAATATTCATGTTATCCAAATAATAAGATCACTAGCTAAAAAAAACAACTTCAGAATCGATATTTTTATGAGAGGAACAATATTCTTGATACCACATCATTATTGGAAGTATCGATACTTTAGTATCGATCCACCCATCTATACCAAAAACACAAGAAGAAGAATGTGAAAGTGTAGCCTGACTGAGCAGGGAGGAGAATTTATAGTAAAAATGGACATAAATATTAATCTGTTTCTTACCCACACCTATCAAATCGCTTCTGGAGACATTGATTTAACCATTGGAATCGTATGGATTAAATAATGAGAGAATTTGAATTATTTATAATTCTTTTTGGGTGAACTATTCCTTTAATATTGTTTTTACAAAACATCAACACTTCAACAACTGAAACAGTGAGTCCCATAGAAATCGTTTTACTTACCCAGCTCTCCAGCAGCATTTCTTCCTCCCACAGCGTATAGATGTCCTTTGAGTGCGCTCAGATGAAAGAAGGTTCTCTTCTCATTCAAACATGCCACCTGAATCCACTTGTTATACCTCGGGTCATATCTGAACACAGTATCCACAGCTGTTTTACCTTTCGTGTCATAGTTACTCTGTCCACCAACCACATACAAAAAGTTCCCTATCACTGCAATCCCATGCTGGTAGCGTGGTGCATCCATTGGTGCCAGTGCCTTCCATTCGTGCGCTTTCTCGTCAAAAAGTCGCAACTCTTTACTTACAACTAGCTGTTGCCTCAAAACACCCCCTAGCGTCACTAAATGAGTGTGGTCCGAACGGATTGCAGTTCGTTCTGACTGCATCACTGGCTGCATGTATGGCATCATCTGGTAGTTGCTGGCTTCTAATAAAAGATTAACACATGTATTGTCTGTACGCATGAAGTCGACAGTCTGTACGTGGTTTATGAGTTCTGTTGGACTCATGAGTGGAAATCGGATATTGCGCATTAGCTTGGCAGCATATTCCATGCGGCCTTCTTCGAAACGTAACCAGCGGCAAGCAGATTTAAACAGGTCCAGCTCGCTGCAGTGTTTTAGACTGTTAGAGGTGAGCACAAATGCTAGACGTTCAAATGGAAGTTTGACAAACTCGCCAGTGCCCAGCAATGAGGGAAAATTCTTGAGGATGAAGTTGTTGACATATTTGTCCACCTCAGTGAGGTTGTAGGTGTTGGCGATTCGCCCCACCTCCACACAGTTTTCCAATGACACCTATAGAGGGAGATGTAACAGTGTGTTGGTACTATAAAGTACATCAAAAAACAAAGTCTAAAAGACATTAATTATAAAACAGCATGCTGATCTCATCAGTGTCTTACCCCAGAAATGAGAAAGACTTTGCAGAAGTCGAGGACAGGCAGAATCTGGAGAAAGCTAGCAGCCTCTAGGGTGTCCTGTAGGTTTTCCATGTTGAGAGAGAGTTTGGCGGTGTAAATGAAGTCTATAATCTTCTTTAGCCCTATTCGATTCACACCATGTAGCTTTATACACATCAAATCCTGCTCTTTCATTCCACCTGCGGAAATTTTTTTAAAGAAAAAGCGGGGAAGAGATGACAGAAGGGAGGAGATGAAAGAGAGAAAATCAAGGAAAAGAAATATCACAAAAAAACAGATATAAAATAGGAAAATGGGCAGATGAAGAGGAAGAGGGAGAAAGGGGGAAGTATTTGCAAAAGTGTATCGCAAAAGAGAGGATCAAAAGCAGAGGGGAGAGTGACAGAAACAATAAAGAGAAAGGGAGAAAAAGGAAGAGAGAAGATAAGTGAGTCTTACTGCACGCCGTCACCAATTCTCTTTACCATGATAATGAGCCATTTATTCAAGAGCCATGTTTGAAATAAATCACACCACTTTCATTCATTCAGATGTGATTGTTCAATTATTCAGAGAGAGAGAGAGAGAGAGAAAGAGCAGGAGAAAGAGAGCGCAAAGGATAAATGGAACACAAGAAAGGATAAAAGAAAGAAAAACAGACGGCAGTTATAGAAGTCTTGCAGTGCTGAACCACTCATGGCACATACACTATATTGCCAAAAGTATTCGCTCATCTGCCTTTAGACGCATATGAATTTAAGTGATATCCCATTCTTAATCCATAGGGTTTAATATGACGTTGGCCCACCCTTTGCAGCTATAACAGCTTCAACTCTTCTGGGAAGGCTTTCCACAAGGTTTAGGAGTGTGTTTATGGGAATTTTTGACCATTCTTCCAGAAGCGCATTTGTGAGGTCAGACACTGATGTTGGACGAGAAGGCCCGGCTCGCAGTCTTCGCTCTAATTCATCCCAAAGGTGCTCTATCAGGTTGAGGTCAGGACTCTATGCAGGCCAGTCAAGTTCTTCCACACCAAACTCGCTCATCCATGTCTTTATGGACCTTGCTTTGTGCACTGGTGCGCAGTCATGTTGGAACAGGAAGGGGCCATCCCCAAACTGTTCCCACAAAGTTGGGAGCATAGAATTGTCCAAAATCTCTTGGTATGCTGAAGCATTCAGAGTTCCTTTCATTGGAACTAAGGGGCCAAGCCCAGATCCTGAAAAACAACCCCACACCATAATCCCCCCTCCACCAAACTTCACAGTTGGCACAATGCAGTCAGACAAGTACCGTTCTCCTGGCAACCGCCAAACCCAGACTCGTCCATCAGATTGCCAGATGGAGAAGCGTGATTCGTCACTCCAGAGAACGTGTCTCCACTGCTCTAGAATCCAGTGGCGGCGTGCTTTACACCACTGCATCCAACGCTTTGCATTGCACTTGGTGATGTATGGCTTGAATGCAGCTGCTTGGCCATGGAAACCCATCCCATGAAGCTCTCTACACACTGTTCTTGAGCTAATCTGAAGGCCACGTGAACTTTGGAGGTCTGTAGCGATTGACTCTGCAGAAAGTTGGCGACCTCTGCGCACTATGCGCCTCAGCATCTGCTGACCCCGCTCTGTCATTTTACGTGGCCTACCACTTCGTGGCTGAGTTGCTGTCATTCCCAATCGCTTCCACTTTGTTATAATACCACTGACAGTTGACTATGGAATATTTAGTAGCGAGGAAATTTCACGAATGGACTTGTTGCACAGGTGGCATCCTATCACAGTACCACGCTGGAATTCACTGAGCTCCTGAGAGCGGCCCATTCTTTCATAAATGCTTGTAGAAGCAGTCTGCAAGCCTAGGTGCTTCATTTTATACACCTGTGGCCATGGAAGTGATTGGAACACCTGAATTCAATTATTTGGATGGGTGAGCGAATACTTTTGGCAATATAGTGTATCTGCAAGCAGGACTTTAAAAGTTTTGGAGCTTGATTTGGGCAAATACTGCTGATCTATTATAAGATGGACAGGATTAGTTGAAATACAGACAGAGCGAGCACATTTCTCAACTACAAATTGCATATACAGTATAAGCCTCTAGCCATTGCTCCCTTATAATTGTAACATTGTGCTCTTTCACAAAGGCTTGCATTAACTTATTCCCTGGTTTTATATATATATATATATATATATATATATATATATATATATATATATATATATATATATACACACACACACACACACACACACACACACACAGTGCATTCATAAAGTATTCAGGCCCCTTCAATTTGTTTTCACAATTTGTTATGTTGCAGCCTTATGCTAAAATGCTTTAAATCATTTTTTTTTTCACATCAGTCTACACTCCGTACCCCATAATGAAAAGGCAAAAAACTGATTTTTGATAACTTTGCAAATGTATTAAAAAGAATACCATACAAGAATAACATTGACATAAGTATTCAGACCCTTTGCTATGACACTTGAAATTTAGCTCCGGTGCATCCCATTTCTCTGGATCATCGTTGAGATGTATCTACACTTTGATTGGAGTCCACCTGTGGCAAATTCAATTGATTGGACATGATTTGGAAAGGCACACACTTTTCTATATAAGGTCTCACAGCTGAAAATGCATATCAAAGCAAAAACCAAGCCATGAGGTCAAAGGAACTGCCTGCAGAGCTAAGAGACAGGATTGTGTCAAGGCATAGATATGGGGAAGGCTACAAAAAAAAGTCTGGCTGCATTGAAGGTTCCCAAGAGCACAGTGGCCTCCATAATTCTTAAATGGAAGATGTTTGGAACAACCAGGACTCTTCCTAGAACTGGCCCCCTGGCCATACTGAGCAATCGGGGGAGAAGGGCCTTGGTAAGAGAGGTGACCAAGAACCCAATGGTCACTCTGGTTGAGCTCCAGAGATCATGTGTGGAGATGGGAGAAACTTGCAGAAGGACAACCATCACTGCAACACTCCACCAATCTGGGCTTTATGGCAGAGTGGCCAGACGGAAGCCTCTCCTCAGTGAAAGACACAATAAAGCCCGCTTGGAATTTGCAAAAAAGCACCTAAGGGTCTCTCAGACTGTGAGAAACAAGTTTCTCTGGTCTGATAAGATTTAAATTAAGTCATTTAGCAGATGCTTTTATCCAATGGGACTTACAAATGAGACACATAGCAAGCAATTTGTCAAACAGTTTAACAACATCTGCAGTACAGGACTGCCAAGTTCTCACAGTGGCTGGAGTAGTAAAGATTCTAGCACAGAAGAAAGAGACAGACAAGGATTTTTTTTTGTACATTAAGTGCAGGTTAAGTGCAGTAGTAAGTGCAATTAGTGTGGGTTGGTTAAGTGCTTGTGGAACAGATGTGTTTTCAGCTGGTTCTTGAATGTTGAATGAAGGTAACAGCAGATCTTTTGGAGGTTGGAAGTTCATTCCACCACAGAGGAGCAGAGAAAGTGAACGATCGTGAAATAGACTTTGAGCCTCTTTATGATGGGACCACCAGGCATCGCTCGTTCGTAGGCCGCAGAAAGCGAGGTGGAGCATAGACCTGAAGAAGTGAATTGAAGTAAGAGGGTGCAGTTCCATTGGCTGTCCTGAAAGCCAGAGTCAAAGCTTTGAATTTGATGCGGGCAGCTACAGGTAGCCAGTGGAGTAAAATCAAGAGTGGGGTGACATGAGCCCTTTTTGGCTGATTGAAGACCAGATGCTCTGCTGCATTCTGGACCATCTGCAGTGGCTTAACTGTGTTAGCTGGAAGGCTAGCCAACAGAGCATTGCAGTAGTCCAGTCTTGAAATGGCCATAGCTTGGACCAGGAGCTGTGTAGCATATTCAGACAGGAAAGGTTGTAAAGTGTGAACCTGCAAGACCGAGCAGGTTGATAAGATGTGTGCAGTGAAATTAAGCTGGTCATCTACCATCACTCCCAGGTTCTGGGCTGTTCTTGTTGGTGTTAGTAAAGTTGAACCAAGATGAATAGTGAGGTTGTGGTCAACAGATGGGTTGGCTGGGATCACGAGGAGTTCGGTCTTGGCAAGGTTAAGCTGAAGGTGTCGTTCCTTCATCCAGGCTGAAATGTCAGAGAGGCAGGCAGAGATATGAGCTGAGACAGTAGGGTCATCAGGCTGGAATGACAGGTAGAGCTGCGTATCATCTACGTAGCAGTGATGAAATGAAGATTGAACTGTTTGGCCTCAATTCCAAGCATCATGTCTGGAGGAAACCAGGCACTGCTCATCACCTGCGCAATACCATCCCAACGGTGAAGCATGGTGGTGGCAGCATCATGTTTTTCATGGGTGTTTTTCAGCGGCAGGGACTGGGGGACTGGTCAGGGTTGAAGGAAAGCTGAATGCAGCAAAATACAGAGATATCCTTAATGAAAACCTGGTCCAGAGTGCTCAGGACCTCAGACTGGGCCAAAGGTTCACCTTCCAACAGGACAATGACCCTAAGCACAGTCAAGACAACCCAAGAGTGGCTTAGGGACAGCTCTGTGAATGTCCTTGAGTGGCCCAGCCAGAGCCCAGACTTAAACCCAATCAAACATCTCTGGAGAGACCTGAAAATGGCTGTCCACCGACAGTCCCCATCCAACCTGACAGAGCTTGAGAGGATCTGCAGAGAAGAATGGCAGAAAATCTCCAAATCCAGGTGTACAAAGCTTGTCGCATCATACCCAAAAAGACTTGAGGCTGTAATCGCTGCCTGAGGTGCTTCAACTAAGCACTGAGTTAAGGGTCTGAATACTTATGTCAATGTGATATTTCAATTTTTTTCTTTTTAATAAATTTGCAAAGTTATCAGAAATTTGTTTTGTTTTTAATTTTATAATAATAATAATAATTTAAAGCATTTAAGCATAAGGCTGCAACAACAAAATGTTAAAAAAATGAAGGGGTCTGAATATATGCATATACATATATTCATCCAGGTTTTTTTTTTTAGTATGCAGTACTAAATGGCAAAACTATTAAGGGAATAACTGAACTGAATTCAAATAATGACATGGTTTCCCCTTCCATAAAACAGATTATCTTTGAACAGGCTTCTCCAAATAACCCTAAGCAAATCCCTTGCTTTCTTATCTTTTTTCCACCTCTCTTTCTTTGTTTTATCTTCCTGAGGAACAGAGGATACACAGAGAGAGAGAGAGAGAGAGAGAGAGAGAAAAAAATCTGGAACATCTCTGAGCTCTGAGGGAAAGTCTATGGTGTGACTAAATGAGACTGACATGCACATGCTACTGATATTTACACGAGGAACAGACTGAATTAAAAAAATTATATAAAAGATTTAAGGACACAGTTTGGTACAGTATAGTACATAATCTTGCTTTAGGAAACATTCATCTCATTACCATCTCATGTGTTTCGTTCTTCCTTTATTCTTTCCACACCTGGAAACTTGGCTTTACCTCATCTAATACTTTGTTATCCAATCTCTCTTCCTTCCCTTGTTCTCTCGCTCACCTGTAAACATGGCTTTAAAGTAGTCGCTGGAGGAGGCCATCATGGCTCGATGAACAGGAAACGCCTCATCCCCATCTCCTGCCACCAACGTGACATCACACAGCAGGCCTTCTATTCTCAACTGGTCAAAACCCTGAGAGTGAGCGAGAGAGAGGGAAAGTAAGAGAGAGAGGGAGATATAAAACACAGAGGAGAGAGAATGAAAGAGCTGTCAAATATTTCTGTAGTGCATATAATGAATTCAGTGAGAAGGGAAAAAAAAAGAATGAATAAAGTGCTCTTCGGAAGAAAGAAGAAAGAAAAACACTACAGCATCTGTTATTACCGCTCATGAAAACAGAGTGTGAATGTTAAGGAGCAGTATCATTACCATTTGTCCCATGAGCGCCATTTCGGAATAAAAGATTGTGGGGTTAATTAATGAACACGAGGTCAGATGTGTGAGGGGACTGCAGCAGAGATGGGCTCCCACGGTGGAGATGAGCCATAATTAACAGGACAAAGCCACTGTCCCCTCACTCACTCACTCACTCACACTCTCTCACACACACACACACACACACACACACACACACACACACACACACACACAGTCACACACACACACACACAGCTGCTGTCTGCTCCACTCAATCCACCGGCATGTGCAAAGGCAAACGCCAAACATGTGATAGGACATGAATTAAGCCACGATCTAATCACTGATTCACTTACTAAAATTACACATAAGCTTTTTAACTGTCCAAATACTGTCCTATACCCTGTGAGCTGGAGTTAAACAGTCATGCTACGATAAACGTGGTAATGCCAACTGGCTGTCATGACCGTCGTCACTATATCAGCGGAGGATGCAAAACCTACAACTAAAGATGTTGACACACTTGACAAGACGTTGACATTTATCATTTGCTGCATCTAATGTGTGATCTCACAGTAAAAACGCTTTGTGTTGAGCAGTCATGTGAGGATTCATGACCAGGTATGTAAGAGAACAACAGTGGGATGTGTGTTTAGCTCTGACTGCTTTTCAGCATGTGTATTCTCTGGATTTCCAGGCTTGAATTTGGTTTTCACTGTGTCACTATGGAATTGGGAAAACATGGCTGACAAAATTAAACAAAAATAAATAAATGAATACATGAATAAGGCAAAGAAAACATTAATTGTTTGTGCTCATATTGTTTGTAAATTTAGGCAGCTTGTTCATAAGAAATACACCTACATTACAACTTTTATAAGCGATCAAAATCTGTCCCCTTGTATAAGACTTTGGGGGCATTCTTTTTCTAATGTTAAATTCTTCACTTGAATCAAATGATTGAAATAAATTCTGAATTATGACTAGTGCGTATAAAACAAATCAATGTCAAATACAAAAGGTAGCTGTAAATAATGTGCATAATATCATAACACAAACACTGCACAGGCGTTATATTTTAAATCTGCCAGCTATTTAAGATTATACAGCTCTCTACTTTGTAATGCCAGGGTGATTTTAATGTATTTACTTTTTTTTTTTTTTCACGTTTTGAAGTTAAAGGATTAGTTCACCCAAAAAAGAAAATGTATCTCATAATTTACCCTTATGCCATCCCAGTCAGGTGTGTGTGACTTTCTTCTTCAGAACACAAATGAATATTTTTGGAAGAAGATTTCAGCTCTGTAGGTTCATATAATATAGTGAATGGCTGCCAAAATCTTTAAGTTCCAAAAAGGACATATTGCCATCATAAAAGCAATTCATACGACTCTAGTGGATTAAATAATCAGCATAATTATCTTCAGAAGCGAAACAATGGATGTGTGTAAGAAAAAGATCAATATTTAAAACTTTAACTATAAAAATTCGCTCCAGCTCAGTCACGAGGGTCGAATAGATGCTGCCTCTCACATGACGTAAGCGCATTGGAAGTTTCACGCAAGAACTGATGTGTGAAATACGTAAAACACGGAAGTGCTGTGTTGTTTACAACAGAGGAGGAATGTTATACAGAAGCTGAATTGGTTTTGCTATAGATTTGTATTTGTATCTGTTTCTTTTTCAAGATGGTGCTTGTGTTTGCTTATCCTGGATGCCTCAACCTACTGAAAAACATAAGATTATGTCTGTTGGTATCATCGCAAGATGAAAGACTAACTTTTCACAGATTTCCTATCAATGATCTATGGCTGCTTGCTGTTCACTGGGACATCAAAACACTCAAAAAGTTGAGGGTGTGCAGTGAACATTTTTCCCCTGCCGATTTCAGACCAGCTGAGGGATCTGACAATATCGATATGCCAACGTGCTTGCGTCAAGCAAGAGGCCTTTTGAACTCCATCCTCATTACCGTGCATATCACAGCTGGCCGGAAGCTAACATTTAAAGAAAAAAGAAAAAATACAATATTGATCTATTTCTTACACACACCTAGTGTTTTGCATTATTTAATCCACTGGAGTTGTATGGATTACTTTTATGCTGACTTTATGTGCTTTTTTGAGCTTCAAAATTTTGGCACCCATTCACTTGCATTGTATGGACCTACAGAGATGAGATATTCTTTTAAAAATGTTCATTTGTGTTCAGCAGAAGAAAGTCATACACATCTGGGATGGCATTAGGGTGAGTAAATGTTGAGAGAATTTTCATTTTCAGGTGAAGTATTCCTTTAATGAAAGTGTTTCTTTACAATCTGTGTTGTCAGAGCTATCAAACAGATATGCAGATATCTAGAGAGATATAGGTCACTACAGTGTCTGCAGACACTCTAAACCCATTCTAAACCCCATAAACTAGAATATTGAAATTAGTTAACAGGTAAGAAAACAGAATTCACAACAGGGACATTTTTTGCCCCCATTTTTTAAATAGCTGGGGCATTGTTGTCACTTTCAGTGTCCTTTTGCCACAAGTACTGGTTAATTTCTGACTCTGATGCACACACACACAATAAACTCCCATCATCTGCTAAAACTCTCATGCCAGTGTGTGTGTGTATATAGAGTGTGAGGTGTTTCTGTTACTCTCCTGTTAGGACACAAAGTGCCTGAGAAGAAACACCCACTCGAATGAGTGTTGTTTCTGAATTAAATCACTTGAATCAAATCATCTTTCCAGCAGCTAGTGATATTGGAGAGGACAATGGCTGCTGCGCTTTAGGACACATGTGCAATGTGACAGATTTAAACTGAAATTTAGCTGCTTCATCTCAGACATGATAACCAGCTACCATGGTAACAGTTCTGCCTTCCTCCCCAACGCCAGACTATGTATGCTTGTATCTACACAATAGCACATTTTACACCCACTAAGAGTTTGTGAAGAATGTTTGTGTAACCTCAGCTGTGTGTGCTGTGAAATAAATCTATACATTTTCATATTTCATCAGTACTGATACATGCACAATATGTTTAAATGATAGTGATCATTCATCATCTTTTGATTTACTAAACTAATTAAATCTACTTGTAAATCTAATTGAAGTTTACAAACAAAATGTATTCCTCTTGCAGCAGTAGCTATTTGTAGCCCGAATGCTGATCGCAAGTCAGGTGATGGATGCCAGCTGTCAATGTCATTGTGATGGAAACCAATAGCGTGACCTCGTCGTGGCAATGTCAACTGTCACTGCCAATGACATCAAGAGATTATGCATGTCTGTGTGCGTGACATCCTCTTTATTTCTCCCCCATGTAAACAGTGAGTGAACTTCCTTGCATGCCAGAGGGGTCGTCGCTGCACTGCAGATGACTAAAAACTCATGAAACAAACACATTTCCCACAGGCCAGACAAATCAACACCTAGATGCACAAAAATGGACATTAAATAAATATATTCATCCCAAAAAGTATTTGAACACTCAAGACTTAAAATGCCTTAATTTCAATGCATTAGAGGATGTATGTGGTTTTAAGCGGACGTCAGTTTCCCACAAGTTAGCAAAGTAACCACAGCTTACAGCTGACCTACACTTACTGATCTGTCTGCAATAACTCACTTGGAAAATTCCAATTTAATTCTGACTTTTGTTCCCACACAAGCACATGCTGACACATGTCAAGTGACCTACAGATAGGTGCTAATTCATTTTCTCTTGGACATCAGGCTCCGCCCACCACTGATGATGATGATGATATGTATGTGTGTGAGCTGAAGCCAGACTGCCAGTAACAGCAGTGATGACCTTCACAGTCTCTTACAAACACTCGTCTATGGCAGGATGCCGTAGTGACAGATGGTGATGCCCCACATACTGACCATGACGTTAAATGTGTTCGCAAACACACAAAACACACTCACCTGTAGAACCACAGAGCTGTGTGTGTTGCTGGTAAAGAAGCGTGTGTTTCCTGTTTTTGAGGCTTGCAAGTGGGAGGACAGTCCCATTTCACTGCATCCCAGTGACACCTTAATCATCTGAGCATCATCATCCTCCACCAGTGATCTGTCCATCAGAGAGAGAGAGAGAGAGAGAGAGAGAGAGAGAGAGAGAGAGAGAGAGTGGTTAATATGCAGAATGAAATTTGATCATGTCTGAAAGGGGTATAAACTAAGCACTGAATGCAAATGCAATATTGATTCATGTGATGTGTTTCCTTTTGATTCTTCACTCAAAACATGAGTACAGCAGAGAAACCCCTTCCAGCAACAGAAAACACATTGCAACAAAACATAACTGAATGTTCAAGACTCAGATCCCACAACACAACATCTTGAATGTTATCACACAGAGGTTTAACACACATAACAGATATAAGGTAAAATATATTTTGAGGATTCTCAGAAATCATAACTTTTTTTTTTTTTTTTTTTTTTTTTTACACAGTCTTGTCATTTTTACAGAGGCTTCTCATTTTAAACAGCCTTATAAGTATTTATCAGAAAACTTTGTCTGGAACATGAAACAGCTTTCGCCACTGATATCATTTCTGTAATGTGACATATTTTTGAGTGAAATAAAAGTAGGCATTACATATCCGATTGGAGCCAAGTGGTTGGAGAGGAGGAGTTGAAAAATAAGAGGGACTGGTGACATCAGCTGAAAAGGAAAGTTGTTTCAGATGCGAAGAAAGTTGTATTTGATGGAAGATTATGAAGATAGTTTTTTTTTTTTGTCTTTGAAACCTGACTTTTTAGGACATATCTAATAAAACAAATAAACATCAGGCAGGATTATTAAGGTTGTCTATATTTGGCCCTTTTTTCCAAGCCTAATGGAAAAAGGGCAAACAAGTCAGAACAGTTTAGGGTCATCCATGATTCCAAATGACAGAGGTACAGAACACAGTCTTTATTCAGACATATTTATATTTTCAACCACTCTTCTTTTTGCAATTTAATGGAACTGTGCTTCAAAGAATAGGGGGCAATTAATGACAACTACTTTAAAAACAACCACAAAAACAAAACCACCTAGTAAACAGTTAGGGTCTCAATTACGAAAGGATTTATAAACATCAGGATTAATAAAAATCGTTGTCAGGGTTACGACTCCATGTTTGGGTTTGTTAGGAGGTAGAATACTATACAGTCCAACAAAGCCTTTCAGCATTGCAGTACTGCACAACATTGCCCCAAAAAGGGGTTCTACAACTTGACCACTAACCCCAGAGCAATGACCCTCCCAACATGGTAGCCACTGCAGCTGCAATTCAGCCAATATACTTTAAACGTAAAAGAAAATGGTTAGCTCGCCTCATACATGCAATATTTCCTTCCGTTTTGCACTCAGTTTGGATCTCAGAGTCTATGCCATCTCTGTCTTGTTACTGACAGCTTGTAAAATATTCTGTATTTCAAGAACTTATCGGTTCGCTACTTCGCTAAGATTTGTGTTTATTGCTGTAACTGTATGGTGAAGCAGCGTTGTTGACAGCTGTTGTAACTTGCATTCTTTTTATTTTTAACACTCACACACACCCAGAGAGAGAGAGAGAAATAAAACAGCAAATAGAATATTTTTGAGCCTGACTCTGAAGTATTTCAAAGCCTCTCCTCTCTGCTTCCTCCATTGTTTCTACATGTGAATTCACTGAGATATGTGGCCATGTTTATATTCATATAAAATTATAAACTATTTAAAAAGTGCTATAAGATGCACTTATGATTACTGTGGGCCAAAACAAGGATGGTGCCTCAAGTTTGTGCGTGCACAGATAACTTAAAATGAATTACAGAATATCATGCAGGACACGGTGTATGTACGGTTTTATAAATCTTAATTTTTTTATATATACTCAAACCTTAAAAAACTACTCCAGAAGTATTATGAATGAGGCCCCTGGAAAAGAGAAATACCTCTGAGGTCAACACAATCAAATCCATTTCATGGTTCTGAAGTGAAAGACAAGCAGCATCAAACTCTATTGCTTTGAAAAAGTAAAAAAAAAAATATTTCATATAGGTTTACAAAGTGATCCACTTGGATGAAGAGCTACATAACACAAAGTGTTTTGGGATCAATAATTGATTGTTGTAGCATAATTCAGAGGAATGAGGGAAAAAAAAAAAAAGATAAAACAAGAACAACTGTATAGTAATGTGATACTCGTCACGATACTGAAACATTATAATGACTTATCTTTGATGCATGGCACTGCCAGTTTTCAGTATTTAAAACTATATGCATTACCTCTGAAATTGTAAGATACTGCATTTAAGATACTCCTTTGAGAATTGACATCTTGAAGGCTGCAGCTGAGATTTCAGGTGCATCCATCTGAATCTAGACTAAGCATGTCAATTAAGTTAACAGATAAGGATGCTATTGATGTGATCTTATTACGGTCATATTAATGAATACATTATTAGTACATAAATATATGGTAATGTGTTACAATAATCTGTTTATCACAACACAGAATAATAATATTTACTGTATCGTGAACAAAGTATAAAAAAACAGTGTAACAAAGGAACCTGGACAATTCCCAGTCCTACAGAGCTCTGGTGGAAGGGACAGGCTAGTCAGGAAGTCACTAGCAGATATTGAGAAGCTTCTATGGTAAAAGAGGAGGAGACTAAAATGGCAGGCACAGTCACATGATTGGTGCATTACCCTGTCAGGTGATAAGTTGGAGATGCAGCAAGCAGAGAGTGGGTGGTCCACACCACAAACGAGTGCTGGTGGCTGCCAAAAACAATGAGAGATATTGAATCACTAAACACACGCACTCCGAGAATACATGCAAACACACACATGAAACGGAGAAAAGCTTAGGTGTGCACAAGTGCACAAAAAGATACAAGTCTGGTACCCGACTTGAGCCTGACGGGACCTGACAAACTGTTGGGTTGCAGGCCCGGTTCGGGTCAGTTTTACCAAGTATAACTTAGGGTTTGTTATGAATGAAAATCTTATTATAATTAAAAATATCTATCATATATATATATATATATATATATATATATATATATATATCTATCATATATATATATATATATATATATATATATATATACACACACACACACACACACACACACACACAGATCAGCCACAACATTAAAACCACCTGCCTAATATAGAGTAGGTCCCCCTCGTACTGCCAAAACTGTGCCATCCCGCATCTCAGAATAGAATTCTGAGATAATATTCTTCTTACCACAATTGTACAGAGTGGTTATCTGAGTTACCGTAGACTTTGTCAGTTCGAACCAGTCTGGCCATTCTCTGTTGACCTCTCTCATCAACAAGGCGTTTCTGTCCACTGAACTGCCCCTCACAGGATGTTTTTTGTTTTTGGCACCATTCAGAGTAAATTTTAGAGGCTGTTGTGTGTGAAAATCCCAGGAGATCAGCGGTTACAGAAATACTCAAACCAGCCCGTCTATAACGTTAATTGTTTTGAATGTTTTCTACGAGGCTTACATAAAATACAGCCTATTGCAAAAAATTTACTAGCTTGGAGAAAAAAAATTATAGAAAGAATAGGCGACAGTACCGGTTGGGTCAGGTCAAGTCATATGGTCTCTGCTACAGGCTGGGTTTGGGCTTCAACTTAAAGCCTGTGCAGACCTCTAACAGACACACAGTCTGATAAATAAATATAAAGTGACAAATGTCTATCGAAACACTCAAGAACAGGACTGACAGAGAAAGATCACAAGAGAATTCATTCACTCAGCAGTTTAGATTAGTCTTTGAAGCCTTTAAATTAGTCTGATAAATTAGATGATGATGTTGATGATTGTAGAGTTGTGGAAATGCATTGCCTTAAGACAACTTGACAAGAGAGGACACACCATAACACATATATAAGACATACTTCATGTATATGCAAAAAAAAGTGATGGTAGGACAGAGAGAGGAAGTGTGACAAATCAGCTGTCACCCTCCTCTTTTCCTCTCTTCCGCCAGGTTAATGTTGGAGGAAGTGTAGACTCATTAGATGATGTATATGGTTTTGATAATGTAATGTATGGTGTGTGTGTATCATGGTTCCTTTTTTTCTATTTCTCAAATGGTGCTCAGAGGCAGCAGTAGAGGTGTGAGAGTTTAGCTTATGTTGACAAGGAAACATTAAATCTCTGACTGGCAAGCACATTGTTGACCAGAGTGAATGGTACATTACTGCAGTACAGACTTATTCAATATAATCACATTAATTTTATCACACACTTACATGTAGAGCCCAAAGTGAACACTCGCCAAGCGCCAAATGAGAGTAAAAACAAAACTATGTTACTCACAGTTGACCAATAACTTTACTACCATATTACATGCAGGGTCCAATGTTAACTTTGTCTCACCGTCCAATGGTAGGTGAATTGGAAAAAAAAAAAATGAATACATAAATACCAACATAACTGTATTTTGCATTATTTCCAACAAAAATTTAATTTGTCCATATGACAATATTTAGCTGTTTTTCCCTTCTTTCATACTTCTGACAAAGCACAGGTCAGGTGTCACTCTTAGCAAGATATTAGCCAATTTCTCTGGAGAAAAAAAAACTTTAGGCTTACTAGAAACACCTCTGATTATCATCAGGTTATCATTATTAAAGGTGCTATATGTAATATTTTTACTGTACTAAATCATAAAATGACCATAATATGTCATTAGAGAATTAGGAAACATGCTAAGTTGAAATACTGGCTTCTCCGATAACAATGCTACAGCCAGTATATTCTATTTTGAAATTTCTGTTTATGTTTTGGCCTGTGTGATCCCGCCCACTGCCCGCTCACCAACAGTATTTCGACACCGCTGAGTTGCTGGCAAACAACACTGCATGCTGCAGCCATGGAAGCCAGCAAACGAACTGGATCAGAGATAACAGATTCCACCCGACCTAAAAAGCCTCGCCATCCGTCTAAAAACCACCATGACCAGAGGCGTAGTAAAACAAGGATGACTGGAGATGCCTTTGGAAGATGGAGACAGCTTAAAGCCCAGAAATCTTTTAAAACAGATCCTATTGCGTGTCCTCATTCTGGCAACCCGCATGAGCTTCGAGTCTGAGGCGGGGCAGAATACTCTCCAATATTTTGAATTTGGACTGCAGTACCCATTTCAAACACTTGTTGTCAATCTTACATATAGCACCTTTAGAATTTGACCTAAATCATGTCATTTTGCAGTTTCAAATAAAGTGACCCTGATTTTATTATTTAAATTACAATGTAAGAACGATAGTCTGACACTTGCTGATGTAAAAGATGTGCGTGATTCATATCAAAGACACACATTTCTTTTTTTCATTTGTCTTCTAACAACTTTCACCTCAATGAAAAAAATGAATTTTATGAAGCGTAGTATCGTCCCAAATGGAACACTTAATGGTTTGTTACTACACGGAAGCATTCGTCTTTTAACAGCTGACGGAAGTGACGTTTCAAGCGCACATGATCTGTTGCCGGTAGCTTTAGCGCATTAGTGGACCTCAGTTCAACACTTGTACTTAAACAACGTACATATTCACACAGCGTGGTTTGATGGTAAAGCATTCAACTCACATTTGTAAGATGCTGTATCCACTGAAGTTTTGCTACATTCTTCATTATTTACAACTGTTTTGTTAGACCAGCAATGCAGCCAAGAAACTCCACCCTTTCCGCTATGTACGGCAAGCCGCAAGCTCTGAGTGCACGAAGTGTCCAACATTCCACACTCTGTTTTGATGGTTGGAAAAGTGCATCATCCAGGTACTTAAAGCACATGTCATTTTGTTGCATTTTCAGTGTAAACATACAACTTGCACTACTTTTACACTACAAAATGATGTAGAATAGTGCAGAAGTGTGTGGTCTGGGATGCACCTATGGTTAGGAATAAATATTTATGGTCAGTAAATTTTCACTTGCCATTGGCAGGTGTGGCAAAAAGTTAATTTTAGAATATGCTGACATGCCATACTGTGTTACCATGTAGCGCAGAGGGGGCTGATGAGGCCACATGATAAGGATAGCTAGCTACAGGCTGTTTGTAATAAATATACTGTGGAACTGTAACCCTGTATTATTAAACTCAATATAGATCACAACACCACACCACATGAACGAATCTCAAGCACTCAAAACTGATTAGGTATGTGAATCTATGGATTATCAAAATAGTAACATTGTCAGAAAATGAGCTTTAAATTAGAGGTGGGGTAGTTGAAACAGTAAGATATTGTTAAACTATTTCATCACAACATGCAGTTGGCACACTAAACAATACAAATATTTACTTAGGTAGGCAAATACATTTGAACAGAGTGTAGATTTATGATGATTTTAATAGTTGTAAAAATAAAAGATTGATTTTAAGCAAAAGTCTTACTGTCTTAATTTATGTTCAGTTCGGTGTGGAAGAAGCTGTTCTCTCTCTGGAGGTTTTTTTTTTTTTTTTTTTTTTTTTTAAGTTCAAGAAACCTACAAAGACCAAAGCAACGATGGACTAAAACCATCATAGCTGGATGGATGCAAAGCATGCTAGAAAACAGCTAGTGGTCTCCTCCATACTGAATATTGATTGGGAGTTACTGCACAAAATTCTGAAAAAACAAAATAAAAAAGAAATTTAAAAAAACAGCCCTCTCTCATCTGCAGAGGAAAGGGGTCTGACACACCCGTTCCTTTCATCTGAGATCACAAGGGAGAGCAGAAAAGCTGGAACACAGAAAGAATTAAATGTGAAAGGTGAACATAAAAAGGGTGAACAAAATCTGTTCTTGCTGTAATTTTTGTGAATTTGACATTGTCTTCACAGGAGACTAAAGCACAATAGACAACGACTGGCAGCAAAACAAACACACTTAATTTCAGCTCTGTATGACACAAACACAAACAAAGAAAAAGGGAGAAAATAGATGAGGACAGTGTCTCAAAAATTTCAGGCATGGGAAAGCACAATATGAAATAAGGCCAAGGTCACTCTCACAGCAGATGAGCAGGGCTTTACATCTGCCATTACTGTGCACCATCTCTACCTGTATCAACACAAACATACGTGTGTGCGTCATCCTCTCCCCCTGCGGCAGAAGCTCTCCGGCTGTCACTCCTCATCACTCTTAAGCTGAAGCCCAAGAACAGGAGTTCATCCTTCAATTCACTAATTCAAGAATGGATTTTTAAGGTTTTGTTGTTTGGACATCTCCATAGAAGTGTGTGTATGCGTTCTGTGAACTGCATTTGTTTGTCCTCACTCTGTCCTCACAAAATCACATTTCCTGTGTGTATCTTCGTGATTATTAAGAGAGGACTCCCTCACCCTACAGAGCGAGAAATCCTTACAGGTAGCGGGTATATTTAGAGGTGAGGTAATACTTTAGGAGTACACACACACACAAACCCACATACCTAATGAATTTAGTTTGCCCGGCTTTCCTACACTTTTGCATTAACCCAGGTACAGTTCTCTGTACACAACTCCAAACCCCTAACTCACACTAGTTCAGTTTTTAACAAAGGCCACCAATAAAATGTAGGGTGCAGTTTTTAACAACTGGTGGCTGCAATTTCCTGTTATTCTATATTTTCATTAAATTCCAAACACAGACCACCAAAAAAAGATTCATATTTCCGAGAGGCATTTCTCCTACCACTGAGAAATATAGAGACCACAGCTCACCCTGTAATCAAAATACACAGTCAAAGAAGTACAAATAGACTTTAAAGGTTTTACTGGGATGGGCTACAGCAGGGTTGGGAACCCAAAACTGTAATCTACAACCCCAAACCTTAAATCTGAAAAGATAGAGAGACACATAGCTAGACAGATACTTTACTGATCCTCAGGTGGAAATGTACAGGGACTGTATACACACGACAGAGTTATGGGTCTGGTCAGAGTTCCATAAAGAAAGACAGAGGGAGAAAGAAACTGGTAACAACAATAAAGCCAACCAAGGCATTTTTTTTTTGGATCCTGCTTATGACTTAGAACTGCACTAGCAAAACCACTTTCAGATGGAGACTGATGATTAGTATGAGAGACCAGCGCCTTAAACTCCCTGCTTCACAGTTAACTCTCAAACTGCTCTTGGAGAAAGTTAGTCACAGTTTTAAACTTTGTGAGGATTACAATCAGCAGCATTTTGCCTGAAGACATTTTGTATTATTAAGATCTAAAATAAATAAAGGTGACATAACCTGCTGTATTTTATTATTAGATCACAGGCAGTCAGACTAAAAGGCAGATCATTTTGGGTTTTTGAATTTTTTTTATTTTTTCTCCCCAATTTGGAATGCCCAATTCCCAATGCGCTCTAAGTCCTTGTGGTGGCGTAGTGACTTGCCTCAATCGGGGTGGCGGAGGACGAATCTCAGTTGCCTCCGTGTCTGCGACCGTCAATCTGCACATCTTATCACGTGGTTTGTTGAGCGTGTTACTGCGGAGACGTAGCGCGTGTGGAGGCTTCACGCTATTCTCCGCAGCATCCACGCACAACTCACCACGCGCCCCACCGAGAGCGAGAACCACATTATAGCGACCACGAGGAGGTTACCCCATGTGACTCTACCCTGCCTAGCAACCAGGCCAATTTGGTTGCTTAGGAGACCTGGCTGGAGTCACTCAGCAATCCATGGATTCCAACTCACGACTCCAGGGGTGGTAGTCAGCGTCTTTACTCGCTGAGCTACCCAGACCCGATCATTTTGGGGTATAGATCATGTTAGAACAGGGGAAGAAATCTATGGCATGGGAGGGGTAATCACTGGCACACCAGCAACAGCGAGAGAGGAGTAGACTATTTTATTTATATAAATTCTGCACCTGCATTCTAATCTACATCTTGATGTAATCCTTCCTCATGATTATGCAGCGTGTTTTCATCATCTGAATGGGAGGCTAAACACTGTTATAGTGTGATGAGACTTGCATTCACGCATCACTTTTGGTTAATCACGCGCGTAAATGTGCCCGCTTTGCTTCGGTCAGGCTGCACGGATGACAGCCTACATTCCGTGTTTAATTTGTTTCTTTTTGCTTTCAGAACAACACGTCATGTAATAAGGAAAACATCACTATTAATCCTTCAGATTTCCATTAATTTCCATCCATTTCTTTCATTAAAGCATTTTCACAAGATGCTCTGTGAAAATTCACATATATCATTATCATTGGGTTTTGAACAAATTTTTCACTAAAACTGTTTTGCTGATAACATAATTTGTAATGAAAAATAATCGGTTCAGCCATTGACCAGGAAAATAAAAAATGGCACTCCATGTCAAAAAGGTTGCTGATCCCTGTGCTATAATATTAGATTATCTATTTCTTTCCACTTAATACTTAGACATAGTTAAAGGTATGTTCTTGGTTTAATACAAGTTAAGCTCAATCAACCGCATTTGTGGCATAACGATTACCACAAAAAATGTATTTTGACTGGTTCTTCCTTTTCTTAAAAAAATAAATAAATAAATAACAAATTACGAAAAAAAAAAGAAAAAAAAAATCGAGGTTCCAGTGAGGCACTTACAATGAAAGTCAATGTGGCCAATTTTTGGAGGGTTTAAACAGAAATGTGAATCTTATAATTTTATAAAAGCACCTGCATTAATTCTGTTAAAACTTGTGTATTATTTGAGCTGTAAAGTTGTTTAAATTATAATTTTTACAGTAATTTCAGTGGTTTAGGGTTTGACATTACATCGTCATGGTAACGAAGTTGTAAAATTGATTATAACTTTACACCGAAAAGGTTTGTAAGTGATTTTCACACTAAAATCATGTTTACACGCATACTGTTTATGTCTTGTGACCATACTTTTGAAACAGTGAGTATTTTAACGTTCAAAAATTGCCCCCATTCACTTCCACTGTAAGTGCCCCACTGTAACCTCGATTTCTGTTTTTTTGTTTTTGTTTTACTAAAGAAAAGGAATGATTTTTTTTTTTTTTTGTGGTAATCAACATTACGCCACAAATGCTTTCGATTGAGCTCAACTTGTATTGAACCCGGAACATTCCTTTAATATGTTTTATTCGATTTTATGCTGGATGTTCCATTGGACAGATGAAGAGCATCCTAGTGAGCATTTATTTATATTTTTATTTCATTTGTATTCTGCTACACAAAGATAATAGCTCGTCAAAGACGAACTGCGGCTTTTCTGGTCCAAAATGCAACCCAAACCCAAAACAGGATGTCTTTACACGGTAAATTCGAGCCGGAATAAGAAACAAGCCGAGCGGAAGCGCTACCGGACATGTATCATGTCTCATCCAGCATCAGTGCTGCATCCTTCAGCAGCCCACCGTGCCCCCTCCCACCACAACACAACTCAAGCGCTCAAATCCAGGGCGCACGACACGTCAGGACAAAAGACTGCTTCACTGTCGGTTATCTCGGCCCCTGCCAGCACTACAGCATATATACAGATCTGTGAGGGGGATACAGAGAGAATGTATGAGGAAAATAAAACGAGGGGGCCGTGAAAATATCGCTCGTTTATGCAGCACATGAGACGGTGCACGGTCTACCCTAAACGTTGTGCGCCTTCAGGTTGTAAAACAAGCTCTCCAAACGTTAACAATTGGTTACAGAGAAACGGGAGAGAGGGGAGACGACACCGACCCTACAACAGCATCCTTAGTGAATGAATAAAGACAAAAATAAATAAATAAATAAATAAATAAACACACTCACGCGCCACCAATGAAAGAAAGAAAAAAAAATCTTAGACGCGTTAATAATACAGCTACTTACATGTATGCTGGCGACAGCGGAGAGGACCTGGACGTTTTAAGGACGGGTACGGGGAATTTCCAGCTCACGGGCGAACCGCTTTTCCATTTCAACGGCATGTTTTTCCAGTCAGCACCTTTGAGCGACAGCGTGAGCGGTAATACTTGTAAAGAGCGAGTCCATGAAGAGGCGACCAGCGCGCGCTTCCATCCCCGGCAGCTCTGACCGAGAACAGGGAGGAGGAAGAGGAATAAAGATGAGGATCAGCAGCGCTGCTTCCGATGCAACTCTTCGCTGTTTGAGGAAGCTCTGTTTGAATACCTCAGCTGGCGGAAAGCCGAGAGAAATGACACTATGCCTGAGCTGAGAGGTGAAAAGCAGGTGTGCCTTAGCCGTGGACCATCATCTCCTGAGAAAGAGAGAGGGATGATGATGATGGACAGGACGGAAAAGGGAGGGTATAAAAAACAGGCACCGTCGCGTCCGGTCAGTGCACAGAGGAAGAGCATGCGCGGTCTGGGAACTAGATGTTCAGCAACAGTGCAGACTGACTGAAGACAGAGAGGAGGAGCGCACGGGCTCAGATAAGAGTTTAATGACCTGGCATAAAATAAGACGGGGGGGGGGGTTATCCAAGTGCTATTCTCTTACAAATTAATATATAATATATATATATATATATATATATATATATATATATATATATATATATATATTTGGTGAAGTATTCGCCACTGATGTCCAGAGACAAGTCTTTTCAAAACATCTCCAGCCAGGCGGCGTGAGCAGGGCATAAACTCCGCCGCAGGGCTCTTCACCCGCTGCCGTTACAGTACATGTCAATGAGGAGACACAGAGGAAAAGAAAGAGCTACCACGCTCGTTTCTGCGATTACGTCCGTCTTCGTTAAAAATCCTGACAAGATGTCAGAATAGATGCCTTTTCACTAGCTCAATCACTTTCTGGCTGCGATACAATATTTGAAAGTGTGACCTCGCGCTGCACTCGCTCTCTCGGTTTTCTTGTTCTATCCACCACGCAAAAGCTGAGTAACCAATCTTTGCCTCTTAGTTACAGTAGGCTACTGTGCAAAAGTTGTAGGCACTTGTGCATAACGTTTTTATTTAATAGTGACTTTAAAAATATATTCATGCCATATATTCATAAACAGATTTTATTAGTCAATTAACATCATACAAAGTGCAGCAAAATGTAAAAAAAAAGCTAAATCATTATTTGGCGTGACCACCCTTGCCTTCAAAACAGCACAAATTATCTTAATTACACTTGTGCACAGTTTTTCAATATTGATGGCAGGTGGGTTCCTGCAAGCATTTAGAGAATTTGCCACAGTTCTTGCATCTATTTAGGCTGTCTCAAATGCTTCGGTCTCTTCACGTAATCCCAGATTGACTCAATGATGTTGAGATCTGGGCTCATTGGGGGCCATACCAACTGCTGTAGGGCTCCTTGGTCTTTTTCTGTTCAAATGGAATGTTGCAATCTAAAATTCATATTTCTTATTGACACAATAAAGCAGAAGATATAAAATAGCAGTCTTATGAGAAATGTTTTTGTGAAACATCTAATGTGCCTAAGACTTTTGCACAGTACTCAGTACTGTACATGTAGAGAGCCATATAAAATTACAGCAAAAGATGTGCTAATATTACAGTTATGTTTTCCATTCATCAATACAGATACTCTGAAGCAAATAAATATCAACAGAGACAGTTTAGAAGAGACGGACCACTGGTATTAAAATGAATAGAAGAAACTGCAACGGCCAACGGAAGTAGAAAGGGAAGTCCCACCTCACATGTAAGAGCCAATCACCTTTTAGATACAGACTTCGCTGGTCAGCCAACAATAAAGTGTGCATGCGCATTAGCTGTACCAGCATGAAAAATAACGTTTTTAAGCTTGATCTGAGCTCAAGTAGCACAGTTTATAAATACCATTGTTGTCAGATTTTACTGCTGATTTTGAAATATGTTATTGTATATCGTAATCTTGACCGATAGTTTTGGAGATTTTGGTCTTTCCCCATTCAAGTAGACAGGACCTGTACTTTTGTGCCATTATCAATGGAAATATCTGCCCAGAAGTGTTCCAAAGATGGCCACTGTGTGGACTGACTTGCCTTGAAAAGGACTTTGATATCAAGTCAAAATATCAAATCGTCAGCAGCCATATCACCCTGTAGCTCTAGACTAAAGGTCTGCACGGGCCTTAAAATGAAACTCGAACCTCGAAACTCTAACCCGACCTGTACCCAAGACCTGCTCGGGCCGGGTAGGGTACCGGCCCGAACGATACCATCAGATTTTAATCCTGAACCCGACTTGAAATTGCTTATCTAATTTCTTCTCCTATCAAGTACTGTTGCAATAGGCTATATGTTATGTAAGCATATAGGCAACATTTGTAACAGTACTGAAACAGTAAAAATACACAGTTGTATTTATTTATTGTATTTGCACAACAAAAGACAAAAATAATTAAAACCTAAAAATTAGAACATTGTGCAGGAGAGGTTTGAAGCCAAAATGGCTTATAGAGATACCTCCCCTATAAAAAAAAAACAATAGACGTACAAAAAAATAAAAACAAAAATGAGCATCTTCAAAGTTTCAAGTCTAAGCTGCAATACAAAGATGATAGAAGTACCATTTACTTAAGAATTTCTGTTTGAGATCTAAGCAGAAATACAACATTAATAGAAATTAAAAAAAAATATAGAAGTAAAATCTCCAAAATTGAAATACATAATGAAATCCATAAAATGTTATGAATCTTTGTTAATTAGAGTCCTTTTCAGATGTGTTTTATATAAAGATAATGTAGATGCAGACTGTAATGATGAGGGTAGATTGTTCCAAAGAGACGATCCTCTGCATTTCAATGAATACTGATTTAGGGAAGTCCGACAGTACGGAAGATGTAAGTCCTTAGAGTGTCTTGTGAAATAAAAGTGAATGTCAGAGGAGAACTTAAAAAAATTCTGAAAAACACTAGACAAATCATGAGGTAGTTTTACATATTTATACATAAAAACAGAAGTCTGGTATATATTCACATTAAAAACTGATAGTAGTTTATATTTACTAAATAGAGGAGTAGATGAGTCACATCTTTTGGCAAAACTAATCACTCACAAAAATTTCTTTTGGATTAGGAAATCTTATTGAGGTAAGTAGGACATGTAGCTGCTCAAACAATATTTCAATATATAATATATGGATAAATTAAGCTGTAGTAAAGAATAAAAATGCAAGAATGATTAATCAATGAACAAACTCTACTTAGAATACAAATCAGTGCAATATGGTATTTCCATGTTATTTTATCGTCTACTATCACTCCTAGAATTTTGATATAAGGAACATGAGTTATTTCAATGTTATCTATGAATAATTTGGCTTTATCTTTTAAGTACTTTTTATTTTTATTACAGAATATCATAAAATTAGATTTTTTTTATATTAAGAGAAAGTTTGTTCGTCTGAAACCATTTGGAGACAGATGATAGCTCTTCATTTACTTCTCGAATCAGTGTAAAAGTTTTCATGTGAAACCACAAGACATGTGTCATCAGCAAATAAAAGAGGAAGTACATTATTGTAGACCCTTTGTAAGTCATTCATATAAATAAAAAATGTCCAAGGACTCCGCAAAGTAGCTTAGCTCTATTTGAGTTATGCTTATTAATAGATACATATTTTTTTGTCCTTTATATAATCAACCAGCCATTTTAGAGCAACATCATGAAAGCCATATATTTGTAGTTT
Source organism: Myxocyprinus asiaticus (assembly GCF_019703515.2). Classification (NCBI taxonomy): domain Eukaryota; kingdom Metazoa; phylum Chordata; class Actinopteri; order Cypriniformes; family Catostomidae; genus Myxocyprinus; species Myxocyprinus asiaticus. The sequence continues at coordinate 33,034,907 of NC_059347.1, forward strand.
TATAATAAGGATGTTGAGATCGACAGGGTCAAAGGCCTTTGACAAGTCTAAAAATATGCCAAGAGAGATTTTATTTGTTATCTAAGGCTGTGGAGATTTGATGAACAAGCTGCGAAAGAGCCATTTCAGTAGGGCTGTGTTGATACAATCAAATATCAATATATCGTGATACTTTTTCTCACGATATTGTATCGATACTTAGATACATGTATCGTGATATTTTCAGTGCAGTCTGAGACGCTTCTATTAGGCACGAAAGAGACTGAAACTGATCCAGCAGGCTTCATGGTTTCTCCAACAAACCATTTGTTGTTTAATAATGTCTCTTTTAATATACAGTCAGTTATTGGTCAAAAACAACAAAAGAAACATTTAATTCTAATCACACATAGCATGGATGCTGTAAAGAAGCCATTCAACCAAACAAACACTACTGTCAAAGTCCCCTGCCACAGGTCTTAAATACTAGTAAATAGTACAAATTAGGCATGAAAACAACAAACATGTAACAATATATGTTATTTCAATACATCATGTTTATTGATGTAATACATGGACTATATTTAAAAAAAGCTAAAATGTCACCAAAATTATGAAAACTAATGATAAAGTAAAATTTGTAAAATTGATACTGTATATCTGTAATTTAACAAATTAGAAGGTCCCCTGAATAATGAATAACAGCATTAGCTGAAAGAGAATTTCTTTACTGTAAGCAAAATGGACATTATAACTGAAATATACCCAATTTAATTGAAATTAAAAGCCAAATTGAATCATGATATCATGATGTATCGTGATGTATCGAATCGTGACTTATGTATCGCAATACGTATCGTATCGTGAGGTGGCTGGTGATACCCAGCCCTACATTTCAGTTGACATACAGTATGTTGCTCTCATCCATGTTTTGTTTTTTTTTAATTCTTGAATATACAAGTTTTTCAAGAACTTTAGAAAAGCATGGTCAAATAGATACAGGATGATAGTTAGTATATGATAGTTATAATATGCTGGTATCACCTGATTTAAACAGCGGCATGACTTTAGCTATTTTAAGGTCACTTGATATAAAGTCAAAATATAAGTAAGGGGCTCAATGATAGAGAGAACTACCTCTTTTACAAGGCTGGATCTTTTTAACAAGACACAGCAGCCCCTTAGTAAACTAGAGCAGAAGGGAATAAAGCACTGCCTTACCGTTTATGTGCTGAAGCTTCACCTAGTGCAGAACAATCTGGAATGATATGAAACAATGCAACAGTCCCCTCTATGCAGCCTGAAATTTTTTAGAAAGTTGAATCTTTGTGACAACTGCAATGAAAACAATGTAGGTGCAGTGCAAAGAATGAAACAGAGCGCAGGTGTCTCAAGCATTTTTGACAATTTGAAGTTCTTTTTAACTTGACATGGTGTTTAAAATATGCCGGTCCTGTGCGAGATGCTGAAGATAAAGCGAGACACAGTACAAATGTCAAAGACATTCTTCCAGCATGTGTTTAAACAATGGGAAACAGAACAGACGCGCGCAAACACACATTCAGTGTGAACGGCCCCTGACAAATTCGGTAAGCCTGTTTATTTTTTCATTAATTACAAACCCAAACCCAACCCGAAGTCCTACTTGAAAAACTGACCCGAACCCAGTCTGAAACCCATTGAGTTCTCGGGTCGGGATGCAGACCTCTAATCTAGACTGGTTGCCCACTGAAGCTAAGCAGGGTTGAGCCTGGTCTGTACCTGGATGGGAGACATTCTGGGGAAAACTAAGGTTGGTGCTAGAAGAGATGTTAATGAGGCCAGCAGAGGGTGCTCACTCTGCAGTCTGTGTGGGTCCTGATGCCCCAGTATAGTAACGGGGACATTAAAGGCACTGTCCTCCGGATGAGATGTTAAACCGAGGTCCTGACTCTCTGTGGTCATTAAAAATCCCAGGGCACTTCTTGTAAAAAGAGTAGGGGCGTAACCTCAGTGTCCTGGCCAAATTCCTCCCACGGGCCCTTATCAATTCATGGCCTCCTAATAATCCATAAATTGGCTCTATCACTCTACTCTCTCCTCTCCACCAATAGCTGGTGTGTGATGAGTGTTCTGGCGCAATATGGCTGTCATTGCATCATCCAGGTGGATGCAGCACACTGGTTGTGGTTGAGTCCCCAGTTCACTATGTAAAGCACTTTGAGTGTAGTATCAGAAAAGCACTATATAAATGTAACATTAATTCAAACCAAAACTTAAGTGTGGTTTATTGTCATTTAAACCACATAAGTAACAGTGGATCAAAATGTCATTTCATCAGGGAATTAAATTACAGACAGGTGGTTAGCATGTATAATGACATGTTTGGAGACAGCAACATCATCTGTGCACTTGCTTACAGACACAGATGCTGCATATATTCTTCCAAACTGATGGTATATAGTCATTGTTGGCAGCCTCTCTGAACATGATCTGTTTGAAAACCGGGTTGGCACACATTTACACTCACATTGCAATACAAATTGAAATATGTTTATGAGAACACAGAGGAGCAGTAACACATCCAGGACAACCAGTTTAAAAGTTCATATGGCCTGCTATGGATCCTATTATAAGCTGGGCTTAGAGATAGAAAGATCATCCGAGGCCAACATCAGGTTAATTCTGCTGGTGCCCCAATCGCAATGATCAGGTGACGCAACTTCTGAGCACACACATTTGAGCATATGAGAACAGGTTGACAATCAATGTTTTGTTCACAGAGAAATATTTAGATAATGGAAATCTGGTGAGATATGTTCAACTGAAGTGAACACACCATGCAGATTTAGTGCACATTAGAAACACAAATTATTCCAGTTCTGTGAGCAAAAATGAAGCAATACCTTCCCTCTTAATTAGACTTAAGTTACTTTAACAGTGTATGGAGAACATATAAATTACATTTTAAAAGGACACACTGACCATGTTTACATGCACTTAAGAAAACTGTTTATTCCAGGGTTTTTGTAGAAAGCGGCATTCTGAAACGTCATGTAAGGTAGAACACTGATTTCCTTACGCCACTTTAGGGATTAAGAGAAAGCAGATTAACAATAGGGATGTGCTGAACGACTAATTTCACTGACGTTTAAATGGAAATTTTTAAGACGACTAGTCTAAAAAGAAACCAACCTTCAGAAAACAATTTATTTTAAAACAGAAAATATTTATGTGACCCATTTAAAATACTTAATCTATTCCAAATCCAAAGCTAAATTCCACTGAAAAGGGGCATTTATCTGCGTCGTGATCTCCTTGAATTATTATTATTGTACTTTAAATATAGAACATGACACGCATTCACCGAATCAACGTTTGCGAATATTTAACAGGCATATTTCTTGAAAACAATTGAATGAATAGTGCAGGATCAATGGAGCAACCCTAAAAGCCTGATCTAAATGGAAATCACCACGTAAAAGTTACTTAACATATTAAAACAGTCAGGACATTGTTGAAAATAGTTAACATGTAGACTAAGCCAAATCTACGAGAGAGAAAAAAAATGCGTTGAAAAGTTGCGCGTATTTCACGATGTGCAGTCGTGCATTAGCCCTTGATCTAATATGACAGCTGTTCGGTAAAGAACGTCAACCAATAACAGTTACAACGTACAAAAAAAAAAAAAAAAAGTAGCTATAGGATAGAGAAAAATAGGCCTGTGATGTAGCCTACAATAAACCTAATGTACTCTAAACATGACGTGCACACAGAATAAAAGAAAGTTTAACCTGTTAAGCAGTCGGCACACCGTTGAAAATAGCCTTCTTAATCAGCAGATTAAAAAAAAAATGGCATACCTAGTCTAAAACAGATATTTTCTAGGCTACTTACTCAAAAGCATAATTTTTTTGATGAGCAAAATTAACACGTCGACATGGTCCAGTAAAAGACAGGACATGACTCACCTGAGGTGGCTATCCTGCGCTTCAAAAAGCCTGTACAGATTTAAAGAAGACTCAAATGTGAAAACATCCATAGGGACTTTCAAACGTTTGGAAAGCCGATTCCCGCAACAACCGAAGTGATTTCATTACTACTTTGCTGAGTTTGCTTGTCTAGCGAGAGGACATTTTCTTGTGCGTGCCGCGAGTGAAAGAGGGAAGAAGCACACGCAGCCTGAGGTGAAATTAAACTCTGTATCTGCTCCAGAAATCCTCTTTTTCAAATAATATTTGTATTATTAATTCTATTTAAAATATTTAACATTAATATGACAGTAATTTAAGTGCAGCCTTTGCAAAAATATAAAGCCAAGCGTAAATGTGTAAAAATGATGATCAGTTTAACGGTGTCGACTAGCAGCATCAGAACCGTTTAGTCGACTAGTCTCGCACATCCCTAATTAACACACCTAGGTTTCTTTCGGAGAACAGCTTAATGTGGTCATGTAAACACATAAACGATGTTCTGATGAGTGTTTGAAGAGTGCGCGTGCATGGAACAGACCGGGATAACAAACGTGTGTTATTTACACAAGTGTCGATGGAGAAATTACGTTGCTGTGGAGAAAGCTGCGTACTGACCGAGCCGCACGTATACAGGAGTAAAAAAGTGTGGTATTTAAAAAAGCATCAATGGTAAAATTACATTGCTAAGGAGAAAGCCGCTTATTGACCGAGCCACATGTATACAGGAGTAAAAAGTATGCCGCATATACAGTGTTTGTAAACCTGAACACTATTTTCTCACAGTAAACTGCTTTCGGGCAATAAGCTGCTTTCTGGTGTCCATGTGAACGTAGTTAGTCCCATATACATGCAGCTTGGTCAGCTTTCTCCACAGCAATTTAATTTCTCCGCAACGCTATTTTATTTTCAGTTGCTTCTCTTTATTTCCAAATATTCCAGAGTTGTTGCTGTGTTTGTTACCTTAACTTTCTAATCGCGATCTGCAGCGGAATTGCGATGCAGTAGTGGGGTTTCCCTCTTATGTAAAACTCCAGGATTCCCCCAGTGCATGTACTCGAATGCGAGGGACAGTCAACATTTTACTTGGGTGCATATAAATACACTATATTTTATAGTGTATGTGATTTTCCCTCTGTACTCCCAGAAATGTTGAATTGTTTCCACTGTGCTGACTTGTTGTTGGGCTCCATCCTATGACGTTTGTTATCCCAGTCTGTTCCATGCACACGCACTCTTCAAACACCCATCAGAACAGCGCTTATGTTTACATGACCACATTAAGTTGCGTTCTCCGAGAGAAACCAAAGTGTGTTAAACTGCTTTATCTTAATGCCTTAAACAGCATAAGGAAATCAGCATTTTAGTTTACATGACATTTCAGAATGCCGCTTTCTGCAAAAACCCTCGAATAAACAGTTTTCTTAAGTGCATGTGAACATGGTCACTGAGCCTCTAAGTTTAGCCTAAGCTGTCTGCTCAGACTAGATGCTTCACTGTTTAAAGTGATAAACCGGACAGTGAAATCAGTTAACAGAAGCTTTCATTAGAGGTAATCAGTGTTGGCAGGAGGCACGCTAATGGACACAACAGCAAATTAACCACTCACAAATTAAAAATCAATGTTTTTCTTTACCTTACCTCTAACTCAGTCCCTACCACCCTCTCTGGCTACTATGGATTCTCCATTAAGAAATTACAGATAATGCTAGCGATTTGCCGCTTTAAGGAGGGTAAGCCAATGACAACAGAGAAGTTTAGCATGATATGTCCTGTGCTTTCTTTCTATGCTTTTTCTTTCATTTTGCCCATATTAAAAAATTTTTATTTTATTTTATACGGGGTTATGTGACCTCAACAAAAACCAAACAAATAGAATGAAGCTGATACTAAAGGAACTTGATTTGCATTTTAGGAAATGACACTGCAATTTAAAAATTTTCTAATCTGGTTGAGAAATGTGTGTTTGTGTGCGTGGAGTCATCAGGCAGTATCTGAGAGAGGCAGAAAGAGCTTTAGTGAACTCAGGGAGTGAATGTGCATTACAGATGAGAGAAAGAGTGAGGGAGGGCCCTGGCTGGCAGTAGCCACTTTTCATGAGCTCCAAGAGGATCATGTGAACTCAAAGTCAAATCAATTAAACTTATTTCAGTCAAGTAAGGACATCAGTCAGTAAGGCTCAGGTACATCCAAGAAGACAAAGATATGCAAACACAAATTCTGGTCGGTGGTAGTCTTAAATCAAAGACCCTGAAACAAGATAAAGACGATCTCTAGGTAAACATAAAATTAATGAGTTATATTTAGATTATTAAACCACAATAACACGTTTAAATCCACTGCAGTGGTTTGTTCACTTTCTATTTCTCTCCATCACAGACACCAAAGTAATTGATTGAAGTCCATTACTAGGGGAAAATCCCAGCTTATTCTATTATCAAAGCAAATTATGTCCTATAACACAGTCACACACAAGAGACTACCTAGACATTTGTGCAAACAAGCCCATGTGTCTGACATTAGAGCGTGATATCTACGAATATCTCATGACATTGCCCTATATTGTATGTGTGTGTTTGAGCAGTTGCATGTAGAGAGAAAGCAAAGTGTTGACAATTTCAAATCTTAGTAAACAACACACATACACTGATGACCTGAACAATCAGACATGACATATCGCAGTAGTTAAAGAGCTTCCACTGCCTTTGTTTCTGCTTTTCATTCTCCCCCTCTCATCATTTGATGAGAAAGCAAATGTTCTTCATCCTATTACATCCTACACACTCTCTGCCCTCCTTACCCCTTAATCACTCTATTAATACATTTCTATGAATAGACACAGCTCACCCTCACCACACATTTAGCACTTAATTAAGTGGGTGAGGACAGAGGGGTGTGTGTATTTAAGAGAGACAGAGAGAGAGAGATGCTATTGTAAACCTCACTGTTTCTAACATCATTCCTGTGATTGTATTGTACAAGAGTGTTAAGTGGTAAACGTGGCACCAATGCAAGCACACCCTCATTATTTTCTAGGAAGCAGTTCCTGTTCTGCAGCTCTTGTAGCTCACCTGCACTGCCTAAACCAAATATTACTTACAATGACTTCATTATGTAACTCACCTATTACATCTGATAGGAACATGTGCAGAAAGATTGTGTAATGTTGCATATACTCAGAAATAAAGGATGAATTATTAAAAGATTCTAGTCAATTGACTAGGAAAGTAAGATCTTTAAACTATATTCCTAGAATCATTCCATGATCTGATCTATAAGAAAAGTTGCTTGTTTGCTTTGACACTATCTGATGGAAGAAAACTATTTGACTGTGAAAAGGTTCAGTGGTTCAACCAAGTCAGGGCACAACTGTAATGGTAATAGTCACATTATGCATGTCAAAATACATTGTATTTGTATTAGAAAAAAAAAAAAAACCTTTTCTGAATTCTGAGTTCGTATTTGTGTCTTGTCTGGTTTGTCAGGTAGACAATAAATATATTTCCCAGGAACAAGAGCAGGATTTGTTGACTGAAATTAATGTAAAAAATTAATGTCACAGAAGCAATGGTTACCATAAAAATACTTTATATGTTAAATCACTGTGCCAAACACCCAAACAGTGTTTCAATAACTGTGTGGGCTCTGGCTGTGAATGTGTTCATTACTAAGAACATGCTGCTGGTGAATAAGGAGTAAATAAGACAAAACTACACCAAACATTCTATTGAAGCCATTGTTAGGTATCCCAAAGGATAGCAAATGTTTACCCATGCCGAAACTAAGGTTAATGGGTAGTTGAACATAACATTTTCTCTATTCAAGATTTTAGATAAAAATGTATATGAATGTAAGAGGAAGGGTGTATCTTGTAGATGATGTAAAAGTTTTTCCATCCTATTTTTAAATTCACTTTATTAAAAAAAAAAAAAAAAAAAAAAAAAAAAACACTTGCTGTTAAAAGCAGCTTACTTAAATAATCCTCCATTGTTCAGATGACATTATGTCTCTCATTTAATATAAGGTCATGAGAATTAGAAAAATGCTTTTGAAACTTTCAGACTGTTGACTTTAAATTTGGTTAAAGCTGGTTTGATAGTTACATTTTTTACACTATCAAAAGAGCTTTAACTATTCTACTATTTTTCTTCTGGTCTTTTAGAGTACGACAGTCGAGCTAGACAAGAAGAGCAAACGTTTCTTTCAAATGAGAATTTTGTTGAATCTTATACCGTCATTCTACATTTAGCCATTATGATGCAGAAAGTATGGAAAATATTGTACAACAAGGCTTACATCTGAAATGAGCCTTGTCTTCATGTAAAATAGTTGAAGGGAAAAGAGAAAAAGCCTACTAGAGGATCAGCATCTCATGAAAGTTTTGGTCTTATGGCATTTGGTGAATGTGTGTGATCTAGGAAAGTATTTTTGGCAGAGCTTAAAAAAAATCCACAATTAATCCACATTTGTCATTTTCAAAGCATTTCAGGAGCAGTGCCAGAGAGAGAGAGAGAGAGAGCGATTGAGAGAGAGAGAGAGAGAGAGCGAGAGAGAGAGAGACAGACAGACAGAGAGAGACTCTAACTTACTTGATTAAGCACTTAAGGGAGTGTAGAACAAAACTGCTGACAGGTCAGGGAAGGACAAATAATAGGTAAAAAAAAAAAAAAAAAAAAGGAAAGGAAGAAATGAGGGATGGGAGAAACGAGTGACTGGATGAAAAATAAGTGTCACAGCAGGCAATGACAGCAGTTAAAGGGGTTGAGAGAGAGAATGAAACAAAGAGTGAGTTCACTAATAATCACATATGAATCATCAATACCATCAGTATTAACATGACATGAACTAATAATCTTATATTCATACTAATTTAAGTGCAGCTTACATTATTTCTCAAATGCTTGCGTTGCAAGTTATGTGAGATCAGCGGTGACACTTTCTGTTCAGACTCTCCTACAGGAAACTGTTGCTATGGCAACAAGTATGCAACAGATGGATAAGGGTTCAAAACAGCTTAAAAGGAAGATCTGAATTCCAGGAGTGTGTGAGCTCTCAAGTTTGAAAAAGAAAGAAAAATGAACATTAATTTACAGAAGATATACAGGTGCATCTCAATAAATTAGAATGTCGTGGAAAAGTTCATTTATTTCAGTAATTCAACTCAAATTGTGAAACTCGTGTATTAAATAAATTCAATGCACACAGACTGAAGTAGTTTAAGTCTTTGGTTCTTTTAATTGTGATGATTCTGGCTCACATTTAACAAAAACCCACCAATTCACTATCTCAAAAAATTAGAATACATCATAAGACCAATAAAAAAAACATTTTTAGTGAATTGTTGGCCTTCTGGAAAGTATGTTCATTTACTGTATATGTACTCAATACTTGGTAGGGGCTCATTTTGCTTTAATTACTGCCTCAATTCGGCGTGGCATGGAGGTGATCAGTTTGTGGCACTGCTGAGGTGGTATGGAAGCCCAGATTTCTTTGACAGTGGCCTTCAGCTCATCTGCATTTTTTGGTCTCTTGTTTCTCATTTTCCTCTTGACAATACCCCATAGATTCTCTATGGGCTTCAGGTCTGGTGAGTTTGCTGGCCAGTCAAGCACACCAACACCATGGTTATTTAACCAACTTTTGGTGCTTTTGGCAGTGTGGGCAGGTGCCAAATCCTGCTGGAAAATGAAATCAGCATCTTTAAAAAGCTGGTCAGCAGAAGGAAGCATGAAGTGCTCCAAAATTTCTTGGTAAACGGGTGCAGTGACTTTGGCTTTCAAAAAACACAATGGACCAACACCAGCAGATGACATTGCACCCCAAATCATCACAGACTGTGGAAACTTAACACTGGACTTCAAGCAACTTGGGCTATGAGCTTCTCCACCCTTCCTCCAGACTCTAGGACCTTGGTTTCCAAATGAAATACAAAACTTGCTCTCATCCGAAAAGAGGACTTTGGAACACTGGGCAACAGTCCAGTTCTTCTTCTCCTTAGCCCAGGTAAGACACCTCTGACGTTTTCTGTGGTTCAGGAGTGGCTTAACAAGAGGAATACGACAACTGTAGCCAAATTCCTTGACATGTCTGTGTGTGGTGGCTCTTGATGCCTTGACCCCAGCCTCAGTCCATTCCTTGTGAAGTTCACCCAAATTCTTGAATCGATTTTGCTTGACAATCATAAGGCTGCGGTTCTCTCGGTTGGTTGTGCATCTTTTTCTTCCAAACTTTTTCCTTCCACTCAACTTTCTGTTAACATGCTTGGATACAGCACTCTGTGAACAGCCAGCTTCTTTGGCAATGAATGTTTGTGGCTTACCCTCCTTGTGAAGGGTGTCAATGATTGTCTTCTGGACAACTGTCAGATCAGCAGTCTTCCCCATGATTGTGTAGCCTAGTGAACCAAACTGAGAGACCATTTTGAAGGCTCAGGAAACCTTTGCAGGTGTTTTGAGTTGATTAGCTCATTGGCATGTCACCATATTCTAATTATTTGAGATAGTGAATTGGTGGGTTTTTGTTAAATGTGAGCCAAAATCATCACAATTAAAAGAACCAAAGACTTAAACTACTTCAGTCTGTGTGCATTGAATTTATTTAATACACGAGTTTCACAATTTGAGTTGAATTACTGAAATAAATGAACTTTTCCACGACATTCTAATTTATTGAGATGCACCTGTATATATATATACATGTATATACACTGGCAGCAAAAAGTGTGGAATAATGTAGAGATTTTGCTCTTATGGAAAGAAATTGGTACTTTAATTCACCAAAGTGGCATTCAACTGATCACAATGTATAGTCAGGATGTAAATAATGTGAAAAATTACTATTACAATTTGAAAAAAAAAAAAAAAATGTTCAGCACTTCTTAAAATACTTCGAAGAGTTCTCATCACAAAATCTTCCACATGCAGCAATGACAGCTTTGCAGATCCTTGGCATTCTAGCTGTCAGTTTTCTTTTTCTGTTTCAAAAGAGGCTTTTTCTTTGCAATTCTTCCCAAACGGCCTGCACCCCTGAGTCTTCTCTTTACTGTTGTAGATGAAACTGGTGTTGAGCGGGTAGAATTCAATGAAGCTGTCAGCTGAGGACATGTGAGGCATCTATTTCTCAAACTAGAGGCTCTGATGTACTTATCCTCTTGTTTAGTTGTACATCTGGCCTTCCACATCTCTTTCTGTCCTTGTTAGAGCCGGTTGTTCTTTGTCTTTAGTGTACACCTTTGTATGAAATCTTCAGTTTTTTGGCAATTTCATGCATTGTATAGCCTTCATTCCTCAAAACAATGATTGACTGAGAAGTTTCTAGAGAAAGCGGTTTCTTTTTTGCCATTTTTGACCTAATATTGACCTTAAGACATGCCAGTCTATTGCATACTGTGGCAACTCAAAAACAAACACAAAGACAATGTTAAGCTTCATTTAATGAACCAAATAGCTTTCAACTGTGTTTGATATAATGGCAAGTGATTGTCTAGTTCCAATTAGCAATTTAGCATGATTACTCAAGGATAAGGTGTTGGAGTGATGGCTGCTGGAAATGGGGCCTGTCTAGATCTGATAAAAAATTACTTTTTCCAGATAATGATGTCCTGACTATACTTTGATTGGTGAAATAAATTTCCTTCTGAAACAGCTAAATCTGTATATTATTCCAAACTTTTGGCCACCAGTGTGTGTGTGTGTATGTATGTATATATATATATATATATATATATATATATATATATATATATATTAGACAGAGTAATTTCCCTATGTGGAGGGAAATTACTCTGCAAATAAAAACATGGATTGAAACACACAAGCTAAAGAAAAAAGATAATAAGAGAACAGCACACATAACTTATAAACTGACAAAAGACAAATGGCATTTTTCAACAACCTGCACCAAAGAACAACCTTAAACAAATTATGTAGTGGGCCCCAAAAAGTTTTTGGACATTTAAGTTACACTTGTATGAAAATGTTTTATTGCATTAGATCCAAGTGGCATCTGCAAAAAATGATGCTATATCTTTAACTTCACTTATCTGAGCCATGTTTGCACTTACTTTTTACAAATCTGGTGGATTTATGAAGTAATTTCCCTTGTTCCCACATGCGTCCTATCAGAGTAACTACAGGTGTAGTTTATCACATTAACTATAGTCATGTTCCGCTAAGGCCAGTATATTCAGACTGTCAGTCCAAAACCGATTTTTGAGTATGCGATCGTAATCTGATCTTCATGATTGATTGTGTATCGCAACTGATCAGATCCAATTTATGTCCCGTGGCTATCTTCCCGTGGCTATCTTCATTTTCTGTATCTTCATTTGCATTGGTTGCTATACAACAACACGGAAGGGAATGGAACAGAGATTTTAGCTTATAACATGGCAATGTGTAGCTGTGGCACTGGACTATGCCTTATGAGGCAGCGACAGCAGAAATGATGTCGAACTGTCGAACTTCAGTACGCGTGCAGGAAGATTTCATTAATAATATTCTCAGCTAAACCTACATTCAGGCACCACAAAGGTTATTTCCGCCAATTTCCGTGTCTTTACGTAGTGTGAAAAAGATAGATATGGCAAAAAGCCACTTGAGATCTGATCAGAGCAGTCAGACTGAAACAGATTTCCAGAAATGTGATTTGAATAGGATTTCAAACCACATATGAATGTAGCTTGAAACGTATTTGTAAAAATTTTATTTCATATGATTTTCTACCGTTCAGATTTGCTAAATATGATTGGATTAAAATCGGATTTGCACAAAAATGAGATTGGGATTGACAGTCTGTACATAGCCCAAGTTTGAGAACCAGAAAGTGTCCAAAGTAGTTTTGTTTTAATTGTGACCAGTATATCAATTGTTTAATCATTTAAAACCTTACAAACTTCTCTTTTGTCAAGCATCAAAATTTGCTTAAGCTATGGCTCTTTAAAACTAAAGCCACTTGGGTGGCTAAAGTGACCAAATAGTTTCTGGGCCACTTTACATAAGTCTCAAAAAAGAGCCAGAACAGAGACTGTTTCTTTGCAACATAAATTATAAATATTTTTTTCTTCAACAGAACACTGAAATAGCCCTGTCAATACTGTCCAACACGCCAGCTAACTGAGTCTTTAATCGGATGATCTCAAGGGTCTGAGTCATCACTTCAGACACAAATCTACATGCCCACACGCACAGTGCTTATGTGCCAACCTGGCATGTGAAGACACAAAACGAGAGCAGTGTATGTAACATTTCAGCTTGCAGCAGGTCAGCTCAGTTCAGTGCAGTGGTATTCACTTATGCCTCTTTTTCTACTATTTGAACATAATAAAGAACAATTCACCAGCCATGCTTTTGCTACGCTCACTATGAGCTGTGATGGAGTGTTGTTGTTTAAATGTGTGTTTAGTGTTTATAGTGATCAGAGCTCATGCAGTAATCTGCTGCGATTTAGACATCACAGACGGCAGATAATCAGGCCTGACTGTAGAGCGCAGATAACACAAATCTCACACTCACACGGTCATCTGCTTGCAGAGGCACACGCTTCTGGCATCTGTGCGTGAGAGGTAGTCAGCGGGTTAGGAAGACTCTCTGTGTAGTTAGTGAGAGAGCATACAAATATAATTAGTGTATGTTAGGGATTAACCGAAAAATAAAGAAACAATATTGTTTGTTCAGCAGTATTTACACTGTTTCTCTGTATCGATGAATTGGTGCGAGAGGGAAAAAATAAACTGTAAACTGACAATAAATTAAGGAAACAAAGAAGCAAATAGAAATCTGAAATTATTCACAGACAGAGAGCATTTCTTGCTCTGGCTAAATTGCGACTGGCTAAAGGACATTTCCATCAGTGATACACTAAGTTTGGAATCACTATTATTTATTTATAAGAAATTATTACTTTCTTCACAGAGGATGCTTTAAATTGATCAAGAGTTACAGTAAAGACATTCATGACGTTACAAATGAAAATTTCGATATTTAAATAGATGCTGTCTTTTTCAAACTTTGTTTATCCACGAATCCCCCATCTGCAACAATGAAATCTTCCAGCAGGCAGTTTATTAAGGTTTTCAGGTGAAATTTCATCCCATGTTTTCTATGGCACTTCCTTAAGATGTAATGGGTTTGCAGGACACTTTTCATAGTTATTTTCACCTATGATGACACTTCTAATAGCAGCTCAACACATCAAACTTAGACTCGTCAAACTGATCAAACCCCCCACAAAGCCACAATACTAATTTCTAATCATTTAACATCCAGTTTTTGAGTTCACTTGACCATTCTACCCTTTTCTTCTTATTTGCCAGTGTCAGATAAGGCTTTTTCTTTTTTTGAAACCCTGCCTAAAAGGCCATGCAGCATCCCAGAGTCTTCTCCTCACTGTAGATGAAACTGGTATTTGGCATTTACTGCTCATGTGGGGAAAGTTGCTATAGAAGTTGTGCTGTGTCAGTTTCTTAAACGAGAGACTCTGATGGACTTGTCCTATTGTTGTCGTGGTTCTGGACTGCCCACTTCTTTTTTATGTCCTGGTAAGATCTAATTTACTTTTTTCATTCAAGTCAGTAGTGCATACAATAGTCTTAATCTCTTTCAATAACAATAAACTGATGGGTTTTTCAAACCAAAATTTCACTTGGATGTGTAAAGTGACTTGCAGGAAATGCAAGTTCAATACTTCAGCAACTGAAAAAAGACACTATATTGTGATGTTCAAATGTCATTAAAAAGCACAACAGTTTTCAACTGTTTTAAAAATATGAAAAGTTTCTTTATTACCAGACTAGCACATTAGAATCATTTCTCAATAATTAAGTGACAGTTTTTTAGAAGTAGACAGAAGTAATAACTGCTGAAAATGTAATTTTTAAGTAAATAAAAATATAAAATAGCTATTTGACACAGTAATAATTTTGATATAGCTAATGTTTTGCCAGTATTTTTATCAATTTAATGCACCTTGAAACAGAAGCATACATTTCTTTCAATAACAAAAATGTCTTGGTGATTCCAAACTTTTGAACGGTAGTGTATCTTGTCAGGTAAGGACATTTTATCCACAAAAAAGGCTTACATCACCTTTAATGCATGTAAAAGAAATAAGGGGCTCCTTGAAAAATAATCTAATCAAATATAATAATCGTAGCATCTCAAATAGCGATAATCTGATTACTTACTGAACCAAACTGAAACTATGACCACAGAACAGTGATACAAACCAAACTGTTACACTTCTAGTGTACGTACAGTATGTATGTGCATGTGTGAACAATGTGAATAAGCATTTATAAAACTGAAGGGCAAAGTTAAAGTGCATCAAGTAGCATGTTTAGTACCATTATTTCACATCACAGAGAACCTGGATTGGGATCCAAAGAATAGCAAAGGTTTGAGTAATAGTTGCTATAGTTTTAAAGTCCTCTGTGATGACAACTCTCAGATGAAACCGGTGGAGGCATGAGTGTGTGTGAGGGACAAAAACTGAGAAACACATCTGGGCATGTGTGTGTGTGACATGCGTTCATGACATACAAGATGCGCAAAGCAAACTATGAGGAGTGTCTAGACAGGAGAGAGAGGGTAAATGAGAATGCATGTGTCTCAACACTGGGAGGACATATAGAAAATGCTTGAGGTACGAGTTTGTGTGTGTGTGTGTGTAAAAGAAGGAGATGACATACATTGCACAGTACCTGTCGTGTAGTCCGATGGACATGGTGTCTCCTCTATGCACAGGGTGGTCCATGCCCAGGCACACAACCCCAGAACACCTCTGAAACATTGGCAGAAAGAGAATGACATCATGAGTTAAGCAGATCATGAAAAAAGGAAAGAAATCTGGTTTAAAGGAATAGTTCATCCAAAAATGTAAATTCAGTCATCCTTATGCCATTACAGACCTGTATGATTTATGTTTATGGAACACACAAGGAGAAATTTTGAAGAATGTAGCCTACTGGTTGCTCTTTTCAATGCAGACTGTGAATATAGCATCCGAGTCAAAAGGACCCCTTTTACGATGCTTTAGCTTTTTTTTTGAAGCTTGAGAGCTGCAGTCCCTGCTCATTGAAATTGCATTGAAAAAGAGTGACCAGTGCTTTTTTCAGAATAAGCTAATTCTTTTGTTTTCAAGGGAAAAATGTCATACAGGTTTGGAACGACGTGAGGGTGAGTAAATGATGACAAAACATTCAATATGGGGTGAACTACTCCTTTAACAGACTTATTTTCAGCGTATTAACTGACTGGGCTTAAACACTGAAACATTTTGGCTGACAAAATGCTTAGGCAGAGACTTGTTTATTGGAAGTGTTTTCTTATTTTGCTCTCACTCTCTCCAAGTATCATAAAACAGATTAGTTGCATTTCTTTCATAGCCTTTGCAACCTCTCTGTCTCTGTGTATTTGTGGAGGCAGAACAGCATCTGGCATTTCTATTAATATTTAGCTGCTCATATTTTGGGGCGTTGCCTGCCCCCACACCACCCCCCTTCTCAGCAACTAATTATCAAGTGAGAGAAGAGAGAGTGAAATGATAACACAGTACAGACATCATCATCAGACAACTGATTAATACATTATTCCTATCAGCTTTACTACCAGCAGACCCTGAATGTACGAACACACTTGCTAAAGCTGGAATCATTTCTCATTCTTTGATACTGTGAATGTCCAGCTGGAGTGTTTAATAGCTTTCTTTTATAAGCAGGAGCAGCTCAGAAATACAACGGGTCAGCATACAATGGTCAAAAACCAAACAGCTGTAAGAATGAGTCATCCAGCCAAACTGAGGGAAACAGAAGAAAATTTTAATCAAATACGGATAAAGGAGAGTATATACAGGATATAGACACTGGAAACAAGTCAGACCATCTCAAGTAAAAATATTGATTTTCTGTGCCATCCATTGTGATCTTCATTTGAACATTCCAGAGAGGGAATATTAAAATCCAAAGATTTATCTTTTATCCAGTTAGAATTTAAATGCCAATGCGAGTGAAAACACAAAGGACGGGAAAGCGAAAACAGGCTTCCGTTATCATGAATCGTTCTGCAGGTCGTGAAACACTTCCATGTTCAGGAAAAGGGTGACTATAATTTACAGTTCACTGAGAGACAATTTCTTTATTTGTAAGCAAAATAGAGATTTTAACTAAAATATGAATCAAAACAAGAGTTTGTAAATCGGAATCAAATCAAATCGGGAAATCTGTATATGCTATATCTTGAAAATAAAATGGCCATAAGCTTGAAAACTTTTATACATTTAAAAAAAAAAAAAAAAACATATGAAGCAAAAATTGCAAAGGTTCAGTCACAGAATTTAAGGGTAAACTGTGTCTTTTCTCCAGTTAAATATGCAGAGACAACTGTGAGTAAACCATTTGAGAGTTGATTTCCCTGGAAAGTGTTTATTCTGTGGCACAGTGGCAATATCAAAACATTGTTCCTTTGAACATCCTGACCAGCCCATCATAGCAACATTGGCTCAACCAAAGTTATAAGTTTGGGGTGGGACTATCTATTTCATTCAGGGTAGGAAAATCGCACCCGCCACCTGCCAAATGCGGGTATTTCATGCGCTTAAGCGGTTAATTTCGCTCATCTACCCGCTACTGAGGCTGGCGACCTGTAAGATGTCTTTGAGTGACGTAAATTACCAACAGCTGTGGTTGCCAGAGATTTACAGTGAAAAATACGGTAACCACATTTCAGGCTTTACTGGATGTAATTTTGATGCTGGTATATTTTACGGTGCATTACCGTTTATATATATATATATATATATATATATATATATATATATATATATAAAATATTTTAACCTTGTGTTTATTAGGTTTTCCATTGGTACATATTCTACATATCCCACAACTGAATAAAGAAGGAAAAAAACCACTTTAATCTACCTTTTCTACATTACAAACTTCATTATGTTCAAGAAATGATATAAAGGGGCTCCATACCTTTTCAAATTTAGCTTCTTTACCCTTAAGAATATAATTTATCTTTTCCATTGCAATGCATGAGGACATCTCCATTATCCATCAAGATACTGTGGGCCTTTCCACTTTTTCCAAAAAAGAGCAACTTGTTTTTTAAAGCCTGCAAGCTACACATATTTATTAACATATCTATGTCATTTGTGATGTTTATGTTTGCTGGCAGGATACCTAGAATGAATAATCCAGGGTCTAAGGGTAGATTTACAGAAACCATAAATTAAATAATCTGATTAACTTACAAAATTCTTGCATTTCTTCACATTCCCGCATACAATGGATTAGTGTACCTTTTGAAGAATTACATTTGACAAGTATCTGGAATATTAATATTATTATTTTTTTTTTCATTTAACTGGAGTTACATACAGTTGAAGTCAGAAGTTTACATACACTTAGGCTGAAGTCATTAAAACCACTTAACCACTCCACTGATTTCATATTAGCAAACTATAATTTTGGCAAGTCGTTTAGGACATCTACTTTGTGCATGACACATGTAATTTTTCCAACAATTGTTTACAGACAGATTGTTTCACTTTAATTGACTATATCACAGTGGGTCAGACGTTTACATACACAAGTTAACTGTGCCTTTAAGCAGCTTGTAAAATTCCAGAAAATGATGTCAAGCCTTTAGGCAATTAGCTTCTGATAGGCTAATTGGAGTCAATTTGAGGTGTACCTGTGAATGTATTTTAAGGCCAACCTTCAAACTCAGTGCCTCTTTGCTTGACATCATGGGAAAATCAAAAGAAATCAGCCAAGAGCTCAGAAACAAATTTGTGGACCTACACAAGACTGGTTCATCCTTGGGAGCAATTTCCAAACGCCTGAAGGTACCACGTTCATCTGTACAAACAAAAGTATGCAAGCATAAACACCATGGGACTACGCAGCCATCATACCGCTCAGGAAGGAGATGCATTCTGTCTCCTAGAGATGAATGTAGTTTGATGCGAAAAGTGCAAATCAATCCCAGAACACAGCAAAGGACCTTGTGAAGATGCTGGAAGAAACAGGTAGACAAGTATCTATATCCACAGTAAAATGAGTCCTATATCGACATAACCTGAAAGGCTGCTCAGCAAGGAAGAAGCCACTGCTCCAAAACCGCTATAAAAAAGCCAGACTACAGTTTGCAAGTGCACATGGGGACAAAGATCTTACTTTTTGGAGAAATGTCCTCTTGTCTGATAAAACAAAATTGGAACTTTTTGGCCATAATGACCATTGTTATGTTTGGAGGACAAAGAGTAAAGCTTGCAAGCTGAAGAACACCATCCCAACCATGAAGCATGGGGGTGGCAGCATCATGTTGTGGAGGTGCTTTTCTGCAGGAGGGACTGGTGTACTTGACAAAATAGATGGCATCTTGAGGAAGGAAAAAAAAATCTTACATTGTAGCAACATCTCAAGACATCAGCCAGGAAGTTAAAGCTCAGTAGCAAATGGGTCTTCCAAATGGACAATGACCCCAAGCATCCCTCCAAAGTTGTGGCAAAGTGGTTTAAGGACAACAAAGTCAAGGTATTGGAGTAGCCATCACAAAGCCCTGACCTCAATCCTATAGAACATTTGTGGGAAGAACTGAAAAAGCATGTGCGAGCAAGGAGGCCTACAAACCTGACTCAGTTAAACCAGTTCTGTCTAGAGGAGAAGCTTGTGGAAGGCTACCCAAAATGTTTGATCCAAGTTAAACAATTTAAAGGTAATGCTACCAAATACTAACAAAGTGTATGTAAACTTCTGACACACTGGGAATGTGATGAAAGAAATAAAAGCTGAAATAAATAATTCTCTCTACTATTATTCTGACATTTCACATTCTTCAAATAAAGTAGATATCCTAACTGACCAGAGACAGGGAATGCTTTCATTGATTAAATGTCAGGAATTGTGGAAAACTGAGTTTAAATGTATTTGGCTAAGGTGTATGTAAACTTCTGAGTTCAACTATATGTTCCCATCAGCCAATTATACTGCAATACCTTCAGATGGCTATTAACCGCCTGGGTTTGGGCCTCAACACATTCGTTCCCATGTATCACCTATATCTAAACCCAAGTCTTGTTTCTACAATGTTAATCTAGACCTAGCTGATTCTATTGAACCTGAAATTAACATGTTATACAGAATGGAAATGTGACCTCCACCCTGATATTGCCTAGACATACATTTTTCCAGTTTAGTTGGCTCTGGTTCCGTGAGGTTCTGCCCTTGAGTAGAATGTAAGAAACTCCTGAGTTAGAGGTATTTAAAAACATTTCAAATTTGGCTGAATTTTCCGTAATCCTTTCCTAGCCCAAAGCTGAAAGCCTGGGTCTCTACTGCCCGGAATAAAATTGTCATTCCCCTATATTGGGCTATATATAGATAGAGAATATTTTTCCCCTAGATATTTACGTACCTCCTCCCATACATTTATCATATTCAGTACAATAGGATTGTGTGATAATGAACTGATCCGTTTTCTCAGAATTTTGATTTTGGCAGAATAAAGGTTTAGATTGAAAGAGCTCAGAGTCTAATAGAGAATTTTCTATATCCATTTCGGAAGAGAATCAGCAGAAAAATGATACATGATTGCTCTTAATTGAGATGCCCAATAATACCACTGAATATTTGGGAGTTTCAAGCCACCCCTTATCATATGGAAGATTTAATAAAGTTATTTGCACACTTGGATGTTTGTTATTCCAAATAAATTTAATAAACAATTTCTGTAATATGGTAAATAGTGAGGTGGGGGGTGCTAAGGGAATATTTTGGAACAAGTTGAGTAATTTTGGCAATATGTTCATCTTTAAAATATTAAAGAATTACACAGCTCACAGTCCAGATGCACTCTAAACTTTCCAAACAGCTTCAGGTGATGTAGATTGCAAAGTATGAGGGAATTAAAAGCAAAAAGACAAAATAAGTAAATACAGAAGCACTCTCGTTGTGGAATAAGTGGAGCTGGAGCTGCTGCTCCGCTGAAGCAAAACTTGCGTGTCGAGCGTCTTTAAAGGAAACACCCCGGCATTACATCTTAAATGCGTTATGGCTTTATTAAAGTTCAAATAATACAGAAGCAGATAATGTAAATAACTACAAACTCCGAAACTGGCATTTCTCTGTGCGGTCAGCACCTCTTCTATGAGTTTTGTGAATGTCCCGATTTAAAGGGGAGATTGAAACTGCATCTGGCTGATGTACACCTCTGTTGTGGGGACACTCATCCCTCGAGCGCGCACACTTGCTGCAGCTAGATTATAACGTGATGGCTCGTGACTTATTGAATCATAATATATGTTTATCTGTGCATTTCTTATCATGAAGAAAACTGGCAATACGCAGCTTTATTTATAAGAGAGAGTTGGTTTTTTTGTGAGTTAAAGATGGATTGAAGTGAACAGAAAGGTGAGAGAGGTAGTCTTTGCCCCATTATACACTGCAAAAAAATACATTTCTGATTTGTTTTTGTTTTGGCTTGTTTTCCAATATAAATATCTAAAACTCCTTTAAAACAACGTACATTTTCTTTAGAAGCTATACTGCAGAGGAAAAAAGGGCTGCAACTAATGATTATTTTGATAATCGATTAATCTTTGATTATTTCTACGATTAATCAGATACAAATTCAATTTTATTTACTGTATTTTATTAAAAAATGATTTTTCAAAAAACTGAAATGATAAAGGGCGTAAGGATTTGGTTTGATGTACATTACTGAATTAACGATTCTATACTCTCACAAAACTTTGAACAAAGCCAGAATCATAAAAAGTTCAGTTTAAATGTATTATTATTACTTTCAGGACATATGCGAAACAGTTGCTTAACTTGTAAAATGTAACAAAAAATGGGACAAAAGATTACCCAGCAGAGGGCAATAGTGACATGAGAACAGAAATGTTAATAATTCTGCCCAACTGAAAAATACATAATTTAGTTAGATACAGTATGCTTGTACACTATCAATGATTATATACATTTAAGTATTTTAATATTATAGTTTTTAAAATAGTATTTTCACTGATTACATGTTTCTAAACTATTCTTTTCAAAGAATTGTGTATGTTTATCCAGTAAAATAATGTTTGCCATTGTATAAATTTACTAGTGAAATCAGACATTACATGATGTGGCATTATCAGGAGGACTTTCAAAATACACTGTGTAACAAATGTTTTTTTTTTTTTTTGTTCCTGGGTAGTAAGTGTTATTTCCTAATTGCTTATGCCTCAGAAGTATAGAAAATGGCTATTATTCCCCACAAACTTTTCCAATATTTTTTATAATATTTTGCTAAGTATATTTGTGTCCGATTTTAACAATGAAATTGGGCGATATGATTCACACTTTGTATCTGGCTTGTTAGGTTTAAGGAGTAGTATAATTATTGCACTTCTTAAAGAAGTAAGAAGTACACCCTGTCTATATGATTCATTGAACATGTCCAAAATTGGAGTAATTAATTTCTGGTTAAAGTTCTTATTAAAATCTATCGGTATCCCATCTGGTCCGGGCGCTCGGCCGGCTTTCATATTCCCTATAGTGTTTAATATTTCTTCTTTTGACAAGTCCAATTCAAGGCACTCCCTATATTCATCTGAAAGTTTAGGAATTTCAACTTGATTTAAAAAGTTCTGCATACCTGTCTCATCTGAATTATCAGAACTATATAAGGACCTATAAAATGACCTAAACAAACTATTTATTTTAAAAGGAACATTTGTCACATTCCCATTCTCTTCTTGAATAGTGTTAATCGCTTTTTCTGATTGTAACCATTTAATTCTCCATGCCAAGAGCTTTCCTGGTTTTTCCCCTTGATCAAAGTAACTTTGTTTTAATCTTATTAAGCTGCTTGCCACCCTGGAGGCTGCTAGCTCCACATATTGCGTCCTGAACGTTAACAATTCTTGATGAATTATTGTGTCATTATTATGCCTCTAAAATTGCCTACTTTCCAGAGTCTTTATTTTGCATTCAAGAGCATTCAGTTTCTCATTAGCAGATTTAGACTTTTAGTATAACTAATTATCTGGCCTCTAATAAACGCCTTAAATGCTTCCCATCTAGTGCTAGCTGTAGTTTCCGAGGTATTCGTTTCAAAATATAAATCAATCTGTTGATCCATAAAATCAATAAACTTTGAGTCTCCCAGCCATCCAGGATGGAGTTTCCATCTTGGTGGGTCCGATCTTAAGTTAGAATCTCCATATATTAAAGAAACAGAAGCACGATCTGATAGCACCACACTATCATACCAGCAGTCCTCTATTTTTGACATCAGAGTGGCTGACATTAAAATACAGTCAATTCTTGTGTGTCTTATGTGTTCTTCAATAAAATGAAAACTGAATGTCTGCCAGTTTTTGATTTCTCCATACATCAATTACATTTAAATCTTTGATAAAACTATGCAGAACTTTTCTTGATTGATTGTGAGAATGATCTAGCCCTGATGAACTCTCTTTAGTTGGGTCTAATGTACAATTCAAGTCACCGCCTATGATATAATGACCCTGGAGTGTGGATATACTTAAGAATAAATTATTGAAAAATTTGGGGTTATCACTATTGGGACCATAAACAGTGTTTAAATTAAAAGTTTCTGTCAATAGGGTACCTTGAACCATAACATGTCTTCCCAAGGGATCACAAATGGTTTAATTTACTTGAAAAGATATGGACTTGTGAATTAAGATTATTACCCCTCTTGCTTGACTAGAATAAGATGCCAAAAATATATGTCCAAGCCACCTTTTCCTAACTCTTAACACTTCTTCAGAACTCAGGTGTGTTTCCTGAAGGAATACCACTTTGCATTGCAGTCATTTTAGTCTACACATGACCCGTTTTATTT
Organism: Myxocyprinus asiaticus; assembly: GCF_019703515.2. NCBI lineage: Eukaryota > Metazoa > Chordata > Actinopteri > Cypriniformes > Catostomidae > Myxocyprinus > Myxocyprinus asiaticus. The sequence goes on from NC_059347.1 coordinate 33,058,701, forward strand.
TTTTAATATTATTCAGTCCCCTAGAGTTCCATGATGTTATTTTAATCTTAACCTCCCTAGACATCGTTATCAATTAAATGGTTTCCACCATCAATCTCAACAACATTTACAGTCAGAAAGAATTTAAAAGATCCTTGTACATCCCTAAATTGAACTAAAGTTGCCTCCCAATGAGCTTGTGCTCCAGTTGATACAAACAAAATAATAACAACAGGTCAAAACACTTTCAACGAATCCCCTGGCCCTAATGGCCCTCCTGCAATCCCACCCTGAACAACTAACTTCTTTAAACACTCCCCGGGTCCACCTAATCATTATACGAGGAACCATGAGTTTCCTTCCATCTCGCAAATGCTTTCCTTGAAATAAACGCTCTTGCCATTTGTTATATGTGACACCTACATGAAACAATATACATGCACACATATAAACATAAAACATTTCACCCGTACGCCACTCAGGTTGAAATCACCATAATCTTATGGATTTTGTCTCTTTCATGAACTTTGAAGGTTATAGAACCAGGCTTTTCATCACATTTCCGCCAAACACACTCCCGTTATGACTATTCCGGTGGTTTTGTCAAAAAAACATTCAACTTCTAATGGCATTTCCAAAACATACGAGAAGCCTTTGTAGAACACCCGAAGCCATGCCGGTAAGATAAATCTGTACTCCAGGCCCTTCGCTCGAAGCTTTTCTTGACCTCACTGTACTGTTGTCTTTTCTTGCTGATGCTGGCGGAGAAGTCCGGGAAAAGCATCACTCTTTTGTCCTTGTATAGAACCTCTCTTTTTTTCTCTGGCTGCATTCATTACCCGGAGTTTGTCCCTGTAGTTGAGGAACTTCATTATTAATGCCTGCAGAGGTGCTTTCTCATCCACCCTTGAACTCGCAATTCTGTGGGCACGTTCAATGATCAGTGGAGAGTGTAGTGGTTCCATCCCCAATGCCTCAGGTAACCAGCTTTCCAAAAAAAACACATGTCTCTACCTTCAGCTTTCTCTGGTAAACCCACCAGCCTTAGATTGGATCATTGACTACAATTTTCCAGATCTTCTGCTTTCCAGGTCAGTGTCTCTATTCTGTCTTCAAGGGATTGGCTGTAGTTTTGTAATCGTGTCCTCCGACTGAGAAATTCTTCCTTCTGCCTCTGAACAGTAAATCGGAACAGTCACCGATTTGGTTCTTGATGTCCGTTAGCATGGCAATGGCTGATTCAAATTTAGCCGAGAAATCTGTCTTCAGTAAACAATCACGTGAAAGATATCTTCCATGCTTGTAACTTTATTCAGCTGTGTCTTCTGTCTCTAAACTCTGGGAGTTAACCGTTAGTTTCACCTCCTCCCGAGACTCCGAGCCAGATAACTCCTCGTCCATTTCAGTTTTATCCGCTTTCTTCAATTTACTTTTCGGCATTTTTGGTGGCATTCTTTTCTGAAATAACTCAGCCATCTGTGACTATTCTCTGTAAGCGAAGCAAGAGCTTTTAACGGTAAAATAAATTATTTATTGCAGCTTAGCGAGACCACTCTACCACTCAGCGCCGCACCATAACCAGAAGTCTCCCCATTTATATTATTAAATGATAAACTTGATACATTAACCTTCTGAAACTGTAAAAATCTGCTTTGCACTTTATAATGTTTTGTTAATCACCGTAGTAATTACAGAAGGGCACATGATGACATGAAGTTCATCAATAGTAGCCCTTCCAGGAACAATGACCAATAAACACAAACACTAAACACCATCAGGGTAACACATCTGAAATTAAAATAATGCAGTAAACATGAACTAAACTACATCAATTATAACACAGAACACCACAAAGTGCATAACTGATATTAAAAATAAGAAGACACATAGCTATTCCCATAAAATATAATGAAATGTAATGGGTCACACAGGGAATTCTGGGAATTGCGATTATTGTTTTTTTTTTTACTGTAATTTTAACTATAATGTAGCATAAAAAGCACATGTACTCTCTTGTTAAACATATACATTTTTACCATTAATTATGCAGGAAAATCATACTTTTTACATCTAAAAAACGTATTTACCGTAAAATTACATGTATTTTCTTGTGTAGCATTTTACAGTCTTTTACCATTAAAATTACGGAATTTTTTTTTTTACAGTGCACCAGACAAAGTGGCGGGTAAATGCCCAATGTTCCCAGTCACTAGGGATATAACGATGCACGGGTTCAAGGTATACCGCGGTTTTGAACAATCGCTTCATTTTAAAAGCTACACGAGCAGGGGGGCCTGGGTAGCGAGTAAATACACTGACTACCACCCCTGGAGTCACGAGTTCGAATCCAGAGCATGCTGAGTGACTCCAGCCAAGTCTCCCAAGCAACCAAATTGGCACGGTTGCTAGGGAGGGTAGAGTCACATGGGGTAACATCTTCGTGGTCACGTACTCAACAAGCCACGTGATAAGATGCGCTGATTGGTGGTCTCAGACGCAGAGGCAACTGAGATTCGTCCTCTGCCACCTAGATTGAGGCGAGTCACTACACCACCATGAGGACCTAGAGTGCATTGGGAATTGGGCATTCCAAACTGGGGAGAAAAAAATAAATAAAATATGCCACATGAGCAAACTGCACAGCAGAGAGAGCGCAGCACACTGAAATGTCAAAGCCTTTATTTCCCTCTGCCAAGTGGCTGAAGTCCATGCTGTGGGAATATTATGGTTATTTAAAAGACCCAAAAGGCATTATCAATGTTGATGATCATGCAATTTGTAAACTTTGTCGAAAAAAAGTGTGATCGGAATCGGAGCTGATCAAAATCGTCTCCCTCCCTCTTTCACTGTCTCTCAGCCTCTCACTCGATCACATGTCCTGTGCACTCACGCAAGCGCGTGGGTGCACAGGACATGTTTTTTTTGCACTCTTTGTATGGTGGAATTTAATAACCATCGTAGCTCAACAAGATCACCCACAAGTGCAACAACAGCATGAAACGTGAACACCAGCGAAGTGGTAGGTCTACTGCATCTAAACAGTTCAAAGTTTTTAGAAACTCGCCAGTCAGACACAAGTCAGACACTTGTGGATGTGCGAGACAAACGGCGTATCCTGAAAATAACAGAAATTCATCTCAAATGTAAATCTGTATATTGTGTGAAAATATGCATAGAACATAGAGATGTACATGCAAAACATTAGAAAAATTAGAGGTTTTAATGTTATCATAATGGGGGAGAAAAAGATGACAGGGATTTTTTTCCTAAATTACCATTATTATTATATTTCATAATAAAAACGTATGCATAATTTTATCCATTTCAAATGGCATTGTTTTTCCATCATTCACAAGATGCTCCTAATGGGAAATACCTGGAAAAAAAGTGTCATATTTTAATATATGCCTATATATTATCATTTATAATTTTGCCTGCGTTTCAAAAATCAGTTAGGGACAGCATCAACAAACTATAAAGATTTCAAATGTATTTATCACTGTTGTGTGTGAAAATCCTAGGCGATCAGCAATTACAGAAATACTCAAACCAGCCCATCTGGCACCAACAATCATCCATGCGCTTATCTAATCAGCCAATCATGTGGCAGCAGTGCAGTAAATCATGCAGATATGGGTCAGAAGCTTCAGTTAATGTTCACATCAACCATCAGAATGGTGATAAATTTTAATCTCTGTGATTTGGAGCATGGCATAATTGTTGGTGCCAGATGGGCTGGTTTGAGTATTTCTGTAACTGCTGGGATTTTCACGCTCAAAAGTCTCTAGAATTTACTCCGAATGGTGCCAAAAACAAAAAACATCCAGTGAGCGGCAGTTCTGTGGAAGGAAATGCCTTGTTGATGAGAGAGGTCAACAGAAAATGGCCAGACTGGTTCGAACTGACAAAGTCTGCAGTAACTCAGATAACCACTCTACAATTTTGGTGAGAAGAAAATCATCACAGAATGCTATTCTGAGATGTGGGTTGGCGCTGTTTTGGCGGCACGAGGGGAACCTACACTATATTAGGCAGGTAGTTTTAATGTTGTGGCTGATCAGTATATATATATATACTGTAATATGGGTATTTACCCGCCACTGTTGCTGGAGGGAAAAAAGTTAATTTTTCATACCCTGGTTTGGTTGGCAATGGCAGACATAGGGAAATCTGTGTGAAAACAATCATTATTTTTGCAATTCCGTTTGTTGCCACAGAAATGACACACTTCAGAATTTAAAGCATTGTGAAACATCAACTCCCTTTTTCCATCAACTCTGGTGATGCAGGAGTGAGCTTTCCAAACTATTGAAATCTGTGATCTTGACACTCTCCTTCAGGGTAACAATGAGACCCTTTCTAGTCAATAGGGCATAGGGGCATGAGGATGACCACTTTTGAAAGCACAGTAACCTGTGCCTCACCACGGAAATAAATTCACTACTTCAATGGCTTGCAGAATTTTTCTCATTGCCTTGGCAACCACTGTGTCTTAGCAACAGACAGAGGTCATGAAAGAACAAGGATGAGCTGTGCTAAACTACCTGAACCATACAACATTAGGAGATATTCAGATGCAGCATTTCATCGTGTAAATCAGAACTAAATGATTGACATGGTCTTAAATTTTGAAGCCATTCACCCTTTTAAAATTAGGGGAGGAAATCATTACCTTCAATGTTGATCCACAGACACTCTCTCCTGTCATATTCCTTTAAATGTGCGGTTTCATCTCACACTCTTTTACTGTCTTTTTGGTGCATACACAAGAACACCCATTTAACATACAATAACAATGTTTGTCATCACTGAAAAGATCTATCTGTTCAAGAAGTGAAATAATAAGAAAGGTATAGGAATCTTACTCTATTGATAACTTGAGCAGTTTCCCTTTCCTCTGATTATTGGTCATTCTTTCCTTGTTGTATTTGGCATTACTCAGAATTGGGGTGGGGGGAAATAATTACACATGGCATCAGACCCTTTTTGAGATTCCATATGACAATCAATACATGTGCACACCAAACTGCCATTTCAGAACCCGATAAAGCAATTCTAGATGACTGAACCACTCCCAGAAGTTAAGCAAACAACCTTTAACAGGTCAAGCACTTTTTAAAAGGTTACTCCACGTGACTCTACCCTCCCTAGCAACCGGGCCAATTTGGTTGCTTAGGAGACCTGGCTAGAGTCACTCAGCAAACCCTGGATTCGAACTCGCAACTCCAGGGATGGTAGTTAGCGTCGATACTTGCTGAGCTGCCCAGGCCCCCACTGTAAACTAATGTTTTTAAAAATCTCTTAAGTCTCGGGCTTGATTGTGACATCGCTACAAGTTCCTACAGTACTACATTTACCTCTTGGGGAACAATTATGTCATTTATGCACAAGTATCAACTTTATCATACAATACATTGAAAATATTGTATGATAAATTGCTTGTGCTGTTCCTAGTTTGAAAGTCACTTTGGATAAAAGTGCTTGTTAAACGATTAAATGTAAATGTAGTCCAGTAACAAAAGACTTGACTTGAAATCAAAGGGGAATTTGTGATACATTTGCATCTATAACTTAGCAAGGGCCAAAAGGTGGAGTGCCTCGCTTCCTATTAAGCAGGGTGGAACCACAGTCACAGGACCCATAAATGAATATTCATAGTTCTGTTAGTATCTATATTTTGTTGACATAACAATATACTCCACTGAAGGGCTTTAGTTAAAAACAAAAAACAAAACAAAAATGCCTTTAGGCGTGTCAAACCATGTGCTTCCTTCCAGCTCAAAAAAAAAAAAAAAGCAAGAAAAGACACTGCCATGACAATACACAACACAGGATGTCTGCTAAAATAAGGTTTCAGCCAGAGGCCCCTAGTAGAAGGGCTTGTTTTTAGCCATCAGTTTTATGTTACTGTTGTCATGGCATTTGTGCACATGGTGGCACTTACAGTCCCCAGCTGCTCCGAATCAGAATCTTAATAATTGAGCTTAACTTTTGTCACACTCTGACAGCTGGAGCAAGTGCCTGCTGAGTGTCCAGATGTCATAAAGTGAATTTAGAAAAGATAAAAGGACACTAACCACTAGCGAACAGTGGGGTGTTCATTACAACTAACAAGAGTTCACTAGTGAGGATGTACTTATTTGTTAATGCTGCTCACTGTATTACACACATGGTATTCCCAGAAACTGATGCTAAGACTAAAATACATGAACTTGAGTACATATGACTAATGCAGCATATGATTTACTGTACCATGTTCATTCTTTTTACAAGAAGACAGTAGATTAGACACTGAACAGATTTCAGAATCACCTTAGTGGGTATCTTTCTTTCTTGTAGACTTTTTTCAAATCAAAAGCACGAATATAAATTAGTTTTAGAAAGCAATGCAAAGCCAAAAAACAAACAATAGGAAGTTCCCAAATACTGCCAACCTCCAGAACAGCTGGGGTCCAGCCAAACCAATCAGATAATAAAGTTGGACAACAGGAGTCTTGAAAGAATGGAAATAAGACAACTAAAGCAGAGCACTTGTTAACAGTATTTCGTTTGTCACGGGCGTTGTGTTTGTAGTTCTTACAGTTAGTTCAGCCACAGAGTTTGAGGTTCTGGAGGAGACTCTTGGCGACATGTCTGTCCATGTTTACGTGGGAACTAACACTGACCACACACGAAACTAAAGCCATACACACGCTGTGACACCAATGTAGCCGCAGGAGCAGAGCTGTGGTCGCGGTGCCATGTTTCAGGTTCTGTCCTTTCTTGTAAACCTCAGCTCTCTTTTGAAGAAAGGAAAAAAAACCTGAAGCATGGCTCCCCAATCGAAGCTCTGCTTTTGTTGCTACATTTAGCTTCAGCTCACAACAAGCTACTTTTCGTTTTTAATTATATTATATTATCTTTACGAATATGACACTGATATGTCCGTTTGCTGGGCATTATTCCCAGCAAATTAACTTTTAAAAGCAAAATTTACTTACCACAACCACTGGAATTCAACCTTGTTTTCCTCTTAAACCCCCCAAATCCACTCTACTCATGGACCTCACTAAGCCCCTCCTCTTTTGTTTTTCATTGGCTGTAGCCTCATGGGAATAGACGCCGTACGCGTTGCCGAATGGTCTATTTGTATGCCAATCAATCCTCGACACTTCCGTTACCAAAAGAAGTTCATGGCGCAGGGATGCGCGCAGTGATTGGTTGATTCAACAAACGTCTGGATGTGATGAGAGTGGGCCCTGCTGTGTTTGTAATATTACTTTTTTTTTATTGATATACATATATAAGATGCATACAAACATATACAACGCACAACAAATGTAAATAAATAAAACAATACAAATTAAAAGTACATTTATAATTCATGCCAGGGGTAAAATCACAAATTAAAGCTACAATAAATTAAAGAGAAGTGCCTCATGGGTCTTTTTGCTTTTTTGATTTCTAATACCGTCCAAAGAATTGCCAAATTGCTTATCCTCATTAAAACTTTTTCAAAATTTGTCTTAGCTTAAGACAATTTTTTTTTCTCACATGGATGTGATATATTCCAAGTAAGATAAAAAATTGTATTAGAAAGTAATACTCTTACAATAAATGGTATCTTGTACAAAAAAATAAAATAATATGACATCATACAATTCGATTTATATTGAAGTTTCAAAGGTCCTACAAAGAAAACACTGTCCAAAACATTCTGGATTCACACTTGAGGAAAAGATGTATTACTGATTCTTTAGTAACTCCACACAATTCACACGAATTTTCAATATCCAAATTAAATTGTTCAAAGAACTGCTTAACAGGATACATTTTGTGTTATTATACTTCTCTAACTTTATTATTTAATAATTTATTTGTTGTTGACCAGACTTTTTTCAGTTAATACTTCCAAAATTAGACAGCCAAAATACAGTTAAACACAGCACATAATTCCTTTTAAATACCTTCCTATTATATATATTACTGCATTTGTCTTTTACATTGATATCATATCACCAACTAAGATTGTATGACTACATGCATTGGGTTGTTGGTCTACAATACAGAATATCCAAAATTCCATAACTTTGAGACAGCTTACTTGGGATTTCATCAAAGACGATGACATACTCTTTTGGTTTTGCAGGAATCTTGAACTTTTTGAGGAATATGACAGTAATAGACTGTTTATTAAGCAACTGACAAACATTAACACAGTATGCCATTGTCATATCATGTCTGATTGAAGATGGATTTATTTTGTACAAGATATCCTTGTTTTTCCAGACAAAATACCTGTTTGGTGAGATGTATTTTATATTACTGTGTATTGAGCATCGTGTGGCATGACATCATCATTGAGCATAAAGGACATAAGGATAAGAGTCTTCTCAGGACCAGTGCTGTTGAATGAGTTTTGTCTAAAGTGTGATACTTTAAACTTTACTAAGTACTATTTCATATTTATTGTGCATTGTACTATTACCATGATAAACTGAACATTGAATGGAATTAATTCCAAAGTATTTCACCATCGTTTTGAGTATGTGTATTTTAGAATGTATCTTTCTATAATTTCTTTGTGTAAAAGTATGTACACATGTTCATTACTTACAAATGTATTTTTAATGCCCAGTATAGTATAATAGTGTTTATTTACAAAGCATTTCAAAACAATAATGGCCATATACCAATACAATCTCATTTCCTGAGATCTAAAATATTCCATCTGAACGAGCTTTGCCTTTTGTCTTTCCAGTAGTCTTTTCTGTTTGTTTGATATTTATTTGCATACTTTCAGAGAACATAGCAATTCCATGGCCTCCTAACATGACATTCTCTTCATATTTGTATCATAGATAGCCAAAGTACTGAACACTACTACATTAACATAGACCTGATTGTGTTAAAAAAAAAAAAAAAAAAAACTCCTTCTAAAATGATACCTACTGACTCAAGTCAACTGCACACTCCAGTGGATGAAAGGAAGAACAACAAAAACAGCAATAATGAATTGATGGTGTTCCAGTTTTAGCTTAAAATGCAAAGGTTTGAGATGCAGCTTCAGCTTTCAGCTCTATCTATCTATCTATCTATCTATCTATCTATCTATCTATCTATCAGAGGTGTATAGTAACGACGAAGTACAAATACTGCGTTACAGTACTTAAGTGCAGTTTTTCAATATTTGTACTATACTTGAGTATAAATACTTCTTTGGACTTTTACTTTTACTTCACTACATTTTGAAGAGAAAATGAACAATTTCCCAGACACTATCATTACTTTTGCCACTGAACACCGCAAAAAATAATAAGCTGTACGTGCAAAAATGCATGCATATGGACGATAGTGATGTCTGATTCGTGAAAGAATCATTTGAGTCAAATCTTTTAAATGTGATTTCTTTGAACCTATCAAAAAGTTTCAAAAAGCGCTCTGAATGATTCGTTTTGTGAATCATGAATCTGAATCAAAATCACAAGCGAAGCCTGCGCCAGTTACGTGTTTTGCGTAGTCTGTTTTCACTTGGGAATACAATAAACTGCTCAAATCTGTTTAAAATAAGTCTGTTTCGCTTATTTATTTTTTGACGAATTAATTTGATAAGTTTAGACTTAAACATTATGAAAACTGTGAAATAATGATGAAGTTATATGTTATCAGTCTCCCGCCTTTCCAGGAAACCTGTTGATATTAAAGTATCCTAAATCAAATGCGTTTCCCTTTTACATTAAACCAAGATGCGATGTGTATGAATAATTACCAACGCTCATAAAAATATCAAACAATATTTATTTTATAAACTAGGGTGTTCTGGGTGGTTGCTAAGGTGTTCTCTTAGCTTTTTAGCACATTGATGCGTATGTACCTGTATGTGTTTACTTGCGTGTTCTGGATGGTTGCTGAGGCATGCAATGCAGTTGTCAGGGTGATCTGCTGTGTGTTTTAGCGCATTGCTATAGTATGTGGTTGCCAGGTTGTTAATATGCTGTTGCTAAGTTGTTTTCTGTGTTTGTAGAACATTGCTATGCAGTAGCTAGGGTGGTTGTCAGGTTGTCATTATGCTGTTAAGTTGTTTGAACTGTGTTTTTAGCACAATGCTATGCAGTTGCCAGGGTGTTCTAGGTGGTTGCTTATTGGCCAGCAATATGCTTTATCAGCACCAATCCAATGACATGTTCATGTATTCACATATTTGATCATTCTTATGTGGCCACATATACTGATGGGAAATGTTATGTTGTTATTTTAAAGAGTCAACAAAGCTTTGTTGGCATGTTTGTCGGCATTTAGCTACAATGCCAAAGCGTATACAGTATAGTACTAATAGTACCTAAATGGACAATACAGAAAATAACTATAGTGAATAAAATAAAGAAATCTGGGAAAAGAAGGGGAAAGAAAAAGAAAGTGATTTTCAAAAATTGAAAATAAATAAAACTAATACAAAATTGAAATGGGCATGAATTTTCATACAGAATATGGTATAAAGAAAATATACTTGTCGGAGAAATAAATCACAAATAGTCCCCTTCTTTCAGTCATCGCACCAACCCAGACTAACCAACCACTGAAGAGCACAAATCTGTGGCTACAGATCAGCTGTCCAGTGGTTCATGCTTCTAAACCACGCGAGATTTCGGTGGACGCGAGAAGACCTGTCGCCGTTTCTCTTCCTCCTCGCGGTTTGTTTTCGATCACATATCCCGGTAGGGGACCTTCCCCATATGCCACGATCACTGACAGTCCGCATGGAAGACTTCGTGCGGACTTTGACATTGCATTACCCGTTGATCAGACTGAACAAAACCAACAGATATTGCTATAAAAGAACTATCCATTCCGCCGTCTGATAGATCTTGTAATCTAGGCCGTGTGTCTGGCTGCATTATCGTGCATATTCAGGTGAGCGGAGCGGCCTCTCCCAGCACTCATGCCATCGACACCCTTCAGGTGTGAAATCCGTTACATTCCTGACACTTCTTTTCTCGCCTCTTGATTTAATACCGGTAGGAGTTTGCCTCTTTTGCTGAAACACTAGCGGCGGCTACCCTGCATGTAGCCCGGGCTCAATGGCGTCGGATACCAGCGACACGGAGGAGTTTTACGATGCAGCGGAGGATGTCAACTTCACTCCTACATATCATGCGTGAGTCTCACATGCGAAATAAAAAGATGCATACTATTCTCTGCATTACGGCAGTGTGATATCCATGTCCAAGCAACACCTGTCAAAGCTGTCAACAGCCCCCCCATTCTGTTTGTAGTTGTGCTGATTCTGTACAGCCATATATCGTTTATGCTTATCATATGACTTTTACACAATCATTCAAGGCTGTGTGTCAACCCCTGTGTAACTGCCTACCTAGACTGCATTATGTCGGGCATTTTATGCGCGTTTCGAGTCAGCTGAGCCTATGCGCTGTCTGGTTTTGAGACAGGCACGATCTTGCTGTGACACGTAGCCTTGAGATGATGTGGCTGTGCCTGTGTTGTATTGTATCTGGGTTATTACTTGAACCAGATTATTTTACATCCGTTAAAACGTTTAAACGCTTTTATGAACCCTGATTGAAATTGGTATAGAACTGTATACGGTCATGTTAGAAATGTCATATACCGGTAGTTTGCGAGATTTCCCTTGTAACTGTCACATCTTTCACCTCTAAAACGGACAGTAATGGCCCTGCTTGCTGACTGATAAATAGCCGTGCATCATTCACGATAAAGTGCAGCAATGAACTCTTCAGCAGCTTCACACAGCACCTGAGACTTTGACAGCACCCATAGCTGATCATTATTTTTATTGCATAGCAACGTTCTGTTACTGTTTACTGTCAGGTTTCATATGTTATAACGGAAGTTTGGCATTTAATATTAATACTTAGGGGCCGTTTACACAACAACGTTTTCAACTAAAAACGGAAAACCTTTTATGCGTTTGGCTGTTCATTTACACGACAACGGCGTTTTGGGGCCTGAAAACGCAAACTTGAAAACCGGTTTCAAAGTGCAAGTTTTTGAAAACGATGCCGTTATCGTCTCCGTGTAAACATACAAAAACGATGACGTCATGCGCACGCGTATTACGTGTTATATAAAGAATGATGGATTGACAGGCATCAATTTGAGATGTATAATTATCAATATGAATATTGGTGTTTGTGCAAATAACAATAATCAACAATTTATTCATTTGGAGTGTTTTGTATGGAGTGTGAACATTGTACATTAGGTAGAACCTGCAATTTGAAAATCTTGAAATTAATGTATGGATTCAGATGGGAAAAATGTATTTGTATTTTAAATGTTATTTATTTATTTTTATTTGATGTACCTTTACCCTGCAATTCATTCACCCACTGCTTATGTATATAGCCTATAGACAGAAATGTGATGCCATGTACAGTCTTCAATGATATGCTTAGAATATGATAATATGAGGCAGTGAAAATGCATGTTAGATCCAGTGTACACAAGACCTCTCTTTCCATCAGAAGATATCCATATATCAGAGTTCTGTCTGATACCCAAAACCAGTCAACATCAACAGCTTGTTACATTAACTTACTCTCCTACCAGCCCAAGAGTCAGCAGGGGTAATACAGAAGGCAGGAGACGAAGTGATGGTAAAAATGAGCAGAGTTTATTGAATAATCTTGAGAGTTCAGTCTATAGGCATGCACGCGAGACATTCAAAACTACAATGGCGGACTACAGGACTGTGTTTGTGCTGCTCAAGATTTTGAGTTTATTGATGCTTCTCCAGCAAAGTGTAGATTTACGGCATCACTACAACCAACGATTGCCATCTTCATTGTTTGTATTCACCGCTCTGTGGAAGAATGCTTATGTGCGCAGGCGCGTAGTGTTTCTTTACAAAGTGACATCGCCAACTACTGGCCTGGCATGCATAATACAGCGTTTTAGTTGTTTTCACGGATCTGTGTGAACGGGGATTGTTTTGACAACGTTGTCGTCTGTACGCGAAACTTTTCAAAAACACAAAGGATAAACCTTTCCTTTTTTAGTACATCGTTGTCATGTAAACGTACCCTTAAATAAATAGCATTTTAATAAAAAAAATTTTTTTAAACAAATCTTTTCTCCCCAATTTGGAATGCCCAATTCTCCACTACTTAGTTGGTAATCGTGGTGGTGCGGTTACTCACCTCAATCCGGGTGGCGGAGGACAAGTCTCAGTTGCCTCCACTTCTGAGACCGCCAATCTTATCACGTGGCTCGCTGTGCATGACACCGTGGAGACTCACAGCACGTGGAGGCTCATGCTATTCTGCGCAATCCACGCACAACTTACTATGCATTGAGAGCAAGAACCACTCATCGCGACCACGAGGAGGTTACCCCATGTGACTCTACCCTCCCTAGCACCCAGGCCAATTTGGTCACTTAGGAGACCTGGCTGGAGTCACTCAGCACACCCTGGATTCGAACTCGCGACTCCATGGGTTGTAGTTAGCATCAATACTCGACAACATTTGTGTTTATTATGTGTTAATGGTTTTATCAAATCAATAAGGTACTCGAGGCTGTGCCAGAGGGCTTTTATTACTGAATTAACAATCTGTTTTTAACCATAGGAGAGAGCGTAATGTTCAAGAAGCGTGTTACGACAGTTAGTTCTCATTTGCGGACACCATACATATGAATGGTCTTCTCTTATAAAACAGCAATTGTATCCTAGTAAACTCCACACATAGTTCATTCTAAAAGGATTGTTTAGTGTAAAACATGTTGAAGATTAGCAGACAGGTGGTCAGTTCATAAAGCGATGAGCTGTTTCTCACAAAAGCAGTTTATTCATCACACTGAAGCATCTTCTCCATAGAAATCCATTAACTGGTCTCCTTTTCTGTGTAGCACGCTTAAAATGTCTGTGGGACCGCCATGTTCTACATATTGTTGCTAACATCATAGGCTCACCTTGATAGAAGGGCTCTGGCTGTGCCATATTATGAATAGAGTCACAGCTGAAAGGTAGGATTGTTACTAAATACTAGGGGTGTAACGGTTCAAATTTCTCACGGTTCGGTTTGTATCACGGATTTAGGGTCATGGTTTCGGTACGGTTCAGTATTTGTTATGTTCAGGAGGAAAAAAATGTTACTGCCATATCCAAAGTTAAAATATTCTATTTGGTAACAGACGCTTCAAGAGATTTGCACTCACTACAAAACACCATGGTTTTACTACAATAACCAAAGTTTAAACATTGTATTTGTAGTAAAATCATAGTAACCACAAAAATAACATGGTTACTGTCATGGTTACAATACTATAGTAAAATCATTGTTAATATATGGAGACTACAGTATTACTGTTGTAAAACAATGGTTAATTGTATCAAAACTATGATTTCTGCCAAGAAAACAATGGTGACAGCAGTCATTGTTACTTCAGTCATTGCTACTACAATATTACTATAGTAAAACCATGGTTAATTGTCCTTAACTAAAAAAAAAAAACTTTCTCTAATTACTAACTCAACATTTGAACTTAATACCTGCATTATTACACGACAGGCATCAACATAAAGTACATTTCAAACTCAACTCAGTGAATATTCAACTTTCAGAATCTGTAGATCACTATAGAAGAAATAAACTTGCTATTACAATGGATACGAGAAGGGATGTCGTAACGCGACTCGAGTATTTTAATCATACGTGGAAATCCCACATCTTCATCAACGGAGTAAGGGCGACATAACTTTGGCTATGAGCACCCCAAGCGCTTTACTTCTTGTTTCATGTCTGTCCGAACTAGTGCTTGTTTAAAGACGGAAGGGATTGTTTTGGGCTCACCTGTGGCTCTGTGCACACCGCATGCTATTTATCCTCCGGGGATGTCAGCCTAAATAGCTAATCAAATATTGATATCACCAGTATACGGCACTCGCGTTGAGCCATGTCTGCAAACAGTGCCTGTTTTGTAAATGTTTTTTGACCATCGCTGTTGTAATTGACTGCATAAAGAAAAAGTTCCCAGACAGGAGACTTGAATGACGCAGGGGCTTGTCTCTTGTGGCTTGTTTTCTCAGCTTGCCATTTTACCAGCTAACGTGTGAAGAACTGTGATGTCATCAACTGATTTAACATACAGTTAATAGGACAGCTGCTCTCTTTAGAAAGTTGACCCACGTGAAACACAGGCAGAGTTTGTCCATCTACAGAGCCACACAGGTGCATTAGTAGAAGTTACAACTGCGCATGTCTGTTTGGTGCTTTTTTTGCTTCGCCAAACTGTATGACCCAAATGCGTTATTAAACTAGAGATGAACTGTGGGGCAAATGCTTACCGAAACGTGGTTGGTTTTTTACCGAGAACCGTTACACCCCTACTAAATACACAAAATAACACAGCCTCTCGAACCTTATTGCTTAAATATACAATTTTCCATGCTATTTTATAAAACGTTTTGAGTCCACTTGTATTTTGCATTTTTCTATTTTAATCGTTCATTTTTCATTACAAATAATATTATCAACATAACAGTTTGAGTTAAAAATTTGTGCAAAACCCGCATGTGAAAAATTTTGCATGTGAATTTTCACAGAGCATCTTGCGAAAGTGCTTTAATGAAAGAAAACCTGTCCTTTTGTACAAAATAAGATAACACAATGTCAAAAATTTGCCTATTTGATTACTGATCACGGAATTGTGTGGAACTCATAAATATTTCTTATGTCATACATTTTTCAAAATCACACAGAGGGGTAATCACTAGCACGCAAGCAACGGCGAGAGAGGAGCATTGAAGTTTTTCGCACCTGCATTCCAATCTACATCTTGATGTAATCATGTTCATGAGACTAAACACTATTAAAGTGTGACTAGACACACGCTGCATGTGCACATCACAAGCCGATCAACTATTTAGCCTTTTTCGGTGAATCGCACCTGCAAAATACTTAAACTTTATTTCCAGGTTTAGTTTATATTTTGAATAGACTCAGATTTTTGGACCCCACAATTTGGGTTTATGTTTTCTCTTAAGGAGGGTGTACCTGTATGCTGCATTTGAAATCTCAAGGATTAATCGTGGCGTTTTCCTTGTTACATGACGTGTTGTTCTGAAAGCAAAAAGAAACAAATGAAACACGGAATGTAGGCTGTCATCCGCACAGCCTGACCGAATTAAAGTGGGCACGTTTACTCGTGCGATTAACCAAAAGTGAAGCGCGAATGGCTTGTGATGCGCGAATGGCTTACACGCACTGCAGGAATCTGTTGGGTATACTGCAGTCTCGTCACATTTAAACTTTTTGTTTAGCTTCCCTTTCAGCTCATGAAAACACGCTGCGTGATCATGAGGTAGGATTACATCAAGATGTAGATTAGAATGCAGGTGTGGAATTTCATTGTATTCATTTCATTGTCTTCTCCTCTCTCTTGCCATTGCTGGTGTGCCAGTGATTACCCCTCCACGTTGCCGACCCCTGCTTTAGACTGATGCCAGTTTAACAGTCTTTTGCTGGGTTTCCATCCAAAATGTTTCGCATTTTTTAAGCGCATTTCTAAACATTCGACTTAAGAAAATACGAATTGTTGCGCGTTTCCATCTACTACGTAATGCGCATTATCATGAGAGAGCCGCCTCATCATGATGGAGCAGCTGAATGACCTCTCCCTGCTTTAGGGATAGTTTTATTTGCAAGATTGGAGCAAGTATCTCATTTTATTAAATGCATCCACGAGACACCGCTCAATAAGTGTAATATCTGATATAATGTGGGCTGAAATAGCTGCGATGCCCACACACAGTCTCTGCATACCTGGGAGCGCCCATTCTCAAAACTGTTCTGGCAGATTGTGAGGACCCATTTTATTGACCAGTGGGTTAAACACTTCCGAATGACAAGCGCTATGTTCGAGGAATTGTGTGCCAAGGTCGGACCTTTCGGTGGGCTAGTATAAATAAGAATAAACAGTTTCCATCACCTTAATGTGCATTTTAACTAATGCGAAACTCTAGAAAATCCACATCCTCCTAGCACATTAAATTTTAAGCGAATTTAGAATGTTTCTTCGCATATCATGCGTTTCCATTCAGGATTTCTTATGCGCAATTTCAAAATGCGCATAAAAATAGTTGGATAGTTTTGATAGTTGGAGTGTTTGAGTCATAAACATGATGGCTATTTTCAGTAAAGAGCACTCGGATGACTCAAAAACACAATGACTCAGATTCTGAGTGTTAATCAACAGTGATTAAAGATTGGAAGACTGCAGGATCCGAAATCAGTTGCTCTTTTGTTTGAAGAATGAATCTCCATGTTATCTAGTACAAAAGATCCAGTCTGCATATTCTTGTTATCACGGCATGTCAGGGGTCAAAGGTGGTGTGAGAGCACTTTTGTGAGTGGAGAGGAATCTTTTGGCTTTGGAGATGTAAATGTCTTCAGTGATGGCTGAAAGTTGATTTGGAAGTTTGTGTGTGGTTGCTGCACTGATGGGCACAAACATCTGAGTGTCTTAGTGAAAGCTAGTTTCGAGTTGCTGGTTAAAGGGTGTGTTATGAATGAAATAGAAGGGCTTGTCTGTTCATGAATGCTGCGTCAGGCAGGTCACACTAGCTACTTTTAATTATGCACAAACCTTTTTATGTGAACTCAGTGCTGAGAGGAGCCCTCACACCAACTGACTGTGTTTTTGTACACACAGAACCTTATTGATGTTCACTAATTAGTATATAGTATGCTTCTTTCTGGCTGAAGGGTATATTGGCTCAAATTTCACATAGGTTTTGCACCTCTGTGTATGACATGGGAAAATTAAGCTCAGTGTGAATATATGAAGCCTAGCCTTGGTGAGCTATGTTCTTAATCCACAATTCTTTGTTTTGTTTTTTCATTCCCTCTAGGTCACCTGCAAAATTTGAACTTCCCCAGCCTGTGGTAAGAGTTTTCTGTTGTTACTTACGTACACCTGTATCTACCTGTTCAGGTCAACCTTCTTTACAGGAGACAAATTAGTACAGCTCTTAGTGAAGAAGGAACATATACACTGATCGGCCACAACATTAAAACCACCTGCCTAATATAGTATAGTTCCCCCTTGTCCCACCAAAACAGCTCCAACCTGCATCTCAGAATAGCATTATGAGATGATATTCCTTCTCACCACAATTGTACAGAGCGGTTATCTGAGTTACTGTAGACTTTGTCAGTTCGAACCAGTCTGGCCATTCTCTGTTGACCTCTCTCATCAACAAGGCGTTTCTGTCCACTGAATTGCTGCACACAGGATGTTTTTTGTTTTTTGGCACCATTCGGAGTAAATTCTAGGGTAAACTGTTGTGTGTGAAAATCCCAGGAGATCAGCAGTTACAGAAGTACTCAAACCAGCTCATAACCTTAAACATGGGATCAGTAGCATGATCAAAGAAAATTTTTTGAAAACTTGAGCACAATCAGAAGAATTTAGCTTGTCCCCAACATATTGATTTGCCAATAGGGCTGCAACTAACGGTTATTTTGATAATCGACTAATCTAATGATTATTAGAACGATTATTCGACTATTCGGGCGATTTATTTCAAGGATTAATCATTAGCTCTTAACCGACTGTTCAGCTTGTGCCTGAGTTAAAAGGTTGAATTAAATGTGCTTACAAACAATAAAGTGGACAAAATCATCTTTTAAAATTACCTCTAAATGACATTCACTGAATTAAAGGAAAAAAATATATACTTTTTATCAAGTTTAATTCAGTCAAAAATTCACTGCAAAAAATCCTATTATCAAGTGTTTTTGACTTGTTTTCCATTTAAAAATATCTAAAAATCTTTAAAACATGATACATTTACTTTAGAAGCAACATATAAGATGCTAAGAATTGCTTTCAGAGAATGTACCTTGAATATGTGTATTTTGTATATAAGTGTATTTTTTTACTTGGTTATACTTCCGCGAGTGCAGTAAAGTACTAAATATCTTATATGCTGCTTCTGAGGTAAATGTATCTTTTACATTTTTAGATACCTAAAAATATTTTCAAATATTTGAACATTCTCAGATAACAAATTTTTCTTCTGCAATATAACTCCCAAAGTAAATGTATGTTGTTTTAAAGGAGTTTTATATATTTATATGGGAAAATAAGCCAAAACAAAAACAAATCAAAAACTTATTTTGTTGCTATGTAAAATGGGTGAAGACTACCCTGTCACCTTTTTGTTCACCTTGATCCATCTTTAACTCGCCAAAAAAAAAAAAAACCTCTCTCTTCTTAATAAAGCTGCATATTGCCGTATTTTCTTCATGATAAGAAACACACAGTGACACATATATTATGATTCAATATGTCGCAAGCCATCACGTTAAAATCTAGCTGCACCAAGCGCGCATGATGTGCATCAGCTGGGTGGAGTTTCAATCTCTCCCCCTCAGATTGGGTCACTTCTCACGACTCATAGAAGTGGTGCTGACCGCACAGAGAAATACCAGTTTCAGAGTTTGTACTTATTTGCATGACCTGCTTCCTTATTATTTGAACTTTAATAAAGGATGCATTAAATATAAAAGGCTGGGATGTTTCTTTTAAAGACAATCAGCACGCAAGGTTTGCTTAAGCGGAAAGGCAGCTTCGCAATATTTCACTATGAGAGTGCTTCTGTATTTACTTATTTTGTATTTTTGTATAATCTCCTCATACTTAACATCGCCTGAAGCTGTTTGGAAAGTTTGGAGTGCGTCTGGACTGTGAACTGTCTTCTTCCTCTCCTCAATCAGGCGCGAGCTACAGTGCACCTCTCGGGCGTCATCATTAATTTAATATAATCTCATGTTATGTTAAATGACATCAATCGACAACTACAATTTTTGTCGGACAATTTTTATTGTCAATAACATCAACTACTCATTTCAGCCCTGTTTGCCAATAATGGTTATAACCTTTCTTTTCATTAATGCATTAGTGCAGAATGGGAATATGATCTGAGTTTGACACAGAGTCTGAGGCTCTGCACAAGCTTTGTTTAAACATTTAAGTAAAATAGATCCTACTCATCAAATAAAACCAACCAAACTGCTTTTGAAGAATTTTCAACAGTACTTTTAGAGAATTCTAAAACTCTGATTGGCTTTGTAAAGACATGAATCAAAATCTCTAGAATGTTCTTTACCTCAGGCAAAGTCCCTTTCAAAGCAAGACAGAACACTCTACGGCCATCTTTGGAACGCTCCTGTGCAGCTGGGCAGCTATTTTTCGATGTAAACAAGCAGCATTAAAGTATAAATCCTATCTACTTGAATGGCAGGGTTCCGGAAAGACCGAAATCTCTAAAACGGTTGGTTAAGATTACAATTAAAAAAGAATATTTCAAATCAGCAGTAAAATCAGACAACAATGGTATCATAAATTGTGCTTTTTCAACTCCGATCACCCTTAAAACGCAATTTTTCAGGCTCGTTCAGCTAATGTGCATGCACGTTCTTGACTGACTGGCGATGTCTGTCTGTATCTAAAAGGAGGCGATATCTGTCCATATCTAAAAGGTGATTTGGCTCCTTTACCTGTAAGGCGGGACTTCCTTTTTAACATCCGTTGGACATTGAGTGTTCCAAATTCTCCCATTCATTTTAATACCAGTGGTCCATCTCTGCTAAACTTTCTCTTCCTCAGACCACATCGGAACTAATCCGTTTTCATCTGAAAGCTGTTTTCAGTTTCCTAACGTCATCATTTTCCAAAGTACCCAGTAATAGAGAGCGTTTTCGAAACATTGCATTTTTGGTGGAGGAAAATGCATTTGAAGTGTAGATGAGATGTGTAAATGTTGCAAAATTAATGCGTTTCAATTGAAAACATATTAGTGTGGATGTGGCCTCGGTCTGTTATTTTGAAAAATAATTACAATTATTTTAAATGGAAAAAATAAGTTGGAATATGCATGTATCTGTAAAGATATGACATTATGTGGAGATATGTGGTTTGTTTATCGGATTATTTTTCATGTGTTGCTTTTGGTTGGCTGCAGGGTCTTGCAGAGAATGTGGCACAGGAAGTCACTGCCGTATTGGTTCAGCCAGAACCCCGCCATGATGATTCCCTTCAGGTGGGTGTGCCCTTGATGCAGCTTTGCTTTATTCTTGCTACTTCGTTCTTTAGCCTTTCTCTACTTTCATGTTGGCTGGATGCCAGACTCTCTTGGTCAATAACTGAGACCTTTATAGGCATGGTCATAAGTCATAATTGATTATATATGAACTGCAACAACTGTACCCAGTAAAGTAAACAGCTTTCATCCCCACATCATTTTGGTTTGATTAAATAAACTAAAATGACAAAAGTCCAGCCTGTTCTCTTGCACACTGCACGCATGCTATAGCACAATTTTGAATTTCCCTCTTTCTAGATCATTGACAGTATTATAGAAGAGAGTCAAAAAAATGGAGTGAAAGACCAATTGCTGAGAGAAGAAGAGAAATCTGGAGCCTCATCTGTAGAGGAGAAGAGCCCAATTGCAGAAGACCACAGTGTTGTTGTAAGTCAGGTTCCTGTGGCCGCAACAGTATCTCTGGAGGATTCTAACATGAAACCACATGAAGCTGGCCACACTGAGCAGCTGCCTGATGTGAGACTACAGGAATCAAAGTCACAGGACATTCAGGAAAGAGCACCAGATGTGGCTGGTGTTGCCCAAGAGGGCCAGGACCAAGCTATGCCACCCCCTCCTGACATTACAAGTGCTTTGGGTCAGCCATCACAACCCAACTCCCTGCCCTGTGCTGAAACTCCTAAAACAGCTGACATTTTAGAACAAGTCCCTATGACTGAACCAGATGGCCCTGGCCCTTCCAAACCTCCCAGACATCTAACAGTGGAGCCTGACATTGTGGCTAGTACCAAGAAGCAACCACCCTCAAGACCTCCCCCACCCAGCGGGGCTCCACCTCCTAGGCCGCCTCCCCCTTCACGCCCCAACTTCCCAGCTAGTAAAAAGTCCCAGGAAGTGATGCGACCAACAGGACTAGAAGGTACATTTTCAGAGGCAAGCTATTCAATTGTATCACAGGTTTAAAAAGTAAGAATGCTTATTTTATAGGTGCCATATTTGTCACTAATTTTATGGTGTCTGCTTTTCATTGTTCTCCTTTTTGTCAATTCATGCCTGTTATTAGTCAGATGTTACTCTGAGGTTGTGAAACATCAAGCAGTTGGTGAATAATGCAATTGTTGCTCTTCCTGATTGGTCAGTCTCTGTAGAGCCAGCAGATGAGCCTTGTGGATTGGTCAGCCCAAGTGCCTCAGTGCGATGCATCACTAAAGAAATCCAGCACTCCCTGGATCTCGCTAGTGCCACTAGTGGCGATAAAGTGGTCACTGCACAGGTTCGAAGAAGAATATAGTCGTATCAGATAATATATATGGAAGATTGAAAACACTGAAGATTTACATCATACAATTGTGTTTGTTCCTTTATGTACGATTAGGAAAACGACGAGCAAGCATCTTGTCCTAGCGGCAGTGAGACTCCAGGACCACAGAGACCAAGGTCTAACTCAGGCAGAGAACTTACTGATGAGGTAGTGTGTTTACTTGTCTGTGCAAGTGTGCAACCTTGCGTTAGTTTGAAACAACATTGCTAGATAATGCTTCTCCTGTGTAACTGTGGATCGTAGATTGCACTTAAAATCCAGAAAAGTCAGATATCTGTATCTGTGTGTTATATAGGAGATTCTTGCGAGTGTGATGATCAAGAATCTGGACACTGGTGAGGAGATCCCATTGATCCAGGCAGAAGAGAAACTACCCACTGGAATCAACCCTCTCACACTGCACATAATGAGGAGAACTAAGGAGTATATCTCGTAAGAGAACTACATTTCCAACAGTACACTACAAATTTAAGGCTGCATTCACCCAGCAGTTGGGTTGGGAACCGAGAACTGGTTCTTGTTCAGAACCAGTTCCATTTAGAAAAACAATACCAGAACCGTTTGATTTTTATGACTTTCAGTGCTTGCATGGGCAATTTTCATAACAGTCTTTCCTGCAGCGCATTTCAGCAGCAGCACTGCCACCTACTGAATCTACTGCTCAAAACTCTATATGAGCTGGGTCTTTTTAATCTACCATCGAAACATACAGCGCTCCCAGTGTTGTTCGATTCCTCAACGATTGACTCTTATGAGCCGGTTCTTTTGAATCTTTTAGGGAATCAAAAACACTTATACATCAGTCAGAGCAGGTACTGAATTAATCTTATACTGATGCATATACTGAAGTAATGAATTCTAACTCAAAATGAAATAAGAAATGTTGAAGTCTCACAAGTAAGGCTGAAACGATTAGTCAACGTTATCGGCAACATCGACAATAAATAATTGTCAACACATTTTTTGGAGACCAGACACACTCCAAACTTTCCAAACAGCTTCAGGTAATGTACTGTAGATCGCAAAGTATGAGAGAATTATGCAAAAATACAAAATAAGTAAATACAGAAGCACTCTCGTTGTGAAATAAAGCGGAGCCGGGGCTGCCGTTCCACTGAAGCAACACTTGCATGCTCGCGTCTTTAAAGGAAACACCCCACCATCTTTAATGCGACCTTTATTAAAGTTCAAATAATAAGGAAGCAGGCCATGTAAATAAGTACAAACTCTGAAACTGTAAGAAGTCTATGAGTCGTGAGAAGTGACCCGATTTAAGGGGGAGAGATTGAAACTGCATTCTGGCTAATGCACATTCTGGTGCAGGGACACTCGTCCCTCACACATGCTTGCTGCAGCTAGATTATAACATGATGGCTCGTGACGTAGTGAATCATAGTGCATATGTGTTGCAGTGTGTATCTTATAATGAAGAAAATCAGTGATACACAGCTTTATTAAGAAGAGAGAGTTTGTTTTTTGTGGGTTAAAGATGGATTGATGTGAACAGAAAGTGAGAGAGGTCTTCACCCCATTATTACACTGCAACAAAATACGTTTTTGATTTGTTTTTGTTTTGGATTGTTTTCCCAATATAAATATCTAAAACTCCTTTTAAGCAACGTACATTTACTTAGGAGCTATACTGCAGAAGAAAATTTTGTTATCTGAGAATGTTGAATATAATATAAAAAATAAAAATATTGTAAAATACCTACAAATCCTAAAAAAAGATACATTTACCTGAGAAGCAGCATATAAGATATTTAGACTTGATTTTAGAGAATAGATCTTGAATATAAGTGTATTTTACTTATTAACTGCACTGCCAGAAATATAGCCAAGTGAAAAAATACACTTACACTACCATTCAAAAGTTTAGGGTCACTTACTCATTTTTTTTTTTTTTTTCATCACAACTATGGAATAACATAAATGGAACTAAGGGAATTATGTTGTGACTAAAACAAATCCAAAATAAATGAAAACTGTGTTATATTTTAGCATCTTCAAAGTGGCCACCCTTTGCCTAGAATTTTCAGAAATTTACTCTTGACATTTTCTCAACCAACTTCTTGAGGTATCACCCTGGGATGATTTTTAAACAGTATTGAAGGAGTTCCCATCTATGTTGGGCACTTACTGGCTGCTTTTCTTAATTATTCAGTCCAAGTCATCCATTTCAAAAAAAAAAAAAAATGTTTTTTTTAAAATAGAATTTTAGTTTTGTAATGAAATAAATTAATATGGTGGCACAATTATATTTTTGTCTACAAAACTAATTTCAAACATTTAAGCATACGCCTTCAGATCAAAAGATTTTTAAGATCATGAGAAACATTTCAGTCGTGTTTCAAAACTTTTGAACGGTAATGTATATACAAAATACACTTATACATTCTCTTAAAGCAAGTCTAAATATCTTGTATGTTGCTTCCAAAGTAAATGTTCATGTTTTAAGGATTTTTAGATATTTTTAAATGGAAAACAAGACAAAAATACTTGAAAATAGGAAATATTCAATGAATTTATTACTGAATTAAATTTGATAAAAAGTATATATTTTTTCCCTTTAATTCAGTGAATGTCATTTAATGCTACTTTTAAAAGATGATTTTGTCCTCTTTATTGTTAGTAAGCACATTTAATTCAACCTTTTAACTCAGGCACAAGCTGAACAGTCAGTTAAGAGCTAATGATTAATCGTTGTAAAAATCACCCGAATAGTCGAATAATCGTTCTAATAATCATTAGATTAGTCGATAATCAAAATAATTGTTAGTTACAGCCCTACTCACAAGCATGAGGTACAACATGAGACATCATAACACAGTCTAAACTGTCTCTGGAACTGTTACTGTGTTTATTTAATATACTTCAGACCTGTGAGACTTCAATCAAGCAGTTCAGTTACTAACTGGCTGTTTATATATGCAGTTAAATATACACATGAGTTTTGTTGTTATCAGTGGAATTTTATTAAAGAATAAATGAATTGATGAAATATCACATGTAATGAAATAAATGTTGTCACATTTCTTGTTCGTTTACAGTTTTTATTTAATATATGTTTAGGATCAATTATTAGATTGCATTAATGCCTCTAAAAAGTATGCAAACATGCCTTTTACAATAATCTATTCCTGATTTGTTATGTCTGCTCTGTAGATATCTAAAATGATCACATTATTTGGCAGTAGGCTGCCAATGGCAGTTCGGTTATAAGACGGAAATGGTGGAGCTGTGTGTTATCTGAAGGTTTAAAATCCTGTTGCTGTCTTCCACTGGAGCTGCTCCCAGCAGTTTTGTGGTCTGTGTATGACCCAAATGGCCATGTACCCGGCAAAAAAGCGGTCAAAACCGCTGCTGTTGCATAAGATTTGACTGGTGAACTCGTGCCTCAATTGGACAATTTTTTATAAGAACTTTGTGTCAATCATGACTTTCCAATGAATGAAAGTTGACATCTTTGATAATTTCTTTAGTCACTGTCACTATGGTTTTAACCATTATTTATGGCTATTGCGAGACCTTAAACAAGCTACTTCTCTAAGCTGTTTATTAACAGGACAAATTCAGAGTCAACAGATATGACTGTGTGAACGTAGCTGTAGATCCACAAATTGTTTGAGCTCTGAAATATTTTACACATTTTCAAACCGTCATGAAGTCCTACTGTATGTTAGATGAACTCATCAACAATCTACATCTTTTGAGCTGATATTACATTTCATGTTTGGGATCAGGGATAATTTTCCTTATGCCACACTGCTTTGCTAATGCTCAGGCTGCAGGATTGAGTCCTATCAGTTATCCGATTCTCCACACTCTTATCCGCCCTCGTTTTATCAGTCAGAATGAAACCCAACAACTGTTTTTCCTCTTTCAAAAGGAGAAGGCATGCAATCTCTTCTCTTTGGATTCTAAACCACACTAACACAAGTGGGGCATTTTGGCATGAGGTGCTTCATAATGCTGAGCTGAAAATTGTTTTGTAGTTTCTGTCGTTGTGGTAAAACATTTGGGTTGCTGGTCTGGTCCTGGATCAGTGTTAATAGATGATTTGCCATTGAACATCAGGATTTAATTCAGTCTAATTTAGAAAGGGGTTTAAAGCAAACTCCTGTCTTAAAGCCAGCAGTTCTGGAGGCTTTAGGGTGGGATATCATTCTTTCTCTTTCTTTGGCAGAAATGATGCAGCACAGTCAGATGATGACGATAAGTCCCAGCCTGCCCTTACAGACACAGATGGAGGGAAACTCAAACAGAGAACGTAAGAGATGGAAGTTTCTTTGTAACATATAGTCATAATTTAAAGTAAAAGAATAGGTGTCCATAAGTATGATTTTCAGACAAATCTGTTTCTTACGGCTGTCAATTGATAAAATATTGATCTAATTAATTGTGTGATGTGAGATTAAACTGTGAATAAATAGATTAACAGCATATCAATATTTGCTGAAAAAAAGCCCCCAAATGAAGATAATTCAAAGACATTATATTATTTTGGCAGACGAGTAAAGCATTAAATTGACTTAACATAATAACATAAGTCAATATCTTGTTAGATTTATGTTCCGTTATATTGAAATAAAACAACCATTGGCCCACAGTCTGTAGCAAACCGGTTTGCAATCAGTCAGTTTGAGGAGGTAGACATAGTGTTTTTTTGCCCCCCCCCCCCCCAAAAAAAATATAATTAATTGTACCAAAGTAACATGTTGAATCAACTGGCCTACTATTTATCTAAATGCGACCCTCCCTCCCTCCTGCACTCAGGACACAGTTGAAGAAGTTTCTGGGTAAATCGGTTAAGAGAGCGAAGCATCTGGCGGAGGAATATGGAGAGAAAGCTGTGAATAAAGTCAAGAGCGTTCGGGACGAGGTGTTCCACACAGACCAGGACGACCCATCGTCCAGTGATGATGAGGGAATGCCGTACACCAGACCGGTCAAGTTTAAAGCGGCTCACAGCTTCAAAGGGCCCTTTGACTTTGACCAAATCAAAGTGGTGCAGGACCTGAGTGGAGAGCACATGGTGAGGAGTGTCTGTGTGTGTGCGTGTGACCTTTAATGTGATTTTCAACCCTCATAATGTGGATTATTTTGTTACATTGATCTATATTGGGTATATTTATTCAATGACTCTCTCTCTCTCAGGGTGCTGTCTGGACAATGAAATTCTCTCATTGTGGGAGGCTGCTGGCTACAGCAGGGCAGGATAATGTGGTTCGGATCTGGGTCCTAAAAAATGCCTTTGACTATTTCAACAACATGAGAATAAAGTACAATACAGAAGGTAATTTAAAAAACAGATCACTGCTGAGTGTTTAAGCTTCAACTTTGTCTAGGAAATAAACATTAACACTGTAAATTAATGAAACCAGCTGACTTTTAATACATCAGATAACTGCTGCCTGCTCAGTAGGGGTGGGTAAAAATATAGATTTCTCGATGTATTGCGATCTTCATTTAAAACATCTCAATATCGATTCTTAAATCCCAAGATCGATCTTTTACTCTATGCGCAGCCCTCTACTACAATGAGGGGAAATCACTCGCATTTGCATCCAAATTTCGTGTTATGCGACATTTATTATACTAAATGTATATATTTGGCAACTGGCTGTAAATGTTCAGATTTCACTTACCAGTGATTGTGTAGTATAGTGGTGGAGTATTCAGCAGGGAGACTCCTTTCACTGCATGTTGAGAGTTTAAAGTTGTTCCATGTGTGTCCAAAGACAAGATCCACGCAATCCCATTTGTCATGGAATAATATCTTTTAATACCCCTCCTGTTCTTTATAGTCAGTTGTTGATCAAAAACAACAAAAAATAAACATTTAATTCTAATCACGTGTAGCACATGGTAAACAGATGGTTTACAGATGAGGTAAAGCCATTCGAGTCCTCTCTCGTTAATATGCGCTCATTTACAGACGTTCTTTACAGAACTGCCAGTTTTCTTAAAGAGACATTACAGATTTTTTTAGCACATATTCAACAAATCAATGGAAATACTTTTACAAATTATGCAATTAAACAATAAACATGCAACAAAATATAACATATGCAGTGTAATATTATAGTAATTGATTGAGTACATGGATTTGTTAATTTTTAAAAAGCTAAAATGTGACAAATTATGAAAAATGTATAAAATGTAATAAATAAAATTATTATTTTCATAATGTACCTAGTTAGAAGGTCCCCTGTAAAATTAACAGCATTAGCTGGGAGACAATTTCTTTCATACTGTAAGCAAAAGCAACATTATGACATTTATGAAACATACCCATATGGAACAATATCAAATCGAATCGAGAGCTTGTGAATCGGAATCAAATCAAACTGAGAAATCTGTATCAATACCACGCCCTACTGCTCAGACTGAATTGAAACTGAGATTGAAACTGTGCTTGTATAATTTTTAAGTCAGTTTGTTTGTCTGAATGCACCACATTCAATACTGTAGTAGTGTATGGGAGTAGTGAGTCTTGTCTGAGCTGTGGAAACAGAAACAAAGTTCTTATCGAATGAAAAAAAAAAAAATTGTTTAAATGAAACTTTATATGTGGGTTGAAAGTGCACTGTGTTTCCATTTTAAATGACTCTTTTTGGTTTCTCTCAGGACGTGTATCCCCATCTCCCTCTCAGGAGAGTCTATGTTCCTCTAAATCAGATACGGAGGGAGGGGTAAGGCATTTGTCAGGTTTCTCATTGTTTTGTTGTCTTTCTACTCTTTATTTTGGAGTTCATACCAATGAATCATTCTTTTGGGCCCTAAAATATCTGCCTTTGTCTCTCTTGCTTTATCTTGCTCAGTTTGTTGCTGCAGTGGAAGACACGGACAATGAGGACAGAAACGTGCCATTCCGACAGGTTCCATTCTGCAAGTACAAAGGTCATACTGCTGACCTGCTGGATCTTTCCTGGTCGAAGGTGAGAGATTACAGCCTTCAGTGGTGCTGTAACAGTTTCCACTCCTCTGGGAAGGCTTTCAACTAGATGTTCGAACATGGCCGCAGGGATTTATTCCCAGTCAGGGTTGTAGCCTGTGTTCCAATGAATCCCAAAGGGTTCAGTCTGGGCTTTGTGCTGAACAGTCAAGTTCTTCCACACCAGACTTGGCAAACCATTTCTTTATGGACCTTGCTTTGTGCACAGGGGCATTATCATGCTGGAGCAGAAAAAGACCCTCCCCAAAGTTGGAAGCACACAATTCTCTAAAATGTCATTGTATACCACGACATAAAGAATTGTCTTCACTGGAATTACTGGAATAGCCAAAACCATTAATTAGAACGGGGTGCCCACATATTTTTGGCCATGTAATGGAAAAGAATTATAGTGCTGAAAACATTTGATGTTCTCAGTTTAACAAATAGTAATTAGACTTATTTATTGTAATGATGGTATTTCTTTTCTGAGCAGAACTACTTCCTCCTGTCATCATCTATGGATAAGACAGTTCGTTTGTGGCACATCTCCAGAAGAGAGTGTCTCTGCTGTTTTCAGCATATAGACTTTGTTACAGCCATCGCATTTCATCCCAGGGTGAGTATGCATGTGTGTGAGCATGTGTGAACTTGTACATAATGGTTTGGGTTTGTGTGTTTTGATGGTTGTCATTCTCTCAGGATGACAGGTATTTTTTGAGCGGCTCTTTGGACGGAAAGTTGCGGTTATGGAATATTCCAGATAAAAAGGTGGCACTGTGGAACGAGGTAGACGGACAGACACGTCTTATCACAGCGGCTAACTTCTGCCAGAATGGAAAATACGCAGTTATCGGCACCTACGATGGACGCTGCATTTTTTATGACACAGAGGTTTGTATTGTTAATGTGAGCTTTTAGATGGGAAAATCCCTGTATCAATGGATAAGAGTTTATTTTCTTTTTACATGTAGAAAGATTTCCATATATACTGTAAATGTACAAATCAAACTGTGAAAATGCACAAAGTCGATCATTGATCTGTAATCACTACTAGGGTTGGGAATCGTAAAATTCCGCTTCCGATTGCTCTTAAAGATTCCGGTTCCTTTAACGGTTCCAGTGACTTTTTGTTTTTAAAAATTTTAAAGAATTATTTAGAAATGAGAAATGCAATTCTTATTGCATTTACTACCCTCTGCTATCTGTTACCAAATAATGAGATAATTTCAGATTTGTACAGGGCAGATATAACAAATCAGAAATAAATGTAATGCAGTTCTTGTAAAAGGTGTGTTTGCAGACTTATTAGAGACAAATACAATCCAGTAATAGATCCTTACTCTATTTTAAATAAAGAAATCTAAACCAAAATGAAACGTGATGGCATATTTCATTAATTCATTTATTATTTTATAAAATTCCAGTTATTACAACAAAACTTTTGTATCTTTAATTATACATTGTCATGAACAACCAGTCACAGGTCTTCATTAAATAAACAGTAACAGTTCCAGAGACAGTTTATACTGTTTTGTAGCCTAATGTTGTACTTCAGGCTTGTAAGACATCAACCGTCATTTTGAGTTGGACATTCATAACTTGCACATCAGTATAAGATTACTAGTATACTGGAATTGCTGTATGTTACGCACTGTAGATTCAAAAGGACCGGCTCATTAGAATGGTTCTTTCGGGATCGGACTATACCGGAAGCACCATATCTTTTGCATGTTGATTCAAAAGAACCGGCTCTGTCAGAGTATTTCAGGACGGTGTTCCAGCTACATCGGTGGAAAATTGAACGCTGGAGAACCGTTAACGGAACCGAAAGTCACGAAAATCATACATTTCTTGGTTTCCAACCCTAATCACTACCTTTATTATATTCTGCTCAGCGTCTTAAGTATCATACCCAAATCCATGTTCGCTCCACGAGAGGCAGGAATCGCGTGGGCCGCAAAATTACTGGTATCGAGCCGCTGCCAGGAGAGAACAAGGTGGGTTCATGTAACAGGAAAAGTTTGATGATAAGAAAATTAGCAGTTGACTAGAATTGAACAGATGACTGAAGTTAGACCTCTACTTGTGTATTCCACTGAATATACTTATTTTTCATCTCAAGGTGATAAAACTTGAGTTCAGAGAGCTGATTGAAATCTCCTTTTCCTCTCCAGATCTTGGTGACGTCGAATGACTCTCGTATTCGCTTGTATGACCTGAGAGATTTGTCTCTTTCCATGAAGTATAAAGGCTACGTGAACAGCAGCAGTCAGATCAAAGCCAGCTTCAGGTGAGAAGAGCAACCCTGATGTACAGCCCGGTTATGTCCATTTCTGATCTAAAATTTTAGCGATTCTCTTGGCATAGACAAGATAGTGTTTGGCCCATTCTGATTCAGATCGTGTTTCATGTGTTGTTTTTATTTTTAACTGCCCTTTATCACATAATTTATTTTTCTTGTAGCCATGACTACTCGTTCATTGTGAGCGGCTCAGAAGACAAGTATGTGTACATCTGGAGCACATACCACGACCTCAGCAAGTTCACCTCTGTACGGCGAGACCGCAATGACTTCTGGGAAGGGATCAAAGGTAATATACTGTATGATGTGATCAGAAAACAAAAATGGATCATATACTGAGAGCAGCTGCAGCTACACAGATGTCTGTAAAAAGAAAAGATTTCAGGAATTTTTGGCGGCCCGTCAAATTGAGAAATTTTGGAATGCAACCACTACATTCAGAACCTAAAAAGAATAAACGTTATTGTTTGTACGTTTAGGGTCTTAAAGTGAAATGAAAATTCTGTTATAATTTACTCAAACCTGTATTACTTTTTTTTTTTCTTTGAACACAAAACGAGATGTTAGGGAGAATGTGTGCCTCTGAAATCATTAACTTTCATTGCATATTTTCCATTCAATGAAAGTGAATGGCATCTAAAATCATCTGTTGATCGTTTGAAACAAGTTTGAGTAAATGATGAGAGAATTTTCATTTTTGGGTAAGCATAAACCACTCCTTTAAATTACTTTTGTTTTCTGCTTTGTAGCCCACAATGCTGTGGTGACTTCGGCCATTTTTGCTCCCCATCCGGATCTTATTGTGCCTCAGGATGCAGGGGCAGAGAAGCCTGACTCAGACTGTAAGAGTGACAGCACGGATGATTCAGAGACCATCCCATCAGGTTCTGCCTATTGCCATGATGACCAGCAGTGTGAAATCACAACAGTATATTGTCTATAGTAGTAGTTATGAATAAAAGGACTCTGTTCTTCTTTTCATTCATCTTTTTTTCTTTCTCTTCCTCAGGGGCGCTGAAAACAGACCACTTTGAAGTTTTACTCTCTGCTGATTTCACTGGAGCCATTAAAGTGTTTGTCAATGTTAAGAAATACTGAACACAACATCCAGTAAATGTATATAAATACAATGATTAAAAAAACTTCTCAGATTTTGGACAGAGGTAAAAATGGAGGACAAAAGACAAAGTGCAGTGCCACTTTACATCTAACCGAGCCCCAATTCACTGACCAATCAGCTGCTGGAGAGTGCTCTGAGAGGTGGAGATTTTAAGCCCCGCCTTATTCACAGAGAACAGGGACCCAGGATGTTGGAAGGCAGGGTCGGTTAAGTAACAGGCTGAGAGCATTGCTATCCTTTACCTTCATTTTTCATAATTTTATATAATTTTGAGAGGAATTATTGTACATAAAAGGGCTTTAAATTGCACGGATCAGTGATGCTATTTTAATGGATGAGTGAAACTGCAAGCCCGAGAATAGATATGAGAGACAGGTGGTCACACTCACACTCACACACACACACAAAAAGCCTTTAATTTTCCACTGCGCACTCTAACCCAAGTCACTGTTTCTGGCAAACACAGTACCACACATTTCCAACTTTAGCACTAACTTAATTTCAATTTAAAACTCTTCGTCAGTGTTATTTTGTTGTAAAAATAATTGAACCTGTTTTGTTTTTTTATGTGTATGATTCCTGAAATAAAAAGTTTTCTCCATGTTGTTTTAATCTGAATGTATTAAAAGTTTTTCACAGGTGTAAATGAACGATTCAGTTTGTCTCCTGCTTTATTCTAATCAGCAATCACTATAAAGGCTTTAAAGCCTTTTAAATATATTGAGGACTGTTTATAATACAAGTGCTTACATAATATTTCCACCAAAACATCTGTCCTTTCACAATGTTTTTATTGTAAAGTTTGGTGGTGGAAGGGCAAATCTTGCAGCAATTTTTTTACACACTGGATTTAAAACAAAACAGGAAGAAAATAAAAGTTTACAAAACAAAAATAAGATATGTACAAGTATAGCCCACGCTTCATCTTAGGAAAAACTCAGCCAAGCCCAGGGTTGTGATTGCAGCAGCCACATGAGGACCGTTCTGGAAACAGATGAACAGCTGTGGATTGCCCAGTTCTTCCTCAAATCACTGTGGAATAAAAACACATTTATGTGCACACCAAGAGCAGTCCTTGAGCTCCATCAGGCTGCATTATGAGAAGATCACAGGATTTAAAGGGTCAGATTTCAGTGTTTACTCTTCTTGGCCTTTTTATGGGAGCGATGTGGTGATCGGGACAAAGACCTCCAGGATTTGTGCTGCGGTGATGGTGATCGAGAGCGTTTCGACTTCCGTGGTGATCGGGATCTTGTTCTTCATGAAAGACAAGGAGTAAAAGAGGATAAAGTGAGTTCTAAATGCTGAGTGAAAACCAGCTGTACTTTATATGGCAGCATGGCGCTGTGTTCTAACCTAATGCAACATGATGAGACAAGCGATAAAAACTATTCCATGTAAATCTGAGTTTTTGTCCTGACCAGCCGCAACAACGCACTTTGACAGATATCTGATTTGTATATCTGCGGCTTTGAGCTGGGTAACCCCGCCTACAGTGAAATCTCATTGGTCCAAACTCCCGCTCCACCTAACTGCATTTTAAATATCCAATATGTTCTGATTGGCTATGAGTGTGGGGCTTTACGCAGAATTTTCACTTTCAGTGTGGACCGTGAGGTCTGTTAATTACTGATTTTAAAAAGTAAGACAAGTTAATTGCTAGACACAATTAACATTGGGTTGCACTCAGTGTCTAAGTGGGATAAGTGCATACCTCTCTCTCCTCTCTTCTTTGTCTCGACTCCGTCCTTTACTCCTCTCTCTGTCCTCACTTTTTCTACTTTTCTCCTTATCCCGTGTTTTACTCTTGTCCTCCACTTTGTCTCTCCGCTCTTCTTTTTTGGACCTCTCTTTTTGTTTCTGTGACCATTTGTCTCCCTTTTCTTGGTCGTCCTTGTCAAACTCCTAAAGAAGGAGGGATAGAAAGAAATAGAAAGAGATAATGAGAGTGTTTATGATTGTATCATCGCTTTAAGAGTTTACTTTGAGTAGAATTCAAACCAGTATTCTGTGCTTATATGGACAGCAGGCATCCATAATAGGTCTTTTTTAAAAAAAAAGTTTTTATCCCCTTTTCTCCCAATTTGAAATGCCCAATTCCCACTACTTAGTAGGTCCTCGTGGTGGTGCGGTTACTCACCTCAATCCGGGAGGCGGAGGACAAGTCTCAGTTGCCTTCGCTTCTGAGACCGCCAATCTGCATATCTTATCACGTGGCACGTTGTGCATGACACCGCGGAGACTCCGCATGTGGAGGCTCATGCTACTCTCCGTGATCCACGCACAACTTGCCACGTGCCCCATTGAGAGCGAGAACCACTAATCGCAACTATGAGGAGGTTACCCCATGTGACTTTACCCTTCCTAGCAACCGGGCCAATTTGGTTGCTTAGGAGACCTGGCTGGAGTCGCTCGGCACACCCTGGATTTGAACTCGCGGCTCCAGGGGTGGTAGTCAGCATCAATACTCGCTGAGTTACCCAGGCCCCCATAATAGGTCTTGAAGTAGACTTGGCTAATACCATTTAGCACATTTGTAACTACACTATACGGCCAGAAGTATTTTCACACCCCCTTCTAATTAATGGGATTTGGCTATTCTAATAATTTCTGAAAGGAAAAATCTAAATGCATAAAATGATATTCTAAAGAATTTTGTATATTCAATTTTATTGCAACAGATTGGTAAGGGCCCTTTTCTGTTCCAGCATGACAATGCTCCGTGGACAAAGCAAGGTAAATAAAAAATTATTTACTGAGGCTGGTGTGGAAGAACTTGATTGGCCGGCACAAAGACCCGACCTGAACCCCTTCTGCAATGCTACAGTATGGGATGAATTGGACCACCAGCAGTGAGCCAGACCCTATCGCCCAACATGAGAGCATGAGCGAGGTCAGGCACTGTTGTCTTGCTGAATATTTCAAAATTTTCAAAGGCATGGGCATAAATCCTTCCCTTTGCTGCTGCTGTAACAGCTTCCACTCTTCTGGTAAGGCTAGATGTTGGAACATGGCTGCAGGGATTTGTTTCCATTTTAAGACACAAGATCATCAGTGAGGTCAGGCACTGATTTTGGGCAGTGGAGTCTGACTCATGGTAAGTGGATGAGGGATGAGTGTGTGTACCTTCTGCAGCAGTCTGTTTCTGTAATGCTGAACTTGCTGTTGGAGAGTGATACTGGACTTCCTCAGTCTCTTACCCGACTCTAGTTCATCCTGAAATTTCATCACCTTCACCTGCAAAATGCACACAAACACTTTTATAGTGCCTGTCAACACATCTGGCTTGATTGCTACATTTATTTCTGTGTGTGCTAGACAGAGAAAAACCATGAAATACTGAGCTTAACTGAATTACCTCCAGTTCTCTGAGGCGCGTCCTTTTACTTTCAGACAGCTCAAAGTTTTTCAGAGTACTCTTAAACTCTGCCCCCTCGTACCTGCTGGGGCTGTCAGCATCATCACTGCTGATATCAGAGTCACCATTGTTTTCCTTTAGGCCACTGTTAAAGAAGGAGAGGGTAGGAAACAATGAGATGACAAAGATCTCAAAAGATTATTACATTTTTAAATATTTTGGTAACTTTATTTTACATTGTCCATGTTACACATATTACATGGTACTATTAATAGTTACTATAGTAATAACAATATGAAAGTACAGGCAGCTCTACTAAATAATTACAAAGTACACAGTTCTTTGGGGTTGTGATTCAAGTAAACAATAAGAGAATGCGTTGTGCATGACATTGAGTTGACATGATAGAAGAGGGTAGTAAGCAAGCGTGTGATTTGATGAGGCAGTTTGACTTACCTTGAATTCACCTCAGAGTCTGAATCATTCTTTGCTGAAAGGATGATAAGAACAGTTTAACAAGGTGTAACAGTTTAAAGGAATGTTTTGGATTCAATATGATATAACCGCATTTGTGGCATATTATTGATTACACCAGAAAATAATTTCGACTCATCCCTCAGTTTTTTTTAGCTCACTTTTTGTGGTGTAAGTTGTCTAAATCATGCTTTTGAGGTGGCAATACTTTTTTAGGTATAACTACTTCTGGTTATGAGTTACAGATTATGTGTTTGCTCTACGTAAACAGTCGCCTCTGTTATACTTGCATGTATCAGGCGAAAGTTACCGAATTTACTGGTGTTACACGACACAAGGTTTAGATAAAAATGTACACAGAAAAGGACAGTTAGAAATTCTATCATACTACTCTTATGTCAATACATAAATAATATTGAAGTCTTGTGGATATGCTTTTGAAACTGTTTTTTTTTTTTTTATGTTGCTTTTTTTGCACCTGGCTCTGTGTACTTCCACTGTAAAAAAAGAAAAAGAAGAAAAAAAAAAAGGTACGAGTCGAAACAAAAATGAGTGTGGTAAATGACATTGTGCCACAAATGCTGTCCATAGAGCTTAAGTTGTATCAAACCCAAAACTTTCCTTTAACAAGTGTAACTGGACATTTTTATCAGCTTTCAGTGTCTACTGACTGAACACTGACAGTAGAAAAATCCTGGACACATACTTCACACATGACACACTAATCTTTATGTTGTTATTGTACCTGAGGATTCTGAATCCTCCACCTTCTCCCATTTGGACAATGCGATACTGGGTAAAGCCTTATCTAAGCCCTCATCCACTGGATCAGAAACACAAAACAAGCACAAAAAGGGAAATGTATAGAACTTAAAAGTGTACAATGATATGCAAAAACAATACTGTATGTGCTCAATACATTCAAGGTGTTCAGAACATAAGGAAATACAATTAAACAGTAGGAACATTATAATAAAAACATCTAATTGTTAAAATAAACAAGATCAACATCTTAAGAGACCTCAACAGCCTACTACTTACATGGCACACCATCAATATCATCTACTGTGTTTCCCAGGGGAACACCGTCAATGTCGTCAACTGGTTCACCATCAATAGAGGATGGGTCCCAGGTCATAGGTGACCCATCAAGGTCATCAAGGGGTGCACCATCAATTTCACTTCTGTCTAGAGAAATACCATCCAGTGGTGCACCATCCAGATCTGGAGATTCAGGCTAGAGAACAGGTAGGTAAATAAACTACTTATACCCATAGCACACTCAAATCAACATGTATAATTCTGAGCTGTATTTTTGTAATTCAAGCTTCATAGTATATTATTTATATGCTATGCCATGTAAACTCTTGCTGCATTGCTACCCTATTGCCAAGAGCACAGCAGAAGTGACTTGGAGGAGGTACTGAGGGCTGCGTAATATCGTTATCGGCCAATATTAGCCTTCACATCAGTCTGATATTTTTTAACTGTAAATAAAATCAGCATTGTGTGATTAGGCTGATTTTGGTAGCAGATAACATCAGGGCTCACTCAAATTCAAACAGTACACTCTTTTTCTACGCTAGGTTTCAAAAGTACTAAACAGTTACCCATCTTCTACTGTAAATTACTATGTTTTAATGCTATATTGTAGGTGAAATATTCAACTACTAGAGCTTAAGTGTGAATGCTGAATTTTTATAAGAGAAATACAGTAGAGATTTATATGATCAGCCTTCAAATTAGTTATTGGGCAAAGGATAAAAATATTTTTTGATTATCAGTATAGGCCAAAATCTCTAGAATGGTGCATCCTTAGTTAACGGTTTTTCATTTGCCAAAGCTTAAAGGGTTAGTTCACCCAAAAATGAAAATTCTGCCATTATTTACTCACCCTCATGCCATCCCAGATGTGTTTGACTTTCTTTCTTCTGCTGAACATAAACAAAGACTTTTAAAAGAATATTTCAGCTCTGTAGGTCCATACAATGCAAGTGAATGGTGGCTTGAACTTTGAACCTCCAAAAAACACAAAGGCAGAATAAAAGAAATCCATAAGACTGCTGTGGTTTAATCCATGTTTTCTAAAGCAATTTGATAGGTGTTGGTGAGAAACAGATCTCTATTTAAGTCCTTTTTTTACTATAAATTCTCCTCCCTCCCCAGTAGGTGGCGAAATGCATGAATTACGGCAAAAACAAAAGAAGAATGTGAAAGTGGAGATTTGATCTGATTCTCACCCACACCTATCATATCGCTTCTGAAGACATGAGCAGTGTCCAAAACTGCTGATTTGTTCACTCATTCACTATTTCCTATAGGAGTGAATGAAATGAATGAGTGAATTCGGATGTTGACGTATACACAGAGCATCGGAGAGAGCAGGAGAGGGTGCTGGAGATGACGCAGAAACAACTTCACATATGTACTTTTATCGTACATGTAGGATAATAATCATAATAACAACAATAATAATACTTATATACAATAAATCTTAATTCTGTTTGTCATGTTTAATATATATTTTCATAATGACTAAAAAAAAAAAAAACGACCAACAAGAATAAAAACATTCAAACTACCGTACACTATTGTATTTATTTATTATTTATTCTTTAATAGCATCTTGACAGTCCCATCCAAACTGGGCTGCATTTCTAAATGCCGAGAAGAGATAACGTGTGCATAGTGCCCTCATGCGACTATAATACAGTACTAAAGTTATCGATGATTGATAACATTACATTAATTGATTATTAGACAAATTAGTACACGTGATAACCGAATATTTGAATAATTTCCACTGAGTGCAGTCTTCTGAGTTAACAATAATATCACCTCAGTGAATCAGTGAAAAAATAAATCACTTAGCATTAATGGCACAATAAAAATAACATTCAAATATATGTAATATCTCTAATATATTTTCATCTATATAAATAAATCAAATTGTTCAATTTACCTGCATGATTTTGGATCGATATATTTTATTGTTATTTTTAATCAAGTTTTGATATGTCAAAAAGTAAAACACAACAGCAAACGTAAATAAAGCATTGCAGGAAGGAAGGAAGCTGTAAACTATGGGGTTAGAATTGTTTCTAATTAACATACAAATGGAAAGAGATTCACAAATACAAAAATGGTTCACAAATAAATTGAATGAGATCCACAAATAAATGTAAGGAGTTTCGCAGAAATGAATTCACAAATAAAAAGAATGAGATTTACAAATATATGTTAGGAGTTTTACAAAAAAAAATAAAAAAAATAAAGTGAATTCACAAATAAATAAAATGAGATTCACAAATAAAAAAATTATTTACAAATATATGTTAACTCACAAACACAACTCTATCCAGCATTCATTTGTGGATCGCTTGCTGTGCATTTGTGACTACTGAAACATTTCTTGCACGAGAGCTGCAGACAATCCACAAATAGGTGGACTCCACCCACCGTCTACTCAAGCCAATCAGATAACGGCCATATTATCAGACCAATCGTAGCACATTCTATCTTCAACCAGTCACGCTTCGTTTTACAATCAGGGCAGGACCAGAGTCACAGCACTCTCATGAGCATGGAATAAAGCACATACAGATAAGCTCCAAGGCCGCAAACTCTAAGAAATGGATGCCATCAGAGGAATACTGTGACTTAAGGTTTGTATGATTTTCTCTCAGTTATAAACGTGTACATTTTCTTGTAAAATGTCGACAGCTGAAAACTGCCCATTTGTAGAGTGTCCTGATCATTAGCTTTATAGCTAACCTGGCTGACTGTATGAGTCTGCTATTTTAATTCTAAACAAGTTTCTTGACTAAAACTCCTAGCTACTTAATGGAACTGTATGTATGTGTCGTCAAAACCTTTACTCTTAATGTTACATGGCAGATCCAAACAGACACATTACTATACACTACAAAAGATCAGTAGTACAGATAGTGCCTTTATAAAACATGAATCATAAAAGATAATCTTAGGAGCACAAACCATAAATTAATACCCTATATTACACAGTGTACAAAATCTGCTATGGCATTAATTTGGTTTCACATTATGTTAATGTATTAAAAAAAATAATAATTATAATAAAGTAATATTTCAAAGGATTTATATTTTTAGCACTT
The DNA here is from genome assembly GCF_019703515.2 of Myxocyprinus asiaticus. NCBI lineage: Eukaryota > Metazoa > Chordata > Actinopteri > Cypriniformes > Catostomidae > Myxocyprinus > Myxocyprinus asiaticus. The sequence goes on from NC_059347.1 coordinate 33,099,395, forward strand.
AGTGTTATGGCAGACCAGTCAAATGTTACTCACAAGAAATAATGATGTTAATCCTGTAAAACAATGCATGTTTCACTTATTTATTCAGGGAGTATATGGGCTGTGAGATACAGGACGACAATAATAATAATATTAAAAGATTTGTGAGGATACTGGAGAATTGGTGCTCTCTGCTCCAGTCCACCTCACAAAAAGATGGAAACAGTTGTGGGACTTTTTTGCTACTGGTAGTAAGACTAAATAAATAAATAAATCATATATATATACACACGCACACACACACAACCGGTCAAAAGTTTTGAAACACGTTTTTTTTCTTCACATTTTAGAATAATAGTAAAGTCATCAAAACTATGGAATAACATAAATGGAACTATGGGAATTATGTTGTGACTAAACAAAATCCAAAATAAATAAAAACTGTGTTATATTTTAGCATCTTCAAAGTAATCACCCATTGCCTAGAATTTGCAGACATGTACTCTTGACATTTTCTCAACCAGCTTCTTGAGGTATCACCCTGGGATGCTTTTTAAACAGTATTGAAGAAGTTCCCATCTATGTTGGGCATTTATTGGCTGCTTTTCTTTATTATTTGGTCCAAGTCATTAATTTAAAACTTTTTTTTTTTTTTTTTTTTAATTACATTTTAGTTTTATAATGAAATAAATTAATATGGTGGCACAATTATATTTTTGTCTACAAAACTAATTTCAAACATTTAAGCATACGCCTTCAGATCAAACGATTTTTAAGATCATGGGAAACATTTCGGTCAAGTGTTTCAAAACTTTTGACCGGTAGTGTATATAAAAAACACACACATTTAAAACTACACATCTCTCTCCACTTCCCCTCCCCGAGAGCTTTCCAAAAATGTCAAATAGCTGCCCCATTTTTTATTAAATAACTCCAAGTTTCCCTGCCTTCTATATGACATTTCTTCTAATGCTGCCACCTTGCCTATCTCTATGCACCACTCCTGAAATGAGGGCACTCCAGCCGACTTCCATCCCCTAAGGATGACCTGCCTGCCGATCATAACATTGGCTAGGACCCAATTTTTTATGTATTTATCCCCTATATTAATGACCGCCCCATCGCCTAAAATACAGAGTCTGGGGCAAAATGAAATACAAGTGTCCAATACGTCACACATAAAACTCTGAACCCTCAACCAAAAATCTTGGATCTTAACACACCACCAAAAAACATGGGTTATGTCTCCATCTTCTGATTGGCATCACCAGCAGGTGGGTGTGTCTTTAAGACAAAGCCTATGCAATCTAGAGGGGATCCAACAGAATCGATGTAAAATCTTAAATTGCATAAAGCTCACCCTTGCATCTCTAGATGTAAACTTGACGTTTTTTAGAATCCTAGCCCACACTCCCTCCTCCAATACCAAGTATTAAATCTATTTCCCATAATCTCTTGAGAGAAGCTGAAGTTCCGTCCCCCAGACACTTAATTAGCTGGGAGAAATACACTGATGCCTCATGGCCTTTTCCAAAAGCAGTAATCACCACTTCCAGAGTATCTGCCACTTTAGGGGGGGTGTATGCTACTCCCAAAAATAGTACAAAGCAGGTGGCGCAGCTGTAAATACCTAAAGAATTGAGACCTGGTGATCCCAAAATGTTGAACCATATTTTCAAAGGATCTCAACAGACCACTCTCATATAAGTCACCGAGCATATTAACCTCCCTCACAATCCACGCTGTCCAGCAGAAAGGGGACTTATTAATACATAACTTTGGGTTCAGCCATATGCTTAAAGCAACATTTAAATAAATGTCTGAATTAAACACTCTGGACACTTTTGTCTATACTGAGTGCAAATGCGAAATAACGGGTTGTGACTTAACTTCTCCGGTTAATTTGATAGAAAGGCTTTGCAATGGCGAAATAGGGGCAAGAACTTCCTCTTCAATACAGAATAAGGGAGGGGCACTCTCAGGTGGAAGCGACCATTGTGCCAAATATCTGAGTCCGAATGCATAATAATAAAACAAAATCTTGGGTAGGCCTAGCCCACCTTTGTCAATTGGCCTATGCAACTTACTGAAATGTAATCTGGGATGTTTACCATTCTAAATGAAGGACTTCGCTATGCTATCAAATTGCTTGAAATAAGAGAGGGGGACATTTACAGTGAGAGACTGTAGCAGGTAGTTGAATTTTGGAATACAATTCATTTTAATAACATTAACCTTCCCAATCATAGATAAATGTAATGAAGCTCACCTGCCCACATTGCTCGAAAACCTTTTTATTAAAGGGTCAAAATTAACTAACTAAATCACACAAATTTGCTGGGAATAAAATACCCAAATACTTAATGCCCTGTTTGGGCCACTGGAAGACGCCTGGCTGAAAAGTAGTTACCGGGCAGTACGCTGTCAGAGCCAAAGCTTCAGATTTAGACCAATTATCTCTGTATCCTGAGAATTTAGAAAAGCAATGAATAATTCTGTGGAGGCAAGGCATAGATCTAGTAGGGTCAGAGACGAATAATAAAATATCATCTGCGTAAAGCAAAAGCTTATGTGCCATACCTCCTGCCACCACCCCTGGAAAATCATCCTCCTTTCTTATCGTGGCTGCTAATGGTTCCAGGGCAAGACAGAACAATAATGGGGAGCTGTGGCCTCGAATAAACCCCACCTGATCAATATTTATAAGAGATGTCATAACTTAATCGGTTAGCCAAAATTCTGGACAATATTTTAACGTCTAGCTAGATCAGGGAAATTGGATGGTAAATCGCTTGGATCTTTGTCCTTTTTAAGAATCTGACTGATCCGGGCTTGCGTCATGGTTGGCGGAAGCTTTCTATTCTTTAATGATTCCGTATAAACTTCTAGCAAAAGTGGAGCCAGATCTGTAGCATAAGATCTAAAAAAATTCAGTGGCAAAGCCATCTGGCCCCGGAACCTTGCCTGTAGGCAAGGCCTTAATTACCAATGGTTATCTCCAAGGTTATCTCAGAATCAAGATTATTTTATTGTAGACAAAGATGTGGAACTATAGAGATCAAGATAGAATTCTTTAAAAGCATTATTATTATCAATGGCTGAGGTAAATATTTCACCACCAGCAGATTTCACTGAGGGAATGGTAGAAAAAGACTCTCTCTGTTTTATATATCTAGCCAGAAGCTTCCCTACTTTGTCCCCTGACTCAAAGTATGACTGTCTTGCCCTGAATAGCCAAAACTTCACCTTCAGCAACAGTATTATATCTGTATTTCAACCGGGTCAATTCTCTGAGGCCATTAGATGACATTCGGTGCTTCAGCTCTGCCTCGGCACTTTTAATATTCCCTTCCAATTCCACGAGTTCTTGTGCATTGGATTTTTTGGAGAATGAGGCATACTGTATGATTCGGCCCCTAAGAACCGCCTTAAGTGCCTCCCAAGCCACGGCCACAGAGGATACTGAGGACCAGTTGGTCTCCATATAGACATTGATTTCAGCCTTTTAGCATTTGTTGGAATTCAGGATTTTGCGAAAGGTGTACATTAAAGCGCCAACTACATGATTTCTTTTTCTCTGTATGTGGCAATACCTCTAAACACACCAGGGCGTGATCTGAGACTAAAATGTTTCCAATTGAGCAATCAGCAACAGATGAAATGAGGGACTTAGATATGAAAAAAAAAAAAATCTATTCTAGAGTAAATCTTATGGACTGAGAAAAATGTATAGTCCCTACCAGATGGGTTCAAAAGTCTCCAAAAATCTGTAAGACCAAGATTTTTTACACATCCTGTGAAGCGTCACTGTTGCTCTAGGGGGCTTGCACATTTTTGCTTCACTATGATCAAGGACTGAGTCCATTAAAATATTAAAATCTCCTCCCAATATTATATCATGAGGGGTGCCAGCAAGTTGCAACATCCCTTCAAGATCTATAAAAAAGCCCTGATCATCAACGTTAGGTGCATAAATATTCGCCAAAATAAGACTTTGTCCCTGAATTTAAGCTAAAACAATAATGACTCTTCCTAATTTATCTTTAATCTGTTTGAGACATTTGAATTGTAGATGTTTACTTATCAGTGTAATGACCCCCTGCTCCTACTCGAGCCAGCATTATAAAAAAAAATAAAATAAAATAAAATAAAATAAAAATAAAATAAAAAATGCCCACCCCATATCTTTCCACATTTTTCAGCTTCCTGAGGGTAAAGGTGCATTTCTTGAACAAACACTATATCATATTTCTTACGCTTAAGAAGAGAAATAACCTTCCTTCTTTTTATGGGGTGCCCCAACCCATTCACATTCCACATGGAGAGAGACAATCCACTCATTTTAACATTTGACATTTTGACATGTATGAAAAAATAGATTGTGTGTCAAAAACAGGATTATAAAGACCACATTCCAACAGTGCAACAGTCAAACCCAAAAAATTCCCCGGAACCAAACAAACAGAAAAATACACCAAAAAAAAACAAAAAAAAACGTGTGCATTAACCCCGCGCAAGAAAGCGGCAACTGGCCTCCATCCCTCCAAACTCAAACAGTCCATGCACGCCTACGAGAGCCCCTGTGACAACTTTGCTATCGGACTGCTCAAGTCCGGTGTTTCTATAAAAATTTTGTGAGATAGAATTACACAGCAAAAGATAATCTATAAAACAAACTCCAGCCAATAGGCAGAATGAACACAGAGTGTGTAGCTTCATCCATAAAACTGTCCTAAAGTATATTATTCTACAAAATAAACTCCAGCCGCTAGGCGGAACCAGCACAATAAAACGTGCAGATTCTTCAGACAGTCAAACGAATGTTCAGTGAGCCGGTCTATTCGGCTGCAACATGAGTGCAAGCAAATGACTTACTCCAATGTCTTAGCCAGAAATACTCCACAAAATAAACTCCAGCCGATAGGCGGACTAAACACAAAGAGCGTGTAGATTCATCCACAAAACCGTCCCGAAGGTGTGTTGCTCTACAAAATATACTCCAGCTGCTAGGCGGAACCAGCACAAAAAGAGCATGCAGAATCTTCAAACAATCAAGCAAATGTTCAGTGAGCTGGTCCACTCGGCTGCAACGTGAGTACCACAAGGTGACTTTCTCAATCCATTGACATTATGAAGGACATCGCTTGCTGTGGGCATGTGAATGTTTTACAGCCATCCTTAGCATCTATTCTCAATTTGGCCAGGAATATCAGTGCAAAAGCGACCTTCCGTTGATGTAAAGGTTTTTTGCATAGTGCGCAGAGCTCGCCATTCACACGTCTGATCCTCGCATGGCGTCATGTCAGAAAATCATGCCTTTTAGCCAACAGACTTGCTTTAAACAGACTTATGTTCAAAAATAAAAACTCTTTAAAACCTATTTACCTCAAAATGCCTTGATAGAACTCAATAAAAGATCTACAAATGGGCAATTTTCAGCTGTCGACATTTAACGACACTACACATTTATAACTGAGAGAAAATGATACGAACCTTAAGTCACAGTATTCCTCTGATGGTGTCCGTTTCTTAGAGTTTGCGGCCTTGGAGCTTATCTGTATGTACTTTATTTCATGCTCATGAGAGCGCTGTGACTCCCGCCCTGATAGTAAAACAAAGCGTGATTGGTCGAAGATAGAATGTGCTACGATTGGTCCGAGTAATGTGTGGTGTGCAGTGACGGTACATCGGCTGTACACTCAAAATCTACGTGCACTGTAGGTCAGAATTAGTGAACAATTGTAGGGAATGAGATGTAGGGAACGAATTCAGAAACCCCTACAAAATGGCCGACACCCAAAATAGAGCGGAATCCCTCCAGTCACGTGCCTTGGGCTTTGAGACTGGGCAAGCATCAAAGATTTTTAATACACATTATTAAACGCTGTGCCCAAAATGCATTATACTGGTGAGTGTAATGTCGCAGGAATGTTATAGATGTAAACTGTTGCCTTAGAACCAACCAGTCAATGGAAACAATTGTCACAATGGCGAACTTCATGACCAAATAGTTTTAAATTCAGGACAGTAATATTGTTTATATCACACAAATTAAAGATTTTCATATTTTGAGCAGAACATGTTTATGTCCATTAAATCATACAATAAACCATAATGCCAGAAGTGTTTTGACATATAACAAAAAGAAAACGATTGCCAGTTAATACTATAGTTTTCACACGTCACTTTTCCCACAATTTAGAACTACTGGAATGGACAGTGGCTATTAACTAATCTGACCACCAAAGACAACAATGTTAACCTGAATGCACAAGGCATTTTTTTAAACAGACACTGCGCCCTAACACTAGAACTACAAAACAGACATAACACAAGAAGGACATGATTGTCATGATCACCACTTCATGGCCTCAGACTAACCAGAAACAATGACCTAGTATCAATACCACAGATTATTTTTTCTCTCCAATTTGGAATGCCCAATTCCCAATGTGCTCTTTAGTCCGCATGGTGGCGTAGTGACTTGCCTCAATCCGGGTGGCGGAGGACGAATCTCAGTTGCCTCTGCATCTGAGACCGTCAATCCGTGCATCTTATCATGTGGCTTGTTGAGCGCGTTACCGCGGAGACCTAGCACGTGTGGAGGCTTCAAGCTATTCTCCACGGCATCCTTGCACAACTCACCACGTGCCCCACCGAGAGCGAAAACCACACATTATAGCGACCACGAGGAGGTTAACCCAACGTGACTCTACCCACCCTAGCAACCGGGCCGATTGGTTGCTTAGGAAGCAATGTCACAGTCACTCAGCAATAACACAGATTTTTAATAAATACATTAACTTACCTTTACTGGAACACAAAATCCATGTGTCTCTCCTTGCGAATTAACATTCTCCGTCATTTTGTTGTAAAAGTCTCCCGCTTGTTTATGTTTCGATAGCCTCTCTTTCTCGATTTTTAACAAATTAACTTTGCCAAATCCGTGTAGGTCATCGATGCTTTCACTGCAGATATCCATTTAAGCACTTAATAACGCATTAGTTACGTGAACTTGAATGTGTTGACACAAAACTAAAATCTAGCCTATCAGAAAGCATGACTGAAGGAAGGAGCTTTTGATTGGCTTACTAATTTTGGAAAGCATGCTTACCTTGGCCATTGGTAGTAGCAGGCGTGATTCAAATTGAATAAACGTATAGTGTTGAACGAAAGGGCAGTAAACAATGTAATCAGAGAAAGCATAACAAGGTGCTTATACCTGAGGGTGGCGCCAAAGCGAATAAATGAATAACTGTCTGTGCTGCTCAAGTGAAAGATGACGAATTTGAACGAAAACAGTAGTTTATATTAACAATTATATTTAAATATAATAGTGCAAAGGGCAAATTAGTTACCACTAGACCACCTTGTCAGATGCTTAACAGAAGAACTGACTGATGTACCTCTCCACTGACCAACAATATCTCATGACCAACAGTAGCAGATGTAGAGCTGAATGCTATCAAATTTTTTAAATATTTATTTTAGAGCTTGAATTGGTCATCAAGAATGACTATTCATCAAAACAGACAATTTAAAATAATTCTTTATGCGCACTCCTCGTTGCTGTGCAACTTCAAATTAATGCTGTATAAGAATCTCACGAGACTGACGAGGGAGGGATCCCTTCTAGACAAGACCAAATAGAGCACCATATAGTGGTTGAGGGGCGATTTCGGACACAGCTATGGATTTAACCACTAGAGTTGTATGGATTACTTTTACGCTGCCTTTATGTGATTTTTGGAGCTTCAAAGTTCTGGTCACCATTCACTTGCATTGTATGGACCTACAGAGCTGAAATATTCTTCTAAATATCTTCATTTGTGTTCAGCAGAAGAAAGAAGTATTATGGCATGAGGGTGAGTACATGATGAGAGAATTTTCATTTTTGGGTGAACTATACCTTTAAGACCAGAATCGAATTATATTTCTATCCTATTTATCTGACTGCTCAAAATCTATTGGCCACTGTTCACCTCTACCCTTTCAATCACTTCCTCTCCAGGTTTAATGATCCCCAGGAATATATTCTGCAGCTGAATCAGAAAGGAGTCTGGATAAACTGCCCAGTCTTCCCACGCACGAAAACATCCCATGATCCTTTGCTGCAGAAAGAGAGAGATAAAAGAGAGTATTTAGAGAGGAAGTAAGATCAGAGCTCTCTGCAGGGGAAGAATACAGAACACATAAAGTGTGAAAATAGGCTGTGTTTACCTTAAACTGCTCTGCCTGGAGTCTGGCCTGGATGTTCCGATACGCTTCACTGATGTCACCAAATATCTGAGGCAGCTTTGTCTCAAAACTATTCCACAGAAGGACAAAAATGCTTAGTCCAATAAAGATAATGTGACTTTTTTTTTTATCCTAAAAATACATTTCTGGTGTAGAGCAATTTCAAAAGACACAACATTCATCAAGAAGAATCATAAAGAGCGTAAGTTAAGAATTTTTCAAAATAAATCAAACACCCTAGATGCTAGGAGTTGCACAACTGACTCACAATTTGCGGTAATATGAAGCATTGGCAACTTTGGCACAGGAGTTGTAGAGGATGTCAGATATCAGGTAAAGTCTGGCAATCTGCAACATACACAAGACACCAGACTAAACAAAGTGCCAAAAGAGTGGAGTGTGTGTCTAATGGAATTTGTTACATAACTCTAATTGTGATTTGTTGTTGCAGCTGTGTCTCTATATAATTGTAAATGTGTAATTGTGTGTGTACCTTCTTCTGCAGTGGTGTGTGTGGTATAGACAGCGATTCGGTAATGCAGGAGACAACCTCCTCAGCAGCCTCTGCTCTCTCTAAACAGAAGAGCATTGCATCTCCAATCTCATCTCTGCGGGGTGTCAGCCCTCTCAGCAGGGCCTCTAATCTCTCTCTGTGTCTGAAACATAACACACACATTCAACATGTGAACACTTTACAATACATATGATCATTTAGCAGACGCTTTTATCCAAAGCGACTTACAAATGAGGAAAAACACAAGCTATTCATCATACATCACACAACAATATTGGCAGTACTTTGGTAAAAAATTTAAAGGGATAAGTAAACCAAAGAAAAACAAAAAGCTAAATCAGACATGTAAATGTGGAAGAGGAAAGAGAACACAGAAAGGGTAATAAATACATTAGTTAAATACACACTAATATCGACTGCATTGGCAGAGACCTGGGGCCTCATTTATAAAACCTACGTATGATCAGATTTGACCCTGAATTCCATGGCTTTGATCCTACGTCAAAAGTGTGGAACAAATCAGGATTTGTAAAAGGCAGAAACTGATGTGAAAATGTTCTTATGCGTACTGTACATCAACTGACAAGCATGCGTACGAACATTTGTGTGCTTATGCTCCGGTGTGCCAGTGCGCTCCAACTTGATTTTTTTAGTCAAATATTTTTAGTGTTGCAAATCTGAATCAGTGACTTACTGAATTTATTAATAAATGAGTGAGCATATTTACTTGTACAAGTATATTCCGAAATGACTCATAATGTGGTGTTATAGATTATGTGTAACAGAAATGTTTTATTTTGGAAATCCGCTGTAACAGAATATTTATTTAGCCCTATCTACACTTTTCCACTGTAAATTCATTTTGAGACCTACGAGATAACAGGCAGGTGTAATATACGGTATGTAATATGTTCAGCGCATATTTGGAGCGAGGAGGAGAAGAGATATTTAAACATAGCAAATCAGTTTACAGATGTAAAAAGCTCAGAACAAACAATTCGCCTACATTTTTTTTTCTATTAATCCTTTAGCCTCTTGTCTGCTGTTGTTGAGGACATGAATAAAAACAAATGATTTGACTAAAATGCAGCATAATCAATGGCAAGAGCAAACAAAAGAGAACAGTGGGAAAACAATACGCATGTAGTTTATACAGAACGCAACTGTAATGTAGCTAGACTATGCATATTTCATTATATGTAAACAAGCATGTAAACCTCTATTTGGAACAAAGGTTTAGCATGAACATTGATATTAAAGAATGATGTGGATTTACAGTAAATGTGGTCAATGAATGTACTTATTGATAATGAACATAAATAACTGATGAGTTGAATATGCTGCACATGGGCAGACACCGGCAGCTGCGCTCACTTTTTTAGAAAACCATGGTCAATCGCACAAGAACATTCCATATGAATGAATGAATGAATAACTTGCGCATGCACTTTTATTATATTCCGTCTCACTATATTAGGATATTTGTGGCCGTTCTGTAGGTGGAGTCCATGTGCGCATGTTTTAAATTTGAATTGTGATTTATAAAGTTGGATGCATTCAGGAACATTTCTTCGTGCGAACGGACGTTTTATAAATCGTTCGTAGGAACATATAGGAAATTGTCCAACATTCACGTTTAAGATAATTTTACGAACATCTTTATAAATGGCCCCAGGATACAATCCAATAATTGCATTTATCATGTTTAGTGTATTCTGATTCAAAACTGTGATGTATATCTGTGATATTATATCTTTACCAGTTGTTTCTCTTTTATCAGAGTTTGTTTGGTGTTTTTCACTGTTATATGAGGACATTACATTTTGGTTGAATAGAAATAATTGAGTGCTTGTTGACCTAATGCCTCAGTGTGTTTTATCTTCTCACACACTTGCCCTGAATGACGGTCAAATGACGGCCTAAAAAATATGAATGTGAGAAATATACATAAAAATTTGTGGTCGACTGATATGGGTTTCTTAAAGGCCGATGCCAATATCGAGAGAGCAGGATGGCCGCTATAAATGCCGATAAATATAATACAATATATCAACAGCAAATCAGATGTACACAAAATTTCTAAAGTGAAGCAAACACTTATTTTATGCACTATTTACTCCAATTTGCATAAACTTGAAAAGAAAAAACCTTGAAAACAAAGTGTTGACTATCCATTGACAAATCTATTGGTAGATTTTGGAATTGACACTAGAGAAAGTTAACACTCCTGTTAATCAGTCAAGGGAACACAGTTATGGTCAATGGTGATAATCACAAAATTACCAAAAATATAGTTAGAGAACTATGGTTGTAAGCTGCATCATTATCATCATAGTTCAACAACTTGGTGTTTCCCGAAACTGTAGTTCCAACGAAAATTACAAGAAGCATCGTAAAGTTGTGTAGTTGGAACTACAGGTCTCCACCTGTAGTTAGAAGCACAGTTTCTTCTTAGTTTGGCTTATTTCTCTGTTTACACATAAGTGGCGATCTTACATGTTTTTGAAGAGTGTCATGCATATGTGATCATGTGCACTGGGTGAACCCCTAAGTCTGATGTAGAGAAAACCCCACTTTTGCAGCACAATGCATTTGTAGCATTACAAAGTGCACGCCGCTTTTGTGTCTTCAGTAGCTTTCACACATTTAATAGCTTTCTGGTGTAAATGAGTTATTACTGTATAATTTGAAAGCCGCAGAAGTTATTACTCCTCCCCCTGCATAACGTCATAAATGACAGCTCTATATTGTTGAACCAATGTGGTTTGAACGACAGATGTGCGACATAGTTCCTACGGTTCGGGAAACAGTCGTGACTAGCTACTTAATTACTCCAACAATGCATCGTACGATGGTGGTAAAGCAGTGAGTTACGTTGTTATAAGGGAAATGCACCCCTGGCGATATATCAGTCTATCACGACTAAAAATATTGTAATACTTTGAAATATTAAAGTAATATACTCCCACCCATAATATCAACTCACATATCCCACAATATACATCCCTCCAAGGAGATAAGCCACTCAATAGACTTTAGTCAATGTAAGCACAATATTAAAATTTTCACAAACACAAGGTTGTGAAGGATAGATGTAGAGTCTGTTAATACCTTCAGGAAAACAAGGGTTGTGATAATTAGACATGACTTTGGACATTTAGTCTAGCCCTCGCAGCCTCGTGAAAATTAAATATGGCACCTACACTGACTTTGGTCCTTATGACCTAAAACCTCTACTTATATCTGAGGAACACCTGCTTACTCTGTCTTCATGTGCCCTTTCTTTTGCTCTTCCTCTTGAGAAGGGAAGGAGATTTCTTCTGCTTCTTCATCACCATGGAGATACGGGTTGAGGAGTGGAGGCTTCCACAGGGACCCGTTCCGAAACATTCTGAAAGTGGAGGTCCTCCAATTATTTGGGTTCTCTCCCTGAAAAAAAAAAGACAGGGAAAGACGGTGAATATGAATGGATGGCTAAAGTTTTAACAGTCAGTTTTAACTTACAGTGCAGGGCTCAGCATTAAGGACTGCCCGATGGCCCGGGGCCAGTGTGAGAGAGATGAAGCGCTGAATAACACCTAAACAACGTTGTTAAACCATGTTTCTACACGTGGCTGGAAATCATGCACTGCTCAGTATTCAAAATGTAAGAATACATTTAATTAAGTAATGTTTCAAAACGTAATCATTAATTCGACATGATAATGGCATTTGATATGAAAAAAGCAAGATCACAATGGCTATTGTTATTTTCAGAGCTGCTTAGCTGTAGCCTGAAAATCATTTCTGTAGCCTACAGGCACAGTATTTTCTTTCTGTGCTTTGAGTCTTGGGTCTTGTTTGGGTTGTCTAATTTTATGTTTATATCCACACACTTAATCCATAGATTAGGCCACCTACTGTATATTACACATCACAACCGATTTAGTAGCAAGGTTTCCACTCTCAGGAATTCATATTTTATTCTATTCAGACAATAATCAAATCTTTAACACAGTGACTAAATCTTTGATCCTGCTTGTGAAAACACTACACAAGGCCCAAAAGTTGACAGCATGACTAAACGGGTGACCAAAAACCCACCCTTTGCTTCACAGAAATCTTCACTTAAAAACACATGAGGGGAATATATATTTTTGGGGGAAATTGTCTTAAAAACGTAACATACATACATACATACATACATGTATATATAAACATTTAGCTTCGGACACATTATTTTAAAGCCATGATGGTAAAAAAAAAAGCTATTTTTCATTTTTGTGCTGGGGCCAGTAAAAATTTTCACAGAGCATTTAAAAATCTGAAGTAAAAATCCTTACCGTTGAGCCCTGCAGTGTGTAGCCATGAGAGAAAATGGCTAATTTACCTGTAGAATGGAGTAGAGCTTCCATCTGTAGTACACATGCTCATGACTCTTATTATCAAACAAAAACCTGTAACATAAACAAACATTCGATATACAAAGAGCTACATATAATATACTGAACACAAAAAAGAATGCAAGTGGCTTAAGGCCAAGCTATCCTAGTATAACCAAAGACAACATAAAAGCAGAATAATATACACACACCTGAATTCAGGGTTGTTTTTTTCCCGGCTCATGATGATGGCCTCAAACATGGGTCCCTCTCTCACCACAAACTCAATCATTCTGTGTATCAAGCCCAGCAGGTTCCTATCAGCCACAAAAGAGACGGATGAGAGAATGAACAAGGGCCCACTTTTCTCCTCCTCACTTTTCTCCATCACTCCATACAGTCAACAGTCTTACCATGTCAGTCCTATAATTTCCTCTATCTGTCAGTTTGAAACTTGGATTTCACTTTTCTTTCTCGAGTGAAAATCAGATTGCAATCTAATGTTACCATAAACCTACGAGACCGTTTTAGGGAGTGTGTTTTAGTATAATGATAATTCCTAATTTGAAGAGAAAGGCCACTGTGTGGTGATTTTTGCAATCTGTAAAGATTGACCATGTTTTTACAGTAGCAATTACTGGGTGTATAAATATGTATACTATTTAGACCCCTAGTTTATTAACAGAATAAAGAAGAGGCTGGTGTTGCTAAAGATGGGTAGGATGGGTCTCTTTGATCAGATCTACTATCTCTTAGCATGTATATGTCATTTGTAACTAAATGTATGAGTGATTGTCTTGGTTGCAATCTAAGATCACAGATGTAAGATAGTACCTTTCCGATGATCTAACCACTGTGATTTAGGAGTCAAAGTCTACAGGTGAGTGTGTTTGTGTGTGTTTCAGTGGCATTGGTGTTTTAATAAATGGACAGAGAATGTGTACCTTTCTGGGGGGATTACCACTGTCACTACGGCCTCGGACAGAGTCTGTTCATGACGTCAAACCAAATGATGAAGATACAAAAATACAGTGAGTTTATATTTAAACAAACTGCAGCATATTCATGATTAATATGATTAGCAGCAGCTAAACGTCTTGACACATGCTTCGCAAACAGATGAGGTCAGCTCACCGTATCCTCTGTCTCTGACTGAGGGACATTCTGTGTACATTCAGACACTCTCTTACCACCGACCTGTCTGGCTTCACTGATACTCAGACTGTGAAGTCATGAGCTCATTTTCTCCCCAGTTCAAAGGTGAAGTGTATCACTTCTTTGCCTCTTGCGACACCAAACAGAATTGCAAAAATAATGACAGATTTTGCTTCCTTAAGTCAGATAAACAGATAGTGCCCACCCCAAACTGAGGCCATTGGTTGAGCTTATTTTGCTGTGTTGGGCTAGTAGGGATGCTTTTGATAGTGCCACAGAGTTAAAACTTTTCAAACAAATCAACCTACCAATGGATTACTTATAGCCATCTCAGCATATTAGGTTGGGATAGGAGAGAATATTTTAAAAACCACAAAATCACAAACTTCACCTTAAAAACTATTACATTTTTAAATGTCCTCTCAAAGGTACACTTGCCAAATGTTCTATGGTCAAAGTGTTCTTTTCTCTAAGTCACTTTCACATTAGAGGTTTTGGTGCAGACTTGAGTTCTACTGACCAATACGTTTAGTTAATTTGATTAGACCAAGCTCGTTTTTCCGAAACTGCCACACCAAGTGATCCACACTTGAGTATGTTTGAAAAGGGGAGACTATTGCTCATTTCATGTGAACTACAGAACAGACTGTAGTTAATAATCAAGTGTATTTTGCAGGAATATTTTGTATTAACCACAAATAAAGTAAATCAAATAAAAGTGAAAAAAACATTGTTATCCATGTCTAACTTTCAGATTGCAAGCTTTGTTGCCTGGCAATGGTGATAAACAGCTTCTGGTGATACCCACACTGATGATGAAATTTTACAAACATACTGGCAAGGGACAATCAAATTTGGGTTCAACCTCAAATAGTGCTTGGTATCGCTTACCACCTCACGATACGTATCCCAATACATTGACGATTGAAACTGTGCATAATGTGTGAGAAAGACCCAGCATGTCCTTGAGAGAAAGAGTGAATGATGCAGGTTCAGTTTTAAACATTCTTGTGTCGCCGCTCTCAGGGTTTGCACTTATTTACACAACCTGCTTCTTTATTATTGAACTGTTGGGCATGTAATGAATACACAAATAGATTAATAGAAAAATCAATACAGGGAATTAAAGCATCAATGCAATATTGTGAGAAGTAGCAATTTGCTATATATTGACATGTGATTGTATTGGCACACCATAAAACTCAAGGCAAACGTAAGAACTAAGTGTGAAAATTACATAAAACTACTTCTTCCTCCAAACTACAGAAGCAAACTTGCACTTTGACCATTCGGTTTCTAGCAATGTCTAAGTTAAGTTGTATGTGCTGTTGCCCAAAACAGTATTATTTAGCAAATGCTCTGTAAGCCTTGGAGGGTTAGGATTTTACATATTTGGTGACTTGTCCATCCCTGTTTTACCAATCAAAAAGTATCATGGAGCTGAGAAACAGCAAACCGGTACAGAATTTTAAAGTCTAAGAAGCCAGACTGGTTGGTAGGAATGGAGTGTCTCTTGTTACCCAGGATGCCTCAAAGGCTAAAACTAAACATCTAGACGACTGACCAAGTTTACTGCAGTGTCTCTGTGGAAACACTGAGTTTCCTGATTTAATCTGCTTGTGATTCCTTCTTTGGTACAATATACATAGGCAAGTTGAATCAATCAACTAAATCAAATTAGTCAAAATTTCCACAACATAATTATTGGAGTGTTTTAAAGTTGATTGTGTAATTTTATCCAAAACAATGAAACAACACTTTTCCATTTTCAGTGCCCAGCTGAAGGTTGACTCCATCATATTTCTCTATATATGAATCTCTGATGTGTACAGATAAGTAATACCAAACTCAGGGCATCTCTGATTATAGTAGGTCAAATTCTTTATTAACTCAAAGAGACAATTAAATCCTAAATTTAATTCTCAGCTTTGATCTTTTGTATCAACCTAAAAACAGTGTTTTTATTGGAGATAATCTCTCATTTTAATTTAGCTCCTATTTTATTATTGTTTGAAAAAAAGGTATACTTTTGTTTCTTCTTTCAGTAATGCTTTATGCTCTCAGAGTCCCTTGCAAACCTTCATTCAATGCCTCGGCTCTGGCATACCATACTCTACTACCCAGACACCAGGAGACAGTGTTTGTGTTTACCTTGTGAAAGTCATCCTCTGAGCGGTTGCGTGATTTGGTAAAATCGTTTCTGAAGCGGTCTCTGGGTTGGGCGTTGAATGGCAGTCCAGAGGGTGGAGGAGGGGCAGTGGTCTTTAGCACCCCAATGGGGGTGTAAAGAGGTTGTGGAGGAATACGTACTGCCTTCCCCCAACCCAGCTTCATTTCAAAACCCATGATGGTTTTTCCTGCAAAACACAGAGACCAGAACTCAGTTTACTGCAGCAAATAAATAGCACAGGGCCAGGGCAAGTGCCAACTTGGCAGGTCGGATGTTTCCTTCTGATTGGCTCATGAGGATTTCTCACCGTCCAGCGCAGCCAGAGCACGCTCCGCATCTTTTCGTGTCATGAAAGCAACAAAACCGCGGTTGGTGACTCTTGTTCTCTCCTCTTCCGTGCGAGGCCACATGATCTTAACACTGGCCAGAGGACCATATTTCCCAAACTCCTTACAAAGCATCTCTTCTGTCATCTAATGGGACATAGACAAGGTCAAAACTTGGTCCACACAAGCAAAACTATGACTCTGTTTCCACCTGGTATTAAGCTGCGTTTTTGGTGATCCGATCACGTGGTTAGCGCTAAATACAGGTGTAAACGGGGTCTAAAACGTTTTGTGATCAGATCAAAAAACCCACATACAAATGTGGTTAAAAACGCATGTGACTGCATTGTATTTGAGGTGTAGATGCTAATCCGTCCTGTATGCATCCCAGCTGCAGCGAAGAGCCACCTCTCACCTGTCAATCAACTGCTGCACAAAAACAAGAGTTTAAACTTTTCGGTTACGAGCAGATTAAAAGGAAATAAACATCCGGTCTGAACATTTTAAAAAGCGGATTCAAACACAAACATCAGAAATTCACAGATCTTCTTCAGTGTGTCTGAACTCAAAATGCACGGCCACTTATGAGAAACACGAACATCTGCAGCTCAGGTTAATACAGGTAATCCACTAAAACAGGGGTGGGGAACCTTTTTCCTATTTGAGGGCCATTTGAGTGTTTACAAAATTATTTGTAGGCCATACAATACAATTGCTTTGGTTGAAATTAACACGCATTCCGTTAAGTGCTCACGCACCAAGAAAAAATAAATAAAAATGTCTTTCTATTATACAATATTTTGCAATAATGCAATTTCTCGAATGGCCTCACGGCCAGGTAAAATGCTCTTGTGGGCCTTATACAGCCCTGAGGCCTGACATTCCCCACCTTTGCACTAAAATAACATACAATTCTGTTCTAAATGTTGCGTTTGTGCTTAGATTAAATTTCAGATGCATCTGGGAGAAATAGCGCGCCATTTTTTCCCCCCGAGCTTTCTTTGTCTTTTCTGACTTTGTTGTGCTTAAATGTCATGAAGTAACATACTGACATGGTCATGATTGATGTTTGTCATCATGAAACAGAATCCCTCCCCTCCAAATCCGAACACAATTGGTCACATTTCACACGCATTTAAGTGACCAGGTGTAAACAGCGATGTGTCTCACCTGACCACAAGTGATTGGATCACCCAAGACGCATCTTAATTTTACATTTACATTTATGCATTTGCCAGACGCTTTTATCCAAAACGATTTACAGTGCACTTATTACAGGGACAACCCCCTGGAGTTAAGTGCCTTGCTCAAGGACACAATGGTGATGGCTGTGGGGACTGAACCAGCAACCTTCTGATTACTAGCTATGTGCTTTAGCCCACTACGCCACCACCACAACATGGCAATAATTCCAGGTGTAAAAGGGGTCTATGTGACTTTTCGTGCTGGCCTTAGATACAGATTAAGGATCCCTTTGTGAAGTTACTCAATCAGCAGGATATTGTCTCTTCTCACCTTGGGGTTGATGCAGCCAATGTACAGGTTTGTTGTATTTGGCACGGCAGGATCATCATCAAATACTACAAACACAATATATGAAGTTATTTTAGCTTCCAGTGGGTCTTCATAGTGAATTGTCTGTAGTGTGTGTTTGTCAGACTTACTTGATCGTCGTGTCAGAGGTAAATCCACATCAGGGTACACTCCTCCAGAGTCACCTTTCTTCCTTTTGTACCTCTCCTCCCTTTCTTCCTGTATTCTGAATGATAGATTGAATAAAGACAGAACACTCAAATACAGAGTAGGAGTCCATGGCTTTTTGTTTGAGCTGATTAAGACTGAAAATAATCCAATAAAGCCAGAGAGAAACACTAACTGTTTTAATTCCTCTTTAAAAAGCTCCAGATTACTCTTCTTCTTCTCATCTGCTTTCTTTTTAACAGCCTACAAAGGAAAAACAACATTTAAGATCCAAGCATTAAGCAGTTGCTATATACCATTATGTCACAAAGTTGACAAACATTAAGAATTGTATTCTTACTGATACTGTGTTGAACATGTTCTCAAAGGCTATTAAGATCAATCTTTTTGTGGAACAATGGGTCATTCAACACACCTTCAAACAATTATTTCATTTGATAAATAAGCATTTTTATAACTTTTGGCCACGACTGTACACAAAACCTAAAACAAAAATGAACAGTGTAATCTATGATGTTTACAGTGTTACACAAAGATGATTTTCTAATCTAGGATAACTTCCTTCTTGCTCAATCTTACCTTTCTTCACTCTGAGGATATTAAGTTCATCTGACTACAGGTCACTTACAGTTTTTTTAACTTCAGGCTGGGTAGGTGAGGCATTCTGTGATGGAGAAGTAAATTTAGTGGCAGGTCTGTAGAGTTTGTTCTTTTTCACTTCCGCAGCTTCTTCCTCTGAGAAAGCAAGAGATGAAGAACAGCGAAAATCAAACACATAACAGGTTCAGTGGCTCCAGACTTCTTCCATTTAAACTAACAGTGCAGTTTTGATTTATAGTTTTTAGACTTTGCACATAATTCAAACTAACCGATGACCAACTGATGAAACGAACTGACCAATTTGAATCAGAAAGCATAACAACACACCTTTAGTTGCATTTACGATGCCACCTCGTACAAATGTCTTCACGCCACTCTTGTCATTAGTGTCAAATGAAGCTAAAAATTCTTCAAAAACTTCAGCAGCTTTCTCCTCCTCCTGTAAACAGTGAGACAGCGAAACATTAACACAAATACAATGGATGTGTTAGGTAACTTATTTGCTGAAATCAATAGCCTGACTTAAACAACTATATTTGACTTATAATTAATTAGATTTTAATAAATGATGTCATGCAATGCTTATATGTTTAAAGGTGCACTCAGTAACTTTTTGTTTGCGTCATCTTGGACTTACAGTGACACCTAGTGGTGTGGATGAAGCATCATTCAAAATCAATAGTATTCAGTTACAGATGCCATTGTAGAAATTCACTATTCACAATCAGCCATGATTAGTTTAATCCAAGAGTCAAAGTGTCCAGTAACAAGACGGTTACTGAGATTAAGCGAGTAGTATTCAGCTCCCCACGTAGAATAAAACAGCTTTTTAGTGGTAATAATTTTATACATATGTTTCAAAATTACAATTCATTTATTTAGGAGTAAACCTTTTTTTAATGGGGAAAAAATTACTGAGTGCATCTTTAAGGCATCAGTCTAGTTTTATCATTTGAATGTACTTAATAACCAAGCAATACCACTCTGACCATCTGAATGTTAATATATATATTAGCAAAGTCAACTGAACACAATTTTTTAAATTTTGTCATGTCAAACTATTTGTGATGCTTTAGACAGGCACAGAAAGTCTGATGATAGAAACCAACCTTTTTCTTGATTTCCTCTTGCTCTCTCTTTGTTATTGTCCTCTTTACCCCCACAGATTTCCCTTTTTTGTCTGCCATGTTAACTCTCTAAAACACAAATGTATTACTTTGACCACTGAGAAGGAAACATGCAAGAATGTAACCATATATTCAGGATTGGGGCATCAAATGTAATAATTTAAGAATGAACAACCTAAAAACCCATATCGGGAGACCACAAATCTTAATATGTGATATTAATATTCATTTTTCATAATATATATATATATATATATATATATATATATACACACATACATACATGTGAAAAATGAATATTTTACTGGTTGAAAGGCCATTTATACAGTGCATTCAAGTGATCTTTTGATCTAAATTAACAACAGCTGGATGCAGGTTTTCGAGCCCCCGTTTCACTAAACAAAAAGACAGAGGTCCATATATGCTCTAAACATCTCCCTGTGATTGGTGCATAATTCACGACAAGGGAAAACTATACCCAGTGGCTTCTATTTGTTTTATAAGTATTAACAGGAACTTTCAGTAGTCATGGATCTGCTGTTGATGGTAATACCCCAATCACTCAGTCTGCAATTGTGTTTCCTAGCGAGCTGCCTCCCTGGACATCATTTTTGGGCATAATAGGCGCCATTAAATCCCACAAAAGGTGTCTAAGTAGGCAGGTTTGGAGACTCCGTATGTGTGAGTTAGCGTATGGGCTAACATCCCTAGTGTTCACGGCCTCCTGCAAACTCCAGCCAGCCATCTGCTGTCAACGGCATTTACACAGACGGAGGATGTAAGGAACGCCTATGCGAAGCAGCAACCAGTTGCACATTTGTAAACAATCAATATAGCGACTTACACAGTTCATGCGCTGAATAAACGAAACCGTTCGTTTGTTGTTAATCCGCCATTTTGAACTCACTAGAAATGGAAATAGCGGAAAAATGACGTCAGATGGCAAACACCAATCAGAGCTCAAAACGCCTCATTTTCTGCGACTGCGGCGGTTATTTCTGTTTCCTCCGATCACGACTCGCTCACTTAAGAGATTCGTTCCTAAACACTGATTTGTTCACTACTGAAACACTACTTGAGATTATATGTGGCCTTGGTGACCCCTGGCTCAAGAACACATATCACCTCTCAAATAAAATCCGGTCGATTAGAGCTACCTGTGTGTAAAATAATCTGTCAAGTCTTGACACAACCATCATGTGATGTGGCAAGTAACCCTCCGGGGGTGCTTTACGGATGGAAATAGATTATTTTATGTTATGATTCACGAGACATCCCTTCCAAAAAAAAACAGTCACCACTTGGTCGTGATAGTTCACTGTTGTTACTAAGCCAATTTGTGTAAACATAAATTTCAATAAAACAAACCATGTTCGAAAGTTACTAATATTTGAAGAAGTCCTATTTGCTATAATCCTAGACTTAGTATTCTCTCACACTTTCTCTCTTACTCTTTTTTTCTTCTTATAGTTCATTTAGCCAATGCTCAAGAGTAACCATGTCTCTATTTTCAAAATAAAAAACCTTATAAATCTCAGACCCAATCACCCAAACTGCAACTGCATATCTAATATAGTCATAAATATACTAGACTAGACAGAAAATGCCAAATAGTCCAAAATCTCCATTGTTTGGTGTTTATTATTATTTATTTTTTTAAATTATTAGAGATGTACTCTACTAGCGTCAGAATGCAAAACAGTTAAACAAAGAAACAGTATTTACACTGTGAAAAAAGATTAATACTGAGGCACTTTATTACCTTCAAGGTATTGTTCAAATACATATTCTTCCTTTTTTTTTATTTTTTACTTCTGACTAAAAACTATGGTATTCTTCATCATATAACATACAAGTAATTTACAGTTTACTTAAAATGTGAAAACTCTTGTGTTTGTAAATTGCAATAATACCCCCATATCCCATTGTCTAACAACTTTAAAATAGTCTTTTAAAAAAACATCATAATAGTTCAGACTAATTCATTCAAGTGAACAGTTGCTCCTGGCATCAGTGGGGGGGCTTTTTTCACTGGAGAGTTACTGTTCGACCAGCTCCTCTTGATCCTCCCCTTCCACGTCTTGTGAAGCCTCTTCCTCGTCTTGTCACACCTATCCCTCCTCTTCCTCTTCCACCCCCTACAATTTCTCCCCTTCCTCTTCCACCCCCTATAATTTCTCCTCTTTCACCTCCTCTTCCACCCCCTACAATTTCTCCTCTTCCTCTGCCTCTTCCATGCCTTAAAATTTCTCCTCTTCCTCTGCCTCTTCCACCCCCTGCAATGCCTCCTCTTCCTCTGCTTCTCCCCCGGCCCCACCCTCTGAATCTCAGGTCAGTGAAACGTTCATTGAGGGATAGTCCAGTCTGCAAAATAATAAAACAGATAAAAAGTAAAAACAGAGGTTCTGAATTCTGAAAAACCTTTTGCTGATGGACAGTTTGTTTGATCACACCTTTATAAAAATTAATAAACCATGACTCCCCTACTCCCTTACTGTCTTTGGGACTGTTCAAACAGGATGTGTTCTTGCGTTCACCTGTTTTTTGATTATTTTTCTAAGTGTGCTAGATGGACTTCTTTGACGACTCATCTCGCTGCTTTTTCAGCATCTTGTTTAAGCTGCATTGTGAAACTTTGGACTCTCTCTATCGACATCTGTGGTTGAGACCTAAAATTGCAAATAACTTGCGGAGGAACATTTTATGTCAGTTGTGTTTTGGTACTGCTCTTCTGCGCGGATGAATCTCATGGTTTGAGGTTACCAGGACTTTGCCTGTGATTATCACTCAGAGATATTCACCTGCAGAGCCGGTGTTGTGTCGAAATCTATTGGATGGATGAGAGAAGATATAGAGCAGGGGTACTCAATTAAAGTTCCAAGAGGTCCGGTCTCTACATTTCCTTATCAGCAAAGGTCTGGATAATATGTAGCTTACAAATTGTCAGTAGTTATATGGCTAGGAAATTATGTACTGTATCTTTTTTTAAATAGTTTTTTGATAACTTGCCATGTTGGCAGCAATAGTACTTTGTAAAAATATATACAGTATACTGCATATATTCCTAAACAGTCAAAATAGTCTCTTCAAAACTGGGCAGGGATGAGGACATTGGGGGCCCACAGACAGCCAAAGTAGTTGGGTCTGAAAGATCTTTTCTACCAAAAGATTAAACTATTTCATCTCGACTTCATCAGTCGAGGGCACTTGGATATGAATATTAAAAGATAAGATCAAAAGTTCATTTTGAAGCTGAATGACAGCAGTCCAGTTTTGTTGAAATAGTTTTACATTCAGAATCTATACCTATGTATGGGACACAGGAGGCCTTTTGACAGATAAAAAACACTGTATGGGAGTTCAGGGATATCCCCTGAGAGAACATTTATAAAAATGTAAAAGTCTGAATGGACCATTTTTATATTTTCCTTAAAGTGAGAATATATTAACAACAAACAAACAATTTACATAATAACAGTGAAGCATTAAAATACTGTTTGCATAATAAGTATACATAGGCTTTCCTTGCCATCCATGATGACATCTAATTTTCACAAAATTAGAACAAAAATCTGTTTGTTTATTATGAAAGGCTCATATCATGCTGATTAATAAAGCTAAATTTAGACGTGTGAAGTCTAAAGGCGCCACGTTAAAGTTTTTGATGGTAATGTTTTTGATGTTAAAATAACCATACTTGCAACTCGTATGTACAGTAAATTAGGCTTTATGCAGCGCCTCATGTCTATAGCAGGGAGAGAGGCAACGTGCGCGGAGTGGGAATAAAGCGTGCAGTGCTGAACGTGCTTTATTCCCGCACTCTAGCGCCGAACACACTTTATTCCCGCCCTCTAGCGCTGCTGAATGCGCTTTATTTCCGCCCTTTAGTGCTGAACGTGCTTTCTTCCCGCCCTCTAGTGCTGAACACGCTTTATTCCCACTCTAGAGAGAAATATTTATCTCTATAGCTGAACGCACTTTATTCCCACTCTAGAGAGAAATGAATGCTGAACGCGCTTTATTCCCGCCCTTTAGCACTGAATGCACTTTATTCTCACCCTCTAGCACTGAACCCACTTTATTCTCACCCTCTAGTGCTGAACGCGCTTTATTTCCGCCCTTTAGTGCTGAACGTGCTTTCTTCCCGCCCTCTAGTGCTGAACGCGCTTTATTCCCACTCTAGAGAGAAATATTTATCTCTAGCGCTGAACGCACTTTATTCCCACTCTAGAGAGAAATATTTATCTCTAGTGCTGAACGCGCTTTATTCCCACTCTAGAGAGAAATGAATGCTGAACGCGCTTTATTCCCACCCTCTAGCGCTGAACGCGCTTTATTCCCGCCCTTTAGCGCTGAACGCACTTTATTCTCACCCTCTAGCGCTGAACGCGCTTTATTCCCGCCCTCTAGCGCTGAACGCGCTTTATTCCCGCTCTAGAGAGAAATGAACGCTGAACGCGCTTTATTCCCACCCTCTAGCGCTGAACACGCTTTATTCCCGCCCTTTAGCGCTGAACGCACTTTATTCCCACTCTAGAGAGAAATGAATGCTGAACGTGCTTTATTCCCGCCCTTTAGCGCTG
Source organism: Myxocyprinus asiaticus (assembly GCF_019703515.2). NCBI lineage: Eukaryota > Metazoa > Chordata > Actinopteri > Cypriniformes > Catostomidae > Myxocyprinus > Myxocyprinus asiaticus. The sequence continues at coordinate 33,124,149 of NC_059347.1, forward strand.
AACGCACTTTATTCTCACCCTCTAGTGCTGAACGCGCTTTATTTCCGCCCTTTAGTGCTGAACGCGCTTTATTTCCGCCCTTTAGTGCTGAACGTGCTTTCTTCCCGCCCTCTAGTGCTGAACGCACTTTATTCCCACTCTAGAGAGAAATATTTATCTCTAGTGCTGAACGCGCTTTATTCCCACTCTAAAGAGAAATGAATGCTGAACGCGCTTTATTCCCACCCTCTAGCACTGAACGCGCTTTATTCCCGCCCTTTAGCGCTGAACACACTTTATTCTCACCCTCTAGCACTAAACGCGCTTTATTCCCGCCCTTTAGCGCTGAACACACTTTATTCTCACCCTCTAGCACTAAACGCGCTTTATTCCCGCCCTTTAGCGCTGAACACACTTTATTCTCACCCTCTAGCGCTGAACGCACTTTATTCTCACCCTCTAGCGCTGAACGTGCTTTGTTCTCACCCTCTAGCGCTGAACGTGCTTTGTTCCCACTCTAGAGAGAAATATTTCTCTCTAGCGCAGAACGCAATTTATTCCCGCTCTAGAGATAGATAAATATATATATATATATATATTTTTTTTTTTTTTTTTTTTTTATGGAAAGTGATAAAACTTGTGCATTTCTGTGACTGGGGTACAAAAAATTTGAAAAGAGCGGCATGCAAACACACTTTTAGGGAACCTTATTTTTTGTTATAAAATACCCAGAAGTCATGAATGTAAGTAAACATGTTACTGTAACTTCACCAGAAAATGTAGCCTATTAAACACATCGTGATCAGTAAAAACAATATCCCTCAAGTAATGATAGATTCATTAAAGCATGACAACCAATATAATCTTCAACAACCCAACCAGAAAACAAATCTAAGCATTATAGCAATGAAACCAGTTAAACATCCATCCGGAGACTGCTGTGCTGATGCTGCTGAAACAGCTGCAGCTTCCCCATCCGACACACATGAGACACAGTAGCCGACCCCTCTTTTCTGTGCTTACGGACATGACGTAAAGACGCAAGGATGAATGACGTAAACCTGCGATTTTGCGCCAAATCCGACCCGACAGCTCAAAATATAAATCATTATTGCAGGTTTACCATAATGAATCAGGGTAAGGCCAGGGTTTTGAACATGGATTTTTTTTTTTTATATACTTGCTTAATAATATAATTTTGTTAATATTTTTAACCAAAAAACTTTCCGTAGTGCAGCTTTGAAAAATTATTATTTTTATCTCAAGACACCTGCATTCCATTCTCTTCTGTAGCACTGGGTCACGCTGTTTTTGAACAAAGGATCGCATCCTGTGTGAACAGCCCCGTGCACACATAAGGCCAAATAATTAAAATAAATGTCTGACTCTTCTTCTTTACTGGGATTTCTGGCTCTGTATCCTCTTAAGTAAACTTGCCTTGTTGTGACTAAACTCACCTGGTTAGTTGTTGCTTTGTAGTTAAAGCGCAGAGGAATGCCTTTAGGTGAAGAAGTACTTGCTCCTCTTGATGATCTGCCCCTTAACACTCCTCCACCCCTCCTAGTCTGATTAGATCTCTTTCTGAGAGAGAGAGACAAGGACAAAGGAAACAAGGAGGGACTTTGACAACAACTGAATCAAAAGTCAGTGATTGGGCTTATTCACTCACACATCGACAGGTGCAGATTTAGCATTTGGCAGGGAAACTCTCAGTGTTGAGCCAGATGGTGCTGTTCTTCGACTTCAGTATGTGTGTGAAGGTGACAGACAGGAAAAATGGAGAGAGGAAACAAAATGGGCAAAAAGAATAAGGCTATAATATTCGCTTTGAGATTGCATACTTTGGAATATACTGTACAGTATGTCATATTAAAATAACAAATAAACTCACCTTTTTATTTTCTGATATTTTTCTAATTTCTCAGTGCAATTTGAAGCGGAAAACTGAAGAAACAAAGAAAGATCATAGAATTGTCATTCAAAAACATATTAGGGAGGTCTAGCCTGTCCTATATATATTATATTTAGTAATAAAGATTGTCCTTCTCACCCCTCTGTCTAATACAAACGGTCTTCCACCCCTCTGTGGCGTAATCTGTCCTCTTGATGACAAAGCACCCCTGAAAAACAGCAATAACAATAAAACAATTACATTTAATGTAACTTTAGACTGTGCTGTGTTGAGTATACTGTCCTATTTGTGTAAGTAAATTACTATATTTTACTATATGTCCCATACTTGGACATTTCCCATATACAGTACATTGCAGGTGTGCCTAGGCCTAATGTTAACAGAAACAGTCTACAGTTAGTCTGACAAATAAGTATAAAGATCACCATATTTCACCCAACACATGCATTTTATTCATATTTCTGTATTTAAATTTTTTTCTGTACATCTGATTTACTTCAGATTTAAAAAAAAAAAAAATTTGTTTATCTCTACACATTTCAAGGTCTGAATTCCTTAGAGAAAATAAGTTGCAGCTGCCAAGTGGTGCATCATCCTGTGCTTTTATCTTTGATGAGAGAGAAGCTACATTGAGCATATAAGCCTAGGCTGCATGAAAATATTTTTGTTGCTTCTTTCTTTTGCTTCACTTTTTCTTTCAGTGTTTACAATCAGACAGATGTTATGGGTTCAGATAGATGCCAGAAACCAAAGAGTGGTGATTGACCAGTGGGTTGGAAGACAAGCTTCTGATGAAAACTAAAAGACTAGCTCTCATCATGAGTAACAGTGTCCACCTGCACAACTGTACCAATTCTGTTCTGCTCATTTTAGAGTTGTGAAAAAAGTCTTCAGAAAATAATTTGGATTTATTGCAACTCAGTTTCTTCGATTTTACTGGTCCTATAAGTTTGGAAAAAACACAAAAGCCCAATATTCATAAATTGTCCCTTCTTTAGTGCTTAAAAGGTGTGGCACTGTTAATCAAATGTGTGTCAGATTTAGTTAAGATTAAACCATTTAAACACAGGAAAGACTGTTGAACCTGCTCAGTCCGCCTCGTCTTCCTCTACCTCTCCCTCGTCCTCTGAATGCCCCCCTTGATGTGAACGTGGTCTGATCAAACTGTCCACCTGTCTATAACAAAGAGAGTGCAATCATAGTAAGAATTGTTTTTTTAAATCACTGTATTAAGATAATGGGGACAGGACACAAGATTATTAAAATGAAAGCCACTAAAGTTTCAGTAGCTTAAAATGTTAAATACTGAATCTTTCGGATGGCACAAACCGTGGCACTGGCATCAGCTCTAGTCATTGCACCCCCTCTCCACACCATGCCCCTCCTTGATCCCCTTTGTCTCCGCAAACCACTCATCCTGCCAGGCCCTGTAGTGCAAACCTCTATCAGAAACTTACACTTTATACTCAGTCAGTTCAATTAAGTCTCCCTATTGAATTTCCCTATTAAAACAGATAAGACCAGCTTGATAATTGGCAATTGTATTGGCTGTAAATGTTCATAATCCAAATGTATACAGCGGAAACAGGTCTTAAATTATAGATAAGACACAGGGATGACAGAAGAAAGAGAGTGAGTGAGTGGATGTCCAAAGCAACTCCCTTCCCTTTCATGCACTCTCTTAAAAAAAAAAAAAATTATTATGTTTTACTCATTAAATACACATTCACTACAGCTCTATAACATTATTATCACATATCACATGCTTGCCTTGGTCCTGCTGCGCCCCTCGATTTAGTTTCTTCAGGACATTGTTCCTGTTAGCAACACGTTTAGTTTTAGCTCTGTTCGCTTTTTGCTCTTTTTTATTCAGCTTTATGATGTCATCTGTGGAAAGAAAGGAATAGTGTGATTCAGCTGTAGTTCACTAACTTCCACTCTCCTGTCAGCATTCAGTCTCAATAAGTAGTTTGGATATACATTAGATAAACATGTAATCAATATATTTAGATGTATTGCTTGTTTGAGCAAAATGGGACAACGAGTTGTATTTTAAGGCCCCATAAGTATGTGTTTATTTGTTTGACTATAGAGGGTATACCCCTCTTATGGCATTCATTCATGAAAGCTCCTCTTTTGATGGTCCAGGACAGTGTCCCTTTGATTTTAGACTTTTTTGCAAGACTCCCTGTGTTGATAAAGTTAATAGTTCTTTGTGGATATGTTTGGACTCAAAATGAGTCTATTATTAATAGTTATACACATCATCAAGTCAACTTTTTAAAACCTGCCTGTTTACTTAATATAAGTACCAGGCACGACACAAAAGCTTTCATTAAATGAATGTTAGATTTATTATATGGAACTTAAGTGATACTACAAGAATTTACTGTTATTTATTCAAATTGAATTCCAAACTTTCTATGTCGTGATTGAAATAATGGGCGCTTTAGGACTATAAATAAGTATTGGTACTTTGCTCTTCAAATGGCAGACTTTTGGAAAAAGAGAAAGTCTGTTTTAGTGTGGTCGTCTGACTGAAATTAACAGGTGCGGGTCTTTTATTGTGGCTACAGATGGTAGGCGATATAGTAAATCCATGTTTTATTTTATTATTTTCACTTTAGTAAGCATTCTCAATCACATTATAATTTCAGTCGTGTTATTATCCAGTTAAACTCAAAGTAAACGTTTGATCTGTGGGCATGACCACATTGGTTTGACAGCTGCTGAATCTTTCTGGCAGCTGACCACGGCTTAAACACGGAAGCGAAACTGAAGGCTCCTGCCAACACATCCAAATCATAATCACTTGACGGCAAAGTTAAAGTTGATGTGCCTCTCCTTGGAATTACTAACCCAATGACAAGTCGATTTTGTTCGAGCTGGAAGTGTGGGGCTCCTGCATTTGCTCTGTACTCTCCATCTGCACTTCATTCTCCCCCATTTCTTCTTCCAGAGTCGTAACGCACGCAAACGTTTCACAGGCGTAGTTGCTAACTTAAAAACGTATCCCAAAACAGAAATGCCAATGACGAAATAGACCGTGAAACTTCAAAAAGTAATCCTGTTTCAAGGCACTTTCCTTGAACGAGTGTTTATGTCGATCAAGTTAATGGTGAGTTCTGGTTGGTGTGACTCACCCAGCAGCGCTTGAATCTGACGACAAGCGTGACAGCAGCCCGAAATAGCACAAAGTCTGAAGAAGGCATGTCTTCCTGTGTTCATCACAGCTGATAGGCATATTCCGTTGTCTATAAATTATTACACGATATCACCGACCATAAAAACTATTTAATGGCATTTTTTATGATTAATTCATACTTGTTTTCTTTTTTTTTATTTCTTTTTTTTATTTATTTTTTTTTTTTTGCATATTAAGAATAAAAAGTACATTCACACATGTGTCATGTGCACTACTGTATATTGTCATGGCAGCCAAAACAATTGAAGGAATTGTTCATCCAATGAAATTTTTTTTCACCAACATTTATTCACCCTCATGCCATCCCAGATGTGTCTGACTTTCTGTCTTTTGCTGAATACAAACGAAGATTTTTAGAAGAATATTTCAACTCTGTGGGTCCTCACAATGCAAGTGAATGGTGATTTTGAAGCTCCAAAATGCACATAAAGGAAGCATTAAGGTAATCCATACGACTCCCATGCTAAAAAATACTTATCTTCAGAAGCTATGTGATTGGTGTGGGTAAGAAACAGGTCTATTTAAGTCTTTTTTATTTTATTTTTATTTTTTTTTATTTTTTTATCATTAATTCTCCTCCCTACCCAGTAGGTGGCGATATGCTCAATATCTATTAAATGATAATTCACTTCCATTGTATGGACCTACAGAGCTGAAATATTCTTCTAAAAATCTTTGTTTGTGTACAGCAGAAGAAAGAAAATCATACACATCGGGGATGGCATGAGGGTAAGTAAATGATGAGAGAATTTTCGTTTTTTTGGGTAAACTATCCCTTTAACTGATCAAACATGTTGCGAGTGGTAATGGCTCCATTCTTCCGCTAGGGGACGCGTCTGAGCTGAAAACACTTTGCTCGTTCGCTGTGCCTCATCAACCACAATCTGGAAGCCAGACACCACATGAAACGAGATAAGATGCTTCCTAAAAGGAAAGTCATATGATTTTTACCCCCTTTAGATATTTTAACTCAGTGGTCATCCTTTAAAATATATGCAACAGTGCCTCAAATATGATTAATTATGACAAGATTTGAAGGTGGGTCATTCCGTGAAATCTGTGCCTTTTGAGTCCCTCATTAACATACGTAAAAACAATGACTTTAATAATGAATAGCTGATGCCAACTTTTACGAAGTGTTATTATGGGCCATTTATATTATTATATTATATAGATTATGGGCAATTAACATGAGCTAAAATCAAGTAACTTAATGAAAGAAATGTCATTTTTGGGTGAACTATCACTTTAAATCTAACAGCAATGACAGTGCATGGCCAAAGTGTATAATTCAAAACACTGAAACATCAAGTTCATTTTATGACCATAAAGTCAACATCAGTGACTTTTCTAGGTCAAAGCTTTCATCTAAAAACCTTGAAACACTTTTAACCCTTACTGCCTACTGATAGTCCAAGATATTATATTGATCTTTTTAGTATTTATCTTTTTCGTGTCGCTTTAGAAGACATTAATTTAACAACTGGTGTCGCATCAGTGACATTTATGCTGACTGTCTGTGATTTTTGGAGCTTCAAAAAAGAAATCTCCATTCACTTGCATATTAAGGACCTACTGAGCTGAGATATTTTTCTGTTTTTCTTCAAATGTGTTCTGCAGAAGAAAGAAAGTCATACATTTTTGGGTGAACTATCCCTTTAATGTTGATTTCATTGGTGTAATGTTTAATAGTTTTTAAAAATGCCATAATGTCTTTTTGTGAGGCTCTTTTTGTTAGTAATAAAGAATGGAAAACATTTTCTTCCTCTCTGTACTTTTATGTTAAAATGATTATTCTGCTCAAATGCATATGACATACAATAAAATAGAATTAGGATGAAAGTATTCCTAAATGTGATCAGATTAGATTACCCAAAAATGTAATCAACGAGATTACGGTACTGATTGCATTTTTTGTCATGTAATTAATAATCAGTACCGGATTACAATTCACAAGTAATCTGCCCAACACTGAATATACTTTACAAATCACTTTATTGAAATGAAAAAAATAATACACTGCTGCTTCTTGCATCAAATGAGAATATCCTATGTTTTTTTTTTTTTTGGCTTTTTTTTTTGGCTTTTTTTTTTTTTTTTACATTAGTTAAATGTTACGATATAATAAGCAAATACTGTAAATGAATGGTTTGGTTTCTCCATATTTATACCCACCACCCCGCCCCATTCCAGTAGCCCATCCCCTCCCGTCTGCGTCCTCTGAGCATGCGCGGTATGGCAGGCAGCCCCCAATTATTTTTGTCAGAATAATGTCACTTACGAAAATGGCGGCGAGTCAGGGCAGTATGGGCGCTGCTGCGGCTCTTCAGAGCCAGCACTATCTGAATGTCACTCCCTGGAACCCGGGTGTGATGCAACAGCAGCAGCATCCGCTGCACACCGCCCGCAGTTTGGAGCGCGCTCTGGAGGATGCTCTCTGCTCCGGGATGCTCAACATCAGCGGCAGAAAATTGCGCGAGTACCCGGGGCTCAGCTACGATCTGACCGATACTACACAAGCAGGTGGGTCCCTCAGATGTGGGCTAATCACCTAGCGTGCTCTACTGACCCGCTTCTCTCGCTTCATTTTATAGGAGGACAAAATAAATGTACGTAAATTGAATAGTCACGGCATCTTGGTGCAGCGCATTTGTGCATATTGTCAGTTCATGTTGGTTATAATAGCACATGGGGCTGGTACAGGGGAAACCGTTATCCTGTCTTATCTCCAGTGCTCCTCATAGCTTGCATGCCGTGACAAGCAGGCTTTAGTGTAAAATTTTAACAAATGCTTGCTCTTTGGTAACAGCTCACGCGCTTGTGTCACTGGTTGTTTTGGTTCCTCATCCCATTTTTGCCAGAGCATAATCCCTGCATGAATGAAACTGCAGAGAGCATTTCAACTGCAGCGATAGGAGAAAATGTACATTAACCTTTGGACCTTTAATCAGGTTTTCACACATTACTCGTAAACCACACTGCACCCCAGCTATACTGCAAGCACGAGACAAAACTAGAATGCTAGTTTCGTTGAGCATTATGGGAACATTCTAGTTTGTGGTGGTGTGTAATGCGATGGCGAAAAGCATTTTTTAAACGGACCGTAAACGCAAATAGGGGATACGCTCTCCTGTAATGCCAGACAAAAGATGCTGCCGTCCGTCTATAGAATCACGCGCCTTCCTTTATCCTCCTACACATACAGAGCGCTACAGTGTGCTAGCAGCAGCCGATATTATAAGATTGATCACATTTTAACTAATGTTCATTATTAGGAATCGGACATTTCTGTAATATGAGTACATTCTTTATCGGTTATTAATCTGGGATCAGATTTGTGTCTCATAGGTAGTATAAATTATATGCAGCTTAAATGAATTAGTCAAGTTTTTAATCGTTTCTAGAGATAGTGCTTGGAATTAAATGGCTGCATTGCTTTCTGAGGTGTCTTTGGTGTATAATGGTTGTCTTGCTGCAGAAAACAGCCTTTCAGACATGTAGCAGACAGTGGGAGGAAGGACACTAATCCGTCCATTCATGTACACCTTACACACAGCATCATGGCTACACTCCCATTCAACTGTACTGAATTGCACTAGTGAATACATCAAAGTGTGAATCTTTGGCTGTGTCTCAAAACCTAGTAAGCATTTTAGCTTAATGAAGGGTTTGTTTATATCTAGCCTTGTGTTTAGTTTCTCTCACAGCCTGTTGGCGAAAAGAAGCCAATGGTTGTTGCAGGCAACATTGGATGTTCAGTGGTTTCACTGTTTTCTTTCTTTCTTTTTTTTTTTTTTTCAGGGTAGTTTGCATACAGATGGCACCCTGATAAAATTTTAGGGCTCCTTTGTGTGTGTGCTTTTGTTTGTGTGCATGTGTACTCATGTGTTGGAAAGAGGAAATAGTTGGATGTGCACCAGACTGAGTGCCTAGTACCGTCTTAAAGAGGAAGTGACTTTATGAGAAAGAAATAGAGTGCCGCTGACTCAGCAGGAGATTTGTGATGCTGTGTTTCTACATAAGGGGAAGAGAATCCTTGCAATCTGTTTTCACATTTGCGAGAAGGAGAGAAAGAGATTGCTTTTGTGCTTGTTAGTTTTTGTGTGTGTTTGACAGTTTGACTAGGCTTGTGTACATACTATGGTAAGCATATGTGTGTGGTGTGTGTCTGTTCTCCAGTGACCCACTTGGCAGTCCTTGCCTTTATTGCCTGAAGGTTCAGCATTGTCTATGGGGGATAGTGTTTGGCCACAAACATAACACTACTGTATGAAGATGCCTCCAAATCTCTGACGTTAAAGTGTGACAAACATTGTAAAAAAGAATCTCTCTCCTTCTCCCTCCGTCTTTTGTTGACAATATAGCGCTTTATTGTGGTTTGACATGGGATTCATTGTGGGTAAATGTACAGTGCCCCACCATTGGATTTTGTTACAAAGATCACATGCATGCAATAAATGCTTTAACCCTTAAATGCATGGGTGTTTTGACAAATATTATTGCATACCTTGGGTCTTGAGTGACCCATACTGTATATCGCAAATCGAACACCCAGATAGTGTCACATTTTCAAAACATGTTCAAGAAAATTAGAAAATAATAGAATAGAATGTATTCTGATACATTTTGATGTTGTATTTTTCATGTATCAAAGGGATGATGAAAAAAATATAGAACAGGATTCCTTACTTCCATACTGAAATGTCATGATACTCAACTGGCTGTCAAACACATATTGAGCTATACATAAGCTATACTTATTTATTTTCTCAGGCACTTTTTGAGTCTAAATAGATGCACAACTTACATTATTTCAATATTACACCCTAATGACAGTAGCCACGTCCTACTGTTCATGTGATACACTTGCTATAGTTGACTTCCACATTGCTTCAAATAGCAATGGCAAATGTAAGTCAATCAGTGAGACATTAGTGTTATTTGTACACGCATATGGAATACTGATAATTCACCATTGTCACACAGAAAATCAACATGATTGTCATTTGTCTTGTAAATAAAAAATAAATATATAACCTGTGATAGTAAACTTATATAGATATAAAATAATCATATAAATATTATTTATGGAAGGACAAAAAAGTGACACTATTACACATCAAGGGCCTTTAATGACCCTATACACTTTTGGTAATTAAGCAGTTATAAAAAAAAAATATTTTTTGCAACTTTGCCTCCTTTTTTTTAATTTTATTTACAGTGTTCAGGAGAGGTGTGGGCATAATACCAAAAAAAGGATGAGGTACAGGGGGTGGAATGAGGTCACTGGTCACTAAAGACCCGAGGTATGCATTAAAGGGTTAAATATTCAAAGAGTGAGATTTACAGTAACAGTAATGGATTAAGTGAGTATAGGCCTATTAATGCCATTGGAGAAGTCAGGACTGAAAGCATAGCTAAAACTCTTTTCTGAGCACAGATATTTGAGACACCGAACTAGACACCTTCATGTAACAGTGATTGGCCTGATGTGAGAGGGTTGGGTTTCACACATTAGAAAAATGGTAACTTTTCATTGCCCTACACATCTTGGCTATTCCAGAAGTTATACTGTGGGAATGAATCAAAAATGAAGAATCCTGACACAAATGTGATACAAAAGTCTCCAAAAAGATGTAAATTACAAACTGACTTTAATACATACAGATACACAAAGGAAATAAGATAAATGTAGATAGATAATTGTTTAATGTCAGTGCCATTGTAAAGCATCAGTGGGACTTAATATTGCACTACCTAATATACACATTCAAAGTTGTCTTTCATTAAAGAGCTTATGTAGGATTGTTTTTGGCTAAGCATGTACATGTATTATGTATGTATCCATTGTGCACATTTGTTGTTAGCTTTTTAGATCCCTATAGTAAAGGCCAGTGCAGATATGATACATCAACCTCAAGTGTACAACATTTCACCTACCAATGAGGGAAAGTTGACAAGGATATTTTACTATAATGAGAAATTTATGAAGCAAAGCCCTTCAAAACAGGGCTTCATATGAGTTCCTGCATGTGTGAGTGCTAAAGGAATAGTTAATTTTTAAACAGAGCTGGACTGGGACAAAAAATCATCCCTGGAAATGTTCAGCCTAACCGGCCCACATGTTCCCCCACAATCGTTTCGCTGTTCGACGTAGAAATCACAAATGCACATTTGACACTAAAGCATTGAGTTAGGATGCAGTTGTGAATTTACTGATATAAACAACAATAAAATCTGTAAAAACTTAATTAACACCTAATTATTAACAGGGCTATGTTCAAACATTCTGAACATCCTAACTGATATTTATTTTTCATTAGGCTCTTAAAGAGCACCTATTATGGTTTTTAAACGTGCCTAATTTGTTTTAAAGGTCTCATACAATAGATTTACATGCATCCAAGGTCAAAAAACACTTTAATTTGCTCATAATTTAAATTGCAGCATTACCTTTTTTTCCCAGTGTCAAAAACGACTCGTTCAATGATCCATTCTAAAGGATTCATTCTAAACTCCTCCTTTCAGAGAGCCTACTCTGCTTTGATTGGTCAGATGTCCCAGTCTGTTGTGATTGGTCTACCGCTTAGTGTAGTGTTTGAGGGCGGGTCAAAGCTTTTCGCGAGCAGCCACTGAAGACCAGAGGCGGGTTTATTTGTTACCAAATTATGTAGGTTAGTACAGGAAGTAAGTCTGGAATTACTAACGACTCGTTTCAGGTGTTCAGAATCGGTTCTTTCTTTTGGGAGTCAATAACTCCATTTGTCGTGCACTTTGATTTTTGAAACTTTGCAGACTTTTTTACATTCACAAACAGCTATATAACACACTACATGAAAGGTAATATTTGAAAAACCATAATAGGTGCTCTTTAATTGTTGATTTTTTCCCCATTAAAGTTCATTAGAACTGAACATATTTACTGAGGAGGAAAAACTCATAGCTTCACCCTTAATGTATGGGTGTCCAGGCTTTAAAGCCCTTTTGTTAAATTCTCCTTTACTTGCTCCTATTAGAATTTACCACAGTTATTGCATAGTGTCCAGAGTTTAACTATGGTATTAGTAAGATTATGGTATTCACAGGTAAAACCATGCTTCTCATTACCAGATGTAATTATGGTTTAAAAAAAAAAAAAAAATGAAATTTGTAATGAAAAAGTATCCATGTAGAAACTATAAAAAAAATCAGCTGCCATAAAAGTGACTTATATTCCCCTAATATGATATATTTAATATAATTATAATAATAGGAAAATTAAGTATAAATATATACAATATTTCTGCCAAAACACCATGGTTTCTAATATTACTAACCGCATGTAATAAGAATGTCACTGCTGTTTAGAATGTCAGGGCTGTTTAAACTGGTTTTAGCAATGCTGTCTACACTGATCGCGTCAAAGCGAACGTTCTAAACATTCGTTTATTTGTCATGTTGACAGGAGAGGCACAGGTGCATGCTGCACAAAATAGAATGGGGCATGTGTTTACTATCGGCGCTCGCGTCAGCCCTCTACTCGACCGACTGGCCAACTACTTGGCCGGTCCACCGGGAAATGTCCCGGTGCTCCAGATGGCCAGTTCATCCCTGCTTTAAAATGTTGTCATTATGTCATTCCAAATCCATATTCCAAATGTGACATTTTTACTTCAATCTGTTGAACACCAAAGGAGAAATTTTGAATAATATGCTGGTCACTTCAAATTCAGATGGTTGTACTGAAAAATCTGAAAACAAACAATACTTAAGCCAGATATTCTTTTTATATGAATATTTGAATAATTCCAGAAGTGTCTTAACAGACACAGGATCCACTCTGTCTCTTGGCAGAACCCTTTGGGTTCATGACATTATAGTGCTTTAGAGGAAGTGGTCGAAGTATGAAGTGGTAATATTTGTACACGAATTAACAGGAAGTCCCAGCAAGGGCTGTTTATACCTGTTGCAGTGTGATGAGTGTTTGAGCTTGTCTCTTTACTTTCTCGCTCTATAGGGTAATGACAACAGTAGGAACATTTTATGTCCTCATCACTATTATTATGCGGATATTTGTGTAAAGATTAATATTTTGAAAATCAGAGGTTCTGTATGATCATTATGTGACATTTTGTTGGATTTGTGATGATTGTGTGACATATTATGAAGTTGCATTGCTCAGCAAGTGTATTGAGAACTAGGAAAATGTACATAACACTAAGATTATGTTTTGCAAATGCAGTTTGAAGTAAATGTGAGTGACTTAGGCCTACATTGATGTGTTTTGACTAATGAGAGAAAAAAGGAGAGAACAATTAAATAGCTTGTAGTTTTGTCTAAAAGAATGACTCTTGTTTTGAAATTGTCTTTGGAAAAAGTCATTGGTTCAAAGAAATTAAGAATTTTTGAGGGGTATGTTCTTATAATGCTGCAGATCACTACAGTTTATCACAGCTACTTAATTTAGATTTTTTTCAGCATCCCTCTTCCATCACTTTAGGGACTACCTGAAGGCTATATTCACCCTGAAGAGGATACTTTAAGGGTTATTATATTTTAAGATAAAGGCATCAACTGCATAATTGTATTATGTGTCTCTAGCAAATGTTGTTAATGCTGCTTTAGTTTCTTCCATGTCCTCACATTATGCATGCGCTTGTCTTGAGATCACATGACAGGCAGTCAGACCTCAGCTGTAGGCAGGAGACCTCTCTGCCCTTCACACACACACACACCACACACACACACACACACACACACACACACCCACCCACCCACCCCCCTCCCCCCCAGTGTCACTTGTTTTTAAATTGTGTCATTTATCAGTTTCAGATGAAAAATATCTGTGGTTTTCCTTGCTTTTAAAGGACTAATGATTTGAACTTTGTTCTCAGCTGAGCTTCTGTGTTGAGGGTTTAAAATGAAGTGAAATGGATGAAGTGTGAGTCAGCTGTTCTCTCTTTCCTAATGTAGCTTTCAAGCCTCTGATAGCTTTAATAACATGCACACACTCATTCTGATATATAGGCCTAGGCCTTTTGTAAGGCATGAAAGATGTCTTAAAGGCACTACTACCTTTCTATCTGGCAGTTTTTCTTTGCCAGTTTCTCCCTGCAAAAGTGTGTGTACTTTAACTTGTGCTTAACTAAGCTCATTTCAAACACAAACCACATTACTATATAAACTGAAAATCTTAATTCAGTTAAACTCGTGCTTTTTTGATACACACAGGAAACTCCACCTGCTGAGGTCTAGTGGATATGAGGTGCTTAGGCCTACAGTGTTCAAGTTTTGGAGAGAGTTTGACTGGAGCATGTAATTGGTTCAGAAATTAACTTTTTATTTTGTTGAATTGTTGTGGTTTGAATCTGGTTTGCTAGAACTTGATATATATATATAGATTAATATATGCATGCGCTACTGCAGCCCTAAGAAGTCCTTTCAGAAGTACACAGTACAAAGTTTCAGGAGTGACAACCGCATTTAAATGCGGGAGTGAATCCCCTAAATCATCGTTCCATGTGTGTATGGAATACAGGACTGACTCCCGCTATTGAGATGATTGACAATTGTAGCTATAGCAACGCTAGTCACTCAAATATGGCCACGTACACACTACAAAGTTTCGGGAGTGACAACCGCATTTAAATGCGGGAGTGAATCCCCTAAATCATCGTTCCATATGTGTACGGAATACAGGACTGACTCCCGCTATTGTGGTGATTGACAAGTTTAGCCATAGCAACACTGCAGCGACTCATGCCTGTGAAACATGATTGCCACTAATTTAACCTGTTCTTTTTTTTTTTTTTTTTTTTTTTTGCTGTTTTTGAGCAGAGAGATTATCCACCACAGATGTATTATCATCCGACAATGTTTAGTTAGTTGCCGTCGACAGAATCGGCGTGTTTTGTTTATCTCGTAAACAGCGCACACATTCTGGACTGTAATGTACGGGTTACTCCAAGACCGCAGGGCTGATGAGAGAAACTACAGATGAGAGAAAAAAGACTGGAATATATGAATGAAGACACATACCTCTGTAAGTGTGATTTACACCAGGAGAAGATGCATCTCATACGCGCCAATAAATACGTCTTTAACAACTAGTTGTTCAGTTCTGTTCCATACACACTGCATGGAATTTTTGAAAATGCGGTTGTCACTACCTGAATTTTAATTAGTTAATTCAGTTGTAGAATGCGGTTGTCACTCGCGTATTTTACCAAACTTTGTGTGTACAGAACAGGATTAAGCACTAAAAGGTGAACTGACAACTGAATTTAGCTGCAGTGTGTACAAGGCATTTGTCAGGTTTAGTAAATAGATTGGAAAGTGTCTGTGTTTATTTTCCCTGTCAGTGTAATAAGAGTTTTGTACTGTAATACCAGACAATATACAGTTCAAATTAGGGCTGTGTCAATACAATCAAATATTGATATGTTACTGTGGTGATGCGGGCGTGGTCGTGTGTCTGTTTGTGGGAGAGAGGGAGTGGTGTGGCTCGACAACATGATTTCTAACAGCTGTTTCTTGTTACAGTGATAGTGGGGAGAGGCCTCAAAAGCAGCCAAAACACATCAGAGAGTGAGAGAGGGAACGAGAGTACAGCATTGGTGTGTGATCTACTGTGTGTTTATGATCTGACGAGTGTTCTAAAGAAATTTATGTTTATGTTGAGTGTATTATTGACTGAATGAAAAGCAACAAAAAGTGACAAGAGAATAAAGCCATAACTGAAGCATGTCACTGCTCCCCGCCTCCTCATTCCACAACCGAACTCTGACGTGGTGTCACAGTTGCAATACTTTTTCTCACGTTATTGTATTGATACTGTAGATCCATGTATCAATATTTATATTCTACTATTTGTGCTTTCATATCAAGTTCCAGCATTTCAATAAAGAAGAAGCAGTTCGTCTACTTAATGTGCAAACTCAGAGCACCATTCCTTAGTGCAGTCAGAAACGCTCTGTGAGGAGGGAGAGAGACTGAAACTGAGCCTGCAGAATTCACTGTTTCTCTCACAGACACGCAGGGCCTCTCTAACATCTTTGTCACCACAGCCAGGCAAAAGTATGGCATCTGTACCACTCTAAAAACAAGCAGTAATCTATACAATTTTATGTCAGGAGGACCTTTTGTTTCTTTTGTTATAAATGTAAAAAATGTAATCCTGCTGAGTAATCCCAATTCTTCCCAAATGTAACTAATCTGAATACGTTGGGTTTTTATGTTACTGTAATGGATTACAGTTGCAAATTTTGTCATGGTTCTGGTAAGCCCGCAGGTTTGTTTTGATTGTTTTGTCGTTTTCTCTCCCTCGTGTTTCACAGGCGCACTCGACTGGCATGATCAGTGTTTCCATGGGAACGTTCATTGTTCTCAGGGCAGCGCCGATCATGCCACTGATTAGCTTGTCGAGCAACACCTGTTCCAGCCTGATTTCACTCCCTACATATGCCCTCATGTTTCTCTGTTTCTATGGCAAATTGTTATACTAAGTTGCACATACACACTCCACTGACAAACACACTACTCTCTACTCCGCGTGGAGGTGCATTACTGACTTTGTGAATAAATATTTTGGAACTGTTACCTCTGCTCCTGGGTCATTCTGTCCAGCACCTACACATTACAATTTAGAAAATATTGATATTTTGCAATACTTTTTCTCACTAAATTGATAATTTAGGTCCATGTATCGTAAGATTTATATTCACTATTTATATTCACAACTATTTCTAAATTAATTTCATGTCCAGCATTTCAATTAAAAAGAAGCAGGTCGTCAAAATAAGTGCAAACTCAAAGTGCTGTTCCTCAGTGCAGTCAGAGATGCTTCTATAAGGGGCTAGAGAGACTGAACGACGATCTTCATTTGAATGATCCGGATGTCGATTCTTAAAATCCCAAGGTCGCTCTTTTATTCTATACACAACCCTTTACAATGCGGTTAAAATATCAGTGATGATAAGAGATGATTCATGATACTGGTAAATTGGTAAATTGTATGTAAGCAAAATGGACATATAACTGAAATATGCCCAAATTAATTAGAATTGAAAGCTTGTGAATCAGAATCGATTCTGTATCGTGATAAATCGATACCCTGTACTACTGATTACATAACGTTGTTACAAGTATTCCCTTACTCCCAAGCCTAAAGGTGCATGACATGAGATGTTTGTGTTGGCACTCCTGGAAGTGCCCATGACGAAGCTGTTTTTGCAGCATCAGATCTGTTCAGGTAAGCCTATCCTAAATTCTGTTAATTCTGTCAAGTGACAAATTTTTTTGCGTAAATATTGGAGTGTTGAATTTATGCAAATTGTAAAAACAAAATAATAATATGTTGATACTTTTATCGTTAATTTGGGTTTCCGTCAGCTATATCGATAAACATTTTGATACGCTTAACCTTTTTTCCGCAAAAAAATCCTTTGATGGAAACGTGGTTCTATTGAGATTATTTAGAAAAATATTGCTATTGGGATTTGAACTGCAAAATGATAAACAAAAAACTAGCAAGTGATTCCTTTTGACCAAAATGTGGTAATGTTTTACCCATGTTCTACTGCCAAAAAAAAAAAAAAAAAGACTTAGACTGCTCTTTAAGGGTTCACACTTGAGTCCTCTTAAAAATAGCCAAACTCAGACCTTTATCACAAACAAACAAATAAAACAGTGAAACAAAGACAAAAAAAAATCTTCATATTCACATTGTACCTGCCAACTGTGTACTTGTTTTTGTCCACTTTGTGATAGGTTCTCAGCCCACTATTCATAATTATTTTTTGGAAACCAGTGAACTTGAATATTATATTGTTGTAATATTATATTTATTTTTATTATTCAATAGTAGTGCTATAATTGTGTAATAAAATCTTAACTTGCAAGGGGCATTGCAGTCTGGTTAAACCAAGGAGTTCTAAACCATCAAGCTTTTATAGACCATTTCAAGAACTATTTGCCGGTTTAAGGATGTGATATCTTCTTCCCTTGAACATTTCCTTCTAGTTGTCGAACTCATTAAAAAAACAGCAGGAGGCACTTCATTCATAGTGTCTTTAACACCATTTAATGTTACTAACGTACACAGCACCAGGGGCATGCAGTGAACCGGGTACCCTTTCATACCCCTTTATTAAAGTAAGGGCCACACATCCCTTATCCTGTTCTGACCCATGTTGCAACACTATAGCCATTTCATTGTTATATGTCATATCTAGATGTAGTGACAGAGCAGTCTTTTCACTACATCCAGAATTTGTAATGCCTTGACAACTCAATAATCTATGTCTCCCTCTTTTTCTTTCTCTTTTGTGTTCTTCCTGTGCCTGTCTGTGCATGTGGGTTTGGTTTTTCCTACATTGTGGGTACGAAAAATGCCCTAACAAGCACAGTAAAACCTGAAATCACCTACATTCTTGGGACCAGCCAACGGTCCCCACAAGGAAAATGGGTTAATAAACATACTAAATAGTCATAATGAAAATCTAACAATTCAGACGAGTTTGTGTGAGGATTAGGTTTAGGGGTAGGGTTAGGAGGAAAAAAAAATATCACTAGTTCAGTATAAAATAGAAGAAAAGAGTAGTCAATGGAAAGTCCTCACCAGGGCAGAACAACAAACGTGTGTGTGTAAATTTTTGTGCTTGTATGTTTAACTCCTTTATAGATCTGACTAATCAGTCATTTACACTAGACACATTATCAATAATTTTCACTGCAGATCAGTCCTGAGCTTCACACTTTCAGTTTGTTTGTATATACATTATATTAGTGCAGGGGTGGGGAACGTCAGGCCTCAGGACCGTATAAGACCTGTGAGACCATTTTACCCGGCCCGTGAGAAATAATTTGAAAAGCCAAAAAATGGCCTTGTTTCAATTAACTTAAAAAAAAAATAAACTAAAATAATGTTTAAAAATAATTTTAAATGATAACAATGCAAAATATTGTCTAGTAGACAGACATTTTAGTGTTTTTGTTCTTGGTGCGTGAGCACAAAACGGAATCCATATGTTAATTTCAAACCACAATCAAAAAAATTGCAAGCAATTGTATGGCCCACAAATAATTTCGTAAATACTCGAATGGCCCTTAAAGGAAAAAAGGTTCCCTACCCCTGCATTAGTGTGTATATACACTTAAAATGTAATGGTATTTATGTAAATTAGTATGTATATGTGTCTATATCTCTGTGTGCAACTTTCAGTGGGAAAACGTTTCTGTTGCCCTTAACTAACATGATTTTTTTTTTTTTTTTTTCTGGACAGACTTGTCAAGAAACCGTTTCTATGAAATCCCTCCAGAAGTCTGTATGTTTGCACCACTGGAGTCATTAAACCTTTATCACAACTGCATAAAAGTCCTTCCAGAGGCCATTATCAACTTACAGATGCTCACCTACCTGAACATCAGGTAAAACCATCATAGTGATCTCTTTTTCTGTTAGTTCAGTTGTTGGTCCATCTGTTCACCAATCATTTAATTTTGCCCATTCCTAATTTCTAGTATCTCTCTTAGGTTACTCTCTGTTTTTCATATGCATACTACATCTGTATTGCGTACTGAATTTCAAACATGTTGGTATGGTAGTATACTTTAATTTCTCTTTAATATATTACAGGGTGCTTTTGTTAACAAGCACACAGCTTCATGAAAGTTTAAATTTACATCATTGTATCTTTTTTTAATGTCTACTTATCTGAACCTACTAACTACGTTACTTACTATAACTTTACTTTGAGCAGTTTTGTAGGTACGTAAAAAGTCCTGAGTTGAGTTATAATTTCAGTAGCGATTCTTCAATGAAATTCCTTATTAGTCTTGGACAACATTACATTTCTGGGAAACTGTCCCTACAGACCGATTTTCTGAATACTTTCATGGTTGGGTAGGGTGTCAAATACCAGTTGTAGAATAAATCAACAATAAATCATGACAAGTAATCTGCTCCTGGGATTTTTACCATGGTTTATGGTGTACTAAGGCGAAGCAGTAAAATAAGTAGTAAAATCACTGTAACAGACAACCTAAAGTGACTTATTGCTTTTATAAAACGATGGCAACAGCAATAAGAAATAAGACACCACTGTTCTTTAAATATTTTGATTTATTAATACTAATAATCTGAATAAATGATACTTCCGACAAGTATGGTACAACTTTTCATTAGTCTAATTGTAGGCTGTTTACAGTTGCCAAGCAACGTTTCAACCTAACACATTAATATAGAATGTGCCATCACAGATGTGCATTTATCTGCACTCTACAACGCGGCACATTCAATTAGAATTTAAAGATGGAACTATCCATTTTATAATGAAAGATGAGCTCCAGCGAGTTGTCTTGCGATAGAATAAAACATTTGAAGCTGACAAAATTATAATTAATGAATTATTAATTATTAATTACAAATGAACGTTCATTAATAAGTCATTAAGAATCATTATAAAAGTAGTAGTTGATGTGGATGAGAGCTGTGCAGGAAGAAACAGTGCTGCTCTATAACAGGATCTGCTACTGATAACAATCGTAGCAAAACATTATAAACTCCAGCAAAGACATCACCACTAATTATAATGCATAATAATAATGAACTGAAAACTGCTCGACTATGCCCATGTATTAGATACATCCCTGTGGCCGCAAGTTATTTTCCCTGTTTCCAACAGAAGAAAAGCTTTCATAAAGTGTTTGGGACATAATCGCACAATCGATTGTCTGCATTAGTTTGAGTGAAAAAGCTCAGAGTCGGAATTGTACAAGGTACCCAAACAAGGCTTTTCTACGTGCAGCAGTTAAATTGCCAAAAATCAGTTCGAGAAAAATAACTAACGAGCCATTGTAAACTAAAACTTAAATTTGAATGATTTTGTTTTGGGTAGGCAGACGACCCTTTTGGGTGGGCACTACCATAGCCCTCGAAGCTGGTTGACTAGCATGATCTTCCTGATGAAGCTGGTTGACCAAGGAAGTCTTGATAATTAAGAAGCCTGGTGGGAACACCAGCACACTTGTGTTGACCAGCCATGCTGTTGCACTACTCAGCCAATAGCAGGCTACCTTCTTCTAAAAAAAAAAGTTGACTTTAAGTTTAATTAACTTCAGTCTTTGTGTGTTTTCCCTCATTATAGAAAGAAAAAGAGAGAAAGCAAGAGATCGATGATGTTTATTGAGAATTGAATGTAATCTTGATGTTTTGATGTTTTCAGTCGAAATCAACTGTCCGTGCTCCCCAAGTCTCTCTTCAATCTTCCTCTGAAAGTGCTGGTGGTGAGCAACAATAAACTCCTGTCTGTTCCTGAGGAAATCGGCAAGGCCAAAGACCTTATGGAGCTGGTCAGTGTGTTTGCAGACGTGTGATTATGTGAGATATTTATTAATGTTTATATTTCCGTGCTGTTTGTTGATATTTGCTTTTTCTCTATTCAGGACATTAGCTGTAATGAGATCCAGGTGCTTCCAACTCAGATGGGGAAACTCCTCGCATTACGAGAACTCAACATACGAAGAAACTGGCTTCAAGTACTACCGGACGGTACAGACAAACGTAGTACATACACACACACACACACACACACACACACACACACACACACACACATGCACTTCAACAAACACAAGCATCAATCAGATGAAAATCCAAAAGGTCCATTGGATCCACAAATTTAACACTTTTAGACATTCAGTGTGCATGTACTTCATGTTATGCTATTTCTTATTCAGGGTCATGAAAAACAAAGTCAAATGTCGGGGAATATTGAAATAGTTGAAATGGAAATTCTTTAAATCTTAAAATGCCATGACAATTTCTACAGTGAAAATAAAATGTTCTAGTTTTTCTCAGCTCTAAAATATTTCGTTAAAGTTTTCTTTGACAATGAAATCCTTATTCGGTGTTCACAAATGACTGGCAAAGGCATGCAAAGGGGTCAGAAAGTGTGGGAACCCTGCTAATTACTTCTTGTAAATCGATGAACTTCATACATTCTGACATTCCTCCTCTTTCTTTTTTCCTTTCTCCTTAACAGAATTGTCTGATCTGCCATTGATAAGATTGGATTTCTCTTGTAATAAGATTACAGAGATTCCCCCATCTTACTGCAAACTCAAGCAGTTACAACACATTGTTCTTGACAACAACCCTATGCAGTCTCCACCCGCGCAGGTGTGTCTATACTTGTTACTTTGTATATGTTCCGACTGAATGGAGCTAGAGCTGAAGATTTGCTTGAACGTTTCTAGTCTCCATTCAGTTGTTAATTATTGCCTGATGGCGCCATCCAGTGGCTGGCAATCTTTAAAAAACTCTATCAGGCATATTGATGCAAAAACCAGCAAGATATTTAATGAATGGTTGTAGTTTGTTCATGTTGTCAGTGAAAGGCAATATACATTGCCTGTCAAAAGTATCCTCTTGCTTTTTTTCCTAAGTTTATTCCACATGCATGGAATTATGAAGTTCTGATGTCTTTATAAAGGTATGCATGCAGTTTTTTCTACTAAATAGAAATAGAAATCAGAAATGAACACAATTTACCCCTTCACAGGAGCACCTTTTGGCATGATTCTTACTGAGCTGCTGCATGTTTTTTTCACTGGGATTTCCTTTCAATCTTTATGAGTTTTCTAGTTTTCTGAAGCAATCACCAAACCATGTTACAGGGGGTGCTGTAGTGTAGTGCAGTGATTTAGGTTCAGGGCTAGTAACTGGTAGGTTGCTGGTTTGATCCCTGTGTGGACTAAGCCATGAGACATTATGTCCTTAAGCAAGACTCCTAAAGGGATAGTTTAACCAAAACTGAAATTCACTGAAAGTCATCATTCACTCACCATCATATCGTTCCAAACCCAAATGACTTTCTTTCTTCTGTGGAACACAAAAGGAAATATTTTGAAAATTGGTTGCTCTTCTCATGCAATTACAGTAGATGGACATGAGCATTTGAACTTCAAAAAGGACATAAAAGCACCATAAAAGTATCATATTAGTGTCCATACAACTCGTGTGCTATATTCTAAGTGCTTCAGGGTGTATTCTTCCTCTGATCAACTCCTGGTGCCATTCTGTGGAGATATTGCGTGAATTTGATGGAAATTAAGGCTCCCAGACCTGGTTGTATGGCAAAGAAAATACTGTAAATATGGGAAGATTCTTGTTTCACTGCTAGTATGTTGTTCTGTGGTGTGATGTGCAGTGTTATGCCACAGTTAGTTTTAGTCTTTTAATCTGATTTGACAAGCCGTGTTTCAGAAGTGCTGATATTTAGTATATAACAGCACTTGGATGCTTCACTGTGTGTATCATTCCACTTGTCAGCCTTCCAGACAGACTGTCAGTCTGTGAGTTGACCGGTGACATGCAACAGTTGATCCTTTTTAGCTTTATGTGGAACTATTTTAGTTAGTGGAGTAGAAGTAGACAAAATAACTTTCCATATTTTGTCTCAAATGTAAGTCATTCGATATTAACTTAATGCTTTTATACAGCAGTTCTGTAAACAAGATCCAACTCAAAATCGTGCTTTATTAGGGATGAAACAATATATCGAATTTCAATATATATCGCAAACCAAAAAAATTACGAACCATATCAAGGCACAACTTGATATTTTCGAAATTTTCAACATTGTTTTCTGTCCATGTGATAATATCTGAAATGACCCATAAAATATCATAATCTCTCTATCGCTTGATTTTTACCTTTACTGTGCTTTTTTTCTACACTGTTTACAGGGTTCACACAAGGTCCTTTAAGTGCTTAAAGTACATGAAATAAGCTTTTAGAAATGTAAGTACTGGAATACCTAGAATATCGCCTTGTTTTGTTGAAAAGTGCTTGAGATTAAAACAGCATTTCTTCCGTGTTATGTATGTCCATCAAAGATGAGATCCTGCCCTCCACTTTCATTGAATAATGTATTTTACTATCCTTTTTTTTTACAGTCAGATAAAAATGTAATAGAATATACATTTTATTCACACAGCACATATGCGATAAAGAAAACGAGAGACTTCTCTCTTTGTTTTATTTTATCCCCTTCCCAATTTGGAATGCCCAATTCCCACTACTTACTAGGTCCTCGTGGTGGCGCGGTTACTCATCTCAATCCGGGTGGTGGAGGACAAGTCTCAGTTGCCTCGGCTTCTGAGATAGTCAGTCCACGAATCTTATCATGTGACTCGCTGTGCATAACACTCACAGCATGTGGAGACTCATGCTGTTCTCTGCGATCCACGCACAACTTACCACGTGCCCCATTGAGAGCGAGAACCACTCATCGTGACCACGAGGAGGTTACCCCATGTGACTCTACCCTCCCTAGCAACCGGACCAATTTGGTTGCTTAGGAGACCTGGCTGGAATCACTCAGCACACCCTGGATTCGAACTCACGACTCGTAGTCAGCGTCAATACTCGCTGAGCTACCCAGGCCCCCTGAGACTTCTCTCTTTAATAAAATGGAACAGCTGTGTGAGTCACGTTAAACTCTTAAAGTGACAGTAACATTTTAGCGCTTGTTTTACAAATTAATATAAAAATCAATGTTATAACTTATAAATTGTACACATTATTTCAAACAGTTTTATACATAATAATAATAATACCTTCTGTTCAGAAGGTTCTGTTCAGTGAAGTCTGTTCAGAAGGCTTATTTGTTTGTGATCTTTTCATATAGAGAAAGGTATATGAAAAACTCTTATTGCTTTACATTGAGCATTTATAGTATGTTGTGTATTAAATAACTTTATTTTGATGAGAAATTATCATGTGTATTTTGCACAAACATTTAAAAAAATAAACAAAATTTGTCACACTTTGTCATTTAAATTTTATAATATCGAATCGAGATTATATTGAATCGTTTGCATCATCAGCCATAACAATGTGGCCTGAACATTCAGATCTGTTCTCATCCAACCATAATCTCCTCCACATTGTTGAGTCTCTCACATTTTTGGGAAAGTCTAACAGACTTGTGAGATACTGAGATTTGCAAGGGATTTTTATTTTTATTTTGCAGATGAAAACTATGACGTAAAATATCCAGGTGTTCTGTAAAACAAGCTGAGAACTCAACAAAATCCACTTTGTTTTTCTTACTATGACTCCTCTTGCCCAAACACGCAGTTTTGGAGTACAGCCAGTTCTTCCCTTATTTTTCTCTTGACTGACATTAAGCTTGTTTCAGATTTGCTTGGAATGCCCCTTGGTCTTTGTGTAGTTATTCCTTGGAAATCCACTTTGGCTATGCTCCCAGACAATAAAAATCTGCATCAACTGCAAACAGGTGGACTCCAACCAAGTGATTATTTATCTTAGAAAAGGGAGTTTATTACGTCTTTTGGAAGGTTTTTTGAAGAGGATGATTTAAAAAAAAAAAAAGTATATGACTTGTTAATGACATTAAACACTTTGTGTTTGAGGGCAAAAACACACAGACAGACACACACACACACACACACACACACACGGTAACACACACATTGATTGTAAGCAAAACAACAAAATGTAAAACATTTAAAGGATGCAGGGTTTATATCTATGTTGAAAATCATCTGTTTTTATAATTCTTTGTGTTCTTTGCTTTCAGATCTGTTTGAAGGGGAAGATTCACATCTTCAAGTATTTAAACCTGCAGGCATGTCGCCTGGATAAAAAAACAGATACACTTGAATTGCCCTCGCTGGGAAAACGTTGCTTACCACAGCAGCTGACAGATAGGTACCCAGATTCCTTACAGTGTACCAACTACGAAAACAGCGCTTTCAGTATCCCATGAAACATGTTGTCCACAAGTTTTTAACTGATCAGGTATGCTGCAGTAGTGATTCACATACAGTTGTGCTCCAAAGTTTGCATACCCTGGCAGAAATTGTGAAATTTTGTCATTGACTTTGAAAATATGACTGATCATGCAAAAAAACTGTCTTTTATTTAAGGATAGTGATCACATGAATCTATTTATCATCACATAGTTGTTTGGCTCCTTTTTAAATCATAATGATAACAGAAATCACCCAAATGGCCCTGATCAAAAGTTTACATATCCTTGAATGTTTGGCCTTGTTACAGACACACAAGGTGACACACACAGGTTTAAATGGCAATTAAAGGTTCATTTCCCACACCTGTGGCTTTTTAAATTGCAATTAGAATGAGCTTTATTGCCAAGTATGCTTACACATACAAGGAATTTGTCTTGGTGACAGAAGCTTCCAGTGTACAACAATACAAAAACAATACACAGACAGCAGCAAGACATAGATAATAATACAAAATAAAAAATAAAAACTAATTATACACATACGTACAGACACACACACACATACATACACACATACACATGGGTAGTGCAAATCTAATACAATCTGTTATGTACAGTGTAAATACAAATCTGTTATGTACAGTGCAAATGTTTTGTTGTTTTTTGTTTTCAGAGGAATGAAATGGCAGAAGAGGTTGGATGTGTTGGATAAATATGAGAATTGTATTGCACATAGTTATTGCTCAATGGGGCAATTTAACTGTTCATGAGATGGATAGCCTGAGGGAAAAAACTCTTCCTGTGCCTGACGATTCTGGTGCTCAGAGCTCTGAAGCGTCGGCCAGAAGGCAACAGTTCAAAAAGGTAGTGGGCAGGGTGAGTGGGGTCCAGAGTGATTTTTCCAGCCTTTTTCCTCACTCTGGAAGTGTATAGTCCTTGAAGGGTGGGCAGGGGGCAACCAATAATCCTCTCAGCAGTCCGAACTATCCTTTGTAGTCTTCTGATGTCTGATTTCGTAGCTGAACCAAACCAGAGAGTTATTGAAGTGCAGAGGACAGACTCAGTGACTGCTGAGTAGAACTGTATCAGCAGCGCCTGTGGCAGGTTGAACTTCCTCAGCTGGCGAAGGAAGTACAACCTCTGCTGGGCCTTTTTCACAATGGAGTCAATGTAGGTCTCCCACTTCAGGTCCTGTGAGATGGTAGTGCCCAGGAACCTGAATGACTCCACTGCTGCCACAGTGCTGTTTAGAATGGTGAGGGGGTCAGTGTTGGGGTGTTCCTCCTAAAGTCCACAATCATCTCCACCGTTTTGAGCGTGTTCAGCTCAAGGTTGTTTTGACCTCACCAGACAGCCAGCTGTTTATTCTCCCTTCTGTATGCAGACTCATCGTCATCTCGGATGAGGCTGATGACAGTGGTGTCATCTGCAAACTTCAGGAGCTTGACAGAGGGGTCCTTGGCGATGCAGTCATTGGTGTAGAGGGAGAAGAGTAGTGGGGATAGCACACATCCCTGGGGGGCACCAGTGCTGATTGTACAGGTGCTAGAAGTGAGTTTCCCCTGTCTCACAAGCTGCTGCCTGTCTGTCAGAAAGCTGGTAATCCACTGACAGATAGACATGGGAACAGAGAGTTGGTGTAATTTATTCTGGAGTATAGCTGGGATGATGGTGTTGAAAGCCGAACTGAAGTCCACAAAAAGGATCCTTGCATATGTCCCTGGTCTGTCCAGATGTTGCAGGATATGATGCAATCCCATGCTGACTGCATCATCCACAGACCTGTTTGCTCGATAAGCAAATTGAAGGGGATTTAGAAAGGGTCCAGTGATGTTCTTCAGGTGGGCCAACACTAGTCTCTCAAATGATTTCAGGACCACAGACGTCAGGGCGACAGGTCTATAGTCATTAAGTCCTGTGATTTTTGGTTTCTTTGGGATGGGGATGATAGTGGAACGTTTGAAGCAGCATGAGACTTCACACTGCTCCAGTGATCTATTGAAGATCTGTGTGGGGGCCAGCTGGTTAGCACAGGATTTAAGACATGCAGGTGAAACTCCATCTGGGCCCTGTGCTTTCCTTAAAACTTGTTTTTCAGCTTCTCAGAGTATCTTCTTTTAGCCACTCTGATTCCCTTATTCAGTGTGTTCGTGGCCTGATTGTACAAGACTTTATCCCCAACTGAAAGCATCCTCTTTGGCCTGACGAAGCTGCCTGAGTTCCGCTGTAAACCATGGTTTGTCGTTGTTAAATGTTAAATAAGTCCTAGTAGGAATGCACATATCCTCACAGAAACTGATATATGATGTAACAGTATCTGTGAGCTCGTTCAGATTGGTGTCTGCAGCCTGAAAAACACTCCAATCAGTGCAGTCAAAGCAGGCTTGTAGTTCCAGCTCTGCTTCGTTGGTCCATCTCTTTACAGTCCTTAATACAGGCTTAGAAGATTTTAATTTCTGTCTGTAGGTTGGAAGAAGATGAACCAGACAATGATCAGATAGTCCCAAAACTGCTCTAGGAACAGAGCGATATGCATCCTTTATTGTTGTGTAGCAGTGATCCAGTATATTTCTGTCTCTGGTTGGGAATGTAATGTGCTGTTTGTATTTGGGCAGTTCACGTGTGAGATTTGCTTTGTTGAAATCCCCAAGAATAACTGAGTCCGGGTATTGTTGTTCCGTGTCTGTGATTTGATCAGTCAGCTGTTGCAGCGCTGTGTTCAAACACGCGTTTGGCGCGATATACACACCTGAATAAACGAGGAAAACTCCCGCAGCGAGTAGAAAGGCTTACAGTTAATAAAGAGCGCTTCCAAATTAGGACAGCACATATTCTTTAACGTTGTTACATCTGTACACCAACTTTCATTGATGTAAAAGCATGTTCCACCGCCTCTCGTTTTCCCCCTTAACTCCGTGATGCGATCCGCTCTGAACAGCTGAAAGTCCGGCAGATGTAACGCGCTGTCCGGAATGGCTTCACTCAGCCAGGTTTCTGTGAAGCACAAGGCAGCAGAGTTTGAAAAGTCCTTGTTTGTGCGGGTGAGGAGATGTAGTTCGTCCGTTTTGTTAGGGAGCGTGTGGAGATTCGCAGAGCCCTGCCGACAGAGTTTGACCAGCGCACCTGCTCGTCTCCCTCGCCTGCGTCTCATAGCGCGTTTAAACAACACAGCCGCGCCTCCGACTAAAATGTCAAACAAAACATCCGAATATTACAAATCCGGGAAAAGATTGACTGGTGTATGCTGTCGAATATTCAGCAGTTCGTCTCTGGTAAAACTGACTGAAAATAGATTACTAACAGGACAAACAAACAAAAACAACAAAACAATAGAAGTGCTCCTCACCGAGGTGGCCATCCGCGGCGCCATCATGATGTATATAGATGTAATTAGTGCCTGTGTATAAATAGTCAATGAATTTGTTAGCTCTCACGTGGATAAACTGAGCAGGCTAGATACTGAGCCATGGGGAGCAGAAAAGAACTGTCAAAAGACCTGCGTAACAAGGTAATGGAACTTTATAAAGATGGAAAAGGATATAAAAAGATATCCAAAGCCTTGAAAATGCCAGTCAGTACTGTTCAATCACTTATTAAGAAGTGGAAAATTCAGGGATCTCTTGATACCAAACCAAGTTCAGGTAGACCAAGAAAGATTTCAGCCACAACTGCCAGAAGAATTGTTCGGGATACAAAGAAAAACCCACAGGTAACCTCAGGAGAAATACAGGTTGCTCTGGAAAAGACGGTGTGGTTGTTTCAAGGAGCACAATACGATGATACTTGAACAAAAATGAGCTGCATGGTCGAGTTTCCAGAAAGAAGCCTTTACTGCACCAATGCCACAAAAAAGCCCAGTTACAATATGCCCGACAACACCTTGACACACCTCACAGCTTCTGGCACATTGTAATTTGGAGTGACAATCATAAGCGCTGTGTTTGGAGAGGGGTCAACAAGGCCTATAGTGAAAAGAATACCATCCCCACTGTGAAGCATGGTGGTGGCTCACTGATGTTTTGGGCTTGTGTGAGCTCTAAAGGCACGGGGAATCTTGTGAAAATTGATGGCAAGATGAATGCAGCATGTTATCAGAAAATACTAGCAGACAATTTGCATTCTTCTGCATGAAAGCTGCGCATGGGACGCTCTTGGACTTTCCAGCATGACAATGACCCTAAGTACAAGGCCAAGTTGACCCTCCAGTGGTTACAGCAGAAAAAGGTGAAGGTTCTGGAGTGGCCATCACAAGCCACTCTGGGGAGATCTCAAACGTGCGGTTCATGCAAGACGACCAAAGACTTTGCATGACCTGGAGGCATTTTGCCAAGACGAATGGGCAGCTATACCACCTGCAAGAATGTGGGGCCTCATGGACAACTATTACAAAAGACTGCACACTGTCATTGATGCTAAAGGGGGCAATACACAGTATTAAGAACTAAGGGTATGCAGACTTCTGAACAGGGGTCATTTCATTTTTTCATTGTTGCCATGTTTTGTTTTATGATTGTGCCATTCTGTTATAACCTACAGTTGAATATGAATCCCATAAGAAATAAAAGAAATGTGTTTTGCCTGCTCATTCATGTTTTCTTTAAAAATGGTACACATATTACCAATTCTCCAAGGGTATGCAAACTTTTGAGCACAACTGTATAATAGCATAAACACATTGTGTGGGTCACTGTACACTTTACAACTTCTTTTACCGTGTTTTTCATCATATTTATTCACTGGACTTTTGAAGTTTTGATCAGCATCTTAGAAGTTTAAGATTTTGTGTTTTTTTTGTCCACAGTCATTTGTTTAAAGCAAAACAATGCATTAGAATAGAAACAGTAATAAAAGTTTCAGAATTATTGGTGGTGATGACACAAACAGGAGCAAAATGAGAAACACAGGTCAAACTTTATCTTGTGTAACTAACACTCAGTTATTGTGCAGAGTAATGATGTTGTGTGTGCTTTATGTCCTTGTGTATGTTTTTTTGTGTAGTATGGAAGATTTCTATCCCAGTAAAAACCATGGCCCTGACTCAGGTATTGGCAGTGACAACGGTGACAAAAGGCTGTCGACTACAGAGGTAAACACACACACACACATGCTCGCTCAGCAGAAAAGATTTCAACTTTGGTTCTGTATGTACACTCTGTACAGCTGTATAATGTAACACTATTTGGACAGTGATTGTTTTGGTGATGAGCTAGCTCATCTACAACACACTTTGCATTTAAAATGAACACACTTTAGACTTGGGGGCTATTGACACCAAACACATTTTTTCTTCAATCTACACTGTTTTCTATTGTTTTTCTATGTAAACAGGTTCTGTACAGATTTCTTTGTCCATTGTGCTGCTTGCATTTT
This sequence comes from Myxocyprinus asiaticus, assembly GCF_019703515.2. NCBI lineage: Eukaryota > Metazoa > Chordata > Actinopteri > Cypriniformes > Catostomidae > Myxocyprinus > Myxocyprinus asiaticus. Next base: position 33,155,374 of record NC_059347.1, read on the forward strand.
TCTTTTTCTCTTTGTCTTGCACAGGATTGGCACGTATTTAAAAAAAAAAAAAAAATTTTATGTTACGTTAAGAAAAACGGCAACTCTTAAAAGCCCGCCTCAAGACACCTTAGTGCAAAAACATGTTCGGTTGTTATTTAAGTGGGTTTCTTGATCTGAAAAATGATTTGGGAGTTCGGCATCAAGCCCCATTTATTTTAAACACAGATCACTACATTCTGAACCTCAAAGTTTTTGTCAACAAAAACTGATACCTGCTTGAGTGAATAACAAATGTTACACCTTGGCCAGACATGTTAATCTGGCAATTGTTGTGAATGAAAGTGCCTATGAATTCTCAGACTGAATGTGAAACTGGTATTTTTTCTATCGGGCCTGTCCTGGAACACCTCTTCATGTAAAAACACGTACTTGAGACAAAATCAGCACTGTCCCCCATTGTAGTCAATACACTCCTAGCAACAGCAGAACAGACCTGGTTCAGATGCATGGAAGACACAGGTCAAAATCGAAATCTAGGAGGTATACTGTAGTTGATAAATAATCAGGAATGCTCTGCTGTCAGACTACATATAAAGCCACTTTCTTGACACAGTGTTTGGTTAAACACCTTAAATGGAAAAAAGGTAAAATTCTTCAACACAACCCAAACATAAGAATTATCAAACAAACTGTTAGTTTGTCATTTAGAGGAAGTAAAGAACCAGTGAGCTGAGGAAACAACGATAACCTGGAGGCTCAAAAAACAACCATACCTGCTGAAAAACAACAGCCTATATCAGCCTAAGACGGTTTGATTGGTCTAAGCTGGTTTAGTCAGGTCTAGCTGGTCTCCCAGCATGGTCAGGATGGTGCTAGGCTGGGTTAGTTGGTTGGCCGGCCTGACCAGCTGACAAGGTCCCAATAGCCCTTTAAAACCAACAAACAGATCAGCCTGACCAAGCTGAGAGCACAGCTGTGATCATCAAACCAGCTTAGGCTGGTTTAAGCTGTTTTTGTCCACCAGCAATAGTGGAGTAAAACACAACTACATACAGTGCATCCGGAAAGTATTCATAGCGCTTCACTTTTTCCACATTTTGTTATATTACAGCCTTATTCCAAAATGGATTAAATTAATTATTTTCCTCAAAATTCTACAAACAATACCCCATAATGACAACGTGAAAGAAGTTTGTTTGAAATCTTTGCAAATTTATTAAAAATAAAAAATGAAAAAAAATCACATGTACATAAGTATTCACAGCCTTTGCCATGACACTCAAAATTGAGCTCAGGTGCATCCTATTTCCACTGATCATCCTTGAGATGTTTCTACAACTTGATTGGAGTCCACCTGTGATAAATTCAGTTGATTGGACATGATTTGGCACACACCTGGCTATATAAGGTCCCACAGTTAACAGTGCATGTCAGAGCACAAACCAAGCCATGAAGTTCAAGGAATTGTCTGTAGACCTCCGAGACAGGATTGTATCGAGGCACAGATCTGGGGAAGGGTACAGAAAAATTTCTGCAGTATTGAAGGTCCCAGTGAGCACAGTGGCCTCCATCATCCGTAAATGGAAGAAGTTTGGAACCACCAGGACTCTTCCCAGAGCTGGCCGCCTGGCCAAACTGAGCGATCGGGGGAGAAGGGCCTTAGTCAGGGAGGTGACCAAGAACCCTATGGTCACTCTGACAGAGCTCCAGCATTTCTCTGCGGAGAGAGGAGAACCTTCCAGAAGAACAACCATCTCTGCAGCACTCCACCAATCAGGCCTGTATGGTAGAGTGGCCAGACGGAAGCCACTCCTCAGTAAAAGGCACATGACAGCCCGCCTGGAGTTTGCCAAAAGGCACCTGAAGGACTCTCAGACCATGAGAAACAAAGATTGAACTCTTTGGCTTGAATGGCAAGCATCATGTTTGGAGGAAACCAGGCACCGCTCATCACCTGGCCAATACCATCCCTACAGTGAAGCATGGTGGTGGCAGCATTATGCTGTGGGGATGTTTTTCAGTGGCAGGAACTGGGAGATTAGTCAGGATTGAGGGAAAGATGAATGCAGCAATGTACAGAGACATCCTTGATGAAAACCTGCTCCAGAGCGCTCTGGACCTCAGACTGGGGCAAAGGTTCATCTTCCAACAGGACAACAACCCTAAGCACACAGCCAAGATAACAAAGGAGTGGCTCTGGGACAACTCTGTGAATGTCCTTGAGTGGCCCAGCCAGAGCCCAGACTTGAACCCGATTGAACATCTCTGGAGAGATCTGAAAATGGCTGTGCACCGACGCTCCCCATCCAACCTGATGGAGCTTGAGAGGTCCTGCAAAGAAGAATGGGAGAAACTGCCCAAAAATAGGTGTGCCAAGCTTGTAGCATCATACTCAAAAAGACATGAGGCTGTAATTGGTGCCAAAGGTGCTTCAACAAAGTATTGAGCAAAGGCTGTGAATACTTATGTACATGTGATTTTTTTGTTTTGTTTTTTATTTTTAATAAATTTGCAAAGATTTCAAACAAACTTCTTTCACATTGTCATTATGGGGTATTGTTTGTAGAATTTTTAGGAAAATAATTAATTTAATCCATTTTGGAATAAGGCTGTAACATAACAAAATGTGGAAAAAGTGAAGCGCTGTGAATACTTTACGGATCCACTGTACAGAAAAGTCAGGTATGCAAAAAATTATCACAGTCTCACCACAAGATACAAACAGTTCAGCAGAACAGCTTGTCAGGGACGTATTATCTTCATTCCTTCCCTAATCTTTGTTCTCTCTCTCCCCCCCTCTCATTGTGGTCTCATAGCCATCTGACGATGACACGGTTAGTTTCCACTCTCAAGTGTCTGAGACAGTGCGGGTTGATGCACGCTTACTTCTCACAAAGCTGGATTCAAACAAAGGTTTGTGTGTGTTCAGTTTTGGTATTTGCCACGGATGATTACTTGTTTAAATATTGACTAATCACTGATTTTTTTTTTAGAATTTTTTTTCTAGTATTACCTCCCCTCAAGAAATATTGACATTTCTCAACTATTTTTAGATACAATGTATAGACACCTAATTTTAACATGATGAGGCCAACACTACTTTTTTGCTCTTATTATACAAGACAGTAACTGTCAGTATTTGGAACTCCTCAAAGAAAGCATAAGGAATTTACCCATAATTGCTAATAAATCACAATAATACCCACAAGTAAGTTATGTCGCCAGAAAGGCCAGACATGTATGTCTGTAATTAAAGGATTCATTTACCCAAAAAAGAAAATACTGTCATTAATACTAATCCTCATGACTCATTCCAAAAACATATGACTTTCTTCCATGGAACAGAAAAGGAACCATTTTTAAGAATTCTACTGGTTGTTCATTTCTGTGCACTTACAATGAATGGGGACCGAGGCTTTTAAGCCTCTGAAAAGTGGTCCATAAAACCAGTTCATAAAATTGGTCTGATTTGTTCATCAATCGGACTCATCCAGTTCCCGAGTTCAGTTCATTGACTCCATGATCCAGTCGCAGTGGTTAACAGCTCACTGAAGGGGAGGATTATCAGCAGTGTTGGTAAATTTTAAGATGTTTTTCAAAAGTCAGGATAAAATTCAGTGGGGAATGCCAGTCTAACATGTTCAAGGAATAAGTCTGATGAATAAATAAATATTTTTCACTTAAGTAATATCAGTGCACACTTGTTTTGAATTGATTCACGGTGCATACAAACGCCACTAGTTGGTCGCATATAACTTCAAAGGTGCAATGTGATACAACTTGAATGGAATCGTTTTAAATGCTACCAAAAAACCAAACAAACAAAAAATAAAACGGTTTGTTTCATTAATCAAAATACTTGTTTATTATAAAACAAAAATTTAGAACTTTTTAGAAGCTGAGACATTTTCTCTATGTACACAATCGTTGTAGAACGTTGCTTGGAGCCACTGATCCAGAGTCAGCTTTTCTCATCTCATTCCCCAAGTTACGGGGAGCTGTAACATGGAGCAGTTTGGCTGCACAAGTCAGTGAATTGAGCGAGTATTTCACCCTGTGAATCATGTCGTGGCCAGTGGAAGATTAATCTTATAATCCCTCTGCCTAAATGCGTTTACTGATTTTTTTTTTAATGCAATGTGTAGTCAATCGCATTTCACTCAACTGAATGTTGATCTCATATTACGCTAAAACACGGAATTTTCCCAGCTTGTATAACTAATGTGCATGTGTGTTAGTGAGTTGATTGACAGATGATGCCTGTATCTAAAAGGTGATTGGCTCTTTTACCTGCAAGGCGTGACTTTGTTTCTACATCCACTGGCTGTTGGGTGCTAGAGCTTCTTGGTTGGGCGTTCCAATTTCTCCCATTCATTTAAATAAGTGACTCATCTCTGCTAAATAGTCTCTGGCCTCACACTTTATAGAACTACAATGCCCATCATGCACTATGTCTCCTCCCTGAAGTTTGCACATTTTTACTCCTGATTTCTTGCAATACAGGGAAAGTAGAGGTGTACAAAAGCAACACGTTACTTTATTTAAAAAGTAACTCCGATATTATGATCTAAAATAAAAATATATTGCATTACTTTACTCGTTACTTAAAAAGTAATCTGATTACGTAATGTGCGTTACTTGTAACACGGTACCCCCAACACTGATTATCAGCGAATTACGACTTAAATTTCAGTATGTTCCTCGTGCAAAGCTATTGATTTCAGAAGACTTGGAGTAAAGCGCACAAATCATATGGACCACTTTAATGATACTTTAATGGTGCTTTTGCAGTAGCACCATGGTACTACTGATTGTATGGAAAAGAGTGTACAGTTCTCCTTTTGTGTTCCACAGAAGAAATAATGTCAGGTGTGAAAGAAATGAGGTTTTAAACAGTAAATGATGACATAATTTTTCAGTTTTGGAGAAACTAATCCTTGTTAATCACAATCATGGCATACAGATAACCTGGAGATGAAAATAACTGAGAACTTCCTTTGCTGTGACATAGTTTGGTGTGTCTTTTTAGATAATTTAATGTAAGTGAAATTAAGCATGCAATTTATGCACCATCAAATGGAATTGCAGAAATACATTGTTTTCAAAAAGCCCCCATCTTCCCTTGATCAAACCAACAGATAGTCCCACCCCAAACTCACACCATCGTTCGAGTCAATGTTATTGTCTCTCTTGAGATGGGGTGCTTAAAACAAACAAAGGTATTTTCATATATTTCACAGTGTTTACATTTTTCAAGAAAATTAAACTATAAATGGCTTATAGTTGAAAGGTCTGAAACCTATGAATGGCTTATAGAACTTATAGTTGTCTCTGCATTTTAAAGGGATAGTTCACCCAAAAATGAAAATTCTCTCATTATTTACTCACCCTCATGATATACCAGGTGTGTATGACTTTCTTTCTTCACTAGGACACATAAAAAAAAAATTAAAAAAAAGAATAATATCTTAGCTCAGTAGGTCCTTAAACTGAAAGTGGATGGTGATCTGACTTTTGAAGCTCCAAAAATCACAGACAGTTAACTTCATCAATACGAGTCCAGCTGTTAAATTAATGTATTCTAAAGTGACACAATTGCTTTTGGTGTGAAAAATATCAATATGTAAGTACTTTTTTAACTCTAAATCATCGCTTCCGGTAAGTTTCACGAGAGGGTGTAGATCCCGCAGTCTCTTGTGTGATGTATTAACGTTGCCATGATACGGACGTAATCTCACATTCTTGTCTCGGTTGAGACATCCAGGATAAGCACACAAATGCACCATTTTGAGTAAAGAAACAGATAAATACAGATCTAAACCAAAACCAACCAAGCTACTGTACAGCATTCCTCCTACTCAGTTGTAAACAGTGCTGCTCTTTCATGTATCGCATGTTCCTCAGTTCTCACGTCTCACGTGCCAACGCGCGTACCGCTGCTGACCAGAAATGATGATTTAGAGTTAAAAAAGTACTTATATATTGATATTTTTCACACCAAAAGTAATTGTGTCACTTTAGAATACATTAATTTAACAGCTGGACGTTTACACTGACTATGTGTGATTTTTGGAGCTTCAAAAAAGAAATCTCCATTCACTTGCATTTTAAGGACCTACTAAGCTGAGATATTTTTCTATTTTTCTTCAAATGTGTTCTGTTGAAGAAAGAAAGTCATACACACCTGGGATATCATGAGAGTGAGTAAATGATGAGAGAATTTTTATTTTTTGGTGAACTATCCCTTTAAGCTGGGATAGGAGAAAGTGTTTTAACACTGAAAAAAGTTATATACTTCATCTTTAAAGGTGCACTCTGTAGTTTTGTTAATTGAACTGAACTGAACTTAATTGAATTTAAAGTGAAATAGATAGTAATAATAGAATAGTATTTAAAAAAAATATGTTTAAATTTATGTACATTTACATGAGATGAAGTCATATCAGTCTTAAAGAAAAAGCTGCTTTAATCTATATATGGTGCTTAGCGCAAATTCATGAGCATCACCATGTTGACATCATAAAACCACCCGAATATTACTCGCTTTGTCTTAATCCCCTGTAATCATACGCTTTTGCAGAATAAGTGAACTATGTCTGACTACGAATAGCACAATTTTACAATGACTTCACTAACTGAGAGATTCAGTTCTTGTGTGATGCTGAATCTATGCCGTTAGGTGTCATCAAACATAAACACAAACTGTACTGATTGCACATTTAAAGTAAAAATATTAGGGGTGTAACGGTTCTCATAAAAAAATGAACCGTTGGTTCACCACCCACGGATCAGTAAGCATTTGCACCGCGGTACATCTCAAGTTTAATGACACGTTTGGAGCACAAGGTTTGGTGAAGAAAACAAAGTGTCAAATAGCCATGCATAGTTACAACCTCAGCTAATGCACATGTATCGCTCTGTAGATGCCTGTGTTTCACGTTGGTCAACTTTCTACAGAGAGATGCTTTCCTATTAACTGTTAGTATGTAAAATCAGTTGATGACATCACTGTTCTTCACGTGTTGGTGTGTAGTTAAAAAAACAGAAAACAATTAGCGATGGTCAAAAAACATTTACAAAACAGGCACTGTTTGCAGATATTGCTCGACGCTAGTGCCATAATACATCAATATATGATGAGCTGTTTACGCCAAAATCACCCAGGGATAGATAGTGCGTGGCACGCACATAGCCACAGATGAGTCCGCAACCACACACACACTCCCTTCCGTTTTAAGCAAGCACTTCTGTACTCAGTGCTCAGTGACAGACGTGAAAGAATAACTAAAGCTCTTGGGGGAGTTCATTGCCAAAGTTATGTTGCCCTTCTCCACTGATGAAGATGTGGGATTTCCCTTCTCATTTCCATTTTCAGCTTACGAATGTTGAATATACTGTATGTTGAGTTGAATTTGAAATGCGCTTTATGTTGATGCATGAGGCGTAATAGTGTAGGTATCAAGATAATTATTATTATTTTATTTTTTTGTTAAGGACCCTAACAAAAATTAACCATGATTTTACTATAGTAATATTGTAGTAGACATGACTGTAAAAACCATGACTGCTGTCACCATTTTCTTATTAACCATTGTTTTATGCAGTAATACTATAGTATCCATATAGTAACAATGATTTTACTATAGTATTGTAACCATGACAGTAACCATGTTAATTTTGTGGTTACTGTGATTTTTATAACAAATACCATGATTAAACTATGGTTAATGTGGTAAAACCATGGTGATTTTTAGTAAGGGCAAACCTGTTGAAGTGTATCAAAAAGAGTATTCTTATTTTGGATTGATCAGTATATATATATTTTTTTCTAAACAGCAAATACCAAACCATACCGAAACCTTGACCCTAAAACTGATACAAACCGAATCATGAGAAATTTAAACTGTTAGACCCCTAGTAAATATCTTGTCTTGGTGTTCTCATCTTAAGTATTTTGTGATGTATGTGCAGATCAGGACCAATACGACTTCATTGAGCCAAATCCAGATGAAGAAGCTACACTTTCTGAGGGAGATATAAAACAAAATGCACCCTACGTGACATGTATTAAGGTATACCCATATGTACATGCTTCTTCAATCCTTATCTATCCTACCAAGAAATAGGTCATACACTTGAGAATCGTACGTCTACACACACACCCTGTTGAAAAGACCAGCATTGTGGTCATAAGGATATGCTGTATTTTGGATGCTGGTATCCTGGTGTCCCTACCACACTATAAAAAAAAATTCTGTAAAATTTACGGTAAATTACCGGCAGCTTTTTTCTACCGTAAAAAATACGGTAACCACATTTCAGGCTTTACGGGATGTAATTTTGATCCTGTATATTTGACGGTACATTACCGTTTATATTCTTAAATTATTTAAACTTGATACTTGAAACCTTCTGAAACTGTAAAAATCTGCTTTTCACTTTATAATGTACAGTATTGTTAATCACAGTAGTAATTACAGAAGAGCACATGATGGCATGAAGTTCATCAATAGTGACCCTTCCAGGAGCAAACACCAAATAAACAATTAGAGACAGTGCTCAGTGTCACTCACACAAACACTAAACACCATCAGGGTAACAAAATAATGCAGTAAACATGAACTAAACTACATCAGATATAACACAGAACACCCAAGTACATAACTGATATTAAAAATAAGAAGACACATAGCTATTCCCATAAAATATAATGAAATGTAATGGGTCACATAGGGAATTCTGAGAACGCCCGATTATTGTTTTTTACTGTAATTTTAACAATAATTTACTGTAAAAAGTACATGTACTCTCTTGTTAAACATAATTTACATTCTTAACATTAATTATATGGTAAAAATAAATGTTTACAACATTTTACGGTAAAATGACGTATATTTTAAAGTAACTATCTGTTAACCAATTAATTTTTTTTTTACTGTAGCATTTTTACAGTCTTTTACTGTTAAAATTGCAGACATTTTTCACTGTGCAGGCTTCTTAACTAGCCTAACCAGAAAGCCTCCCGTGGTCAACCAGCTTCATCAGAAAGACCACAACTGCTTGGATCAGTATGGAAATTTATGCTGGTCTAAGCTGGTCTTTTCAGCAGGGCACTCAACAGTGCATTCACATTTTACTGTAGTAGACTTTAACTGATGAGAGCTTCACTTCTCTTGTCCTCAGGAGTTGGAGAGGGTTTTAAAAACACACCAAAGCAAAGACAAAGAGAACTGTAAAGAGGAGTCTGGGTAAGTCTGTCTCGTTTAGGGTACATGTGCCTTATCAACATCAGTGTCTGACCTCACTTATGCTCTTGTGACTGAATGGGAATAAATCCCAGCAGCCGTGTTCCAGCATCTAGTGGAAAGCTTTCCAAGAAGAGTTGAAGTTGTAAAAGCAGCAAACAGGGGGACTAATGATTTTGATTTTGAAATTAAATGTTCAGCAAGCACATGAGTGTGATGTTCAAGTGTCCACATACTTTTGGGCTTATAGTGTATTTCCATTTATAATGAATGATGTCACATTTTCAGCCTGAGTTTCTGCCTATAAAACCAAATTCCATTCACAGGGAGCTCTCACTCAGAGTTCCTGTTCATAAAATCCAGCTCAGTGTATTCAAGGTCAGAACTCATTCATAAAGCCTTCATGAACTCCATCCCTCAAAGGTAAAGCAGTTCTTACTAACAAAATCAGTTTTGTCTTTCTGCACCGTAAAGGGAAGAGAACTTTGTACACTATTGGTCAAGCATTTGGGCTGCTGACACAGAGTCCACCAAGCTGGGGTGTCACATGAACTAGGTTGCTTCAGGAAGACTTCCTATAAATTGTGTGCTTTAAGTCATGTTAATTGAAGCCTCTTTAGGTGCGAGGCAAATAACCATGATGGAATTATTAAGAAGAGATGAAAAGTCTCAAAATTTTAAAACTGCTCACAGCATGATGGAGTTTTTATGGTAAACTTTTTTACCATTTTATGAGAAACTGTTTAATAAGTAACAGCTGTTGTGTAATATTCAGAAACAACTTGACAATCAAGAGCCTGGAAAATCATACTAATGGGCTTTTAGTCAGTGCAACAGTGCTAGATGATTTGTTTTCCTTTTCTTTCTGGTCTGGTCTTCTGTTTGCTGAATTAAAAAAAAAAATTTTACCCAGAAAGTCTGGTGCACACTAGGATTTTGGCCATGATATTGGCGTCGGTGACAAATTGTTTCATTGTAAGGCAAAATTTAAATTCTTTGATTGCTTAGTGTGATATGCTTACCAGCGTTTTAATTGGCATTGTGATGAATCTTAGCATCTGATAAAAACATGCTTATTTACATGATTTGCAACATAAATATCTCATTATTTACCAATCCCTTCACGTTATCATCATACTATCAAAGTCTGGCTCTCACCAGACTCATCATCGTACAATCTGACATGCAACAAATGTAAATGACAGAAGGAAATGCACAGTGTGAACCCGGCAATCAGTTCACAGTCAGAAAATTCCAGCATAATAATAATAGTAATAATGATATGTTTTATTCATAGAGCACCTTTCTAGTACTCAGGGTCGCATTAAAAAAAAAAAAAGAAAAAAAAAAGGAGGAATCATAAAAATTCAATGACATATCAAATACTACTAAGAATCATATAGACAAAACAAGTACAGAAGCAATACTAAAATAAACATAATAAACAAACATAAAAAAAAAAGATAAAAGTAAAGAAAAGTAAATGGTGAGAGTAGCATAGAGACGGGTTCAATGTGAAGTTTAGAGGTTCGTCAGATCAGATCACCCGTCTGGTGCTTCAGTGACACGCCTACTAAATCTCAGCCATTTAATTCTTTATATAAATGGCATTTTTGTGTATTTGTGACAAAAAGGGGGAAGTGACAAACATGTACTGTATGTCTGATCAAAGCAAGTGTCTCACTGTTTTTTATTTTTTATTTATTTATTTATTTATTTGTTTTGTTTTTGTTTTTTGTTTTTTGGTAAATTGCTTAGAACAGGTGTGGCAAATTTTCCCTGACTTACGTCACCACACGTCTTCTATGGTCAACAAACCATAAACACTGATAACATAATGCACTATGACATAATATTATATAGTAATGAATACAACAAACTTAAGTCTAGCTAAAGTTTCTGCAGTTGATTTCTGTCAGCAAGTCATTTATTATCTGATGGAGACTTTGTAATTGGTCTGACACACAAGAGTTAAAGAGGATGATAAGGCTAAAGAAGTCTGCAGGGCATGAGTATTTTAAAACTTGAGATGCTTGATGGCAATTGCAGTTGAACCATTACACCCATCAATCTGCTTGCTTTACATGTGCATCTCATCTTATGTGGCAAGGGCTGTGCCAGTGCCAAGTAAAGGCAAATGCCTTTCACTCACCATCACATCCATTTCGTTTGGTTGTTGTTCTTTCAATAGTGCGACAATTATTTTATTTGGCCTGTCACCTGTGTTATGTGCTGGATTTGTTTTTTTTCCTTTTTATTCCAGAGAAGTTCACAAACAGTAAGGAGGAAGTGATGTGATGCTATCCAGATGTCGAAATATTCCCTTGTATTCTGATGAATCGAGTTAAACAAAAAAAAGTTACTCAGCATAAAGACACACCTCATCCTTGCACTAAAATCAAATGTAGATTCATCTGTACTGGAAATGCATCAGCGTTATTTAAGATTAGTGGGTGAGGCAGACAGACTGCTAATATTAAGATCCAGTTTCCTAATATTATATATATATAAAAAAAGGTTTGAGCCAAAGGATGGTGGTTTGCTTGTTATTTTTTATGACACTGGTGAGCCACACTAATTTGATCACATATTATAATTTTTCGTATATATTTTACTTATAAAGTTATATACATTTTAAGTAAAATATTTGGTTCAAAACAAAAAGAGACTTTTTCCAGAAAAAATACTGATTGTTGTAATACAGAGTATATGGTTGGAAACAAACGTCTGTCCACCTTTTTAGAGCATTATTAGAATTTTTATTTTTTTTATTTTTTTTTATCATTTTGCAACAAAAGACTGTATGAAGTGTGGAGCACAAAGTTCCATAATAGTGGCATGTGCTCTAGAAAGACAGGTTCGATTTTGGCTCACGTTGTTTCATGATCCCATTCCCTCTCTCTCCCCCGATTTCCTGCTACCTCTCCACTGTCCTTTCAGACTAGGTTTTTGTTGCCGTCTTCTTAAGACATCAAGGTTGCCTCAGTCTTAATTTTCCAGAGAACTTGTAATAAAGAAAAATCTAAGAAATTATCTAAAATTTTTCCCAGATTTTCCAAGTACCCAGATGTGCAATCAAATACAAATACATGAATAATTTAATTAATTCAGAGTTAAAAGCATTAATTGCAGTGTTGTGCTCCTGCGGCATGGGCATTTGTATGAGTCTATGCGTGGGTGCCTGATATGTCTTTGTCTTTTTAGTTAGTCAATGGAAAGATTAAATTCCTTATGGTAAAAAGGGTGGAGTCAAAGGATGGATGATATGTGATTTGTGTAATTTGTTGGGCCTTACCAGACACATCAATAAGATAATTATTTACTAAAGGAAAATTCATCCCCAGAAATCTTCTTTTTTCCATATTAGTTCATGGTCTGTATACACTTGTTGTTCTGTTAGACTCCCATCCCAAAATTGTTCTAAATTGATTTGATTTTCTTGCAAATGAAAAAAAAAAAAAAATCAGTTATTTTCTGTGAGGCTCCAACTCTGTTTAAATTAAAAGAAAGAGCCAGTGCCTTCAAAGCAGTTGTAATGAAGGAGGTGAGGCTCTGTTATGTCTGTTTAGCCTAGATGTTTATTATAATTCTCTGAAAGCTCTAGATGTGAGAATATGAAGTGATGCTGGGCATGTGAAGGCATGTGGTTTTTAGGGTTCCCACAGGCATGGAAATATCAGCACATTTTAAAATTGTGATTTCCAGGCCTGGAAAAAGACAGAAATTTATAATATTTTAAAGGTGCACTCAGTAATAATTGTGTTTATGTTTCACTGACACCTAGTGACTCTGCGGCATCACACAGAAAGTTCTCAGTTGCTGATCCCAGTGTAGTAATGCGCTATTTGCAATCAGCCATAATTACTATATTTTAGGATTGAAAGCGTCCAATTGCAAGGGATGATTGGGATAAACTGAGGAATATTCGACTGGTCATATGATCTCAACATGGCGGCTCTCATGATTGTGCGCTCAGCACTGTATGTAAAGCAGCTTTTTCTAAAAACTGACATGTCTACAGTCTTCATTTCATGTGAGTGTACATAATTTTAAACAGATTTTTCAAAGAAACTCTTTTACTGTTACTATTTTTTTCTTTGTAAAAGTTTAATGGAAATTTCTGTATAATACATTTTTTTAATTTAACATATTGTATTTTACACTCCGCTCTGCTCTAAAATACATGCATAGGCTAGATATAGGACAAAACTTGTCCACAAGTGTCTTTCTGTTCAGAATCAGAATGAGCTTTATTGCCAAGTATGCTTACACATACAAGGAATTGTATTGAGGATCTTATTGGAGACATATGTAAACTATTAAGTATTATGGGCACAGCAATTACATTTAGTGAAAAAACATCCTTATCCAGTAATCATGAACAACTGTAAAGGTCATAGAAATTCATCTGTAAAAAAAATATATTTATTTATTTTTTTTTATTTTTTTGAAGCCCTGTGATTTTAACTGCGGGAACAGCTGCAAGTTTACAGCATGTGACCGCAAAAGTGATAGTCTCCTAATGAATGCTAATATTTTAGTTTGGAGGACAGAATGAACAAGAATTACTCTAATTTAAGAGGGTTTTGAACTAGGTGTTTGAAAACAATGTACAAAACCACTGTTAGAGAAAACACACATTTGTGTAATTGGACTTTTGCCTCAGAACCTTATAGTTACTGACATATAGCCCTTGTGATCCACTATAGTGATATAAGTAGTTAGATTACACCATTCTTTCACTCACTAAGCAATCAAATATAAAGGTGTATCTCCTTTGCTAAATCAGTGCATCACATCACCGTGAAGGCCTCATTTTAGTCCTGTTCCCTTCCTGCCTATGTGCAGTTGGTCATGCAGACACATGTGACTGAAGGCAATCAATGCAGGGCTGCTAGCAAAGAGTGGCATGTCTTTGTTCCAAATAAAAACCAGTAATGGTCCAGATCAAATTAGATGTATAAATGCTTTCATGCAGATTGCAGGGAAATGTCTTGCCTTGCTGATTATGATTCCATGTAATATTTCTAAGTAATGCACTATTTGATGTACTCTTTTAACCTTTACAGTACTTCACAGGTTTTTCATACACCTGGTGACTGATACTATTATAATAGCATCTTAATTTTGCAAGTAACATTGTGCAAGAATTTGTTTTTAAAGCCAAGCACACACCACAAGGCTTTTTATCACCCTTTGATGTTTAAGTCAGTGACAAAAAGCCCTAGATCCTATCCAACCAGCAGCACATGTACACTTAAAGCTCTTTAAGTGTGCAAATTTGTGACTGCAACTAGTCACAAACACTACAATAGATTTCAAATTTCTAAATGGTTTTTAAAATTCGGTGACCAGCTGTCAGGTGTGTGCACTGTACTGACGACCAAGAGAGCGGCAGTAAGCAACAGCCAATGCAATTGCGAGAGACAGAAAATGTCTGAAAGTGAGTTAGTAGAAAGAGGTAGCCCAAAAAATATTTTTCATTCATTTTTCAATTCACATTTTTTATAATAATATTTTTGTATTACTTTAAAATAATGCTCTATTTGTTAACATTAGTAAATGCATTATGTATCATGAACTAACAGTGAACAATACCTTTTTACAGCATTTGTTAATTTTTGTTAATATTAGTTTTTAAAATACAATGTTCATTTTAAGCTAATGTTAACAAATGGAACCTTATTGTAGTGTTACCAATATTTTTCATCTTCCTTTGTTCTTTTTCCCAGTCTTTGCAAATCACTGCGTTCCTTTGTTCTTCCTTGATAATCTTTAATAATTGATGTATCTAGTCTTTGATCAGTTATGTAAAGTGCGCACCAACACGACAGAAAATCAGGAACTGCTGGATGTCTTGCAGTTTGCGCATGCGTAAACCGTTTACTGTAAACATTTTATACAACTATTAGATAAGAGTGTGTAAGGATTACTTAGAGTAGTTCCATATATATTTTTTCTTCAATGGTTGTACTGTTGTTTAAATTGTTTTTAATCATTCCGCTGATGAAACAATGTAAGAAATCATTCCAAAAAAATTTCTGTACTTTAAAAACTGTATAAAACACAAGTTTTGATCTTTGATTTGATCTACAGAACCTTTATACACTTTATGCTGTGCATGCTATTAAAGAGACTGTAAATCTATCCCTTACAGCCTTGTTTTCATTCCCTTCAAAAATTCAATATGGCACTACTCTAGGTTAAGAATTTAGCAACATTCTCCATTTGTCTCTTTTTCTCCCCTGTTGAAAAGACCATTGCTGGTCACCAGCTTGTTTTGTGTTTTGGATACTAGTGTGCTCGTGTCCCCACCAGACTTCTTAACTATGCAGCTTAACCAGCAAGCCTCCCTTGGTCAGACCAGCACCAAACCAGCACTAATCAGAAAAAAACAGTTTGGACCACCATTCATGCTGTTCTTTTCAGCAAGGTCCTTTTTGACACTTTTTGTCTCCTTTGTCTCATGCTGTCTCTCACTCCTTTTTTTTTCAGCTCAGAGAAAGAACAGTTAGCTGAAGAAGAGGAAGATGACTTGAAGGAAGTGTTGGATCTGAGGAAGATCGCAGTACAGCTGCTACAACAAGAGCAACAGAACAGGTGATATGCATGCAAAATCACTCATGATCATAGTCCATAAAGCACGTACACAATATTGTGCACGTGCAGATAAAGACTCCACTTCTTTCAATCAGACTCACTGTCTTCAGTTTTTCAGGACCAGTGTAGAGGCGTAAATCTTTGGCAAGATATAGGGCTAGTTTACCCCAAAATAAACATTCTGTCATCATACTGTATACTCACACTCATTTTGTTCTGTAAGACTGTAAATGGTGACAAAGACCGTCACTTCCAACATACGCCTAACATGTCCATTTGTGTTCTATGGAAGAAATAAAGTCATACGGGTTTGGACTGACATGAGGGTGAGTAAACATTATTTTCATTACTGGCTGAACACCCTTTAAAGTGCCTCTTTGCCAAATTCAGTGGCAAGTGTCTGCATTAAAACTGTTTTAAACTTTTGTCTGTTCAGAACCAGCAATAGAAATAGAATTAAGGGGTAAAATAACTTATATTCAGAGGCAGCTCTGCTGCTTTTTCTGTGTAAATGGCACGTCAGAGTGACCTTAAACTTTGTTGTTTAGCTCCCTCCTATTTGGTTTTCTGCATGTGATACATTGTTTCCCATGATTGTGATTCCTTTGTAAATACATATTTTCCCTTTAATTATAAGGTAGTGATGCAGAACTTGGTTGTTTTCTTTAAGATGTTGTGAAATAGACTTGTGCAGCCTTTTTGTGCCTTGTGGTTAAACTTATCTTAAAGTTCCCACACATGTTTGTTTGCACAGTGTATGTGCACGTTTTTATGGTATAAACAGGTTTCACATAAGGTCCTTGAAGTGCTTAAAGTGCATGAATTAAATTTTAGAAATTTAAGTATCAGAATACCTGGAAAATCGGCTTGTTTTGTTGAAAGTGCTTAGAAGTGCTTTAAATTAAAAAGAAACATTGCAGTTAGCATTTCTGAGAAACAACTGACTTTTTCACACATCTTTGATGATAATCGCAATATCCCCCATACACAGAGCACAGACATCACCGTAAATTGGAAGGGGCTATTTGACCGACATGAAAAGCACACTCCATTTTCATTGAATAATGTCTATTTTAAAGGGATAGTTCCTAAAATGAAAATTCTCTCATCATTTACTCACCCTCATGGCATTCCAGATGTGTGTATGACTTTCTACTGCAGAACACAAACAAAGATTTTTTCAAGAATATCTCAGCTTTGTTGGTCCATTAAATGCAAGTGAATGGTGGGCAGAAATTTGAAGGTCCAAAAAGCATATAAAGGCAGAATAAAAGTTATCCTTACGTCTCCGGGGGTTAAATCCATGTCTTCAGAAGCGATATGATAGGTAGTTTTAAAATATATATAATTTTTATTGAAGCAAAAAAGTTATCCAAAACCTATATCACCCATGTTAAAAACTAACTGCCCCTTAAACTTAATAGCTGGTCATGCCACCTTTAGCAGCAACAACTGCAACCAAATGCTTCCGATAACTTTCACAATGCTGTGGTGGAATTTTGGCCCACTCTTCTTTGCAGAACTGCTTTAGTTCAGCCACATTGGAGTGTTTTCGAGCATGAACTGCCTGTTTAAGGTTCTGCCACAGCTTCTCAATCAGGTTCAAGTCAGGACTTTGACTAGGCCACTCCAAAACTTAAATTTATCTTATTTTCACCCATTCAGAGGTGGATTTACTCCTATGCTTTGGATCATTTTCTTGCTGCATGATCCAGTTGCGCTTGAGCTTCAACTCACGGACTGATGACCGGACATTCTCCTTTAGGATTTTCTGGTAGAGCACAGAATTCATGTTTCCTTCAATTATTGCTAGTCGCCTTGGCCCTGAAGCAGCAAAGCATCCCCACACCATCTACCACCATACCACCACCATGCTTGACCGTAGGTATGATGTTTTTTTTTTTTGTGTAATTCTGTGTTTGATTTAGGGTCAGGGTGTGTTTTGATAAAATTCAGACGAGCCTTAATGTTCCTCTGGGTTAGCAGTGGTTTTCGCCTCGCCACCCTTCCGTGGATGCCATTTTTGGTGAGTGTCTGTCTGATAGTGGAGTCATGAACAGTGACCTTTATTGATGCGAGAGAGGCCTGCAGTTACTTGGATATTGTCCTTGGCTTTTTTGTGACTTCCTGGATGAGTCGTAGCTGTGCTCTTGGAGCAGTTTTGGAAGGTCGGCCACTTCTGGGAAGGTTCACTACTGTGCCAAATTTTCTCCGTTTGGAGATAATGGCTCTCACTGTGGTTCTTTGTAGTCCCAGAGCCTTTGAAATAGCTTTGTAACCCTTCCCAGACTGATGTATTTCAATCATCTTTTTCCTCATAATTTCTAGAATTTCTTTAGACCTTGGCATTGCACTATAATAATACCCAATGTTACAGAGGCCATCTCAGATAACTTGCGTACTCTTGTAACAGATGCGGAGTAAGTAACTGAGAAAACAATATCACACTTTAAATTAAGAAAGTTTAGTTTGGATTTCTACCTCAATTTTCATAAAAGTGCTTGTCTATATAAGCAAAATAATTTAGCTGTTGTTCTTCCCCCCCCCCAGTTAATGTAAATTATGCATATTGTGGAATATTTTGATAATACACTTGGAAAGAGAGGCAATACTGTACTGCACCTTTTCTTGTGATCATTATTTGTCCTTAAGGTGTAACATGCCATTAAGGTTTTAATTCTGTGAGCCTGCTTAGTTTAAAGATCAGACTTATCTGCCAGTATAGATGACAGATTTCATTTAGATTTCAATTACTGATTCAGTAAATGTTCCCATGATGATATGCAAATCCATTATGCATAATCAGCAGTCTACTTACCATCTGTTTGTGTTAGTTTGCATAAAGTCAGACATGATATTATCCAGGGTTCCCACGGATCCTTAAAAAGTCTTAAAATGTCTTAAATTCAGTTTTCCAAAATGTAAGGTCATAAAAAGTCTTAAATATCTTAAATAATTCAACAAAAGTCTTAATTGTCATTTAAAGAGGTCTTATATTTGGGGGCGGAAAGACAGGAATCGTGATATGACCTAAAATGATTATCAAACTTCAAAAGAATACAGTTTAATTAAATAAATGCATGCGCTGCGTCCTTCAAAGTGAAAACGCGGCACTGTATTTTCTGCAAGCATGCAGGGGCTTGTGAGTGTTCTCTTTCATCATCTCGTGTTCAAGATCCACCTATGGGAAGGGCATACTCACCTGACCTCTGCAGAAGCATCCAATTGCACCAAGCCTGGCTTGACAGACAGGAGCGCATGTCCAATGCCGCTGTAAGGCTCCGCCTTTCCCTGAGGACATAAAAGGACCTGTATGCGCTACTCTCCTCAGTTGACATTCGCTTCTCGCGACCTCTATGCGGAATACTCACAGCTCGACTGGTTTTCACATTTGGCTCTCGCTCAGTCTGTTGAAGGACATTTCCTTGGATCAGCCTTAGCCAGGCGTGACTGCCAAAGGAGTTCTGGTCAGTTTGCTGTTTTATTCAGCCTGCAAGCCACCCACACTCGCTGGCCTTCGTGTTTCTTTACAGCTGCCTTGCCAACGAAACTCTTGCACCGTAGGCTGAAAGTAGCTGCTACCTAAGGCAGCGAACTCGAGCATGACGACTCGGACAGGGGAAATGGCGATGACGTTGCAACTCTGGGGGCCCCCCAGACTTTGCCTACTCTCAGTTGGGCCGACCAAATTGAGGCATCTTTACTCAAAGAATCTTCCCACCCTGGTGTTTCTTCATTTGAGCTCGAGCCTTCCGGCTCTGGGGATGATGACAATGCTGTGCTGGAGTGCTCGGAGGACAAGGAGGCCGTCCCGTCGGCTCAGGCTCAGCCAGTCAGCGGTTTGGCGGTGTTACAGCATGCCATCCTCCTCGAGATGTGTGAGCGAGCGGCCGCTCGGCTCAACATCGAATGGCCGGCCCCTCAAAATGCTGCCGATCAGGAGAGGGATGTTTATGATGGAAAACTGTTGGGGCCACTGCCTGGCCCGAAATCTAAGCAAGAGCAATTTCACTCCATCCCAGAATGTAGCTTTTCTGGGACTGGAGCTGAATTCCACTGAGATGCGCGCTCGTCTGTCAGAAGAGCGCATTCTATCTCTAATGAACTGTATCTCACAGTTAAAAGAGGTAGCAAGTGTGCAGTATCACATTTGCCTCAGACTACAGGACCTTATGGCATCAGTGATCCAGATTGTGCCTGTAACATTCGTCAGTGATCGGGGGAAAGGAGGACGCGGGAGTCGGTGGTGCAGTCCACGTAAGTCTAATTTTATTTCCAGAATTTTTACTCAAATAGCTTTCCAGCAAGGGGTTTTTACTTGGCACACACAGCTTCAATGATAATAGTCAACACAAACATAAATCAGTCAGTATAACGGCTTTTCAGCATGGAGATTCAGGGTGTGTGTGTGGCTCGTACTCTCTCTTCCTCTCTGGCATTCCGCTGACCTTTTTCAAGCCCATCTCCGCCGTCACTGAAATGAGACACAGGTGTTTAGTATCAATAATCACCAGGTGATGGCCCTTACCGCTTCCTCTCTCCCCACTGACAGACATACGATCGACAGTCACTTCCCTGACTGGGTGGGGTGCCACCCAGAAGGGCAGGACAGTGAATGGGACGTGGCTGACCGAACTACACTCAGCTCACATAAATTATCTAGAGCTCCTCACTGTTTGGAAGGCTCTAAGACACTTTCTGCATGTCCATGGTCCTGGTGCACTGCGACAATACTACAGCCATAGCGCACATCAATCGCCAAGGAGGGATGCGCTCCCCTCAGCTTCACTGTCTAGCCCACAAAATGTTGGTATGGAGCAGTCAGCACTTCCTGTCCTTACATGCAACTCATGTCCCGGGTGTTTTAAACTTGGGCGTGGATCTCCTGTTGAGGGGGAACCCTCTCTATGGAGAGTGGTGACTCCACCCTCAAATAGTGTACCTGATATGGGATAGGTTCGGTTGGGCTTCCGTCAGTCTCTTTGCCTCGCACAAAACGGCCATTGTCCTACGTTCTTCTCACTAAAGGACAAGGACGCTCCCCTCGGTGTAGATGCACTAGCACACCCATGGCCCAATGTGCTGCTCTGTGCCTTTCCCCCACTCAGCTTGATTTTTCCCACTCTAGCCAGAGTGATGGAGCAGAGCTTGACATTAATTCTCATAGCGCAGATGGCCAAAAGTTCTGTGGCTGGCAGAGATAATTCGTCTCCTTTACGCCCAGCCAGGCACGCCCCCATTACGCACAGACCTCTTGTCTCAGGTGAACGAAGAAATATACCACCCTCACCTAGACAGGGTGGCACTATAGGCCTGGCCCGTGAGAGGTCCAACCTGAACACATTGGGGCTTTCCCCCAGGGTGGTTGCCACCATACAATATGCCAGGGCCTCATCCACGAGGTCTTTGTATGACTGTAAGTGGCAAGTGTTTGAGAAATGGTGTAATACACATCAATTGGTGTCAGATCAGTGTTCAGTCACTGACATATTATGCTTTCTACAAAACCTTCTAGACAAGGGCAAATCCTTTTCTACATCAAGGTTTACCTGGCAGCCATTTCTACTTGCCACATTGGTTTTAGTGACGCAACAGTGGGACAGCACCCTCTCATTCGTAGATGCATGAAGGGTGCTCGCCGTTCTGTGCTAGTTACGAGTAGTACCTCTCCATAGTGCTGGAGGCTCTGTCACAGCAGCCTTTCGAGCCCTTGGAGAATATTTATTTAAAGTTGTTGTCTTATAAAACAACTTTAATCCTGGCGCTGGCATCAGCCAGGCATGTCAGTGATCTGCATGCCTTATCTGTTCATTCTTCTTGTAAAAGATTTTCCTCAGGCATGGAGAAGGTTTCTCTTAGACCCAATCCAGCCTTTATGCATAAGTGCTTCCCTAAATTCACAGGGGAGGTGTTAGAGCTCAGCACTTTCCACCCACCTCCTTTCACCTCTTTGGAACATGGGAGGCTGAATGCTTTGTGTCCTGTGCGTGCTCTCCACATGTATTTGCGTAGCACTGAGAATATCAGAAAGAGCAACCAGCTCTTTGTCTCATGGGCTTCCCCCACCATGGGTAAACCTATATCAAAACAACGCCTTTCCCATTGGCTTGTGGAAGCAATATCTATCTATATAGTTCTAACGAGCTCCAGTCCCCCTTAGGCCATAGGGCCCACTCCACAAGAGGCATGGCTGCTTCCTGGGCCCTGTTTCAGGGAGTCTCTCTGCAAGACATTTGTTCAGCTGCATGTTGGGCTTCCTCCCACACTTTTGTCAGGTACTACCGACTTGATGTCACCAGAACCCCAGTAGCACATGCAGTTTTGGGTGTGGGTTCTTCATAATGGGTTCACCCATAACCCTTTCCCCCTCTCACTGCGTACGTGTCACCCCATAGGTTTCACATCAAGCACTTTGCATGGCCTCTTCTCCCTTCTTTGTAATGCGTATGGGTTATAGAGCTTGTTAATATTATATTGGATGTGTCAGGCACGGCCTTTAATTAGGAGACCATCCTTTTTGGCTGACAGCATCTCCCTGTGAGTGTATAGGGCAATCGGAGAGTTGTCCATACCTTCCCATAGGTGGATCTAGAACAGGAGATGATGAAAGAGAACAATTCTGTACATATTCTCTAACCCCAGTTCTCTGAAACATCGAGTGGAGAGATCCACCAAGTTTGCCACGCTTGCTTCACAAGAAGCGAATATGCTCACTAAGGAAAGTAGTGCGTACAGGTCCTCTTACGCCCTCAGGTAAGGGCGGGGACTTACAGCGGCATTGGACACTCGCTCCTGTCTGTCAAGCCAGACTTGGTGCAATTGGATGCTTCTGCAGAGGTCAGGTGTGTATGTACTTTCCATAGATGGATCTCTCCACTCAATGTTTCGGAGAACTGGGGTTACAGAATAGGTAACCTATCATTTTCAGCTGTTGCAGAGCAGTTAATAATCATTTGGACATATCGAAAATCTCTGACAAGTGATCACTAATGATCAGCTGTTGATGATAATGATGTAGCGTTGAGGAAATATGACAATGTTTACTTTTAATTGTTTATATTGTTATACATTGTAGATTATTGTAGGAGTGCACATTTTATTTCCCTTATCTGTTTGAATGAGCAGCTAGAAACTGGTAAAAACAAGCATTTCAAAATAAGAATCCCTGGTGTATTTCAGCCTTTAAAGTTAAAAGTCCCGTGCTATGTATCAGATCCCCCCCCCCCAGGTTATTAGTATTTTGGTTGCACCATAAACTGCATATGGAATTTAATTCAATTTGGACTCTTTTAGCCTCTGTCTGGCCCTCCACATCACAGGATGGAAGAACATATCGTAGACTATCAATTAAAAAAAACTATTGGTAGATTAATTGCCTTTCTTTCAACACATCATCATATCAGCCAAATCCAATATTGGTTGACCTCTAAATTGTATTTATTTATATAATGGTACATAAACCAATTTTAATGTGATATATTTGTGGAAAACATGTTAGTATTTGAAACTTTTTTTAGATTGTGTTTTAGTGGGTTTGTTTTAGGATGAGGATACAGTATTAATTTTATCTGTTCAGGTCCTGAAAAAGGTCTTGAAAAGTCTTAAATTTGATTTTAAAAACTCTGCAGCAACCCTGTTATCCATTATTTACATTACCTCAATAATTAGCGTAACAACAGCAATACATATTTTTAGCTCCATAAAACTAACAATATTTGGAAAAGATTTTGAATCTTCTTACAGTTGTGCATTCTTCTGTTCACAGTGTGTCTCACATTTATTTCTTATCCACAATTAAGTTTTTGAACCAGTGAATGCATCCTAAACCCAGGTGTCTTTTTTTCTTCTCCCCTGTATAGTGCAAATTATCCCACCATTAATATTTTCATCTTTAGGATATTTTGGAAAATAATTATGAATACAAAATAATTTAATCAAATTGTATGACTAATTATTAAGACAAATCAAGCCTTCCTACTCCATTTATAAAGTGTTATTAATTTTGAAGCGACTGCCCCTCAAAAAGGTTTAGAGCCCCTGCCCCTCAAAATATCTGTGTGCGCCCATGCCCACACCTATCATATCATTTCTGAAGACATGAATTTAACCACTGGAGTTGTATGGATTACTTTTATGCTGCCTTTATATGCTTTTTTCAAAGTTCTAGCCACCATTCACTTGCATTGTATGGACCAACAAAGCTGAGATATTCTTCTTAAAATGTTTGTTTGTGTTCAGCAGAAAGAAATTCATACACATCTGGGATGACATGAAGGTGAGTAAATTATGAATTTTCTCTTTAAATGAGAATTTTCATTTTTTTGGTGGAATATCCCTTTAATATTCTTTTCTGTTATTAATGAAAAATAATCAGTTTTTGATCGAAAAGTAAAAAGAAACATGAACTAATCACATATAGCTCAGATGCGAATGCAATACAGAAACTGTGAGACTCCTCTCTTTGCACTCAACCGAGACACTTCCAGGTTTGGGACGCTCGCTGAACTGCCACTTTTCTTAAAGAAAGTGAAAAAGTTAGCACTTGTTATACAAATTAATATAAACTTAACAATCATATTTGTAAATTGTACAAATGGTTTCAAACAATGACATCTGATATTATTATATATGCAATTTCATGACATCATATAAATTGATAGAATGTGTAATTTATGCATAAAAAAAGGATAAAATGTGATTATAATAATGATGAAAAACATATAAAATATGCACTTTCGTATATTGTAAATGTTACTTTTCCTGGCTGGTTACGTGTTTTATAGATTTTTTAATGATCCATTTATGCAGTGTTGGAATTACTGTGATTACAAGTTTCTGACTAAATACTGTTCATGTCACTCGTAATACAAAGTGGACACTAGCATGAAGTCATTGTAAATAAGAAATTGGTGCTGGTAAAAGTATGAAATTTGTATAAATAACACTGCAGATGCGCCCTTTTGTGCGATGTTGCACATTGCATTCCACTTATTTACAGTATCTCAAAGGTTTTGTCCAACTATTTTTTTATGTATGCATATTTCATATTTCTCAATAACCAGAATTATAAATATAATAAAACATATTGATCCAAAATTGTTTAAGAAAGAATCACAATGCATTTGTGACCCCTGCCCACAACGCCTATCTTCAAGCTCTGTATTATAAATGTAGAAAGTATACTTCCAATACAAGCTTCTCTTCTCCTCTGCACTTCATTTTTCTTTCTCTTGGGTCTCTTCCCAATACCTAAAATGACTCTCCTCTTTTCCTCGCCTCCATTTATTATATTAGTATTGTCTCTGAGATTTACAGATGAAAACCAGATGTGGCAGTTGTATTTCATTCTTCTCATCCATGCAGTCTGTTCACCAGTGCTTCTGAGACAGAGAGCAGACTGTCAGGTCCATTAGTATTAGGATCAGACCCTCTCCATTCACTAACAATTGAATTACCATTTTCCTCCCTGTTTTTCCTTCCATCTCCTTCTCCATCACTTCCTGCTTTGCCACCTAATCCTGGGATCTCAATGGTACACACATGAAACATGACTCTCAGGAGGCGGTCCCTAATTTGCAGGGCAGAGAGTCTAATACACCGTAGAAGAGCAGCGGGGAGAGCTCACAGGTAGAAGGAGATGTGTGTGCGTATATGTCTTTTTTGTAGATGGTCTATACATGTCCAATCTATTTGGTAATATGTGTTTATGTGCCTGTTGGGTGTTAGTAAGAAAATGCATGTTTTGATGATATCTTTTTACCTAGATTTGGCTAATTTTTGACAGAAATCAAGTGTGTGTTGCATTTTGCTGTGTTGCCTTGTAATTTTAAATCCATGTTTAAAGCTTCTGAAATACTGAGAGAAGCATGGCATGAGGTTGCATGTGTAGATGTCTTGACAAATTTACATGAACACTGTCCATAAGTATGCCACAGTTTCCCACAGTCATTTTGGCAAAGACTATAGATGTGCAGATGTGGAAATGGCCTCCTTCTGGATTTCTTGGCTCAGATTTAAAATACGTAAAATACTTTCTTAGGAAATTGATTTGAATCCTAAGCCAGAAATGGCTTCATCAGCAGAATGCTCCAAAGTGTCTCTGACAACTCAAATCAAAACAGCAGCATCCCAAAACTCTGTTTTCTTTCAAGTTATTGTGGCAGGGAGCAAAGACACACACAAACACACACACACACACACACACACAC
This sequence comes from Myxocyprinus asiaticus, assembly GCF_019703515.2. Classification (NCBI taxonomy): domain Eukaryota; kingdom Metazoa; phylum Chordata; class Actinopteri; order Cypriniformes; family Catostomidae; genus Myxocyprinus; species Myxocyprinus asiaticus. Next base: position 33,181,409 of record NC_059347.1, read on the forward strand.
ACACACAGTAGGAAAATCATATATACGGAAACTATACCAGTAAAATGTCATTTTGTGACCTAAAAAAGAAATAAGATGAGTGAGAATGGAAAAAAAGGAAAAAAAAAAAACCTATAATGTGTTCTGTGTAATATGAAAGAAAACTAAATAGAATTTAAGTGAAAAAACTAGCTTTATAAACTTATAAGTTAGTCTTGAAAGCCATTTTTACTCTCAGTGTACTGTGAAAACAGTGGTAACCTGCAATTCTTACTTGATGTAACCCATAAAAATTACTTTAGTTGGTGTAAATAATCATTAAATATAATCTTATTAAATGATTTTTTTAACTAGAATAATAAAACCTGTTTATTTAGATGTTACCATGTGAAGCACATTTTTTAGGTTACCTGACATGTAGGTATCGGTACAATGCCAAGAGAGTTGCAAGCTGTCAGCAAGAAAAGAGAGGATGGAAAACTGGAAATGCTTGAGAACTGGTTGCAGTACATAGGCTGTCTGAAGTCAATGAAATAATTTACTCTTTACTGTATGAATGTATATGGGGAAAAAAATCCCATAGATTTGCATTGAAGTAGGGACCAGGGTAGGGTTGCACCAGCTGTGTGTTCTCACGTAAGTTGGGACGTAAATGTGTAGTCGCATAATATGACGTTTACCTGTACTGATCCAATAAACAGCCTTCAAATTTGTACATAAAAGTGTTAAAAAGCCATGAACTTCAATCTGATCTTGTTACGGTTGATGTTCAAACCTTGTTTGTTCACATAACTGTCGGCTGTAATAAATTATATCCCCATTAAAATACGATACGTCATAAAAATACATTTGATAAATAATATATTTGCCTTGAGTAAATAAAAATATAAAGGAACTGTATCTAAAATAAATGAGGGGTGATAAATAAATACTAAAACAACAACTCTCGTAAATGTAAATAAACGTAAATGTCAACATCATACTGTATGTCGAAATGATTGATGCCTGTCATGCAAAATGTGCTCATTGATGTCATAAAATATCATTATGCTTTTTTATTCCAACCGTTACTCCTGGTCAGAGTCTTCCATAAATATTTAGTTTATACGTAGGGTTACATTCTACCTAAGTTTAATGGTGCAACGCTCAAATATTTAGTAGTGCGTAAATTGTGACTTTAGGGTACGTTTACACGACAACAATGTACTAAAAACGGAAACATTTTTTTCCTTTGCATTTTTTTTAAGTTTCGCGTACAGAGGACAACATTGTCAAAACTATCCCCGTTCACACGGATCCACGAAAACGACTAAAAACACTGTATTATGCATGCCAGGCCAGTAGCTGGCGATGTCACTTTGTAAAGAAACACTACGCGCCTGCGCACATAAGCATTCTTCCACAGAACGGTGAATACAAACAATGAAGATGTTGATCGCTGGTCGTAGTAGTGATGCAGTAAATCTACACTTTGCTGGAGAAGCGTCAATAAACTCAAAATCTTGAGGAGCACAAACACAGTCCTGTAGTCCGCCATTGTAGTTTTGAATGTCTCGCGCATGCCTATGACGTTATCGTTTTCACAATTTTGCGTTTTTTGTATGTTTACACTGAGACGATAACGGCATCATTTTCAAAAACTTGCATTTTGAAACTCGTTTTAAAAAGTTTGCTTTTTCAGGCCCCAAAATGCCGTTGTCGTGTAAACGAACAGCCAAAACGCATAAAACGTTTTCAGTTTTTAGTTGAAAACGTTGTTGTGTAAATGGACCCTACGTGTTATATAAAGAATGATGGACTGATAGGCATTAATTTGAGATGTATAATTATCAATATGAATACTGGTGTTTGTGCAAATAACAATAATCAACAATTCATTCATTTGGAGTGTTTTGTATGGAGTGTGAACATTGTACATTAGGCAGAACCTAATTTGATAATCTTGAAATTAATGTATGGATTCAGATGGGAAAAATGTATTTGTATTTTAAATGTTATTTATTTATTTTTATTTGATGTACCTTTACCCTGCAATTCATTCACCCACCGCTTATGTATATAGCCTATAGACAGAAATGTGATGCCATGTACAGTCTTCAATGATATGCTTAGAATATGAAAACATGAGGCAGTGAAAATGCATGTTAGATCCAGTGTACACAAGACCTCTCTTTCCATCAGAAGATATCCATATATCAGAGTTCTGTCTGATACCCAAAACCAGTCAACATCAACAGCTTGTTATGTTAACTTACTCTTCTACCAGCCCAAGAGTCAGCAGGGGTAATACAGAAGGCAGGAGACGAAGTGATGGTAAAAATGAGTAGTTTATTGAATAATCTTGAGAGTTCAGTCTATAGGCATGCGCACGAGTACTTCAAAACAACACGTGAGACATTCAAAACTACAATGGCGGACTACAGGACTGTGTTTGTGGTGCTCAAGATTTTGAGTTTATTGACGCTTCTCCAGCAAAATGTAGATTTACTGCATCACTACTAAGACCAGTGATCAACATCTTCATTGTTTGTATTCACCGCTCTGTGGAAGAATGCTTATGTGCGCAGGCGCATAGTGTTTCTTTACAAAGTGACATCGCCAACTACTGGCCTGGCATGCATAATACAGCATTTTTAGTCATTTTTGTGGATGAACGGGGATCGTTTTGACAACGTTGTCATCTGTACACGAAAGGAAAAACGTTTCCGTTTTTAGTATATCGTTGTCGTGTAAACGTACCCTAAGTTTTAACTTACACACAGCTGGTGCAACCAACCCCAGAACCTTATCTAGGACAGAAAATCATAGACTTGGGTGTGGTCCCTTTTGATTTGGGGCAGGAAGCAACCACCCAAAACACCTTAGTAGCTACCTAGCATAGGGTTGCCAACTGTCCAGGGATGTCCTGTACTTTGGCCGAATTCAGGACGTTCTGAACGGGGCACCTACACTTGAGGAATTAGTAAATGCTGTAAAAAAAATATTGTTTATTGTTGGTTCATGGTATCTGTTAATGAATAAAACCTTATTGAAAAGATAGAAATAGTGCTATCTTGAGCCATGTCAGGAGAGACACAGTTTGTGTGTTTACATATGGTTGTGAGCATTTAACAGACCACTACACTGGTGCAATAACATGACCCAAAATGCCTTTGTTGCGGGAGGGAACTGTTCCAGAAGTTGTATTCTCAAGCATCTGTCCTTTTTACACAATAAACTTGTTTTAAACTGCTTGTTTAAAAGACAGGCAGATGCAGGTCTCTTCTATAGTCTCATGCAGAGTCAGATGCAATGACAGCAGAATAAATGAGTTGATGTGCCAGGTGAACTGTTATTAAATATATTATGGTTGTTCTGATCTTACAGATTTCTCAGTCACTCAGGAAGCAGCAGCAAACAGAGATCCCCATCTCAGACTGGCAGAAGGTATTATGACGAATACACACATATACATTTATACAAACACCTTTTCTTTCTCTCTCTCTCTCTCTCGCTCTCTCTCTCTCTCTCTCTCTCTCTCTCTCTGTCTGTCTCACACACACACACACACACACACACACACACACACACACACACACACACACAAATCTATAATAATAGTTCTGCTTTGTAATATTTTCATTAATAACATTTAAGAGATAGTTCAACCCAAAACTCACCCTCATGCTGTTCCAAACCAGTATGACTTTGTTTCTTCCATGAAACACAAAGGAAGATGTTAGGGACTGATAGTCTGTCACAGTTCACATTCATTGTAAGAAAAAAGCCCAAAGGACCTTTTTTTTCTTTTTATGGAAAAAAGATGCAATGAATATGAATGATGACTGAGGCTTTTAGTCACTAACATTCTGCTTACTCATTTGCTTTTGTGCACCACGGAAGAAAGAAAGTCTGGGTTTGTAGCAACATGAGAGTGTGTAAATTATGACAGAATTTTCATTTTGGGGTGAACTGTTTGATTGTACATGAACAACTGATGTGCAAGTGAGTAGTGAAATTTTGTTGATTGAACTCATTATATTTTTTGCATGGGCTTTTTATTAGTTTTACTGACTTCACTGGAAAGTCATTTATCTCACAAATTAAAAAGTTGTCTGAACTGTCATGTTAGTCCTGCATTCTTTGCATTGCAGGAAGGTCTCTTCTTGAGAGACAGGGCTGCAAGCATAATAGTGTGAACAGGAGGCACATACAGTGGTGGCCAAAAATATTGGCACCCTCAGTAAATATGAGCAAAGAAGGCTGTGAAAAATGTCTTTATTGTTTATCCTTCTGATCTTTCATTCAACATATTCACAAAAATATATCCTATCAAACAATTGCAAACACAACACAAGTTTTATCAAAAAACATTTTTGTCAATGTAGCGCAGAGGAGGGAGGGCCCGGGCCGGAATGACGCACGCCCGGACCCCAATCAGCCTGATGAGGCGAGTGGGGGATAAAGGTGACCAGAGACGGCAGTTCGAGAGAGAGAGAGAATTATGGGCAGCTGCTCCTGTCTGTACCTTTAACTCAGTGGTTCTTAACTGGTTTTTCTTCAGGACCTAGATTTTACATTGGAAATCAAGTGGCGACACACCATAGTAAAAACATAACCTGCGTTGAATGTATCCTGGGTCGCATTTCCTTTTATGTTGCATAGTTTTGTTAAGTGACATTGTTTTTGTTGTTGATATCAACAACAAAATCTACAGGAAGTTTTCTCTCCCTCCTTTTAAAAAATTGAAGAGCATATTTACTTATATGAGCCCATTATTATCCCGTTTGTTTCCTAATTTCAAACATAATTAAAACAGAACATACATATTACACAGGAGGAAAGGCTCCTCATTACCATGGTTAGGTCAGTGTTGCTAGTCTTAAATAATAGTAATAATAATAACAAATTATATTATTTATGAAAAAATAAGTACTAGCTGAAACACATCTTGAAACTTTAACTACAACTGCCACTGTTGATATAAAATGAGGTCTAATAGATTCTACCTTTAGATTATTTCATATGAAACTATAACATTTTGTCAAAATATAACAGTTACTTATACTCATGTAAAATCTTGAAACAGTTTTGTAAAGGTGATGATGTATAATGAAAAACAAAATTAGCACATAGCACAGTGTTGCTCTTTTCCTCCTCAGTGCTGTTTGGCATGTCAGGGCTGCCTACTGTTTGAGAGGTTCGACTTGACTTCCTCCGTAATGCTTTAAACTAGAAAAGTCTCACTAGAATTGAAATTGGTCACATCAGTTTTGAGGTCTGCGCTCCGCAATATCAAGGGAAGCCCGGTTGTTGCACGCACACACCAGAGAGAAGAGCAGATCATGATCGCGAGCTGATTCCGATACACTCGTGCGAAAGTGCAGATGAGAAGCCTTTAGCTGATTGCGAGATTATCATTAAATCTGCCTCTGCAGTCCTAAATAGGCTATCACTTGGCCAGCCGCCAAAATATCTTCAATGGGAGAACCATGGCATTGTTCTTTCCCTGCTGTCCACGACCCAGTCCGAATAGACCTGCGACTCACCAGTTGAGAAACACTGCTTTAACTCACACACGCACTCACTTTTGTCAGACCCCCTCACCTCGCTTCTCTCTGACATTTTATCCGCTGCATGTGTGTGTGGCGCATGTTGACGAGTCTGACAGGCAGTCGAGGTTGAAAGGAGATGCACACGCGCAGGCGAGATTCTCCGTCCGGTTGCATTTTTTTTCTCAATACCGTAGATAAGCAAATGTACATGGTATGAAAACCATCAATTTTCATACCGTGGTATACCGTGAAACCGGTATACCGCTGCAACCCTACCTCCAACCCCTCAAAATAATCTGCCTGGCTATCATCACACTGGTCAGAACCCAATTCTCTATATGTCTATTCCCCACATCGATGACCACCCCATCACCCAAAACACAGATTCTGGAGCAAAACGAAACCCGAGTGCCCAACATGTCACACACAAAACTCTGAACCTTCAACCAAAATTCCTGGATCTCAACACACCACCAAAAAACATGGGTCATGTCTCCATCCTCCAACTGGGATCACCAGCAGGTCGGTGTGTCTTTAAGACCAAGCCTGTACAATCTAGAGTGGGTCCAACAAAATCTATGTAAAATATTGAATTGCATAAGGCACACCCTTGCATCTCTAGATGCAGACTTGACATTTTTTAGAATCCTAGCCCACACTCCCTCCTCCAATACCAAGTTTAAATATTTCCCTCATAATCACTTGATAGAAGTTAAAGCTCCGTCCCCCAGACTCTGAATTAGCAAGGAGTAATACACTGATGCCTCATGACCTTAACAGTAATCACCATTCCCAGAGTATCTGCCTCTTTAGGGGGGTGTATGCTCCTCCCAAAAAGAGTACAGAGCAGGTGGCGCAGCTGTAAATACCTATAAAACTGAGATCTGGGAATCCCAAAATGTTGAACCAAATTTTCAAAAGATCTCAACACTCCACTCTCATATAGGTCACCGAGTGTATTTACCCCCCTCACAATCCACTCTGATCAGCAGAAAGGGGACTTATTAATACATAATTTTGAGTTCTGCCATATGCTCGAGGCAACATTTAAATAAATGTCTGAATCTGGACACTTTTGTCCATACCGAGTGCAAATGCCAGTTTGATAGAAAGGCTTTGCAATGGCGAAATAGGGGGAAGAACTACATGTTCAATACAACAAACAGGGAGGGGCTCTCTCAGGTGGAATTGACCAATGAGCCAAATGTCTGAGACTGAATGCATAATAATAAAACAAATTCTTGGGTAGGCCTAGCCCACCTTTGTCAATCAGCCTATGTAACTTATTGAAATGTAATCTGGGACGCTTACCATTCCAAATGAAGGGCTTCGCTATGCTATCAAATTGCTTGAAATAAGAGAGGGGGACATCTGCAGGGAGAGATTGTAGCAGGTAGTTAAATTTTGGAATATTACAGTTCATTTTAATAACATTAACCTTCCCAATCATCGATAAATGTAATGAAACCCACCTGCCCACATCGCTCAAATCTTTTTATTAAGGGGTCAAAATTAACTAAATCAGACAAATTTGCTGGGAATAAAATACCCAAATACTTAATGCCCTGTTTGGGCCACTGGAAGGCACCTGGCTGAAAAGCTGTTAATGGACAGTACATTGTCAGTGCTAAAGCTTCGGATTTAGACCAACTGACTCTGTATCCTAAGAACTTAGAAAAGGAATTAATAATTCTGTGGAGGCAAGGCATAGATAATATAAATATCATCAACATAAAGCAAAAGCTTATGCACCATACCTCCCACCACCACCCCTGGAAAATCATCTTCCTTTCATATCGCGGCTGCTAATGGTTCCAGGACAAGACAGAACAATAATGGGGAATGAGGGCAACCCTGCCTAGTGCCCCTGTCCAGAGTAAAATAATCTGAAATTAATCCATGTGTTTGTACCGCTGCTACCGGGTGTCTATAAAATAACTTAATCCATCCAATAAAAATATTCCCGAACCTGTATATTTCCAAAATCTTAAAAAGATAATCCCATTCTACCATATCAAATGCCTTTTCGCCGTCAAGTGAGAATATTGATGAAACGCCTAATGTTATCAGAAGAGCTACGGCCCCGAATAAACTGATCTACAGTACTGTGCAAAACTCTTAGTTACATAGAATGCTTCACAAAAACATTTGTCTTAAAATGGTTATTTATATTTTCACCTTTAGTGTGTCAAAAGGAAATATACATTTTAGACTCCCAAACATTTCTTTTGCAAATATAATAGAATAGAATAGAAGAACAGGGAGCCCTGCAACAGATGGCATGGTCCCCACAGAGCCCCCCACTGAATATTGAGTCAGTCTGGGAATACAAGAAGAGACTGAAGCAATTAAGACAGCCGAAATATAACTGTGGCAAATTCTCCAAGAAGCTTGGAACATCCTATCTGCCAACAACCAAGAAAAACTGTGTCCAGGTGTACCTAGGAGAATTGGTGCTGTTTTGAAGGCAAAGGTGGTCACACCAAATATTGATTTAGCTTTTTTTATGTTTACTCGACTTTGTATGATGTTAATTGGTAAATGAAAACTTTTTATGGCATTATTTTTGAAGACATCCTCACTATGCAACATTTTTCCCAAGTGCCTAAAATTTTGCACAGTACTGTATATGTATAAGAGATGTCATAACTTAATCGGTTAGCCAGAATTTTTGACAATATTTTAACGTTTTGCTGGATCAGAGAAATTGGATGGTAACTCTTACACTCGCTTGAATCTTTGTCCTTTTTAAGAATCAGACTGATCCGGGCTTGTGTCATGGTTGGCAGAAGCTTTCCATTCTTAAATGATTCCGTATAAACTTCTAGCAAAATGGAGCCAGTTCTGTAGCATAAGATCTAAAAAATTCAGCAGCAAAGCCATCTGGCCCCGGAGCCTTGCCTGTAGGCAAGGCCTTAATTACCTCGCCATGCTCCTCCAAGGTTATCTCAGAATCAAGAGAATTTTTTGCTCAGTCGTCAGTTTAGGGAGTTCTAATTGTTTCACCAAGTTTCTAATATCTTCAACAGTAGACGAAGATGTGGCACTATAAAGATCAAGATAGAATTCTTTAAAAGCATTATTAATATCAATGGCTGAGGTATATATTTCACCACCAGCGGATTTCACTGAGGGAATGGTGGAAAAAGACTCTCTCTGCTTTATATATCTAGCCAAAAGCTTCCCTGCTTTGTCCTGCCGACTCCAACTGTCTTGCCCTGAATAGCCAAAACTCCACCTTCCACGACAAAATAGTGTTATATCTGTATTTCAATTTGGTCAAATCTCTGAGGCCATCAGACGACATTCGGCACTTCAGCTCTGCCTCTGCACTTTTAATATTCCCTTCCAACTCCACGAGTTCTCGTGCTTTGGATTTTTTGATGAATGAGTCATACTGTATAATCAGACCCCTAAGAACCACCTTAAGTGCCTCCCAAGCCACATCCACAGAGGATACTGAGGACCAGTTGGTCTCCATATTAACATTGATTTCAGCCTTTAACATTTGTTGGAAATCAGGATTTTGCGAAAGGGATACATTAAAGTACCAACTATATGATTTATTTTTCTTCATATGTGGCAACACCTCTAAACTCACCAGGGCATGATCTGAGACTAAGATGTTTCCAATTGAACAATCAACAACAGATAAAATGAGGGACTTAGATATAAAAATATATATATATATATATATATATTCTAGAATAAATCTTATGGATTGATGAAAAAAAAAATTAACCAGATGGGTTCAAAAGTCTCCAAATATCTGTAAGACCAAGATTTTTACACATCCTGTGAAGCGTCAGTGTTGCTCTAGGGGGCTTACACACTTTTGCTTCACTATGATCAAGGACTGATCCGTCTTTATCGGATGATCTCAGAAATTTGGCCAGAATTGATCGGGTCCTGTCTCCCTCAGCGGATCTCCGAGCCGGAACTCTGTGAGCTCGCTCAATTTCCAGCTTGTGGCCTGTTATGTCGAGCAGACTCGGGAAGAGCTCGTCTAGGAATTTCACCATATCACAGCCTTCTTCGTCCTCAGGAATTCCAACAATTCGGACGTTGTTTCGCCAGTTACGATTCTCAAGATCTTCCAACTTTTCCCAAATGCGCTCCAAGTCCATCTTGGTCGCTAGCGGGTTAGCAGCTAATTCCCTCTCCGATGACTCCAGATAATCGATCCGTTTCTCAACATCCACAACTCTTGTAACCAACTCAGTGAATTTCGTCTCCATGGCAGTGATCGAACAACGTATTACAGCAAGATCCTCCAAGTCAGCAACAACCTTTGTCAGCATTACCGACATGTTCGACAGTTGACGCTGAATCTCTTTCACCTCACTGGCCAAATTGAGTCGCGGGCTTTTTGAGGTTTTTGAATTCTTTGACACATTTTCTTCTTAGAACAGTTATGGAACAGGGTGTATCGAATCTCACCGGTTTATGACACAAAAAGCATTAAAACTAGCAAAGTGCGCAGAGCTCGCATTCACGCGTCTGAATCTCGCATGCCGCCACGCGACTCATGGTTGGAACTTCTTAATTATTGCCCTTATGGTGGAAATCGGCATTTTCAATGCTTTAGCTATTTCCTTATAGCCATTTTCCTTTTTTTTTTTAAGTTTCAACAACCTTTTGCCACACATCAGAACTTTTCTTTTTGGTCTTACTTATTGTGATGGATGACTAAGGGAATTTGGCTTGTGTTTTACTTCATATTTATACCCCTCTGAAACAGGAAGCCATGTTCCTAGTCATCCAGGTGTACTAAATACAAATGGGAATATGCCTCAGATATATTTTACTCATAAAAATGTCTAGGGGTGCCAATAATTGTGCCACACATATATTTGACAAAAATATTTGTTTTTTGATAAAACTTGTGTTGTGTTTGCAATTGTTTGATATCCATTAGAGCAGTGGTTCTCAACCTTTTTGACCCCAAGGCTCCCCACTGTCCAAGATAATATTTGAAGGCCCCCTCACCCGAAACTAGATGTGTCTGATTAAAATAATTAATCATGGATAATTTTTGATTCTAGAAATTTCTGAAAGAGTCTGTTTATGATTTGTGGGCATACATATTAAAGTATTGTTAGCATTTTAATTGAGTTGGATTATTTAAATTATTTTAATTGTTCTTATTTTAAATTAATTTTAAGTCATCTTGAGGCCCCCTTGGAAGTGTGCTGAGGCCCCCTAGTGGGTCCCGGCCCCCTGGTTGAGAACCACTGCATTAGATGATATATTTTTGTGAATATTTTGAATGAAAGATCAAAAGGATAAACAATAAAGACATATTTTTCACAGCCTTCTTTGCTCATATTTACCAAGGGTGCCAATATTTTTAGCCACTGGTGACACTCAACAAACTTCATTAAGTAAAAGATAAGCTCTTGACATCACCACAGCTATTAAGTAGGGATGTCCTGATATCATTTTTTTATTTTTTTGAGAACGAATATGAGTACTGATACTTCATTTTTTACTTGCTGATACCGAGTCCGAAACCTGTTTTTTTTGTTTGTTTGTTTTTTTGTTTTTTTTCTGATCTCCATGTCCAGAGTTCATTTCAATTTTATCATCAAAATGGTGTTTAAATAAATGAATTCATTAAAACTTCAATCAAATGAAAATATAACAGTTAATTTTCAACATAATATTATTTTATTTTTTTATCAAATGAAGTGCTAATATACAGAACCTCACAACACAATCCAAAATACAACATTGGAGTTATATTTTGCCAAATAAAGTGCTCCCTAACAGAGTATCACAGATGTTAGATACTGCTTAAGTATAATACAATTACTACTGATTTATTAGTAGTAGTAGTAGTAGTAGTAGTAGTAGTAGTATTGCAGTGAATATTACATAACTTACAGTAGTGATATATTTCTGTCATACTATTTTCATATAAATTTACCTTTAATTTTGACAGAACTTTTATTTAGAAGTGATTCTGTGTTGCTTTGACTAAGAAGCTCTGATGTAATGACGGCAGATTCCCACTCTGGAAAAGCCGGTCGCTACGTGACTCAAAGTGATTATTAAACTGCAAAAGGCTGCTATTTTATTTAATAAGTATGTACTCTTTATGTGCCCCGTGCTACAACGTGAATTTGCACCCTATTTACTGTCATCTGCTACAAATAGAGCATTCAATGCTCATGACAGTGTTTTCCCTGTATGAGCCGAGGAGCCTTAAAAGGTATGAGCAGCCGGCATCAGCACAACACTGTCTCCACACAATCACAAGTGCTCACATTTGAATTGCATGCAAACTATATATTTAGCTCATTATATCCCAGTTTTTGATGTTAAATAATCTCACTAGGACATAACGTGATTTTAATTTGTGTGCTGAATGTTTATGTAATGACGTACATTCGTACGTGAGGTAGTATCGTTTTTGGTACCGGAGCATTTTTACGAGTACGAGTGCCAGTACATGAGTGTTGTATCGGACCCAATACCGATACCAGTATCATTATCAGGACATCCCTACTATTAAGTAACAGTGATGACAAAAACAACAGCACAAAAAAATAGCAAAACAAAATAAATTGCCAGCAACACTAACCTCATTATTTATTTATGATGTAATACATGCTTGGAGCTGGTAAATCTTTGTTCAGACAACTTTGTTAAGTGAGTTGACAAGACAAAAATGCTAGTTAATTCAACTTAAGTATAAGTTGATAGAATCACAACTTAACATGTTAAGTTGGCTGGAAAATTGAGTTGTGTCAACTCAAAAAAGCACTTTGAAATAACTAAATGTCAGAGTCATTCTTTACAGTATGAAGGTTATTATACAGCACTACAAGTGATATTACAGTGCATCCGGAAAGTATTCACAGCGCTTCACTTTTTCCACATTTTGTTATGTTACAGCCTTACTCCAAAATTGATTAAATTCATTATTTTCCTCAAAATTCTACAAACAATACCCCATAATGACAACGTGAAAGAAGTTTGTTTGAAATCTTTGCAAATTTATTAAAAATAATAAATGGAAAAAAAAAATCACATGTACATAAGTATTCACAGCCTTTGCTCAATACTTTGTTGAAGCACCTTTGGCACCAATTACAGCCTCAAGTCTTTTCGGGCGGCCAGCTCTAGGAAGAGTCCTGGTGGTTTCATGTTGTCATTATGGGATATTGTTTGTAGAATTTTGAGGAAAATAATGAATTTAATCCATTTTGGAATAAGGCTGTAACATAACAAAATGTGGAAAAAGTGAAGCGCTGTGAATACTTTCCGGATGCACTGTAGACCATCCGAAATCCATAAAAACAGACCTTCACATGTGCAGATTTACCAAGATTTTTACATTGAGTGTTTCTGGGGTGGAGAACCCACAGGACTAAATCAGATCTTTTGATTGCTGAAACACCCTTATTTGATGGAGAAGAAAACAGACTGGGAGGAGGTGAAAGGGTGGAGAAGGTATAGATATCTGACAGTTGAACAGGTAGCTACAGGTATGCACCTAGACCTATGCTGTTGCATACTTCAATCAGCAAACAGTCAACACTTTCATATCCTTTTCTGTGATCTCTTGGTAACAATAACCTCAGGTACATTAAAGAATCTTACTCTATGCTGTTTACAGTTGCCAAACGACATAGTAACTTGCCAGATAAATTTAGAATGCATGGTCGCAGGTGTGCATTTAAAGCCATGTGGCTCATCCAATCAGATTTTAGAGTTGGGACGATCCATTTCATAAATGTAACTCTTTACTGAACTTTGTTTTCTGTTATCATAATGAAGTTGCCGCCATTTTATAAAAGCAATAAGCCAGTCCTGATGGATTTATTTGGTTATAACTACATTTACTACATTCATGTTTAATGTGTACAGTATTTTGTGTCTGTGACAGACCTGTTATTGTCTGCAGAAATAACTCTCACTTTTAAAAGAATAGTTCACATAAAAATGATAATTCGCTCATCCCTTTACCTTCCTTTATGCCATCTCAAACGTAAATTATTTTCGTTCTTTTTGCGGAACACAAACAAAGATATATATATATATATATATATATATATATATATATATATATATATATATATATATATATATATATAATGAGGTGTTTTATTCATACAATGCAAGTCAGTGTGGTCCACTTCCTTGCGTTTGACGCATGCGCAGAGAGCATGTACTATGGTTGTGCCAGAGCCCGTTTCCCAGGAGGTGCCTTCAAGGTTAGCAAACAAAATGTTACACGGCGGTACACTGGCAAGAAGACCAGACATCTTTATTTTTGAATGGATGTCAATGGAGGTGATGCTTCTGTACGTTGAATAAACTGCTTTTGTGAGAAAACAGCCCATCACTTAATTAATTGACCATCTGTCCGCTAATCTTCAGCATGATTTTTCACTAAAAAAATCCTTCTGGAAAGAACTATGTGTGGAGTTTACTATGATAAAATTTCAGTTTTATAAGAGGACAATTTAGAGACAGGTAGCTGTCTTTTTACGGCTGTACCCATTCAGTTACACCAATCAGCCACAACATTAACACCACCTGCCTAATATTGTGTAGGTCCCCCTCGTGCCACCAAAACAGCGCCAACCCGCATTGCAGAATAGCATTCTGAGATGCTATTCTTCTCACCACAATTGTACAGAGCGGTTATCAGTGTTACCATAGACTTTGTCAGTTCGAACCAGTCTGGCCATTCTCCGTTGACCTCTCTCATCAACAAGGCATTTCCATCCACAGAACTAGATGTTTTTTGTTTTTGGCACCATTCTGAGTAAATTCTAGAGACTGTTGTGCGTGAAAATCCCAGGAGATCAGCAGTTTCAGAAATACTCAAACCAGCTCATCTGGCACCAATAATCATGCCATGCTCCAAATCACTGAGATCACATTTTTTCCCCATTCTGATGGTTGATGTGAACATTAACTGAAGCTCCCAACCCATATCTGCATGATTTTATGTACTGCACTGCTGCCACACAATTGGCTGATTAGAAAATTGCATGGATGATTGTTGGTGCCAGATGGGCTGGTTTGAGTATTTCTGTAACTGGAAATGCCTTTTGTTTTTTGTTTTTTTTTCATTGAAATTTTTTTTAAATTTCACTTTGTTTAGATTTATGATGTAAAAATGAGTATTTTTATAATGGTTTTTATTTTTTTTTTAATTACATTTTTTTTTATTGACAAACATATAACAAAGAAAAAACACAACATATATACATTGAGTCAACATTTAACCCCCATTATTACCCCTCCCCCTCCCCAATCACCAACCCCACCCCGACCCCCAACAAACACCCTTGTCGTCACAAATAGAATACATACACACACACACAAAAAAATAAAAAAATAACCCCGTCAAAAGCCGCCACCCTCCCCATCTCCGCACACCACTCTGGAAATGAGGGAGTCCCATCTGACTTCCATCTCCTTAAAATAATCTGCCTGCCAATCATAATACTGGTCAGGACCCAATTTTTTATGTGTTTGTCCCCCAAATGTATGACCGCCCCATCGCCCAGAGCCTGGGGCAAAACGAAATTCAGGTGCCCAAAACGTCACATATGACACTCTGAACATTCAACCAAAACTCTTGGATCTTAACACACCTCCAAAAAACATGGGTTGTGTCTCCATCTTCTGATTGGCATCGCCAGCAGGTGGGTGTGTCTTTAAGACCAAGCCTATACAATCTAGAGTGGGTCCAAAGAATCTATATAAAATCTTGAATTGCATAAGGCGAACCCTTGCATCTCTAGATGCAGACTTGAAGTTTTTTAGAATCCTATACCACACTCCCTCTTCCAATACCAAGTTTAAATCTTTATTCCATAATCTCTAGAGAGAAGTTGAAGTTCCGTGCCTTAAACTTTGAATTAGCAGGGAGTAATACACTGATGCCTCATGACCTTTTCCAAAAGCAGTAATCACCTCTCCCAGAGTGTCTACCATTTTAGGGGGGTGAATGCTACTCCTAAAAACAATACAGAGCAGGTGGCACAGCTGTAAATACCTATAGAGTTGAGATCTGGGAATCCCAAAATGTTGAACCAAATTTTCAAAAGATCTCAATACTCCACTCTCATATAGGTCACCGAGTGTAATAACCCCCCTCACAATCCAGTCTGACCAGCAGAAAGGGGACTTATTAATACATAATTTAGGGTTCAGCCATATGCTTGAGGCAACATTTAAATAAATGTCCGAATTGAACACTCTGGACACTTCTGTCCATACTGAGTGCAAATGCGAGATAACGGGGTGTAACTTAAACTTTCTGGTTAGTTTGATAGAAAGGCTTTGCAATGGCGAAATAGGGGTAAGATCTTCATGTTCAATACAAAACCAGGGAGGGGCTCTCTCAGGTGGAAGTGACCAGTGAGCCAAATGTCTGAGACCGAACGCATAATAATAAAACAAAATCTTGGGTAGGCCTAGCCCACCTTTGTCAATCGGCCTATGTAATTTACTGAAGTGTAATCTGGGATGTTTACCATTCCAAATTTGCTGGGAATAAAATGCCCAAATACTTAATGCCCTGTTTGGGCCACTGGAAGGCACCTGGCTGGAAAGCCGTTACTGGGCAGTATGCTGTCTGTGCCAAAGCTTCAGATTTACACCAATTGACTTTGTATCCTAAGAACTTGGAAAGTGAATTAATAATTCTGTGGAGGCAAGGCATAGATGTAGTTGGGTCGGAGACAAATAATAAGATGTCATCTGTGTAGAGCAAAAGCTTATGCGCTATACCTCCCTTCACCACCCCTGGAAAATCATCCTCCTTTCTTATAGCAGCTGCTAATGGTTCCAGGGCCAGACAGAACAATAATGCGGAAAGAGGGCAACCCTGCCAGGTGCCCCTATCCAGATTAAAATAATCTGAAATTAATCAATTTGTTTGTACCGCCTCTACTGGGTGTCTATAAAGTAACTTAATCCATCCAATAAAAGTTTTCCCGAACCTGTATATTTCCAAAATCTTAAAAAGATAATCCCATTCTATGCGATTGAAATCTGAAATATTAAAAAAAAAATATTGTGTGTCAAAAACAATATTATAAAGACCACATTTCAACATTAGTGTAACAGTCAAACCCTAAACTTCCCCCCGAACCAAACAAACAGAAAAAAGAAAAATGTGCACATTAACCCCGCGCACGATAGCGCCAACCGGCGTCCATCCTTCTAAATTCAAACAGTCCATGTACGCCTACGAGATTCCCCACGACAACTTTGCCGTCAGAATTGCTCAAGTCCGGTGCTTATATACAAATTTTGTGAGACAGAATTACACAGCAAAAAATAGTCTATAAAACAAACTCCAGCCAATAAGTGGAATAAACGCAAAAAACCCCATCCACATAACTGTCCCAAAGGTGTGTTCTTCCACAGAAAAAGCTCCAGCCGCTTGTTCAGTTCTTCGGGCAGTCAAATGAATGTTCAGTAAGCCAGCCTATTAGGCCGATATGAGTGCAACAAAAGACCCAATCACTCCAATGTCCTGCAAGAGATATTCCACAAAACAAACTCCTGGCCACAGGAGGCATAAGCACCAAAAATGTGCAGATTCCTCCACAAGCTGTCCCGAAGAAATTATATTACACAAAACATACTCCAGCCACTAGGAGGAACCAGCACAAAAAGAAACAAAGAATTCACCCAGCTTCCTCGGGCAGTCGAGTGTATGTTCAGTGAGTCAGGTCCGCTAGGCAGCAACATGAAAATCACCAAATGGCTTACTCACTCCAATGTCTTTATGAAGAACAATGCATGCTGTGGGCATGTAAATTCTCTACAGCCATCCTTAGTATCTATTCTCAGTTTGGCCGGAAACATCAGTGCAAAAGCGACCTTCCGTTGATGTAAGAGATTCTTGCATTCCTTGAATTGATCACGTTTCTCTCTTGTCGAATTCGCAAAGTGTGGGAACAAGAAAATGCTATGGTTCTTCCAAGAATGCTTTCCTTTACATCTCGCCTCGCGTAACACGAGATCTTGATCTCAGAAATTTGGCCAGAATTGATCGGGGCCTGTCTCCCTAAGCTGATCTCCGAACCGGGACCATGTAAGCTTGCTCGATTTCCAGCTTATGGCCTGTTATGTTGAGCAGATTCGGAAAGAGCCCTTCTAGGAATTTTACCATATCTCGGCCTTCTTCATGCTCAGGAATTCCAACAATTTGGACATTGTTTCGTTGATTACGATTCTCCAAATCCTCCTGTTTTTCCCAAATGCGCTGCAAGTCTGTCTTGGTCGTTAGCGGGTTAGCAGCTAATTCCCTCTCTGATGACTCCAAATAATTTATCCGTTTTTCGACATCCCCCATTCTTGTAACCAACTCAGTGAATTTCGTCTCCATGGAAGAGATCAATCGACGTATTACCGCCAGATCCTCCAAGTCTGCCATGACCTTCGCCAGCATTGCAGACATACTCGACAGCTGACTCTGAATTTCTCCCAACGCACTGTTCTGTGGCCCTGTCAGGGGTATCAGCTTGAGCACATAAGTGTCTTTTAATATCTCCAGAGCCCAAGGATTTTGAATTCTTTGACATATTGTCTTCATAAAACAGTTAAGAATCAGGGTGTATCAGATCTCACCAGTTTATGACATAAAAAGTATTAAAAACAAGCAAAGTGTGCAGAGCTCGCCATTCACACATCCGAACCTCGCATGGCTTCACGCAACTCCCTGGAAACGCCTTGTTGATGAGAGAGGTCAACAGAGAATGGCCAGACTGGTGATAAAGTCTACAGTAACTCAGATAACCACTCTGTACAATTGTGGTGAGAAGAATAGCATCTCAGAATGCTATTCTGAGATGCGGGTTTGTGCTGTTTTGGTGGCACGAGGGGGACCATATTAGGCAGGTGGTTTTAATGTTGTGGCTGATCGGTGTATATGGTAACTGCAAACAGTGATTTACTGTCGTAACACTCTGAACATGGTTCATTCCATTATATTGATTGACTTAAAAGACTCATGTGATCTAAGTTGACCGTTATGTTCTCTCCTATGGTAGAGCCACAGAGGCTGGTGTCTCAGTATATAAAAGAATCTCTGGCAGAGCATGTGTATAGCATTGTGCACATGCATGAAGCAAGGGAAGAAGTGTAATTAAGTTTCAAATCATGATCAGCAAGGAGACTGCAGTTGCAAGAGTCAGCCGTAATCTTAATGTGTGTGTGTGTGTGTGTGTGTGTGTGTGTGTGTGTGTGTGTGTGTGTGTGTGTGTGTGTGTGCAGTGCCACCCTCATCATAGATTGGCTATTGCTAAGTGTAGTGTGGATTCTGTTAGGTCTGACTTGTTTGGCTCATTTTAGGGATATAGTAGTAAAAGCAAATAGTAAAATCTAGTAAAACCTGAAGTCACCTACATTGTGGGGAGTACCCAATGATCCCCTTAAAGGAAAAACTTAATAAACATACTAAATAATGTCTTTATGAAAATTTGGAAAGAATATCACATTAGCTCAGTATAAAAGCAATTGACATCTATGGAAAGTTCACAGTGTGTGTGTGCGCGCACACATTTTGCCATGCTCGTGAGTGGTAAATTAAAAAACAAACAATAGAAATCAATTGAAGGTCCTCACATGTATACTGTAGGTGTGTATTGTGTATGTTTTGTCTGTGTGACTCAGTGTCATTTTCTGATCTTCTTCACAGTGCGTCACTAGATGAGGGAAGCAGCTCAGCCTCTGCCCTGAGTGGACAGGTACAAAGATACAAAAAAATGTGTTCATAATTGTAACAAGTTTTTTGGGCAATGGAGGGGACAGGAGGCAACGAAGCAGTGCAGGCAAGGTTTTTATTTCCTTTCACCTCAGGTTCAGGGTAACTTAATGCAGTCTTTACACTCAATCAGATAACAAAAATACTCTTCTTCTGGAACACAAAGTCAGATCATTAGTAAATGTCAAGCTCATACTCTCTCTCCCTCTCTCCTCTTCTCTGGTGAGCTAGTGGCCTTTAAGTGTCCCTCTGCCATCACTATAACAAGAGACAGGTGTTAGAGATAATTACAACCCAGATGACATGCCTTATTGCTCTCTCTCCCGCAGACAGACACACGACCACGTCCCCATCCCCACATATCCCCACTGCCCGACTCAGGCCAGGGCAACATCTGGCCTGCTAACCCCCCCCCCCACCCATTTCTGGAGAGGAAGTCAGCCACAACCATCTGTGCTCCTGGTCTGTGGATCACCTCAAACTTGAACGGCTGAAGTGACAAATACCAATGGTTGATCCACGCATTGGTATCCTTCATGCGGTGGAGCCATTGGAGTGGGGCGTGATCTGAACACAGGGTGAAGGCCCGCACCTGAAGGTAGTAGCGGAGGGTGAGGACGACCCACTTGATCGCCAGACACTCCTTCTCCACGGTGCTGTACTGAGTCTCTCTCAGCGAGAGCTTATGACTAATGTACAGCACCTGTCGCTCCTCCCCCTCCACCTCCTGCAAGAGCACTGCCCCCAGCCCCCTGTCCGATGCATCTGTCTGCAAGTCAGGAGAGTGAAGTCAGGAGCATATAAAAGCGGCCCCCCACAAAGCTCAGACTTTATTTTTAGAAAAGCCTGTTGGCACGTCTCTGTCCACTGGACCGGATCGGGGGCCCCCTTTCTAGTAAGATCAGTCAGCAGGCTGGTGACGTCAGAGTAACTAGGCACAAACCTTCAGTAGTAGCCAGCCAGCCCCAGAAACTGTCTCACCTCCTTTTTGGTTTTGGGCCTCGGACAGGCCGCGATCGCTGTGGTTTTGTCAACCTGGGGACGCACCTGCCCGTGGCCCAAGTGAAACCCCAGATACTGAACTTCCACCCACCCAATTGTGCACTTCTTGGGTTGGCTGTGAGCCCCGCCTGTCGCAGCAATCTCAGGACAGCCCTCAGGTGTTGCATATGCCGCTGCCAGTCATTACTATAGATAATAATATCATCTCAATATGCATCTCATGGACAAAATCATCAGACCTCATACAGCATATGCCGCCGTTTGCAACTTGGCCACGTCTGTGAGCTGCGACGGTGAGAGGTGGTCTCCACAAGGGACCGGGGTGAATTAATTTGGTTTGAGCGTCACCTCTGGCCCGAGCTCAGCCCTCTCGGGGACTACCGTCGCTAGAGCCACAGGGACCGCCTTCCTCCATGCTTTTAGGAGGTTGAGATGGCAAACCTGACGTGCCCCACCCCTATCCATTCGCTTAACCTCATAAGCGAGATCTCTGACTCGCCATGTGACCTCAGAGGGCCCTTGCCACTTGGCGAGTAATTTAGAGCTTGAGGTGGGCAGTAATACAAGCACTTTATCTCCCGGTGCAAATTCCCGTAGTCGAGTGCCCCTGTCGTACAGGTGGCTTTGACATTCCTGAGCTTGGAGCAAATTTTCCTGTGTTAATCGCCCCAAAGTGTGGAGTTTTGCTCTAAGATCAAGAACGTACTAGATTTCAATTTTACTGTTTGAAGGTCCCTCCTCCTAAGCTTCCCGTATGACGTCGAGCACGCTGCATGGCCGACGCCCACACAGTAACTCGAATGGGGAAAACCCTGTGGAGGCTTGCGAGACCTCTCATACTGCAAATAACAGGGGATCGAGCCACTTATCCCAATTCCTGGCGTCCTCGTGTACGAACTTATGAATCATGTTTTTTAAGGTTTTATTAAATCGTTTCACCAACCCATCTGTTTGTGGGTGGTAAACATTGGTGCGAATCGATTTAATACCTAACAATTCATACAGTTCACGTAGTGATCATGACATAAAGGTAGTGCCTTGATCAGTAAGGATTTCTTTTGGAATCTGCACCCGGGAGATTATTCTGATGAGTGCCTCTGCAACACTACATGCTGAGATGTTGCACAGGGGCACTTCTTCCAGATATCGCGTTGCATAGTCCAGCAGAACTAATACAAAGCGATGCCCACGTGCAGTCTGTTCTAACGGCCCAACGAGGTCCATGCCAATTCTTTCGAAGGGGACCTCGATTAGCGGATGAGGGCGCAAGGGCGCTTTTGTGTGGCCGGTGGGTTCACCAACTGACATTCCCGGCATGCCGCACACCATTTGCAAACGTCTCCGTGAATGTAAAAAACGGGCCATTATTCGGTTGAGTGTTTCTCGTGCCCTAAATGGCCAGCCATTGGATTATGGTGAGCCGCCTGAAAGAGGGTTTCCCAACGGCTCTTCGGTACTAACAATTGGGTTGTATTTTCTTTCGTCTGAGTGTCCTGCATCACTCAATACAACCTATCTTTGGTAATAGAAAAATACGGGTATTTTTAGGCCGGACATATCAGACTGGAGTTGTTGACCATCAATTACTTTCACTTGGTCAAACGCGTGCTTGAGAGACTCATCACGTGACTGCTCCAGATGGAAATCCTCCTCATGGAATCCCCTGAGTACTCGAACCCTCTCCCCTGCGTCATCATGATGCGGAGCAGACGTAGACGGCCCTGGCACCGCCTCTCCAGCTATAGTATCGCACGTCACACACAGAGATAACATTTTATAGGAGGTGGGTGAGGTGGGAATTAACCGTGGCCTCTACTCTATGCTTTTTCCCCTGAATAGTATCTCAATAGTAACCACTGGATACCTGTTAATATCCCCATGCACACACCACACACTTACCTGTTTATTTGTGCCCAATGCCCCGTCCTGCACCAAGCGTTGGTGAATGGAGGTTTGAGAAAAGCCTGAATCCACCAAAGCTTGGTATGTATCCCCTTTTAGACTTATCGGTACATGATACGCCCCTGCCCGATCGGGGGCGGCCTGCGGAGCGTCAGGGATCCGGACCAGTGTCACCACATCCATCGCCAAGCACTGATCCTGGAAGTGTCTGGCTTCCCCGCAGCCCCAGCAGACCGGCCCAGGCCTCCCTACATTACTCGTGGGGGTTGACCCGCCAACCTGGGAAGGAGAGCCTCCGGGACAGGAGAAGAGGGAGACACGGGGAAGGACCCCTTAGTCTGGGGATAAGGTTTGGGAGGGGTTCCTCTCCACCTCCGGGGAGCAGGAACAGGACGGGAAGGGGAAGGGCGAGGGGGGGGATGCAGGAGAGAGAAAGAGAGTCTGCTTCACTGCCTCCTGGAAATGCCGCCATGTAGTCCTCTGCCAGCTGGACGGCCTCTTCCAACAAGGGAGCTTGGTGATGAAATGCTCCAGTACCACCAGGTCGATAATGTCCATGGCGAAACCATTTCCGGCAAGCATCCCAGAGCTGTTGGACAAAGGCAAACATTCGGCTATGCCTCCCGAATCTCAGGGATCAGAACCGCTGGCGATTATGTCCCGGACTACGGCCGACCCGCTGCAGGATGGTTTTCTTAAGATCCGGGTAATTGAGGAGGCTGGCGGCGAGAAGTTGTTGGGTTGCTAGCTGCCCCTCCCCGGAGAGTAGTGGCAACTTCCACACCTCTGCAGTCTTCTCGAACAAGTCGAGGTAGGCCTCCGGATCATCATTTGGCCCCAGCTTCATAAGGGTGACAGGGGAAGTGGGCTCTTTTGATCAGGCTCTGGAATATCTGCCAGTCCTCGGCTTGGGCCTGGAGCAAGTGTTGAAATCACTGTTCCTGCTCCAGGCGTAACTCGATGAGGGCATGGTGCCGTGTCTGCTGGATGCTAGCGAGGCGCCCAGTGGTGAAGATTCCATAGCGGCGTGGTCCTCCAAAGTCCTGGGTTTTGTCACCAATGTAACAGTATAAGGACGGGCAAGGAGGAGGCGGGAACCGGACGAAGCATCAAAGTAATATTTTAATGAAAACTTAAACAAAAAGACACAAACACAAATACACACACTGAAGCTGCATGTGGCTCTCTCTCTCCCGAAGTGCCACATCCGGCTCGGCTCTATCCCTCTCCTCGGCTGATTAGCCCAATTGGGGGCCGGCCATGCGCACTCACGGCCTGGCCAAACCCTCCTCCTCGTCATAATAATATACAGTACATACAAATTTGAACCCACAATCACACAACCCTTCCTGAATTGCTTATTTTAACATACCCTTACATCTCCCTTTGATTTATATCAGAATATAATAGCAGCATTTGCAATGTAAAAATCTGAAGTCACAGTGAATGATGAGGGATTAACATGCATTAAGTGTTGAATAATAGGGACTGGCTTAGTCATGTTTCTGACAGGATACAACAGCTCTGTTTGTAGTTAAATGTAAGACAGTGATTCTTTTGTCCATTCCTCAGCGTGTTGTCTGGTTTCTGATTTGTTCACTCATCTGTGTGTTTTCTCTGAATTCCATTATTACTCTTATTTTGTTCTTTTATATTTTATTTTTCTCTATTTCTGAAGGAGACTGATCTCACTGATGAAGATGCAGCTTTCTCTGAGGTCACTCTTCATTTTATTAAATTTTTCCTCATCCTTACTCATTTCTCTATCCCCGCATCATTTTAACCATTAAGAAGCATTTGCACAGTAAACACACAACCATCCAATGTAATATTGTGATTTGTCCCTCAGCCTTCTTCTTCTTGCTCGTTTGATGGAAGTTTGAAATCGGAGAGCAGTGATTCGGAACCAAGATGGCCAGAGGTTCCTCCTGTACTCAACCAGAATGAGGATCGCAGAAGAAACAAGTACCTGAGGAAAGACTATCTGAAGGTGAACACCACACACTACCCATCAAAAGTTTTGAAACATTTGACTGAAATGTTTCTCATGATCTTAAAAATCTTTTGATCTGAAGGCGTATGCTTAAATGTTTGAAATTAGTTTTGTAGACAAAATATGATTGTGCCACCATATTAATTTATTTCATTATAAAACTAAAATTTAATTTAAAAAAAAAGTTTATGAAATTGATGACTTGGACCAAATAATAAAGAAAAGCAGCCAATAAGTGCCCAACATAGATGGGAACTCCTTCAATTCTGTTTAAAAAGCATCCCAGGGTGATACCTTAAGAAGTTTGTTGAGAAAATGTCAAGAGTACATGTCTGCAAATTCTAGGCAAATGCTAAAATATAACAAAGTTTTGATTTATTTTGGATTTTGTTTAGTCACAACATAATTCCCATAGTTCCATTTATGTTATTCCATAGTTTTGATGACTTTACTATTATTCTAAAATGTGAAAAAAAAAAAAAAAAAAAAAAAAAAATTGTAATAAAGAATAAGTGTTTCAAAACGTTTGACCGGTAGTGTATATATATATATATATATATATATATATATATATATATATATATAATATATAATAATCATACACATTTAAAACTATACCCTGAGAGTCCCCCAAAAACGCCAAATAACTGCCCCATTTCCCATCAAACGCTTCCCAGATCCCCAGCCTTCTATATGACACCTCCTGGAAAGCTGCCACCCTCCCCATCTCCGCATCTGAAATGAGGGTGCTCCAGCCGATTTCCATCCCCTTAAAATAATCTGTCTACCTATCATAACACTGGTCAGGACCCAATTTTTTATGTATTTGTCCCCTATATTGATAACCGCCCCATCGCCTAAAATACAAACTCTGGGGCAAAATGAAATTTGAGTGCCCAATACGTCACACATAAAACTCTGAACCTTCAACCAAAATTCTTGGATCTTAACACACCACCAAAAAACATGGGTTATGTCTCCATCTTCTGATTGCCATTGCCAGCAGGTGGGTGTGTCTTTAAGACCAAGCCTATACAATCTAGAGGGGGTCCAGTAGAATCTATGTAAAATCTTGAATTGCATAAGGCACACCCTTGCTTCTCTATATACAGACTTGACGTTTTTTAGAATCCTTGCCCACACTCCCTCCTCCAATACCAACTTTAAATCTTTCTCCCATAATCTCTTGATAGAAGTTAATGCTCCGTCCCCCAGACTCTGAATTAACAAGGAGTAATACACTGATGTCTCATGACCTTTTCCAAAAGCAGTAATCACCACTCTCAGAGTATCTTCCACTTTAGGGGGGGATGTATGCTATTCCCAAAAATAGTACAGAACAGATGGCACAGCTGTAAATACCTAAAGAACTGAGATCTGGGAATCCCAAAATGTTGAACCAAATATTCAATGGATCTCAACACCCCACTCTCTTATAGGTCACCGAGTGTATTGACCTCCCTCACAATCCACTCTGACCAGCAGAAAGGGGACTTATTAATACATAAATTTGGGTTCAGCCATATGCTCAAGGCAACATTTAAATAAATGTCCAAATTAAACACTCTGGACACTTTTGTCCACACCGAGTGCAAATGCGAAATAGGGGCAAGAACTTCATGTTCAATACAAAACTAGGGAGAGCCTCTCTCAGGTGGAAGTGACCAGTGAGCCAAATGTCTGAGACCGAATGCATAATAATAAAACAAAATCTTGGGTAGGCCTAGCTCACCTTTGACAATCGGCCTATGTAACTTATTGAAATGTAATCTGGTACGCATACCATTACAAATGAAGGACTTCGCTATGCTATCAAATTGCTTGAAATAAGAGAGGGGGACATCTACAGGGAGAGATTGTAGCAGATATTTGAATTTTGGAATACAATTCATTTTAATAACATTAACCTTCTCAATCATAGATAAATGTAATGAAGCCCACCTGCCCACATCGCCCACAAAACCTTTTTATTAAGAGGTCAAAATTAACTCTAACTAAATCACACAAATTTGCTGGGAATAAAATACCCAAATACTTAATGCCCTGTTTGGGCCACTGGAAGGCGCCTGGCTGAAAAGCCGTTACTGGGCAGTACGCTGTCAGAGCCAAAGCTTCGGATTTAGACCAACTGACTCTGTATCCCGAGAAATTAGAAAAGGAATTAATAATTCTGTGGAGGCAAGGCATAGGTCTAGTGGGGTCGGAGATGAATAATAAAATATCATCTGCATAAAGCAAAAGCTTATGCGCCATACCTCCTGCCACCACCCCTGGAAAATCATCTTCCTTTCTTATCGTGGCTGCTAATGGTTCCAGTGCAAGACAGAACAATAATGGGGAAAGAGTCAAATATCCAGAGTAAAATAATCTGAAATTAATCCATTTGTTTGTACCGTCACTACCGGGTGTCTATAAAGTTACTTAATCCATCCAATTAAAGTATTCCCGAACCCATATATTTCCAAAATCTTAAAAAGATAATCCCATTCTACCATGTAGGGCTTTACTGGTTGTTTAGATCAGTGTTACTATCAGAAATAATTAATAATTATTTCTGTAGTTATTAATCAATGTTTAAATTAATTAATTGTATCTAACTCATTAAAACCTCATATGGGACTCCAGTAAATGTAGTGCGCTACGTTTAGGAGCGGGTTTGGTTATTAGCAATAATTAATAATTATCAAAGATAATTATTAATTCTAAAAATCAATAGAACATTGATGAGAATCAATGTTAGTTTTTTTTAATCCTTTAAAATCAACACTTATCAAAGATAATCGTTAATTGTTAACATCGATGAAACATTAAAATTAACACTAGCTTATTGATCATTCAAATTCAATCAAAGATAATTATCAATTATCAAAAATTAATGGAATATTAATAAGGATTAACATTGACGGGGCACCACCCTGAAATCAGGGACTAATAACCGAATATTAAAACAGTCTCAATATTAGATTGTTTTCTTAGGAAAATCGACATCCGAAGAATATCGATTTTCGGGAAAAAACACAATGAATGAAGGTTTGAATCCGAGCACTGACATCCCGTCAGCACGACACAGGCGTATGCAAGACAAACCAAAACACTTCTCTTTGTAATATAAACAAAGTTTATTTATGCAGTAATATCAATTAATAATTAATACAATGCAGTCAATAAACTTCCGACTTACAACTACAAACTAAACAGTGATATGATTAGATATGGAAATAAAAATAATCCTATAACACATAAGGTGTGTGTGTGTCAGTGTGGTTAGTGAGAGAGAGAGAGAGAGAGATTATTAAGTGACAGCCCGAAAGCTGATTTCACAATAGCTGGAGATAAAGCAGCCGTGTTCATCACTCAGAGACGCGGTTTTACGAGCGGGGCTCGTAAAAGTCCCTTGTTATTTGACTCTTTAATGGATGAACTCAGTTTGCTGTCTCACCCGCGATGGCGAAAATGCACAACAGTCCAATTTGGTTGGACCACAATACAGCAAAACAAATTTGTGATAATTAATACCCTGAGTATTAATAATGAGCGGACATGGCGGTCCGTAAACTATACAAGCAAAAACCTTGAAACACAAGAATAACACGCTATAATATTCTATCTCTGCCCAGACGTAACCTCTTACTTGAATCGCATGAGGACACAGGTAGAATGTGTTTTCCTCCGTCCTTTAACTTTGACCCGGTTCCTTGAGGCTCGTGTGATGATGAGAGGTCGTTTCCTCGCGCTGTCGGCGGGCGGTATGGCTGTTGATTGTCGGCGGCCGGTACGGCTGTTGATTCTCTGAGGGTGGTACGGCTGTTGATTCTCGGCGGGCTCGGCGGGCTGGCGGAGAACTCAGAAATGTCGACTTGATTGAAGATGGAAGAGAAATCTTTAATCTGTAGGCCAACGGATGAAGATGCGAATTGCTCGGCGGTCTCCTTCGGATCCGTTAGAGTGTTCGGTTGAACACAGAGTAATCTCAACTCGTCCAGCGAGATGGAGATTGTATGGCTACAGTTTCAAGTCGGACATTACTTCCTTATGCCACGAGGCTGCACCGGAGAGCAGCAAAAAGCTACGTCCGTATTCGGTGAACTAAGTCGCTGGAAGCCACTTTGGAAGCATTTCAGAATTATTTGAAGTCCTGATGATGTCATGTTTGAGGGACGTTCTGTTGTGTGCCTCATCCAATAGGAGTTGAGAGCTCGATCCTTTAGAGGGCAAGGCTTCCTGGATCTGTAGTCTGTTTTGGACTCCCTTTGTTTGATTTTGGCGCGATTTTTATCAGTAAGATTTACGACTTAGAAGGTGTGGGCTTAAGTTATGTTTTTACGACTGTGTTAGGCCTGCCTTTGTCTTCTATCTGAATACATGAGGCCCAACAACCATATCAAATGCCTTTTCAGCATCAAGTGAGATGGCAGCAATTGGAGTCTGATGTGGCCACTGACCACATGATATTGATGAAACGCCTAATGTTATCAGAAGAGCTGTGGTCTCGAATAAACCCCACCTGATCTATATGTATAAGAGATGTCATAATCAGTTAGCCAAAATTTTTGACAATATTTTTACCTCTAGCTGGATCAGGGAAATTGGACGGTAACTCATACACTTGCTTGGATCTTTGTCCTTTTTAAGAATCAGACTGATCCGGGCTTGTGTCATGGTTGGTGGAAGCTTTCCATTCTTTAATGATTCCGTATAAACTTCTAACAAAAGTGGAGCCAGTTCTGTAGCATAAGATCTAAAAAATTCAGCGGCAAAGCCGTCTGGCCCCAGAGCCTTGCCTGTAGGCAAGGCATTAATTACCTCGCCAAGCTCCTCCAAGATTATCTCAGAATGAAGAGAATTTATTTGCTCAGTCGTCAGTTTAGGGAGTTCAAATGGTTCCACAAAGTTTCTAATATCTTCATCAGTAAACGAAGACGTGAAACTGTAGAGATTAAGATAGAATTCTTTAAAAGCATTATTAATATCAATGGCTGAGGTAAATATTTTTCCACCAGCAGATTTCACTGAGGGAATGGTAGAAAAAGACTCTCTCTGCTTTATGTATCTAGCCAAAAGCTTTTCTGCTTTGTCTCCCTACTCAAAGTATGACTGTCTTGCCCTGAATAGCCAAAACTCCATCTTCCATGACAAAATAGTATTATATCTGTATTTCAATAGGGTCAGTTCTCTGAGGACATCAGACGACATTCGGTGCATCAGCTCTGCCTCTGCACTTTTAATATTCCCTTCCAACTCCACGAGTTCTCATGCTTTAGATTTTTTGGTGAATGAGGCATACTGTATGATCCGACCCCTAAGAACCACCTTAAGTGCCTCCCAAGCCATGCCCACAGAGTATACTGAGGACCAGTTGGTCTCCATATAAACATTGATTTCAGCCTTTAACATTTGTTGGAATTCAGGATTTTGCAAAAGGGATACATCAAAGTGGCAACTATATGATTTATTTTTCTCTGTATGTGGCAACACCTTTAAACTCACCAGGGTGTGATCTGAGACTAAAATGTTTCCAATTGAGCAATCGACAACAGATGAAATGAGAGACTTAGATATATTAAAAAAAAAATCTATTCTAGAATAAATCTTATGGACTGATGAAAAAAAATGAATAGTCCCTACCAGATGGTTTCAAAAGTCTCCAAATATCTGTAAGACCAAGATTTTTACACATCCTTTGAACCATCAGTGTTGCTCTAGGGGGTTTACACACTTTTGTTTCACTATGATCAAGGACTGAGTCCATCAAAAGTTTAAAGTCTTCTCCCAATATTATATCATGAGGGGTGCCAGCAGCTTGCAACATCCCTTCAAGATCTATAAAAAAGCCCTGATCATCAGCGTTAAGTGCGTAAATATTAGCCAAAATCAACCTTTGCCCCTGAATTTCTGCTAAAACAATAATGACTCTTCCTAATTTATCTTTAACCCTCTGGGGTCTGAGGGTGTTTTGGGCCCTGGAGAAGTTTTGACATGCCTTGACATTTGTGCTTTTTTCAGTTGCTTAAAAACATATTAATGGCTAAAGTCTGATAACACTGTATTCAGCACAAACTGGGCTACAATAATATGTGAACAACAATGTATGTACATGTTTGTATTTTTGAGAAAATAACATTTATGCGTGGTTTTTGAAAAAACTAAAATTTTAAGTCACTGAAATAAGGCCATATAACACATACTAAACATTTGTTCACAAGACTTTTGAGAACTGGATCTTGTAGCCTAGAGTTTTGCTACAAAATTATGTGAAAACCACCCTGATCACTCATTCATACAAAACAATATAGTCATTTAACTTTTGTAAGACACTTTTAGTGTTAGAAAGGCCATATGCGAGGAGGCGTGGATGATCATGAATATTGATGTGATTCACACCTGAGGAGACAAAGACCCCTCCCCAAATCTCCCCTTCACAAAATCAAGTTTAAGTTAAAAGAAGTAATCTGATTATACATTTTCTTTATATAAAGACTTTACTTAAAAACTTTAGACCTACACTACCGTTTAAAAGTTTTAGATCTGTAAGATTTTTTAATGTTTTTAAAAGAAGTCTCTTCTGCTCACCAAGGCTGTATTTATTTGATCCAAAATACAGCAAAAACAGTGATATTGTGAAATGTTTTTACAATGTAAAATAACTTTTCTATTTTAATATATTGTAAAATGCAATTTATTCCTGTGATCAAAGCTGAATTTTCAGCATCATTACTGCAGTCTTCAGTGTCACATGATCCTTCAGAAATCATTCTAATATGCTGATTTTCTAATATGGGCATATTTACATCACATTTTACACATTTACACCTGAACAGATATTTGCAAGCACAAGCTTTGTTGATGAAAATGAGGCAGCATAAACACTAGTAAAAATATAATCTAAACATTCATATTATTTGTATATCATATTACATATCATATTTATATCATACAGCATACAATTTAAATACCTCCTTTAGCCGAAACAACATTTAAATGTAACTAAAACTTGCCTATTAGGACATATTTCAAATTTCAATACTCTGAATCCTGGCTGGCAAGTTTGGAAATAGTCCAACTAGTAAAATATGTACATGTTTATATAAAATAGCATGTCAACTAATGTATGTAAAACTAAATGACTTACTCATCCAAAATTGTATCCTCGGCTGGATCAAGTCGCTCTTCAAAATGCAAACGTTCCTCGTTGGAGTCCCGCTCTTCTTCTGAGGAAAATGTGAACTCTTCATCACTATCCAGGACCATCTGTAGAGCTTCCTCACCTGTGTAGCATGCCATCTTCCAAACGCGCAGGAAAGTAAATGAATCTGATGATGAACTTGATGCTTTTTAAGGCATTGTTGGGGGCGTTTACCATTTGCATTGATCGTCTCGGCACATTACTGTATGAATAGCGCCCTCTGCCCATGGGTGTGATCACATTAGCGATAATTAGCTGAGCTAGGAGAAACTGTACATCGCTTTGTTTCATACAGATTACATTGCAGGAGAATATTTGTTTTAAATTTGAATTGTTTTATTTAAAAGTAGATATTTTAAGCTTTCTTTAGACATATGTTTCATATTTGTCTGATAAGTATTTGCGGAGTTTCAGTTCATTTTTGTGACGTGTTTCAGAAAGATGCTCGCGAAGACAGAGACGGCTGAAAGCACACCCTATTTATTTTCTTTATTTTACAAAAGCACAAGGTTTTGTTGTTATTGTGAGTGCACACAAATAGAAGTAGACCCTTTATAGTCTCTAATGATGTCTTACACTTATCTGTATGCCCAAAAATGACGGAGTATTTTAAGCTGTTTCCGCTGTTATGAGGAAAAAATCCTGCCAGCACGTCCATCGACCCCTGAGGGTTAATCTGTTTGAGACATTTGAATTGTAGATGCTTACTTATCAGTGTAATGACTCCCCTGCTCTTACTTGAGCCAGCACTAAAGAAAACATGTCCACCCCATAGCTTACCAAATTTTTCAGCTTCCTGCGTGGAAAGATGCGTTTCTTGACGAAACAATATATCATATTTCTTACATGTAAGAAGAGAAATAACCTTCCTTCTTTTTATGGGGTGCCCCAACCCATTCACATTCCACGTGGAGAGAGACAATCCACTCATATTAACATTTGACATTTTGACATATTAAAAAAAAATAGATTGTGTGTCAAAAATACAATTATAAGACCACATTCCAACATTAGTGCAACAATCAAACCCCAAACTTCCCCCCAAACCAAAAGAAAAACGTGCACATTAACCCCGCACATGACAGTGCCAACTGGCGTCCATCCCTTTAAACTCAAACAGCCCATGTACGCCTACGAGAGCCCCCTTGACAACTTTGCCGTCGGATTGCTCAAGTCCGGTGTTTCTATACAAATTTTGTGAGACAGAATTACCCAACAGAAGATAATCTATAAAACAAACTCCAGCCAATAGGCAGAATAAACACAAAGAACATGTAGATTCATCCACACAACTGTCCCGAAAGTGTGTTCCTCTACAAATAAAGCTCCAGCCACTAGCAGAACCAGCAAAAAAAAAAAAAAAGGCCGTTCAGTTTCCTCAGGCAGTCAAACGAATGTTCAGTGAGCCGGCTCATTCGACTGCTACATGAGTGCAACAAATGACCCAGACACTCCAATGTCCTGCAAGAAATACTCCACAAAACAAACTCCAACCAATAGGAGAAATAAGCACAAAGAACGTGCAGATTCATCCACAACACTGACCCGAAGGAGTGCTACTACACAAAACAACTCCAGCTGCTAGGCGGAACCAGCACAAAAAAGAAACAAAAAAGGCGCTCAGTTTCCTCGGACGTTCAAGTGAATGTTCAGTGAGTCGGTCCACTTGGCTGCAATGTGAGTACCACAAAATAACTTACTCAGTCCATTGACTTTATGAAGGACATCACTTGCTGGGGACAAATATTTGGGTAAATATTTTGCTGCCATCCTTAGCATCTATTCCCAATTTGGCCGGGAAAATCAGTGCAAAAGCGGCCTTCCGTTGATTTAAGAGTTTCTTGCATTCCTTGAATCGATCACGTTTCTCTCCTGTTGAATTCACAAAGTCTGGGGACAAGAAAATGCTGTGGTTCTTCCAAGAAAGCCTTCCTTTATTCCTCGCCTCGCGTAACATGAGATCTTTATCGGATGATCTCAGAAATTTGGCCAGAATTGATCGGGGCCTGTCTCCCTCAATGGATTGCCGAGCCGGAACCCTGTGAGCTCACTCAATTTCCAGCTTATGACCTGTTATGTCGAGCAGACTCGGGAAGAGCCCGTCCAAGAATTTCACTATATCCCGGCCTTCTTTGTCCTCAGGAATTCCAACAATTCAGACGTTATTCCACCGGTTACGATTCTCCAAGTCCTCCAACTTCTCCCAGACACGCTCCAAATCCACCTTGGTCGCTAGCAGATTAGCAGCTAATTCCCTCTCCGATGACTCCAGATAATCGATACATTTCTCGACATCCCCCACTCTTGTAACCACCTCAGTGAATTTTGTCTGCATGGCAGTGATTGATTGACATATTACAGCAAGATCTTCCAAGTCAGCCGACATTTTCAACAATTCTCGCCAAATTTCCCTCACTTCTCCAGCCAAGTCGGCTCCCTGGCTTGCAGCCTGCTGCTCAGGGGCGTCAGCTTGAGCACGTAAATGTCTTTTAATGTCTCCAGAGCCCGAAGATTTTGAATTCTTTGACACATTGTCTTCCAAGAACAGTTAAGGATCAGGGTGTCGAATCTCACTGGTTTATGACATAAAAAGTATTAAAACCGGCAAAGTGCGCAGAGCTCGCCGTTCACACGTCCGAACCTCGTATAGCGTCACGTCACTCCCTGTTTTTATTATTTTTAATGTTTTGTTGCTAATTTTAAGTTAAGTTCAATTTAACTAAGTTTAATATAGTTTTGTATAATGCCATCTTTACACTGCAAAGGCAGCACAGAAGCTGCATCTGAAGTGGCATATACTGCACAGAGGTGTACATTTGCACAGATATTACAATTACAGAAATAATGTTATGAAATTAACATGAAGTTTTTACCCATCACCTTCTCACCCTCATTTTGTTCGAAACCCATATGATTTCTCCTTTTGTGTGAAACACAAAAGGAGTTGTTTTTTGTTGTTGTTTTTTTTAAAGGAGTTATTTATTTATTATTTATTTAATCATGATTTGGATGATTTTTTAATTTATTTTTTGGTTAATAGTGATTTAAAATTCTGTCTATTCTTCACTCGTATGGCTTCAAAAACTACTGTACACTTATGATCTCTAAGTGAATCATAATGTGAACTGATTCCTTGCAGTCTCCTTCTGTCCTTATCTAAATATCTTCCATTCAGGATGTGGGAAACAAATTTTGGTTTAGGTGGTCTGGAGGAGATGTTTCATGGAAAGATTAATATCAGTCTCTTGTGCTTAAATCCTTCATTCTTGGCTCGTGATCTCGTACACGCACACATTTGGCCTCAGTTTTGCACATTGAAGAGGGCAGCAGAATGCCAGTGTTGTAAGTCTTTATCCTGTTTGCAAGCATAACTGTGGAATATTATGTGAGGTCTCATTTCACCGCTCTATAACTTGCAGTTTCCACTTTAGATTCACTCAGAACTGGTAACAGCATTTGAATATTGGCACAGCAGTGACATTTTTTTAAAAACATGATTAGAAGTCTTGCTCGCTAATTTCTCATCCTACTGGAGTCATTCCACTTTAGATGTTCTAATGTAAATTCAGATTGGGATTTTAGTTCCATGACTACTGAACTGGAATTTTATCTTAAGCAAAGAATGTTGTCCCAAGCAGAGAAAACTTGAGTTGACTTTTCAATATTTTGGGGTTTACTGTTATACAGGATACACACACATACAAATACATAGGCCACACCAGACCATTATCTGTAATGGAATTTCCCTTTACTGTTTGTCAAGGGAAATACAGTGACACAAAGTTACACAGCCACCTTTCACAAACGTGCATTTTTCAGTCAGGTTCCCTGGAAGTGTAAAAAGAGTGAAATCTTGGACAAGCTTAGTCAGGGGCCATAATGAGTTCAAAAGAACTGTATTGTATTTAATATATTGTTTATATTTATGACATTTAAAACATGTGACAACACATAATTATAATGAAATAATTACCTTTGTCCCATGAACATATTTAAAGCTTTCGGTAAAAATCTGCTTTCATAATATTGTTTGCCGTAATGTGTACCAGTTTTTTTTTATTATGTTCGATTATGTACTTTTCAGGGTGGGGTAGATTTCACAAAAATTATTCTACTTTAAGAGGGTTTTGGACTAGTTATTTGGTCAAAAACACATTTGCATAATTGGACTTTTGACTTATCATTGCTTCCCTATGTGCACTAATTGTCACTATAAGGGAAAGTGCTGTAACTGCTCGTCAACTTTTCACCATTTTTATCAACTTTTAGCTATTTTGCGGTTCACTTAAATACTCCTGCAGTGTGACCATATAATTTTTAAAAGCGCAAGTATTCCATGTAGTCTCTCAATTAATATGAGTCATAAAAAGTGCATGTAAAAAAAATTGTTACTCAGGTATTAGAATAATGTAGTTTAAAGTATTTTTAGATCATTACAGCATGTCAAACTGCAAAACACAGCTGTCACTGCTTCAAATATCATGTCAACACCGTTTACGTGTGATGTTTAGGTCTACATTTATGGGTTTTTCCAGCACCACTATATACTGAAAATAATGAGGGCAGACATTTAAAAAAGAATATTTAGAATGTTTTTGCACAAAAGAATTCCCATACACACCTAGCAACACACCTACTCAACCACCCTTCCAAACATGCATGCACACACACTCGCACAGGCAGGACTTTCATGAAACATGCGCGATTGCCAACTGATGTTTGCGCTTCCATGGCAATTTAGGTTTTTCTATTTCTATGTGGATTTTTGGCGGAGATTGGCCTAGATAGGTGGGATGCACATAATTGGTCCCTGATGCAAACAGTTCATCTGATGTTATCAGTCTGTGAATTCCCATACTTTCTTAAGTGGGAACGTGCAGTCCTTTTCACATTTCTTAAAAGATCATCTTTTTTTTATTTTTTTACTTTTTATGTTTTTTTATGGGATGTCTTAATTTCTTCTAAAGAAAGGAGTGGTGTTACACAGATGGTTTTATTTCAGTACTGGCATGTTTGGATTGTCGTTGCAGCACACACCCCCATCTGGTCACCTGTCTTCACAGTTGATAATGTAGTTTTAGATGTGTGCAGATTCGCACTAGCAATATTTAGTGCAATAAGCAAAACTATATAGAGTC
Organism: Myxocyprinus asiaticus; assembly: GCF_019703515.2. NCBI lineage: Eukaryota > Metazoa > Chordata > Actinopteri > Cypriniformes > Catostomidae > Myxocyprinus > Myxocyprinus asiaticus. The sequence continues at coordinate 33,217,884 of NC_059347.1, forward strand.
TTTGACACAGGCATTTGGCACAGATTTGCATCAGTTTTAAGGTGTATTGATTAAAGAGTATACGGTATGTAAAATGTCAGATGATATCAAACATTGCAAAATGCTAGAATTATTAATATGCTGCCTGAGGTGTGTTTGGGTTGGCTGTTTTTGTAATATTATCATGCTTTTATTAAATTATTCATGGGGTTCACATATTCTTTTTCTTACTCGCTTAATTATTCTTTTTTTATATACAGTTGTGGTCAAATGTTTGCATTCCCTGGCAGAAATTGTGAAATTTTGGCATTGATTTTGAAAATATGACTGATCATGCAAAAAAAAAATTTATTTTATTTAAAGATAGTGATCATATGAAGCCATTTATTATCACATAGTTGTTTGGCTCCTTTTTAAATCATAATGATAACAGAAATCACCCAAATGGCCCTGATCAAAATTTTACATACCCTTGAATGTTTGGCCTTGTTACAGACACACAAGGTGACACACACAGGTTTAAATGGCAATTAAAGGTTAATTTCCCACACCTGTGACTTTTTAAATTGCAATTAGTGTCTGTGTATAAATAGTCAATGAGTTTGTTAGCTCTCACGTGGATGCACTGAGCAGGCTAGATACTGAGCCATGGGGAGCAGAAATGAACTGTCAAAAGACCTGCGTAACAAGGTAATGAAACTTTATAAAGATGGAAAAGGATATAAAAAGATATCCAAAGCCTTGAGAATGCCAGTCAGTACTGTTCAATCACTTACTAACAAGTGGAAAATTCGGAGATCTCTTGATACCAAGCCAAGGTCAGGTAGACCAAGAAAGATTTCAGCCACAACTGCCAGAAGAATTGTTCGGGATACAAAGAAAAACCCACAGGTAACCTCAGGAGAAATACAGGCTGCTCTGGAAAAAGACAGTGCGGTTGTTTCAAGGAGCAGTCCATTGTGTGATTTCTGTTATCATTATTATTTAAAAAGGAGCCAAACAACTATGTGATAATAAATGGCTTCATATGATCACTATCCTTAAGTAAAATAAAAATTTTTGCATGATCAGTCATATTTTCAAAATCAATGCCAAAATTTCACAATTTCTGGCAGGATATGCAAACTTTTGAGCACAAATTTATATATATCTTGAGATTTAAAGGGCCATTTAAGAGTTCACTTGTGAAAATGCTTCTATTTTTCATTCTTTTAATCTAATATAGTGACAAATTATCAGCATAACAATTTGAGTGAAAGACTAAATTGAAAAATAAACATGAATTTCTGAATTGGTTAATTATAAGTATTTTGTATGCCCCCTTTTGCTTTAATGACATCACTACACATTTGTGCCAAACCTGGTGATCCATGTAATCGCAAAATGATTTTAGAATGTTGGAAATCACACCTTTACAAACCACTAAAGCCCTCTGGAGAAATAGTACCCTTTTAAAAAAAGACTGTAGAAAAGCAGAAAGGCAATGAAAGCATACAAAGCTAACAGTTCACCATTCTATCTATGAAAAATACCTTTAACATACTAAATAATGAAATGAGGTCTGTCAGAAAATCTTCAAAGATAGACTAGATTAACATCTCGCCTCAAATATCATTTGATCTCTTCACAAGTGAAAAGTGTAATGATTTTGCAGCATTCTTCAGTGATAAAATTACTAACATAAGACACAACATATCCAGCACTTGTCTTACTAGTTTGGGCTCAAGCTCCCCACCTTCTGCTTTGAAATGTGTCCTGTCCACTTTCCCTTACACATTCACACAGGTTATATCACATATGAACTGTTCTTTCCACCTTCTTGACCTATTACCCACTAAATTCCTCAAAACTGTTTTGAGCTTCTTATTACCAAACATTCTGAATTTTGTTAATCAGTCCCTCCAACACAAAATTTTTCCTCATACTTTTAATGAATGAACGAATGTTACATTTTTAAACTGCTTTTCTGACACTACACTCAAAGCACTTTACATTGAGGACAGGGGACTTTCCTCAACCACCACCAGTGTGCAGCATCCACCTGGATGATGCAACGGCAGCCATTGTGCGCCAGTACGCTCACTACACACCAGCTGTTGGTGGAGAGGAAAGAGTAGAACGATACAGCCAATTAATGGAGGGGAAGTATTAGGAGGCCATTACTGATAAGGACCAATGAGGGGAATTTGGCTAGAATACTGGGGTTACACCCATACTCTTTTACGAGAAGGGTCCTTAGAGTCAAGACTTCGGTTTAATGTCTCATCTGGAGGATGGTGCCTTTTTACAGTATAGCAGGGCTAGTCAACTGGTGGCTCACCAATCATCTTTGTCTGGCCCTCTGACTGGTTTTGATAAAATTGCCTCTGAAATACCAGAGTGCTGTCTGCGCAGAACTCAGCCTTTATATGCACAAGCCATCAGCGGTGAGTTTAACCAGAGATTCTTTTATTTAAGGTGATAACAACCTCCGTGGTCTATCATAGGAGAGAGCGTAACGGTCAACTAGCATGTTACTACAGTAAGTCACCATTTGCAGATACCATTTTAATGAATGGGGTGAGCCGTAAAGTGACACCTACCTGTCCCAAAATTGTCAGTGACTTCTCTTATAAAACATCCATTTATCGTAGTAAATTCCACATACAGTTGATTCCAAAAGCATTGTTTAATGTAAAACATGTTGAGGATTAGCGGACAGGCGGTCAACACAGTTTTTACTTCTTTTGCCAATGATTATCTGCACACAATTCTGGCTCCTGGACTGGCTGTTGTGTGCAAATTGACAATATTTGCAAGACTATTTTTTTCTTCACTAAAAAGGATTATACTTTATAGAGAAAATGAAAGAGTAGACATTTTATCTTTTTTTTTTTCCAAAAAAGAAAATGTAATTTAAATTCATTCTTAAGTAAACAAGACATTTCTATATGACCATTGTTTTCACACACACAAATGAACACACACACATACAAATTACACAGTAACAGAGAGCAATTATTTGGAATTGTTGTCAAATAAAATCTATAAATCCGCTACAATGCAGAACACACACACACACATAAATGAGGGGATAAGACCAAAACACACAGAATGCAGCACACGCACACACAGAAATAAATGGGTGAGACCAACACAGCCAGAAGGCAGAATGGAGAACACAAAATGCACACGCATGCATGCCCACACACATACTCATGCACGCACGAACGCATGCACACACACACACACACACACACACACACACACACACACACACACAAAGAACAAAGACTGAGTCTTTCTGTTTTATACACTAATTGAATTTTCAGTCCATTGCTGTTAATTTCTGTTAATTACTGTTCATTTTCTTGACATTAAGGTATTATATTTTGATGTTTGAAATAAGTTATTTGCAACAAAATTATTACTTTATAATTCCTTACATTTATATACTTTATGCCTTCTCTTTGAAATACCAGGTCAGGTTTGACTGTAAGCGTAATGTGACATTACAATGTGCAAAAACTGACACTTCAGAACAGTGAAAAAACTAAAACAAAGCTAAACTTTGACAAAAAATAGTTTGATAAATATAGGCCTAAATGCATAACGTGTGATACAATTTTGAATAATTACAGAGCAGGTGGCTGCATAGAACACTGCAGCCATGTATTGGCTGTTATTGTCATAATGTGATTTTCAAGTCATGTTATGTTTATTTTTTCACCATATGGCAGCAATCTGCCCTCAATACATGACACATTCTCATATTTTATTCATGTTTGCAAATGAATGGTGAAATGTATATGTAAATAAGATCTAAAAAACATATAATCCCAAAAATTGTGCATAATTTTATTGTTTTACTTTAAGGAAGAAGAAATTTTATACTTTCTTTTAAAAAAAAAAAGAAAAAAGTTACGCACTGTGTCCAGTCAAAAATGACTGCGAACAGCAAAGTAAGCGGCCCTACTTGATCAGAATAGGAGAGGGGTTATTTTAATTCTATGTTATTCTCTTATTTCATTATTTTTCTATTCTATGTATGTGAACATCTGTAAAGCACTTTGTAAACACTGTTTTAAAAGGTGCTATATAAATAAAGCTTTACTTACAAAGGCTTTAACATAGTCGTTGTCATAAATTTGGTTATTTGATTAGTGATCTAGAAATACTAAATCTTAAATATTTCTTATATTCAATGTATAACACAAATAAAATAAAAAATCCTTTAAAATGATTTGTTTATTTCCTAGTTTTAATTAGATTTTGAATCCCAGAGATTCAATTTGAACTGAATGACACTGTATGTCAGGTGATTTTAGACAGCTTTTGCAAACACTGCATTCCACGTGTCATGTTTTATAATGTTGGATTATTTGTCAGATGTGTAGAATGCATATCAGATGTTGGCAGACGTGTGTTGAGTGAGTTTTAATAATCTGGTTATGTGAAATCTAGAGCATAAACAAGGATCTGGTTAAAATAGGGCTTAGCTGGCTTTCCTTATGATGTGCAACAGAACAGGGAAGTTAGAACAGTGAGGTTGGAAAAAGGTAAGCTGGTCATCCAGGACAGCTTCCAGAGGCAGAAACTGCAATTTATAACTGAGAATACAGACTTTATAAGGAATGTCTTGGCTCAGTGGAAGGTGAGATCTTGCTCAAGGTTGCACTTAAGAAATGATTAGCCATCCAAGTCAAGATGTTGTGAACACCCTGGCTAATATAAGTCATGCAAAGATAGAAAGAAAGTGAGAGAGGGAGTGTTGAGAGTGTTCTGTAGGAAACTTAATGACACACCTAATCAGAGCATTTGGCAAGAAACTGTGTGTATGGGCAGATTTAGAACATCAACATAAATAGATTTGTTTGGAAGCAGACTTTATATTCGTCTGGCACAAGAGGTGGGGGTGGGGGGAGTTGTCTTGAAAGTTTTGTCAGTGAGGAGGTCCACTGTCTAAGACCTTGAAAACCACTGATATATGTGTATAAAGTATATCTTGAAAGTTATTTGGAATATTTTTACTCATACAAAAACTAGAAATATTAGGAAAAGTTAACTTTGTCTTGGAAATCAACAAAACTCTCATAAAGCTGACTCCACACTAGCAGACTCGGAACAACTCGATTTGGGTGGGGATGTCACACTTAGTGACTGTTTTCGCTGATCTTACCCTCCTAGTCAGTGAGCCTGTCACACTTAACGATTAAAAACGTAGGGAAAGGGGGCCTGGGTAGCTCAGCAAGTAAAGACGCTGACTACCACACCTTTAGTCGCAAGTTCAAATCCATGGCGTGCTGAGTGACTCTAGTCAGGTTTCCTAAGCAACCAGTTGGCCCTGTTGCTAGGGTGGGTAGAGTCATGTTGGGTTAACCTCCTCGTGGTCCCTATAATGTGGTTCTCGCTCTCGGTGGGGCGCGTGGTGAGTTGTGCATGGATGCCGCAGAGAATAGCATGCAACACGAGCTAGGTCTCCGTGGAGCCCCTTAGCTAACCCTTTCCCTAACCTTAACCGTGAGTGGAAGTGATGCCCCCTATTGGAGTTTGCGCAATCCCCTTTTGGAGTAACCCCACCCTCTTTTGGAGATTCTGCCCCCATTTGGAGATCTCTGGCCTGCAGCTAGCTTGTTACTACAGTAAGTCACCGTTTGCAGATACCATTTTAATGAATGGGGTGAGTCCATTGCTGTTAATTTCTGTTAATTACTGTTCATTTTCTTGACATTAAGGTATTATATTTTGATGTTTGAAATAAGTTATTTGCAACAAAATTATTACTTTGTAATTCCTTACATTTATATACTTTATGCCTTCTCTTTGAAATACCAGGTCAGGTTTGACTGTAAGCGTAATGTGACATTACAATGTGCAAAAACTGACACTTCAAAACAGTGAAAAAACTAAAACAAAGCTAAACTTTGACAAAAAATAGTTTGATAAATATAGGCCTAAATGCATAACGTGTGATACAATTTTGAATAATTACAGAGCAGGTGGCTGCATAGAACACTGCAGCCATGTATTGGCTGTTATTGTCATAATGTGATTTTCAAGTCATGTTATGTTTATTTTTTCACCATATGGCAGCAATCTGCCCTCAATACATGACACATTCTCATATTTTATTCATGTTTGCAAATGAATGGTGAAATGTATATGTAAATAAGATCTAAAAAACATATAATCCCAAAAATTGTGCATAATTTTATTGTTTTACTTTAAGGAAGAAGAAATTTTATACTTTCTTTTAAAAAAAAAAGAAAAAAGTTACGCACTGTGTCCAGTCAAAAATGACTGCGAACAGCAAAGTAAGTGGCCCTACTTGATCAGAATAGGAGAGGGGTTATTTTAATTCTATGTTATTCTCTTATTTCATTATTTTTCTATTCTATGTATGTGAACATCTGTAAAGCACTTTGTAAACACTGTTTTAAAAGGTGCTATATAAATAAAGCTTTACTTACAAAGGCTTTAACATAGTCGTTGTCATAAATTTGGTTATTTGATTAGTGATCTAGAAATACTAAATCTTAAATATTTCTTATATTCAATGTATAACACAAATAAAATAAAAAATCCTTTAAAATGATTTGTTTATTTCCTAGTTTTAATTAGATTTTGAATCCCAGAGATTCAATTTGAACTGAATGACACTGTATGTCAGGTGATTTTAGACAGCTTTTGCAAACACTGCATTCCACGTGTCATGTTTTATAATGTTGGATTATTTGTCAGATGTGTAGAATGCATATCAGATGTTGGCAGACGTGTGTTGAGTGAGTTTTAATAATCTGGTTATGTGAAATCTAGAGCATAAACAAGGATCTGGTTAAAATAGGGCTTAGCTGGCTTTCCTTATGATGTGCAACAGAACAGGGAAGTTAGAACAGTGAGGTTGGAAAAAGGTAAGCTGGTCATCCAGGACAGCTTCCAGAGGCAGAAACTGCAATTTATAACTGAGAATACAGACTTTATAAGGAATGTCTTGGCTCAGTGGAAGGTGAGATCTTGCTCAAGGTTGCACTTAAGAAATGATTAGCCATCCAAGTCAAGATGTTGTGAACACCCTGGCTAATATAAGTCATGCAAAGATAGAAAGAAAGAGAGAGAGGGAGTGTTGAGAGTGTTCTGTAGGAAACTTAATGACACACCTAATCAGAGCATTTGGCAAGAAACTGTGTGTATGGGCAGATTTAGAACATCAACATAAATAGATTTGTTTGGAAGCAGACTTTATATTCGTCTGGCACAAGAGGTGGGGGTGGGGGGGAGTTGTCTTGAAAGTTTTGTCAGTGAGGAGGTCCACTGTCTAAGACCTTGAAAACCACTGATATATGTGTATAAAGTATATCTTGAAAATTATTTGGAATATTTTTACTCATACAAAAACTAGAAATATTAGGAAAAGTTAACTTTGTCTTGGAAATCAACAAAACTCTCATAAAGCTGACTCCACACTAGCAGACTCGGAACAACTCGATTTGGGTGGGGATGTCACACTTAGTGACTGTTTTCGCTGATCTTACCCTCCTAGTCAGTGAGCCTGTCACACTTAACGATTAAAAACGTAGGGAAAGGGGGCCTGGGTAGCTCAGCAAGTAAAGACGCTGACTACCACACCTTTAGTCGCAAGTTCAAATCCATGGCGTGCTGAGTGACTCTAGTCAGGTTTCCTAAGCAACCAGTTGGCCCTGTTGCTAGGGTGGGTAGAGTCATGTTGGGTTAACCTCCTCGTGGTCCCTATAATGTGGTTCTCGCTCTCGGTGGGGCGCGTGGTGAGTTGTGCGTGGATGCCGCAGAGAATAGCATGCAACACGAGCTAGGTCTCCGTGGAGCCCCTTAGCTAACCCTTTCCCTAACCTTAACCGTGAGTGGAAGTGACGCCCCCTATTGGAGTTTGCGCAATCCCCTTTTAGAGGAACCCCACCCCCTTTTGGAGTAACCCCACCCTCTTTTGGAGATTCCACCCCCATTTGGAGGTCTCTGGCCTGCAGCTATACCTACTTGCATTTTCACAGCCAATCAAACTGAAGCTTTTAAATTGCACAGGTATTTTTCAATATAACTGCAAGAGTCCGCAGCATCTGCTATGTTTGGTTGTTTGTTAAAGACTATTGAGAACACATAGCAAAAAGAAATTGCATCCTTTTCTTTCACACATTTATTGTCACATTGTGCAAAGAGCTGGGCAAAAAACGTGTGTCATTTGGTAGAAAGTGAACTATTCAAAAGTGTACTAAAGCACCATGAACTAAAATAAAACAAAAGTACAAACTTGTAAGGTATGCATATTTATACATAATAGTATATAAATGTTGACTACAATATATTTATATAAACTAAAGCTGTATACAAATATAAAGCTTATGTTTCAAAAATGGCTTTTTCTTTGCAATTCTTCCCATAAGGCCTGTACCCCTGAGTCTTCTCTTTACTGTTGTACATGAAACTGGTGTTGAGCGAGTAGAATTCAATGAAGCTGTCAGCTGAGGACATGTGAGGCGTCTATTTCTCAAACTAGAAATTCTGATGTACTTATCCTCTTGTTTAGTTGTACATCTGGCCTTCCACATCTCTTTCTGTCCTTGTTAGAGCCAGTTGTCCTTTGTCTTTGAAGACTGTAGTGTACACCTTTGTATGAAATATTCAGTTTTTTGGCAATTTCAAGCATTGTATAGCCTTCATTTCTCAAAACAATGATTGACTGATGAGTTTCTAGAGAAAGCTAGTTTCTTTTTTGCCATTTTTGACCTAATATTGACCTTAAGACATGCCAGTCTATTGCATACTGTGACAACTCAAAAACAAACACAAAGACAATGTTAAGCTTCAATGATATAATGGCAAGTGATTTTCTAGTACCAAATTAGCAATTTAGCATGATTACTCAAGGATAAGGTGATTGAGTGATGGCTGCTGGAAATGGGTCTTGTCTACTTTTTTCAAATAGTGATGGTGCTGTTTTTTGCATCAGTAATGTCCTGACTATACTTTGTGGTCAGTTGAATGCCACTTTGGTGAATTAAAGTACCAATTTCCTTCCGAAACAGCAATATCTGTACATTATTCCAAACTTTTAGCCACCAGTGCATGTGTGTGTGTGTGTGTGTGTGTGTGTGTGTGTGTGTATATATATATTGTCTTATTGCAGTTATGCATTTTGCAGACGCTTTCATCCAAAGTGACTTACAATGCATATAGATTTTACCCAAGAACCAAGACCGTGGCATTGATGGTGCCATGCTCTGCCAGATGAGCTACAGGAACCAGAAAATATTATTGGAGATATTTTTAAACTAAAACGTGTAACTGTTAAAATCTGTTAATTTGAAAAGGACTGGAACCTAACTTACAAGTGGAAATCCACCTCAGCAAACGCCATTAAATTATTTTTAAATATCTTTATCCAATAATCACAAATGAGGGAAATGCATTGGTGTGAGTGGAATGCATGTGTGGGAACCCTGATCACAGATGTTTTTGTAATGTGCTACGATCCAATCGTGTGTCCTGTGTCTCTCTGGGTTTCCTATTTCAGTACAAGTGCCAAAGTTCTCGAAGACACTCCAGTGGCCATGACAATGATTGTGAGGTGAGACCTTATGCCTGTATCTCTGTGACTCTCCCTCTGCATGTGTCTCTCTTGGTATAACTCTTTTGTGTCACTGCCCAATACTACAAAAGTACGATAAAACACTACATTCACAAAGCATTTTAAGGAGGGAAACATTCATGCATGCAATAATGGACCATCAAAATTACAAGAATCTATTTCAGAACTTCTATGCCAGTGATGGTACATTTCATGTCAACAGTAGTCCTGCTTTCAAGAGGATTTATAAAAGATTGCTTAATAAATGTACATTTCCAGTGTTTTCACAGAGAATCATGCAAGTCTTTCTTATTGCAGGAGGGAATGTGTTCTAATGATTTCACCACAACCCTCACGGTCTTTGGCCTGAAACCTAGATCAGGTACAGTAAGTCTTTCTCTCCTCTTCTGTTTCATGTCTATTCATCACAAGTCTTCCAAAGACACTGACATTTAAGCCTCTTGCATGTAATTTGGCTCCTGTGAAACATTTTTGCTGTCCAATGCTTATGTCAACTGAAATTTAGATGGATGCATTAACAATAAGGATTTTCCCCTCTAAAGAAATTCTAGCATTCACACTTGAAGCACGGACAAAATCAGCAGAATTGTTAAAAAATCTGTTCTATTGATTGCACTTGAAACATGCAAACATGATGTCTGAAATCAAATGTAAGCTGTGAAACTCTGAGACACATACTTCATGTGATGTGCTGATAAGCAGTGTTCTCACACATTTTTTTTCTAGACAGAATTTTGACCTCTGTTATTTCATAAACAATGTAATAATTGTATAGGCAATAATTTTCCTTAGTTTAACAGGAATTTAGAGGTCAGCAAGGGCATTTCTTTGGAAAAATGTCTCAAGATAATGGTCTGTAGGTTTTGAACTATAGCAATAGAGTTTTGCATAAATAAGTGGTATTGTGTATTATCTTCTTTTTACGACTTTGGAATTCAGTGGAAAGGATGAGGAAGACCTAGACTTCCCGTCTCACAGAAATACAATGAATAAATGTGAAATATCAGAACTGCTTATTTTGCAAGCTTATCAGTCTCTCCAATGCTTCCCTTTAATAATTTAAGCCAGTCATATTTTTTAGAAAAAAGTTCAGCTCTGTTTCTTGTTCTCACCAATAGTTTTAGAGGTAGTGCTTCTAAAAGAACAGTCAATAAATTGTTTAAAATGTGTTCAGAATATCTCAGTGGCATAATACAGTAGTAGAAATATAAATAAAACATGCTTTTCTATATGTTTTATGCTAAAGTTTGGCTGTTGACACATACGTGCCTTACATGCATTTGTCTGCTGATATGCTGAATCGTCAGTCTATTCCCTGTTATTTTTTTCGTGGTTTATAGTTGCACTCAGTAATTTTTTCCCCAATAAAAAAGTTTTAGTCCTAAAGAAATGAATTGTAATTTTGAAACATATGTATAAAATCATGACCACTCACATGAGATGAAGACTCTAGCCATATCAGTAACCTTATAAAAGCTGTTTTATTCTACATGGGAAAGGCACCCTCATGAGGGCAGCCATTTTAGAATCACATGACCATCTGAATACTACTCGCTTAATCTCAGTCTTGTTAGTGGACACTTTCACTCTTGGATTTAATTAATCATGGCTGATTTTGAATAGTGAATTTCTACAATGGCATCTGTAACTAAAAACAATTGATTTTGAATGATGCTGCATCCACACAACTAGGTGTCACTAGTCCAAGATGACACGAGAAAAAGTTACTGAGTTTACCTTTAATGCCAGATTTTTTCTTCTGTTTATTTATAGTCCTCAGAGCAATGAGAAATACATTTACTGTACAAACTGCAAAGTGTTGCCGAACAGACAGAAAAAAGAGAAGAGTCAATGTCACTTCACCCAGAAATTAATTTGTTTGGCTTGAACAAAAAGAGAAGCTAAAAAAGTTAAAAGACAATACATAAGTCATGTTTTTAATAAATGTTCAATGGAATGTGTGTCACAAATATTTAAAAGACTATCAGAAGAATATAGACATCCAGTATAGCAGACATTAGAATCAGAATTAGAATGAGCTTTATTGCCAAGTATTCACAGTACATGAAAGTGAATATATGAATATGATGGCATAATTATAATTGATTTCAAGCATAATATCAATAAACAAAAATATAGAAATTCTCTGGCCACATGCATCAAATAATGTTGTTGAATATTTTATATACAGTTATGTGCAGGTGATGTAATGTTTTGAAGAAGAGGTAGGATATAAATGAAATATGGATATAAGTAGGAATGGATGGATTGAATATTGCACATGGTTGTATTGACCAAAGGAAAGTAGACATAGAGGTTATGTTTCATTTGACCTGTGGAAAAAGCCAATGGACAAAGCAGAATGTTGTGTACTTTTGTCCAAAGCTCACAACTGAACAGGCTCTCAATCTGTGTATCTGTTACTCAGCCCTCTCCCGTGGCAGTCGACAAGATTTTAGCTCCACAGACCCAAGCTTCACCATGAGGAGAAAGATGGAGCACCTCAGGGAAGAGATGGAACAGATTGGACTCCTGCGGCAGGTCACCATTCCACCTTAATACCCCTGGGTTATTTAACAAATTGCAAAATTATTAGAAAAATGATTGATTCATATCTCTAGGGTTAGCCAAATACTAATAATACACATACACACAAACACGTTATATCGCTCTAATACATCATCTGACTTTGAAGATTTTAGCCCAGAGGTTTGTAATAATGAGCATTCTTTCAAAATTCATCGTTAACACACTGTCAGTGTGCACATGTCAAAACAGTCACCCTGTTATGCTTCATTTTTAAGTCTTCTGTATTAATCACACAGCACGTTTCTACTTGTCATCATGAGCACTTAATGTTCTTTCTTGTTGGCTCATGACCTCAGAGAGGGATAGTTTATTTCAGACAGCAATTGGTACCTTTTAACCAGACAGTGGGGGGAGACCGGAGCAATTGTAACATTAAAAAACTTAATTGACAGTCTTCAGCTATGTACTTTAATGAAATAACATTCATTACTGTAACAAAGGTTCATTTGTGGGGCAGATAAAGAGATAGCGGGATCAGGTTTCCACATTCCACGTGAGTCAGGTTTTATTAACAAAATAAAGGAATGGCTTTACAGCTCACGCTCAAAACAAAAGTTTGCTTTGCAGCATAAAAGGGAAAGACAGATCAGCTTTTCAGCACAACACACTATAATACTCTATAACACAAAACTCTCTCTCCTCTCTCTGTGGACTGGGTCACCTTTTATCTCCCCCGTCTCTCACTGCGAACATAGAAACGGTAATTAGTAGCAATTCATCTCAGGTGGATGTCCTTACCGCTTTCTCTCTCCCCAGACAGGCGCTGGACCAAGCCCTCACTTCCACAATTACCTATTTTAAAGATTACAATTTTCAATCAGTCATTCAGTTTTTAATTGGTGGTTATTAGCGACAGCTAGGCATCTGTCATTCATGTTAACTATTACCAATAACATTGAGATAAAGTGGATAAATGTTTAAATTTAAAGACATAAAACCTGTACACAGCAGACGTCCAAAAAAAAAGATTTTAAATCATTTTTATTGAAAAATCCTTAGGAAATTATGCTACTTTTTTTGCGGCAGAGAGAGAAAATGACTAGGTATGTGCTTATTAGTGTTACATTTGCCCCCAGTCTCCCCTTCTGCAACAACAGTTAACTTTATGTGAGGAAAGGAATGTTCAGATAAGAATGAAGATTAATATCAACACGGGTTGAGGGTTCAAATTAAGTCTGTAGCCATTTTTACACATGAAACCCGTTGAATTGCTTGAAAATTGCTGGACTGACTCACATTTCTGTAAATTTAACACATCTGTTATTTACAAAAGCAATAACTTTCCACGTTTATGCATTTTGCTACCATTCACACACCGCCACTAAAATGTTGTTGAAACTCAAAAGTCTCTGGAAATAACCTTTAACCAGCTGCACCTGACCTGTAGAAGTTACATTAGAATATCAGTAGTTAACATTTAGATGAAGAGGAGCTCTTTGGTTTCATCATCTGTCCAATTTGACTGCATTTGTTGTTTTTTTTTTTTTTTTTACAGTGATTGAGATAATACATTTTCATGTGCTTACACCTAGTATCAATACAGAAAATTGTCAATATTACAACTAGTTAGTCAGGCATATAGTCAGATTGCTAGATTGAGCTGATTGGCTGGTATTTAGACAATGGATCCCTTTTTCCCCCATTAACATAAAAATATTGTTACATTTATGGCAATGCATCAAGTCTTGTCCAATTCACAACTTCCACATCTTCAGCCATGTGCTGTCCTTGGTGCTGAAGGGCCACCTGTGTGGTAGCCAGAATGGATGAACTGTGCACAGGGGTCTTACAGTGACGTTTCAATACATGAAACTTTTTCATAGAATTCACAATTTTTCCTTATTTTTAATCAAATTCTTTTTTTACAGGCCTAGAAATCACAATTTTCAAATTCCCTGGTATCTGGGAGGGTCATGGCACACCTGGAAATATCTGGTAATTTACAAAATTGTGATTTCCAGGCCTGGAAAAGTAATTAAATCAATAAAATATTCAAATGTCATGGAAAGTTTTATTGTGAATATAAATTTTTCTAGTTATGCACCAATGTAAAATATTTGATTGGCTATGCTCTGTTAGTGTAATTGCTATTAAATGTCTTTCAAAAATTCTGATCTAGAAATCATGAACGCCTGGAAAAGACGTGGAAAATGCATGAATATTGATGAAAAGGTGTGGGAACCCTGAATCAAGTAACTATTGGTTGTGTATGTTTACAGAATCTCGAGTCCAGGTTAAAGGTTTTATTGCCAGATGATGTGGGTGTTGCTTTAATGGATGGTGTTGTTTTATGCCATCTGGCCAATCATATCTGTCCCCGTTCAGTGGCCAGCATTCATGTACCCTCCCCTGCAGTGGTAAGTTCCATCTCCTTTCTTTCTGGCTTTCTTCAGACTTTCTTTGATCCACTTTACTGGAAACCAATAATGAACAGTGTTTCCAAATTCTGAGCACTTTACCATTCAGTATTCCATATTGAGCATTTGAATTAAGTCATACTGAGAACCTAAACAACCTTGTACAACATGTGCAATGGAAAACTGAAGATTACAGTGCAAATATACTGAAGACAGAAATGCAGAACACTGAAGACTGCAGTACAGTTCAAATGTAGAACACAGTACATTGTTTGAGGTTGTGTTTGTAAAGTACAATGGATATGCCTAACCAGGTGTAAGGCAATAAAGCAACAAACATTAAAAGCTATCTGTTCCATGTAAACCCTGAAGACATTTAAATTTGTCGTGCAACAGTTTCGCATTCAGTGTGGACAAATTGTTTGTTGCTGGAAAAGTCACACCTGGTTTGGACTGCCAGATGTGTAGGCTACACGTCAGATACTAATTCACTGAATGTTTATAAGGGGTGTTGGGGGGTGGCGTGAGGGCCTGTCTTATGTCTCTCCTGTATCTCTTCTATAGCCAAAGCTGAGCATGGCCAAGTGCCGGCGGAATGTTGAGAATTTCTTGGATGCTTGTAAAAAGCTTGGAGTGCCACAGGTAGGATTAAGCTCCATTATCAGCAGCTGTACATTACTTCTATTTTTATTAAGGGAATAATTTACCCCAAAATGAAAATTCTGACAATTTAACCCCCTCTTGATAAAAACAAACCAAAACACGCGAGCAACTGTGAATGACTGTTTCATAGTTTTTTGAGTGAACTTTTCTTATGTGTTTGTGTATGCGTAGGACAAATTGTGTTTGCCACATCATATCCTGGAGGAGCGAGGTCTGGTAAAAGTTGGTGTCACTGTACAGGCTTTGCTGGAACTTCCATCAACAAAACCCAACCAACTTTCCACCATGTAGCATGCCAGTGGTCATCATGGGATGACCACTGGCATCCATTTACCCTGCCTTACCACCTCATCCTCACATCCTCTACCCCAGATAATCTCTTAATACCGACCTTGGAACTTGATCATGACTCTTCACCCTAACTCAACTACGGCGACCAGTCCGACTTCCCCCTACCTCTTATAATTCCCAATGAAGGGGACTAGACATATTAAGCCTACTTGAGTGGAAATTGGAAGTTAAAGCCACACATTTAATTCTGAGGGGGAACAGGTAAGCAGACCAAAACCGAAGTGGGCTACAAACCCCATTCGGACCAGCTAAATGCAGTAGACTAGTACAATAGTACTGAATTCACTTTTTCATGGATAAACTCTAAATATCTGTTTTTGTTCCATGAGGGAGGTACACCTTCTTTTTGTATCTCCTCATCTCTCTCGTTGTCTCTTCTCTTGGACCGATGAGCCCTACTGGCGAGGACTGGAGAAAAGTACACAGTCTGATTATGGACAAGAGGGAAGGTGTTACTTAATTGCCAGACCAACCCTCACCTGTATGAAGTCAATAAGAGCTGTCAGTCAGCTGCACCCTATTTCACCTCACATTCTTTCACTCCCTTGCTGCATGAGGAAGAATAATAGGACAGAAACATGTTCAAGTAAATCTAAACCAGACCAGTACAGAGGAAATCTGGACATGACAGATGAAAATTTGTTGAAATAAACAGTGTGTCCCAAGGAAACAACTGTTGATGCACTTGGGTAAGATGACTCATTGCTGTGGCAGTGGGCTGTGCACTCTAAAGTTTGGTCTGCATGTCTGAACGGATGTGGTTGAACTGAGGACTCACTGCTCACATGCCTGTACAAGACAAAGGCTCACGTGTATCGTTTTACCCGCCTGCCAGTCTTTTATCTTTTTCATTATTGTTTTCGCTGTTATTTCCAGGGGGGATTTATATAATACTTCAGTTCTCATGAACAATCAGTGACTGCTTTAGGCATTCCCAGCATCAGTTGGACACATTTTTGCTCTTGTGCCTGTGTAAATGTGGTGCACACATAAAATTGTGTGATGTGCAGGTATGCATAATTGCAGCACTAAGAATAGGTCTGTTAAATGTCCCTGCAAAACTGAATATTATTTCCATACAGTTGGAACAGTCCATTAATAATTAATACACAAATACATTGTAATGATTGGAACTCTCAATCACTTAAGTTAAAGACAAGTTTTAAAAATTGCCCCCCAAATTGGCAGTCGCCCCTTCCCCATTCATGTTTTATTGGAATCCAGTTCAAAATGCTTTATTTATTGAATGAAAACAACAGTTTCAAGGGCCCAGATAGCACAATCTAATTGCAGGGTTGGGAAGGTTAATTTTGAAATGTATTCCTCTACAGATTACAGAATACATATTGTAAAATGTAATTTGTAATGTATTCCGTTAGATTACTCAAGGTCAGTAACGGATTCTAAATACTTTGGATTACTTCTTCAGCACTGGTAGATTTTTTCACTTGTTTTTACTATAAAAACTCTGCCAGTACATTTACATTTATGCATTTGGCAGACACTTTTATCCAAACGGACTTACAGTGTACTCATTACAGGGACAATACCCCCGGAGCAACCTGGAGTTAAGTGCCTTGCTCAAGGACACAATGGTGGAGGCTGTGGGGATTGAATCAGCAAAATATATTTTTACAGGAAAACAGTACAAAAATTATTATCAAGAATATGATTTTTGCCCTAGTATCAAAGGTCTTACTAGAAAAAAGAAATTATGATCCAACGTGAATTTTCTTGATAAAAAATATGATTGTGCCTGGTAACGTGCATGTAAAATGGCTAGAAATAGCATTTTAGCTTAGCGTAAAGCTGACAATTTACACAAGGTTTATTTCTATTTCTTCTGGTCCAAACTTACTTCAAACTTACTTCTCTGTCTGCTCGTGTGAATGTAACACATCATAAGAAAGTGTTTCACCGCTGTTCAAATGCACTTTGGATCGCATCATTTATATCTGAAAAGACTAAATATTAAATGATACAAATGACAATAAAATGCAAAGTAATCTCTTCAGTAATCAAAATACTTTTTGAATGTAACTGTATTCTAAATACCAATGATTTAAATTGTAACTGTAGTGGAATACTGTTACTTATATTTTGTATTTTAAATACGTAATCCAGTTACATGTATTCCGTTACTCCCCAACCCTGTCTAATAGACATCTGCTAAACATCTTAAAAAGATACAATTTACAAACAATCTAAATCATAAATGTCTCAAAGACATCTACTGAATGTCTTTTATTGACATCGGAGACATACTTATTGACATAGACGTATTGCAGGTGAGCAAGCAACATAAAAAAATACATCTTCCAGATATAAGTAGGGGAGAGTGGGGCACAAACTAGCCCAGGGTTAGTTGTCACACACGTGGTTTACACGTTTCCACACACGCTGGTAAAACGAAACTTCATTTGTTTACCTGTTTCCCTATCAACACCGCGTAGAGAAAAAATTGCAGAAAAATTCAAAAAACTTCACCAAAAGTGCATTTTAAAGTAGCAAAAGTAAAAATTCACATGAATGTAAATTTTCATGTCTGTTTTTACTGTTTACTTAAAATGAGGCAAACTTGGTATCATTTTAATCTCCAGTCTGTTAGCTAGCATCTTGCATAGTCTTTTAATTCCCAGGTTAAATCCCAGTTGCGCCGACGGATATGCAATTCCATGCAGTCAGATATGTAATTTACATAATTTCCCATAATGCATGTGTGTGTTTTGTCATCAATCCATGCATTATTTCGGTCAATGCTGTGGCTTTGTTATGTATTTATTGTTGTCAAGTGTAAAAATTATTGCTATATTATATATGTTAAAGTGAATAAATGGCTTTTATTGACATGAAAATGTAGTTTATCTTCTAGGCTTTTTAATCAGATCAGATACAGTTGTTATAGGGAGATTTTAAGCTGTTATATGGTCATGTTACAATGTGCCCCTCAGCTAATGTAACTTTTCACTTTCTTTTTATCGAGGTAGATGGCGGAAAAAATATACGCTGTATTCATGAAACAAGACCACATATGTGTAATAGACACGTGTGAAATTAATGTGGAAAAAGAAAAATACATCAAACCCAAAGTACATTTACACAAACTTAAGAAAAACAAATAGTGTTAGTTTGTGTCCCGCTCTCCCCCTACACAAATCAAATAGACGACTGGGTGATGTAGGTGTGCTATAAGGGTATAAAAATGTGTCCATTTTTGTCCAAGGTTGTACACTCTACAGTACAGGTCTACTTTGCAATAACAGAACCTACATTAAGCATGACCGTGCAAAATCATTGTAAGCAATCTGATTTTAATCAGAGTTAGAAATATAATGCTATTTATGTTGTAGACCTACATCATGATTTTTAGCACTTTAATTTTTATTTTATTCTAATATAACTTATATTAAATAATTTTAAGTTATCTTGGGGCCCCTTGAAATTTGCAGAGCCCCCCTGGTTGAGAACCACTGGTATAGACTGCATACTACATGCTACAGTTTGAAATTTACGCAGAAGTACAAAGTCTGCAACAGTAATGATTCAAATTGTAGCAAATCATTGTCATATAAACCCACAGCATACCCAGTTGCAGAAATACTGAAACAGAAGTTTCATGACAAACATATTGCACTGTGGGAAACAGTTCCACATCTCAGGCAGTATATTGCAAATTTGATGATTACAGTATGTAGGCGTACTTCATAACTTTTGTTGTGACAATGTGCGTACTGTGATATCGGAGTACTACGTTCCAGATTTCTGTCAAATTTAATGAGATTTATGTGACAGTATGCTGTTTCTATCACAACCAGTCTTGTGTTACAATATTTATTTTTATCTCCCCATCAAACTCCATACTGGCAGTGCTTTGAAATAGTATCTGAAAATGTTCAGTTTGTATAAAGAAACATATTGATTCAAATGTAATGAATAGACAGGAGGCACCTCCTATGCAGTGCATACGTACTGTATGTATAGGTGTTTTTTATGACAACTGAAATTGCATGTCTGGATCAAACCACCATTCATGTAAATAATCTCTGTATAAACGCATTAGGATGTTTCTTAAAAAGGAAAACAAAATGTTTGAAAGGTCAGAATACTGGAATAAAACAAGCTTTTCTAGTGTATCTGTGTCATTTGGCATTGGTTTGATCTCCGTCTACTTCGCTGTACAACACATCACATAACCATTGCTTCAAGGATCAGTGCCTGGGGTTCTACAATACACCAGCCCACAATGGTGTCTTCACAAAAAGGGAAATAATATACACTGAAAACAAACTAATGGAAACAGGGCTATAAACATGATCAAATAAGCAGTTACTTTCACATCGTGCAAAGATTTCATCATCTGTCAGTGTCCATCATCTGCTACATGATTAATGAATTAGGAAAGTTCATTTCCAAGGAAAAACAAGATTAATCTTAGCTGACTTTCCACATTGAATATATTTCAGTGTAGACTGAAATATGCATTTGATGATGTTTGCAGTTTTTTCAAATAGGCCCTTGTAACAAAATTTGTGATGGGGTGCAAGGAGGAAGCGGGAGATGGCGAAATTCAACTCAAAAGGTAATTTATTTTAAAACACAAAAACTGTCAATACACCCTCTTCCTCTGTGCACGTGGGTAGCTTTCTCTGCCGCCTGGCTCGCTCTTAAACCCGCCTCCACATTCACCGCAATCACAAACAGCTGTTAGAGACAATCATTGCCAGGTGATGATACTTACCGTACTCATCTCCGATCTCGCTCTCCATTCACAAGCCGGGCGCTCAATCACAACCCCACTACCACAGCTCTGTTTCTCAACAAAGTGTATTGTTGCAAAACATGTTATTGTCCAACTGTTTGCCATCAGCTAAGACCCAGAATGTAAAGCAGAAAAAAAAAAAAAAAAAAAAACGTGTGTGCTCTGTGAGCACAAAGAGAGAGCTGACATCCATTGTTCAGAATTCAGCATTAACATTCCTCCTGCGAATAGACTTATAAATCAGCCTTGAATTAACGATGTTTGACGCACTGGCTCACTGAGACTTCAGATATTTACAGTCACACGGAAAACTAACAGCATCTTCTGTTCAATTCAAAAACATGCACTATTATGGCCTAGCTTATTCTTTAGAACATATTTACATAAACCGCAAGCGAATAAAACATGCCCTGTTCGAATGCACTTGCAGCAGCAATGCAATGTTTTAATAATCTTTTCACCTGAAATGTTGTTACATAAAATAGCATAAATGAGAACCGCAAGTATTTAATCTATTTTAGTATTATTATTATTATTATTATGGATTAAATTAGGCAACACCATTTAAATGCTGGCAGTGTGACTTGTCTCTGTCCAATTTAAAATAAACACTCGCGTGTGCGCAGACTCACACAATGAATCCGACACTAGAGGGTGTTGTGTCACTCTTCCTACCCATACAAAATCTGAGAACCATAAAGCAAGTTCACTCAGACCTTCTTAAGGGAACTTGATTAGAAGAGGAGCATTCTATCACACAGTAGTCACAGTGAGTATGCTTGTTCACTCTTTTGTTTTGCACTGTAATAAGAATGACAAAATAACAAAACAAAATAGCTTTTTGTGTTTAATATATGTGGATTGTTTTCTCTTCTGAATGAGAATAAGATGAACAGTTTTAAATCAAACCTTAAAAACTTAAGAGAACATGCCATTATCAACAGTGACACAAAAAGGTCACAGTGAAAATAGCTGAAAATTATATTGTACATATGTTCTAACAAAATATAATTAGTAACCTAATTTTGTAACTAACAACCTATAAAAATGTATTTAAATGTATATACAAATGATACTCCATTTGTTTGCTTAATATGATTCACAATCTGCTTACACTCTAAATGTACCATATTTAGTATTGTACTGTATCTAAGTGTACGGTTACTGTTATTTACTGTAGATAAATCAGATGTAAGCATGCATTAACATCTTAGACTAAGAACTAATCAAATACACAGTGATACAGTGTAGAACAGCTGTTTTATGGTTGTAATGCCAAGGATATATTAAATGACATCTGAGGAGACAAACCAACCTGGGGAAATGAATGGGGCACACCCCCCGCTTGAGCAATTAATGTTTGAGAATAACTATCAATTTTAAAGCCAAACATGAAAAGGTTAAAAGTGTGTGATGCAGATCATGGACAAGTTCCGTCTCTTTAAAAGCAGTAAAACAACATGTGAATAGAGATGACTTATGTAGGGTTTATGTGATGACTTTTTCCCCTCTAGACAGAGAACATGTTGCTGCTGAATAAGATTTCTGCATGGATCTCTGCTTTCACACTGCTTCTGTGGACTCAACACCCTGTCTGCACATCTGCGGTCATGGCCTGTGAATTGTCTGGTAAGCTTCCTGCCTGATTCCAATGAAATAATAAAGAGGGGGAAAAAACAGGCAGCTAAAATTTAACATTCAAGACATCATTTCTCAAAAATACAGTACAGTATCTGATCTCACTGGCATTTGCCACATCATTTAAGGGTTTTTTTTGTGTGTGTTTGTGTGTGTGTGTGTGCAATTTCCATGATTACTACACATGTCAGAGGTCTTATGGTGAATTTTCATTACAGATCATTGATCATTTTGACTGAATTCACCTGGATTTCACAACTGCTGTCCCTGTGCACACTCAACAGTTTGACTCGTGCAGTTTTTCCCACTTAGTTTAAAAATTAGATGTAATTTACGTCTGTGTAATACTTTTAGCTTGAAATTCTAGAACTACAATGAGCGTTTGTTTTTGGTAGGTTTTGTCAACCTTGGGTACTGAATAAAACTTGATTATAAGGATGCAATCCAAAGCCATTTAAGATGTTTCTGAGTGTCAGCAAATTCTGCATAATTTGTTATTTACTGTATTATCCAAACTTTAACATTTTAAATTGGAATGCAAGTGTAATACCAAATAGTCATTTATCTTTCATAGACATATACAGAATGTTTATAATTACCACATTTGTAAAGTAGCATACTTACTGTTCTGTGTTCATTTCTCATAGTGGATCCACCTGCCAATATTGAGATAACAGATCCTGGTCACCTGGGTCACCTTATTATCCACTGGACTCAATCAGTCAGCCTACAGAACCTTACAGACTGCACAGTACGATACCAACTCCGATACTATGACACCTATGAGGAACGGTGGAGGGTAAGCATCCCCACAAAACACACACATGCAATCCTATTTTTTTCCTTTATACAACAGCATTTAAACATCATTAAACTTTCATTTCTTAAGCTTTGCCACCACAAAATAAGGTCAAGCTTATCTACTAACTAGTTTATTTGAACGCATCTCTCATATATCCCCAAATATTTCTGGGGATTGTTTAGGATTTACAGAACTGATAGTGAGACCACATTATTGTCTCAGTACAGCAGAAGCATGATAGATATAAAAGAGGAATTATTTTATCATTATTGTGACTCAAAACCAAGAGCTTCTTTAATTCAGAGATATCATACTCTTTAGAAGTTGACTTTGTTTTGAAAGCAAACTGAATTTTTTACAGTATATGCCACTTAATGAACTTTTTCTATTTTACAAAAGTTTGGAAAACAATGAGTGCCACACTGGTTTCAGAGCCAGCTCAGTAAAGACATATTTGTGTCCATTTATAAATCAAAGTTCAGCAAACATTTGTTCAAAATGTTGAAGTTGGGCCACCACAGATGAACTGAGAGCTCGGTGTTCCATGGAACTCTTTAACATTTGATTCAGCTTGAAACTCAGGGGTGTAGCAGACATTTTAAAAGTGGGGGAACACCGCTGTCAGTAGGTGGCTTGCACAGACCCAACTCTTACAGTGCAGTATTAATATATTACAGTATATATTAATATATAAGCATGATATAAGTATTATATTAATATATACAAATTATTTACATTTAATATTTGTAGTATTTTATAGATTCAATTTTTGCAAAATAGTATTTTGCAAAATTAGTTGCAAAAATAAAGGGCATCTTGTGGAGCATTTGCTTCTGTTTCACACATGACAATAAAAGAATGAGCACAAGCTGGTCCTGAATAAATGATTTAATCAATTACAATAATGCCAAACAATTTTAATTTTTTACTCTGTGCTTGTGCATTGTGGGATTTAAATGTATCCAAGTGGCTCGAGTATTTTGACTACATTCATCAAATTTTATTCAGATCCATTTAATGATTCAGTGACCATTTCTGGTGATGCCACCGGTTGATGTCTTGTGTGAAATGAGTTAGTCACTGATTTAACGATCAAAAGAAAATTGTAATCCTTTAAAATGTGTATGTCTACAGACCTACAGAGAGACTTTAGTAGAGGTTTTAAGCATTATAAGAACAAAGCAAATCTATAATTTCCCTTCAGTTTGTGAGCTACTGAGTATGACTTTTATCAAAAGACAACAATATAGAGTTTCAATAACGTCCGTACATTTTCATGTATAAAAAGTGTGTCTGCGTATATAGTCACTTCAGTAAAAGGCCTAAGTGTTCTAAAAACACAACAGATCTATCTTTTTTCCTACAGTTTTCTGACTGCACACCAACATAGAGGTAAAAAACAGGAGCTGATATTAAAAATAGCTTTACATATTTAACACAGATCTAGTAATCTGCTTAAATTGTCAAAAACAACCAATCAAACTATTACCTCACAAACATAATGTAAAAAGCATAACTTAATGAAGACTCATGCGCTGATATAAACTCCACTTGCAATGTGTGCTTAAAAGAAGGATTGTCCCTTGTTTTTTTTTTCTGCAGTGCATTTCACGTAATGCTGCCAATCAAGAATGATATGCCGATAAAGAACTCTCATTTGTCTGTTCCTCATCTCTAGATTATTAATTTAGATCAACGTCAGTGCTGATAAAAACATGGATGAATGAGCATTGTTGAATGCAACTTTGTAGAAATGAACAGAGCGTCGATTAGACTGTCTGACTGACGGTCATTTACGTAAGGGTTGTTTCGGCTCATGAAGCTCATCTGTGATTGGCTGGATGGTCGCTCAATCAGCCCAAAGTAACAAAACGCAAAGAATACTCTATACAAATCCACCATTTGGACTCGGTATGGGTTTAGCTTGGAAAAGTGCGGGGGACAAAAATCACCTTTTTAAAGAGTGCGGGGGATGAGTCCCCCACATCCCCCATGGCTGTTACGCCCTTGAAACTGTTGCCAAATAATATCTGTATTTGTTTTAATGGAGCCCTTCTGAAAATACAACACCCTGCAGACAGGCTACTTATTACAATAAGGTTTCTTTCATTAACATTAGTTAATGCATTTCATGAACGAACAATATATTTTTACAGCATTTATTAATCTTTGTTAATATTAGTTAATAAAAATACAATTGTTCATTGTTAGTACATGTTAGTTCATAGTGCATTAACTAATGTTAACAAATGCTTTTGAATTTCAAAATGTATTTGTATATGTTTAAATTAACATTAACCAAAATTAATAAGTGCTGTAAAAGTATTGTTCATCGTTCATGTTAACTAATTATGTTATACTAATGTTAACAAATGTTACCTTATTGTAAAGTGTTACCAGAGATTCATATAATGACAGTATACCTTCATTTGTTTGGCTGTTTTCTCTCTCTCTCTCTCTGTCTCTCTCTCTCTCTCTAATGTTCAGAGTGTCCGAACTCTCAAGCTGAACTATACTGCCCAGTTTGACCTTGAGAAGCCAGTCAAAGTGAGAATGCTCACTCTATTAAAGTGCACCTGCACCAATGGGACAGAGGTCCAAGGGGAGGAGACAGAGAGGGTGTACACACCTGAACTTCCAGGTAGAGGTTTACATCCATATTCTGTTCTTCTGAAGTCCTCTTAAATGCTTCTTTTAAATTAATTGTGTAAAAATGTAATTAATAAACAAAAACATTTGGAATGAGACAGGAAACTTTTGGTGCATGGAGCAAAGTGAGCAGATGAACGAGCATATCAGGGATGTGCAACACGTTTGAGGGGGTGGATTTAAGATACTCACCCTTTAAATTGATTGTTTTGCTCTATGATTCAGGATGAATTTAACACATTTACCAACAATCATTATCATGATTGTTTTTTTTATTTCAAGCTTCATACATTAATGTATTATATCATCACAAGCGATGAGGATATTTAATATCTGAGAAGAGACCCCTGGGTCTGACCCATGTCAGGAGTGCAGTAACAGTTTACTTGATTTGCCCGGCTTTATCCAGAGAATAGATATGCACTGATGACTCTTTAGTCGTTATATGTTTAATATAAGTTTAATAATTATCATAATCATAATACACAACAATCATCAGCGTGATGCAAATGAAAGTACTTGGGTAAAGTGTGAACATGTTGAGTTGTCCACATGTGAAATCATTCTTCGTACTTTCAGCCGTATACATTTTTGGTCAACAAGATGTTGAAACATAAATATTTACAAATGACCTGACCTAACGTGGGTGAATAATTTCTGCGTTTTCCCAGCCCTCGTAATCTGCACTTGATTGCATGAACTTTTCATGGCATTAGTAAAAGGAGTTTTCAAAAACATGGAACATGTAAACTCCCCTCTGGCCTCAATTATACAAATGCGTTTCATAATATTAGGGTTCTGTTCTCTGTACAAGGAAGATATTTTGAGGGATGAAACAGCTGTTACACTACTTCAGGCTTTCTAAGAAACTGATAGAATCCTTCACTGTTCTTTGTATAATTCTGTGTTGGGTTTGCAAAACATGTTATCTTAAATTGATAACAACTTCTCGTTTTATTTATTGACTTTGAGGAAACCAGGGTGCATTACATATTTTTGAGCAGGATTGCCATACCATAGAGGTCTATACAGGTACATATATATGTATATACAGTGTGTGTGTGTATATATATATATATATATATATACACACATATACACTACTGGTCAAAAGTATTCGCTCACCCATCCAAATAATTGAATTCAGGTGTTCCAATCACTTCCATGGCCACAGGTGTATAAAATGAAGCACCTAGGCATGCAGACTGCTTCTACAAACATTTGTGAAAGAATGGGCCGCTCTCAGGAGCTCGGTGAATTCCAGCGTGGTACTGTGATAGGATGCCACCTGTGCAACAAGTCCAGTCATGAAATTTCCTCGCTACTAAATATTCCACAGTCAACTGTCAGTGGTATTATAACAAAGTGGAAGCGATTGGGAATGACAGCAACTCAGCCACGAAGTGGTAGGCCACGTAAAATGACAGAGCGGGGTCAGCGGATGCTGAGGCGCATAGTGCGCAGAGGTCGCCAACTTTCTGCAGAGTCAGTCGCTACAGACCTCCAAAGTTCATGTGGCCTTCAGATTAGCTCAAGAACAGTGCGTAGAGAGCTTCATGGAATGGGTTTCCATGGCCGAGCAGCTGCATCCAAGCCATACATCACCAAGTGCAATGCAAAGCGTTGGATGCAGTGGTGTAAAGCATGCCGCCACTGGACTCTGGAGCAGTGGAGACGCGTTCTCTGGAGTGACGAATCACACTTCTCCATCTGGCAATCTGATGGACGAGTCTGGGTTTGGCGGTTGCCAGGAGAACGGTACTTGTCTGACTGCATTGTGCCAACTGTGAAGTTTGGTGGAGGGGGGATTATGGTGTGGGGTTGTTTTTCAGGAGCTGGGCTTGGCCCATTAGTTCCAGTGAAAGGAACTCTGAATGCTTCAGCATACCAAGAGATTTTGGACAATTCCATGCTCCCAACTTTGTGGGAACAGTTTGGGGATGGCCCCTTCCTGTTCCAACATGACTGCGCACCAGTGCACAAAGCAAGGTCCATAAAGACATGGATGAGCGAGTTTGGTGTGGAAGAACTTGACTGGCCTGCACAGAGTCCTGACCTCAACCCGATAGAGCACCTTTGGGATGAATTAGAGCGAAGACTGCGAGCCAGGCCTTCTCGTCCAACATCAGTGTCTGACCTCACAAATGTGCTTCTGGAAGAATGGTCAAAAATTCCCATAAACACACTCCTAAACCTTGTGGAAAGCCTTCCCAGAAGAGTTGAAGCTGTTATAGCTGCAAAGGGTGGGCCGACGTCATATTAAACCCTATGGATTAAGAATGGGATGTCACTTAAGTTCATATGCGTCTAAAGGCAGATGAGCGAATACTTTTGGCAATATAGTGTATATATATATATATTTGCAGAGTTTACAAATAATGCTGTATTTCATGTGTATGTATATATATATATATATGAGAGAGAGAGAGAGAGATACAGCATTACTTGTAAATTCTGCAAATCAGTGGCATTGCCAAGGGTGGGACGGGGTGGTCCTGGACCCACCCAAATTAGACCCAGGGCCCCCTAGAATGTTACAGATTATTGTTTGACTTCAAATATATTTTTATAAAATAATTTAAGTTTAAAAAATGTATAAATTCTGATTTCTGAAAGTGTGAAAGAACTGTTTGAATGTGCTGCCTTTCTGTTATTAAGGAAAATTTGGTAAAAAAAAAAAAATTGGGCCGAAAATTTGGCCCTTCCATTGATGCCCACCCAAAAGTAATTTCCTGGCATTTTTTTTTTCTATTTTATTTCTATTTTGATTATAGTCATTTAACAATGTGAATTTGTCTCAGGTGTGGAAGGATCAAGAATAAGAGACTTTCACTGTGTTTTCTATGGTAATGAGTACATGGACTGCACCTGGGAGTCAGGACCTGCCCAGCCTCCAAATTCACAGCTCCACCTCTATTACTGGTGAGGCTCCATGTGAATGCTGCACTCTCCATATCAAACTCTAGTATAACATTTCAAACACTGTCACAGATGCATTAAGAGCTGTGGCACTGTGCCTCAGGGAGAAGAGAGGACAGGTTGAAGTGCAACTTCCTTAAATAACATTGATCACAGTGTTCAAATGCAAATGGTTCTTATTTATTCAGATGATTCAGGTGTTTTGTCTGTTCCACGAAATAGGACAATAAAGTGATATTTTCATGTAAGATGTAACACGCACTTGATGTTCAACATAAGCTGATCAGCTTTTGATCAGAATCAGATTCCACTGCTTGACAGGTCAGGACAGTACTACTCTTAGACTGCATTGCACGACTGCTCCTTCATTCTTAACTCTAATCAGCCAGTGTCTCTGTTCCTCAGATTTTTTTCTTTTTCTGTTAAGTAACAGATCACAACAAAACACAACAGAATCTTTAATTTATTTAAAATTCATACTTTAATCATTCTCCGGATTTCTAGCTAATATTAGTGCCGCCCATAATTTTTTTACTCTGCTTAATTATCTCTGAATATTTCGAATAATGCACAAAATACAAATACGTTTCACGAGTTCACCTGCTCATATAATCTTTAAGTAATGTAGTTAAATGTGTGGCTTGCTGTCCACAAAAGAGGGGCTCGAAGATGAGGCTCGACTTGAGCACATGCCAAACCTTTGTTTATTAAATCTTTTATATTGGTATTTTACACTGATATCCCACTTTTTCAATTGACCAAGGTAAGTACTTAATTACAGACTAAATGAGTATGTGCATCTCCATTTTGCAGGCACAGTGAAATGGATGAAACAATGGAATGTCCAGAATACATTGTGATATCTGAAGTTCGGAGAGGATGCAGGTTTCCTAGAGAATCTCTCATAGAATTCACAAAGTTTAATGTGTGTGTAAATGGATCCTCTCCAGCTGGAATTCTAAGAACAGCCTTTTTCTCTTTGGAGGTCCAAAACCATGGTAACTATCCTACTACAGACTAAGAAAATCTTGCATTAAATCTAGATACTGCAAACATAGCTAACCTGGGGCATATACAGAATGCTTGGGCACCTGATCTGAAGCAATGGCTAAAGTTATTTTTCATTCTACCTTTCTTGCTCTGTGCAGTGAAACCAGAAGTGGTCTCCTCTCTCCAAGTCTCAGAAATTGAAAGGCTGGTGAAGTTAGATTGGGTGCCACCCAGTGGCCTGGTGCCAGAACACTGTTTGGAATATGAGGTGGAAAGCATCACTATAATGGCAGATGGCACCGATCACCAGGTATCTATCTACTTATTTTCTCATTATTCTATTTAGTGCACCTGTAAATAATCTAACAATAAAAAAACTTGACCTTACTTAGACTCAATTCTATAAATACCATTCACACATTTATACTTTTTGATACAAAGTTTTGTGCTGTTTGTGAGAAAACATGACTGCAGAATAAATAAATAAATACAAATTATTATTATTATTATTTTTATTTTTATTTTTATTTTATTTTTGAAAGTTTGGATTCTCACATAAAAAATCTGGATATATTTTAAAAAGAGCTTTAGAGTGGTGAAAATTATTTTTATTGCTCTGTAACCTCCAGTAATTTGTCAATTATACTTGTCTACATAAACAAGTTTTAGTGTGCCAAATCAAACTAGAAAAGCCAGAAAGAAATTCACTCTAGCCTAACCATCCATTTTACCTTTACTTTTCCCCCTCAGCAGAGGAAAGTTCTTGAGAATACGTCTTTTGACTTCCTGAGGGAGGGAGAATGTAAGAAAATCTGCTTTCGGGTCAGGTCAAAGGTGAACATTTATTGTGCAGATGCAGGATTCTGGAGCGACTGGAGCCAAACAAAGTGCACAGGTGAGACTAAACAGTTCTTCATCATTTGCTGCTGAGGTGTATTTATGATGATTGAAAGAATGTCATCACATCTCAAATCACATTACAAAAAATTATTCTTCAGATTACTTCTTAATAAACGAATCATGCCGATTTAATTATTTATTTATTTTAAAAAGGGTATAATAACCAAAATCTCACGGAACGATTACATGACATTTGAGATGCAATTCAATGTTTAAGAATGTCAAGGGAGAAAAAAAACTGCTTTTTTGCTCTTAAAACAATTTCACAAATCAAAATATGCTTTGCTCCTATCAGCTTCAGAAGAGATGTACATTCCTGCATGGGATCATCTCACTCTGGTGGGCCTCCTGGTTATCGGCATTGTTTTAGTCCTTGTCCTCTGTCTTTCATTATGGATATTAAGGAAGATGTGAGTGTATGGTTTATTGATATATTAATGGATCATACTGATTTCATTGGTTTATTCTTCATGAATTGATTCGTTTTAAAACATTTCTTTTCCTACAGCTTCATGAAAAAGACTAGCAAGAAAGGTGCTCTCTACACATTATACAAGCAAAAAGTCAACGAGAGCATGCCAACAATCCTGAGTCCCATTTTCTAGTGATCCTCACTGGAACCATCTACACTGTATTATCATTCACCTGTTCTAGACGGCACTGAAAGCCCAAA